>NC_086446.1:763942918-765422918 GCF_028390025.1 Pseudophryne corroboree
TGAGACAGGTGCATTCCCCCTCCTTTGCCTATATCGTGGTCATATGTATAGGCTTGAATGGCCTTTTGCTGCTCCTCCATCCTCTGAAGCATATAGAGGGTTGAATTCCACCTCGTTACCACCTCTTGCTTCAGATGATGGTAGGGCAGGTTCAGGTATTTTTGGTGGTGTTCCAGTCTTCTGTACACGGTGCCTGAACGCCGAAAGTGGCCCGCAATTCTTCGGGCCACCGACAGCATCTCTTGCACGACCCTGTCGTTTTTTAAATAATTCTGCACAACCAAATTCAAGGTATGTGCAAAACATGGGACGTGCTGGAATTTGCCCAGATGTAATGCACGCACAATATTGCTGGCGTTGTCCGATGTCACAAATCCCCAGGAGAGTCCAATTGGGGTAAGCCATTCTGCGATGATCTTCCTCAGTTGCCGTAAGAGGTTTTTAGCTGTGTGCGTATTATGGAAAGCGGTGATACAAAGCGTAGCCTGCCTAGGAACGAGTTGGCGTTTGCGAGATGCTGCTACTGGTGCCGCCGCTGCTGTTCTTGCAGCGGGAGGCAATACATCTACCCAGTGGGCTGTCACAGTCATATAGCCCTGAGTCTGCCCTGCTCCACTTGTCCACATGTCCGTGGTTAAGTGGACATTGGGTACAACTGCATTTTTTAGGACACTGGTAAGTCTTTTTCTGAGGTCTGTGTACATTTTCGGTATCGCCTGCCTAGAGAAATGGAACCTAGATGGTATTTGGTACCGGGGACACAGTACCTCAATCAAGTCTATAGTTGGCTATGAATTAACGATGGATACCGGAACCACGTTTCTCACCGCCCAGGCTGCCAAGGCCTCAGTTATCCGCTTTGCAGCAGGATGACTGCTGTGATATTTCATCTTCCTCGCAAAGGACTGTTGGACAGTCAATTTCTTACTGGAAGTAGTACAAGTGGTCTTCTGACTTCCCCTCTGGGATGACGATCGACTCCCAGCAGCAACAACAGCAGCGCCAGCAGCAGTAGGCGTTACACTCAAGGATGCATCGGAGGAATCCCAGGCAGGAGAGGACTCGTCAGACTTGCTAGTGACATGGCCTGCAGGACTATTGGCTTTCCTGGGTAAGGAGGAAATTGACACTGAGGGAGTTGGTAGTGTGGTTTGCAGGAGCTTGGTTACAAGAGGAAGGGATTTACTGGTCAGTGGACTGCTTCCGCTGTCGCCCAAAGTTTTTGAACTTGTCACTGACTTATGATGAATGCGCTGCAGGTGACGTATAAGGGAGGATGTTCCGAGGTGGTTAACGTCCTTACCCCTACTTATTACAGCTTGACAAAGGCAACACACGGCTCGACACCTGTTGTCCGCATTTGTGTTGAAATAATTCCACACCGAAGAGCTGATTTTTTTTGTATTTTGACCAGGCATGTCAATGGCCATATTCCTCCCACGGACAACAGGCGTCTCCCCGGGTGCCTGACTTAAACAAACCACCTCACCATCAGAATCCTCCATGTCAATTTCCTCCCCAGCGCCAGCAACACCCATATCCTCATCCTGGTGTACTTCAACACTGACATCTTCAATTTGACTATCAGGAACTGGACTGCGGGTGCTCCTTCCAGCACTTGCAGGGGGCGTGCAAATGGTGGAAGGCGCAAGCTCTTCCCATCCAGTGTTGGGAAGGTCAGGCATCGCAACCGACACAATTGGACTCTCCTTGGGGATTTGTGATTTCGAAGAACGCACAGTTCTTTGCTGTGCTTTTGCCAGCTTAAGTCTTTTCTTTTTTCTAGCGAGAGGATGAGTGCTTCCATCCTCATGTGAAGCTGAACCACTAGCCATGAACATAGGCCAGGGCCTCAGCCGTTCCTTGCCACTCCGTGTCGTAAATGGCATATTGGCAAGTTTACGGTTCTCCTCAGACGCTTTTAATTTTGATTTTTGGGTCATTTTACTGATCTTTTGTGTTTTGGATTTTACATGCTCTGTACTATGACATTGGGCATCGGCCTTGGCAGACGACGTTGATGGCATTTCATCGTCTCGGCCATGACTAGTGGCAGCAGCTTCAGCACGAGGTGGAAGTGGATCTTGATCTTTCCCTATTTTTTTAACCTCCACATTTTTGTTCTCCATATTTTAATGCGCACAACTAAAAGGCACCACAGGTATACAATGTAGATGGATGGATAGTATACTTATGGACAACGAGTGACGACACAGAGGTAGGTACAGCAGTGGCCTACCGTACTGCTATATACAGTATAATGGACCTGGTGGACACTGTCAGCAGACTGCTAAACTAGTACTACTAGTATAAAGAAAAAAAGACACCACAGGTATACAATGTAGATGGATGGATAGTATACTTATGGACGACGAGTGACGACACAGAGGTAGGTACAGCAGTGGCCTACCGTACTGCTATATAGTATACAGTATAATAAATGGACCTGGTGGACACTGTCAGCAAACAGCTAAACTAGTATAAAGAAAAAAAGCCACCACAGGTATACAATGTAGATGGATGGATAGTATACTTATTATTATTAATGGATGACGACTGATGACTCAGAGGTAGGTACAGCAGTGGCCTTCCGTACTGTGCTATATACAGTATAATGGACCTGGTGGACACTGTCAGCAGACTGCTAAACTAGTACTACTAGTATAAAGAAAAAAAGCCACCACGGGTTTACAATGTGGATGGATGGATAGTATACTTATGGACGAGTGACTGACGACACAGAGGTAGGTACAGCAGTGGCCTACCGTAATGCTATATACAGTATAATGGACCTGGTGGACACTGTCAGCAGACTGCTAAACTAGTATAAAAAAAAGCCACCACAGGAGTGTTTTTCAGGCAGACAAACGTATACTGGTGGTCACTGTCAGCAAAACTGTGCACTGTACTCCTGCTATAACTGCTCCCCAGTCCCCACAATTAGGCAGTGTGAGCACTCAGCACAGATATATATCATGCAGCACACTGAGCACAGATATGGTATGAGCGTTTTTTTCAGGCAGAGAACGGATAAAAAAAAACTGGTGGTCACTATCAGCAAAACTCTGCACTGTACTCCTCCTAACAGCTGCTCCCCAATCCTCCCCACAATAGTAAAATAAACAGAGCAAAAGCAATCAACTGTCTCGTATAACGGAGAGGACGCCAGCCACGTCCTCTCCCTATCAATCTCAATGCACGTGTGAAAATGGCGGCGACGCGCGGCTGCTTATATAGAATCCGATTCTCACGAGAATCCGACAGCGGGATGATGACGTTCGGGCGCGCTCGGGTTAACCGAGCCATACGGGAGAATCCGTGTATGGCTCGGACCCGTGTATAAAGGGTGAAGTTCGGGGGGGTTCGGTTTCCGAGAAACCGAACCCGCTCATCACTAATAAGTAGCTCCTCTGTGGTGTAACATTATAAGTGGCTGTACTCTGGTGTAACGTGTATAAGTAGCTCCTCTGTGGTGTAACATTATAGTGGCTGTACTCTGGTGTAACGTGTATAAGTAGCTCCTATGTGGTGTAACATGTGGGATTATATATTTAATTGTATTTTAATTATTATCTTTTTTTTATTTTAATATTTTATTTTATTTTTTATGTTTTTTATTTATCAATTTCATTGTTTTTTTGTTTTTGTTTTTGTGCACTGCAGGAGAGGCAGATATAACATTTGCAGAGAGAGTTAGATTTGGGTGTGGTGAGTTCAATCTGCAATCTAAATTGCAGTGTAAAAATAAAGCAGCCAGTATTTACCTGCACAGAAACAACATAACCCAACCAAATCTAACTCTCTCTGCACATGTTATATCTGCACCCCCTGCAGTGCACATGGTTTTGCCCAACTGCTAAAAAAATTTCCTGCTGCGATCAACTTGGAATTACCCCCATAGAGCGTTGTTGTTTTTTAGGCTTCACACAATCTAGATTCTCATTTATTTATTTATGGTTTGCTCTTTCAGCTCACCATAAAACGCAGATATTTCTTTTTCTGATTGAAATTATAAGCAGAATGTGGATTCCACATATATGCCAGTGTGTATTTTTAATTCTCTTGTCCATAGTTATTGTCACACAATAACAAAATGTTATATTGTACTACTGTTGCACAATATAAATACAGGTTGAGTATCACTTATCCAAAATGCTTGGGACCAGAAGGATTTTGGATATCGGATTTTTCCGTATTTTGGATTAATTGCACAGAATGCATTTATGTTACATATACATCTTATACACACAGCCTGAAGGTCATTTAATACAATATTTTTAATAACTTTGGTGGTCATTCTGAGTTGTTCGCTCGTTGATGTTTTTCGCAACGGAGCAATTCGGTGGAAAATGCGCATGTGCATGGTACGCAGTGCGCATGTGTTCAGTAATTTAACACAAAACTTTGGAGATTTACACAAGCTCGAGCAACGTTTTTTCATCGCTCGAGTGATCATAGTGTGATTGACAGGAAGTGAGTGTTTCTGGGCGGAAACTGGCCGTTTTCAGGGAGTGTGCTAAAAACGCAGGCGTGCCAGGTAAAAACGCAGGAGTGGCTGGAGAAACGGGGGAGTGGCTGGCCGAACGCAGGGCGTGTTTGTGACGTCAAACCAGGAACTAAACGGACTGAGGTGATCGCAATCTAGGAGTAGTTCTGGAGCTACTCAGAAACTGCAGGGAACTATTTAGTAGCAGTTCTGCTAATTATTTATTAATTTATTAACAGTTTCTTATATAGCGCAGCATATTCCGTTGCGCTTTACAATTAGAACAACAGTAATAGAACAAAACTGGGTAAAAACAGACAGACATAGAGGTAGGAAGGCCCTGCTCGCAAGCTTACAATCTATAGATCTTTCGTTCGCTATTCTGCTAAGCTAAGATACACTCCCAGAGGGCGGCGGCCTAGCGTGTGCAATGCTGCTAAAAGCAGCTAGCGAGCGAACAACTCGGAATGACCACCTTTGTGCATTAAACAATGTGTGTCTACATTCACACAATTCATTTATGTTTCATATACACCTTATACACACAGCCTGAAGGTGTCACGATCCGGGTATCTGGACGCCATTACTTACCCTTCAGATGCCTCCTGAGGCTGGCTCAGCGTTCCAGGACCGGACCCCATCCGTTATACTGATGTCCACATTCCTGCCTCCTCTCCTGTCACTCTGAGACGCGGTCACCGCGGCGCCATGTTACATCTGGAATGGCGTCTCCCGTGGCCTCCGCCGCTGTCCCTGAGTTCCTGCATGCAGAGTGTCAGAGTGGCGATTACGTCAGCCGCGGCCTCCGCTGTGCCCGCGTGGTTTAGATGTGCATTCATCAGTCTGGCGTCTCCTGTCTCCTGTGGCCGGCGCCGCCATTGCTGTTTCAATTCTCACATGGATTACAAACCAAACTTCCCTCCAAGTGTCTGCATGGGCGCAGCCATCTTGGATTTTGTCATCTGATCATTTCCACCAATCTGCTGTCTGTATTGTTAATCTGCATAATTGCCTAGCCAACCCCTTCCTTGCTGCAGGTATAAATATGCTGTGCCTGAGCAAGGAAGGCGTCAGTGCTTTGGTTGTCAAACCTAGTTCCAGTTTGTCTCTCTCCTGTGGTTGTTTTCCAGGTTCCAGCTCCTATCTCCACACTTCCACTAAAGAGACCCGCACCAGCATTTCCACCTGCGGTGTAGCCTGACTCTCCTATCCATTTGGATTCATCTGCTTTCAGCTACAGATCCACCTGCTTACAGCAATCAGCTTCCAGCAGAGATCAGCTCTTCTTAAAGTGCCGGTACCCTTTTCTGCAGATTACCATTTATCACCGGTATTATTATTTCACCGCTCTCAAGCTCCATATATCATTTCATATTTCATCGCTCTCAAGCTACATTTATTATTTAACTGGTTCCAGCCAGTAATCACTCCGTGTCAACATCAGTCTGGTTTCAGCCAGTATCCACAGCAGCCGTTTTACCCACAGCAGCCCAGCTTTTCCTGGAACACCAGCTGGTACGATCCTGGGCTATTTCCATTGCTACAGTCGGGCCTGGTAAGGACTTTCCACCTAGAAGATTATTAAGAACTATCTCATACTACCAGAGCCCTGTGGTCCTTGCCACCCTGTAGTACCCAGGAACTGTATTATTTCCCTGCTGAGTTTTATGTTTTCTTATTTGCTGCTGTGTTACGGAGTATGTCATAATAAACATCATTGACTTTTATCCTGGTTGTCGTGGTCACGCCTTCGGGCAGTTATTCTTGTTATGCACACCAGTGCCTGCAGGAAAGTACTGGTGTCAGAACTGTTATGCACTCCAGTGTCTGCAGGAATGTACTGGTGTTTGAACTGTTATGCAAAACAAATGGACTCACAGACAAACTGGGGAATATGACATAACGTACACAGAAGGTGATAGGGTAACAAAATACACACAAAGTGAACAGAGAAGCCCAGAGGCTAAGGAACTGGGTATCTCCCTTGTATTAGAACTGCTCAGATGGAAAAAGCTAGATGTTGTGTTTTAATACGTAGAGAACCCGAAATGCTGTTGCTAAGGGCAACAGCAAAACCCTAAAGGGTTACCAACGGGTGTGGCAGTAAACTCCTTGGTCAGAGATGGAATGATAGACACAAGGAGAGTCCCCACAATCCAAATTCTCACTTGCAGTGCACAGGTTTTAGCTTACTGCCACTAAACTGACCCCTGACACCTAGCACAGTGAGACAGGATTAGACAGGCAAGTCTTAGAATACAGCCGCAAACTTGCTAAGTTCACAGAGTAGTAACAGAACCCCAGCAAGCTAAACGACTGACTCCAGTCTTACTGCTAGGTCTGGATTGGCAGAGTGTAATACCAAATCCCCAGGCCTATTTGCAGTAAGCAACAAACAAATACAAAGCAAAACAGTACTGGCTAACTTTCATGAACTGACTAACCAACAAAGATTCAGCAGCATCTGCTTACCCTGAAAAGAGGCCTTATAAAGCAGGTGCTGTCCACGCCCCACTCAGACCTCACAGACTGTGAGCACAAAAACCAGCACCGGATCCCCTGCCGTGCACAGAGCCTATAACCACTGCACAGCAAAAGACCCGAACCGGAGTATCAGCTGCGCTCAGGTTACTCCACTAGCACTTGTCTCCCGGTTGCCATGACGACGTGGCAGCACAGGGCAGGAGACCCTAACAATTCTACATGTTACTTACATGTCTAGGGGTCTGATATAACCTCCCAGGTTCCGTTACATTTCAGCCCCTACAACTGAGGCTGCCTCCCGTCAGCTCAGGCCCTCAGTTGTGACAGTAAGCACTGACCATATGAATCCAGCCGGAGACCAGGATCAAGCGGCCAGGCCGATGCAAGAACTGGCAGCCCGACTTGAACATCAGGAGGCTGCACAGGGCCACATCATCCGCTGTCTCCAGGATCTCTCTACTCGGCTGGATGGGATTCAGACAACCCTCCGTGGATCAGACGCGTCCGGTGCGTCAACCACAGTGACTCCAGCTATGACCCCACCCACCTTACCCATTTCTGCTCCACGTCTTCATCTTCCAACGCCAGCAAAATTTGACGGATCTCCAAGATTCTGCAGGGGATTTCTCAACCAGTGTGAGATTCAGTTTGAGCTACAACCTGGCAATTTTCCCAGTGACCGTACAAAAATTGCCTACATTACCTCTCTTCTCAGTGGCTCAGCCCTTGATTAAGCATCACCGTTATGGGAGAGGTCCGACACCCTGCTATCCTCCTACACTGCATTTGTGTCAACATTCAGGCGTATCTTCGACGAGCCCGGCCGGGTAACTTCAGCCTCATCTGAGATTCTCCGTTTACGCCAGGGATCACGTACTGTAGGACAATATCTTATACAGTTCCAGATCCTGGCATCCGAACTGGCATGGAACGACGAGGCCCTGTATGCTGCATTCTGGCATGGCTTATCTGAGCGTATTAAAGATGAGTTAGCTACCAGAGACTTACCTTCCAAGTTAGATGAGCTAATCTCACTCTGCACGAAAGTTGATTTACGTTTCAGAGAAAGAGCAACTGAGCGTGGAAGATCATCTGCTCCAAAATCTTCTGCTCCTCCTCCTCGCCAACTGTCACCATCTAAAGATGAGCCCATGCAACTTGGCCGTTCTCGTCTAACTCCTGCTGAGCGCCGCAGACGTCTCGCTGAGTCTCTTTGTCTTTATTGTGCAGCTCCGTCTCACACCATCAATGCCTGTCCCAACCGTCCGGGAAAACTCCAAATCCTAGCTCGCCAAGGAGAGGGCCGGCTAGGAGTAATAATCTCCTCTCCATCTCCTCACGATTGTAATCTCCCAGTCTCGCTTCAAGTTGCTCAACGTTATCGGAACGTCATTGCCCTCCTTGATTCCGGAGCAGCTGGGAACTTTATTTCCGAAGCCTATGTTAAACGGTGGTCCCTACCCACCGAGAGACTTCCTTCGTCCATCTCCTTAACTGCCGTGGATGGCAGCAAGATTTTTGATGCAGTTATTTCTCTAAGGACTCTACCAGTTCGTCTGAGAGTGGGAGTTCTTCATTCCGAATTTATTTCTTTTTTAGTGATTCCAAGAGCCACACATCCTGTGGTCCTGGGCCTTCCATGGCTCCGTCTTCACAATCCATCTATTGATTGGATGACTACGCAGATTCTGGCATGGGGTCCCTCCTGTGCTGAGACATGTTTGTTTAAAGTATTGCCTGTCTGTTCTTCCTCCCCCAGGTCGTCTGATGTTCCACCTCCTCCATATCAAGATTTCACGGATGTGTTCAGTAAGGCTTCTGCTGATATCCTTCCTCCTCATAGAGAATGGGACTGTCCGATTGATCTCGTTCCAGGGAAGGTTCCATCTCGAGGCCGAACTTACCCGTTGTCTCTGCCTGAGACGCATTCTATGGAGGAATACATTTGAGAACCTAGCAAAAGGGTTCATTTGACCTTCCTCTTCTCCAGCCGGTGCAGGCTTCTTTTTCGTAAAGAAAAAAGATGGTGGTCTGCGGCCGTGCATCAACTACAGAGGTCTGATCGACATTACCATCAAGAACCACTATTCACTACCCCTGATTACTGAGCTCTTTGATAGAGTTAGCGGAGCTACCATCTTCACAAAGCTGGACTTGAGAGGTGCATACAATCTCATCCGGATCCGTGAGGGTGACGAGTGGAAGACCGCCTTTAACACCCGTGACGGACATTATGAGTACCTCGTCATGCCCTTCGGATTGAGCAATGCTCCAGCTGTCTTCCAGCATTTTGTCAATGAGATCTTCAGAGACATTTTATACCGTCATGTCTTGGTCTATCTAGATGATATCCTCATTTTTGCCAACAATTTAGAGGAACATCGTTTTTGGGTAAAAGAGGTTCTGTCCCGTCTCCGTGTCAATCATCTCTATTGCAAATTAGAGAAATGCGTCTTTGAAGTCAAGTCCATTCCGTTTCTAGGTTACATTGTGTCCGGTTCCGGACTAGAGATGGATCCTGAGAAACTACAAGCAATCCAGAATTGGCCGATACCCTTAACCCTCAAAGGGGTCCAGAGGTTCTTAGGGTTCGCCAATTATTACAGAAAGTTTATACGAGACTTTTCCACCATTGTGGCGCCTATTACTGCTTTAACTAAGAAGGGTGCTAACCCGTCCAAGTGGACTGAAGAAGCTACGCAAGCTTTTCATCTCTTAAAACAACGGTTCATCTCTGCACCAGTTCTGAAACAGCCCGACATCGACTCTCCTTTCATCTTAGAGGTGGATGCCTCCTCCGTTGGAGTAGGAGCGGTGTTATCTCAGAGGGCTAAAGATGGCCATTTACATCCTTGCAGTTTCTTCTCCCGGAAGTTCTCCCCAGCGGAGCGCAACTATGCCATTGGCGACCAGGAGTTGCTAGACATCAAGCTCGCTCTAGAGGAGTGGAGATATCTGTTGGAGGGAGCTTCTCATTCAATCACCATACTTACAGACCACAAGAACCTTTTATATCTGAAAGGCGCACAATGTCTCAACCCTCGTCAGGCCAGATGGGCACTTTTCTTTTCCAGGTTCGACTTTAAACTCCAGTTCTGTCCGGGCTCTCAGAATCGCAAGGCCGATGCCCTTTCCCGCTCATGGGAGCAAGAAAATGAGTCAGAGTCTTCAGACAAGCATCCTATTATCAATCCGTTGGCATTCTCCACGGTAGGGATGGACTCTACGCCCCCACTAGGGAAAAGTTTTGTGAAGCCGGTACTGAGGAAGAAGCTCATGCATTGGGCCCATGCTTCCCATTTTGCCGGACATACAGGTATCCAAAAAACCCTGGAGTTTATCTCTAGGTCCTATTGGTGGCCAACTCTGAAAAAGGACGTCACTGAGTTTATTGCATCTTGCCCAAAGTGTGCCCAACATAAAGTATCCCGCCAGTCGCCTGCGGGGCAAATGGTTCCACTATCCGTTCCCCGTCGACCATGGACCCATCTGTCGATGGATTTCATTTCAGACTTGCCCATGTGCAACAAGTTCAATACCATCTGGGTGGTAGTTGACCGGTTCACCAAGATGGCACACTTCATTCCTCTCACCGGTCTTCCGTCAGCTTCCAAGTTGGCTCAAGTGTTCATACAAGA
Organism: Pseudophryne corroboree; assembly: GCF_028390025.1. NCBI lineage: Eukaryota > Metazoa > Chordata > Amphibia > Anura > Myobatrachidae > Pseudophryne > Pseudophryne corroboree. The sequence goes on from NC_086446.1 coordinate 763,953,527, forward strand.
GATCTTCCGACTCCACGGTCTGCCTGAAGAAATTATCTCAGATCGAGGAGTTCAATTCACAGCCAAATTCTGGCGAAGTTTATGTCAAGTCCTCCAAGTCAAACTAAAGTTTTCCACGGCTTACCATCCTCAGACCAATGGTCAAACTGAGAGGGTGAATCAGGACTTGGAGGCCTTCCTCCGCATTTATGTGTCTTCCTCTCAAGATGACTGGGTTCAATTACTTCCCTGGGCCGAGTTCTGTCATAACAATCAGTATCATTCCTCATCTTCTTCAACACCATTCTTCACCAACTTTGGATTCCACCCTAAAGTCCCTGAATTCCAACCGCTCCCAGCAACTTCTGTTCCAGCAGTGGATATCACCTTGCATCAGTTTGCAAACAACTGGAAGAGTGTACGAGCAGCTCTGCTCAAGGCATCGTTCAGGTATAAGAAGTTTGCGGACAAGAAACGTAGAGCGGTTCCTGCTCTCAAGGTGGGTGATCGGGTATGGTTATCCACGAAGAATTTGAGGTTAAGAGTTCCCAGTATGAAGTTTGCACCTCGCTACATCGGTCCTTTTAAAATTGAACAAGTCATCAATCCTGTTGCTTACAGACTCCAGTTGCCTCCCTTCTTAAAAATACCCAGGACATTCCATGTTTCCCTGTTGAAACCGCTGATCCTGAATCGGTTTCATGCCTCACTTCCTCCAACTCCGAAAGTCCAAACTCAACGAGGCGTTGAGTATGAAGTGGCCAAGATCCTGGACTCACGTCACCGTTACGGTCAACTACAGTATCTTATTGACTGGAAGGGTTACGGCCCTGAGGAACGCTCATGGACCAATGCTTCTGATGTCCATGCTCCTGCCTTGGTCCGGAGATTCCATTCCAAGTTTCCTCAAAAGCCAAAGAAGTGTCCTGGGGCCACTCCTAAAGGGGGGGTGCTGTCACGATCCGGGTATCTGGACGCCATTACTTACCCTTCAGATGCCTCCTGAGGCTGGCTCAGCGTTCCAGGACTGGACCCCATCCGTTATACTGATGTCCACATTCCTGCCTCCTCTCCTGTCACTCTGAGACGCGGTCACCGCGGCGCCATGTTACATCTGGAATGGCGTCTCCCGTGGCCTCCGCCGATGTCCCTGAGTTCCTGCATGCAGAGTGTCAGAGTGGCGATTACGTCAGCCGCGGCCTCCGCTGTGCCCGCGTGGTTTAGATGTGCATTCATCAGTCTGGCGTCTCCTGTCTCCTGTGGCCGGCGCCGCCATTGCTGTTTCAATTCTCACATGGATTACAAACCAAACTTCCCTCCAAGTGTCTGCATGGGCGCAGCCATCTTGGATTTTGTCATCTGATCATTTCCACCAATCTGCTGTCTGTATTGTTAATCTGCATAATTGCCTAGCCAACCCCTTCCTTGCTGCAGGTATAAATATGCTGTGCCTGAGCAAGGACGGCGTCAGTGCTTTGGTTGTCAAACCTAGTTCCAGTTTGTCTCTCTCCTGTGGTTGTTTTCCAGGTTCCAGCTCCTAACTCCACACTTCCACTAAAGAGACCCGCACCAGCATTTCCACCTGCGGTGTAGCCTGACTCTCCTATCCATTTGGATTCATCTGCTTTCAGCTACAGATCCACCTGCTTACAGCAATCAGCTTCCAGCAGAGATCAGCTCTTCTTAAAGTGCCGGTACCCTTTTCTGCAGATTACCATTTATCACCGGTATTATTATTTCACCGCTCTCAAGCTCCATATATCATTTCATATTTCATCGCTCTCAAGCTACATTTATTATTTAACTGGTTCCAGCCAGTAATCACTCCGTGTCAACATCAGTCTGGTTTCAGCCAGTATCCACAGCAGCCGTTTTACTCACAGCAGCCCAGCTTTTCCTGGAACACCAGCTGGTACGATCCTGGGCTATTTCCATTGCTACAGTCGGGCCTGGTAAGGACTTTCCACCTAGAAGATTATTAAGAACTATCTCATACTACCAGAGCCCTGTGGTCCTTGCCACCCTGTAGTACCCAGGAACTGTATTATTTCCCTGCTGAGTTTTATGTTTTCTTATTTGCTGCTGTGTTACGGAGTATGTCATAATAAACATCATTGACTTTTATCCTGGTTGTCGTGGTCACGCCTTCGGGCAGTTATTCTACATGTTACTTACATGTCTAGGGGTCTGATACAACCTCCCAGGTTCCGTTACATTTCAGCCCCTACAACTGAGGCTGCCTCCCGTCAGCTCAGGCCCTCAGTTGTGACAGAAGGTCATTTAATACAATATTTTTGATATCTTTGTGTAGTAAACAAAGTTTGTGTACAATAAGACAAAAGAAAACAAAGGTTTCACTATCTCAGTCTCACTCAGAAAATTCCGTATTTCGGAATATTACGTATTTCGGAATATTTGGATATGGGATACTCAACCTGTATAACATCAGTAACACCTTGTGTGTTAACAAGGTTATTCCATGATTATTTAGTATTTAAGATTGTGTTTAGCATGTTAAATTATTTTGTCCTAAAAAGGATAGCTGTTATGATACCCTCACCTAACTGATATATTGGCTCTGTTGCTAAAGTATGTCATTCCCATACACTTTGAATTTAAATCTGACCATTTGCCCTGTTCATATCAATGTACACAAGTGTATAATTGTACAGTATCGGCGACACGCAGTATAGCCGCAAGTGCGCATTTCACTCGTCAGAGCTTGCTCAGGACTATCAACATTGAATAATATCAAGTATTATTACACAGGGCTCTATTCTCTATTCTCTTAGCTGCTGTAAGGATATTAGGGATAGTCAGTCCCCAAATGTATGTGACAGAAAAAAGAAAAACAGCGCTTCTCTGAGGAGAGACACTATTACAATATATGGGATGTGGTCAAGATGCCGGCAGCCGGAATACCAACACCAGAAATCCGACAGTATTCAGAATCCCGACGTCGGAACTCCAAATGGGCCAGGATACTGACGCCAGAATCCCGACAGCTGCCATCCCAACCGTACGTATGGCTGCAAGGTTAGGTTAAGGGCTGGTGAGGGGGGAATAGGTGTAGGCGTCACGCAGGGGGACGCAGGAGAAGGTTAGGGTTATGCTGCGGGGAGGTTGGGTTAGGGTTAGGCACCCCCGGGGTAGGTTAGGGTCAAGCTACGGGGGTGGGAGGGTTAGGTTTAGGCTGTGGGGTGGGGGCTTAGGTTTATTGACCTCCGAGGGGTGCTTAGGGTTTGGCACTAAAGGGGAGATCATAAGCAAACACAGGGGGTTTTCCAGTTGCCTAGAAACCCCCCCCCTATAGCCCACACCATGACCACTATAGCAATTGTATGCAATACAGTTTTACTAGAAATGCAAGTTTTAAAGAGCTCCTCAGTATTACAACTAAAATAATTAGCAACACAGGTGGATCTTTTACAATGTGTCAGCGAGTAATTAATACATGTGTGTGCACCTATCAGGAGATCTGTAAAACATGCACTGTTAGGGGTGCTCTGCTATAGACCATCTATATGGTTAATTATTAATTCTGTAATCTGTACATATATGTCCAGGGCAGTTTCTAGGTTCTTCTGCTGCTCCTCCAGACTTGCTCCAATGCTCTGGATTGGTGCCCACACCTGATATAAAGCATTCAGCTTAGGCAGGATGTGCCTACTGTAATACTGTATTTAACGGCTCACTGTGATCGCTGGCCCTGATTGTGTTGGAATTATGCCATACATTACATTGCACTTTGTGTGATGCATTTTATAGCTGCTTCAGTGTTAATTATGCCCTTTTCATGAAATGGCCACATGCACTTTAAAATCAAGAAGTTGGAAACCCCCGTCTAGAAATCCTGCGTATGCCACCAGAGCCGTAACTAGGTGTGTGCCGATGGTTCCTTGCCCACAGCGCAAATGGATTGAGGGCGCACCATCGAGCATCACACCCTCACAGCGGCAGATTCACTGTTTTAGGCGGCTGCGCCTGCCACACAACTGTAGCCGCTGCCTCCCACACAACTGTGTCCTGCTGCTGAAGCCGCCACCCGCCCGCCCGTGTCCCGGTGAAGCCGCTGCTGCCCGCCCGCCTGTGTCCAGCTTAAGCTGCTGCTGAGGTCCCGGCATCGCTGCGGCTGAGCTCTCTACCTGTGAAGTGGCAGGAGGAGTCAGGAGCCGGTAACAGCACGTAAGTGCCTACACAGACACTACACTAAACTATACTACACAACACTATACTACAGTACACTACACTATATTACACTACAATTCACTACAGTACACTACACTACAGTATATTACACTAAACTTCACTACAGTACACTACATTACACCACAGCACACTTCACTACACTACACTACACTCTAAGGGTGGGCGTGCGAATGGGGGGGGGGTACTGGTTTCCAACAATAAATCTGCAGCAATTATACAGTATTTCTGTCCAGCACGACCTGTTTACCTTAATTATATCATCCATTTGTAAGTTTAAAAGAGATATATTATTTATTTCACTGTAAATAATATAATACCTCAGTATAAATAAAATAAATTACAAAAGTATATATATATATATATATATATATATATAATGTAAACTGGCCTATGCATTGAATATTAATGGGTCCCGGTGCTTGTACGTTATTTAAATAAAAAAAAGTTTGTAATACTGTATATCTGTTCTTACCTATCCTCCAGAGTACAAAATTTATAGGGATGAGAAGAACTATCAGAATAGTTAATAGGCACAGCTTCCAAAAGATGTTTTTTGAGGGTCCTAAAACATATTGAAAATAAAATAATGTAACAAAAATGCAAATGAGATTCATACATGGAGAGATCAGAGAAATGACAAGCTAAAGTTTTACCAGCAATAAAATACAGTAACAGTTTAAAAGATTCAATGGACCCTGTAAATTTTACAGTACAGAACTTTATAGGTTTAATACAAAGGAGCTGCTTTGTGGCAACACATGTATAACCATCCCATGGGGCCCAGTAACTATTGATGACTGAATAGAATTCTGACCGGGCGGTCTCAGATGACACATCTGGCTGCAAAATGATTCAGGAACTCACTCTCTTTGCTGATAAATGTTACTTTTTACAAATAACAGAAGGACTGGGTTACTCAGAATAACCCCTCCTAACCTTCCAGTGACAGTTCCAGAAATGGCTGCCTTATGGAGAGGTCTCTGCAAAGGCTCCAATATAGCGGAAACATTGACTACTGATATTTGGTGTCATAATGTGATTATCTGACTGAATAAATCCTTCTGCTTTACATAACTAAATACCAGTGGCTTCTTCTCCTGAATTTTAAACCTGGACCTAAACCATCTGGACAGAGAAGCACCCCAGTTGATGGATATAAAAAGTGAGTGCTAACGCTACATCTGGAATACTATATACATCTATATATCTGTATCTATCTATACACACAGAGGAAAAACCACAGCACTCACCACACCAGAAGCGGGGCACAGCTATGCACTTACCACTCACAGGGTGGGGTGCATGTAACACTGCACTCTCCACCACAGAAGCGGGGTACACAGCTGTATTTACCACTCACAGGGCGGGGTGCACGTAGCCCATGACCACATCGCTCTAATAAATACAAACAAGAAACTCAGCACTCACCAAAGTAAGCTCACTTATCCTCAACACTTCAATAAATAAATGATGGGGGTTTAGTTGGTGGATTGGCCAATGCACGGAAGCCTGCATACCGATTTTCAAGGTACCCCACCTTCATGCAGGTCCTACACTATCACAGAGTCTTAAAACCTGACTACTTCACTGCTGCATCATCTGCCTGCTAGATGTAATGTGTACCTGCCACAGACTTTATGGCTTTTAAAGGCACACTAGTCACCTATTGCACTGGCTCAAAGATGATTGCTAAAGAACAGCTGAGACAGGTTCAGGATAATCAAGTCCACACAGGGGTGCATGAGAAAGCTAGTGGCCACGGTTAATAAGAGCTAACCATAGATTAACCCCTTCGTATACACACAGAGGAAAAACCATAGCACTCACCACACCAGAAGCGGGGCACAGCTATGCACTTACCACTCACAGGGTGGGGTGCATGTAACACTGCACTCTCCACCACAGAAGCGGGGTACACAGCTGTACTTACCACTCACAGGGCGGGGTGCATGTAGCCCATGACCACATCGCTCTAATAAATACAAACAAGAAACCCAGCACTCACCAAAGTAAACTCACTTATCCTCAACATTTCAATAAATAAATGATGGGGGTTTAGTTGGTGGATTGGCCAATGCACGGAAGCCTGCATACCGATTTTCAAGGTATTATCCTGAACCTGTCTCAGCTGTTCTTTAGCAATCATCTTTGAGCCAGTGCAAAGGGTGACTAGTGTACCTTTAAAAGCCATAAAGGTGTGGCAGGTACACATTACATCTAGCAGGCAGATGATGCAGCTGTGAAGTAGTCAGGTTTTAAGACTGTGTGATAGTGTAGGACCTGCATGAAGGTGGGGTACCTTGAAAGAATAAGTGAGTTTACTTTGGTGAGTGCTGGGTTTCTTGTTTGTATCTATCTATCTATCTATCTATCTATCTATATATATATCTATATATATTCAGAATGTTTGAAGGGTGGCACTCATAGGACTTCCATCAGAAGAATAAAAAACGACTACTGAGTCTATTCCAGTGGTTCTCAAACTCGGTCCTCAGGACCCCACACGGTTCATGTTTTCCATGTCCCCCGGCAGGTGCATTGTGTATCACCAACTGTCACATTTTAAAAATCTACAGGTGACCTGCAAAACATGACCCGTGTGGGGTCCTGAGGACCGAGTTTGACAACCTGTGGTCTCATTCAAATAGTTTGTTCAACGTTTCGGTGTTGCCACCTTTATCAAGAACTCCATTATAACAATGTTATACAGTGTTATATACGCCCATATCACCGGATTCCCGCGTTTTCCCTCCTGCCACCGTCTGCTGCCATGTGGTGACATCATCCAGCCGCGCCGGTTACCCCAGCAACCAGCGGCATCCCGCGACGCACTCATGCGTCTAGCGTGATGACATCAGTGGCGTTGGACTCAGCGTGCTTCGTCGCACACACGGCTCTGATAACGGAAGCGTGGAGAGTATGCAGGGAATGTGCTGCTAAGCAACCCAATACAGCAAAAGACAACAAAAAACATATTGTACATCTGTAAACAAAACTGCTGTGCTATGACAATACTGCGGTAAATGATCAAAAACAATAGTGATCTCTGCATATTAAGTGATAATACAATAAACAATAAAAGTCAAAAAATAAACAAGAAGACAGATCCCGCAACCAATAAGCATCCTGTCGTTACCAAACAAAAATATGAACCAAATCCACGTGTTAAAAAATTAATACATTAATAAACATAGGAAAAAGTAGAAAAAATAGAAGAAAATGATTAGGATCAAGGAAAAAAATTGTTAATGCATTGTTAATAGGTACTGTAGGTACCGATTCAACAGTCTAGGGGGTATTCCTTTTAAACATACTACTATAATTGAGTAATAGACATGAAAATAGACATGCAACTATCACTGATGTGGAATATATAAAATCATTATATGGTTTCAAATCAGATCCATCCTGCAAGATGTGTTATTATACCAATCAGGCAAGCACCATTATTGGGAGGAAATATATGCATCAACACAATTACTCTAAAAAACACGATAAGGATAAAGTTTCATTAAGTCCCAAAAGAGACAAGGAGTTCAACATATGTATCCAAAACGACTCAATTTGAAGTAATTTCTTTTCTTTTACGTCCTAGAGGATGCTAGGGTCCACATTAGTACCATGGGGTATAGACGGGTCCACTAGGAGCCATTGGCACTTTAAGAGTTTAATACTGTGGGCTGGCTCCTCCCTCTATGCCCCTCCTACCAGACTCAGTTTAGAAAATGTGCCCGGAGGAGCCGGTCACAGCTATGGGAGCTCCTAGAGCTTCTTTAGTTTTATTGTTTTTTCTAAGAGTATTAGGCACAGGGAGGCTGCTGGCAAAAGCCTCCCTGCTTGATGGGACTAAGGAGGAAAGTAGTGTCTGCCCTGCAGTGTCTGAGCCACAATCCACTGAGCTCCTGAGGGAGAGGATCGTTAGCTGCCCCAGGCGACCGCTCACTCCTGCAGCATGCCGCCACCCCCTTACAGAGCCAGAAGACTTCAGAGGCGAGTGAGTCACCTGCCTCCCGGGCAAGCGGGGAGCCGGTGTGAAGATGATGGCAACAGGGTAGGTAGCGCAGTTCTATCTGCGCTCCGGGGCTCAGCGGTACATAGTGCGGCATTGTGAGGGGTGCCCTAAGCCAGCGCCTATACCCTACACTGGCCGGAAAGCCTGTCAGGGTCCCCGGATCACTGCCAGCAGAATCCTCAGGCCAGTATATTAAACTGAAGAGCGGGAAGCAGCACCATGTTCGAGGGGCGGAGCTTCTCCTCAGAGCGGATCCAGCAGCTCCCAGCGCCATTTTGCTGCCTGCAGATCATCTACAGTGACGCTGACAGGGAGAGCTGTCCCTCCAAGCAACTCAAGCTAACCTGTGTGGTGCCAGGGGTTTGTAGAAGGGGGATGGTGGTGGGGGGGGGGGGGGGGGGGGTGAGACTGTGTAATTGCTGTGTAGCTATTAAGGTACTCAGTCAGCACTAGGTAGTGATTTTGTCTCTACCTAGGGAAGCGCTGTGTGTGTGCTGGCTTCAAGCTCTGTGATTCTCTGAAGGATTTGGTGGGGGGAAACTGTGTCTGACATTTTCCTGTGTGAGTGTGTGTGTATGCTCTCAAATAACCATGTCCAGGGAGTCTGTGTCATATGCTGCAGAGGACGCTTCTTCTCCAGAAGAGTCCATTTCATGTACCCAGGAATGTACTGTTTTGTCTCAGATTCCTGTTACTGAGCCAGAATGGCTAGCTTCTATTAAGGGTTTGCTCTCTGAGATCTCTACCAGGGTAGCCCATACTGAAACTGAGACGCAGTTTTTAAAGCAGATGGCAGGGTGGTCAGGTTCCATTCCTATCCCTTCAAAAATCCCTAGCGTATACCCACAGAAGCGTGCACTTGCCCAGATCATGCAAGATGACACGGATACCGACTCTGAAACGGTAGACGGTGATGGGGATGAGCTGAGGAGGGCGGCATCCCTTTGCAGGTTGAGGAGGCTTACAACACAGATAATAAGAAAGCCTCGCTAACCTTCCCTGCTTCCAAAGAATGAAACGCTATATTTGATAAATCCTGAGAAGAACTGGAGAAAAAATTCCAGATTCCCAAACGGATTCTGGTTGCTTTTCCCTTCCCTGAAGAGGATAGGAAAAGTTGGGGGACTCCTCCCATAGTTGACGCGTCTGTCTCCAGGCTGTCAAAAAAGGTGGTTTTACCTGTCCCTGGTTCTACCGCGTTAAAAGAACCAGCGGATCGAAAGATTGACACTACGCTCAAATCCATATACACTGCTTCAGAGGTGGCATTAAGGCCTACTATTGCATACCTCCCAACATGACCCTCTCCAGGAGGGACAGAATGCTCTGCTCCTGGACTTCTCCCTTAAATTATGATCGCCCTCACCTGTGCTGAAACACCTTTCTTATCCATTATCCTGTTCAACACAGGTGCCGGAAATCTTAAATTACGAGAAAAGTCCAGAAGCAGAGCATTCTGTCCCTCCTGGAGAGGGTCATGTTGGGAGGTATGCTATTGCCTGTGCATGGATTTCTAAAGCTATCGTAAAGTGGTCAGGCACTGTACTAGAGGGCTTAGATACACTGGATAGAAGTGATGTTGAATTGTTTTTACGTAATATACAGGATTCTGCGTGGTTCATCCTGGAATCCATGAAGGCTCTGGGTATGCTAAATGCAATCTTCCATGTCTGTCTCAGCTCGCAGGTCACTCTGGCTATGCCAATGGTCTGCCGACGCGGAATCCAGGAGGAGTGTGGAGAGCCTAACCTACACAGGTCAGGCTGTTTGGGGAAGCGCTAAATGCGTGTATTTCCACGGCATCCATGGGTAAGTCACCTTTTCTTCCCTCCACCTTCTACAAAGAAACCCTTCTCTTCATCTGCTTCGCAGTCCTTTCGGGCCGCTAAGTCAAAGAAGTCCAAGCCTTCTACCTTCTTCATCAGAGCAGGTCGTGCTAAATCCAAAAAACCTGCACCCGCAGGTTCCCAGGACCAGAAGCCTGTTTCTGGTGCCTCAAAATCCTCAGCATGACGGTGGACCGCACAACCTGGAGGATGGTCTGGTGGGAGCATGGCTCAGGCGTTTCAGCCGGGTGGTCTTCAGTATGCCGAATGTTGGGATCCCGGCGCACAGTATACCGGCGCCGGGATCCCGACACCCGGCATACCGACAGCTATTCTCCCTCGTGGGGGTCCACGACCCCCCTGGAGGGAGAGTAAAATAACGTGGCGCGCTTAGCGCGCCACCGTGCCCACAGCGTGGCGAGAGCAGTGTGCCCGCAAGGGGCTCCTTTGCGCTCACCACACTGTCGGTATGCCGGCGGTCGGGCACCCGGCGCTGGTATGCTGGTCGCTGGGAGCCCGGCCGCTGGCATACCATACTACACCCGTTTCAGCCATGTCTGGGTGTCGTCCGGCCTGGATCCCTGGGTACAGGATATTGTGTCCCAGGGGTACAGACTGGAGTTTCAAAATCTCCCACCTCACCCTTTCTTCAGCTTTACTGACAGACAGAGCTGTCCTACAGGAAGCTATCCAAGAATTGGTAATGTCAGAGGTCATTGTTACAGTTCCACCTCAACTGCGGAACAAGGGTTACTATTCAAACCTTTTTGTGGTACCAAGGCCGGATGGTTCGGTCAGGCCAATTTTGAACTTGAAATCGTTAATCCCTTATCTAAGGGAGTTCAAATTCGAAACGGAGTCTCTGAGGGTGGTAATTTCAGGTCCTGGGGGAGGGGGAGTTTCTGGTGTCCCTGGATATCAAGGATGCTTATCTCCACATTCCCATCTGGTAGCCACATCAGGCTTATCTCAGATTTGCACTGTTAGACAATCACTATCAGTTTCAAGCACTGCCATTTGGTCTCTCCATGGCACCGAGGGTCTTCACCAAGGACATGGCAGAGATGATGGTTCTCCGCATGCAGGGGGTGAACATAGTTCCAAATCTGGATGATCTGCTGATAAAGGCATCATCCAGGGAGAAGTTGTTACAGTCCATTGCTCTCACAACTCATCTGCTCAGAGAGTACGGTTGGATCCTGAACCTTACAAAGTCACATTTGGAGCCAACAAGGAGGCTGTCTTTCCTGAGGATGATCCTCGACACGGAATTGCAGAGGGTTTTTCAGCCGGTGGAGAAAGCGTTGGTGATACAGACAATGGTCCGAGATGTCTTGAAGCCTGGCCAGGTATCGGTTCATCAGTGCATTCGCCTTCTGGGGAAGATGGTTGCCTCTTACGAGGCTCTGCAGTATGGAAGATTTCCCGCTCGGTCTTTTCAGCTGGATCTTCTAGACCAGCGGTCAGGATCTCACCTACACATGCACCAGAGGATATGTCTGTCGCTGAAAGCAAAGATTTCACTCCTCTGGTGGCTGCAACTGCCTCACCTTCTGGAGGGCCGCAGGTTCGGGGTTCTGAACTGGAGCCTTCTCACCACGGATGCAAGTCTCAGAGGTTGGGGAGCGGTCTCCCAAGGGGAAGCCTTCCAGGGAAGGTGGTCAAGTCAGGAATCCCTTCTTCCAATAAACATCCTAGAGCTAAGAGTTGTGTACAACAGTCTTCTTCAAGCAGCACACCTTCTGCAAGATCAGGCCATTCAGGTGCAGTCGGACAACGTAACGACAGTGGCCTATATAAACCGACAGGGCAGAACCAAAAGCAGGGATGCAATGTCAGAGGTAAAAAAATCCTCCTCTGGGCAGAAAGGTACGCGGTGGCACGGTCAGCAATCTTCATTCCGGGTGTGGACAACTGGGAAGTGGACTTCCTCAGCAGGCACGATCTCCATCCAGGAGAGTGGGGACTACACCTGGAGGTGTTTGCAGATGTGACAAGTCTTTGGGACGTACCTCACATAGACATGATGGCCTCAACAAGAAGCTTCGGAGGTACTATTCCAGGTCAAGAGACCCACAAGCAGGTGCAGTGGATACCCTGGTAACACCTTGGGTGTTCAAGTCAGTGTATGTGTTCCCTCCACTTCCACTCATTCCAAGAATTCTAAAGCTTGTAAAAAGAACAAGAGTTCAGGCGATCCTCATTGCTCCGGACTGGCCAAGGAGGGCTTGGTACGTGGATCTGATGGATCTACTACTGGAAGATCCAAGGCCTCTACATCTTTGGGAGAACCTTCTGCAACAGTGGCCATTCGCTTATCAAGTCTTACCATGGCTACGTTTGATGACATGGCGGTTGAGCGCTAGATCTTAGCTCGGAAAGGGTAATCCGAGCGCGGTTATTCCTACCCTGATACAGGCTAGGAAAGGAGTAACGTCTAAACATTACCATCAAATTTGGAAAAAGTATGTGTCTTGGTGTGAATCCAAGAAGTTTCCTGCGGTGGGGTTTCAACTTGGATGGTTTCTCCTATTCCTGCAAACAGGAGTGGATATGGGCCTGCATTTGGGATCCCTAAAGGTCTAGATTTCGGCTTTATCCTTTTTCTTCCAGAAACAATTGGCTGCCCTCCCTGAGGTTCAGACCTTTTTGAAAGGTGTTCTGCACATCCAGCCTCCCTTTGTGGCACTGACGGCACACTGGGATCTTGACGTGGTGTTGCCTGTCCTGCAATCAGATTGGTTTGATCCTCTACAGGAGGCTGAGGTCAAGTTTCTCACGTGGAAGGCTGTCACTTTGTTGGCCTTGGCTTCTGCGCGACGTGTGTTGGAATTGGGGGCTTTGTCCTGTAAAAGTCCCTATTTGGTCTTCCATGAAGATAGGGCAGAACTCAAGACGCGTCAAGAGTGCCTTCCAAAGGTTGTGTCAGCTTTTCATATCAACCAACCTATTGTGGTGCCAGTGGCTACTTACTCCTCAATTGCTTCAAAGTCTTTGGATGTTGTGAGGGTTTTGAAGATCAATGTGAAGAGGACAGCTCGTCACAGAAAATTGGACTCTCTGTTTGTCCTTTATGATCCCAAGAAAATTGTGTGTCCTGCTTCTAAGCAGACAATTTCTCGCTGGATCAGGTTTACTATCCAGCATGCATATTCTTCGGCAGGATTGCCATGTCCAAGATCTGTTAAGGCCCACTCTACACGTAAAGTGGGTTTTTCCTGGGTGTCTGCCCGGGGTGTCTCGGCTTTGCAGCTTTGCCGAGCGGCTACTTCGTCTGGGTCTAACACGTTTGCTAATTTTTACAAGTTCGATACTTTGGCCTCTGAGAACCTCAAGTTTGGTCAAGCAGTTCTACCGGACCCTGCACGCTCTCCCTCCCGTTCTGGGAGCTTTGGTACATCCCCCATGGTACTAATTTGGACCCCAGCATCCTCTAGAATGTAAGAGAAAATAGGATTTTAATTACCTACAGGTAAATCCTTTTCTCGTAGTCCGTAGAGGATGCTGGGCGCCCGCTCAGCGCTTCGTTATCCTGCAGTGGCTCTTTGGTTCAGTACTGCCTTGTTCTTAGGTAAGTTCTGCGTTTCTTTACTGGTTTCAGTACTGTTTCAGCTGTTGCCGAGTCTTCTGGCTTGTTTGCCTGGTTTGTCTTGTTTGAGTGAGCTGGTGTGAATCTCGCCACTATCTGTGTATTTCCTTCTCTCGAAGTATGTCGTCTCCTCGGGCACAGTTTCTAGACTGTATATGTATTATATATATATATACTGTAAAAAAAGAAGAAGATTTCCCAAAGGAGCTTGTGCTAGTGCTCTGGTATATGACAGTATAAATAGTATCCTTATTTATTATTCTTAAAAAAGGATTTTATTTCCTTTAAAGATACAATACATAAAATTGTTCAATTACATTCCATGATACTTTATACACGAGATGATTGAAAACAATGTTCCATTCTTAATCATATAGTGGTGCCTCTTGAAGAACGCAATAGTTGTCTCAAAAACCCAACGCGTTTCGTCCAACGGACTTCATCAGGGGCTTTACAATCTAAGAATTTAAAAAACATTTATGAACATCCAACTCTCATATTAATGGAGTCACTGTATCATCTCACAAATACAAATATACATACCAAGAAACTTCAATACAGATAATCAGCACATAAATCTTCAATAAGTAGACACATTACCAGAACGGTATTGGATAAAATTCACCTCATGGATTATCTGTAAGACCATTGTATGCATCATAAATAAAACATACTGTACACACATACTAAAAGAATTAAATTAAAATGCGGTCAAGATATAATGAGAAGGAGGAGGAATGGGAGATGAGAATGCAATAAAGGAATATATATATATATATATATATATATATAAAGGTTTTTGTACGAGAGCACTTATAGGACTCACACGTTTAGGGTGGTCTAATTATTTACACTGGGACGGGCTCACTGTATGTACCTTTCAATTAATATATATAATTATCCTGTTGAAACTCAGCAAAAAAAACAAAAAGCAATTTATTACAATACAAAATATTTCATACAGTGTTGTCTCAGTTCTGTATAAATAAGTTAATTCACAGAGTTTCACTTTCAGTATGACAGTAAAGATGGGCCCCACTCAGCTCTGGGCCCCATATCAGCTGCACTCCCTGCACATATGGAAGCTACACCCTTGTATATAACACATGTAACTGTGACAGGGAAGGTGGCCCCTCTCGGCTCTGGGCCCCATATCAGCTGCACTCCTTGCACATATAGTAGCTACACCCTTGTATATAACGGGTGGTCTTCTGTATGCCGGCGGTCGGGCTCCCGGCGCTCAGTATACCGGCGCCGGGAGCCCGACAGCCGGCATACCGACACTTATTCTCCCTCGTGGGGGTCCACGACCCCCCTAGCGGTAGAATAAAATAGTGTGGCGCGCGTAGCGCGCCACCGCGCCCATAGCGTGGCGAGCGCAGCGAGCCCGCAAGGGGCTCATTTGCGCTCGCCACACTGTCGGTAAGCCGGCGGTCGGGCTCCCGGCGCCGGTATGCTGGTCGCCGGGAGCCCGACCGCCGGCAATCCGTAGTGAACCTGTATATAACACATGTAACTGTGACAGGGAAGGTGGCCCCTCTCAGCTCTGGGTCCCATAGCAGCTGCACTTCCTGCACCTATGTTAGCTACACTCTTGTATATAACACATGTAACTGTGACAGGGAAGGTGGCCCCTCTCAGATTTGGGCCCCATAGCAGTGATACTCCCTGCACCTATGGTAGCTACACCCTTGTATATAACACATGTAACTGTGACAGGGAAGGTGGCCCCTCTCAGCAATGGGCCCCATAGCAGCTATACTCCCTGCACCTATGGTAGCTACACCCTTGGGCCCACAGGGTCCAGGGGAGCCTACACCGCACACCCTGCACCCATTATTTATAATACCCTCCAGAGTCCTGTAGTGCAGCAGCGGTGATTGAATGCACTATGCTAGTTCCTGGCTCTGGGCAGTTTGTGATTACAGGCACTGGGGGATATTCCGAGTTGTTCGCTCGTTGCCGATTTTCGCAACGGATCGATTAAGGCGAAAATGCGCATATACTGCTGCACCTGTGCATAATGCCCACATGTATATATACCGCTGCGTCTGTTTATAATGCCACATGTATCTACTGCTGCATCTGTGTATAATGCCCACATGTATCTACTGCTGCACCTGTGTATAATGCTCACATGTATATACTGCTGCACCTGTGTATAATGCCCACATGTATATACTGCTGCACCTGTGTATAATGCCCACATGTATATACTGCTGCACCTGTGTATAATGCCCACATGTATATACTGCTGCACCTGTGTATAATGCTCACATGTTATATACTGCTGCACCTGTGTATAATGCCCACATGTGTATATACCACTGCGTCTGTTTATAATACCACATGTATATACTGCTGCACCTGTGTATAATGCCACATGTATATACTGCTGCACCTGTGTATAATGCCCACATGTATATACTGCTGCACCTGTGTATAATGCCCACATGTATATACTGCTGCACCTGTGTATAATGCTCACATGTTATATACTACTGCACCTGTGTATAATGCCCACATGTGTATATAATGCTGTGCCTGTGTATAATGCCACATGTATATACTGCTGCGCCTGTGTATAATGCTCACATGTATATACTGCTGCACCTGTGTATAATGCCCACATGTATATACTGCTGCACCTGTGTATAATGCCCACATGTATATACTGCTGCACCTGTGTATAACGCCCACATGTATATACTGCTGCACCTGTGTATAATGCCCACATGTATATACTGCTGCCCCTGTGTATAATGCTCACATGTATATACTGCTGCACCTGTGTATAATGCCCACATGTATATACTGCTGCACTTGTGTATAATGCCCACATGCACCCTTGGGCTCATACTGTATATTGTGTGTAAATCTGGCTTTGATACTAGTTAGTGCCTCCTGAGCTGTACAGTGTACACAATATAACCTAAGTGGCGAGCACATCCCCACAAATTGGATACGTGTGGCATCCTGGCTGTCAGGATGCCGGCGGTCATGTGACCGACGCTGGAATCCTGAGACCACTCAGGAGACCCGCACTGGATCACAGCCAACATCATAAAGGCGAGTATCAGGGTTTGGGTAAGGGCCCGTGGATAGTTTAGCCCTAGCAGACACCCCCCCCGAGGGGGACGGGGTATATACTTACCCCCTCCGATGTTGGGATCTTCAATGCAGGGATGCCACGGTCGGTCATGTGACTGCCGGCATCCCGACCGCCAGGAACAATCAACCCCAAAAAAGACGCCTGGGCTCTCATCAACCTGAAGAAGGCCATGAAATTGGCAGATCATCCAATAAAATCTGAGGCATTTCTCTTTTTTTTTTTCTTTTTAACACATTTTATGTCTGCAATTTGTATGCAAACTCAGCATCAAGTCTAAACAACAATAGAATTGAATTTCTCATATTATTTATTATTACCTGAATGATACCTTTTAAATTTCTTTTCTGGTTCCATTGGTAGAGATGTGGAAAAATCTGCAAAGAAAAAGAAAATCACATCTAATGACAATTTATATGTAATTCTAAGGGGCCAATTCAGTTAGCTGGGAGTGTAAAACAGTAATACTAGGCGGGTTATCTGGGCAGGGTATTCCTGTTTGTTTTTGTTCACACTGCATAGAGGTGCAAACCAAAAATTGTCAAGGTTAACTTTTATTGGTTATTGATTCTGACAGAACCTTAATTGCATCTCCCCCTTATTATTATTACCAGTTATTTATATAGCGCACACATATTCCGCAGCGCTGTACAGAGAATATTTGCCCATTCACATCAATCCCTGCCCCAGTGGAGCTTACATTCTATATTCCCTACCACATGTACACAGACACATTCATACTAGTGTTAATTTTGTTGGGAGCCAATTAACCTACCAGTATATTTTTGGATTGTGGGAGGAAACCGGAGTACCCGGAGGAAACCCACGCAAGTACGGGGAGAATTTACAAACTCCACACAGTTAGGGCCATGGTGGGAATCGAACCCATGACCTCAGTGCTGTGAGGCAGTAATGCTAACCATTACACCATCCGTACTGCCCCCTTAGAAGCAGACATACATGCCTGGTGGTGTACAAAGACATTTATGGGCACCTTAAAAAATTTTTTGTGAAGGTCACCCATGCATAACGCAGTGATAACAAACTTGCATACATAAGAGCAGGGGTGGATTGGGATTGAAAACCAGCCCAGGAAATTTATCGAGGTAGCCATAATAGGGGTGGGGTCTGTCGAGGGGTGGAGTCTGTCAAGAGGGTGGGGTCACTGCTCATTAGGCCTGATTCTCAGTTGTATGCAGTTACGGCCTCCTTGCTTCTTTTGTTGCAGTTGTGTCTGCAACTTTTTGCTAATGCCGCTATATAGCCCTTCCCTGGTGTACATCCGTGCATCTGACTGTGCAAGGACTGAGACGCCCTCTTACAGTGGATACAGGTGCTGCAATCATGCTTTGTTCATCTTTAGACGCCACAACTGGTCACACAATTGTAACCTGCACCAGCCCTATGCTAGGCACAGATCACCCGTCTGAGTATGACCTCTGATGTGAGCAATGCAGCTTGTCTATATGCAGCTACTTTCAGCAACACATTCATTACTATGCCACATCTGTATCTGATCAGCCAACCAGCTGTACTGGCCCAAGAATGTGCAAAGCTTCTAATACACGTCTTGATGCGTCTAACTCTGTACTGTAACTCCTTGTGAACACCACATGGGACACATGTGCAGTGCAACTCATATAAATGCGCAGACTAAACACATTGCACAAGAAAAAAAAACATGTTGTCCCCCACAGGAAAATAAAAATAAAACACATTGGCTTCAAGTAGTATAAAATTATACAGAATGTCCCACACAGGAAAAAACAAAACAAATAGAGCACACTACAGACATGGTGGCAGCAGGAAACACTTATTACATACAGTACACTTTACACATGGCGGCTGGGGGCCCACACCACATACAGCACACTACACACATGGCCGCAGCAGTGGGCACACATTACATACAGCACATTACACACATGGCAGCAGCAGTGGGCACACACTACACACACGGTGGCAGCAGAGGGCACACACTACACACATGGCAGAAGCAGTGGGCACACACTACACACATGGCAGCAGCAGTGGGCACACACTACACACATGGCGGCAGGGAGCACACACTGCATACAGCACATTACACTCATGGCAGCAGGGGGCACACACTACATACAGCACACTACACACATGGCGGCAGGGAGCACACACTACATACAGCACACTACACACATGGCAGCAGGGGTAACACACTACATACAGCACACTACACACATGGCAGCAGGGGAAATACACTACATAGAGCCCAGTACATATGGTGGCAGCAGGTAGCACACACACTATATACGTGGTAGCAGGCAGCATACACTACGTACAGCACACACACTACACACATGGCAGCTGGCAGCACACACTACATACAGCACACACACTACACACATGACAGCACAAAATCACACACAAGGAGTGGTATACACTCACAGGGAGGCCAGAGTTGGTGAGCACAGCAGAACACACAGGGTCCAGAATGAAGATCAGAACACTTTATTGCTCATCTGTCTTTCCCCACATGTATCACACCCAGAGCCGTAATTAGACTTTTTGGTGCCAAAAAGAGAATTGGCACAGGGCACCAATAGGGACATAAGGCACAGGCCTCGCACGGAAGAGGCATGACAAAATTGATCCTAGAGAAGGCACTCACGCAGTCTTTCAATTTGTAGTAAAAAGGTATAAGTTGATTTCTCCAACAGCGTTTCGGGGGTTAAACCCCGTCGTCAGGGACAGCACATCACAAACACATAAATGAAATACAACACTTATATATCAAGGACAATCATGCCATTCTAACTATATTAAGCTACCTGTACCACGTTAAAAAAGAAATAACCAGCACCATAATCGAGCAGATCTATGCAGTGTGCAGCCACACATCTAATCCCTTGCAGCCACACACTACATAGATCTGCCAAGCCGTAACGCAGATCACCCCTTCACAAAGTGCAAGGTAAGCTTCAAATAGTTAAAACTCCCCAGATTGGAAATCTCTGGCTTTCTATGCAAGGAGAGATAACTCAATGAATAGAGAGTCCGACTGCAATGTCATAGGCAACAGGTTTAAATCCCGGGCACATCAGCATCCCGAAATGTAATAAAGGACAGTGCGACTGAACAAAAAGCTCTCAAGTCAAGTCCATGAATGCAGTATAGGGAACCGTATTATCAACAAAATGGGTTGGGGTAGGAGATGGGTTAGTCAGGAGATGCTGGGCTTAAAAATGGGGGAAGCTGCAAGTGAAAGCAATTAGATAGTTCATAATTGACAAGTGCTGCCAACAGCGCCCCCTGTAGCGCTACATGCGGAGCACACACCGCACACACCTAGTTACTAGAGATGAGCGGGTTCGGTTCCTCGGAATCCGAACCCGCCCGAACTTCATGGTTTTTTACACGGGGCCGAGCAGGCTCGGATCCTCCCGCCTTGCTCGGTTAACCCGAGCGCGCCCGAACGTCATCATGACGCTGTCGGATGCTCGCGAGGCTCGGATTCTATCGCGAGACTCGGATTCTATATAAGGAGCCGCGCGTCGCCGCCATTTTCACACGTGCATTGAGATTGATAGGGAGAGGACGTGGCTGGCGTCCTCTCCATTTAGATTAGAAGAGAGAGAGTGAGATTGAGACAGAGACACTTGATTTACTGGAGCTTAGGAGTACTAGAGAGTGCAGAGTTTACTAGTGACTGACCACTGACCAGTGACCACCAGTGCAGTTTTATTTAATATAATCCGTTCTCTGCCTGAAAAAAACGATACACAGTGACTCAGTCACATACCACCATATCTGTGTGCTCAGCCCAGTGTGCTGCATCATCTATGTATAATATCTGACTGTGCTCACACAGCTTAATTGTGGGGGAGACTGGGGAGCAGTTATAGGTTATAGCAGGAGCCAGGAGTACATATTATTATTAAAATTAAACAGTGCACACTTTTGCTGCAGGAGTGCCACTGCCAGTGTGACTGACCAGTGACCTGACCACACTAACCACCAGTAGTATAGTATACTATATTGTGATTGCCTGAAAAAGTTAAACACTTGTCGTGTGACTTGTGTGGTGTTTTTTTTTTTTATTCTATAAAAAACTCATTCTGCTGACAGACAGTGTCCAGCAGGTCCGTCATTATATAATATATACCTGTCCGGCTGCAGTAGTGATATATATATATTTTTTATATCATTATTTATCATCCAGTCGCAGCAGACACAGTACGGTAGTTCACGGCTGTAGCTACCTCTGTGTCGGCACTCGGCAGTCCATCCATAATTGTATACCACCTACCCGTGGTTTTTTTTTCTTTCTTCTTTATACATACTACATCTCATTATCATCCAGTCTATATTAGCAGCAGACACAGTACAGTACGGTAGTCCACGGCTGTAGCTACCTCTGTGTCGGCACTCGGCAGTCCGTCCATAATTGTATACCACCTACCCGTGGTTTTTTTTTCTTTCTTCTTTATACATACATACTACATCTCATTATCAACCAGTCTATATTAGCAGCAGACACAGTACAGTACGGTAGTCCGCGGCTGTAGCTACCTCTGTGTCGGCACTCGGCAGTACGTCCAATATTGTATACCACCTACCCGTGGTTTTTTTTTCTTTCTTCTTTATACATACATACTACATCTCATTATCAACCAGTCTATATTAGCAGCAGACACAGTACAGTACGGTAGTCCACGGCTGTAGCTACCTCTGTGTCGGCACTCGGCAGTCCATCCATAATTGTATACCACCTACCCGTGGTTTTTTTTTCTTTCTTCTTTATACATACATACTACATCTCATTATCATCCAGTCTATATTAGCAGCAGACACAGTACGGTAGTCCACGGCTGTAGCTACCTCTGTGTCGGCAGTCGGCAGTCCGTCCATAATTGTATACCACCTACCCGTGTTTTTTTTTTCTTTCTTCTTTATACATACATACTACATCTCATTATCATCCAGTCTATATTAGCAGCAGACACAGTACGGTAGTCCACGGCTGTAGCTACCTCTGTGTCGGCACTCGGCAGTCCGTCCATAATTGTATACCACCTACCCGTGGTTTTTTTTTCTTTCTTCTTTATACATACATACTACATCTCATTATCAACCAGTCTATATTAGCAGCAGACACAGTACAGTACGGTAGTCCACGGCTGTAGCTACCTCTGTGTCGGCACTCGGCAGTACGTCCATAATTGTATACCACCTACCCGTGGTTTTTTTTTCTTTCTTCTTTATACATACATACTACATCTCATTATCAACCAGTCTATATTAGCAGCAGACACAGTACAGTACGGTAGTCCACGGCTGTAGCTACCTCTGTGTCGGCACTCGGCAGTCCGTCCATAATTGTATACCACCTACCCGTGGTTTTTTTTTCTTTCTTCTTTATACATACATACTACATCTCATTATCATCCAGTCTATATTAGCAGCAGACACAGTACGGTAGTCCACGGCTGTAGCTACCTCTGTGTCGGCACTCGGCAGTCCGTCCATAATTGTATACCACCTACCCGTGGTTTTTTTTTCTTTCTTCTTTATACATACATACTACATCTCATTATCAACCAGTCTATATTAGCAGCAGACACAGTACAGTACGGTAGTCCACGGCTGTAGCTACCTCTGTGTCGGCACTCGGCAGTCCGTCCATAATTGTATACCACCTACCCGTGGTTTTTTTTTCTTTCTTCTTTATACATACATACTACATCTCATTATCAACCATTCTATATTAGCAGCAGACACAGTACAGTACGGTAGTCCACGGCTGTAGCTACCTCTGTGTCGGCACTCGGCAGTCCGTCCATAATTGTATACCACCTACCCGTGGTTTTTTTTTCTTTCTTCTTTATACATACATACTACATCTCATTATCATCCAGTCTATATTAGCAGCAGACACAGTACGGTAGTCCACGGCTGTAGCTACCTCTGTGTCGGCACTCGGCAGTCCGTCCATAATTGTATACCACCTACCCGTGGTTTTTTTTTCTTTCTTCTTTATACATACATACTACATCTCATTATCATCCAGTCTATATTAGCAGCAGACACAGTACAGTACGGTAGTCCACGGCTGTAGCTACCTCTGTGTCGGCACTCGGCAGTCCATCCATAATTGTATACTAATATCCATCCATCTCCATTGTTTACCTGAGGTGCCTTTTAGTTGTGCCTATTAAAATATGGAGAACAAAAATGTTGAGGTTCCAAAATTAGGGAAAGATCAAGATCCACTTCCACCTCGTGCTGAAGCTGCTGCCACTAGTCATGGCCGAGACGATGAAATGCCAGCAACGTCGTCTGCCAAGGCCGATGCCCAATGTCATAGTACAGAGCATGTCAAATCCAAAACACCAAATATCAGTAAAAAAAGGACTCCAAAACCTAAAATAAAATTGTCGGAGGAGAAGCGTAAACTTGCCAATATGCCATTTACCACACGGAGTGGCAAGGAACGGCTGAGGCCCTGGCCTATGTTCATGGCTAGTGGTTCAGCTTCACATGAGGATGGAGGCACTCAGCCTCTCGCTAGAAAAATGAAAAGACTCAAGCTGGCAAAAGCAGTAGCACCGCAAAGAACTGTGCGTTCTTCGAAATCCCAAATCCACAAGGAGAGTCCAATTGTGTCGGTTGCGATGCCTGACCTTCCCAACACTGGACGTGAAGAGCATGCGCCTTCCACCATTTGCACGCCCCCTGCAAGTGCTGGAAGGAGCACCCGCAGTCCAGTTCCTGATAGTCAGATTGAAGATGTCAGTGTTGAAGTACACCAGGATGAGGAGGATATGGGTGTTGCTGGCGCTGGGGAGGAAATTGACAAGGAGGATTCTGATGGTGAGGTGGTTTGTTTAAGTCAGGCACCCGGGGAGACACCTGTTGTCCGTGGGAGGAATATGGCCGTTGACATGCCTGGTGAAAATACCAAAAAAATCAGCTCTTCGGTGTGGAACTATTTCAACAGAAATGCGGACAACAGGTGTCAAGCCATGTGTTCCCTTTGTCAAGCTGTAATAAGTAGGGGTAAGGACGTTAACCACCTCGGAACATCCTCCCTTATACGTCACCTGCAGCGCATTCATAATAAGTCAGTGACAAGTTCAAAAACTTTGGGTGACAGCGGAAGCAGTCCACTGACCAGTAAATCCCTTCCTCTTGTAACCAAGCTCACGCAAACCACCCCACCAACTCCCTCAGTGTCAATTTCCTCCTTCCCCAGGAATGCCAATAGTCCTGCAGGCCATGTCACTGGGAATTCTGACGATTCCTCTCCTGCCTGGGATTCCTCCGATGCATCCTTGCGTGTAACGCCTCCTGCTGCTGGCGCTGCAGTTGTTGCTGCTGGGAGTCGATGGTCATCCCAGAGGGGAAGTCGTAAGACCACTTTTACTACTTCCACCAAGCAATTGACTGTCCAACAGTCCTTTGCGAGGAAGATGAAATATCACAGCAGTCATCCTACTGCAAAGCGGATAACTGAGGCCTTGGCATCCTGGGTGGTGAGAAACGTGGTTCCGTTATCCATCATTACTGCAGAGCCAACTAGAGACTTGTTGGAGGTACTGTGTCCCCGGTACCAAATACCATCTAGGTTCCATTTCTCTAGGCAGGCGATACCGAAAATGTACACAGACCTCAGAAAAAGAGTCACCAGTGTCCTAAAAAATGCAGCTGTACCCAATGTCCACTTAACCACGGACATGTGGACAAGTGGAGCAGGGCAGGGTCAGGACTATATGACTGTGACAGCCCACTGGGTAGATGTATGGACTCCCGCCGCAAGAACAGCAGCGGCGGCACCAGTAGCAGCATCTCGCAAATGCCAACTCTTTCCTAGGCAGGCTACGCTTTGTATCACCGGTTTCCAGAATACGCACACAGCTGAAAACCTCTTACGGCAACTGAGGAAGATCATCGCGGAATGGCTTACCCCAATTGGACTCTCCTGTGGATTTGTGGCATCGGACAACGCCAGCAATATTGTGTGTGCATTAAATATGGGCAAATTCCAGCACGTCCTATGTTTTGCACATACCTTGAATTTGGTGGTGCAGAATTTTTTAAAAAACGACAGGGGCGTGCAAGAGATGCTGTCGGTGGCCAGAAGAATTGCGGGACACTTTCGGCGTACAGGCACCACGTACAGAAGACTGGAGCACCACCAAAAACTACTGAACCTGCCCTGCCATCATCTGAAGCAAGAAGTGGTAACGAGGTGGAATTCAACCCTCTATATGCTTCAGAGGTTGGAGGAGCAGCAAAAGGCCATTCAAGCCTATACAATTGAGCACGATATAGGAGGTGGAATGCACCTGTCTCAAGCGCAGTGGAGAATGATTTCAATGTTGTGCAAGGTTCTGCTGCCCTTTGAACTTGCCACACGTGAAGTCAGTTCAGACACTGCCAGCCTGAGTCAGGTCATTCCCCTCATCAGGCTTTTGCAGAAGAAGCTGGAGACATTGAAGGAGGAGCTAACACGGAGCGATTCCGCTAGGCATGTGGGACTTGTGGATGGAGCCCTTAATTCGCTTAACAAGGATTCACGGGTGGTCAATCTGTTGAAATCAGAGCACTACATTTTGGCCACCATGCTCGATCCTAGATTTAAAGCCTACCTTGGATCTCTCTTTCCGGCAGACACAAGTCTGCTGGGGTTGAAAGACCTGCTGGTGAGAAAATTGTCAAGTCAAGCGGAACGCGACCTGTCAACATCTCCTCCTTCACATTCTCCCGCAACTGGGGGTGCGAGGAAAAGGCTCAGAATTCCGAGCCCACCCGCTGGCGGTGATGCAGGGCAGTCTGGAGCGACTGCTGATGCTGACATCTGGTCCGGACTGAAGGACCTGACAACGATTACGGACATGTCGTCTACTGTCACTGCATATGATTCTCTCACCATTGAAAGAATGGTGGAGGATTATATGAGTGACCGCATCCAAGTAGGCACGTCACACAGTCCGTACTTATACTGGCAGGAAAAAGAGGCAATTTGGAGGCCCTTGCACAAACTGGCTTTATTCTACCTAAGTTGCCCTCCCACAAGTGTGTACTCCGAAAGAGTGTTTAGTGCCGCCGCTCACCTTGTCAGCAATCGGCGTACGAGGTTACATCCAGAAAATGTGGAGAAGATGATGTTCATTAAAATGAATTATAATCAATTCCTCCGCGGAGACATTGACCAGCAGCAATTGCCTCCACAAAGTACACAGGGAGCTGAGATGGTGGATTCCAGTGGGGACGAATTGATAATCTGTGAGGAGGGGGATGTACACGGTGATATATCGGAGGATGATGATGAGGTGGACATCTTGCCTCTGTAGAGCCAGTTTGTGCAAGGAGAGATTAATTGCTTCTTTTTTGGGGGGGGTCCAAACCAACCCGTCATATCAGTCACAGTCGTGTGGCAGACCCTGTCACTGAAATGATGGGTTGGTTAAAGTGTGCATGTCCTGTTTTGTTTATACAACATAAGGGTGGGTGGGAGGGCCCAAGGACAATTCCATCTTGCACCTCTTTTTTCTTTTATTTTTCTTTGCGTCATGTGCTGTTTGGGGAGGGTTTTTTGGAAGGGCCATCCTGCGTGACACTGCAGTGCCACTCCTAGATGGGCCCGGTGTTTGTGTCGGCCACTAGGGTCGCTTATCTTACTCACACAGTCAGCTACCTCATTGCGCCTCTTTTTTTCTTTGCGTCATGTGCTGTTTGGGGAGGGTTTTTTGGAAGGGACATCCTGCGTGACACTGCAGTGCCACTCCTAGATGGGCCCAGTGTTTGTGTCGGCCACTAGGGTCGCTTATCTTACTCACACAGTCAGCTACCTCATTGCGCCTCTTTTTTTCTTTGCGTCATGTGCTGTTTGGGGAGGGTTTTTTGGAAGGGACATCCTGCGTGACACTGCAGTGCCACTCCTAGATGGGCCCGGTGTTTGTGTCGGCCACTAGGGTCGCTTATCTTACTCACACAGCGACCTCGGTGCAAATTTTAGGACTAAAAATAATATTGTGAGGTGTGAGGTATTCAGAATAGACTGAAAATGAGTGGAAATTATGGTTTTTGAGGTTAATAATACTTTGGGATCAAAATGACCCCCAAATTCTATGATTTAAGCTGTTTTTTAGGGTTTTTTGAAAAAAACACCCGAATCCAAAACACACCCGAATCCGACAAAAAAAATTCGGTGAGGTTTTGCCAAAACGCGGTCGAACCCAAAACACGGCCGCGGAACCGAACCCAAAACCAAAACACAAAACCCGAAAAATTTCAGGCGCTCATCACTACTAGTTACCGCTCTGATCACACCTTTAGCCCCCATTTGTGATCCTCTAGCCGGTGAGTGCATAATGAGATATAGCGCACCACCAGTGGTGTAACTACAGAGGGTGTGGGGGATGCGGCTGCTATGGGGCCCGAGATGCTTCCAGGGCCAGCAGCTCCCCCTTCACCCGTTCAACTCTGATGCAGTATGTAACTGATGCCTCTCTGTCCCTACTCCCTGGTGCCTCTCTCTGTCTCTACATCCCTGCTGCCTCTCTCTGTCCCTACGTCTTCTCTCTGTCTCTACGGCTTCTCACTTTCTCTATCTCTCCCTACATTCTTGCTGCCTCTCTCTGTCCCTACATCCCTGCTACCTCTCTCTCTGTCCCTACGGCCTCTCTCTGTTTCTATTTCCTTGCTGACTCTATCTCTCCCTATGTCCCTGCTGCCTCTCTCTGTCCCTACATCCCTGCTGCCTCTCTCTGTCCCTATGGCCTCTCTGTTTCTATTTCCTTGCTGCCTCTATCTCTCCCTATGTCCCTGCTGCCTCTCTCTGTCCCTACATCCCTGCTGCCTCTCTCTGTCCCTATGGCCTCTCTGTTTCTATTTCCTTGCTGCCTCTATCTCTCCCTAAGTCCCTGCTGCCTCTCTCTGTTCCTACGTCCATGCTGCCTCTCTTTCTGTCCCTACGGCCTCTCTCTGTCTCTATGTCCTTGCTGCCTCTATCTCTCCCTACATCCTTGCTGCCTCTCTCTGTCCCTACGTCCCTGCTTCCTCTCTATGTCTCTACGTCCCTGCTGCCTCTCTCTCTGTCCCTACGGCCTCTCTTTGTCTCTATGTCCTTGCTGCCTCTATCTCTCCCAACACCCCTTCTGCCTCTATGTCTCCCTACGTCCCTGTTTCATTTCTATGTCCCTACGTCCCTGCTGCCGCTATCTGTTCCTACGTCCATGCTGCCTCTCTCTTTGTCCCTACTGCGTCTCTCCCTACATCCCTGCTGTCTCTATGTCCCTGCTGCCTCCCTCTGTTCTTATGCACCTGCTGCGTCTTTCTGTCTCTAAGTCCCTACTGCCTATCTCTGTCCCTATGTATTTGCCGGCACTTTATCTCTGTGTCCCTGACACCATTTTCTCTGTCTCTGTGTCCCTGAGTTGGGGGGCCCCTTAAACATTTTGCGCATCACTATGACCATGCTTCAGTGACTAGTAGCATACTCTTACACTGTGTGCCGCGATTAGGGGTAGATTTGTTTACATTTGTAGCAGCACCCATACAGCTGCCGTATGACAACCAATGTGTGTGCAGAGAGCCTGGCCACACGCTAACAGCGTAGGGTCCGTTTGCCAGATTGGCGCTTTTTTAGCCTATATATATGCTCATAGTGTAAAGTCTCAGTAGTTCCTGAGGAAAACCACTGGGACATGGTTGAAATGGCTGTTGGGTTGCTGCTGCTGCTGGTGTCACATGGATACCTTATGGATCATAACGTGATGTTTTGCCAATAAAAACAAACCCTGCTAAAACGTGAGTGCTGGTCCGTGTGCTTTTTCTTAAAAGTGATACTGTACCTGTATGTACTGACAAGGTCAAAATACCGACATTTAAAATGTCGACAGGTCACAAATTCGACACAAGTTTTTCATTGTTTTTTGGTGTGTATGTCGACATAGGTTGACATGGACACTGTATAAGTGTGCCGCGTCCCCTCGCATGGCTCGCTGCACATGGCACACTATTATATTCCCCCTCAAGGTCCACTGGGATGGTAAAGTATGAACAAGTCGGTTCCAATAAAAAAATCATGAAAAACTCATGTCGACTTTTTGTCCTGCCAACATTTTAAATGTCGGTATTTTGACCTTGTCAGTATTTTAAATTACGTTTTTTTGACCATGTCGGGATTTTGGTTATAGGTAAATAGGTAAATACATATACATATACAGAGGGAGAAGGCCGGCACTCACAGTAGAGGTACAACAGGCCCAGGTGCGCGCCCCGATGTCAGAACACCACAATATAGCAAGAGTAACGGGCGGCACTCCAAGGACTTGAAAACGTGAGAAGAACAGCATCAACGTTTCGACTTTATTCAAATCGTCATCAGGATATCATACTACAGTACAGTATATAATTGTGGCATTTACTTACTGGCTGAGCAGCATTCAGAATTGGCTGGCTGCCAGCTCCTGTTTTGGCTGCTACGACTGGAACCTTGACGCTGGAGGTGGAGGACACAACGCTGGAGGTGGACATGGAGGCAGAGTCGTCAGTTGTGACTGACGGCCCATCCCTGCAAAGGCTTAGGGGGGTCTGATGCAGCTGTCCGTGCGCAGCAGCTCCGCCAGTGACCATTTTTCAACTGAGCTCTGATCATGGCAGCCGGCCGGCATGGGGGATGACAGCGGCTACTGAGGGGATGACCAGACCAGCCAAACAGAATCTGGTCCGGCGTCCAGGCATTCCAATCCGCCCCTGCATACAGGGCTTTGTTCTGAGCATCGCTCCACCACATCCTACCTGATACATGCAAGCAAACCCCATCCTCTGTGGCACCATCTACTAGTGATATTCTGGAAGACAGAGCATGTGCACAGGGGAGAAAAACCTCTGGCACAGTGCCTGAGGTTTTGCTTTCACTGTGCGGCACCATTTTTCTGAAGATGTCACTGGGCGCCAACGCATGAATGGGGGATTTTGGCCCGCTTGCAAGCACAAAGTAGGCATACTTTGGGTGTAGGATGTGCGGTATGGGGCCCCTTTAGAGGAGCCCATGTGCACTGCACACCCTGCACCCATTGTAAGTATGCCTGTGGCTTTGAAAGGGAGGGTAGGCCCCTCTCACCTGTGGACCCTATAGCATACCTTTTGTTTTAAAGAAACCCAGAACTCTGAAGTTGGGAGGTACAGTATGCAATGTACCCGCAACCCCTACAGCTAATTTACACACTTACTGCTGTTTTCTGGCATTCAAAACATGTAGTGTAACTTGTTCAAAACCTGTTTGGGTGAGGTTACTAAAACCCTATTACAGGTTGAGTATCCCATATCCAAATATTCCGAAATACGGACTTTTTTGAGTGAGAGTGAGATAGTGAAACCTTTGTTTTTTAATGGCTCAATGTACACAAACTTTGTTTAATACTCAAAAGTTATTCCAAATATTGTATTAAATGACCTTCAGGCTGTGTGTATAAGGTGTATATGAAACATAAATGCATTCTGTGCTTAGATTTAGGTCCCATCGCTATGATATCTCATTATGGTATGCAATTATTCCAAAATACGGATAAATCCGATATCCAAAATACCTCTGGTCCCAAGCATTTTTGATAAGGGTTACTCAACCTGTATTAAACTTCTATTTTGCAGTACAGTGCTATCATATAAACGGGCTTACAATTCCTATTATAAATTAGGATAAAACAACCTGGGCCAATATTTACTAAGAATTCGAGTTTGTCCGATTTGTGTTTTTTTTTCTAAGTCCCAATCCGGGAATTCACTAAGCACCAATCTCGGCAGTGTTTGGACTATTCGTAATGGTTTGATTTGCAAAGTTCTGAAATACGAATGAATAGACCATAGGTCAAACGCGGCTGTTATTTCATACAATACGGGCATTCGCTATTCATTCGTATTTGGGTGTTAGTTTCTGAGTGCTCAAGTGCGGGTCTGTTTTTTTTAGATTTGTTAAAAAAAGCAGCAAAAAAATAGACCTGCTTTTTCCAGTTGAATTTGGATAACCATGCACGGATCATTGAGATCTGTGCATGGTTATCTATGGGAGAAAGTCTGTTTAGTGTAAAAACTGAAAAAAAAATTGCGTGGGGTCCCCCCTCCTAAGCATAACCAGCCTCGGGCTCTTTTACCCGGTCCTGGTTGAAAAAATATTGGGGAAAAAATGACAGGGGTTCCCTTATAGTTAATCAACCAGCACTGGGCTCTGCGCCTGGTCCTGGTTCCAAAAATACGGGGGACAAAAAGCGTAGGGGTCCCCTGTGTTTCTGAAACCAGCACCGGGGTCCACTAGCCAGGTACATAATGCCACAGCCGGGGGACACTTTTATACTGACCCCTGCAGCCCTGGCATTACATACCCAACTAGTCACCCCTGGCTGGGGTACCCTGGAGGAGTGGGAACCCCTTAAATCAAGGGGTCCCCCCTCCAGCCACCCAAGGGCCAGGGGTGCAGCCCGAGGCTGTCCCCCCCATCCAAGGGCGGTGGATGGTGGGCTGATCACATTTTTTCACAAGGCTAATATTGTTTTTAGTAGCAGTACTACAAGTCCCAGCAAGCCTCCCCCGCAAGCTGGTACTTGGAGAACCACAAGTACCAGCATGCGGCGGAAAACCGGGCCCGCTGGTACCTGCAGTACTACTACTAAAAAAATACCCCCCAAAAAAACCGGACACACACACCGTGAAAGTATAAGTTTATTACATACATGCACACCTCCATACATACATACTTACCTATGTTCCCACGAGGCTCGGTCCTCTTCTCCATGTAGAATTTTTGGGGTACCTGTGAAAAAATTATACTCACATAATCCAGTGTAGAATTAGACCTTTGAATAATCCACATACTTGGCAAAATAATAAAACGGAAACCCGACCACGCACTGAAAGGGGTCCCATGTTTACACATGGGACCCCTTTCCCCGACTGCCAGGACCCCCCCTGACTCCTGTCAAAGAGGGTCCCTTCAGCCAATCAGGGAGCGCCACGTCGTGGCACTCTCCTGATTGGCTGTGTGCTCCTGTAGTGTCTGTCAGGCAGCACACGGCACAGATACAATGTAGCGCCTATGCGCTCCATTGTAGCCAATGGTGGGAACTTTGCGGTCAGCGGTGAGGTTACTTTCGGTCAACCGCTGACCGCAAAGTTCCCGCCATTGGCTAAAATGGAGCGCATAGGCGCTACATTGTATCTGTGCCGTGTGCTGCCTGACAGACACTACAGGAGCACACAGCCAATCAGGAGAGTGCCACGACGTGGCGCTCCCTGATTGGCTGAAGGGACCCTCTTTGACAGGAGTCAGGGGGGTCCTGGCAGTCAGGGAAAGGGGTCCCATGTGTAAACATGGGACCCCTTTCAGTGCGTGGTCGGGTTTCCGTTTTATTATTTTGCCAAGTACGTGAATTATTCAAAGGTCTGATTCTACACTGGATTATGTGAGTATAATTTTTTTCACAGGTACCCCAAGGATTCTACATGGAGAAGAGGACCGAGCGTCGTGGGAACATAGGTAAGTATGTATGTATGGAGGTGTGCATGTATGTAATAAACTTATACTTTCACGGTGTGTGTGTCCTGTTTTTTGGGGGGTATTTTTTTAGTAGTAGTATTAAAGGTACCAGCGGGCCCAGTTTTCCATCGCATGCTGGTACTTGTGGTTCTCCGAGTACCAGCTTGCGGGGGAGGCTTGCTGGGACTTGTAGTACTGCTACTAAAAACAATATTCTCATTTTTTCACAAGGCTATCAGCCCCCCATCCGCCGCCCTTGGATGGGGGGGACAGCCTCGGACTTCACCCCTGGCCCTTGGGTGGCTGGTGGGGGGGACCCCTTGATTTAAGGGGTTCCCACTCCTCCAGGATACCCCGCCCAGGGGTGACTAGTTGGGTATGTAATGCCAGGGCCGCAGCGACCGGTATAAAAGTGTCCCCCGGCTGTGGCATTATGTACCTGGCTAGTGGAGCTCGGTGCTGGTTTCAAAAATACGGGGGACCCCTACGCTTTTTGTCCCCCGTATTTTTGGAACCAGGACCAGGCGCAGAGCCCGGTGCTGGTTGCTTAAATATGGGGGAACCCCTGTCATTTTCCCCCCCATATTTTCTCTAACGTCCTAGTGGATGCTGGGGACTCCGTAAGGACCATGGGGAATAGACGGGCTCTGCAGGAGACAGGGCATTTTAAGAAAGAATTGGGATACTGGTGTGCTCTGGCTCCTCCCTCTATGTCCCTCCTCCAGACCTCAGTTTGAATCTGTGCCTGGACGAGCTGGGTGCTGTTTAGTGAGCTCTCCTGAGCTTGCTATAAGAAAGTATTTTGTTAGGTTTTTATATTTTCAGGGAGATCTGCTGGCAACAGACTCCCTGCAGCGTGGGACTGAGGGGAGAGAAGCAGCCCTACTCTCTGAAGATAGGTCCTGCTTCTTAGGCTACTGGACACCATTAGCTCCAGAGGGATCGTACACAGGATCTCAACCTTTGTCGTCCGATCCCAGAGCCGCGACGCCGTCCCCCTCGCAGAGCCGGAAGACAGAAGCTGGGTGAAAGAAGCAAGAAGACTTCAAAATAGTCGGCAGAAGACTCCAGTCTTCAAACTGAGGTAGCGCACAGCACTGCAGCTGTGCGCCATTGCTCCCACACTAAACCCACATACTCCGGTCACTGTAGGGTGCAGGGCGCGCGGGGGGGGGGGGGGGGCCCTGGGCAGCAATTAGGACCTCTTGGCAAAAGTTGGGCATATATACAGTTGGGCACTGTATATATGCATGAGCCCCCGCCATAATTTTGTACAGAAACGTGGGACAGAAGCCCGCCACTGAGGGGGCGGGGCTTCTTCCTCAGCACTCACCAGCGCCATTTTCTCTCCACAGCTCCGCTGAGAGGAAGCTCCCCAGGCTCTCCCCTGCAGATTCACGGTAGAAGAGGGTAAAAAGAGAGGGGGGGGGGCACATAAATTAGGCGCAAAAACATTATATACAGCATCTACTGGTTTAACACTAAGTTACTGTGTGATTCTTGGGACATATAGCGCTGGGGTGTGTGCTGGCATACTCTCTCTGTCTCTCCAAAGGGCCTTGTGGGGGAACTGTCTTCAAAAAGAGCATCCCCTGTGTGTGTGGTGTGTCGGTATGCTTGTGTCGACATGTTTGACGAGGAAGGCTATGTGGAAGCAGAGCGGGAGCAAATGAATGTGATGTCTCCGCCGACGGCGCAGACACCTGATTGGATGGATATGTGGAAGGTGTTAAATGATAATGTTAATTCCTTGCATAAAAGGTTGGATAAAGCTGAAACCTTAGGACAGTCGGGGTCTCAGCCCATGCCTGATCCTATGTCGCAGAGGCCGTCAGGGTCTCAGAAGCACCCACTATCCCAAATTGTTGACACAGATACCGACACGGATTCTGACTCCAGTGTCGACTATGATGATGCAAAGTTACAGCCTAAATTGGCTAAAGCTATAAGTTATATGATTATAGCAATGAAGGAGGTGTTGCACCTCACAGAGGAAACCCCAGTCCCTGACAAGAGGGTTCATATGTATGGGGGAAAAAGGCAGGTAGTGACCTTTCGCCCTTCACATGAGCTAAATGAGTTATGTGAAAAAGCTTGGGAATCTCCAGATAAAAAACTGCAGATTTCCAAATGGATGCTTATGGCGTATCCTTTCCCGCCAATGGACAGGCTACGCTGGGAATCCTCCCCTAGGGTGGACAAAGCTCTAACACGCTTATCCAAGAAGGTGGCCCTGCCGTCACAGGATACGGCCACCCTAAAAGATGCTGCGGATAGAAAGCAAGAGGGTACCCTGAAGTCCATTTATACACATTCAGGTACCTTACTAAGGCCGGCAATTGCGTCGGCCTGGGTGTGTAGTGCTGTAGCAGCATTGACGGATACCTTATCTTAGGATCTTGATACCTTGGACAAGGATACTATATTAATGACCCTGGGGCATATAAAAGACGCTGTTCTATATATGAGAGATGCTCAAAGAGACATTAGCCTACTGGGCTCTAGAATAAATGCAATGTCGATTTCTGCCAGAAGGGTCCTGTGGACTCGGCAATGGACAGGCGATGCAGACTCAAAAAGGCACATGGAGGTTTTACCTTACAAGGGTGAGGAATTGTTTGGGGAGGGTCTCTCGGACCTGGTCTCCACAGCTACTGCTAGAAAGTCAAATGTTGTGCCATATGTTCCCTCACAACCTAAGAAAGCACCGTATTACCAAATGCAGTCCATCGATCACAAAAAGGAAAGAAAGTCAGAGGTGCGTCCTTTCTTGCCAGAGGCAGGGGCAGAGGAAGGAAGCTGCACAACACAGCTAGTTCCCAGGAACAGAAGTCCTCCCAGGCTTCCACTAAATCCACTGCATGACGCTGGGGCTCCACAGGCGGAGCTAGGCCCGGTGGGGGCGTGTCTCCGAAATTTCAGCCACAAGTGGGTTCACTCCCAGGTGGATCCCTGGGCAATAGAGATTGTGTCTCAGGGATACAAGCTGGAATTCGAAGAGATGCCCCCTCACCGATACCTCAAATCGGCCCTGCCAGCTTCCCCCTTAGAGAGGGAAATAGTGTTAGCTGCAATTCACAAATTGTATCTTCAGCAGGTGGTGGTCAAGGTGCCCCTCCTTCAACAAGGGAAGGGTTAATATTCCACCATGTTTGTGGTACCGAAACCGGACGGTTCGGTCAGACCCATATTGAATTTAAAATCCCTGAACATATACCTGAAAAGGTTCAAGTTCAAGATGGAATTGCTCAGAGCGGTCATCGCAAGCCTGGAAGGGGGGGATTTTATGGTGTCTCTGGACATAAAGGATGCATACCTTCATGTCCCCATTTATCCACCACATCAAGCGTACCTCAGATTTGTGGTACAGGATTGTCATTACCAATTCCAGACGTTGCCGTTTGGTCTCTCCACGGCACCGAGAATATTTACCAAGGTAATGGCGGAAATGATGGTTCTCCTGCGAAAGCAAGGGGTCACAATTATCCCATACTTGGACGATCTCCTCATAAAGGCGAGATCCAGAGAACAGTTGCTGATCAGTGTAGCAAGCTCTCGGGAAGTGTTGCAACAGCACGGTTGGATTCTAAATATTCCAAAGTCGCAGTTGATTCCTGCGACTCGTCTACCCTTCCTGGGCATGATTCTGGAAACAGACCAGAAGAGGGTTTATCTCCCGATGGAGAAGGCTCAGGAGCTCATGACACTGGTCAGAGACCTATTAAAACTAAACAGGTGTCGGTGCATCATTGCACGCGAGTCCTGGGAAAGATGGTGGCATCATACGAGGCCATTCCCTTCGGCAGGTTCCATGCGAGGACCTTTCAATGGGATCTATTGGACAAGTGGTCCGGATCACATCTACAGATGCATCGGCTGATCACTCTATCCCCCAGGGCCAGGGTGTCTCTCCTGTGGTGGCTGCAGAGTGCTCACCTTCTCGAGGGCCGCAGATTCGGCATTCAGGACTGGGTCCTGGTGACCACGGATGCAAGCCTCCGAGGGTGGGAGACAGTCACACAGGGAAGAAATTTCCAAGGTCTGTGGTCAAGTCAGGAGACTTGCCTTCACATCAATATCCTGGAACTAAGGGCCATATACAACACCCTACGTCAAGCGGAGACCCTGCTTCGCGACCAATCGGTGCTGATTTAGTCAGACAACATCACCGCAGTGGCTCATGTAAACCGCCAAGGCGGTACAAGGAGCAGGGTGGCGATGGCGGAAGCCACCAGAATTCTTCGCTGGACGGAGAATCACGTAAGCGCACTGTCAGCAGTGTTCATTCCGGGAGTGGACAACTGGGAAGCAGACTTCCTCAGCAGGCACGACCTCCACCCGGGAGAGTGGGGACTTCATCAAGAAGTCTTCACGCAGATTGCAAGTCGGTGGGAACTGCCACAGGTGGACATGATGGCATCCCGCCTCAACAAAAAGCTAGAGAGGTATTGTGCCAGGTCAAGAGACCCTCAGGCGATAGCTGTAGACGCACTAGTGACACCGTGGGTGTTCCTGTCGGTTTATGTATTTCCTCCTCTTCCTCTTATACCCAAGGTGCTGAGAATCATAAGGAAAAGAGGAATGAGAACAATACTCATTGTTCCGGATTGGCCAAGAAGGACTTGGTATCCAGATCTGCAAGAAATGCTCACAGAGGACCCATGGCCTCTGCCTCTAAGACAGGACTTGTTGCAAACGCGGCTGCGTTTGACAGCATGGCGGTTGAACGCCGGATCCTAGCAGAAAAAGGCATTCCGGATGAATTTATTCCTACGCTGATAAAGGCTAGGAAGGACGTGACGGCTAAACATTATTACCGTATATTGCGAAAATATGTTGCTTGGTGTGAGGCCAGGAATGCCCCGACGGAAGAATTCCAGCTGGGCCGTTTCCTTCACTTCCTACAGGCGGGAGTGACTTTGGGCCTAAAATTGGGTTCCATTAAGGTCCAGATTTCGGCCCTGTCTATTTTCTCTCAAAAAGAACTGGCTTCTCTGCCTGAAGTGCAGACGTTTGTAAAGGGAGTGCTGCATATTTAGCCCCCTTTTGTGCCTCCAGTGGCACCTTGGGATCTAAACGTGGTGTTGAGTTTCCTGAAGTCACACTGGTTTGAACCACTTAAAACCGTGGAGTTAAAATATCTCACGTGGAAGGTGGTCATGCTATTAGCCTTGGCTTCGGCTAGGCGTGTGTCAGAATTAGCGGCTTTGTCACATAAAAGCCCCTATCTGGTTTTCCATATGGACAGAGCAGAATTGAGGACCCGTCCACAATTTCTGCCTAAGGTGGTGTCATCTTTTCATATGAACCAACCTATTGTGGTGCCTGTGGCTACTCGTGACTTGGAGGATTCCGAGTTACTAGATGTGGTCAGGGCTTTGAAGGTTTATGTAGCCAGAACGGCTAGAGTCAGGAAAACTGAGTCGCTGTTTATCCTGTATGCATCCAACAAGCTGGGTGCTCCTGCTTCAAAGCAAACTATTGCTCTCTGGATCTGTAACACGAATCAGCAGGCTCATTGTGCAGCAGGATTGCCGCTGCCAAAATCAGTAAAGGCCCATTCCACAAGGAAGGTTGGCTCTTCTT
This sequence comes from Pseudophryne corroboree, assembly GCF_028390025.1. Lineage (NCBI taxonomy): Eukaryota > Metazoa > Chordata > Amphibia > Anura > Myobatrachidae > Pseudophryne > Pseudophryne corroboree. The sequence goes on from NC_086446.1 coordinate 763,991,351, forward strand.
GGGCGGCTGCCCGAGGGGTCTCAGCTTTACAGCTTTGCGAGCAGCTACTTGGTCAGGTTCAAACTCTTTTGCAAAGTTCTACAAGTTTGATACCCTGGCTGAGGAGGACCTTGTGTTTGCTCAATCGGAGCTGCAGAGTCATCCGCACTCTCTCGCCCGTTTGGGAGCTTTGTTATAATCCCCATGGTCCTTACGGAGTCCCCAGCATCCACTAGGACGTTAGAGAAAATAAGATTTTACTTACCGGTAAATCTATTTCTCGTAGTCCGTAGTGGATGCTGGGCGCCCCTCCCTAGTGCGGACTTCTTCTGCAATACTTGTACATAGTTATTGCTTGCATAAGGGTTATGTTATAGTTGCATCAGGGTTGATCTGATGCTCTGTTGTTGTTCATACTGTTAACTGGGTAAGTTTATCACAAGTTATACGGTGTGATTGATGTGGCTGGTATGAGTCTTGCCCTGGATTCCAAAATCCTTTCCTTGTACTGTCAGCTCTTCCGGGCACAGTTTCTTTAACTGAGGTCTGGAGGAGGGACATAGAGGGAGGAGCCAGAGCACACCAGTATCCAAAGTCTTTCTTAAAGTGCCCTGTCTCCTGCGGAGCCCGTCTATTCCCCATGGTCCTTACGGAGTCCCCGGCATCCACTATGGAATACGAGAAATAGATTTACCGGTAAGTAAAATCTTCTTTTTTTAACCAGGACCGGCTCAAAGAGCCCGAGGCTGGTTGTGCTTAGGAGGGGGGACCCCACGCAATTTTTTTCAGAATTTTTAAGACTTTAAACAACTTTTTAAGGTACACAGATCTCACAGATCCGGCCGGGGTTCCTTGTGTTTTGACAGGCAGTGTTTTACTCATCACTCCCGTAAAACACTGCCTGATATTACGAATCATATCGACATCGGAAAAAACGATTGTGCAAAACTCGGCAGCTTAGTGAATGATCGTATCAGGATTCAAAAAGTTGCAGTAAAATGCACTCGATACCATTCGAGTTCAAACACCCTTCAAAACGGCCAAAACACGAATCTTTGTAAATATACCCCGTGGTGTCTATCTAGCAAGTGATCACAGGGGGTTATTCAGGTTGGTTAGCAAAGCAAAAAAAGGTAGCAAATGGGTAAAACCATGTGCACTGCAGATAAGGCAGGTGTAACATGTGCAGAGAGAGTTAGATTTGGGTGGGGTGTCATAGGCAAACGTGGGGGGTTCTGGTTGCCCAGAAACCCCCTCCTCTTGGCAAGTGGTTCAACTTATAACAACAATAGCAACGATATATAATATGATTACTAGAGCTACTGCCACATCATGCAGTTTAAGGAACAGAGCAGAGCTGCTGCTCATGTCCAGTGGTAGCCTCTTCTTCTACCAAGTTTGCTGTGTGTGGATCTTAGCTCTCAATCAGTGCACTGGACCAGTGAGTAGCTACTAGGAAGAAGAGACAGGAGCCTTACCATCATGTGGGAGAATGTTTGCATAGAAAGTGCAGTACTGGTTCTATTTTATTTGTGTATTTATTTATTATAATATGTTTAACCTCTTCCTGATTACTTATCTTAATTATATTATTTAAATATGTTTAATGCAGCATACACTATAGACCATATATTGTGTTAAATATTAATACTGTATTCCATGTTCCGCCAAGTGGGAGATTGTGAAAAAAAATTGGCATTTCTGCGCATGCGTATGCACCGCAATGTGCACGCGCGACGTACGGGTACAAAGGCCTTTGTGGTTTTACACAGGTTCTAGTGACATTTTCATTCGCACTGGCTGCCGCAAGAAGATTGAGAGGAAAGGAATGTTTCTAGGTGTCAACTGACCGTTTTCAGGGAGTGCTTAGAAAAACGCAGGCGTGCCAGGGAAAACGCAGGCGTGGCTCGGTGAACACTGGGTGGGTGTGTGACGTCAAAAGCCAACCCTCCAACATTAGAATCACGAAGAGTAAGTCCAGGGCTGGTCTTGTTTTGCACAAAATGTTTTTGCAGGCCCTCTGATGCACAGGCGTTCGCACTTCTGTAAAGCGAAAATACACTCCCCAGCGGGTGGCGACAATGCGTTTACACGGCTGCTAAAAACTGCTAGAGAGTGATCAACTTGGAATGACCACCAATACCCCATAATGACAACGTGAAAAAGTTTTTTTTAGATTTTTGCAAATTTATTCAAAATTAAAAATTAAAAAATCACATGTACATAAGTATTCACAGCCTTTGCTCAATACTTTGTTGATGCACCTTTGGCAGCAACTACAGCCTCAAGTCTTTTTGAATATGATGCCACAAGCTTGGCACACCTATCTTTGGGCAGTTTCGCCCATTCCTCTTTGCAGCACCTCTCAAGCTCCATCAGGTTGGATGGGAAGTGTCGGTGCACAGCCATTTTCAGATCTCTCGAGAGATGTTCAATCGGATTCAAGTCTGGACTCTAGTGGGGCCACTCAAGGACATTCACAGAGTTGTCCTGAAGCCACTCCTTTGATATCTTGGCTGTGTGCTTAGGGTCATTGTCCTGCTGAAAGAGCGCACCGGAGCAGGTTTTCATCCAGGATGTCTCTGTACATTGCTGCATTCATATTTCACTCTATCCTGACTAGTCTCCCAGTTCCTGCCACTGAAAAACATATCCACAGCATGATGCTGCCACCACCATGCTTCACTGTAGGGATGGCATTGGCCTGGTGATAAGCGGTGCTTGGTTTCCTCCAAACATGATGCCTGGCATTCACACCAAAGATTTCAATATTTGTCTCATCAGACCAGAGTATTTTGTTTCTCATGGTCTGAGAGTCATTCAGGTGCATTTTGGCAAACTCCAGGCGGGCTGCCATGTGCTTTTTACTAAGGAGTGGCTTCCGTCTGGCCACTCTACCATACAGGCCTGATTGGTGGATTGCTGCAGAGATGTTTGAACTCGTGGAAGGTTCTCCTCTCTCCACAGAGGAATGTTGTAGCTCTGGGAGAGTTCTTGGTCACCTCCCAAACTAGGGCCCTTCTCCCCGATCGATCAGTTTAGACGGCCGGCCAAATCTAGGAAGAGTTCTGGTGGTTCCGAACTTCTTCCATTTACGGATGATGAAGGCCACTATGTTCATTGGGACCTTCAAAGCAGCAGATATTTTTCTGTACCTTTCCCCAGATTAGTGCCTCGAGACAATCCTGTCTCGGAGGTCTACAGACAATTCCTTTGACTTCATGCATGGTTTGTGCTCAGACATGCACTGTCAAGTGTGTGCCTTTCCAAATCATGTCCAATCAACTGAATTTATGACAGGTGGGCTCCAATTAAGCTATAGGAACATCTCAAGGATGATCGGTGAAAACAGGATGCACCTGAGCTCAATTTTGAGTTTCATGGCAAAGGCTTATGTACATGTGATTTCTTTGTTTTTTATTTTTAATAAATTTGCAAAAATGTCAAATAAAACTTTTTTCACATTGTCATTATGGGGTATGGTGTGTAGAATTTTGAGGACAAAAATAAATGTATTCCATATTTTTGAATAGATTAACATTATTCAGCATCACATATTTTTGTCGTGAAGTTAAAGGGCTTATTTATTATTTATTTATTAACAGTTTCTTATATAGCGCAGCAAATTCCGTTGCACTTTACAATTGGAAATAACAATGATATAACAAAACTGGGTAATAACAAACAGTCATAGAGGTAGGAAGGCCCTGCTCGCAAGCTTACAATCTATAGGGAAATAGGCATGGATACACAAGGGGGATCCGGTCTGAAGATCGACAGTGCCTAGGTCGACAATGTTTAGGTCGACCACTAAAGGTCGACAGTCACTAGGTCGACATGGATGGAAGGTTGACAGGGTTTCTAGGTTGACATGTGCTAGGTCGACAGGTCTAAAGGTCGACATGAGTTTTTTTATTTTTTTTATTTTTTCATACTTAACGATCCATGTGGACTACGATTGGAACGGTAAAGTGTGCCGAGCGAAGCGGTAGCGGAGCGAAGGCACCATGCCCGAAGCATGGCGAGCGAACGCGGTGCGCTAATTTGGGATCCCGGTCACTTTACGAAGAAAACGACACAAAAAAAACAACCTCATGTCGACCTTTAGACCTGTCGACCTAGCACATGTCGACCTAGAAACCCTGTCGACCTTCCATCCATGTCGACCTAGTGACTGTCGACCTATAGTGGTCGACCTAAACATTGTCGACCTAGGCACTGTCGATAAAACGAACCACACCCACACAAGGATAGGTGCTATCTATTGCATAGTTGTCCACCAGATTGCAAAGGTTCTTGGTGGGCTGTATGATATGGTCATACAACAATGATGAACCGGGGCCAAGAGGAAGGATGAGAAGATATGTGAGGATATGTGTGGACTGTGCAGAGTGCATGCAATTTGATAGGAAGGTTTATGAAAGTTATGTGGGCGGTTCTGGAATTTGATCGGCTTGCCTGAAAAGGTGAGTTTTCAGGGAACGCTTGAAGGTTTGGAGACTAGAAGTGGGTCTTATTGTATGTGGCAGGGCATTCCACAGAGTGTGTGCAGCCCGATGAAAGTCCTGCAATCGTGAGTGGGAGCGAGTAATGAGTGTGGATGAGAGACGCAGATCTTGTGAAGAGTGAAGAAGTCTGGTTGGGAGATATTTTGAGATAAGCGTTGGTGTAGTTTGGTTAATGGCGTTGTGTGTGAGTAAAGTATTTTATATTGAATGCGGTAGAGTACAGGTAGCCAATGGAGGTACTGACAGAGTGGATCTGCAGACGATGAACGTCTAGCGAGGAAGATTATCCTCGCCGCTGAATTCAGAATGGATTGTAGTGGTGAGAGTCTTGTTTTGGGAAGAACAGTTAGGAAACTATTACAATAATAAATGCGGGAGATAATGAGAGCGTGGATTAGAGTTTTAGCAGTGTCTTGTGTAAGGTATGGTCGTATTTTGGATATGTTTTTTAGATGCATGTAACATGATTTTGAGACAGAAAGAATGTGGGGAACAACGGACAGATCCAACAGTGATAGAGAGATCAGGTTGGTGCCTACTATTGGCCAGTGGAAATATAATTAACTCTGTTTTTGAAATATTAAGTTTGAATATTAAGTGGTATATTCAATTGAAGTCGGATGCGACCAGGGCTATTCAAATGGCCATCTCAATTCGACTTTTAAAAAAGTCTAATTGAGATGAGGGAGCAGAGAGGAGGAGATGGCGGGCAGATGGGGGAGAGCAGCGGGGAGATGGGAAAAAGCAGTGCTACAGCAGCATTGTAGGAAGATGTGGCACCGCCACCAGACCTCACGGCAGTGTCCACCCGGCTCCAGCAAGCGAGACCTCGCTTGCTGGAGCCTGGTGGATGCTGCTGTGAGCGACTGCTGTCCCACATCCTCCTGCATATGCTGCTCTCCCCCGTCTCCCCGCGGCTCTCCCCGTATCCCCTCCATCTCCTCCTCTCCTCCTTTCAGCTCCCTTATGTCCCTCACCTCAATCCGCCTTTTTTTAAAGTTGGATTGAGATGGTCGGAAAGGGGGCCAAAACCTGTCGGATTTGGCCCCGTTTCCGACAGAAGCATGTCGATCAGCGGCTATTCCGCCGATCCACGTACTTTCTGACAAGTCGAATTCCCCGACTTGTCGGATAATTTGGGGGTATATTGAATAGGTCGGAACCCCTTCCGACCTTAAAAAGTCTAAAACTGCCATCTTTCCGACAGACGGCAGTTTTCGACTTCATTTGAATATACCCCTAAGAATATTAAGTTTGGCTTATTTTCTGGTGCATGATTCAACTTAAATTATGTAGTTCTACTGCCACCTACTGACTAAGGTCATCTAATTTATCTGTAAAGCCTGACCAGCGAGTGGAAAGCAAACTACAGTACTGATGTGTCCTCATGATAAGGTGTCCAAGCTAATATTTTGTATACTGTAGAACTCTATACAGTTCTAGCTTGTGACACTTTTTTGCCTCTAGCACCTCCTGCCTAGCCATGCAATTATCCCAAAAAATCTGTAATAAGTAAAAAAGAAAAACTACCAGTGTAGCCAGAACTAAAGAGGAATTAAAACCACACTCAGATGTTATATATGTACTTAGTTTTTGGCCAACTTACTTTAGTAAAGTAACTATTATTTATTTTATTTTGTAAGTACCAGTCACAACGTCATGACAGGACAGAGTGACACAGTGTATGTGTAGGACAGTATTAAGTTTGTGGTGGCCCCAGGGAAACTAACATGTGGGGTCACTAATGTCCCGTTTTGATTTTTCATTTATGTACTCTGTAATTGGGCACCTGGGATCCCTTGTGGTGCGATATAAACAACAACAATAATAATAATAATAATAATAATAATAATAAAAATAAATAGAGTATCAGAATTTTTTTCATGGCACCCCTAGGCCAAAAGTTTCTTATTTAGAAATTTAGAAATATATATTAAATTAAGTAAATTGTCATTATAGGTCATCCTTAGGGTCAGTTATGTGGTGAGGGATAAGATTTGCCTCTATTTGTCCACATATCTTATTATTGGCAGCCACTGGGTTTTGCCTATTGCATTGACTATAAATAATTTGAATTAGTTCTGGACCAACAATCCAAGGCACCCCTACAAGTGTCCTGAGGCACAACAGGGTGCCAAGGCACACAGTTTGAGAACCACTGCCTCACAATATTATCAGTATAGAAAAAAAATCTCTTATCAGGAAGCGCTGCTAATTGGATAAAACTTATTTCACACAATAAAATATAATTTCTTAATACATTTTATTTGACATTAGAATTACAGTATGCCCCAGTGGCGTCACAAGCCGAGTGCGGGGGTGCGGCCCGCACCCGGGTGTGACGCCTAGAAGGGGTGACACCACACTGTGTGCTTCTCCGCAGTGACAGGAGCTGAGAGCTGCAGTGTGAAATTCTGCTACAGCACCCGCCTCCTGTCATAGCAGAGGAGCCGACATCGCTTGGACAGTCTCCGGGGGCAGCCCAGTACAGCCCAGCATCTCCAGAGATGCTGGGTACGCCTCCGGAGTGACGTCCCCATGAGGCCATGCCCCCTTTGTTAACGACCATGCCCCCTTTTTGACGCGAACGCGCTCCCCGGTGACGCCACTGGTATGGCCATACAGTAAGTAATAGTATTCACATACATTATTAAAACAGTAAAATAATTTCAATAAAAAAATGCGAGATGTGAGAGTCGAGAACAGCATAGTTGCCTACGCTCCCGCATTCTGCAGGAGACTCCCTGAAATAGTAGCAATCTCCCTGACTCCCTGAATAGTCCAGCGATCTCCCTGATTGTGCCTTACACCCATTATGTTGCTGTTACATTCTTGGGGAGAAAGTAAAATCAGATATACACAGGGCAGGATTAAAGGAGGGGCGGTCGTCCCGGGGCCCCCACACATTTGGAGCCCCCACACCCAGGAGCGTGGTAGTCTCCCCCCTCCTGGCGGCTCAGCTCAGCTGTTCATTAACAGCGCCATTGAGCAGGTGTTCATTGCACAGCATTTAATAGTCTCACAGGATTTCAGTGCAGCATCCCTCGAGACTATAAACATCTTAGTGATATTTGGTGGACCCCTTTCTTTGAAAGTAAAGCATTCATAACCATAACCAGAAATAACGACACTGAGACTTGAATTTTGGCAGAAAATTGCTAGCTATTTATTTGTCCCTAACCATTATGAAACCTGTAATAAAGAGATTAATTTAATATGCCGCTCCAGCTGGCATATGGTGGCGGCCCAAAAGAACGGCTCACTTAATCTAAATTAAACTTAAATAACTCAACCCTATAAATTTACTAAAAGCTTACCATAAACCGGTAATAGGTGACAACTCAACCCCCACAGTGACTACCCACCGCTCCTGGGTGCCCTGCCGCTGCCTTCCCGGACGGGTGGTCAAGCGGCCATAAGTCGATGGAGGTGAGTGCACCTAAACCACAACCAACTGTAAAACACTACAGTTTTCTCTACAATACGAAACTGCCGTTCTTTTCCGCCAATAAATAGCCAACGAAAACAGCCAACAACTTAGAGCCAAAGCACCACGTGCCACAATTTCCAACTACCAGGGCGGGAGGGTGGGAAACCAAATCACCAAGAGACTTAAGATGGCTTCGCCTTCCCTATATATATCAAGCCCTCCCCTTAAAGAAGGTTGTACTTTCCTCACAGCTAGGTCCACCCCTCCCCAGATGTTTAACTCTTTTCTCTCCTATGCAGTCAATACTCTCTTCTAAACATCTTAGTGATATTTGGTGGACCCCTTTCTTTGAAAGTAAAGCATTCATAACCATAACCAGAAATAACGACACTGAGACTTGAATTTTGGCAGAAAATTGCTAGCTATTTATTTGTCCCTAACCATTATGAAACCTGTAATAAAGAGATTAATTTAATATGCCGCTCCAGCTGGCATATGGTGGCGGCCCAAAAGAACGGCTCACTTAATCTAAATTAAACTTAAATAACTCAACCCTATAAATTTACTAAAAGCTTACCATAAACCGGTAATAGGTGACAACTCAACCCCCACAGTGACTACCCACCGCTCCTGGGTGCCCTGCCGCTGCCTTCCCGGACGGGTGGTCAAGCGGCCATAAGTCGATGGAGGTGAGTGCACCTAAACCACAACCAACTGTAAAACACTACAGTTTTCTCTACAATACGAAACTGCCGTTCTTTTCCGCCAACAGCGAAAGACTCATCCCCACAGTCTTTCGCACCGCCACCATACACCTACCCTAACTCCTGCAAAGCGAAACCTAGATCCTCCAGAAAAAACATCATCCCCTCATCGGATAGATGTACTCCATCGCGCCGGAAAAGGTGGCTGTCTCTGAACCGTATCCTCGGGTGGCGAACCACCCTCCCACCGTGGGACAGCACCCACTTTGCCACCGCTCCATTCACCTTTTTCCGGGCCTCATCAATCTGGCGACCATCCGCCACACCCCTCCAACACAATCTCGGCACCATCATGGAAAAAACCAACACACAATTGGTCCATTGCGCGGTCACACTTGCCAGATCCTGTATCATGGCCCACCGCAGCTCCAAGGATGTCCTCTTCCCCAAGTCGTTGCCACCTAGATGGACAACCAAAACCTTAGGGACTCCATGCTTGCTGGCCTGACTCACTAACCTACTCCTCAGCTCACCCCACATCATTCCGCGCCAGCCAAGCCATCTGACACCCTGTATTCCAAACAATGCCTGAGACCCTTCCGAGGCCACAAACCTGGCCGCCCAGTAAATGTAAGAGTGGCCAACCACCCAAATGGTCAAATTGTCTTCCAACCATCCTGAATGGAAAAAAGAGGGGTAGAATTGATTACTAAGAGGCTTATTCATTGTTTATACTGAAGGATCTGCCAAAAAAGAAAACTTTAGGACTCGCTATTGCAGCAGTCACGGCCTGGCCGACTGCCCCATGTTTCGTTGCCAATTTAGAAGTGCAATTAAAGACACAAAGGGGGAAGATCAAATAAAATTAAACGAAATAAAAACAGGGGGGGGGGGGGGTATAAAATGGGAAACACATGTAATAACTCAGCTGGAGGTGAAACGTAAAGACCTGCTGAGGGACTCTGATTAGACCAAATTAGCTGAAGTATGGATTAGAATTCAGTCCGTCAAGTCAGGCAAAAAATCGCAAATAACTCCAGACCCCCGCTGCCGACTCATGCCAGCAACGGCGAGTAGCTAATCCCTGAGTAGGAGAAAAAGGGGGGTAACACCAACAGACGCACAACATCATAAATTCACAGAACTGTAACAACATAAATACATTGCCATCTAAACAAAGCACCAAGCGCAAACCGACCTCTCATGTGACGGGGCGAATATATCGTCTATAACTTGATGATTTCCATCGCCCTACCGCCTGTATTTCAGTTCTGGAGCAACCCGCCGCAGCAGCCGACGTCGCTGCGCCTATGCGAAAAGAATGGGTACCAAAAGCAGTGGGTGGGAGGCCCAGGCCCGCCAAACAGCGACTCAGCATCCATCGAAACTGGTATTTCGTGACTGGCAGCCCACCATAATGCAACAGCCAAGACCCCTCCTTAACGGGTCGCACCACCACGTATTGCATTGCTAGCCTCACCGGGCAAACGCTCTCCTCCAGCGCTGTAACCATTGTAACCCAGCGCCCTCTCCCCACTTGATCCGTTTTGGAGCGTCGTAACCTGCACAGCAAGGACCTCTCACCCACTACTACGTCCTCGACCAGCATATGCGAATCTGCTCTCTTGGAAGGCGCTACCAACTCAGAAACTCGAAAGGCTCAGTGGAAAGCCATTGAGAACGCCAAGCTAAACAAAAGCGTCTCAAACCTGGACGACGCAACTCGCCCTACCGCCTCGATGACGGCCGGCAACAACGCCGCATCGATGGGCCGCCTCCTATCTGGTGGCGACGGCGCAACTCGTGCCCACCCTTTCATTGCCTTCCGCAGAACTTCGCTTTTTGTTACGTCAGGGACGCCTAGCAGCTTGCAGAAAAACGAAATGCCTGCTAAATACCGAGAACCCACTGCTCGTGACCTACCGGAGACGTAAAGCTGCCACATGAAAGAAAGCATCAGCCGATGCCTGCTCTTACCTTGATGCTGACGCCCCCGGACAAACTCCTCCCATTCACTCCAAGCTTGTCCGTACGCCTTGAGCGTGGCCGGCGCGACTGACCGCAACGCTAAACCCTCCAGTCCGGTCCGATCACCTGCCAAACATAACCGGGACAGTGAAAACCTTGTTCTTCGGCCTCAGGTGCCAAACCCCAAAATCTCTCCCACTGTTCACGCGACAATGCGTCTGCGATTTCGTTTTCCAACCCGGGCACGTGCTGCGCCCGGAACCATAGGTTCCTACGCAAGCAAGTCAACAGCAATTGTCCAAGAACCCGTAGTACCACCAGCGATTTCGCCCTTTGGTTATTAATCGCATGCACCACGCCCAGATTATCGCACCTGAACACTATGCTGCGGTTCGCCAACCGATCGCCCCAAACTTCCAGCGCTACCATAATGGGAAAAAGCTCCAGCAGCACCAGATCCCTTGTAAGACCTTCGCTATGCCAATTCGCCGGCCAAGATGCCGCACACCACGATCCCTCCAGAAAACAGCCGAATCCAGAGGAACCCGCAGCATCGGTAAAAAGCTGCAAACTCTCGCTGTCAACGGCTGGCGCTTGCCATATGCTCACCCCGTTGAAATCCTCCAGGAATGAAGTCCAGACGGCCAAATCCCTTTTTAACTCAGAGGACAATCGAACGAAATGATGCGGCCTGGCACACCCCGCTGTTGCCCTTTCGAGCTTCCGGCAGAAAACCCTGCCCATCGGTATCACCCGACAAGCAAAGTTCAGCATGCCCAGCAAGGACTGAGCTTGCCGCAGCGTGACTTTACGCAAGCCGTTGAAACGGCAAATAGTTTCGCGGAGCTTTGACACTTTGTCCTGGGGCAGGCGACACTCTCCCGCTACGGTGTCAATTTCAATCCCCAAAAATGATAGACAGGAGGCCGGACCCTCCGTTTTATCCCTGGCTACCGGAACACCGAAGTGGTAAAAAAAGGCTTGTGTGCTAAACAGCAAGTCGCCGCATCTTGTGCCAGTAGCCGGCCCCGCGCAAAGGAAATCATCGAGGTAATGCGCAACCCCGTGCCCGCCTGACACAGACTCCACGCACCAATGAAGAAAAGTGCTAAAGCGCTCGAAAAACGAGCATGAAACGGAACATCCCATCGGCAGACATTTGTCGATGAAATACTCCGCCCCAATCCGGAAACCCATAAAACGAAATGAGTCCGGATGCAATGGCAGTAATCTAAAAGCTGACTCAACATCAATCTTAGCCATGAGGGCCCCGCTCCCGTAGCTGCGGACCATCCCTAGCGCCTCGTCAAATGACTGATACACCACCGAGCAATGAGCCGGTGGTATTGCGTCGTTGACCGATGCCCCTGGCGGGTAAGAAAGATGCTGAATGAGCCGGAAGGCGCCCGGAGTCTTCTTTGGTACCACCCCGACCGGGGAGATGACCAAGTCATCCACCGGGGGTGACCTAAACGGCCCCTCCATCCTGCCCAACCTGACCTCCTTATCCACTTTTTCCCGTAACACAGTCGGCAAGGCTCGGGCGGATTGAAGGTTCCTGTGTGCACGCACGGACACTTCGCTTGCAACAGGCAAGCGGAAACCGAACTTAAAACCGTCTAACAAAAACTTTGCATCCCTTTTATTAGGATAAAAACCCAACCATTTACCCATGGTTTCCAACTTAACTGGCGTTGGTGCTCTGCTGAGCGGTCCCGCTCGCGGCCTGTTTAGGGTAGGGTTGTTTCCCCCGATTGCCTTGTCGTCCCCCTTTGAAACAAGAGGAGGCTGGGTGGGTTCCACCGCACTGCTGGCAAGAGTGGCGAAAACGGCACTGTTTGCCAAATGAACATGTTCCGCTGTTAAAAGCGAAGCATTTCCCCCGAGGGGCAGACCGCCCGCCCGTGCGAACGGCCAATCCGCCTGTCTTGGCAGATCCCCCGTCCGCGCCCGTTCCCAGCGCTGACGACCCCCCGCGGCGCCCCCCCGTTCCCTGTTTCTGGGTCTCTTCCTCCCGCTGAGATGCCCGGGTCACTTTGAGCCAGACCTCAACGTCCTTGAACCCAAAGTCCATGACCCGTAACCCGTCCTGCTTCTCCCGAAACTCTTGGTCATATCTCCGCCATTCCGAACCCGAGGATGTGCGCTGCATGTCGTGCACGAGATGAAGGTACCGGATGATATTCATGTGCTCCTCCGGCCTGTCCTCCAAATAGCAAGCCGCAAACACCCAAAATCCGGCCAGCCAGTTATCAAACGACCTGAAAGCTTCCGCCCCCATGCCCTTCGTAGCGGCCGCCGCTTTGTAATCCTTCTTCATGGCCTTAGTCAAACCAAATAAGTCCACAAAGTCACCCCTACGTATCTTTTTGCGGCAGCTATCTTGCAGGCCCCGCATAACTGCGGTTTACTCGCAGCGCACTACCCCCGGCAGATCTCGCCTCTTCTTAGCCCTACGCTCCTCTTTACTAATTCGCCTGCGACGCTTACGCCTCTTCTGTTGCTTTGCCGCTCTTTTGGCAAGTTTCTCGGCCTCCTTCCTTGCCCTAGCAGTACTATCAGCGTCGGACGCTTGCGACGCCAAAGAGGAGGATGAGGAGGAGGACGAAGAGCTACGTGAACTCGAGCTCGCGGTGGAATTTGATAAAGACTGCACCAACTCACCGGATGCCGTCGACCTCTCCGACTCGGATTGTTCGTCGTCTTCATTCCAATCATCGTCCACCGCGAAGTCTGCCGAGTCCCTTTCACCTTGGTCCTCTGTGGAAGACAAAACAAAAGAGGGCCCGGCCCGCGCATGCGGCGCACGCCGGGCATCCCGTGTGGAATGCGCAGTGGCCGAGCCTCCCTGCCGCTCACAGTCTGATCCAAGCTCCAGCTCCGCCGCGGCAGCCCCCAGCTCTCGGCAGGCTCGTGCCACTCGCCGCGCCGCCGATGACCTGACATTGCCTGACCCCCTGCGTCCCGCAGCTTGGCCGGAATCCGCCGTTGCCCTGGGGAAGGCCACTGCAGCTAATGGCCCAAGAGCCTGCACCACCGTGGCCAGCGCCGACGCTACGGCCCCAGGAGGATCCCATGCGGCACGACCCCCGGAAACGCCGCCCAAAGGACGACCGGTCCTTGGTTGGGCGCGAGCCGGGGGTCCCGCCCCTCATGTTCCAACCCGAAGGCAAGAGCCCCCCGGCCGGCCCAGTGGCTCTCCCTCTCCGATCCTTCCCCTTCCCTATCCAGGGAAGGAGAAGAATCCCCTGAACCTGGGGAGGACCTGCTGACGCGCGCAGCGGCCCGGGCCGTGGCCCTGCGGCCGCTGACCCATTCCCTGTCACCCCTCCTGCCGCGGGCCCCGCTGCGTCCTGTGACGGTGACGGTGACAGGGACCTGCTACCCCCCCGCGCGTGCTCCCCCGCGTGTCACCTGACCAGCGGAGGGTGCACCCGCATGTTGCTGGCGGCCACCCCTTGCCGGTCCTGCTGTACCCCCATCATTTATAGTGCTAACCATGCTCCCAGCGCTGCCTCCCCGAGGCACACGCTGCACCCCCCTCAACCTGTCTCTCCCCCTGCCGAACTCCGGCATCCGGGGAGAAGAAGAGGTTGATCCGTGCACTGCTGGCGCCGCTGCGCGCGCACGTGCGCGGCCAGCGGCGCCCGGAGCGAGTGTGGGCGCGCGCGCACCTCGAGCGCGCGCCCCACGTCCACCCGCCAACGGCCTCCCGGACTGCTCCTCCTGTTCGCCCGCCGCGCGAGGCTCCTGAATGGACCCCGCGCGGCGACCGCCAGCTCCCTGAACGCTCCTCTCCCCCCGCCCGGCCCGAACAGCCGACCGCGGCGGGGAAGGAGAGTCTGCGCCTGCTGCACACTGGCGCCCCCCGCGACGCGCACGCGCGCGCCCGCCATGAACCCGGGCTCTGCTGCTCCCGGCGGGGACGGCCGCCGCCCGCCGACACTCGAGCGGCCTGCAGGGACCCCTGGTCCCCCACGCCGCCCTCGTCTGGCCGGAGTGCCCGACTCGGCACCCGGCGGCGAGTCCGCCCGGGCCCCGCCAGCGCTGCCTGTGGGCGCATCTGATGAGGCCCTAGGGGACGGAGCCCCGTCCCCCACACCGCCCACCGCCGCCTCAGGGCCCGCTCGGCCGTCCGACCCACGGAACCGAGCCGGGCCCTTAGCACGCGCTGGGGGCGAGCGGACATATCGGCAGCCACAATACTTTAGTTTCAATTAAACAGTAAGGGACACCCTGGGATACTGGAGAGGAGAGTACCAAAAAAGAGAGGGGACAGTATATCTTGGTGACACAGCAAGAATACCCACTAAACAAGATTTGCTGGCACTGCAGCACTCACCAAAACCAAATCACCAAGAGACTTAAGATGGCTTCGCCTTCCCTATATATATCAAGCCCTCCCCTTAAAGAAGGCTGTACTTTCCTCACAGCTAGGTCCACCCCTCCCCAGATGTTTAACTCTTTTCTCTCCTATGCAGTCAATACTCTCTTCTTAAATGCTGTGCACGGAACACCTCCTCTGCGTGGCGCTGTTAATGAACAGCTGAGCTGAGCCGCCAGGAGGGGGGAGACTGCTACGATCCTGGGTGTGGGGGCCCTGACTCCGGCATCCGCTGCACCGCCGGACGGACAGGTAGCGTGCGCGCATATGTGTACGTCTGTGTGTGTGTTGTGTGTGTTGTGTGCAGCATGGGTGTATGTGTGTGTGTGTGTTGTGTGCAACATGGGTGTGTGTGTGTGTGTGTGTGTGTGTGTGTGTGTGCATACCTCCCAACTGTCCCGATTTTCGCGGGACAGTCCCGTTTTTTGGGGGCTGTCCCGCTGTCCCACCCGCGGGCCGCAGTGTCCCGCGGTGGGGGGGGGGCAGTTGGGAGTCTCTGTCACCCGCTGCCCTGCTTAGCAGAGCAGCGGTGAATAGACGCTGTGCGCATGCGCACAGCGTCTATTCAGTGCAGACAGAGGGAGAGGAGGCATGCCAGCGGCTCACAGAGCGCTGGGCATGCCCCCTCAGTGACAAAAACTGGGGCGTGACTCGAGATCGCGGGTCCTCCCGCGAAACCACGCCCCTTTTAGTAGGCCACGCCCCTTTTCGGGAACGCGCGAGTGTCCCGTTTCCCCGAAGAAGAAAGTTGGGAGGTATGGTGTGTGTGTAAGGGTAGGCTCAGGGGTCTGTCATCAACTGTAGTGGGGGCCCCCACAACTTCATTGCCCGGGGCCCCCACCAGGCATAATCCGGCCCTGGATATACATACATTCAAATGGGATCATCAGTTCTATTTCCCTGTATTGGTTATAAGGCACAATGATCCCTATGGCTACATGCATTTTAAATAAGGGTTCTCATGGTCACTTACAGTATATGGAACCTCTTTTAAAACATGAATAAATCCCGAAAAATATCTGTGTTTTTTCTTCAACATGTAGATCTTACTAACTTCGTGGCTCATTTACATTTGTATGTAAGTCATTATGACACGCCTCTCAGATGTAGCAGAACCATACTTGCCTACTTTTGAAAAAGCATTTCAGGGAGATTGTGAAAGTAACTAAACATCCTAGTGATATTTGGTGGACCCCCTTCTTTAAAGTAAACCTTCATTACCTTCACAACCAGAAATAAAGACACGGAGACTTGAATTTTGGCAGAAAAATTGCTAGCTATTTATTTGTCCCTAACCAATAGCAAACCTGTAAATAGAAATTTTTATTAAGATGCCGATCCAGCCGGCATATGGTGGCAGCAAAAAGAACGGCTCTATTAACCTAAATTAACCTTAACTTACTAAAACTTCGAAACTATCCTAATTTTAATACAACCATCACACACCGGTAATAGGTGACAACTCAACCCCCACAGTGACTACCCACCGCTCCTGGGTGCCCTGCCGCTGCCTTCCCGGACGGGCGGTCAAGCGGCCAATAAGTCGATGGAGGTGAGTGCACCTAAACCAATACTAAACTGTAAAACACTACAGTTTACCATACAAATAGAAAACTGACGTTCTTTTCCGCCAAAAGCGAAAGACTCATCCCCAAAGTCTTCGCACCGCCACCATAACCTACCCTAACTCCTGCAAAACGAAACCAAGATCCTCCAGGAACAACATCATCCCCTCATTTGATAAATGTACCCCATCAGGCCGGAAAAGGTGGCTGTCTCTGAACCGAATCCTAGGGTGGCGGACCACCCTCCCTCCGTGGGACAGCACCCACTTCGCCACTGCCCCGTTCACCTTTTTCCAAGCCTCATCAATCTGGCGACCATCCACCACACCCCTCCAACTCAACCTCGGCACCATCAATGAAAAAAACAACACACAATTGGTCCATGCCGCGGTCACACTTGCCAGATCATGTATCATGGCCCACCGCAGATCCAAGGATGTCCTCTTCCCCAGGTCGTTGCCACCTAGATGGACAACCAAGACCCTAGGGACTCCATGCTTGCTGGCCTGACTAACGAGCCTACTCTTCAGCTCGCTCCACATCATCCCTCGCCAACCAAGCCATCTGACACCCTGTGCTCCAGGCAACACCTGAGCCCCCTCCGAGGCCACAAACGTAAGAGTGGCCGACCACCCAAATAGCCAAATCGTCCTGAAGGGAAAAAAGGGGTAAAATTGATTACTAAAAGGCTCCCTTAAATGCTTATACCTGAAGGATCTGCCAAAAAGAAAAAACTTTTAGATCTCGCTATTGCAGCAGTCACGGCCTAGCCGATCTGCACTATGCTTCCTTGCCAATCTGAAGCGAACATAGACACACAAAGGGGAAGTTCAAAATAAATTCAAACGAAATGAAAAAGGGGGGGGGGGGGAGTATAAAATGGGAAACACATGTAATAACTCAGCTGGAGGTGAAAGCGTAAAGACCTGCTGAGGGACTCTGATTAGAACAGATTAGCCGAATTGTAGATTAGAATTCAGTCCGTCAAGTCAGGCAAAAAAATCGCAAAATAACTCCAGACCCCCGTTGCCGACTCATGCCAGCAACGACGAGTAGCTAATCCCTGAGTAGGATAAAAAAAGGGGGGGAAACCAACAGACGCACAACACCATAACTCACAGAACTGTAACAACATAATACAAACGCAAATAAACAGAGCGCCATGCGCAATCCGCCTTCTCAAGCCACGGGGCGAATATATCGTCTGTAACTTGACGACTTCCATCGCCCCACCGCCTGGATTTCAGTTCTGGACAAACCCGCTGCCGCAGCCGACGTCGCCGCGCCTATTCGAAAGGAATGGGTACCGAACGCAGCGGGTGGGAGGCCCAAGCCTGTCAAACAACGACTCAGCATCCAACGAAACTGGTATTTCGTCACTGGCAGCCCGTCATAATGCAATAGCCATGACCCCTTCTTAGCGGGCCGCACCGCCACATATTGCACAGCCAGACCTACTGGGCAAACGCTCTCCTCCTGTGACGGAACCAAAGTGACCCAGCGACCTCTCCCCTCTTGTTCTTAGAGCGCCGCAATCTACAAAGCAAGGACCTCTCACCCACTACCACGTCTCCGACCAGCATGCGCGAATCTGCTCTCTTGGAAGGCGCTACCAACTCCGATACCCTAAAGGCCCCGTGGTAAGCCATTGAGAACGCCAAACTGAACAAAAGCGTCTCATACCTGGACGACGCGACTCGTCCCACCGCCGCGATGACGGCCGGCAACAAAGCCGTATCGATGGGCCGCCTCCCATCTGGAGGCGTCGGCGCTACTCGCGCCCACCCTTTCATTGCCTTCCGCAGAACCTCGCTTTTTGTCACATCGGGGACGCCCCGCAGCTTGCAGAAAAACGAGACTCCAGCCAAGTACCGGGATACCACCGCACGGGACCTACCGGAAACATATAGCTGCCAAATAAAAGAAAGCATCAGCCGATGCCTGCTCTTACCTTTCTGCTGACGACCTTGGACGAACTCCTCCCATTCGCTCCAAGCTTGTCCGTAAGCCTTGAGCGTGGCTGGCGCGACTGACCGCAACGCTAGACCCTCCAGTCCGGCCCGATCACCTGCCAAACATAACCGGGACAATGAAAACCTTAGTCGTCGGCCTCGGGCGCCAACAACCAAAACCTCTCCCACTGTCCTCACGACAAAGCGTCGGCAATCCCATTCTCCAAACCGGGCACATGCTGCGCGCGGAACCACAGGTTCCTACGCAAGCATGTCAAAAGCAATTGCCCTAGCACCCGCAGAACCACCAACGACTTTGCCCTCTGGTTATTAATCGCATGAACCACGCCCAGATTATCGCATCTAAACATTATGCTGCGATTAGCCAGCCGATCGCCCCAGACCTCCAACGCTACCATAATGGGAAAAAGCTCCAGAAGCACCAGATCTTTTGTTAGACCTTCGCTATGCCATTTTGCCGTCCAGGATGCCGCGCACCAAGATCCCTCCAGAAAACAACCGAATGCAGAGGCACCCGCTGTGTCGGTGAACAGCTGCAACCGCTCGCTGTCCACCGCTGGCGCTTGCCATATGCACACCCCGTTGAACTCCTCCAGGAACGAGGCCCATATGGCCAAATCCCTTTTTATTTCGGAGGACAAACGCACAAAGTGATGTGGCCTGGCACACCCCGCCGTCGCCCTTTCCAGCTTCCGGCAGAAAACCCTGCCCATCGGTATTACCCGACAAGCAAAGTTCAACATGCCCAGCAAGGACTGCGCCTGCCGCAGCGTGACTTTACGCGACCCTTCGAACCGGCAAATGGAGTCGCGGAGCTTCGAAACCTTGTCCCGGGGCAGCCGACACTCTCCCGCCACCGTGTCAATTTCAATCCCCAAAAATGACAAGCATGAGGCCGACCCCTCTGTTTTTTCCACGGCCACGGGTACCCCGAAGTGGTAAAATAGAGCTCGGATGCTAAAAAGCAAGTCCCCGCACCGCGTAGCCTCAGCCGGACCCGCACACAGAAAGTCATCGAGGTAATGTGCAACCCCGTGACCCCCTGACGAAGACTCCACGCACCAATGAAGAAACGTGCTAAAGCGCTCGAAAAATTAGCATGAAACGGAACATCCCATCGGCAAACATTTGTCGATGAAATACTCCGCTCCAATCCGGAAGCCCATAAAACGGAATGAGTCCGGATGCAACGGCAATAACCTAAAAGCTGATTCAACATCAATCTTAGCCGTAAGGGCCCCGGTCCCGTAGCTGCGGACCATCTCTAGCGCCTCGTCGAATGACTGATACACCACCGAGCAATGAGCCGGCGGTATTGCGTCATTGACCGACGCTCCCAACGGGTAAGAAAGATGCTGGATAAGCCGGAAAGCGCCTGGAGTCTTCTTAGGAACCACCCCGACCGGAGAGATGACCAGATCATCCACCGGGGGAGACATAAACGGTCCCTCCATCCTGCCCAACCTGACCTCCTTATCCACTTTCTCCCGCAGCACTCCCGGCAAGGCTCTGGCAGATTGGAGGTTCCTTTGTGCCTGCACGGACACCTCACTCGCAACAGGCAAGCGAAAACCAAACTTAAAACAGTCAAACAAAAATTTTGCATCCTCTCTATTCGGATACAATTCCAACCACCAGCCCATAGTCCCCAACTTAATTGGTGTTGGAGCTCTGCGTAGCGGACCCGCTCGCGGCTTGCTTGGGGTACGTTTGCTTACCCCGCGCTCCCTGTCTACCGCCTTTGAAACAAGAGGAGGCTGGGTGGGATCCACCACACTGCAAGCAGAAGTGACGAAAACGACACTGCTTGCCAAAGGAACATGTTCCGCTGTTAAAAGCGAAACACTTTCCTCTCGTGGCGGAACGCCCTCCTGCCCGCTCGGCCGATCCACCTGCCTTGGCAAATCCGCCGTCCGCGCCGGACCCCTGGGCTGATGGCCCTGTCCGTCGCCCATCCGCCCCCTGTTTCCGGGGTTCCTCCTGCTGCTGCGAGGACCGGGTTACTTTAAGCCAGACTTCCACATCCTTGAATCCGAAGTCCATGACCCGCAACCCGTCCTGCTTCTCCCGAAACTCCTGATCATACCGACGCCACTCCGAGCCCGAGGATGTGCGCTGCATGTCGTGTACGAGATGCAGATACCGGATGACATTCATGTGCTCTTCCGGCCTATCCTCCAAATAGCACGCCGCAAACACCCAAAAACCTGCCAGCCAATTATCGAAGGACCGGAAGGCCTCGGCTCCCATGCCCTTCTTTGCGGCCGCCGCCTTGTAATCCTTCTTGATGGCCCTTGTTAACACGAACACGTCCACGAAGTCACCCCTCCGGATCTTCTTGCGGCAGCTGTCCCGCAGCCCCCGCATTACTGCGGTGTAGTCGCAGCGAACGACCCCTGGCAAATCGCGGCGCTTTTTGGCCCTACGAGCTTCCTCGCTGATCCGCTTGCGCCGCTTACGCCTCTTCTGCTGCATTGCTGCCCGCCTGGCAAATTTCGCCGCCCTCTTCTTCGCCCTAGTAGTGCTACTTACTTCGGACGCCTGCGACGACAGAGAAGATGAAGAGGAGGAAGACGAAGAGCTGCGCGAACTCGAGCTCGTGGGAGAAACCGACTGTACCAACTCACCCGATGACGTCGACCGCTCCGACCTGGCTTCCTCATCCACTTCAGCCCATACATCGTCCTCCACGGAGTCTGCCATCCCTACTTCCTCGTGGTCCCCTGTAAACGACAAAGCAGAGGAGGACCCAGCCCGCGCTTGCGGCACACACCGGGCCCCCCGCGTGTGGGGCGCTGCGGCTGCTCGCCCTTGCCCGTCCTGCTCCGGACCTAGCTCCAGCTCCGCCGTGGCCGCCCCCAGCTCCCGGCAGGCCCGTGCCATCCGCTGCGCCGCTGAGGCCCTCCGCCTGCCAGACCCACCTGTCCCCGTAGGCTGGCCGGAATTCCCCGCCGCCCTCGGGGAGGCTACTGCGGCCAACGGCCCCAACGCTTCCACCACTGTGGCAAGGGCCGACGCC
This sequence comes from Pseudophryne corroboree, assembly GCF_028390025.1. NCBI lineage: Eukaryota > Metazoa > Chordata > Amphibia > Anura > Myobatrachidae > Pseudophryne > Pseudophryne corroboree. The sequence continues at coordinate 764,012,881 of NC_086446.1, forward strand.
AGCGCCCCGGGAGGAACCTGTCCGCCGCGACGCTCGGCAACGGCCCCCGAAGAATCCCCGGCCCACGCTTGGGCACGATCCCGCGCCCGCCGCCGGTCAAACGTGACCCGGGGACCCAACGCCGTCCGCCTCGGCGGGAAGGCGGGGCCCCCCCTGCCGGACCACTCACTCTCCCCTTCCGAAAACGCCTCCTCCCCGAGCGGATCAGAAATATTCCCTGATCCTGGGGAGGACCCGCTGCAATGAGAAGCGGCGCGAAACGCGGCCCTGCGGCCGCTAATCCATTCCCTGTCCCCCCTCCTCCCCCGAAAGCTGCTGTATCCCGGCTCCGGTGAAGTGGTATGGGGAGACAGGGAAACCCGCGGCGCGGCTGCGCGGGTTCCCACGCGCCCTGCGCGGTCCGCGGTGGGCTCGCGCGCATACTGTGCGCGCGTCCCCCGACCGATTGCTGCCGTGACCGCCTCTGCCTGTCCGCTCCTCTGCTGATTTTGCCGCTCAGCGTTGTCCCCAGGAGACAAACGCTGCACCCCCCTGCTCCTCCCCCTCCCCCTGCCGGAATCCGGCAGCCGGGGAGTTACTTGCAAGGCCAGAGGTGCTGGCTGCGCCGCTGCGCGCACACACGTGCGTGGCTGGCGCCGCCCGAGGCGAGTGTGGGCGTGCGCGCACCTCGTGCGCGCGTCCCACGTCCTCCCGCCATTGATCCCCCGGCCGGTGTCACCAACAAAGCCGCCGCGCGAGGCTCCAGGACAGGCCCCGCGCGGCGACTACCCGACCCCCGTCGAGCCCTCTCCCCCTGCCCGGCACTGTCACTCGGCCGCTGCAAGGGGGGAGATATCGGGGCCAATCCTGGACCACCACCCGAGCGCCCTCCACGGCGCGCATGCACGCGCCCACGGGCGCCCGACACCGCCCCGGACTCTGCCGCTCCCGGAGGCGAGGGCTGATGCCCGTCAGCCTCCGGGCGGCCTGCCAGTACCTCCGGTCCCCCACTCCGCCCGCGCCTGGCCGGCACGGCCGGCCCGGCCCCCAGCGGCGAGGCCGACCAGGCCCGCCGCGTTACGCCCGCGTTCGTGGAGGCCCCGGGGGACGGATCCCCGTCCCCCAGGCCACCCACCTCATCACCCGGCCCAGCTCGACCGCCCGAACCGCGGTATCGAGCCGGAAGCCGGGCAGAACGCTGAGGGCGGGCGGACATACTGTCAGGGAAACTATACTCCAAAGTAAAAGATCTTTTTCCTAAGCGCTTAGTAACGATCCCAGCTGTGCTTTCCAAAAGAAACTGATCAGCTAATCAGTGAAAAACATATAGTCCACACACAAAAAACTTTTGGATTTTCACAGCGCCGTTACAATCAGCTCCACCTTATAACATCTTTCAATTTTCCATATACCAGATTGGGAAAGGAAATAACGTTATCTCTGGTCAAATCCTTTCTATTTCATATGCAAATTCCAGACACGGTATATTGCAAGTGTACACCGTCCTCCAAAAAAGATTCCAATAAAAAACGTTTCTAGACTAAACACTTTATATTGTGAATCCACAAATACCATCCAAAATCTCCAGAAAAAAAGAAACAGTTTATTTAAAATCCACTATTAAAAAACATCTAAAAACGACTTTCCGGTATGCAGGCAGTGATAAGCAGTTTCAGTTCGGTTAAACAAACTTTCTAGATCTCTCCGGACCTCCAGGACATCAGCAGTTTTTACCGTGCAGGTATTCTCCCTGTATCTGGTTTTAGCTGCCAGAAATTCTTCGCAATCACGGGATAACCTCACGTCCTTGCTGGGCTCTGTCCTTACGTTTGCTGTTATTAACCGCTATGCTCCGGTTGTGTCACTGCGGCTCCTGCTCCCGGCTTCTCTCCTCATAAATTAGTGACCGAAATCATTCATTATCCGCCGACGCGTTTCTACCCTCCAACCGGGTCTTCGTCAAGGCATGAATGATTCCGGTCCGGTCACTTTTTATGCAATATCCTGGAAATCCGGTGGTCTAATTCCATATGAATACATACAGATTCAGGGCATTTATACATATTCCTGAGCATTTTAAAGACACATTACCTCTATAATGGGTTTTCAGTGTGTATTACATAAACTAAGAAAAACCCCCATGATCTTCTTACAAATACACAAATCCATTTCTATTTAACATCTTATATCCTGAATGGTTTCATATTTCGTACATACTCCATTATACAAAGAACGTCTCTTTACCTATAGCTTTTTCTCTAACCTAGATATTTGTACTACGTATTGATTGATGTTTTAAACTATGGTATATCTGTTAACCCCTTATATTATACTAAAAATACAATGGTGGAGGAGGTACTTTCTCAGAGGAACCACTTCATCTCAAACTCCCCATTTAAACCATTTGGTTGTAACGTTTTCAATTCATAAATCCACTGCATCTCTGCTCGTGCCAGAGATGCGGCAACGTCATCTTTTCTCCAGCTGCCCTTTACGTGTTCTATCGCTTTAAAGTTGATTATACTATTCAAAGAACAATTATGTTTCTCCTTACAGTCTGCTGATAAGCAGTGCTTGTCAAATCCCTTTTTTATGTTGTTCATAAGCTCTCTCATTCTTATTTTAAAAGCTCTACTTGTTCTTCCTACATACTGTTTGGTACAGACACATTGGATTAAATAAACTACGTTGTTTGTATCACATGTCATGAATTGATATATTGTATAACTTTTATTAGTTACAGTTGATTTAAAAGTATCAATTTTACTCCCCTCTGTTCCTTTAATACTTTTACAAGCTCCACACATCCCACATCTAAAGAAACCTTTAGATTTAGTTCTTGTAATCATTGTGGGTGCAGGGGCTATTGCACTCTTCACTAGGTAATTTTTTAAATTAGGGGCTCTCTTATATATCACTTTTGGTTTGACTGGGAGTATTGGTCTTAAAATTTCATCACTCATTAAAATTCTCCAGTGTTTCTGTAATATTTTTTCAATATCTTTATACTCTGAATTATACTTAGTAACAAAGGATAAGGAGAAATCCTCCCCCTTCTCTTTCTTTCTAGATTGTAACAGATCTTCTCTATTTATCTCTTCTATACCTTCCATCGCAGTTTGTAACAAAATCACATCATATCCCTTTTGTACAAATTGATCTTTCAATTATTATTATTAATTTTTTAGATTTAACGATATATATCAAAGATCTGACTATATGTACCCAGAATTATAATAAACCAACTGACAGTAATTCTTATATAAGAAAAGATAGTAACCATCATCCAAGTTGGTTGAAGGGTGTGCCGGGCAGCCAATTCCGGCGTTTGAAGCGAAATTGTACAGAAGGAACGGTTTACAAACAACAAGCTGATGTAATGAAAGATCAATTTGTACAAAAGGGATATGATGTGATTTTGTTACAAACTGCGATGGAAGGTATAGAAGAGGGTGTGCTATATAAATATCTGCTATAGAGTGCAGTATTTTACATGTGGAGCCAGTAGCGGATCTTGCCATGGGCAAGCAGGACTTTTGCCCGGGGCGCCGCCTTCCGGAGGGTGCCGCACCATGGCAAGATCCGCTACTGCTGTGCCCTACGCTGCCCGCTGTGTCCCCCGGCTGTGTCCCCCTGTGAAGGGAACTAGACGCTACGCGTCTAGTTTCCCTTCGTGGAGAGGACCTTTGCTGTGCGGTGCGCAATGACGTCATTGTGCACCGCTCAGCATTTCAGCGGCACTACTACTGTACAGGGGGCGTAACTGACCACGCCCCCTGTATGAAGCCACGCCCCTATGTACTGCCCGGACAACAAAAAGGGCTCGAACCGGCCCTGTGTGGAGCAACATATAATTTAATTTTATTGTTGTGATATTATTGTGGTGATTAATTGTGTGAGCTATGGGGGTAATTCCAAGTTGATCGCAGCAGGACATTTTTTAGCAGTTGGGCAAAACCATATGCACTGCAGGGGAGACCGATATAACATGTGCAGAGAGAGTTAGATTTGGGTGGGGTGTGTTCAATCTGCAATCTAAATTGCAGTGTAAAAATAAAGCAGCCATTATTTACCCTGCACATAAATAAAATAACCCACCCAAATCTAACTCTTTCTGCAAATGTTATATCTGCCACACCTGCAGTGCACATGGTTTTGCCCAATTGCTATCAAAAATCCTGCTGCGATCAACTTGGAATTACCCCCTATATACATACATAGCTATACACATACTGTACAGTGGGTGAAAACTAATAAGCCAGATTTGTGCATATATTTTATTGAAATCATTTTACTGTTTTAATAATGTCTGTGAATACTATTACTTATTGTATGGCCATAATTCTGATGTATATTAAAATGTACTGATAAGTTATATTTAATTGTGTGAAAGAATTTATATCCAATTAGCAGCACTTCCTGATAAGACTTTTCTTTCTATACTGATAATATTATAACTCACAAATTTGCTATTGTGGGATGCATTCAGCATGTGACTGATGCCGGAATCCAGACACCACTCAGGAAACCGGCGCCAGATCACCGACAGACGACATCCTGAAGGTGGGGTTAGGGTATACTTACTTACTTACTTTTTTAGTCTCCTCTCCGGAAGAAGCCTGAGGAGGACATCGCTTTGGGGGGTAGAGCTGATCAATCTCGTCAATAGGCCCAGCCCCAAAACACAGGGAAAAACTTGTGAATCGCGGGTCCACGATGAAGGGGGTGGGGTGGGGGGTGGGGGAGCCAAAAATCCCACCCCCAACACAGGGAAACAGCCGCGTTTTATGGGTCTGCAGCAAGGGGCAGAGCTAATGACACAATGCCAGTCATTTTGTCCCACCCCATTACCGCGAACCCGCGATCACCAGTGCTTATTACACTATCCTGCCCGCTTCACTAGGAAGCGGGCAGGATGCGGGAGAGTCGCCTACTCTTCAGGTGCTGCTGGGGACTACCCCAGAAATCGGGAGTCAACCGCAACTTTCGGGAGGCTAAGCAAGCATGGGTTAGGGTTAGGGCCTGGGTAGGGGGTTTAGGGTTAGGCACTGGGGGGATAGTTAGCCCTAGCCAGAGCTGGCCCTAACCAATATGATGCCCTAGGCAAGATTTTGGCTGGTGCTCCCTAGCACCGCTGCCAGTTCCGCCTCTGGCCCTGCACCCCTTTCCCAGCACCATCACCCCTCACCCATAGAAGTCCTCATTTTGGTGTTCCTGCCCCCTATATTTTAAATAGGAACAGTGCGCACATTTGGCTCACAGGCCAAAAAAGGGTGTGTTTTTGCTGGCACGGGGCATGGCCACACAATAATACACCCAATTCAAATTACACCACACAGTACTGCAACGTTATTCACATATCACACAATAGTGTCCCTAATTCACGTTACATCCCACAGTGGTACCACTTTACGTTATATAAGTTACTCCTCACAGTAGTTCCCCTTATTCACATTACACTATTCCATATTGCTCTTTATTCACATTAGACCACACAGTAGTGCCCTTTCTATACATTATGCCACACAGTAGAGCACCTTATACACATAATGCCACACACTAGTAATGCAGTTATACGCATAATACCACACAGTAATGCCCCTTACACATATGCCACACATTATTAATGCTCTTATACACATAATGACACACATAATGTCCCTTTTACATATCCCGCACATTAATTGTGCACTTATACACATAATGACACACTGTCCCTTACACATATGTCGGACACTATTGCACAACAACCCCCCCCCCCACACACACACACACACACAGCACTTACACTATCGCTGACACTGTGACCTCTGGAGCCACAGCAGCGCTATGTAATTGGTAGAGGCGCCACTGTAGCAGTCCCCTCTCCTTCTGTATTGGCTGCCCGACGCTGCTGTGGCTCCCGCATCCCAGCATTCACAGTGGCGGGCAGCCAATGCGGAAGGAGAGGGGGCTGCTGCAGCAGCGCCTCTACCAATTACATAGCGCTGCTGCGGCTCCAGTCCCCCTCCCTCCTCCTCCTTCTCAGCTGCCCGGGAATGGATCTGCCTGCACGAGGAGCCTGACTGCCAGAGAGATGGTATCTCTCTCTCTCTCTCTCTCTCTCTTCTGTCTGCCACAATGTGTAAAAAGGGGGACTGGCTGACGTAATGTTTAAAAAGGGGGATGCTGTCTGCCGTAATGTGTAAAAGGGGGGACGCTGGCTGCCGTAATGTGTAAAAAGGGGGATGCTGTCTGCCGTAATGTGTAAAAAGGGGAACGCTGGCTGCCGTAATGTGTAAAAAGGGGGATGCTGTCTGCCATAATGTGTAGAAAGGGGGACGCTGTCTGCTGTAATGTGTAAAAAGGGTGACACTGTCTGCCGTAATGTGTAGAATGGGGGACGCTGGCTGCCATAATGTATAAAAAGGGGGACGCTGTCTGTCGTAATGTGGAATAAGGGGACGCTGCCTGCCGTAATGTGTAAAAAGGGGGACGCTGTCTGCCGTAATGTGTAAAAAGGGGGGCGTTGTCTGCCGTAATGTGCAAAAAGTGGGACGCTGTCTGCCGTAATGTGTAAAAAGGGGGACACTGTCTGCCGTAATGTGTAAAAAGTGGGACGCTGTCTGCCGTAATGTGTAAAAAGGGGGGCGATGTCTGCCGTAATGTGTAAAAAGGGGGGCGCTGTCTGCCATAATGTGTAAAAAGGGGATGCTGTCTGCCGTAATGTGTAAAAAGGGGGACTGTCTGCCGTAATGTGTAAAAAGGGGATGCTGTCTGCCGTAATGTGTAAAAAGAGGGACGCTGTCTGCCGTAATGTGTAAAAAGGGGGATGCTGTCTGCTGTAATGTGTAAAAAGGGGGACGCCGTCTGCCGTAATGTGTAATAAGGGGACGCTGTCTGCCGTAATGTGTAAAAAGAGGGACGCTGCCTGCCGTAATGTGTAATATGGGTACGCTGTCTGCCGTAATGTGTAAAAAGGGGGACGCTGTCTCCCGTAATGTGTAAAAAGGGGGACTGTCTGCCGTAATGTGTAAAAAGGGGGACGCTGTCTGCCGTAATGTGTAATAAGGGGACGCTGTCTGCCGTAATGTGTAAAAAGGGGATGCTGCCTGCCGTAATGTGTAAAAAGGGCGGCTGTCTGCCATAATGTGTAAAAGGGGGACGCTGCCTGGTGTAATGTGTAAAAAGGGTGACTGTCTGCCTTAATGTGTAAAAGGGGGACGCTGCCTGCTGTAATGTGTAAAAAGGGTGACTATCTGCCGTAATGTGTAAAAGGGGGACGCTGCCTGCTGTAATGTGTAAAAAGGGGGACGCTGTCTGTCGTAATGTGTAAAAAGGGGGCTCTAATTGGTGTAGTAGCGCTACTGTCCAGCGTAATTTGAATAATGGAGACTACTGTGCACCGTAGTATGAATTGGTATTATTTTGTGGCCACGCCCCTTCCCCATGAAGCCACGCCCCTATATATATTTTTGTGCGCCTTTGGTGAGCACTGCCAATGCCGTTTCTTACATGCAGCTCTAAAATGCCTAGTTACGGCACTGCTTCACAGCAGCAAATGTACTAATCGGACTATCCAGCTCCTCAATGTAACAATACATGATAACAATGTAAGAGAGACAGCAGTGGAGACTTGTATTTTGAAATACTGACCTGTGATCAAAGGTTTCACCATATTTTTCTTTTCAGGTTCTGCAACTCATGATACAGCTTCTGTGGTGTCAAACTGGTGTGTTGTGCAGAGCTACAACGTTTGACGAAGGATCTGGTATTTGTTTCATAACAGAAACCGCCCAGGGGGTGTGAGTTAGTAGAGCTTGTTTTCTCTTCTGTTAAGTTTCGTTTTCCTGGAACTCTAATAATATACTGCAGCTAAAAAGAAACTGAATGTCACTATTGCAGCAGACGTGACTGAAGTTAGCTTCTTATTCAAGCTCCAGCTTATTATTCAGAACACTGAGTTTTGCAAGGGTTAACTAGTCTTGGGCTACAAATTTGACACTCAACAGAGGGTGATCTCTTGCATATGGGGGGTAATTCCAAATTGATCGCAGCAGGAAATTTGTTAGCAATTGGGCAAAACCATATGCACTGCAGGGGAAGCAGATATAACATGTGCAGAAAGAGTTAGATTTGGGTGGGTTATTTTATTTCTGTGCAGGGTAAATACTGGCTGCTTTATTTTTACATTGCAATTTAGATTGCAGATTGAACACACCCCACCCAAATCTAACTCTCTCTGCACATGTTATATCTGCCTCCCGTGCACTGCACATTGGGCGGAAACACAGCGTTTTATGGGCGTGTGGATAAAAACGCTACCGTTTCCGGAAAAAGCGCAGGAGTGGCCGGAGAAACGGGGGAGTGTCTGGGCGAACGCTGGGTGTGTTTGTGACGTCAAACCAGGAACGACAAGCACTGAACTGATCGCAGATGCCGAGTAAGTGTGAAGCTACTCAGAAACTGCTAAGAAGTTTGTAATCGCAATATTGCGAATACATCGTTCGCAATTTTAAGATGCTAAGATACACTCCCAGTCGGCGGCGGCTTAGCGTGAGCAACTCTGCTAAATTCGCCTTGCGAGCGATCAACTCGGAATGACCTCCATGGTTTTGCCCAACTGCTAAAAAATTTCCTGCTGCGATCAACTTGGAATTACCCCCATGACCCACTTTTATTTATTTTTTTACAATAAATGTCTATTTAACATACAAATACAAAACAAGCCAGGCAAGCAGGATACTGTATGTCAATACAAAACATTACTTGTGCTCATCATACAGAGAGCAGAGTATACACAAAGCAAACCAATTTAATCTCAGCAGAGTAAAGGTCCATACACACTTGCCGATAAAATGAACGACATCGCTCATTTCCCCCTCCCCGAGCGACGTCGCTCATTTTATCGGCAAGTGTGTATGCCGCCAGCGGCGACCGATGTGCGGCCCCGCGGGTCGGCAATGATCGTCGTTGTCGGAAGTGCATGCATGCTCTATCTTGGCTGTCGTCCAGGAGCTGCATGCAGGGCTGGCGGAGGCGTGATGTCACTGAGCGATATGAGCGTTCATATCGCTCAGTGTGTACAGTCGCCGTCCACCGGAGGGGAAACACTAGACGACGTTGCTCAAAGAGCGACATCGTCTAATGTGTATGGGCCTTAAGTTATCTCAAGTACCTCATATGACATGCCATAGAAACATTGGTGTACAACAGTAAATGCAAACGTACATTAAAAAAAAGCAAGGTAAGAGAAGAATGAAGATAAAGAAGAGAAGAAAAGAGAGGAAAAGGGAAGATAAAAGAAGGTAAGAAGAAGGTTGGGGGCTTAGGTGGCGTCCCTAAATGCCGTGCAAAGATTTAAGTGGACAAACCTCCTCAATGCAACAGTCGTCTATTACCCCTTTCACACCAGAAATGCAGGGGAAAAACCCGGGAATTCTGCCACGGGCTCATGCAGGGACATTCCCGGGTTGGCACCTTTCATACCAGTATTTTTTACCGGGACATCCCGGGTCGGCACCTTTCATACTGAACCCGGGATGGCCCTGCATTTTCTGAGAATGGGCGTCTCAGAAAAACCACAAGACCAGGAAGTGCCCTGAATATCCAATCAGCATCAGTATAGGCAACCCGGGAAGGTGGGACATGTCCCTGCACCATTCACACTGTCCAGGGATCATCCCGGGACCAACACTGGTCGATTGCAGGGTTGAAATGCGGGGACAGAAATCCCGGGTTTTTGTCCCTGTAGCCTTTCACACCAAGAAATTTCCCGGGTTGATGCGCGTTCATGTGTTTTAACCCGGGAAATTTATGGCTGTGTGTAAGGGGTATTAGTGATATCAACTTTGTATGTTGTAGTTCAGAATACAGACCTAGGCCATATGCAATGAGTACGTTGGGGAGGATTTAACGGTCTATTTATTAACCTTATTTTTACTAAAATAATGTGAAAAGGGGAGTTTTCTGTTTTCACCCCCTTTTCACATTGGCCCTCATTCCGAGTCGTTCACTCGTTCTTTTTCATCGCATCGCAGTGAAAATCCGCTTAGTACGCATGCGCAATGTTCGCACTGCGACTGCTCCAAGTAATTTTGCTAAGAAGATAGGATTTTTACTCACGGCTTTTTCTTCGCTCCGGCGATCGTAGTGTGATTGACAGGAAATGGGTGTTACTGGGCGGAAACACGGCGTTTTAGGGGCGTGTGGATGGAAACGCTACCGTTTCCGGAAAAAACGCAGGAGTGGCCGGAGAAACGGGGGAGTGGTTGGGCGAACGCTGGGTGTGTTTATGACGTCAAACCAGGAACGACAAGCACTGAACTGATCGCAGATGCCGAGTAAGTGTGGAGCTACTCTGAAACTGCTAAGTAGTTTGTGATCGCAATATTGCGAATACTTCGGTCGCAATTTTAAGATGCTAAGATACACTCCCAGTAGGCGGCGGCTTAGCGTGTGTAACTCTGCTAAATTCGCCTTGCGACCGATCAACTCGGAATGAGGGCCATTATCTTAGTATCACCTGAATGTATTAAAGGGCATTAGGAGCAGTTTTCATGAAAAACTGCTCCAACCCCTTTTTTCAGGTATTTTTTAGTATCCCACATCGCATTCCTCATACTTATAATGGGAAATGTGATGTGGCCAAATTTACTAAAAAAAAAATTTGAAAAAATACCGCAGTGTGCCCTGTGATAATCTCACCAGCTCAGGCTGGCGTGTTCACAGTGCAGCACTGCAATAATGTGGCATTTGCCCAGCTTTCCCTGCCCCTAACAGTGAAAACTGAGCGGGGACCCGGCAGAGTGATCAGCTGTGTGTGTCCGATAGACCCACAAGCTGATCACAGTGTAAAAAGTAATAAAAAACAAAAAAAAAATACTCACCTGTCCAGAGAGCCGGTGTCCGCTGCCGGGCGCCGGGTCCCCCATGTGCTGCAATGTGCCCCCGGTGCAGCAAAGTGATGCTGCAAAGCGCACTTTACAGCACCGGGGGTCACTGCAGCGCACAGGATCCGGCGCCGGGCAGCCCAACAAAAGCAGCGCGGACCGTCTCCCTGGACAGGTGAGTATATTGATCTTCTTGGGGGGGGGGGGGGCGCGCTGTGTGCAGGGGTAGTCGCGACGGCGGGTCAACTGGGCGGTAGCGGTGATGTCGGCGGGGGTGACTCATGTGCAGAAGGACATTGGGGTATTTTTTCAGAAAAATACCGCGATGATGCTGTGGAGTATCATCTCATCGCAGGGACGGAGCTTGACCGCAAGCTCTGTCCCTGCACGCGATAATTGATACATCCCTGCGATGTAATCAATTATCACAGTGCGAGTTTGGGCAATTTTATCACCTGTCATCCGCATCCTTGATGCGTATGGTGATAAATAGGCCCCTTAAAGTCAAGCCATGGATACCATGTAGCAGCAAATATATGAAACCTCTCCGGCGTCACTCTTAATTCCAAAGACATATACATGTCAAGTCTAATAAACCACTCATTCATAGTAGGGATAGCAGACCTACAGCACACTGGGATGACTGCTTTGGCAGCGCTAGTAAAGAACTTTAAGAGGGATTTCTTATAAGTTGTCAAGAAGCTGTAAAAAACATTAGGAAGCCAAAATATGGGTTCAGAGGAAACCTCCGAACCCAGATTCAACCTAGAAATGGAGATAACCCTATTCCAGAAAGGGCGGAGAGAGCAACAGTACCACCAAATATGCAATGGAGAGCCCGTGTCACTGTTACAGCGCTAGCAAATATCCAGAACCCCATTGAACATTTTGGCCAAAGTGAGGGGACACCCAGGGCCGGATTAAGGCTTCAGGGGGCCCGGGGTACATCAGACAAGGGGGGCACTAAAAATAGTGTATATAGGAAGGGGATGTACCTTACATGTGTGTGCGTATATATATATATATATATATATATATATATATGATAGATAAAAGTATAAGAAGACAGCTGTTAGAGGCAGTAACAACATATAGCACATATTATTCAACAGAAAATTAGCGTATGTATACACTGTATAAACAATATGATATCACACTGTAGTGCTCAGCTAGACTCAGAGAATTGGACGTTGTGGCTAGTCTGCGAGGCACAGGGTCACCGCAAACCTGTCACACAGTAGGTGGTGATAGTATTATGTGGGGGCATGATCTGCTTGCGTCTAGGGATAAGCAAGCTGATGGTTACAACAGTGCAGGATTGTATAATCTGCCTGTCACAAAATGAAGTATATCAAGTCAACTAATCCTAAACCCTATAGTACTACAAGAAGAAAACTGTTAACATACACACACAGTATACCTACATCCACAAAGCATACATCTACACAAAACATCCACACACATACAGTACATACATACAGAGGCGTCACTCACCTCTGTGACACCCGATGCGGCAGCGAGGATAAAGGGAGCGGGGCTTCACGGGAATGGGCAGGGCTTAAATAGATGGGCGGGGCTTCACGGCAGAACCCATTTTTAGACCATTGCAGGCACGCAAAGGGGCGGGGCTTTGTGGGAGGGGCTTTGCATCCCGACACCCATTTTTTTCTCTCATTGGGGGTGTGTGGGAGGTGAGGGCTGAATCCCAGGGGCGCTGTCCCTGCAGTGCTGGCTCCTACACAGTGACAGGAGCCGAGTGCTGCACATAATATAACAGTGCAGCACTCGGCTTCTGTCACTCTGCAGGAGCCGGCATTTTGGGGTCACCCCTCGGCGGGTGACACCCGGGAGCAGGCCGCACCCCGCGCACCCCCCTTGTGACGCCACTGCATACATACACACACACTATACCTACATAAACACACATAAACACACATAGCATGCATACAGTACATACACATACACACTACACACCTACAAACACACAAACACCATACCTACATAAACACTCATAGCATGCATACAATACATACACACACACACACACACACACAATCAGCATGCATACACACACACACTACACACCTACAAACACACACACCTACATAAACACACACAGCATGCATACAGTACATACACACACACAATCAGCATGCATACACACACACACACACACACACACCATACCTACATAAACACACATAGCATAGATACAGTACATACACTAGTGATGAGCGCCGGAAATTTTTCGGGTTTTGTGTTTTGGTTTTGGGTTCGGTTCCGCGGCCGTGTTTTGGGTTCGACCGCGTTTTGGCAAAACCTCACCGGGTTTTTTTTGTCGGATTCGGGTGTGTTTTGGATTCGGGTGTTTTTTTCAAAAAACACTAAAAAACAGCTTAAATCATAGAATTTGGGGGTAATTTTAATCCCAAAGTATTATTAACCTCAAAAAACATAATTTCCACTCATTTTCAGCCTATTCTGAACACCTCACACCTCACAATATTATTTTTAGTCCTAAAATTTGCACCGAGGTCGCTGTGTGAGTAAGATAAGCGACCCTAGTGGCCGACACAAACACCGTGCCCATCTAGGAGTGGCACTGCAGTGTCACGCAGGATGTCCCTTCCAAAAAACCCTCCCCAAACAGCACATGACGCAAAGAAAAAAAGAGGCACAATGAGGTAGCTGACTGTGTGTGTGAGAAAGATAAGCGACCCTAGTGGCCGACACAAACACCGTGCCCATCTAGGAGTGGCACTGCAGTGTCACGCAGGATGTCCCTTCCAAAAAACCCTCCCCAAACAGCACATGACGCAAAGAAAAAAAGAGGCGCAATGAGGTAGCTGACTGTGTGAGAAAGATAAGCGACCCTAGTGGCCGACACAAACACCGGGCCCATCTAGGAGTGGCACTGCAGTGTCACGCAGGATGTCCCTTCCAAAAAACCCTCCCCAAACAGCACATGACGCAAAGAAAAAAAGAGGCACAATGAGGTAGCTGACTGTGTGTGTGAGAAAGATAAGCGACCCTAGTGGCCGACACAAACACCGGGCCCATCTAGGAGTGGCACTGCAGTGTCACGCAGGATGTCCCTTCCAAAAAACCCTCCCCAAACAGCACATGACGCAAAGAAAAAAAGAGGCGCAATGAGGTAGCTGACTGTGTGAGAAAGATAAGCGACCCTAGTGGCCGACACAAACACCGGGCCCATCTAGGAGTGGCACTGCAGTGTCACGCAGGATGTCCCTTCCAAAAAACCCTCCCCAAACAGCACATGACGCAAAGAAAAAAAGAGGCACAATGAGGTAGCTGACTGTGTGTGTGAGAAAGATAAGCGACCCTAGTGGCCGACACAAACACCGGGCCCATCTAGGAGTGGCACTGCAGTGTCACGCAGGATGTCCCTTCCAAAAAACCCTCCCCAAACAGCACATGACGCAAAGAAAAAAAGAGGCACAATGAGGTAGCTGACTGTGTGTGTGAGAAAGATAAGCGACCCTAGTGGCCGACACAAACACCGGGCCCATCTAGGAGTGGCACTGCAGTGTCACGCAGGATGTCCCTTCCAAAAAACCCTCCCCAAACAGCACATGACGCAAAGAAAAAAAGAGGCGCAATGAGGTAGCTGACTGTGTGAGAAAGATAAGCGACCCTAGTGGCCGACACAAACACCGGGCCCATCTAGGAGTGGCACTGCAGTGTCACGCAGGATGTCCCTTCCAAAAAACCCTCCCCAAACAGCACATGACGCAAAGAAAAAAAGAGGCACAATGAGGTAGCTGACTGTGTGTGTGAGAAAGATAAGCGACCCTAGTGGCCGACACAAACACCGGGCCCATCTAGGAGTGGCACTGCAGTGTCACGCAGGATGTCCCTTCCAAAAAACCCTCCCCAAACAGCACATGACGCAAAGAAAAAAAGAGGCGCAATGAGGTAGCTGACTGTGTGAGAAAGATAAGCGACCCTAGTGGCCGACACAAACACCGGGCCCATCTAGGAGTGGCACTGCAGTGTCACGCAGGATGTCCCTTCCAAAAAACCCTCCCCAAACAGCACATGACGCAAAGAAAAAAAGAGGCACAATGAGGTAGCTGACTGTGTGTGTGAGAAAGATAAGCGACCCTAGTGGCCGACACAAACACCGGGCCCATCTAGGAGTGGCACTGCAGTGTCACGCAGGATGTCCCTTCCAAAAAACCCTCCCCAAACAGCACATGACGCAAAGAAAAAAAGAGGCACAATGAGGTAGCTGACTGTGTGTGTGAGAAAGATAAGCGACCCTAGTGGCCGACACAAACACCGGGCCCATCTAGGAGTGGCACTGCAGTGTCACGCAGGATGTCCCTTCCAAAAAACCCTCCCCAAACAGCACATGACGCAAAGAAAAAAAGAGGCACAATGAGGTAGCTGACTGTGTGTGTGAGAAAGATAAGCGACCCTAGTGGCCGACACAAACACCGTGCCCATCTAGGAGTGGCACTGCAGTGTCACGCAGGATGTCCCTTCCAAAAAACCCTCCCCAAACAGCACATGACGCAAAGAAAAAAAGAGGCACAATGAGGTAGCTGACTGTGTGTGTGAGAAAGATAAGCGACCCTAGTGGCCGACACAAACACCGGGCCCATCTAGGAGTGGCACTGCAGTGTCACGCAGGATGTCCCTTCCAAAAAACCCTCCCCAAACAGCACATGACGCAAAGAAAAAAAGAGGCGCAATGAGGTAGCTGACTGTGTGAGAAAGATAAGCGACCCTAGTGGCCGACACAAACACCGGGCCCATCTAGGAGTGGCACTGCAGTGTCACGCAGGATGTCCCTTCCAAAAAACCCTCCCCAAACAGCACATGACGCAAAGAAAAATAAAAGAAAAAAGAGGTGCAAGATGGAATTGTCCTTGGGCCCTTCCCACCCACCCTTATGTTGTAACTATAAACAAAACAGGACATGCACACTTTAACCAACCCATCATTTCAGTGACAGGGTCTGCCACACGACTGTGACTGAAATGACGGGTTGGTTTGGACCCCCACCCAGAAAGAAGCAATTAATCTCTCCTTGCACAAACTGGCTCTACAGAGGCAAGATGTCCACCTCATCATCATCCTCCGATATATCACCGTGTACATCCCCCTCCTCACAGATTATCAATTCGTCCCCACTGGAATCCACCATGTCAGCTCCCTGTGTACTTTGTGGAGGCAATTGCTGCTGGTCAATGTCTCCGCGGAGGAATTGATTATAATTCATTTTAATGAACATCATCTTCTCCACATTTTCTGGATGTAACCTCGTACGCCGATTGCTGACAAGGTGAGCGGCGGCACTAAACACTCTTTCGGAGTACACACTTGTGGGAGGGCAACTTAGGTAGAATAAAGCCAGTTTGTGCAAGGGCCTCCAAATTGCCTCTTTTTCCTGCCAGTATAAGTACGGACTGTGTGACGTGCCTACTTGGATGCGGTCACTCATATAATCCTCCACCATTCTATCAATGGTGATAGAATCATATGCAGTGACAGTAGACGACATGTCCGTAATGGTTGTCAGGTCCTTCAGTCCGGACCAGATGTCAGCATCAGCAGTCGCTCCAGACTGCCCTGCATCACCGCCAGCGGGTGGGCTCGGAATTCTGAGCCTTTTCCTCGCACCCCCAGTTGCGGGAGAATGTGAAGGAGGAGATGTTGACAGGTCGCGTTCCGCTTGACTTGACAATTTTCTCACCAGCAGGTCTTTTAAACCCAGCAGACTTGTGTGCGCCGGAAAGAGAGATCCAAGGTAGGTTTTAAATCTAGGATCGAGCACGGTGGCCAAAATGTAGTGCTCTGATTTCAACAGATTGACCACCCGTGAATCCTTGTTAAGCGAATTAAGGGCTCCATCCACAAGTCCCACATGCCTAGCGGAATCGCTCTGTCTTAGCTCCTCCTTCAATGTCTCCAGCTTCTTCTGCAAAAGCCTGATGAGGGGAATGACCTGACTCAGGCTGGCAGTGTCTGAACTGACTTCACGTGTGGCAAGTTCAAAGGGCATCAGAACTTTGCACAACGTTGAAATCATTCTCCACTGCGCTTGAGACAGGTGCATTCCACCTCCTATATCGTGGTCAGTTGTATAGGCTTGAATGGCCTTTTGCTGCTCCTCCAACCTCTGAAGCATATAGAGGGTTGAATTCCACCTCGTTACCACCTCCTGCTTCAGATGATGGCAGGGCAGGTTCAGGCGTTTTTGGTGGTGCTCCAGTCTTCTGTACGTGCTGCCTGTACGCCGAAAGTGTCCCGCAATTTTTCTGGCCACCGCCAGCATCTCTTGCACGCCCCTGTCGTTTTTTAAAAAATTCTGCACCACCAAATTCAAGGTATGTGCAAAACATGGGACGTGCTGGAATTTGCCCAGATGTAATGCACGCACAATATTGCTGGCGTTGTCCGATGCCACAAATCCACAGGAGAGTCCAATTGGGGTAAGCCATTCCGCGATGATCTTCCTCAGTTGCCGTAAGAGGTTTTCAGCTGTGTGCGTATTCTGGAAACCGGTGATACAAAGCGTAGCCTGCCTAGGAACGAGTTGGCGTTTGCGAGATGCTGCTACTGGTGCCGCCGCTGCTGTTCTTGCGGCGGGAGTCCATACATCTACCCAGTGGGCTGTCACAGTCATATAGTCCTGACCCTGCCCTGCTCCACTTGTCCACATGTCCGTGGTTAAGTGGACATTGGGTATAGCTGCATTTTTTAGGACACTGGTGACTCTTTTTCTGAGGTCTGTGTACATTTTCGGTATCGCAACCCTAGAGAAATGGAACCTAGATGGTATTTGGTACCGGGGACACAGTACCTCCAACAAGTCTCTAGTTGGCTCTGCAGTAATGATGGATACCGGAACCACGTTTCTCACCACCCAGGATGTCAAGGCCTCAGTTATCCGCTTTGCAGTAGGATGACTGCTGTGATATTTAATCTTCCTCGCAAATGACTGTTGGACAGTCAATTGCTTGGTGGAAGTAGTAAAAGTGGTCTTACGACTTCCCCTCTGGGATGACCATCGACTCCCAGCAGCAACAACAGCAGCGCCAGCAGCAGTAGGCGTTACACGCAAGGATGCATCGGAGGAATCCCAGGCAGGAGAGGACTCGTCAGAATTGCCAGTGACATGGCCTGCAGGACTATTGGCATTCCTGGGGAAGGAGGAAATTGACACTGAGGGAGTTGGTGGGGTGGTTTGCGTGAGCTTGGTTACAAGAGGAAGGGATTTACTGGTCAGTGGACTGCTTCCGCTGTCACCCAAAGTTTTTGAACTTGTCACTGACTTATTATGAATGCGCTGCAGGTGACGTATAAGGGAGGATGTTCCGAGGTGGTTAACGTCCTTACCCCTACTTATTACAGCTTGACAAAGGGAGCACACGGCTTGACACCTGTTGTCCGCATTTCTGGTGAAATACCTCCACACCGAAGAGCTGATTTTTTTGGTATTTTCTCCTGGCATGTCAACGGCCATATTCCTCCCACGGACAACAGGTGTCTCCCCGGGTGCCTGACTTAAACAAACCACCTCACCATCAGAATCCTCCTGGTCAATTTCCTCCCCAGCGCCAGCAACACCCATATCCTCCGCATCCTGGTGGACTTCAACACTGACATCTTCAATCTCACTATCAGGAACTGGACTGCGGGTGCTCCTTCCAGCACTTGCAGGGGGCGTGCAAATGGTGGAAGGCGCATGCTCTTCACATCCAGTGTTGGGAAGGTCAGGCATCGCAACCGACACAATTGGACTCTCCTTGTGGATTTGGGATTTCGAAGAACGCACAGTTCTTTGCTGTGCTTTTGCCAGCTTGAGTCGTTTCATTTTTCTAGCGAGAGGCTGAGTGCTTCCATCCTCATGTGAAGCTGAACCACTAGCCATGAACATAGGCCAGGGCCTCAGCCGTTCCTTGCCACTCCGTGTGGTAAATGGCATATTGGCAAGTTTACGCTTCTCCTCCGACAATTTTATTTTAGGTTTTGGAGTCTTTTTTTTTCTGATATTTGGTGTTTTGGATTTGACATGCTCTGTACTATGACATTGGGCATCGGCCTTGGCAGACGACGTTGCTGGCATTTCATCGTCTCGGCCATGACTAGTGGCAGCAGCTTCAGCACGAGGTGGAAGTGGATCTTGATCTTTCCCTAATTTTGGAACCTCAACTTTTTTGTTCTCCATATTTTATAGGCAGAACTAAAAGGCACCTCAGGTAAACAATGGAGATGGATGGATTGGATACTAGTATACTATATATACAATTATGGACGGACTGCCACGGTTAGGTGGTATAAAAAAACCACGGTATAAAAAAACCACGGCATAAAAAAACCACGGTATAAAAAAACCACGGTATAAAAACCACGGTATAAAAAAACCACGGTATAAAAAAACCACGGTATAAAAAAACCACGGTATAAAAAAACCACGGTATAAAAAAACCACGGTATAAAAAAACCGCACTGTACACTGGTTGATAAAGAGATAGTAGTATACTCGTAACAATTAGGATGACACTATGACGGTATAAAGAATGAAAAAAAAACCACGGTTAGGTGGTAGGTATATAATAATAAATAATACAATTCTGGTCGGACGGACTGCCTGCCGTGTGCCGACACAGAGGTAGCCACAGCCGTGAACTACCGCACTGTACACTGGTTGATAAAGAGATAGTAGTATACTCGTAACAATTAGGATGACACTATGACGGTATAAAGAATGAAAAAAAAACCACGGTTAGGTGGTAGGTATATAATAATAAATAATACAATTCTGGTCGGACGGACTGCCTGCCGTGTGCCGACACAGAGGTAGCCACAGCCGTGAACTACCGCACTGTACACTGGTTGATAAAGAGATAGTAGTATACTCGTAACAATTAGGATGACACTATGACGGTATAAAGAATGAAAAAAAAACCACGGTTAGGTGGTAGGTATATAATAATAAATAATACAATTCTGGTCGGACGGACTGCCTGCCGTGTGCCGACACAGAGGTAGCCACAGCCGTGAACTACCGCACTGTACACTGGTTGATAAAGAGATAGTAGTATACTCGTAACAATTAGGATGACACTATGACGGTATAAAGAATGAAAAAAAAACCACGGTTAGGTGGTAGGTATATAATAATAAATAATACAATTCTGGTCGGACGGACTGCCTGCCGTGTGCCGACACAGAGGTAGCCACAGCCGTGAACTACCGCACTGTACACTGGTTGATAAAGAGATAGTAGTATACTCGTAACAATTAGGATGACACTATGACGGTATAAAGAATGAAAAAAAAACCACGGTTAGGTGGTAGGTATATAATAATAAATAATACAATTCTGGTCGGACGGACTGCCTGCCGTGTGCCGACACAGAGGTAGCCACAGCCGTGAACTACCGCACTGTACACTGGTTGATAAAGAGATAGTAGTATACTCGTAACAATTAGGATGACACTATGACGGTATAAAGAATGGAAAAAAAACCACGGTTAGGTGGTAGGTATATAATAATAAATAATACAATTCTGGTCGGACGGACTGCCTGCCGTGTGCCGACACAGAGGTAGCCACAGCCGTGAACTACCGCACTGTACACTGGTTGATAAAGAGATAGTAGTATACTCGTAACAATTAGGATGACACTATGACGGTATAAAGAATGAAAAAAAAACCACGGTTAGGTGGTAGGTATATAATAATAAATAATACAATTCTGGTCGGACGGACTGCCTGCCGTGTGCCGACACAGAGGTAGCCACAGCCGTGAACTACCGCACTGTACACTGGTTGATAAAGAGATAGTAGTATACTCGTAACAATTAGGATGACACTATGACGGTATAAAGAATGAAAAAAAAACCACGGTTAGGTGGTAGGTATATAATAATAAATAATACAATTCTGGTCGGACGGACTGCCTGCCGTGTGCCGACACAGAGGTAGCCACAGCCGTGAACTACCGCACTGTACACTGGTTGATAAAGAGATAGTAGTATACTCGTAACAATTAGGATGACACTATGACGGTATAAAGAATGAAAAAAAAAACACGGTTAGGTGGTAGGTATATAATAATAAATAATACAATTCTGGTCGGACGGACTGCCTGCCGTGTGCCGACACAGAGGTAGCCACAGCCGTGAACTACCGCACTGTACACTGGTTGATAAAGAGATAGTAGTATACTCGTAACAATTAGGATGACACTATGATGGTATAAAGAATGAAAAAAAAACCACGGTTAGGTGGTAGGTATATAATAATAAATAATACAATTCTGGTCGGACGGACTGCCTGCCGTGTGCCGACACAGAGGTAGCCACAGCCGTGAACTACCGCACTGTACTGTGTCTGCTGCTAATATAGACTGGTTGATATTTAAAGAGATATTAGTAGTATACAACAATACTATACTGGTGGTCAGGCACTGGTCACCACTCCTGCAGCAAAAGTGTGCACTGTTAATTAATATAATTGTACTCCTGGCTCCTGCTAACAACCTGCAGTGCTCCCCAGTCTCCCCCACAATTAATTATAAGCTTTTAATTTATACATTGATGACTGTGCAGCACACTGGGCTGAGCTGAGTGCACACAGACTGAGTCACACTGTGTGACTGACTGTGCTGTGTATCGTTTTTTTTTTCAGGCAGAGAACGGATATAGCAGAGAGAAGTGAACGGATATATTATATTAAATAAAAGTTAACTAGCAACTGCACTGGTCACTGACTGTGGTAAACTAACTCTGTCTGCGACTCTGCACAATCTCTCTCTATCTAATCTATCTATCTCTATTCTAATGGAGAGGACGCTAGACACGTCCTCTCCCTATCAATCTCAATGCACGAGTGAAAATGGCGGCGACGCGCGGCTCCTTATATAGAATCCGAGTCTCGCGAGAATCCGACAGCGTCATGATGACGTTCGGGCGCGCTCGGGTTAACCGAGCAAGGCGGGAAGATCCGAGTCGCTCGGACCCGTGGAAAAAAAAGTGAAGTTCGTGCGGGTTCGGATTCAAAGAAACCGAACCCGCTCATCTCTAACATACACACACACACACAAAATCAGCATGCATACACACCTACAAACACATACACACCATACTTGCCTACCTGACCCTCTCCATGAGGGAGACAATGCTCTGTTCCTGGACTTTCCTGGTAATGTATGATTGCCATCACCTGTGGTGAGCTGGATAATTGATAAGAAAGGTGTTTCACCACAGGTGATGGCAATTATACATTACTAGGAAAGTCCAGGAACAGAGCATTTTCTCCCTCATGGAGAGGGTCAGGTAGGCAAGTATGATACACACACACCAGGCATACACACACTACATACCTACAAATAAACAGCATATCTACAGAAACACACACACACAGCACTAACCAATGTAAGAGAAGAGAAGGAGATTGTGACGGAGTTAGTTTACACACAGGAGCTGCTGCTGCTGCTGCTGCACATGCTCAGCAGCTCCTTCCACTGTGACTCATATGTCCAGTATAGAGAGCTCTGCTGATCAGAGCTCTCTGTGAGGAGAGTTCTCTGCAGCTCGTTAGTGCCTGTGGGTGGTCCCTTCGGGTGCAGAGACGGAGATAAGGCTTTCTCCGTCTCTGAAACAGTTTGCTGAACTTCATAAAAAAAAAAAAACATGCAAAACTGCCAGTGCTTCACGGCAGGCACGGGGGGGGGGGGGGACACCTGTACCAACGAGATAAGACTTTAATTTGAGTCTCAATCACGGAGTAGCTAATCAAACTAACAAAAGTAGCCTGGAAACTCCTTTTCCAATCTGCCTCTGTTAGGTCAATCTGCAAGTCCTGTTCCCATTGTATCGTGAATTTGCGTAGATCCAAAAACTGATGTTGAATCAAATGCTTGTAACAATGTAGCAGGAGTGAAGAGTCCAGGCCCATGGTCTCAAAAACAGATATCACTAAAACCTGCACTGTTTGTATGCCTTGAGGACCGTGGTTGGGAATTCCTGGCCTAGACCATTCCAAAATCCTATTTAAAATGATGGCATCGTAGTACAATTGGAAGTGAGATAACTGTAACCCTCCCATATGTCTGCTGCGGAAAAATAGGATTTTAATTCCTACCGGAAAATCCTTTTCTCTTAGTCCGTAGAGGATGCTGGGGTCACCATTAGAACCATGGGGTATAGACGGAATCCACAGGAGACATGGGCACTTTAAGACTTTGAATGGGCGTGAACTGGCTCCTCCCTCTATGCCCCTCCTCCAGACTCCAGTTATAGGAACTGTGCCCAGGGAGACGGACATTTCGAGGAAAGGATTTATTGTTAAACTAAGGTGAGATTCATACCAGCTCACACCTCAAGCAGCCGTTCAACGTGGCATTCAACAGAAGACAAGCCAACGGCATGAACAATTTCAGCAACAGGCTGACAATAAACGTAACACAACATGTGTGTAACCATAACTATTAACTGCAGATACAGTACGCACTGGGACGGGCGCCCAGCATCCTCTACGGACTAAGAGAAAAGGATTTGCTGGTAGGTATTAAAATCCTATTTTCTCATATGTCCTAAAGGATGCTGGGGTCACCATTAGAACCATGGGGTTATACCAAAGCTCTAGAACAGGTGGGAGAGTGAGAATGACTCTGCAGCACCGATTGACCGAACTTAAGGTCTTCCTCGGCCAAGGTGTCAAACTTGTAGAACTTTGCAAAAGTGTTTGACCCCAACCAAGTAGCTGCTCAGCAAAGTTGCAATGCCGAGACCCCCCGGGCAGCCGCCTAGGACGAGCCCACCTTCCTAGTGGAAAGGGCCTTCACTGATTCTGGTAACGGCAATCCAGCTGTGGAATGGGCCTGCTGAATCGTGTTACAGATCCAGCGCGCAATGGTCTGCTTGGAAGCAGGACACCCAACCTTGTTGGGAGCATAGAGGACAAACAGAGCATCTGTTTTCCTAATCTGAGCCGTTCTGGTGACATCAATCTTCAAAGCTCTGACCACATCCAGAGATTTTGACTCAACGAAGGCATCAATAGCCACAGGTACCACGATAGGTTGGTTTATGTGGAAAGAGGAAACCACCTTCGGTAAAAATTGCTGACGTGTCCTCAATTCAGCTATATCTTCATGGAAGATCAAATAAGGGCTCTTGTGAGACAAGGCCGCTAACTCAGACACCCGCCTTGCAGATGCCAAGGCCAACAGGATGACCACTTTCCAAGTGAGGAATTTCAACTCCAACTTCCGCAAAGGTTCAAACCAATGTGATTGAAGGAACTGCAACACCACATTAAGGTATCAAGGTGTCGCCGGAGCCACAAATGGAGGTTGGATGTGCAACACTCCTTTCACGAAAGTCTGTACTTCTGGAAGGGAGGCCAATTGTTTCTGAAAGAAAACCGATAAGGCTGAACTCTTTACCTTAATTGAGCCTAATTTTAGGCCCGCATCCACACCTGCTTGTAGAAAATGGAGAAAACGCCCCAGGTGAAACTCTTCCATAGGAACCCCTTTGGCTTCACACCAAGAGATGTATTTTCTCCAAATACAGTGGTAATGTTTAGCCGTTACCCTTTTTCTGGCCTGAATAAGTGTGGGAATGACTTCACTGGGAATACCCTTACGGGTTAGGATTCTGCGTTCAACCACCATGCCATCAAACGCAGCCGCGGTAAGTCCTGATACACGCACAGCCCCTGTCGTAACAGGTCCTCATGCAGAGGAAGAGACCAGGGATCTCCTATGAGTAATTCCTGAAGATCTGGATACCAAGCCCTCCTTGGCCAGTCTGGAACAGTGACGATCGCCCGGATCTTTGTTCTTCTTATGATCTTTAAAACTTTCGGAAGTGGAGGGAATACATACACCGACTGAAACACCCACGGTGTCACCAGTGCATCCACTTGACAAAGCCTATTCTTTATCTTATAACATTCACTATAAATTGGTAAGAGACTCAGTACGCAATTGGCGTACGGGGTACCGTAAGGGTACGCACTTAGCGTAGCAGACGCTAAGCTGTGGTCGAGACGCACGAGCGGCACGTTCGCTCACAGCTTTACGCTTGGTATCGAGCACGCTATAGGCGGCCGACTACCGTAATGCTACGCTACTAGCGTAGCGGACGCTGTGCCCACGAGTGGAACACGAGCGGCGCAGACGCTCATGGGATGACACTCAGTAAACCTTGTTAGCAACACACTGAAGGGATATACTTATACTGTAAACCTTAATACTGAAATACTGTAATGATATAACGCTTCTTAACCTTGTTAATATAAAAGCTGCTTGAGCAATTGAGACGCTCTGAATACCCTTAGCAATGTAATGATAAACACACAATACCTTGTAAGGTTCCAAAACCTTTATCTAGATGATTTTAGTATGTAAAAAGGGGAAAACAGATACAGCTTATACACTACAAAACTAACATTAATATCTAAACAGAATAACTATACATAAATATACAATAGCGGCACAATTGCAAATAATAACATACAAAGAGAAAGAGTTAATGGCTAACACAGGCGGAGAAGAAGAAGAGAACAATTGCATACATACAGAGTAACGAAATGGCTACAGAGAACTTACACAACGTGGGGATGAATCGCATGCGCAGTCCTGGACCAGGGACTCAGCCTTCAGTGTAAAAACCTTGCAGAGTCTTGTGTGTCCAAACCTATTGCAAGCTATATTTATTTACTAACTCAAGACATACTACAATAGATACTGTGTGCTCTCTTTCCATTGGTTAGGGGGTGGGACATGTACTGCACCGGGGATCATTGGTTAGTTCAAGAAGTGGGTGATGGCTAGGACTTGTTAGTATTCTAAATTCCTCTTTGTCTGATTATATTGAGGAAAGCTATTGTTTTGGATCTTCCAAACAAACTCTGTCTCTGGGCTTTGTTTACCCCACCTTCAGTTGAAACAATTGACAACTCAGCACTCATTATTCTGGAGAGAAACCTGGTTCTATTCATAAACAAAGGTGTAAGCCCTCTTCATAGAATCTCAAAGTTTAGTGTAAATAAGGCTATTGTATTCAGTCTGTGGGAAAGAAATGACTGGATTCCATTCACCTACCCTGCACTTATGTGTAATTTATTCGGAATACAATTAATCTTATTTTCTACTTCTGTGTATAACTATGCGTAAGAACATGTGAATCCCTCCCAACTATCATAGGCACAACACCCCTTCAATACCCCACAGCTGTATACTAAACACTACCTTCCAACCTTTGTCTGAGCCTTCCTAGCATGTAAAGAGGAATCTCTCAGGTCCAAGAAGTTTTAAACTTACCATGTTTTGCTGATATTATTAAGGGGAATAATATCTACAAAATACATCTACAAAAGGTTAAATATGCTGCGATCGAGTCGCTCGCTAGTCGCTCACAAACACCGCCGTAAATACACATCTCCGTGCGCAGGCGACGTCGGAGCGTCCCTTACGCAACCTGAGGGGATGCGTACACACGGGGGAGTCGGTGCGCGAGCAGCGGGCACGTGCATTGGGGTTAGTACAAGGCAATGTGAAGCATGATATTTTTCCGACTTTGACAGTCTACCCTTTGGCAGTCACCAATAACTGCCACTTCCTAAACAATTCAGACAGAAAAATATATGTCATCATGTAAATACCTTTTTATGATTGGGTAAAGGGAGGAGAGGAGAAGGTGGGAAAGATGTGACCTAGTGAGACAGTAAAAGTATGTGTGTATGAAATCCATGTCTGAGGGGTCATGTATCATCGTGCCGTACGTGTTCTAAATCAAGCTTCGAGGTATTGCGAAGTATACATTTGAATCCTTCTTATCCCATATTAAGGGTCTGTGGATGGGCTGTCAAACTCTACCGAGCTCTTTTTCGGCTTTTGGTTACAACAAATGGGGTGCACATTAGTTGATGATACATGAAAAGGGGGAGAGTATGTGGATGCTAGTATGTGAATATCACCTGTCGACTATGTGGGATACTACCAGGAGGTTGTAGAGATGAAGATAAGAAACAATCGTTATAAATGCAGTCATATACTATGTGAGTTTTAATAGACAGTTGCCGATTGGGGTCTTGTTGATGTCTTGTCTTGATGTACATGTTGTCTGATGTCTCTCTGTGTTTTTGCTGTAAGTGGTGAACAAAAGCTTTTCCAGTGTCCATAAAATTAGTCTCTAAAGTATTGGGTTTCCAGTAGATAGTTAAAGTCACTAAACATCAATGGTCTGTATAAAAGAGGTTGTCAAATTCTTCTTCCAAGTGGATGTCTTTGTACCTTGGAGGAAAACAAAGGAGAAACGGGTGAAAGAAACGGACCGTGGAATCACATTTTCATCACAACATTGGCCCTCATTCCGAGTTGTTCGTTCGGAGTTTTTCATCGCATCGCAGTGAGAATCCGCTTAGTGCGCATGCGCAATGTTCGCACTGCGCATGCGCCAAGTAACTTTACTATGGAGAAAGTAAGTTTACTCACGGCTTTTTCATCGCTCCGGCGATCGCATTGTGATTGACAGGAAATGGGTGTTACTGGGCGGAAACACGGCGTTTTAGGGGCATGTGGCTGAAAACGCTACCGTTTCCGGAAAAAACGCAGGAGTGGCCGGAGAAACGGTGGGAGTGCCTGGCCGAACGCTGGGTGTGTTTGTGACGTCAGCCAGGACCGAAAAGCACTGAACTGATCGCACAGGCAGAGTAAGTCTGAAGCTACTCAGAAACTGCTAACTCGTTTGTGATCGCAATATTGCGAATACATCGGTCGCACATTTAAGAAGCTAAGATACACTCCCAGTAGGCGGCGGCTTAGCGTGTGTAACTCTGCTACATTCGCCTTGCGAGCGAACAACTCAGAATGAGGGCCATTGTCTCAATCGTTGGGTCATAAATTAAACCAATTGGGATTACAGTGCCCTCGCTCTTCAGACTCATCACTCTGGTACCACGTTTACACTTCATTAAAGTCCGTACGCATCTAAATATCAGACTGATCAATATGATTACTCCCAGAATACACAAGAGAAATTTCCCTACATCCATTATAATGCCTTGGGTCCATAATCCTAAACCAGAGAACCAATTTCGTGGGTTCAACCATGACACCCAACCGGTCAGCTCATTACCCACAGCAGCGAGAGTGAGATTGTGCCTACTTCGGAACTCCCACTTTAATTGCAAAATGTCATCCATCTTTTGGTCTATGACCTCGGCCGGGTCCTCAGTGCTGTTTGTAATGTACGTGCAGCACTTTACACCATACTGAGTTGCTAGGGTGACACAATACCCACCTTTCACTGCTGTAAGATAATTGAGAATCATCCTATGCTGAACCAGCTCTGTTTTGTAGGCTTGTAGCTCTCTCCCAGTATACCTGAACGTGTCATCATACATTTCAGTGATATTATCTATCAAATTCGCAAGCGCGTTTATGTACTTAAAATGTATCACTCCTCTAGCCGTACGAGTGATATCTAACGCGAGGAGGAATTGAATCCCGGTGGATTCATGGATCAAATCAGAGGCCGGATGCCCTGTCCTCTCTATCAGGTGCCGTTTAACGACGTGCTCGTAATGAGTGTGAGTATAAGGAGCTTGGGCACCGCGGTGAATGTCTTTCATTTTGTTATGGGATACAGTCATTACTTCAGGCAGTACTTTTCCAATGTAACATAATCCCTCTGAGTTTGGGGCAAAGAACCTATACGCCTTTCTCCCACATATGAAATATGAATCATTGGGGAGAACATATGGGATAGAAAATGACATAACCATATTACAAACCTTCCATGAAAACAGTCCTATCCCTAACTCTCTCATTTGTCTAGTATACGTATCAGTTTGAATGATATGTGCACAGTATCCTGGTGATACTTCTCCAACTCGCATGATCCTACTTCCTAGAGTGTACCTATACCGGAAATATTTTCCACTGTTGGCTATTTGGCGTATAAGTTCTGAGTCTAGAGGCATTCTGTCGGCTCTGTGTGAGAATGTCATGGTTTGGTTGTTCCATGACACTTCCCAATTTCCCGGCTTTCGGGGATTGGAAATGTTAAAGCATACTAAGGACCTATCCACATGATATTGGTGGAGCTTCAAACTTAGAGGACTAGAGATATTAAACCTCTTGTCCACCGGCCTCCCACCACTTAACATCTCCCACTATTCCTCCTCTCTACCTCTCCCATCTCCCACTATTGCTCCTCTCTACCTCTCCCATCTCCCACTATTCCTCCTCTCTACCTCTCCCATCTCCCACTATTCCTCCTCTCTACCTCTCCCATCTCCCACTATTCCTCCACTCTACCTCTCCCATCTCCCACTATTCCTCCTCTCTACCTCTCCCATCTCCCACTATTCCTCCTCTCCACCTCTCCCATCTCCCACTATTCCTCCTCTCTACCTCTCCCATCTCCCACTATTCCTCCTCTCTACCTCTCCCATCTCCCACTATTCCTCCTCTCTACCTCTCCCATCTCCCACTATTGCTCCTCTCTACCTCGCCCATCTCCCACTATTCCTCCTCTCTACCTCTCCCATCTCCCACTATTGCTCCTCTCTACCTCTCCCATCTCCCACTATTCCTCCTCTCTACCTCAGTAGATAGGAAAGGGTTAAAGCGCTAAGATGGTCAAATATGAGAGCAAATGGTCACATGAAAATACACATTTATTGAAATAAAATAAACTTAAAATTGATTAAAAATTGGTAACACTGTAGAAAATGAGTACTGAATACTGGAGGACACACTGAAGTGTCCAATCGTTATGTCTCTCCCAGTCCTGATAAGAATGCATAGACAATTCACACCTGTTCCAATAAAGCAGTCCCTTAATAGATATGCTCAAGGTATCCCGTTAATGTTCCATCAGATATTATAGTTACCACCAGCGATTGTCCAAGGTGTTTAAGCGGATAGGCATCCGCAGCGGCTTGTCCCTTGTTAAGCTGTGGGTGATGGAGGATCTTCAAAACGGGTCCACAAAATGAGCCAGTGGTAGGGACCTGGTCCAGGTGGAGAGTCTTCAGGAAAGGATTGTAGATGGTAGGTACACACAGCACCAGTCACCAACGCGTTTCGTTGCGGTCACGCAACTTTTTCAAGGACCGCAACGAAACGCGTTGGTGACTGGTGCTGTGTGTACCTACCATCTACAATCCTTTCCTGAAGACTCTCCACCTGGACCAGGTCCCTACCACTGGCTCATTTTGTGGACCCGTTTTGAAGATCCTCCATCACCCACAGCTTAACAAGGGACAAGCCGCTGCGGATGCCTATCCGCTTAAACACCTTGGACAATCGCTGGTGGTAACTATAATATCTGATGGAACATTAACGGGATACCTTGAGCATATCTATTAAGGGACTGCTTTATTGGAACAGGTGTGAATTGTCTATGCATTCTTATCAGGACTGGGAGAGACATAACGATTGGACACTTCAGTGTGTCCTCCAGTATTCAGTACTCATTTTCTACAGTGTTACCAATTTTTAATCAATTTTAAGTTTATTTTATTTCAATAAATGTGTATTTTCATGTGACCATTTGCTCTCATATTTGACCATCTTAGCGCTTTAACCCTTTCCTATCTACTCATGTTTTTGGGGGTCTGACCAACCCCATTTGTTTTAGCTGCTGTGGTGCACCTCCCTCATCAGCGCCTGGAGAAAATTCACCTCAGGGTGTTTTTTCTATACCTTTGCAGCTCCTCTCTACCTCTCCCATCTCCCACTATTCCTCCTCTCTACCTCTCCCATCTCCCACTATTCCTCCTCTCTACCTCTCCCATCTCCCACTATTGCTCCTCTCTACCTCTCCCATCTCCCACTATTCCTCCTCTCTACCTCTCCCATCTCCCACTATTGCTCCTCTCTACCTCTCCCATCTCCCACTATTCCTTCTCTCTACCTCTCCCATCTCCCACTATTCCTCCTCTCTACCTCTCCCACTATTCCTCCTCTCTACCTCTCCCACTATTCCTCCTCTCTACCACTATCATCTCCCACTAGTCCTACTCTCTACCTCTCCCATCTCCCACTATTCCTCCTCTCTACCTCTCCCATCTCCCACTATTCCTCCTCTCTACCTCTCCCATCTCCCACTATTCCTCCTCTCTACCTCTCCCACTATTCCTCCTCTATACCTCTCCCATCTCCCACTATTCCTCCTCCCTACCTCTCCCATCTCCCACTAGTCCTCCTCTCTACCTCTCCCACTATTCCTCCTCTATACCTCTCCCATCTCCCACTATTCCTCCTCTCTACCTCTCCCACTATTCCTCCTCTATACCTCTCCCATCTCCCACTTTTCCTCCTCTCTACCTCTCCCATCTCTCACTATTCCTCCTCTCTACCTCTCCCATCTCCCACTATTCCTCCTCTCTACCTCTCCCATCTCCCACTATTCCTCCTCTCTACCTCTCCCATCTCCCACTATTGCTCCTCTCTACCTCTCCCATCTCCCACTATTCCTCCTCTCTACCTCTCCCATCTCCCACTATTGCTCCTCTCTACCTCTCCCATCTCCCACTATTCCTCCTCTCTACCTCTCCCATCTCCCACTATTCCTCCTCTCTACCTCTCCCACTATTCCTCCTCTCTACCTCTCCCACTATTCCTCCTCTCTACCTCTCCCACTATTCCTCCTCTCTACCACTATCATCTCCCACTAGTCCTACTCTCTACCTCTCCCATCTCCCACTAGTCCTCCTCTCTACCTCTCCCATCTCCCACTATTCCTCCTCTCTACCTCTCCTATCTCCCACTATTCCTCCTCTCTACCTCTCCCACTATTCCTCCTCTATACCTCTCCCATCTCCCACTAGTCCTCCTTTCTACCTCTCCCACTATTCATCCTCTCTACCTCTCCCATCTCCCACTAGTCCTCCTTTCTACCTCTCCCACTATTCATCCTCTCTACCTCTCCCATCTCCCACTATTCCTCCTCTCTACCTCTCCCATCTCCCACTATTCCTCCTCTCTCCCGTCTCCACTATTCCTCCTCTCTCCTGTCTCCCGCTATTCCTCCTCTCTACTTTCATTTTACATACCAGCACTTCTATTTACTAAAGTCAATGACTGATTTACCCCAAATATAAGTGGGATGTGCATTTGCTATAACATTTGGCATAACAAATTTAGGAGGACATTGTGTATTTACAGCAGACATGTGGGACCATATCCCCAGTCCCCTATCTTACCGCACCAGCAACTGAGCTTCCCCAGCTGCAGTGCCTCACCAGCCACTGACCTCACCGCACGCCACTGATCCCGTCTATACCCCATGGTTCTTGAAGCATCCCCAGCATCCTCTACGGACTAAGAGAAAAGGATTTACCGGTAGGTATTAAAATCCTATTTTTACTGTTTTCTCCAGGTTCCATATGTTTTAGGGTATTCTGTTTTATTTATGTTGCATTGTACCCTTTAGAGTTCGCTTTGCTCGCCACGCTTTAGGCCCGGTGTCATATACATACATATTTCCTGAGCAGGTCCTTCCCAGTGCTCCTGTTCAATCCAGCACTTGCAGTATGTTCCAGTGTATACTAGCTGCACATGTATAGTCTTTACGAGGCATGTTTATTACTAGATGCAGCCTGCCCCCAACAATAAGAGGGGTATCCAAATTGCTGCTATAATGCCCCAATTTTTTTTTTTTATTACCGATTTTTCACCGGTTTTCAATTACATCACCCTGTTTTTTGCACGAAACTACATATGGGGGGTAATTCCGAGTTGTTCGCTCGCTAGCTGATTTTAGCAGCATTGCACATGCTAAGCCGCCGCCTACTGGGAGTGAATCTTAGCATAGCTGAATTGCGAACAAAAGATTCGCTAATTTTCTCGTAACGATTACCGCACAGTTTCTGAGTAGCTCCAGACTTACTCTGCCACTGCGACCATCTCAGTCCTTAACGTTCCTGGTTTGACGTCATAAACACAACCAGCGTTCGGCCAGCCACTCCCCCGTTTTTCCAGACACTCCCACGTTTTTCTCTGGCACGCACGCGTTTTTCCGCTAACGCTGTGAAGACACTGAGTATCCGCCCAGAAACACCCACTTCTTGTCAATCAGACTATGATCACTTCAACGATGAAAATTCTTCGTTCTGCCGTGAGTAAATCTACTAAGTTTTGAGCTAAAATATTTAGCGCATGCGCACTGCGTACCATGGGGGTAATTCCAAGTTGATCGCAGCAAGAATTCTGTTAGCAATTGGGAAAAACCATGTGCACTGCAGGGGAGGCAGATATAACATGTGCAGAGAGAGTTAGATTTGGGTGTGGTGTGTTCAATCTGCAATCTAATTTGCAGTGTAAAAATAAAGCAGCCAGTGTTTACCCTGCACAGAAATAAAATAACCCACCCAAATCTAACTCTCTCTCTGCACATGTTATATCTGTCACACCCGCAGTGCACATGGTTTTGCCCAACTGCTAAAAAAATTCCTGCTGCGATCAACTTGGAATTACCCCCCATGCGCATGCGCATTTTCACATTAATCGCTCCATTGCAAAAATTGGTAACGAGCGAACAACTCTGAACGACCCCCATGGTCTGTGACACATCCCAGAAGTACATGTGAGTAAATGGCTGCTTATCTATTAGAAAAATAATGATATATGTCTACTATTATTCAGTTTTATTCTATTACTGTTGTTCCAATTGTAAAGTGCAATGGAATATGCTGTGCTATTAAAGTAACTGCTAATAAATATACAGTAATGGTTTGCAGTAGAAAGAGTTACATTATCACCAATTAATAAACATTTTACAGAAGTAGCCAAATAATGATGGGTACACTCTAGAATCACGGGCAATCGCGCTGATGGTCAGGTTGGACTCCGTTCAGCCTAGACCATGCCATATTGCCCGTACACACGATGTAATGAAGGACGGAGCTACATCTTGTCTCACAGCTATATTTTCTGGTTGACCATGCTACAGGGCTGACCAGAGGATGTCACCTGCAACCTGCGGCAGCACGCAATAGTGGGTACACACTAGGCGATGTAGACGATTTGTCGTTCCGATACTGCAAATTATGCCAACATCACTCTAGTACAGTGGTTCTCACACTCAGTCCTCAGGACCCCACACAGGTCATGTTTTCCAGGTCACCCGGAAGGTGCACTGTGTATCACCAACTGTCACATTTTAAAAATCCACATGTGACCTGGAAAATGTGGTCAGTGTGGGGTCCTGAGGACCGAGTTTCAAAATCTTTGCTCTAGTGTATACCTGGTCTACATTTTTAAATACATGTTATACTGTAGCAAAAAAGAGGAGAAGAACAAGCGCCTATGGTGCAGTAAGTTTTGTATGTGTTGGACAACACTGTAGCGATATATATAAATGCGTACCAGATAATTTTCTTTAAACCACGTCAAATAGATAGATGTCAGTCAGGATATTTCTTGCTAGCAACACCATCTAGAAGTCAAAGAAGACGAAATCGCCACATGGCGCAGTATTGCAGGGTAAAAGATAATTTTCCCCAAAATAAACCTTATTAGGCGTACCAGATTTAGATGTATAATCAGCATGAACATCTATTAATTGTGTGTCCAGAAATATCCCATTCAGTCCAGTACACGGGGTAGTTGTGAAATCAGTCGAAAGACTTCTATAACCATGAGCCATCCACAAGCACAAGCATCAAATGCCCATGCTTGTGCTTGTGGATGGCTCATGGTTATAGAAGTCTTTCGACTGATTTCACAACTACCCCGTGTACTGGACTGAATGGGATATTTCTGGACACACAATTAATAGATGTTCATGCTGATTATACATCTAAATCTGGTACGCCTAATAAGGTTTATTTTGGGGAAAATTATCTTTTACCCTGCAATACTGCGCCATGTGGCGATTTCGTCTTCTTTGACTTCTAGATGGTGTTGCTAGCAAGAAATATCCTGACTGACATCTATCTATTTGACGTGGTTTAAAGAAATTATCTGGTACGCATTTATATATATCGCTACAGTGTTGTCCAACACATACAAAACTTACTGCACCATAGGCGCTTGTTCTTCTCCTCTTTTTTGCTACAGAATCCATGCCATATACCTCTGGTATACTGAGGAACTGAGCTGCCGCCCTGAAGAGCGGAAGGTGCCCAATAAAACTTATTTAAGCTCACGAGACTGTGCTAGGACTTATTTAAGCCTATGAAACTTTGCTACTAGCCATTTTGAGGCTATTATACCACCGACTTTACATACACGGAAAAAGTTTTAACCGTGCGGTCGACTCCAGAAGAAGCGCACCAGTCTACACACATCCTTTTTCTACATGTTATACTGTATGTATCATTTGTTTAATGCTGTCATATCTTGTGGAAGTATCAGATCTTACACACACACACACACACACATATAAAATTATATATATATATTTTTTTCTATTAACCCTTTTTTCTAAGTCCAGTATTGCATGTTAGTATTATTTTACAGGATCAGCTGTATGTGTATGCTCAATGTTCTGTATAATCTCATCCGCAATCATTTCCTACTGTCCCATGCCATAGTACATGCATTTAAGGCCATCAGAAAGTGCAGCCAATGCCAGCTAATCATAAGGCAGTTGTCCCCCAGGTAGAAACATGCTGAAATGTTAATGTTTTCTTCTACCACTTATTCTTGAAATTACAACGAGATGTTTTGTCTTGCTGACTGTTTCCAGAGCGATGTTGTCCGTTGCCTAACAGCAAATGTGACTCTTGTGTGTAATTAGCAACAACTATGCAGTTGTCTACACACAGTACTTATAAATACAACATGTCATTTGCATATTGCATACATATATGATAAGTTATCTTACCTGTTTTGTGATAGTGAGTTTGTTTGTTGTTGGTGTCTTTTTCTCTCCTTTTTATCCACACAGCAAAATAAAGTTACTTATTGGGGCAGGAACACTTTCTAAAATAATGTAATTTAATTTTTTTATAACGGTATTTTAAGCATTGTACAAGTTCCAGTGCATGGAGTCTCTCCACAGGTCCACAGCTAAAAGGTTTGACAGTTTACTCAGTGCACCCTGTAATAGTACTACCCATTGCCGTAACTAGACATTTTAGCGTTGTGTGCAAGAAACCACTTGGCGCCCCCCCCATATACAAAATAGAGCTAGTGCACGCAATAGGCGCGCACCAAAAAATATGGGGGCGTGGATTCATGGGGAAGTGGTGTGGCCACATAGCTCCCTTTTACACATTAGAGCAGGCAGAGTTCCCTTTTACACAGTACAGCAGGTAGAGTCCTCTTTTAAACAGTACGGCAGGCAGAGTCCCCCTTTTACACAGTACAGCAGAGTCCCCCTTTTACACAGTACAGCAGAGTCCCCCTTTTACACAGAACTGCAGAGTCCCCTTTTTTACACATTACGTCAGGCAGAGTCCCCCCTTTTTACACATTACATCAGGCAAAGTGCCTCCTTTTTACACATTATGTCAGGCAGAGTCCCCATTTTTACACATTACGTCAGGCACAATCCCCCTTTTTTACACATTATGGCAGCAGATTCCCATTTTTACACATTAAGGCAGCAGTCCCCCTTTTTACACATTAGGCAGACAGAGTCTGAGAGAGAGAGAGAAAGTGAAAGAATTATACTTACCTGAGACACCCCCCCCCCCCCCCCCTGTCAGCACCCCAGGCATGTGAGAGACACACACAGAGTCAGTGGAGACAGTTACTGGCTGGCCAGCTACAATCTCCCGATCACCCCTCCATGGACCTGGCACCGCAAGTATCTCCTCCTCCCAGGT
The DNA here is from genome assembly GCF_028390025.1 of Pseudophryne corroboree. Taxonomy (NCBI): domain Eukaryota; kingdom Metazoa; phylum Chordata; class Amphibia; order Anura; family Myobatrachidae; genus Pseudophryne; species Pseudophryne corroboree. The sequence continues at coordinate 764,049,511 of NC_086446.1, forward strand.
TTGGCTGCCGCTGTAAACACCCCTCCACCCACTCAGCAACCGCTGCTGCTAAGCACCTCCTCCCCTCAGGACTTGCTTCAGAGCACTCACCCATCGACGGTCTGAGCTACTCTTCTTCGGAGTGCGGGCGGCCATGGCAGTGGCAGGGGAAGTCTCTGTGCGGGTAATGCACATCCCCACATGGCTCCCCGCCAGAAGGAGCCAGAGGCATGTCCAGGCTCTGTGTTCTCAGCGCAGTGCTGGAGTCAAGGGAGCAGGGGAGCGCTGCTGCTGCCGCCTGTAAGTATATCAGCAGTGCTGCTTCCAGCAGAGAAGGAGCTTGGCGCAACGCTGCTATGAAATTAGGTAGTGTTCAGTTGCTGCTTATGGTGGCCAAATGGGGAGGATGCCGATGGTGCACCCATAGCGCAAATGCGCTGTGTGTAATGCACCATCCACCCACACCTAGTTACGGCCCTGGTACTACCCATTATCTTGGAGAGTCCTCTACTAGACTTGCCAGTGTCATTCCCACCGGGGAGAGGCAGGCATGGTAAATCCTTGCAGAAAAGCCCCCTGCAGATTACATCATCCTGTAGTACTGAGACTCCAACAACAACCCTAAATATCTGTCTAGTGTATTCCACAAGCTGATAAGTGCCAGTTGGCAGGGACTGAATCCTGCTAAAACAGACTTCCTTATAAAAGGCGCTCACCATCAAAGGACATGTTTACAGCTTAGCCAATGAAATGGACTTACGGTTTGCAGGGGGAGTTTAAAACATTAGAGGGTCTGTGTGCAGGCTGTGGGCGGGCCCCTGTCTCTCAGAGTGGTAGACTGTGGCTTTGTGCCTACTTTGCATGTGCATAGGAAAAGGGCGCCTGTGTTATGTTCCCAGAGACATCTCCACTGCGCATACACAGCGCCGTTTTCCTGGTGTTTTCTGTCTGCTGCGCCGGCTGACAGGGGACTCTGGAGAGGTAAGTCTAATTATAAGGGTGCAGGGTGTGTGGTGTGCGGTGTACCCATTTTAGACACGCTAATGATGCTTGGGAGTTCAGGACTGCAAAACAACATGTGCAAAATCTTGGTGTTGTCCTGGATTGCGGTTTGACACTTCAGCCACAATCAAATCAAATCATCATTTATCTGAGAATCAAGCACTTAATTCCCTCAGAAGATCTACCTAAATCATATATACTGTTGAACTGGCCAAACCGGGTCAGTGGGAATTCCCGCGGGGCCAATCCCATGGCTGTCTTTGTTGGACCAGCTTGCATTACATGCCAGGCCGCATGGCGGCTACCGCAATAGGAGCTCAGCTCTGATCACGCAGCGTTGGCCAGAAGATCATATTGGGTGCAGTGGATTCCAAACTTTTTTGAATCACGGCGCCCTAGAATAGCAGAATTTTTTTTCACGGCACCCCTAGGCCAAAAATTTCTTATTGAGAAATTTAGAAAGAAATATTACATTAAGTAGATTGCGTTTCTATGTCATCCTTAGGGTCAGTTGTGCGGTGAGGGACGAGATTTGCTTCTGTTTGACCACATAATTTATGACTGGCAGCCACCAGCGCTGGTTTTACCTATTATATTGACCATGGATAATTTTAATTGGTCCAGGACCACCAACCCAGGGCACCCCTGCAAGTGTCCCGAGGTACCCCAGGGAGCCACGGCACACAGTTTGGGAACCTCTGGGTTAAAGTAAAATGGGTGTGGTAGGGCTGCTGCACATGCCCAGCCGCCGCAGCTCCACCCCGGGACTTTGCTGCAAAGCCAGATTTCCCACATGGAAGTGATGATGGCCACGGGCCATAGGGGGCCTGTCTGCAACCACTTCCAAGCATACATTTAATTTTTTTTTGTCACATTATAGACTCTAGCAGCAAACCAAGTTTGTCAGTCTTCTGGCAGCTGTGCATGCACAGGGAAGGAGACCACTATGCCACTGTTTGCAGGCACATTCACTGACATACTTGTGGTGCACTGTCACCTCTACATACCTTGTTCTCCCCTTGCTACTTCTAATGGCCAAGTGGCAGATTTGCACCCTGCTTGCAGTGCCGTCGAGAGCCACACGGGGCCTCGGTAAAGGAATGGGGGGGCGGGGGGGCAGGGCATTATAAAGTGGGCGTTACTGTGCCCTTTAATATAAAAGTATTATAAAAATAAAATAATTATGCACACACTCCACAATGGGGTGACGCTATTTTAACACAGGGGTGCACGGGGAGAGCTCCCGCTTCCTACATTTCTTGATCTGAAGGCGGGTTCATCTTCCCCGGCCAGTCACTAGAGAGCAAACACTCTGTCACAGTGCCAGAGTCTTTGCATCTCCCTGTAGATATTACCGGGAAAATGGCACCACCATCAGCCAGCCACATCACAGGGTGTTAGCTGACTCTGGCCTCTCTAGCAGGCTGGGCCTGGGTAATTTGTACCCGCTCCCCCATCTCGACGCCACTACCTTTTTTGGTTCATCCTGCGGCTGGAGGAAGGCGTGGGCTGCCTCTAGGAGGATAGGCAGGGGCAGTCTCTATGTGTGATACAGCACAGGCCGCAGAGGGAGTATTAGTGTCAGTGTGATACAGCAAAGGCACGGAGGAGGGAGTGTCAGTGTGATACAGCACAGACTGAAGGGGGAGGGAGTAATAATGTCAGTGTGATACAGGGCAGTCCGCAGGAAAAAGGAGTATTAGCGTCAGTGTTATACAGGGCAGTCCGCAGGAAAAAGGAGTATTAGCGTCAGTGTTATACAGGGCAGTCCGCAGGAAAAAGGAGTATTAGCGTCAGTGTGATAAAGGGCAGTACGCAGGAAGGAGTATTAGTGTCAGTGTGATACAGGGCAGTCCGCAGGAAGGAGTATTAGTGTCAGTGTGATACAGTGCAGTCCGCAGGAAGGAGTATTAGTGTCAGTGTGATACAGGGCAGTCCGCAGGAAGGAGTATTAGTGTCAGTGTGATACAGTGCAGTCCGCAGGAAGGAGTATTAGTGTCAGTGTGATACAGTGCAGTCCGCAGGAAGGAGTATTAAGATCAGTGTGATGCAGTGCAGTCCGCAAAAAGAGTATTAGTGTCAGTATGATACCGGGCAGTCTGCAGGAAGGAGTATTAGTGTCAGTGTGATACAGGGCAGTCGGCAGGAAAGAGTATTAGTGTCAGTATGATACCGGGCAGTCTGCAGGAAGGAGTATTAATGTCAGTGTGATACAGGGCAGTCTACAGGAAGGAGTATTAGTGTCAGTGTGATACAGTGCAGTCCGCAGGAAGGAGTATTAGTGTCAGTGTGATACAGGGCAGTCTACAGGAAGGAGTATTAGTGTCAGTGTGATACAGGGCAGTCCGCAGGAAGGAGTATTAGTGTCAGTGTGATACAGTGCAGTCCGCAGGAAGGAGTATTAAGGTCAGTGTGATACAGGGCAGTCCGCAGGAAGGAGTATTAGTGTCAGTGTGATACAGGGCAGTCCGCAGGAAGGAGTATTAGTGTCAGTGTGATACAGGGCAGTCTACAGGAAGGAGTATTAGCGTCAGTGTGACACAGGGCAGTCCGCTGAAAGAAGGAGAATTAGTGTCAGTGTGAAACAGGGCAGTCCGCAGGAAGAAAGAGTAATAGTGTCAGTGTGATACAGCGCAGTCCGCAGGAAGGAGTATTAGTGTCAGTGTGAAAATGGGCAGTCCGCAGGAAGGAGTATTAGTGTCAGTGTGATACAGTGCAGTCCGCAGGAAGAAGGAGTATTAAGGTCAGTGTGATACAGTGCAGTCCGCAGGAAGAAGGAGTATTAGTGTCAGTGTGATACAGGGCAGTTCGCAGGAAGAAGGAGTAGTAGTGTCCATGTGATACAGGGCAGTCCGCAGGTAGAAGGATTATTAGTGTCAGTGTGATACAAGGCAGTCCGCAGGTAGAAGGATTATTAGTGTCAGTGTGATACAGTGCAGTCCACAGGAAGGAGTATTAGTGTCAGTGTGATACAGTGCAGTCCACAGGAAGGAGTATTAGTGTCAGTGTGATACAGGGCATCCCGCAGGAAGGAGGAGTATTATTGTCAGTGTGATACAGGGCAGTCCGCAGGAAGGAGTATTAGTGTCAGTGTGATACAGGGCAGTCCACAGGAAGGAGTATTAGTGTCAGTGTGATACAGGGCAGCCCGCAGGAAGGAGTATTATTGTCAGTGTGATACAGGGCAGTCTGCAGGAAGAAGGAGTACTAGTGTCAGTGTGATACAGGGCAGTCCACAGGAAGGAGTATTAGTGTCAGTGTGATACAGGGCAGCCCGCAGGAAGGAGTATTAGTGTCAGTGTGATACAGGGCAGTCCACAGGAAGGAGTATTAGTGTCAGTGTGATACAGTGCAGTCCACAGGAAGGAGTATTAGTGTCAGTGTGATACAGGGCAGTCCACAGGAAGTAGTATTATTGTCACTGTGATACAGGGCAGTCCACAGAAAGGAGTATTAGTGTCAGTGTGATACAGTGCAGTCCACAGGAAGGAGTATTAGTGTCAGTGTGATACAGAGCAGTCCACAGTAAGGAGTATTAGTGTCAGTGTGATGCAGGGCAGTCCACAGGAAGGAGTATTAGTGTCAGTGTGATACAGGGCAGTCCACAGGAAGGAGTATTAGTGTCAGTGTGATACAGGGCAGTCCGCAGGAAGAAGGAGTATTAGTGTCAGTGTGATACAGGGCAGCCCGCAGGAAGAAGGAGTATTATTGTCAGTGTGATACAGGGCAGTTCGCAGGAAGAAGGAGTATTAGTGTCAGTGTGTTACAGTGCTGTCCACAGGAAGGAGTATTAGTGTCAGTGTGATACAGGGCAGTACACAGGAAGGAGAATTAGTGTCAGTGTGATACAGGGCAGTCCACAGGAAGGAGTATTAGTGTCAGTGTGATACAGGGCAGTCCACAGGAAGGATTATTAGTGTCAGTGTGATACAGGGCAGCCCGCAGGAAGGAGTATTAGTGTCAGTGTGATACAGGGCAGTCCACAGGAAGGAGTATTAGTGTCAGTGTGATACAGGGCAGTCCACAGGAAGAAGGAGTATTAGTGTCAGTGTGATACAGGGCAGCCCGCAGGAAGAAGGAGTATTATTGTCAGTGTGATACAGGGCAGTCCGCAGGAAGAAGGAGTATTAGTGTCAGTGTGTTACAGTGCAGTCCACAGGAAGGAGTATTAGTGTCAGTGTGATACAGGGCAGTACACAGGAAGGAGTATTAGTGTCAGTGTGATACAGGGCAGTCCACAGGAAGGAGTATTAGTGTCAGTGTGATGCAGGGCAGTCCACAGGAAGGAGTATTAGTGTCAGTGTGATGCAGGGCAGTCCACAGGAAGGAGTATTAGTGTCAGTGTGATACAGGGCAGTCCACAGGAAGGAGTATTAGTGTCAGTGTGATACAGGGCAGCCCGCAGGAAGGAGTATTAGTGTCAGTGTGATACAGGGCAGTCCACAGGAAGGAGTATTAGTGTCAGTGTGATACAGGGCAGTCCACAGGAAGAAGGAGTATTAGTGTTAGTGTGATACAGGGCAGCCCGCAGGAAGAAGGAGTATTATTGTCAGTGTGATACAGGGCAGTCCGCAGGAAGAAGGAGTATTAGTGTCAGTGTGTTACAGTGCAGTCCACAGGAAGGAGTATTAGTGTCAGTGGATACAGGGCAGTACACAGGAAGGAGTATTAGTGTCAGTGTGATACAGGGCAGTCCACAGGAAGGAGTATTAGTGTCAGTGTGATACAGGGCAGCCCGCAGGAAGAAGGAGTATTATTGTCAGTGTGATACAGGGCAGTCCGCAGGAAGAAGGAGTATTAGTGTCAGTGTGATACAGGGCAGCCCGCAGGAAGGAGTATGAGTGTCAGTGTGATACAGGGCAGCCCGCAGGAAGGAGTATGAGTGTCAGTGTGATACAGGGCAGCCCGCAGGAAGGAGTATTACTGTCAGTGTGATACAGGGCAGTCCGCAGAAAGAAGGAATATTAATGTTAGTGTGATACAGGGCAGTCCACAGGAAGGAGTTTTAGTGTCAGTGTGATACAGGGCAGTCCACAGGAAGGAGTATTAGTGTCAGTGTGATACAGGGCAGTCCACAGGAAGGAGTATTAGTGTCAGTGTGAAACAGGGCAGCCCGCAGGAAGAAGGAGTATTATTGTCAGTGTGATACAGGGCAGTCCGCAGGAAGAAGGAGTATTAGTGTCAGTGTGTTACAGTGCAGTCCACAGGAAGGAGTATTAGTGTCAGTGTGATACAGGTCAGTCCACAGGAAGGAGTATTGTTGTCAGTGTGATACAGGGCAGTCCACAGGAAGGAGAATTAGTGTCAGTGTGATACAGGGCTGTCCACAGGAAGGAGTATTAGTGTCAGTGTGATACAGGGCAGTCCACAGGAAGGAGTATTAGTGTCAGTGTGATGCAGGGCAGTCCGCAGGAAGGAGTATTAGTGTCAGTGTGATACAGGGCAGTCCACAGGAAGGATTATTAGTGTCAGTGTGATACAGGGCAGCCCGCAGGAAGGAGTATTAGTGTCAGTGTGATACAGGGCAGTCCACAGGAAGGAGTATTAGTGTCAGTGTGATGCAGGGCAGTCCACAGGAAGGAGTATTAGTGTCAGTGTGATACAGGGCAGTCCACAGGAAGGAGTATTAGTGTCAGTGTGATACAGGGCAGTCCACAGGAAGGAGTATTAGTGTCAGTGTGATACAGTGCAGTCCACAGGAAGGAGTATTAGTGTCAGTGTGATACAGGGCAGTCCACAGGAAGGAGTATTAGTGTCAGTGTGATGCAGGGCAGTCCACAGGAAGGAGTATTAGTGTCAGTGTGATACAGGGCAGTCCACAGGAAGGAGTATTAGTGTCAGTGTGATGCAGGGCAGTCCACAGGAAGGAGTATTAGTGTCAGTGTGATACAGGGCTGTCCACAGGAAGGAGTATTAGTGTCAGTGTGATACAGGGCAGCCCGCAGGAAGGAGTATTAGTGTCAGTGTGATACAGGGCAGCCCGCAGGAAGGAGTATTAGTGTCAGTGTGATACAGGGCAGTCCGCAGGAAGGAGTATTAGTGTCAGTGTGATACAGGGCAGTCCACAGGAAGGAGTATTAGTGTCAGTGTGATACAGGGCAGTCCACAGGAAGAAGGAGTATTAGTGTCAGTGTGATACAGGGCAGTCCACAGGAAGAAGGAGTATTAGTGTCAGTGTGATACAGGGCAGCCCGCAGGAAGAAGGAGTATTATTGTCAGTGTGATACAGGGCAGTCCGCAGGAAGAAGGAGTATTAGTGTCAGTGTGTTACAGTGCAGTCCACAGGAAGGAGTATTAGTGTCAGTGTGATACAGGGCAGTACACAGGAAGGAGTATTAGTGTCAGTGTGATACAGGGCAGTCCACAGGAAGGAGTATTAGTGTCAGTGTGATACAGGGCAGTCCACAGGAAGGAGTATTAGTGTCAGTGTGATGCAGGGCAGTCCACAGGAAGGAGTATTAGTGTCAGTGTGATACAGGGCAGTCCACAGGAAGGAGTATTAGTGTCAGTGTGATACAGGGCAGCCCGCAGGAAGGAGTATTAGTGTCAGTGTGATACAGGGCAGTCCGCAGGAAGGAGTATTAGTGTCAGTGTGATACAGGGCAGTCCACAGGAAGGAGTATTAGTGTCAGTGTGATGCAGGGCAGTGCACAGGAAGGAGTATTAGTGTCAGTGTGATACAGGGCAGTCCACAGGAAGGAGTATTAGTGTCAGTGTGATACAGGGCAGTACACAGGAAGGAGTATTAGTGTCAGTGTGATACAGGGCAGTCCACAGGAAGGAGTATTAGTGTCAGTGTGATACAGGGCAGCCCGCAGGAAGAAGGAGTATTATTGTCAGTGTGATACAGGGCAGTCCGCAGGAAGAAGGAGTATTATTGTCAGTGTGATACAGGGCAGCTCGCAGGAAGAAGGAGTATTATTGTCAGTGTGATACAGGGCAGTCCGCAGGAAGAAGGAGTATTAGTGTCAGTGTGTTACAGTGCAGTCCACAGGAAGGAGTATTAGTGTCAGTGTGATACAGGGCAGTATACAGGAAGGAGTATTAGTGTCAGTGTGATACAGGGCAGTCCACAGGAAGAAGGAGTATTAGTGTCAGTGTGATACAGGGCAGCCCGCAGGAAGAAGGAGTATTAGTGTCAGTGTGATACAGGGCAGTCCGCAGGAAGGAGTATTAGTGTCAGTGTGATACAGGGCAGTCCACAGGAAGGAGTATTAGTGTCAGTGTGATACAGTGCAGTCCACAGGAAGGAGTATTAGTGTCAGTCTGATACAGGGCAGTCCACAGGAAGGAGTATTAGTGTCAGTGTGATGCAGGGCAGTCCACAGGAAGGAGTATTAGTGTCAGTGTGATACAGGGCAGTCCACAGGAAGGAGTATTAGTGTCAGTGTGATGCAGGGCAGTCCACAGGAAGGAGTATTAGTGTCAGTGTGATACAGGGCAGTACACAGGAAGGAGTATTAGTGTCAGTGTGATACAGGGCAGTCCACAGGAAGGAGTATTAGTGTCAGTGTGATACAGGGCAGCCCGCAGGAAGAAGGAGTATTATTGTCAGTGTGATACAGGGCAGTCCGCAGGAAGAAGGAGTATTATTGTCAGTGTGATACAGGGCAGTCCACAGGAAGGAGTATTAGTGTCAGTGTGATACAGGGCAGCCCGAAGGAAGGAGTATTATTGTCAGTGTGATACAGGGCAGTCCGCAGGAAGAAGGAGTATTAATGTTAGTGTGATACAGGGCAGTCCACAGGAAGGAGTATTAGTGTCAGTGTGATACAGGGCAGTCCACAGGAAGGAGTATTAGTGTCAGTGTGAAACAGGGCAGCCCGCAGGAAGAAGGAGTATTATTGTCAGTGTGATACAGGGCAGTCTGCCGGAAGAAGGAGTATTATTGTCAGTGTGATACAGGGCAGTCCACAGGAAGGAGTATTAGTGTCAGTGTGATACAGGGCAGTCCACAGGAAGGAGTATTAGTGTCAGTGTGATACAGGGCAGTCCACAGGAAGAAGGAGTATTAGTGTCAGTGTGATACAGGGCAGCCCGCAGGAAGAAGGAGTATTATTGTCAGTGTGATACAGGGCAGTCCGCAGGAAGAAGGAGTATTAGTGTCAGTGTGTTACAGTGCAGTCCACAGGAAGGAGTATTAGTGTCAGTGTGATACAGGGCAGTCCACAGGAAGGAGTATTAGTGTCAGTGTGATACAGGGCAGTCCACAGGAAGGAGTATTAGTGTCAGTGTGATACAGTGCAGTCCACAGGAAGGAGTATTAGTGTCAGTGTGATACAGGGCAGTCCACAGGAAGGAGTATTAGTGTCAGTGTGATACAGGGCAGTCCACAGGAAGGAGTATTAGTGTCAGTGTGATACAGTGCAGTCCACAGGAAGGAGTATTAGTGTCAGTGTGATACAGGGCAGCCCGCAGGAAGAAGGAGTATTATTGTCAGTGTGATACAGGGCAGTCCGCAGGAAGAAGGAGTATTAGTGTCAGTGTGATACAGGGCAGTCCACAGGAAGGATTATTAGTGTCAGTGTGATGCAGGGCAGTCCACAGGAAGGAGTATTAGTGTCAGTGTGATACAGGGCAGTCCACAGGAAGGAGTATTAGTGTCAGTGTGATACAGGGCAGCCCGCAGGAAGGAGTATTAGTGTCAGTGTGATACAGGGCAGTCCGCAGGAAGGAGTATTAGTGTCAGTGTGATACAGGGCAGTCCACAGGAAGGAGTATTAGTGTCAGTGTGATACAGGGCAGTCCACAGGAAGGAGTATTAGTGTCAGTGTGATACAGGGCAGTCCACAGGAAGAAGGAGAATTAGTGTCAGTGTGATACAGGGCAGCTCGCAGGAAGAAGGAGTATTATTGTCAGTGTGATACAGGGCAGTCCGCAGGAAGAAGGAGTATTAGTGTCAGTGTGTTACAGTGCAGTCCACAGGAAGGAGTATTAGTGTCAGTGTGATACAGGGCAGTCCACAGGAAGGAGTATTAGTGTCAGTGTGATACAGGGCAGCCCGCAGGAAGAAGGAGTATTATTGTCAGTGTGATACAGGGCAGTCCGCAGGAAGAAGGAGTATTAGTGTCAGTGTGATACAGGGCAGTCCACAGGAAGGAGTATTAGTGTCAGTGTGATACAGTGCAGTCCACAGGAAGGAGTATTAGTGTCAGTGTGATACAGGGCAGTCCACAGGAAGGAGTATTAGTGTCAGTGTGATGCAGGGCAGTCCACAGGAAGGAGTATTAGTGTCAGTGTGATACAGGGCAGTCCACAGGAAGGAGTATTAGTGTCAGTGTGATGCAGGGCAGTCCACAGGAAGGAGTATTAGTGTCAGTGTGATACAGGGCAGTACACAGGAAGGAGTATTAGTGTCAGTGTGATACAGGGCAGTCCACAGGAAGGAGTATTAGTGTCAGTGTGATACAGGGCAGCCCGCAGGAAGAAGGAGTATTATTGTCAGTGTGATACAGGGCAGTCCGCAGGAAGAAGGAGTATTATTGTCAGTGTGATACAGGGCAGTCCACAGGAAGGAGTATTAGTGTCAGTGTGATACAGGGCAGCCCGAAGGAAGGAGTATTATTGTCAGTGTGATACAGGGCAGTCCGCAGGAAGAAGGAGTATTAATGTTAGTGTGATACAGGGCAGTCCACAGGAAGGAGTATTAGTGTCAGTGTGATACAGGGCAGTCCACAGGAAGGAGTATTAATGTCAGTGTGAAACAGGGCAGCCCGCAGGAAGAAGGAGTATTATTGTCAGTGTGATACAGGACAGTCTGCAGGAAGAAGGAGTATTATTGTCAGTGTGATACAGGGCAGTCCACAGGAAGGAGTATTAGTGTCAGTGTGATACAGGGCAGTCCACAGGAAGGAGTATTAGTGTCAGTGTGATACAGGGCAGTCCACAGGAAGAAGGAGTATTAGTGTCAGTGTGATACAGGGCAGCCCGCAGGAAGAAGGAGTATTATTGTCAGTGTGATACAGGGCAGTCCGCAGGAAGAAGGAGTATTAGTGTCAGTGTGTTACAGGGCAGTCCACAGGAAGGAGTATTAGTGTCAGTGTGATACAGGGCAGTCCACAGGAAGGAGTATTAGTGTCAGTGTGATACAGGGCAGTCCACAGGAAGGAGTATTAGTGTCAGTGTGATACAGTGCAGTCCACAGGAAGGAGTATTAGTGTCAGTGTGATACAGGGCAGTCCACAGGAAGGAGTATTAGTGTCAGTGTGATACAGGGCAGTCCACAGGAAGGAGTATTAGTGTCAGTGTGATACAGTGCAGTCCACTGGAAGGAGTATTAGTGTCAGTGTGATACAGGGCAGTCCACAGGAAGGAGTATTAGTGTCAGTGTGATACAGGGCAGTCCACAGGAAGGAGTATTAGTGTCAGTGTGATACAGGGCAGTCCACAGGAAGGAGTATTAGTGTCAGTGTGATACAGGGCATTCCACAGGAAGGAGTATTAGTGTCAGTGTGATACAGTGCAGTCCACAGGAAGGAGTATTAGTGTCAGTGTGATACAGGGCAGTCCACAGGAAGGAGTATTAGTGTCAGTGTGATACAGGGCAGTCCACAGGAAGGAGTATTAATGTCAGTGTGATACAGGGCAGTCCACAGGAAGGAGTATTAGTGTCAGTGTGATACAGGGCAGTCTGCAGGAAGAAGGAGTATTAGTGTCAGTGTGATACAGGGCAGTCTGCAGGAAGAAGGAGTATTAGTGTCAGTGTGATACAGGGCAGTCTGCAGGAAGAAGGAGTATTAGTGTCAGTATGATACAGTGCAGTCCGCAGGAAGGAGTATTAGTGTCAGTGTGATACAGGGCAGTCTGCAGGAAGAAGGAGTTTTAGTGTCAGTGTGATACAGGACAGTCCACAGGAAGGAGTATTAATGTCAGTGTGATGCAAGGCGCAGGAGGAGGGAGTGTGTCAGTGTAATAAAACACAGGGGGGGAGTGTCCTAAATCAGCAGAGTATTTGCTTACTGGGTCCAGCGGAGTTGGTCTCCAGATCTGCAGCAGGTCCGTGGGGAGGTGCTCCTGTACTGTCTGACTCTGTACATGTCTGAGACGGAGTACAGTTGCTCGTGCTGACTGCTCTCCCTCCTGGACTGCTTCCTCTGGCTGCAGCTTCAGTGATGGGCAGCCGCAGCTCCCATGGGGATGCATGCACTATTCTGTTTAAAGTTTAAAGGGCCTGATGCGCCTAAATGTGACATTCTGTTTGGTGCCAAATTTCAACTTCTACCTATAGTATAAAAGGAAGTCCCTGGGCATTCTCCTGTGCCATTGCGTACAGTGGCCCTCATTCTGAGTTGATCGCTCGCTAGATACTTTTGGCAGCCGTGCAAACGCAGAGTCGCCGCCCGCGGTGGGGTGTATTTTCGCATTGCAAATGTGCGATCGCATGTGCAGCCGAGCGATACAAAAACATTTTGTACAAAACAAGACTAGCCCTGTAGTTACTTATCCTGTGTGATGATTCCAGCGATGGAGGTCCCGGAATTGACGTCAGATATCCGCCCTGCAAACGCCTGGTCACGCCTGCGTTTTTCCTACCACTCCCAGAAAACGGTCAGTTGACACCCGTAAACGCCCTCTTCCTGTCAATCTCCTTGCGATCGGCTGTGCGAATGGAAACGTCGCTAGAAGCATTGCACAGCAACGATGCTGCTTGTACCCATACGATGAGCGTGTACATTGCGGTGCATACGCATGCGCAGTTTTGCTGGGTTTTTTTACCTGACGCTGCGCTGCGAAAATCGGCAGTGTGCGATCAACTCGGAATGACCCCCAATGATGGAAGCCCTTTTTAGCTGTTGTCCTTTCTTTCATGGGGCAAATGTAGCTTTGTTATTAAATTCATCAAAGTTGTTGCTCTTTTATACATAATTTTGACTCCTCCTGTATTTTTCCTTTTAGATCTTGGGTGGTCATTCCGAGTTGTTCGCTCGGTAATTTTCTTCGCATTGCAGCGATTTTCCGCAAATTGCGCATGCGACTGCGCCAAGTAAATTTGCTATGCAGTTAGGAATTTTACTTACGGCATTACAAAGTTTTTTCTTCGTTCTGGTGATCGTAATGTGATTGACAGGAAGTGGGTGTTTCTGGGCGGAAACTGTCCGTTTTATGGGTGTGTGTGAAAAAACGCTACCGTTTCTGGTAAAAACGCGGGAGTGGCCGGAGAAACGGAGGAGTGTCTGGGCGAACGCTGGGTGTGTTTGTGACGTCAAACCAGGAACGACAAGCACTGAACTGATCGCAGATACCGAGTAAGTCTGGAACTACTCAGAAACTGCTAAGAAAGTGTCTATTCGCAATTCTGCTAATCTTTCGTTCGCAATTTTACTATGCTAAGATTCACTCCCAGCAGGCGGCGGCTTAGTGTGTGCAAAGCTGCTAAAAGCAGCTAGCGAGCGAACAACTCGGAATGAGGGCCTTGATCCAGTTGGAGAATGTGCCAATGTCTCTTTGATTCTAGTCCTTTTACACAGCCGTTATACTGGGTGATGAAAAGTATTTCTGGTGTGTCAAGTTTCTTCTTTTCTGTATACCTAATACATTCTTCTCTTCTTTCCAACCTGATTTAAACTCGCATCAAGGTTTTTTTCAGCATAGTTCTTTTCTATAAACCTTTGTTTTAACATATTGCTTTGATCTTTAAATGTTTGTATGTTTGTTTGTACAGTTTCTCCTAACATTTCAGGAGGCCAATTCCAGAAAGTGATCTATCATTTGGGGTGATGATTTCTTGAAGGTAACAGATAGTTACTAATTCTCTAAAGTGTGTTTTGGTTACAATGTTTCCATTCTCTACAAAGATCCCCAGATCCAGGAAGTTCACCATTTCCCTGCTGTAGGTGGATGTGAATTTTAATTTGAGGGCATTTCCACTGATGTGTTTCAGGAAGTTTTTCAACATTTTCTCTGACGTCCTAGTGGATGCTGGGAACTCCGTAAGGACCATGGGGAATAGACGGGCTCCGCAGGAGACTGGCCACTCTTAAAAGAAAGATTAGGTACTATATCTGGTGTGCACTGGCTCCTCCCTCTATGCCCCTCCTCCAGACCTCAGTTAGAATCTGTGCCCGGCCAGAGCTGGAAGCACCTAGTGGGCTCTCCTGAGCTTGCTAGTAAAGAAAGTATTTGTTAGGTTTTTATTTTCAGTGAGATCTGCTGGCAACAGACTCACTGCTACGAGGGACTGAGGGGAGAGAAGCAAACCTACCTGCTTGCAGCTAGCTTGTGCTTCTTAGGCTACTGGACACCATTAGCTCCAGAGGGTTCGAACACAGGGCCCAACCTCGATCGTCTGTTCCCGGAGCCGCGCCGCCATCCCCCTTGCAGAGCCAGAAGACAGAAGAAAAAGATGAAAAACGGCGGCTGAAGACTCCTGTCTTCATTAAGGTAGCGCACAGCACTGCAGCTGTGCGCCATTGCTCCCATAGCACACCACACACTCCGGTCACTGTTGGGTGCAGGGCGCTGGGGGGTGGGGCGCCCTGGGCAGCAATTTGATTACCTTTTGCCACAAATAGCACATAAAACAGTATATAAAACTATATGTGCAAAAAAAACCGCCATTAACATTATAAAAACGCGGGAGAAGCCCGCCGCTGAGGGGGCGGGGCTATCTTCCTCAGCACACCAGCGCCATTTTCTCTTCACAGCTCCGCTGGAAGGACGCTGACGCTCCTCAGGCTCTCCCCTGCAGTATCCAGTACATCAAGGGTAAAAAAGAGAGGGGGGCACATAAATTTAGGCGCAAATTGTGTTAATAAGCAGCTATTGGGAAAAATCACTCAGTATAGTGTAAATCCCTGCATAATATAGTGCTGTGGTGTGTGCTGGCATACTCTCTCTCTGTCTCCCCAAAGGACTTTGTGGGGTTCTGTCCTCAGTCAGAGCATTCCCTGTGTGTGTGCGGTGTGTCGGTACGGCTGTTTCGACATGTTTGATGAGGAGGGTTACGTGGAGGCGGAGCAGGAGCCGATAAGTGTGATGTCGCCCCCTACGGGGCCGACACCGGAGTGGATGGATATGTGGAACGTATTAACCGACAGTGTCAACTCCTTACATAAAAGGTTCGATGACGTAACAGCTGTGGGACAGCCGGCATCTCAGCCCGTGCCTGCCCAGGCGTCTCAGATGCCATCAGGGGCTCAAAAACGCCCGCTAGCTCAGATGGCAGGCACAGATGTTGACACGGAGTCTGACTCCAGTGTAGACGAGGATGAGACAAATGTACAGTCCACAAGGGCCATCCGATGCATGATTACGGCAATGAAAAATGTATTGCACATTTCTGACATAAACCCGGTTACCACTAAAAAGGGTATTATGTTTGGGGAGAAAAAGCAGCCAGTGACTTTTCCCCCATCTGATGAGTTAAATGAATTGTGTGAAGAAGCATGGTGTTCCCCAGATAAGAAACAAGTGATTTCTAAGAGGTTACTGATGGCGTACCCTTTCCCGGCAACGGATAGGTTACGTTGGGAAACATCCCCTAGGGTGGACAAGGCGCTCACACGCTTATCAAAAAGGGTGGCACTGCCGTCTCAGGATACGGCCACCCTAAAGGAACCTGCAGATAGAAAGCAGGAGGCTATCCTGAAGTCTGTATATACACACTCAGGTACTATACTGAGGCCTGCAATTGCTTCAGCATGGATGTGTAGTGCTGCAGGAGCATGGTCTGGTACCCTGTCAGACAATATTGATTCCCTCGACAGGGATACTATTTTGCTAACCATAGAGCATATAAAGGACGTCGTCTTATATATGAGGGATGCACAGAGGGACATTTGCCGACTAGCATCTAGAATTAATGCAATGTCCGTTTCTGCCAGGAGAGTATTATGGACTCGGCAGTGGACAGGTGATGCTGATTCAAAAAGGCACATGGAGGTTTTGCCTTATAAGGGTGAGGAATTATTTGGGGACGTTCTCTCGGACCTCGTATCCACAGCAACAGCTGGGAAGTCGACTTTTTTACCTCAGGTTCCCTCACAGCCTAAGAAATCACCGTATTACCAAGTACAGTCCTTTCGGCCCCAGAAAGGCAAGCGAGTCAGAGGCGCATCCTTTCTGCCCAGAGGCAGGGGTAGAGGAAAGAAGCTGCATCAGGCAGCCAGCTCCCAGGAACAAAAATCCTCCCCTGCTTCCACTAAGTCCACCGCATGACGCTGGGGCTCCACAGGTGGAGCCAGGTGCGGTGGGGGCGCATCTCCGGAACTTCAGCGACCAGTGGGTTCGCTCACAGGTGGATCTCTGGGTTATACAAGTTGTATCTCAGGGATACAAGCTGGAGTTCGAGGTGGCTCCCCCTCGCCATTACCTCAAATCAGCCCTGCTAGCTGCTCCCAGCGAAAGGGAGGTAGTACTGGCAGCTATTCACAAGCTGTACCTCCAGCAAGTAATAATCAAGGTTCCCCTCCTTCAACAGGGACGGGGTTACTATTCCACAATGTTTGTGGTACCGAAACCAGACGGTTCGGTGAGACCGATTCTAAATTTAAAATCCTTGAACACTTATATAAGGAAGTTCAAGTTCAAAATGGAATCGCTCAGGGCGATTATTGCAAACCTGGAAGAGGGGCATTTTATGGTGTCGCTGGACATCAAGGATGCTTACCTGCATGTCCCCATTTACCCACCTCACCAGGAGTACCTCAGGTTTGGGGTACAGGACTGTCATTACCAATTCCAGACGTTGCCGTTTGGTCTGTCCACGGCACCGAGGGTATTTACCAAGGTAATGGCCGAAATTATGATACTCCTTCGGAAGAAGGGAGTTATAATTATCCCGTACTTGGACAATCTCCTTATAAAGGCAAGGTCCAGAGAGCAGTTGTTGGTCAGCGTAGCACTCTCTCAGGAAGTGTTGCAACAGCATGGCTGGATTCTGAATATCCCAATGTCGCAGCTGTTCTTGGGCATGATTCTGGACACAGAACAGAAGAAGGTGTTTCTCCCGGTGGAGAAGGCCCAGGAATTGTCATCTCTGGTCAGGGACCTCCTGAAACCAAAACAGGTGTCGGTGCATCACTGCACGCGAGTCCTGGGAAAGATGGTGGCTTCTTACAAAGCAATTCCCTTTGGCAGGTTCCATGCAAGGATCTTTCAGTGGGATCTGTTAGACAAGTGGTCCGGATCGCATCTTCAGATGCATCGGTTGATCACCCTGTCCCCGAGGGCCAGGGTGTCTCTGCTGTGGTGGCTGCAGAGTGCTCATCTTCTCGAGGGCCGCAGATTCTGCATACAGGACGGGGTCCTGGTGACCACGGATGCAAGCCTCCGAGGATGGGGGGCAGTCACTCAGGAAAGGAACTTCCATGGACAGTGGTCAAGTCAGGAGACTTCCCTACACATAAATATTCTGGAGCTAAGGGCCATTTACAATGCCCTGAGTCAAGCAGAGCCCCTGCTTCAAAACCAACCAGTGATGATTCAGTCAGACAACATCACGGCGGTCGCCCATGTAAACCGCCAGGGCGGCACAAGAAGCAGGATGGCAATGGCAGAAGCCACAAGGATTCTTCGATGGGCGGAGAATCACGTACTAGCACTGTCAGCAGTGTTCATTCCGGGGGTGGACAACTGGGAAGCAGACTTCCTCAGCAGACACGACCTCCATGCTGATTGTAAATCGTTGGGAACGGCCACAGGTGGACATGATGGCGTCCCGCCTCAACAAAAAGCTAAAAAGATATTGCACCAGGTCAAGGGACCCTCAGGCGATAGCCGTGGACGCCCTAGTGACACCGTGGGTGTACCAGTTGGTTTATGTGTTCCCTCCTCTTCCTCTCATACCCAAGGTACTGAGGATAATAAGAAAGAGAGGAGTAAGAACTATACTCATCGTTCCAGATTGGCCAAGAAGAACTTGGTACCCAGAACTACAAGAAATGATCTCAGAGGACCCATGGCCTCTGCCTCTCCGACAGGACCTGCTGCCTCAGGGACCCTGTCTGTTCCAAGACTTACCGCGGCTGCGTTTGACGGCATGGCGGTTGAACGCCGGATCCTAACGGAAAAGGGCATTCCAGATGAAGTGATTCCTACACTGATAAAAGCTAGGAAGGGTGTGACAGCAAAACATTATCACCGCATATGGCGAAAATATGTTGCTTGGTGTGAGGCCAGGAAGGCCCCCACGGAGGAATTCCAGCTGGGTCGATTTCTGCACTTCCTACAGTCGGGGGTGACTATGGGCCTAAAATTGGGGTCCATAAAGGTCCAGATTTCGGCCCTATCTATTTTCTTCCAAAAAGAACTGGCTTCACTGCCTGAAGTTCAGACGTTTGTTAAGGGAGTGCTGCATATTCAGTCCCCTTTTTGTGTCTCCAGTGGCACCTTGGGATCTCAACATTGTGTTGGATTTCCTGAAATCCCATTGGTTTGAGCCACTTAAGACCGTGTAGTTAAAGTATCTCACGTGGAAGGTGGTCATGCTGTTGGCCTTGGCTTCAGCTAGGCGTGTGTCAGAATAGGCGGCTTTGTCATGTAAAAGCCCATATCTGATCTTCCGTATGGACAGGGCAGAATTGAGGACTCGTCCCCAATTTCTCCCAAAGGTGGTGTCATCGTTTCATTTGAACCAACCTATTGTGGTGCCTGCGGCTACTCGGGACTTGTAGGATTCCAAGTTGCTGGACGTAGTCCGGGCCCTAAAAATGTATGTTTCCAGGACGGCTAGAGTCAGAAAGACTGACTCGCTGTTTATCCTGCAATGCACCCAACAAGCTGGGTGCTCCTGCTTCAAAGCAGACTATTGCTCGCTGGATCTGTAGCACGATTCAGCTGGCACATTCTGCGGCTGGACTGCCACATCCTAAATCAGTAAAAGCCCATTCCACAAGGAAGGTGAGCTCTTCTTGGGCGGCTGCCCGAGGGGTCTCGGCTTTACAGCTTTGCCGAGCAGCTACTTGGTCGGGTTCAAACACATTTGCTAAATTCTACAAGTTTGATACCCTGGCTGAGGAGGACCTTGAGTTTGCTCATTCGGTGCTGCAGAGTCATCCGCAATCTCCCGCCCGTTTGGGAGCTTTGGTATAATCCCCATGGTCCTTACGGAGTTCCCAGCATCCACTAGGACGTCAGCGAAAATAAGAATTTACTCACCGGTAATTCTATTTCTCGTAGTCCGTAGTGGATGCTGGGCGCCCGTCCCAAGTGCGGACTCTCTGCAATACGTGTATATAGTTATTGCTTAACTTAAGGGTTATTGTCCTGAGCCATCTGTTAAATGAGGCTCAAATTGTTGTTCGTACTGTTAACTGGGTATGGTTATCACAAGTTGTACAGTGTGATTGGTGTGGCTGGTATGAGTCTTACCCTGGATTCCAAATCCTTTCCTTGTAATGTCAGCTCTTCCGGGCACAGTTTCCCTAACTGAGGTCTGGAGAAGGGGCATAGAGGGAGGAGCCAGTGCACACCAGATATAGTACTAGAGGCAGAACTCTGGGAGGCAACGGAGTCATCTGCCGCCGGGCTCCTGCTCTGAAGGGGGGCACCTCTCCTCCCATTCTGCGACACCATTGCATTAAGTTAATTGATAGCTGTCGCTGTCTTTTCAGTGGCTGACTTCTTCACTGGTCCCTGCAACTTACACATCACATCCTCTTTATTATACTGAATATACACATTTTACAAGTATCACACCCAGGATTAGAAACCTCTACCTATTACACCTTACTGATGAAGCTGTTTGCTCCTGTATAAGAAATATGAGAATTTTAACTATATGAAGATACTTCATTGACAATTACACGTAACTTCATATAGTTAGAATTCTCATGCTTCCCCTACAGGAGCAAATAGCTCCATCAGTAAAGTGTCTGCTGTCAGTGTAACAGGTCATGGGTTCTAATCCGGTGTATGACTGCTAAGAAATGTGTGATTTAAAATAAAAGACAATTAAATGTATAAATACAGTATATACATTTTTTTCAGAACACTCCATACATACACACACACACACACACACACACACACACACACACACACACACACACACACACACACACACTGTGTATATATATATATATATATATATACACATACATACATACATACATACATTTATCTTAATATAGGAAATAGGGGGGGCACCAATATTTATCTTGCCTCCGGGCAACTGTGACGAACTTACGCCACTGTATAGTACCTAATCTTTCTTGTAAGAGTGCCCAGTCTCCTGCGGAGCCCGTCTATTCCCCATGGTTCTTACGGAGTTCCCAGCATCCACTACGGACTACGAGAAATAGAATTACCGGTGAGTAAATTCTTATTTTCTCATTCCCTTCTGATCTTCTGTATCAGATTTCTTCTGAAGGGATTGTTCTCCCAAAAGCAGTCATCCTTCCATTTTGTCACAAAAAGATTTGCGCGAATGGTAAGAAAACGGAATTCTTAGTGTGGAGTTGTTCAAATATTTCAATTCTTTTCTATGTAGAATTCCCAGTTGAAAACCTTAATCTAATAACTCGGTCAGTTTTTTCAGTGTGGTTTTTTCAAGTTTGTAATTACTTGATGGTGTCTGATAATAGTCTTTCAGTTTCTGTGAGATACAATAGGCATCCTTGTTCATTATCACTAATCCCCTTCCTTTATTAGCTGGCTTTATAACAATGTCCTGGTTTTTGTTTGGCTCTTCCAATGCTTTCTTTTCTCCTGCATTTAGTTTCATATTTAGTTTTCGTCTCTCTGGTAACTCTTCAATGTCCTTTTCAACAAGTCTTTGGAAGGTTTCAATAGCCGCTCCTCTCACGTGTTGTGCGAAAAGGTGCTTTGTGGTTTCAATTCAGTACAGATATAGCCATGCTCATCTATCCTCCATGTGGTGTGTAGTGTGAAAAACTAGTCACATTACGTTGTCGCAGCGTGGTGTATTCAGTCACAGTATAATTAATCAAGTCTCCGTTGGGTGTAATACTGGTGTTCGTCCACCAGGTGAATGAAAACCACCATTGCGCATGTGTGAAGTCTCCATTGTAAAGTCAAACAATGCTTGAGGCACGAGGTGCTGAGGCACAGGGGTGCTGGAGGCACGAGGTGCTGGAGGCACGAGGTGCTGAGGCACAGGGGTGCTGGAGGCACGGAGATGCTGGAGGCACAGAGATGATGGAAGCACGGAGATGCTGGAAGCACGGAGATACTGGAGGCATGAGTTGCTGAGTCACGGAGATGCTGGAAGCATGGAGGTGCTGAAGCACGGGGTACTGGAGGCACGAGGTGCTGAGTCACGGAGATGCTGGAAGCACGAGGTGCTGAGGCACGAGGTGCTGGAGGCATGGAGATGCTGGAAGCACGGGGTGCTGAGGCACGAGGTGCTGAAGGCACGAGGATGCTGAGGCACGGGGATGCTGAGGCACGGAGGTGCAGAGGCACGGAGGCCACAGGGATACGCGAGCTCTGGAGATCACAACTTTAGGGAGCTCAGCTTTAAGGCTCACACATAGCTGTGTGTGACACGAGGAACTGGCCCAGTTTCTAACTCCATCTCCCAATTTATACTTCCTGGTCCTTGGTGATTGGAGAGCAGGATTAGGTGATGCAGAGAGTCTCAGACTGGCAGAGGATTGGACAACTCTGGTTCAGGTGAACAGTCACTGTCATGTGACTACTCTAGACTAGGCTGTGATGTAGAATGAGGCCTAGTAGGCCGAGAGAACACTGAAGCCTGAACTTCAGATTACTGAATTCAGCCTCTCACAGGAGATCACCACAGGTGGAGCTAATTAACTATTACCTTTCAGGTAACTCAGGAAAACTCAGTGCTGACAAGCTGTTTAACTCAGTGAGCAAAAGACAAAGGATTCGGGACAGATGGCAGGGGTAAGTCACCAAATATGAAACCTACAGTCAGGATTGTGACAGGTGGGATTGGAGGTGGGGGAGGCTGCCTAGTAAAGCAATGGGGATGCTCAGAAAGAAGTACAGTAAACTCAGTATCATAAAGATAAGACTCTTGTAATTTGAAAAGTCACACTAGTATTGTACTACCTGTTCTTTGCACGGGAGTTTCTGATTTTCATGGTTGTACGTATAAATGTGTTCAAAATTTCATAAATCTATGGAGATGTAAATTTGAGACATCTTAATGTAAGTAAATATTAATCCATGGTTTTTGCCGTTACCTGAGGAGCACCCGTAGCAGATATGCTAAAAAGTGAAAGAAGCATTTTTGGTGTTTATTAAATTCTACACACTGGAGGTGCAATCCACATTTTGATCTGATCGTCCGTTTGCTTACGGCAATTGCAGCGGCTAGATAGGTTGATTGGTGGTGTGGTCCCTAGCGTGAGAGGGCACTTCCGGTCCGGGGAGTTTAAATAGAGCACACTGAAAGCGAGCCAGCATGCAGCAGTGCGTGCAAGCAGCTCCAGTCAGATGTAAGTACTCTAGTTCTTTGCCTCCATTGAGTGATGCATGTCATGACCTGTAATAATGTTAGACACTGAAACTGTTGCTATTTGTCCAGATTGCTATCTGCAGCCGGACGTTTTTAGGCTCCAGTCTTGACAGTGATGCTGCTGCATCCATACATCCAGGCCCTCTGAGCCAGGTATCTGAATGTTTCTCTGCTAAATATGGTTTGATGGGTACTGTGTGTACATCCCATATGGGTTTATGGTTACTATATGCATTGGTCTTTTCTTGACAGCATGGATTTTCTCAAATATGATTTTGCAATCATTTGATCTTATAACCCCTGCGAGAATTTGTGGACAGCAGATCCCTAGGCACTTGTGGATTCCATCCATTTTTGCACACCTTGGTGGTCATTCCGAGTCGTTCGCTCTGTAAATTTCTTCGCATCGCAGCGATTTTCCGCTTAGTGCGAATGCGCAATGTCCGCAGTGCGACTGCGCCAAGTAAATTTGCTATGCAGTTAGGTATTTTACTCACGGCTTTTTCATCATTCTGGTGATCGTAATGACAATGCCTATTATGTCGTACTTTAAACACTCTAATAAGGTTAAGGAACACTGTACGCAATTGGCGTATGAAACACCGTAAGGGTACGCACGTAGCGTAAAGAACGCTTAGCCGTGGGTGAGACGCACGAGCGGCACGTTCGCTCATGGCTAAATGCGTAAAGGCAAGCACGCTAGGGTCTGCCGACTAACGTAATGATATGCTATCAGCGTAGCGGACGCTCGAGACCACGAGGAGATCACAAGCGGCGCTGACGCTTACAGAGTAAAACCTTTGTATCTATCTCAAAACAATGTACTTATACTGTATACCTTTGTGTAGTGATAAGGTGTAAATGCAACGCAGTGTAACCTTTGTTAGTTAAAAAGCTGTATGAGCGTCTGTGACGCTCTGAGAACACTTAGAAATATAATGAACACACTGATACCGGTCTTAGGTTCTAACACCTTAAATGAACGTTCTATTTCAAAAGAATACACATTACAAGTTATACACTACCAAACTAACATAAACACCTAACAGAAATACTACACGTTAAAACACAATATTGGCACAATCACATGTAAGGGGAAGGAGAGAGAGAATGGCTTACAACAAATAAGAGACAAATATGGTTGCAGAGAACTTACGCACAAGGGACACAATCGCAAGCGCCTTTCTGGATATCCAGCTCCCGATTATCAGTGATGAGAACCTTTGTGAAGAGTAGAATAGAGTGGGAGCTGGATCAGATCGGCTTGTCTTTATATACACTACACACAGTACAATACAATGGTCCCTACAATCTCATTATTCATTGGACACAGGAATTCGTCTCTGCATTATAACAAAAGGTCATAGGTTGGTTCATACAGGTGGGCTGTGACTATTTCAGACTGCTCAGGTTGGAGGGGAACATGGGTAAAAAAGTGCAAACAAAGTAAATGTCCATAAACTTCTTATAGTCATAACTATTCGCACGAGCGATTAATCTGTTTCTAACCAACACCGGAATATTGCTAATTAAATACTCTTCCGATGGATACTAAACACCACTGTGTAACCCCTGTCTGACCCTTCGTATCAAACAAAGAGGGATCTCTTTGTCTATGAACATGCCATATTAACTAAACTTTCAGATTCTATCAAAGGGACCATAATCTACAAAATACATTATATGGTTAAAATATGTAACGATTGAGTCGCACGCTAGACGTACACAAACTCTACCGTAAATGCGCATACCATGCGCCCGCGGGTGCACGCAACAGCGAGTATACGCACGCACGGGAGGGCTCATGCACGCGCAGCGGGGACACGCATGAGGTGCAAATATGGCAATGGGCATCATGATATTTTTCTGACTTTGACAGTCCACCCTTTGGCAGTCACCAATAACTGCCACTTCCTAAAACGTTTCAAAACGATAAAAATATATGTCATGTGTAAATACATTTCTATGATTGGGTAAGGGAGGAGAGAAGAAGGTGAGAAAAGGGTATGACCTAGTGAGATAGCAGAAGAATGTGTGTATGAATCCATGTTTGGGGGGTCATGTATCATCGTGCCGTACGTGTTTTAAATCAAGCTTCGAGGTATTGCGAAGTATACATTTAAATTCCTTCTTATCCCGTATTAAGGGTCTGTGGATGGGCTGTCAAACTTTACCGAGCTCTTTTCGGCTTTTGGTTGTAACAAAATGGGGGAGCACATTTTAGTTGATGATACATGGATGGGGGGATATGTGAGTGCTGATATCTGTGCCTGTATTCCCTATCGACTATGTGTGTCATTACCTGAAGGTTGTAGAGATGAAAATAAGAAACAATTATGGTAAATGCAGTGATAAACTATGTGAGTTTAGTATACATTTGCCGATTGAGGTCTTGTCTGATGTCTGGTCTTGATGTACATGTTGACTGTAGTCTCCTTGGGCTTTCGCCAAGTGTGCGAGCAAAAGCTTTCTCAATGTCCATAGACTTACAAAAGGTGTTGGGCTGGCGTAAAATTAACGTTACTAGGGATAAGGGGGTCTATGGCATAGTCCATCAGTTGTCTGTGTAAAAGGTTGTCAAATTCTTCTTCCAAGCGGATGTCTTTGTTCCTTGGAGGAAAACAAAGGAGAAACGGGTGAAAGAAACGGACCGTGGAATCACATTTTCATCACAACATTGTCTCTATTGTTGGGTCATAAATCAAATCCATTGGAATTACAATGTCCTCACACCTTAGACTCATCACCTTAGTACTTCGTTTACACTTCGTTAAAGCCTGAACGCATCTAAATATCAAACCAATCGATATGACGATACCCAAGATACATAGAAGAAATTTCCCTACATCCATTATAATTCCTTGAGCCCATTCTCCTAAACCGGAGAACCAATTTCGTGGGTTCAACCATGACACCCAACCGGTCAGCTCATTACCCACAGCAGCAAGGGTGAGATTGTGTCTCCTGCGGAATTCCCACTTTAATTGGAGAATATCGTCCATCTTTTGGTCTATGACCTCCTGGTCTGTGACCTCCTGGTCTGTTATGCACAGCAGACTCTACTGCTCATAAATGTGTCGAGAATAACAAGGGACGCCTCCCAAGCCACCCCACGATATCACTCTCGCTGGTGTACCTCTTTCTACTGGCCTATGGTTCCCACGTCCGTAATAAAAGAGAGAAATCTTATCTCTATACACACTCTTACCACATGTACACTTTAATTTTTATTTCTGCGCAGAAATCCTTTCATTCAGTATTAGCCTAACCCAGAAGAATTGCAAATAGAGAAGGTTTTTTTTTTCTTTTAACTTTAAACTTTTGGATTTGAGATAGATCTGTGTTATTATCGCGTTATTTCCTTATCGCCTACTAAACAATACTATCGTGCAGTTTTGTATTACGTGGGCGTATCCGTACGCTCCGTTGCGTAATATACGCTCCGTGCGTCGACCCTTGCGTTGCGTACGCCCTGCCCTTGTAAGGACACGTGTATACAACCCAAGTACGTCCACAGTAACGCACTACACGTTTATCAATATGAATGATCTTTAACAGTAATCATTCAGTGCACACCACCCAAATCTCCCTTGTCTTCCAGGCGAGATTGTGTGCGTGTTTTCTTTACAATTATTCCCTTAAATATTACTTTTTATCTTTTAACTATTAAATAACAACAGATGTCTCAGCACTTTTATCACTAGTATGTGGCAATCAGGAGAATGAGGCACGAAAAAAATAATACTAAACAAGAAATACAGGTGTGTGTGCTTATGCGTATGTTCGCAAAACAGAAACTAAACAGGTTTTAAAAGACAATAATGTACTGTTCCTACCTTCCGGTTTCGGATTCCTTCAGCACTCCTTACTAAGCGAAGCAGACGCTTATCTGGTCAGCACTACGAGGAATATTACCTCCCGCCTTTTGCTGACCGATGATGTCTGCTGAAATTATCTAGTGCAGATATGTGAAGAGCGGGCGAGTCCCCAATTGACAATGCCTATTATGTCATACTTTAAACACTCTAATAAGGTTAAGGAACACTGTATGCAATTGGCGTATGAAATACCATAAGGGTACGCACGTAGCGTAAAGAACGCTTAGCCGTGGGTGAGACGCACGAGCGGCACGTTCGCTCACGGCTAAATGCGTAAAGGCAAGCACGCTAGGGTCTGCCGACTAACGTAATGATACACTATCAGCGTAGCGGACGCTCGAGACCACGAGGAGATCACAAGCGGCGCTGACGCTTACAGAGTAAAACCTTTGTATCTATCTCAAAACAATGTACTTATACTGTATACCTTTGTGTAGTGATAAGGTGTAAATGCAACGCAGTGTAACCTTTGTTAGTTAAAAAGCTGTATGAGCGTCTGTGACGCTCTGAGAACACTTAGAAATATAATGAACACACTGATACCGGTCTTAAGTTCTAACACCTTAAATGAACGTTCTATTTCAAAAGAATACACATTACAAGTTATACACTACCAAACTCACATAAACACCTAACAGAAATACTACACGTTAAAACACAATATTGGCACAATCACATGTAAGGGGAAGAAGAGAGAGAATGGCTTACAACAAATAAGAGACAAATATGGTTGCAGAGAACTTGCGCACAAGGGAAACAATCGCAAGCGCCTTTCTGGATATCCAGCTCCCGATTATCAGTGATGAGAACCGTTGTGAAGAGTAGAGTAGAGTGGGAGCTGGATCAGATCGGCTTGTCTTTATATACACTACACACAGTACAATACAATGGTCCCTACAATCTCATTGTTCATTGGACACAGGAATTCGTCTCTGCATTATAACAAAAGGTCATAGGTTGGTTCATACAGGTGGGCTGTGACTATTTCAAACTGCTCAGGTGGGAGGGGAACTGGGTTTCCCGCCGCATGGGTAATAAAGTGCAAACAAAGTAAATGTCCATAAACTTCTTATAGTCATAACTATTCGCACGAGCGATTAATCTGTTTCTAACCAACACCGGAATATTGCTAATTAAATACTCTTCCGATGGATACTAAACACCACTGTGTAACCCCTGTCTGACCCTTCGTATCAAACAAAGAGGGATCTCTTTGTCTATGAACATGCTATATTAACTAAACTTTCAGATTCTATTAAAGGGACCATAATCTACAAAATACATTATATGGTTAAAATATGTAACGATTGAGTCACACGCTAGACGTACACAAACTCTACCGTAAATGCGCATACCGTGCGCCAGCAGGTGCACGCAACAGCGAGTATACACACGCACGGGAGGGCTCATGCACGCGCAGCGGGGACACGCATGAGGTGCAAATATGGCAATGTGCATCATGATATTTTTCTGACTTTGACAGTAATGTGATTGACAGGAAATGGGTGTTTCTGGGCGAAAACAGGCCGTTTTATGGGTGTGTGTGTAAAAACGCTACCGTTTCCGGAAAAAACGCAGGAGTGGCCGGAGAAACGGGGGAGTGTCTGGGTGAACGCTGGGTGTGTTTGTGACGTCAAACCAGGAACGACAAGCACTGAAATGATCGCAGATGCCGAGTAAGTCTGAAGCTACTCTGAAACTGCTAAGAAGTGTGTAATCGCAATATTGCGAATACGTCGTTCGCAATTTTAAGAAGCTAAGATTCACTCCCAGTAGGCGGCGGCTTAGCGTGAGTAAATCTGCTAAAATCAGCTTGTGAGCGATCAACTCGGAATGACCCCCCTTATTCAATATGTACCTTTATCACCTTCAAGTGAACATTGGTGGTGGATCCGTGTTTTTTGTGAATTGGCCCTGATAGGGGCCGGTGAGGCATATTGTTTGTAATTGTTATTACTGTCTATTTGCAGATTTATCTTATTTGTCAAAAAACTTTGAATATGTAACATATTACATCACCCGTCTTGATAAAGGCCTGTGACCAGACCGAAACGTCGACAATAAAATGACGGTGATCTAAATGAGAAGTTGATACAAGAGTTATCTTTGTGAGAGTACACCTCCAAATCTTTGGAACTTTTGCGATACATGTTTGGACCCACCCAGCCCATTGGGAGCACCAACCACTAAAAAAAGATTATCCACGGTATGGATGAGAGTGCAGGATTTCCAACAGATATATATATATATATATATATATATAGGCATTTTCCAATAGGACAATCAGCGGCACTCAGAGACTGCAGAAGCCAAAGTTAAAGTGCAAGTGCTTTTAATCCATAATGGCAAAAGGAAGGTTTTAAATATAGATACACAAATCCGGCACTCTGAGGACAGTGTTACCTCCTAGAAACTTGCTGGTGTGCCATCCAAGAGAAAGTTTCCCATAGATATTGAAAAACACAGGCGGCACTCCCAGACTTTTAAAGGTGGAAAAACATTATAGCAACGTTTTCGGGGGGTCTCACCCCATCATCAGGCTAACATTCATAATACAAAGTGAACAGATTTATACTCACCGGTCTTCTGTGCTCCCACCCATCACCAGCAGCCGCCACAGACTCCGTCACTGCACTTCCGGCCTCAGACTGCTGACATCAGCGGAAGCTACGGACAGACGCGACTTGCGTCTGTCCGTAGCTTCTGCTGAGGCCGGAAGTACAGTGACGGAGTCTGTGGCGGCTGCTGGTGATGGGCGAGAGCACAGAAGACCGGTGAGTATAAATCTGTTAACTTTGTATTATGAATGTTAGCCTGATGATGGGGTGAGACCCCCCGAAATGTTGCTATAAAGTTTTTCCACCTTTACAAGTCTGGGAGTGCCGCCTGTGTTTTTCAATATATATATATATATATATATATATATATATATATACATATAATTTTAGGACTTGCGCAAGGTAATTTCTGAGTCCAATCTTTAATGTGCAATAAAAAGTTTTTAGTGCGGCTTCATCCAGGATGCTTCAACCACGGCCCAAGTGAGTCAATGCATGCAAAAAAGGAGAAGCGCACTTGTGAGTATATGATAAAACAACTTTACTAATGTAAATGGCTCGCATACATCAAAGCAAAAAAAGCAGCATTAAATAGCTCAGTCACCAGCTCAGCAGAACATCCTCAGTTTCCTGGAAAACAGTCTCCACTCAGGCAGCCAGCTCTTATAGTATAAACACACAGTTCCTGGCAGTGTTACCAAGGACCAAACACCGGATCTAGCGGGTGATGTTTGGTTGGTTTCTCCTCCCCACCCTATCCTGCTTTGCCCTGTTTAACTGCTGTCTTCTACCACCTACAAGTTATAATAACACACCATATGCCCTAGTGAAAATCTATATCTTTACTAACACTGTCACATACAGTACAGAACTCGTTTGAGCCTGCATGATGTCTGTGTGACATGATTAACCACAACAAAACCAAATGAAACCTCATGCTTGCCGTTAGTGGTCCAGTGCTGCTGCAAAAAGATTTCATTCTCCCTCTGACACTTTACAAAACTTATTTTCTCACTGACTTCTGTCTCTACAATCACAACTTAAATGAAACAATACCCTTCAGTTAAGGAGCATTTATAATAGTCAAGCTATCTAACAAGTGAATAATTTAAGAACACAAAGACAATATATTATTAAATGGAGTTTAATATGATGAAAACTGTTACAATCTATATGATATAAAATGACATGATAAAATTACACCCTGTAAAAGGAATACAGTTATGCAAATAAGTTTCTAGAAATAAGAGGTTACAGAAACTGAAAAAAAACCTCATCATTTTATTATTGCCATAGGAAGAAGAAGCACAAATCATACAGTATCATCAATAGAAGATTGTCATCTCCCATGGATTCCTTATTGAGGTACTCTAGGTGTTTTGTCCAACACATTCTCAAACAGCCATGACAATGTGCAGGCTTAAGCCTAACTTTATGAAACAGGAGAGCGAACTCAAAGAGGACACTTATAGTACTCCTGAACAGACTTTTTTTTGATCTGGGTTTACTATACAAAGAATGTTACATGTGGTTCCACCAATAGCCAAATCAAAAGGTCCCCAGTCCTGGATCTGTACTATAAACTGCAGGAAACCTATGCAGGGGCGGATTGGCTATAGGGCTCACCAGGAAGATTCTTGGTAGGCCGACTTGTCTGTGCGGCCTGTTTTGTGCATTGCCATATGTCCCCAGCCCTCACATGTTAGGTAGCCCACCGCACTCTAAACTTAAATCTAAATTACAGTATAGAAATTAAGCAGCCAGTATTTACCATGCACATAAACGTTATAACCCACCCAAATCTAACTCTCTGCACATGTTACATCTGTCCCACTTGCAGTGAAACATGGTTTTACCCAATTACTTACTTTTTTGGCTTGCCAACAAACCTGAATAACCGCCCGTGTCCACACATTCTATATGTCCCACACTTTCTACACAGAAACACTTCCAACAGTGCCTACATATCAATATATGCTTTCCAGAGAAGTATGCAGAAAAACTTATGACCATTGTCACCCACCAACTAACCCCAGCTCAGAAACCACTCTTTGAATTTGTGTCATAATCCATCAGAACCAGCTTCATTGGGCAGGTACAGTATACTTGCGTATACTAGGAATTTGTCTTCGGTTTGCTATACAACAGCCAAGTAGATAACAGATAAGCAGGTGGCGGGGGGGGCAAGTAAAGTCATAAAGATAGGTATACAGTCAGGGCCAGATTAAGCATGGTGGAGGCCCCGGGCAATGAAGATGTGGGACAAGAAATAGAGTCCTGGGCACTTTTCTAAAGGTATTGTAAGTCTAGATCATATATGTCCAAACAAATAAAGTCAATTAGTGAAAATAGGAAAATAGTTCCTTTGGAAAAACCTGTTCAATGGACCTCATTCCGAGTCGTTCGCTCGGTAAATTTCATCGCAACGCAGCGATTTTCCGCTTAGTGCGCATGCGCAATGTCCGCACTGCGACTGCGCCAAGTAATTTTGCTATGAAGGTAGTATTTTTACTCACGGCTTTTTCATCGCTCAGGCGATCGTAGTGTGATTGACAGGAAATGGGTGTTTCTGGGCGGAAACAGGCCGTTTTATGGGCGTGTGGGAAAAAACGCTACCGTTTCCGGAAAAACCGCAGGAGTGGCTGGAAAAACGGGGGAGTGTCTGGGCGAACGCTGGGTGTGTTTGTGACGTCAAACCAGGAACGACAAGCACTGAACTGATCGCAGATGCCGAGTAAGTCTGAAGCTACTCTGAAACTGCTAAGAAGTTTTTCAATCGCAATATTGCGAATACATCGTTCGCAATTTTAAGAAGCTAAGATTCACTCCCAGTAGGCGGCGGCTTAGCGTGAGCAACTCTGCTAAAATCGCCTTGCGAGCGAACAACTCGGAATGACCACCAATGTTTTTGAACCAAGCAATCAATGGTTTTTATCCTTGTTCATTCCAATCATACCATTCTTCGGATTCCTTCAGATCGGAAACAGTATATACCCGGTTCTCAATCCACCGGGAGGAGGGAGGAGACTACTACGCTCCTGGATGTGTGGGCCCCGGGATGACCGCCCCTTTTGCCCCTCCCTTAATCCAGCCCTGTATACCGTAGAGACACAAGGGAGTTAAATCATCAATATATAAGGTGCTACCTGTTGGTATCTAAACTGCCACAGGCAATGCAATAAACCATTCTGTTGTCTTTATCCATGAACAGAATCATTGTTTCCTCAGAGTTTTCATCATCAGATTCCACATACTGTAAGTTAACTCTGCAGGGTCTTAAAAAGTTCCATCCATGTCATTATGAAGTAAATATGGAGCTTACTCTACTGTATCTAAGTGTTGTAATTCTGCATGATCTGCGATACTCAGGGTGCGGCAGGTTAGGTCAACAATAAGAACTTAGATAATCATAATATAGACCCCATAATGTTGACTGCGGACTACATGTTGACAATCAATATATAGACAGTCCACATTTTCACAAGGACATAATGTAGACAAATATATAAACAGGATAAAATGTCAACAAGGTTAAAATACAGACATAGGCCCTCACTCGGTAAGGATCGCAATTGCAGGTATGCTCGCAGGCAGCTTTACAAATGCGATCCTTAGCAGTGCAAATGTTGTAGGAGCTACATACACACCTTTGCAGCATTTGCCACTGCGTCGTAGCCTCGGATCAAATATTGTGACCATCGGCCGTGATGTTCATCTGCCTCTGGTTTTCCATTGCAGGGCGGCTTGAGAGGCCAAGGAAACTGCATTTAGCCGCCATAGTTTCCGGCAATGCCAGCCGCCCCCATCCCTCCTCCCGGACGCCCCTGCCTGTCAATTAGGCAGAAGCATTTTCAATACCGCAATGCGATCACAGGACGCGTTCTGCAGATGCCCAGTTTTCCAGATTATCAGGACCTGCAGACTGAGGATTACATAAGCGATCCAACTAGACAGTAAAAATAAAGGCAGATATATACTTTCGTTGTGGACATTCTGATATGGTAAAAGTGTCACCATTATTGTGTCTACAATGAGGTGTGGTATATTAGGTAGACAATGAGAATAAATACAATACTAATGTAGACACCACAATACAGTATGTACCTAGATGTTTATATTTTATGCTAGGTGATTCATCTCGCCCTACGGGCGCTCTTCACAACGTCGTTTGGGGCTACGCCCAGTTGACCCCCTGCACACCTTTGGACATATGCAGGGCGGTAGATAACAGAATCAGAAACACTGGGCAGTATAGAGGGCATACAAAAATGGTGTCCGGTTGAGAAAAGATAGAGAAGCGTGGGGGGGGGGGGGGGGGGGGAGAGAAAGGGAATGTACAGAAAGGCTGTGTGATCGGTAAAGGATAGGGAGAGTCAGGGTGGTAGGGAGAGGATAAAGAGAGGGAAGGTGTTAGACAAAAAATACAGTTGCAAGAGGCTACGACCCGTTAACCCCTGCACGGCCTCAGCTGTGCTATAATTGTTATTATATGGAGTTTTACCTGCAAAAAAGTTTATGCTATTGGATAAATAATGCAAGGGGGAAGGGCGTGCGATTGTCAAGGGGGCGTAGCCCTTTGTTAGGGCGTAAAGAGTGGCCGCAGGGCACAATGAATAACATAGTGTAGTATATACTGCTAGTGTATGCAGCGCAGCTTATACACACAGTGGCCACAGGTATCAGAGCCGCATATACACACAATGGACACAGGTAGCTGAGCTGCTTATACACACAATGGCCACAGGTAACGAAGCCACGTATCCACACAGTGACCAGAGGTAGCAGGGCAGCTTTTATACACAATACCCACAGGTAGCAGAGCCGCTTATACACACAATACCCACAGGTAGCAGAGCCGCTTATACACACAGTGGACACAGGTATCAGAGCCACGTATCCATACAGTGGCCAGAGGTAGCAGGACAGCTTATACACACAATACCCACAGATAGCAGAGCCGCTTATACACACAGTGCCCACAGGTAGCAGAGCCGCTTATACACACAGTGCCCACAGGTAGCAGAGCCGCTGATACACACAGTGGCCACAGGTAGCAAAGACATTGATACAGTGTCCACAGGTAGCAGAGACGTTGATACACAATGTGCCCACAGGTAGCAAAGCAGTTTATACACACAATGACCACAGGTAGCAGTGTTGCTTATACACACAATGGACCCCGGTAGCAGTGCCACTTCTACACACAATTCCCATAGGTAACAGAGGCACTTATACACACAGTGGCCACAGGTAGCTGAGTCGCTTATACACACAATGGCCACAGGTAGCAGCACCACTTATACACACAATGGCCACTTTTAACAGCACCGCTTATACACACAATGACTACTGGTAGCAGTGACACTTATACACACAATGGCCACAGGTAGCACCACCACTTATACACACAATGGCCACAGGTAGCAGTGGGGCTTATACACACAATGGCCACAGGTAGCAGTGTCACTTATACACACAATGGCCACTGGTACCAGAGCCACGTATACACACAGTGGCCACAGGGAACTGTGCCACTTATACACAATGGCCACAGGTAGCAGTGTCGCTTAGACACATAATGGCCACAGTATTACTTTTTTTTTTATTAATCCAGTGTCCATTGGTAGCAACTATACTCCCAGAAGTTCAGTGTGTGTGTGGGGTTTGGAAAGAGGGTGGGTTCAGTGAGGTGGAGATGCCTATCCATGCTGCTGATTACCCCGATTCAGGGAATCTCTTGTAGCGGCTGCGGATGGTGTCCGAGGTGCTACGTGTGGTGGAGGGGTGGGTGCGGGAGGGGGTCCAGAGGTGTTGCGGGTGGTGGAGGGGTGGGTGCAGTGGTACGGATGGCGGAAAGGGTGCAGAGGTGCTGTGGGTGGGGGAGGCGTAGGTGTGGATGGGGCGCATATGGGGGAGGGGCTCTAGAGGTTCTGCGGGTGGGGGAGGTGCAGGTGCGGAAGGGTAGTGTAGATGCTGTTGGTGGGGGAAGGGTGGGTGCGGGAGGCTGTGGATGAAGGAGAGGGTCTGGAGGTGGTGTGCATGGGGGAGGGGTGATATAGTGGGGGGGGTGTTTGGGGAGGTGGGGTTGCAGGGGGGTGAGGTTGGGTGAAGAAGGGATGCGGGTGGAGGGGTGGCTGCAGGGGAGCCGTGGATGGGGTCCGGAGGTGCTGCGGTTGGGGGAGGTGTGGTAGGTCCATGAATGGGGGAAGGTGTCTGTAGATGATGTGGGTAGGAGAGGGGGCCGGAGGTGCTGTGGTTGGGGGAGTGGCGGCTGCGGGAGCGTGGTGGGGGTCCGGATGCGCTGTGGGTAGGGGAGGAGGTGGGGGTGCTGTGGGTGTGGGTGATAAGGGTGGAGGAGGAAGCGGGAGTGCTGCGGGTGGGAGGGGGATGTGGTGGATGCTGTGGGTGGGAGAGGGGCATGTGCAGCGGTTGGGGGGCTGATGTGGTGGATGCTATTGGTGCGGCGGGTGGAGTGGAGGATGCGGGGGTGTAGCGGGGGGGAGAGGTGGGTATGGTGGTGCGGGGGTGCCGCGGGTGGGGGAGGGGTGGTGGGTGCTGTGTGTGCCGCAGTGGGGGGGAGGTGCGGGGGGGAGAGGTGGGTATGGGTTAAGGGAGGGTGCGGGGGTGTAGCAGGGGGAGAGGTGGGGGAGGTGCGGGGATACTGTAGGTCGGGGAGGGGCGGGTGTTTGTGGGTTGTGGGTGATACGGGTGGGGGCGGGAGTGCCACGGGTGGGGGAGGGGTATGTGCAGGGGACATATGTGGTGGGTGCCGTGGGTGGAAGAGAGGCGGGGGTGCTGCGGGTGGGGGCGGGAGTGCCGTGGGTGTGGGAGGGGTGGGAGTGCTGTGGGTGCTACGGGTGGGGTAGGGGGTGCGAGGCGGATGTCGCGGGTGGGGGCCGGATGTGGTGGATATTGTGGGTGCCGCGGGTGGGGGAGGGGCGGGCGGGTTTTATGGTCTGGGGTGTAGCGGGGGGGGCGGAGTGGTGTGAGTGCCGCAGGTGGGGGAGGGGCAGGGGGTGCCGCGGGTTGTGGGTGCTACTGGTGGGGGAAGGGCATGTGCTGTGGGTGGGGGATGGATGTGGTAGGTGGGGTGGAGGGTGCGAGGGTGTAGCGGGGGGAGAGGTGGGTATAGGGGTGAGGTGTGGTAGGTGCGAAGGTGCTGCGGGTGGGGGAGAGGGCAGGAGTGCAGCGCACGGGAGGGGGGCGTGTGCCGCGGGTGTGGGGCGGAAGTGGTGGATGCTGTGGGTTTTGCAGGTGGGGGAGGTGCGGATGGAGGGTGCAGGGGAGAGGTGGGTATGGGGGTGGGGGAGGTGCAGCTGTGGGGGTGTGGTGGGGTCTGGATGCGCTGCGGGCAGGGGAGGGGGTGCTGCAGGTGTGGGTGCTATGGGTGAGGGAGGGGGCGGGAGTACCGCAGGTGGGGGGCGAATGTGGTGGATGCTGTGGGTGCCGCCGGTGGGGGAGAGGCGGGGCAGGAAGGGTGGAGGGAGCAGTGGTGTATGGGGGGAGAGGTGGGTATGGGGGTGCCGTGGGTGGGGGAGGGGTGGTGTAAGCTACGGGTGGTGAGGATATGGTGGATGCAGCAGGTGGGGGAGGGGAGTGGGGGGGTGCCGGAGCGGAGCTTTTAATATTGGCTGGCGAGGGGGGGGCGGGCTGCATGTGGGCTGAACAAACTTTGTACCAATGGCTGGGGAGGGGGTGGGGGGCGTGCTGCATAGGAGTGGGCACCTATGGCTGGTGAGGGGGGGCAGAGCCGCGACGGTGGCTTAATGTGGTGCAGTTGTGTCTGCACAATCGCGGCCAGAATACAGTGTGAGGTGTTGGTCACATATAGGTTAGGGTTTGCGGAGGGGAGGAGGGGGGGTGCTGGAGCGGAGTTTGTACCAAAGGCTGGTGAGGGGGGGCGGAAGCATGGGGATATACTGGAGTTTGTAGTTACCAAAGGCTGGCGAGGGGGGGCGGGCTGCATAGGAGTGGGCACCAATAGCTGGCGAGGGGGTGCGGGCTGCATAGAAGTGGGTACCAATGGCTGGCGAGGAGGGGCGGGCTGCATGTGTGTGGAGTGTGTAGTTACCAATGGCTGGTGAGGGGGGTCGGCCTGCATAGGAGTGGGCACCAATGGCTGGCGAGGGGGGGCGGGCTGCATAGGAGTGGGCACCAATGGCTGGGGAGGGGGGGCGGGCTGCATGGGTGTGGAGTGGAGTTTGTAGTTACCAATGGCTGGCGAGGGGGGGCGGCCTGCATAGAAGTGGGCACCAATGGCTGGCGAGGAGGGGCGGCCTGCATAGGAGTGGGCCCCAATGGCTGGCGAGGGGGGGCGGAGCCGCAACGGAGGCTTAATGTGGTGCAGTTGTGTCTGCACAATCGCGGCCAGAATACAGTGTGAGGTGTTGTTCACATATAGATTAGGGATCTCCTATGGCTATCTCCTAATCTCCTATATATTAGCCCAGATCCAGATTAGGCCAGTCCGTTCAACTATGTGACTCTGCCCAGTTATGTGACTCCACCCAGCGTTAGCAAATGAAGCACAAAGTCACAGATCTGGGCTAATATATAGGAGATGTCAGTCAGCATTTTTACCATGTGAATGGGAAGGACAAGGTGGTGGTGGGGGCTGCTCCAAGGGCAGTACAGTAAACAGAATATCTGAACACACAGGGATGATCATACAGATGGGTCCTCAGTTATCTTGACTAGTTTTCTGCGTCTAGGCACAACATGATTTATTAGTATAAACCAGGCCTGGCCAAACCGGTCCTCGAGATCTACCAACAGTTCACATTTTCCAGACCTCCTAGCTGGTGCACAGGTGTAGTCATTACTAATTAAGATGTGCTGCATTCATTCCTAACTGACAATTCTACAGATCTCCAGGAGGCCTGGAAAACATGAACTGTTGGTAGATCTCGAGGACCGGTTTGGCCAGCCCTGGTATAAACCCTTCATCTATTGTTCTCAACTGCAATACAATACAGGGAACAATACAGCAGGGGATTAAGGCCCTCATTCTGAGTTGTTCGCTCGCAAGCCGATTTTAGCAGCTTTGCACACGCTAAGCCGCCGCCTACTGGGAGTGTATCTTAGCTTCTTAAAATTGCGACCGACGTATTTGCAATATTGCGATTAGACCTCTCTTAGCAGTTTCTGAGTAGCTCCAGACTTACTCAGCATCTGCGATCAGTTCACTGCTTGTCGTTCCTGGTTTGACGTCACAAACACACCCAGCGTTCGCCCAGACACTCCTCCGTTTCTCCAGCCACTCCCGCGTTTTTCCCAGAAACTGTAGCGTTTTTTTACACACACCCATAAAACGGCCTGTTTCCACCCAGAAACACCCACTTCCTGTCAATCACATTACGATCACCAGAACGATGAAAAAGCCATGAGTAAAATACCTAACTGCATAGCAAATTTACTTGGCGCAGTCGCAGTGCGAACATTGCGCATGCGCAGTAAGCGGAAAATCGCTGCGATGCGAAGAAAAATACAGAGCAAACAACTCGGAATGACCACCTAAGTCATTACAGCAGGGGATTAAGTCCGACTGGCCAGTCTCAATTAATCCTATTAAAGTTCAAGATAAACGTGGACCCATCTGTACTTATGTGACATATTAATGCCATGAGAAACATGGGAAAGAGGTGAAAAGGAGTCGGAACAATCACTCATCTCCATCTGGAAGCTCTTGTGCACTTTGGAAATGGTTATAGCAATGCTTTCAGTTGTAGCCACAGCTGAGCTATAGCAGCCAGTGCAGCAATGAGAATGTGACCAAGTATATATCTTTCATTATGTGAAAATTGGAATTGCCTGTGTACTATATATACAGTAGGTGCAATAGGGACACCACTGCAGAAACTGGGGGAACTCTATCTTCATCCAATTGTGCACGAGAGGGCAAGCACAAAAGACATGGTAGGAACCATCAACATGCCCACCGTTGCGCCAACAGAATTTGGACTTTAAAGCTAAATTTTGCTTCTTAGGTGTGGCTAGTACATTCTGTGGGCATGCCAGATGCATTTCTCAATGTGATTGATGCACCTGGGCATGTTCAAACCAGTGAGGAAAAATTTCCACCAATATTCCTCCTCCTAAGTTATGCAGATGTTCTAAGTTATACAGATGCCAGAAACAGCATTTCCATGGAAGGCTTCACCTGTGCGAGATCCAACTCATTCTCTGCTGATGCTTCAGTCCACTTGTGTGAGTTACAAGAAATGTCCTCAGGCAGCTCTGCACCCAGCAGAGAATTATTCCCATATTTGCAGATACCCGGAGACTAGTAAAACAATAAGGATTTGTGTAGCGTGACTGTTAGGCAGGACGTGTTTGCACAATGGAAAAATACAAATACTAATTTCTAAAGTGAAAGTTTATTCAGCTGCGCTTATCCTGTATTTAAATCAAAAATACACACAGCACAGTAACGCCCTCCCTGTACTGTTTTGTACAGCAGTTTGGCCGTTACACTGATAAGGGTGTGTGTGTGGGGGGGGGGGGGGGGAAGCAGGAAGTTTATAAAGGACTGTTAAATGGAACACCATAATTTAGGAATATTAGCAGCATTCGCTGTGCATATTAGGGGCTAATTCAGACCTGACCGCTGCTGTGCGTGTTGGCACAGCAGCAATCAGGTCTGAACTGCACATGCGCCAGCGATGCAGTGCACCGGCGCATGCCTGACAGCCGACGGCTGTCTTAGCCCTACGATTGCATCTGCCTGATTGACAGGCAGAGGCAGTCGCTGGGTGGCGTTTGGTTGCCGTTTATGGGGCTCAGTCTGTGCAATGCAGGTGTGCCCGGACCGTTCGAGGGGTGGGCCGCGGTGGCTGTGTGATGTCATACGCAGCCGCTGCAACCCGGGCAGCGATGAGTAGCTCCCTGCCAGCGCGCAGGAGCTGAGTATTCTGTGAGCTCCTCTTCCAGTACAAAAGCATCGCCGCTGTGCAATGCTTTTGTACTTGTGCGGGGGAAGGGGGGTCGGACCAGACCGGTGGGGCGGAATAGCCCTGTGCTGGGCATCACCCCGCATGTCAGTGTGCTTGATTGTAGTTTTTTAGCACATCTACGATCAGGTCTGAATTAGGCCCATAGTGTTCCTGTGAGGACAGGGTGCCAATGTGTTGTTATGGGTCTTCTGTGCGCACTGAAGGCGCATGCTCTTCCAAAAAGGGGACGTGTCCACCAGGGAGGGGGTGCAGCCCTGTCATTCTTGGAGGCATGACCAGCACTTACGGACATGCTGGGGTGCCCCCAAGCCTTCACCTGACTGAATAAAATCCCATCCTCGTGCACAAAATCTATTCACCCAGTGGTGATTGTCAACTGCAACTTTTCCCAGCTACGGGGCACTGTGGCCCGTGGGTGAGGAAGGCACAGGGCAGGCTGTTTTAGCAGGGTGACGCTAAAAGGGCAGGGCACATTTTGCCATTTGTAAGTCGCTAAACAAGCTGTAGTATCTGATGCAACCACGCCAGGCATGTGATTACTGTGTTCCAGGCAAGTAAGGAGTAGTCCTGGATTTCAGGGACTTCTGCTTTATTAGAGCCTTGAATACAATGAGCTGTAATCCGTGGTGTAAGTCGACATTTTTTTTGTGGTACTGATAGTGAAAATGGGCGTGGTCATGAGGGGGCGGGGTCACACAAAACTAGGGAGGTGGCTACATGAATAGGGGCATGACCACATTATGCCACACACTGTAATGCTTGTTACACATTATGTCACACACCGTAATGCTTGTTACACATTATGTCACACACTGTAATGCTTGTTACACATTATGCCACACATTGTAATGCTTGTTACACATTATGTCTCACACTGTAATGCTTGTTACACATTATGTCACACACTGTAATACTTGTTACACATTATGCCACACACCGTAATGCTTGTTACACATTATGTCACACACCGTAATGCTTGTTACACATTATGTCACACACCGTAATGCTTGTTACACATTATGTCACACACTGTAATGCTTGTTACACATTATGCCACACATTGTAATGCTTGTTACACATTATGCCACACACTGTAATGCTTGTTACACATTATGTCACACACTGTAATACTTGTTACACATTATGCCACACACCGTAATGCTTGTTACACATTATGTCACACACTGTAATGCTTATTTCACATTATGCCACACACTGTAATACTTGTTACACATTATGTCACACACTGTAATGCTTGTTACACATTA
The DNA here is from genome assembly GCF_028390025.1 of Pseudophryne corroboree. Lineage (NCBI taxonomy): Eukaryota > Metazoa > Chordata > Amphibia > Anura > Myobatrachidae > Pseudophryne > Pseudophryne corroboree. The sequence continues at coordinate 764,090,536 of NC_086446.1, forward strand.
TGTCACACACTGTAATGCTTGTTACACATTATGCCAGACACTGTAATGCTTCTTACACATTATGCCACACACTGTAATGCTTGTTACACATTATGCCACACACTGTAATGCTTGTTACACATTATGCCAGACACTGTAATACTTCTTACACATTATGCCACACACTGTAATGCTTGTTACACATTATGCCAGACACTGTAATGCTTGTTATACATTATGTCAGACACTGTAATACTTCTTACACATTATGCCACACACTGTAATGCTTGTTACACATTATGCCACACACTGTAATGCTTGTTACAGATTATGCCACACACCGTAATGCTTGTTACACATTATGTCACACACTGTAATGCTTGTTACACATTATGCCACACACTGTAATGCTTGTTACAGATTATGCCACACACCGTAATGCTTGTTACACATTATGTCACACACTGTAATGCTTATTTCACATTATGCCAGACACCATAACAGCCATTATTCATTATGCCACACACTGTTTTGCAGTGCCGTAACTAGGCATTTTAGCGGTGTGTGCAAGGAACGGCATTGGCGCCCCCCCCCCATGCAAGATATGAGCAGTGCGCGTCGCAGGCGCGTGAAAAATATATAGGGGCGTAGCTTCACGGGGAAGGGGCGTGGCCACAAAATAATACCAATTCATACTATGATTCACAGTAGTCTCCATTATTCAAATTACGCTGCATAGTAGCGCCACTACACCAGGCAGAGCCCCTTTTCTCTGACGTCCTAGTGGATGCTGGGAACTCCGTAAGGACCATGGGGAATAGCGGCTCCGCAGGAGTCTGGGCACATCTAAAGAAAGCTTTAGGACTACCTGGTGTGCACTGGCTCCTCCCCTTATGACCCTCCTCCAAGCCTCAGTTAGATCTCTGTGCCCGAACGAGAAGGGTGCACACTAGGGGCTCTCCTGAGCTTCTTGGTGAAAGTTTTAGATTAGGTTTGTTATTTTCAGTGAGACCTGCTGGCAACAGGCTCACTGCATCGAGGGACTAAGGGGAGAAGAAGCGAACTCACCTGCGTGCAGAGTGGATTGGGCTTCTTGGCTACTGGACATTAGCTCCAGAGGGACGATCACAGGTCCAGCCTGGATGGGTCCCGGAGCCGCGCCGCCGGCCCCCTTACAGAGCCAGAAGAGCGAAGAGGTCCGGAAAAATCGGCGGCAGAAGACGTTCCTGTCTTCAATAAGGTAGCGCACAGCACCGCAGCTGTGCGCCATTGCTCTCAGCACACTTCACACTCCGGTCACTGAGGGTGCAGGGCGCTGGGGGGGGCGCCCTGAGACGCAATAAAACAATACCTTACATGGCAAAAAATACATCACATATAGCTCCTGGGCTATATGGATGCATTTAACCCCTGCCAGAACATACAGAAAAACGGAAGATAAGGCCGCCAAACAGGGGGCGGAGCCTATCTCCTCAGCACACTGGCGCCATTTTCCCTCACAGCTCAGTTGGAGGGAAGCTCCCTGGCTCTCCCCTGCAGTCACTACACTACAGAAAGGGTTAAAAAAAGAGAGGGGGGCACTAATTAGGCGCAGTATTAAAACATACAGCAGCTATAAAGTGAAAAACACTTATATAAGGTTATCCCTGTATATATATAGCGCTCTGGTGTGTGCTGGCAAACTCTCCATCTGTCTCCCCAAAGGGCTAGTAGGGTCCTGTCCTCTATCAGAGCATTCCCTGTGTGTGTGCTGTGTGTCGGTACGTTTGTGTCGACATGTATGAGGAGAAAAATGATGTGGAGACGGAGCAGATTGTCTGTAATAGTGATGTCACCCCCTAGGGGGTCGACACCTGAGTGGATGTACTGTTGAAAATTACGTGACAGTGTCAGCTCTGTATAAAAGACAGTGGTTGACATGAGACAGCCGGCTACTCAGCTTGTGCATGTCCAGACGTCTCATAGGCCGTCAGGGGCTCTAAAGCGCCCGTTACCTCAGATGGCAGATACAGACGCCGACACGGATACTGACTCCTGTGTCGACGGTGAAGAGACAACCGTGTTTTCCAATAGGGCCACACGTTACATGATTGAGGCAAAGGAAAATGTTTACACATTTCTGATAATATGAGTACCACCAAAAAGGGGTATTATGTTGGTGAGGAAAAACTACTTGTAGTTTTCCTGAATCTGAGAAATAAAATGAGGTGTGTGATGATGCGTGGGTTTTCCCCCGATAACAATTGATAATTTCTAAAAAGTTATTGGCAGTATACCTTTTCCCGCCAGAGGTTAGGGTGCGTTGGGAAACACCCCCTAGGGGGGATAAGGCGCTCACACGCTTGTAAGAACAAGGGCTCTACCCTCTCCTGAGATGGCCGCCCTTAAGGATCCTGCTGATAGAAAGCAGGAGGGTATCCTAAAATGTATTTACACACATACTGGTGTTATACTGCGACCAGCAATCGCCTCAGCCTGGTTGTGCAGTGCTGGGTTGGCGTGGTCGGATTCCCTGACTGGAAATATTGATATCCTAGATAAGGACAGTATATTATTGCCTATAGAGCATTTAAAAGATGCATTTCTATATATGCATGATGCACAGCGGAATATTTGCCGACTGGCATCAAGTATAAGTGCGTTGTCCAATTCTACCAGTAAAGTGGTCAGGTGATGCGGATTCCAAACGGCATTTGGAAGTATTGCCTTAAAAAAGGGGACATTTGGGGTCGGTCTTTCAGACCTGGTCGCCACGGCAAAACAGCTGGGATATCCACGTTTGTACCCCAGGTCGCCTCTCAAAATAAGACGCCGTATTATCAGGCGCAGTCCTTGTTGGCAAGCAGACAAAAGGGTTCCTCTTTTCTGCTCGTGACAGAGGGAGAGGAAAAAGGCTGCAGAGATCAGCCAGTTCCCAGGAACAGAAACCCTTTCCCGCCTCTGCCAAGCCCTCAGTATGACGCTAGGGCTTTACAAGCTCAGGCACGGTGGGGGCCAGTTCTCAATGAATTTCAGTGCGCAGTGGGCTCACTCGCAAGTAGACCCCTGGATCCTTCAGGTAATATTTCAGGGGTACAAATTGGAATTCGAGATGTATCCCCCTCGCCGTTTCCAAAAGTTGGTTTTACCGACGTCTCCCTCTGACAGGGAGGCAGTTTTGGAAGCCATTCACAAGCTGTATTCCCAGCTGGTGATAATCAAGGTGCCCCTCCTGCAACAGGGAACGGGGTATTATTCCACACTATTGTGGTACCGAAGCCAGACGGCTCGGTGAGACCGATTCTAAATCTAAAATCTTTGAACACTTACATACAGAGGTTCAAATTCAAGATTGAGTCACTCAGAGCAGTGATTGCGAACCTGGAAGAAGGGGACTACATGATGTCCCGGGACATCAAGAATGCTTACCTTCATGTCAAAATTTACCCTTCTCACCAAGGGTACCTCAGGTTATGGTACAGAACTGTCACTATCAGTTCAGACGCTGCCGTAGGGATGGTCCACGGCACCCCGGGTCTTTACTGAAGTAATGACCGAAATGATGATATTCCTTCGAAGGAAGGGAATTTTAGTTATCCTTTACTTGGACGATTCCCTGATAAGGGTAAGATCCAGGGAACAGTTGGAGGTCGGTGTAGCACTATCTCAGGTAGTGTTGCGGCAGCACGATTGGATTCTCAATATTCCAAAATCGCAGCTGGTTCCGACGACTTGTCTTCTGTTCCTAGGGATGATCCTGGACACAGTCCAGAAAGAAGGTGTTTCTCCCGGAGGAGAAAGCCAGGGAGTTATCCGAGCTAGTCAGGAACCTCCTAAAACCGAACCAAGTCTCAGTGCATCAATGCACAAGGGTTCTGGGTAAAAATGGTGGCTTCCTACGAAGCAATCCCATTCAGCAGATTCCACGCAAGAACTTTCCAGTGGGACCTACTGGACAAATGGTCCGGGTCGCATCTTCAGATGCATCAGCGGATAACCCTGTCACCAAGGACAAGGGTATCCCTCCTGTGGTGGTTGCAGAGTGCTCATCTTCTAGAGGGTCGCAGATTCGGCATTCAGGACTGGGTCCTGGTGACCAAGGATGCCAGCCTGCGAGGCTGGTGAGCAGTCACACAGGGAAGGAATATCCAGGGCTTATGGTCAAGCCTGGAGACATCACTTCACATAAATATCCAGGAGCAAAGGGCCATTTACAATGCTCTAAGCTTAGCAAGACCTCTGCTTCAAGGTCAGCCGGGGTTGATCCAGTCGGACAACATTACGGTAGTCACCCACGTAAACAGACAGGGTGCCACAAGAAGCAGGAGGGCAATGGCAGAAGCTGCAAGGATTCTTCGCTGGGCGGAAAACCATGTGATAGCACTGTCAGCAGTATTAATTCCGGGAGTGGACAACTGGGAAGCAGATTTCCTCAGCACGGCCTCCACCCGGGAGAGTGGGGACTTCACCCAGAAGTCTTCCACATGATTATAAACCGTTGGGAAAAACTCGACAGGTATTGCGCCAGGTCAAGGGACCCTCAGGCAATAGCTGTAGACGCTCTGGTAACACAGTGGGTGTACCAATCAGTGTATGGGTTCCCTCCTCTGCCTCTCATACCCAAGGTACTGAGATTGATAAGATGGAGAGGAGTAAGCACTATATTCGTGGCTCCGGATTGGCCAAGAAGGACTTGGTAACCGGAACTTCAAGAGATGCTCACGGAGGATCCGTGGCCTCTACCTCTAAGAAGGGACCTGCTCCAGCAAGGACCCTGTCTGTTCCAAGACTTACCGCGGCTGCATTGACGGCATGGCGGTTGAACGCCGGATCCTGAAGGAAAAAAGGCATTCCGGATGAAGTCATCCCTATCCTGATCAAAGCCAGGAAGGATGTAACCGCAAAACATTATCACCGCATTTGGCGAAAATATGTTGCGTGGTGCGAGGCCAGTAAGGCCCGACGGAGGAAATTCAACTGGGTCGATTCCTACATTTCCTGCAAACAGGAGTATCTATGGGCCTGAAATTGGGGTCCATTAAGGTTCAAATTTCGGCTCTGTCAATTTTCTTCCAAAAAGAACTAGCTTCAGTCCCTGAAGTTCAGACGTTTGTTAAAGGGGTACTGCATATACAGCCTCCTTTTGTGCCTTCAGTGGCACTTTGGGATCTCAAGGTAGTTTTTGGGTTCCAAAAGTCACATTGGTTTGACCCACTTAAATCTGTGGAGTTAAAATATCTCACAGGAAAAGTGGTCATGCTGTTGGCTCTGGCCTGGGCCAGGCGCGTGTCAGAATTGGCGGCTTTATCCTGTAAAAGCCCTTATCTGATTTTCCATTCGGACAGGGCGGAATTGAGGACTCGTCCTCAGTTTCTCCCTAAGGTGGTTTCAGCGTTCACCTGAACCAACTTATGGTGGTGCCTGCGGCTACTAGGGAATTGGAGGACTCCGAGTTGCTAGACGTTGTCAGGACCCGGAAAATATATGTTTCCAGGACGGCTGGAGTCAGGAAATCTGACTCGCTGTTTATCCTGTATGCACCCAACAAGCTGGGTGCTCCTGCTTCTAAGCAGACTATTGCTCGTTGGATTTGTAGTACAATTCAGCTTGCACATTCTGTGGCAGGCCTGCCACAGCCAAAAATCTGTAAATGCCCACTCCAAAAGGAAGGTGGGCTCATCTTGGGCAGCTGCCCGAGGGGTCTCGGCTTTACAACTTTGCCGAGCAGCTACTTGGTCAGGAGCAAATACGTTTGTAAAATTCTACAAATTTGATACCCTGGCTGAGGAGGACCGGGAGTTCTCTCATTTGGTGCTGCAAGTCATCCGCACTCTCCCGCCCGTTTGGGAGCTTTGGTATAATCCCCATGGTCCTTACGGAGTTCCCAGCATCCACTAGGACGTCAGAGAAAATAAGAATTTACTTACCGATAATTCTATTTCTCGTAGTCCGTAGTGGATGCTGGGCGCCCATCCCAAGTGCGGATTGTCTGCAATACTGGTACATAATTATTGTTACCAAAAAATTTGGGTTATTGCTGTAGTGAGCCATCTTTTCTAGAGGCTCCTCTATTATCATGCTGTTAACTGGGTTCAGATCACAAGTTGTACAGTGTGATTGGTGTGGCTGGTATGAGTCTTACCCGGGATTCAAAATCCTTCCTTATTGTGTACGCTCGTCCGGGCACAGTATCCTAACTGAGGCTTGGAGGAGGGTCATAGGGGGAGGAGCCAGTGCACACCAGGTAGTCCTAAAGCTTTCTTTAGATGTGCCCAGACTCCTGCGGAGCCGCTATTCCCCATGGTCCTTACGGAGTTCCCAGCATCCACTACGGACTACGAGAAATAGAATTATCGGTAAGTAAATTCTTATTTTACACATTACAGCAGACGGTCCCCGTTTTTACACATTATGGCAGCCAGCGTCCTCTTTTAACACATTATGGCAGACAGCGTCCCCTTTTTACATATTACGGTAGACAGCGTCCCCTTTTTTACACATTACAGCAGACAGCGTCCCCTTTTTATACATTACGGCAGACAGCGTCTCCCTTTTTACACATTACGGCAGATAGCGTCCCCCTTTTTACACATTACGGCAGACAGCGTCCCCCATTTTACACATTACGACAGACAGCGTCCCCTTTTTTACACATTATGGCAGACTGCATCCCCCTTTTTAAACATTACGGCAGACAGGGTCCCCCTTTTTCAGAATAGAGAAATATATATAGAGAGAGAGGGAGGTAGAGAGAGAGAGAAAGAGGGATACTTACCATCGCTCCTCGTGCTGGCAGCTCCCTCGGTGCAGGCAGGTGAGAATGAGGAGGAGGGAGGGGGACTGGAGCCGCAGCAGCACTATGTAATTGGTAGAGGCGCTGCTGCAGCAGTCCCCTCTCCTTCCGTATTGGCTGCCCGATGCCGCTGTGAATGCTGGGATGAAGGAACCGCATCCCAGTATTCACAGCAGCGCCGGGCAGCCAATACGGAAGGAGAGGGGACTGCTGCAGCAGAGCTACTACCAATGACATAGCGCTGCTGCGGCTCCAGTCCCCCGCCCTCCTCCTCCTTCTCCGCTGACTCTGGCGCTGCAGCTCTCCTCCCCAGTGCAGCGCACACAGCAGAGGCGGCATGTAATCAGTCATTTTGACTCATTACATGCCTGGCAGTTGCGCCCTCAGGGCAACTGCGCTATGTGCCAGGCACATCTGGCACACACATAGTTACGGCCCTGCAGTTATGTCCATTACACATTATGCCACACCGTAATGCCCATTACACATTATGCCACACACCATAATGCCCATTACACATTATGCTAAATCAACACCCATTGAGCCGACACTGCTTTTCTCACTTGCATTTCTGCAATTCTTCAGATCTGAATCCCTTACATCCTCCACTCCTTCTTCCACTTTCCCACAACCTATTTACCTACTAAACACTGTCTAGGCTTTCTTATACTCCCCACATCACACAGTGTCTATCTAATCATGTGTCTTTATCCTTCTCTCCTAGTCTCCTACACCTCCTCCTCCTCTGTCTCCCCCCCATCTCTCTGTATTCTTTCCCCTCCTTTCCTGTCACCCCACTTTCACTAACGTCTACCCCATGGTCCTGCTACCCCACAACTCAGCCCTGTTCCATGCCTCCCTTCCCTGTCACCTCCCCACACCCGCATCCACATCACACTGACCTCCCTCCCTGCCCACCTCCTGCAGTTTCCCCTCCTAGCTCAGGCACCCGCACCATCACTACTCTCTCATCATCCCTGCCCTCAAAGTTACTCTCTCCTCATCGCTACAGCAACCCTGATAATCTCATTCACATCTTTCCCACAAACTCATACCCCCTATCCTGTGCCCTCTGGAATGCCAGATCTGTTTGTAACAAACTGGTCCCCACTCAAGACCTTTTCATTTCCTACTCCCTACACCTACTAGCCATTACTGAAACTTGGATTACGCCCTCTAACACTACCTCTCCTGCTGCTCTCTCTGCTGGGGGCCTCACATTCACACACACACCCCGACCTGGGGGTCACCATGGGGGTGGTGTTGGGGTCCTTTTACCTTCTAGTTACTCCTACCAACTCCTACCACCAGAACTATCCCTTACATTCTCTAAATTTGAGGTCCCTATTGACATCACCACACAATCCCCTGCCTCTAAACTCCTTAACCTCACCTCTTCACTTGGTCTCTACCAGTGGACCTCCTCACCCTCCCATGTGAATGGGAGCTCACAGGATCTGGTCTTCACTCGCCGCTGTGATATTTCTGATTTTTCCAATTCCCCATTTCCCCTCTCTGACCACCACCTGCTCTCCTTTAACTTGTCTCTCTCGACTTCCCCATCTCTACCTCCCAAGGCTACCATCACTAAGCGTAACATTGAGGCTATTGACACCACATTCCTTTCCTCCCTGTTTGACTCACTTCTCTCTCCTATTCTCTCTCTCTCATGCCCTGAACAAGCCACTTCCATATACAATGCATCCCTCACTTCTGCTCTTGACTCTGTTGCTCCATCAACCACTATTCACCCTTGCAAATTAACACCTCAACCCTGGCACACCAAATGCACCAGATATCTGCAAAAATGCTCACGTACTGCTGAGCGTCACTGGAGGAAATCACGCTCTAAGGCAGACTTCCTCCATTTCAAACTTATGCTCTCATCCTTCAGTGCTGCCCTTTCTCTTGCTAAACAGTCATACTTCAATAACCTCATCTCCTCCCAGTCTTCCAACCCCTGGTGCCTCTTTGACACTCTCAACTCACTCCTCTGCCCACCTCCACCTGGTCTCCCTTCCTCACTCTCTACTCTTGACTTTGCCACTTACTTCACATCCAAAATTGACTCCATATGTTAGGACATCACATCACACCAGACCATCAGTAACCAACTTTCTCCCATCCCTTACCACCCCTCCCCAATCCCTCCCACCAACTCTGACATCTTTCTCCCATGCATCTGGAGAGGAAGTCATGGCCCTCATTCATTCCTGTCCCCTCACCACCTCCCCACTTGACCCTATCCCCTCCCGCCTCCTCCGCTACCTCTCTCCTTCTGCTTGTTCCCATCTTTTCCACCTTCTCTATCTCTCCCTCTCATCAGGCACTGTCCCCTCTGCCTTCAAGCATGCACTCATCTCTCCTATTCTTAAAAAAACCTACCCTTGATCCAAACACACTCTCCAACTACCGACCCATCTCTCTCCTCCCTTTTGCCTCCAAACTCCTTGAGCATATTGTCTACAATTGCCTTATTTCCTTTCTTCCTCACACTCACTACTTGACCCATTCCAGTCTGGCTTCCGTCCTCTCCTCTCCACTGAAACTGCCCTTACAAAAGTATGCAATGACCTCCATGCTGCTAAATCTACGGGACACTACTCTATACTTATTCTACTTGATCTCTCTGCTGCTTTTGACACTGTGGACCATCCTCTCCTACTGAAAATTCTTCACTCCATTGGTCTGCGTGACACTGCCCTCTCTTGGCTGTCTTCCTACCTCTCTGACCGTTCATTCTCTGTCTCCTCTCATGACTCCACCTCCGCCTCACTTCCACTAAGTGTAGGTGTACCCCAAGGTTCTGTCCTTGGTCCTCTTCTCTTCTCTCTCTATACATCCTCACTAGGTAAGCTCAATAGTTCTTTTGGCTTCCAATATCATCTCTATGCTGATGACACCCAAATCTATCTTTCCTCTCCAGACCTCTACCCTGCTATCCTCACTCGTATCTCCAACTGTCTCTCTGCTACCTCTTCCTGGATGTCCCAGCGCTTTCTTAAACTTAACATGTCTAAGACCGAGCTGATCATCTTCCCTTCCTTCCGCATAACCTCACCTCCTACAATCTCATTATCTATTGATGGCACTACTATCTCCTCTAGGCTAGCCCCCAAGTGCGCTGTCTTGGAGTAATCCTTGACTCCTCCCTCTCCTTCAAACCACACATTCAGCACCTCTCACAAACCTGCTGTTTTCATCTAAAAAATATTTCCAGGATCAGACCCTTTCTGACCCAGGATGCTACTAAGACTCTTATCCACTCACTGGTCATCTCCAGACTGGACTACTGTAATCTCCCCCTGACTGGCATTCCTGACAAACACCTCTCTCCACTTCAATCTATCCTCAATGCTGCTGCCCGGCTCATTTTCCTCACCACACGCACTACGTCTACCTCTCCTCTCCTACTAGACCTTCACTGGCTCCCCTTCCCTTTCAGAATCCATTTCAAGCTTCTCACACTCGCTTACAAAGCCCTCACCCACTCCTCTCCCACCTACATCTCTGACCTTATCTCCCTTTACACTCCCACCCGTCCTCTTCGCTCTGCTAATGCACGACGACTCACCTGCCTGCGGATTACTTCGTCCAACTCCTACCTCCAAGATTTTTCACGTGCTGCACCACTTCTCTGGAATTCCCTACCTCTCCCCCTCAGACTCTCCACCTCTCTACAAAACTTCAAACGGGCTCTCAAGACCCACTTCTTCACCAAACCCAGCCAACTCTCATCCTAAGCCTCTGTTCCACATTCTCTATGTACCCCATCTGTGTCACCCCTGTCTGTCTACCCCTCCCCTTTAGATTGTAATCTCTCACGAGCAGGGCCCTCTTCCCTCATGTACTTATACTTTGTCTTACTTTAATAATCTGCAACTGTACCACATCCAGCAGTCTTCTGCCACCTGATACTTATTCCAGTGTCATCTGCTGATGTAACTATGTTTATTTACCCTGTACTTGTCCTATACTGTCATCAACTGTAAGTCACTGTTTTCCTGTTGGATTATTTATGTACTCTGTAATTGGGTGTTGCGGAACCCTTGTGGCGCCATATAAATAAAAGATAATAATAATAATGCCACACACCGTAATGCCTATTACATATTATGATACACGCAGTTATGCCTCTGACACCATTTTATGTCCCACACACAAAACTGCCCTTATAAATGATTACAGTACATCTGGTGCAAAAACAAAAGAAGTACAGTACTTAGTAGTTGTCCATGGTGGTACAATCCCTCCTGGACACAGAAGTGATAGTGCCGGTGACTCTGGCTCAGCGAGGCAAGGGGTACTATTCAACATTGTTCCTGGTTCAGAAAACTGAATGGATCCTCACAGCCCATTCTCAACCTCACGTCTTTGAACAAATTTGTGAAGATTTCCAAGTTCCGTATGAAAACTCTTCATTCTTGGAGCCCATGGATTTTATGGTTTCCCTGGAGATACAGGATGCTTACCTACATATCCCTATTGCCATTTCACATCAGCAATACCTGCGTGCGGTTTGCTATTGGTAACCTACATTATCAATTCCAGGCCTTGCCTTTTGGCCTGACCGCGGCTCCAAAAATCTTCACCAAGGTCATGGCAGTTATGACCACCCTACTCCGCCATCAGGGTATCAGGATCCTGCCATATCTGGACAATTTGTTGATCCTGGCGATCTCCCCAGAGGTTCTCCTCCATCATCTGGATCTGACTGTCCAGTTCCTGCAAGCCCACGGGTGGCTCATCAAGTGGAAGAAATCCTCCCTGGTCCCTGCTCAGAGCATGGTGCGCCTGGGGGCATTGTTGGACACACTCAACCTATGGTTGTGCTTGTCTTCAGAGAAGGTCTTGAAGCTTCAGGACAGGATAACATGCTTCCTTTCTCATCCGCGAGTGTCAATACACTCTGCAATGCAAGTACTAGGCCTCATGGTGTCAGCTTTTGACATGGTAGAGTACACTCAATTTCACTCTCACCCTCTGCAGAAGCTAATCCTTGCCAAGTGGGATGGCCTGCCTCATCGGATCAGATCTCACATGATATCCTTGACTCCGGAGATTCGTCTGTCACTGATCTGGTGGCTACAGGATCAGCAATTGAGCAGGGGTCGTCCCTTCTGGATCTCCAACTGGGTCCTTCTGACGACAGATGCCAGTCTGCGGGGTTGGAGCACAGTGCTGTAGCAACACTCTCTTTAGGGTCGGTGGACCCAGGAGGAATCTCTCCTCCCCATAAATATTCTGGAGTTGCGGGCAGTGTTCAATGCTCTGAAACTTGCTCTACCTCTTGTACAGAACAGGCCTGTTCAAGTACAGTCGGTGGCGTACATAAATCATCAAGGTGTCACGCGAAGCCACATGGCAAGGATGGAAGTGTTAAAGATTCTTCGATGGGCGAAACGCCATCTGCCAGCCGTATCGGCAGTGTTCATTCTGGGGGTCCTCAACTGGGAAGTGGACTTCCTCAGTCATCAGGATATACATGCCGGGGAGTGGAGCCTTCATCCAGAAGTATTTCAACTCCTAGTGGACAAGTGGGGCCTACCAGATATAGACCTGATGGCGTCTTGACACAATCACAAGGTTCTGGTCTTCGAAGCAAGAACAAGGGATACTCAAGCAGCGTTCGTGGTTGCATTGGCAATTCCATGGAACTTTTGACTGCCATACGTGTTCCCTCTGGTGTCACGCCTGCCCAGAGTAATAAGAAAGTTCAAGCAAGATGGAGGAATCCTACTTCTACTTGCTCCAGCGTGTCCCAGGCAGCATTGGTTCTCAGACCTGCATGGTCTATCGATAGAGCATCCTCTTTTACTTCCACAATGCCCAGACCTCTTCATTCAGGGCCCCTGTGTCTACCAGGATTTGGCCCGACTGGCTTTGACGGGATGGCTCTTGAAGCTTTCATCCTAAGGGCCAAAGGTTTTTCTGAGGCGGTCATTCAAACGTTGTTGAAAGCCCGTAAACCGGCTTTGGCTCAGATTTATTATAGAGTCTGGAATTCTTACTTCACCTGGTGTTCGGATAAGAATTATGATGCATACAAGTTCAGTACTGCCAAGCTTCTGGCGTTTCTGCAACAGGGCCTGGACTTAAGCCTTCCTCTGGCCTCCCTCAAGGTTCATATTTCAGCCTTGTCGATATGGTTTCCGAGAAAAATTGCGTCTGCCTGACGTTCATACTTTCACTTAGGGTGTTCTCAGGATTCAACCTCCCTATGTCCCTATGTCCCTCTGGTGGCTCCTTGGGATTTGTCTGTTGTTCTGGACGCCTTGCAAGAGGCTCCGTTTGAACCTCTTGAGTCTGTGGACCTTAAATGACTTACGCTTAAGGTCTTGTTTTTGCTGGATATTGCCTCTGCTAGACGGGTTTCAGACTTGGGTGCCTTGTCATGTCGATCACCCTTTCTGATTTTTCACCGTGACCGTGCGGGTCTTCGAACTCACCCTGGTTATTTATCTAAGGTGGTGTCATCTTTCCACCTTAACCAAGAGATTGTGGTTCCAGCCTTAATCTTTCCTGATTTGTCTTCCAAAGAGTGGTCTTTGGATGTGATACGGGCTCTCCGTATCTATGTGAAGAGAACTGCTTCTCTTAGGAGATCTGATTCTCTCTTTGTTCTTTTTGTCTTTCACAAGTGTGGCTGGCCTGTAAATAAGCAAACTTGGCCAGATGGATTAGAATGGTGATTGCACAAGCTTATGTACAGGCTGGTCTTCCAGCTCCTGCTACTATCAAGGCCCATTCTACTCAGTCTGTTGGACCTTCTTGGGTGGCTCGGCATGGCGTGACCCTCGAACAATTGTGCAAGGTGCTACGTGGTCCTTAGTGAACACATTCGTAAGGTTCTATGCCTTCGATACTTCCGCCTCTCAGGATGCTTCCTTTGGACGCCGGGATCTTGTGCCCGCTACAGTGCGTCCCCTCCCATGAGGAACTGCTTTAGGACATCCCCGATGTTATTCCCTGTGGAATACCAGTGTACCCAGCTGCAGAAAAGGAGATTTATGGTAAGAACTTACCTTTGTTAATTCTCTTTCTGCGAGGTACACTGGATTCCACAGGGTGCCCACCCTGACGCACTTAGCTTCTTTCAGTTTGTATGGCATTAGCCACTGGTACCTTCTCCTGTCGTGAGAATGTGGGTCTGTGTGGCTTCTAACTGTTATCTTCTCTTTTACCTGCTACTGCATTGGACTGGTTAACAAAACTGAGCTCCTGTGCAGTGGCGTAACTAGAAATTTTTCTCCCCCAAGCCAAAAAATTCTTCGGCGCCCTTCCCCCCCCCATCCCCCATAATTGGCACTATTAAAGGGATAAATGTGCGCGTGCCGCAAAATAGGGTGTGTGGCTTTGTTGGGATGGGCGTGGCTTCACATAAAGGGGCGTGGCATTGCAGGAAAAGACTACGTTATACCCCAGTTTTCCAACCTGCACACCCAGATGTTAGCCACCACGGGAAATAAAAATAATCCTGATTCATTCCCCTTACATTATTTGTCATTTTTCCCCCTTTTAGTAATGCCCAGTATACATTATGCCACATACTGCAATGGCCCTTATACATTATGCCACACACAATAATGCACATGACACAATATGCACACACCATAATGCCCCCGACACATTATGCCACACACCGTAATGCCCCCGACACATTATGACAGGAATCGCAATGCCCGTTATACATTATACCACATACCACAATGCCCGTGATATAGTATACAATACACCGTAATGCCTGACACATACCGCAATGCCCATTATACCCTATGCCACACACTGCAATGCCCGTTATGACCCCGAGACATTATACCACATACCATAATGCCCGTGATATAGTATGCCACACACCGTAATGCCTGTGACACATTATGACACACACCGCAATGTCCGTGATACATTATGCCACACACCATAATGCCCATTACACATTAAGTCCTACAGTAAGGCTTCTAATTACTTTTAAATTACCTGCTCGTTGCCAGGGGTTTCATGCACTGGGTGTCATGCTCGTTGCCAGGGGTTTCATGCACTGGGTGTCATGCTCGTTGCCAGGGGTTTCATGCTCTTGGTTCCATGCACGGTGCCAGGGGTTTTCATGCTCAGGGTGTCATGCTCGTTGCCAGGGGTATCATGCACTGGGTGTCATGCTCGTTGCTAGGGGGTAGTGCTTGTTGCTATGGCTGTGCTCCCAGTGCCACATATGTCCCCAGTGCCAGATATTACCCCAAGGTGCCAGGTACTCACATGACCCCAGTGCACAATATAGCCCACCCATATGTGCCAGGTACACATATACCCCCCAGTGCCACATATGCCCCCAGTGCCAGATATCCCCCCAGTGCCAGATATTCCCCCCCAGTGCCATATATTCCCCCCCAGTGCCAGATATGCTCCCAGTGCCAGATTTCACCCCCCCCCAGTGCCATATATTCCCCCCCAGTGCCACATATGCCCCCAGTGCCAGATATTCCCCCCAGTGCCAGATATTTCCCCCTCCCAGTGCCAGATATCCTCCCAGTGCCAGATCCCCCCCCCCAAGTGCCACATATGCCCCCAGTGCCAGATATTCCCCCCAGTGCCAGATACCCCCCAGTGCCAGATATGCTCCCAGTGCCAGATTCCCCCCCCCCAGTGCCACATATGCCCCCAGTGCCAGATATCCCCCCCAATGCCAGATATGTTCCCAGTGCCAGATTCCCCCACCCCCCCAGTGCCACATATGCCCCCAGTACCAGATATTCTCCCCCAGTACCACATATGCCTCCAGTGCCAGATATTCCCCCCCAGTGCCATATATGCCCCCTCTGCCGCCGCTCCACCGCTGGTTTGTGTTGGAGGGACACGGAGGGCACAGCGTGCGCCTCTCCTGTGTCCCTCCTGCATCATCTCCGCCGGCCGCAGGTCTAATAAACGAAGTGCCGGTTCGTGAGCCAATCAGAGCTCACGAACGGCACTTCGTTTATTAGACCCGTGGCCGCCGGAGATGATGCAGGAGGGACACAGGAGAGGCGCGCGCTGTGCCCTCCGTGTCCCTCCAACACAGCTGGGAGGGTTAGCAGGAGCAGATTGACATGCGGACGCTCGTCCGCATGTCAATCTGCGCTAAATCAGTGGCGCCCACGCAGCCCCTCTCCCCCAAACACCGCGAGGGCTGCGGGGGCAGTAGTTACGCCACTGCTCCTGTGCATGGTGGCGGGGTTGTAGAGGAGGCGGTGTAAGGCATCCTGGGAACAGTCAAAGCTTTAGCCTGTTGGTGCCTCAGATCAGTGCCGTTTCTTGCGGCGGGCAAGCCGTGCAACCGCACGGGGCGCCCGCCGCGGCACTTCTTCGTACTTTGAAACCTCCTTCTTTCTCCTCCCGAGTGTCCAGCTCGGGGGGCGGGGTCGCGCGTCATTCCACGAAACCCCCCCCCCCCCCCCCCCCCGAGCTTGGCACTCGGGAGGAGGGAGAAGGGGGAGCCGCGCAGACAAGGAGGGAGAGGCGGCTGAAGAGCGTCGAGAACCGCTTCAAATGTAAGTCAGCCCCTCTCCCTCCCTCTCTCTGTCTCTCTCTCTCTCTCCCTCCCTCTCCCCACCACCTGCCGGAATGTGTAAAATGGGGACCTGTCTGCCGCAATGTGTAAAATGGGGACACTTTTTCCTGCCGCAATGTGTAAAATGGGGACACTTTTTCCTGCCGCAATGTGTAAAATTGGGACACTTGCCAGCGTACTGTGTAAAATGGGGACACGTGCCTGCCGCAATGTGTAAAATGGGGACACTTTTTCCTGCCGCAATGTGTAAAATGGGGACACCTGTCTGCCGCAATGTGTAAAATGGGGTCACTTGCTTGCCGCAATGTGTAAAATGGGGGCACGTTCCTGCCGTACTGTGTAAAATGGGGGCACGTGCCTGCCGTACTGTGTAAAATGGGGACACTTGCCTGCTGCAATGTGTAAAATGGGGGCACATGCCTGTCGTACTGTGTAAAATGGGGACACTTGCCTGCCGTACTGTGTAAAATGGGGTAGCGTGCCTGCTGTAATGTGTAAAATGAGGACTTTTTTTTTGTATTTTCTTTTTTTATATCCTGTGGTGGCCGTGTTGATGAGATCAGATGAGGCCACGCCCATCTTAACAAAGCCATGCCCATTTTAATGAGGCCACGGCCCCTTACCGAGCGCGCGCGCATGCTTTTCCTCTTTATATCTATGGGGGGGGGGCGCATATTTAAATCTCGCACTGGGAGCCAAATTGGCTAGAAACGGCCCTGCCTCGGATCAAGGTCCAACTCTACACCCCAATGTTATTCCCTGTGGAATCCAATCCAGTGCACCTCGCAGAAAGGTAAGTTCTTACCATACATCAATCTATCTCTCTCTCTCTCTCTCTCTCTCTCTCTCTCTCTCTATATATATATATATATATATATATAAAACCTCCATAGGTGTGGCACTCATGACTCATTCAATAAAAAAAACAACCAGCGTGTATTCATAACGTTTCAGATTAATCAAAAACTGTCATCAAGATGCAATGCATGCTGGTTGTTTTATTGAATTCACCCTGAGTGCCGTACCTACTGAGGTTATGTGAGTCACAATGTGGAGGCATCGGGTTTAGATGCTGCATGCTGAATGAGTGCCAGACGTGCGCGTGTGTGTGTGTGTGTGTGTGTGTGTGTGTGTGTGTGTGTGTGTGTGTGTGTAAATATTTCTTTATTTCTTTATAGCACTCAGAACAATTTTTTATGGACTCAGTTTCTCAATCTGGATGACTGTATTATTGTGTAAGTTAGTCTTGTTCGATACTCTAAATGAGGATGATACAATACATGTTGTCCCAGATGAGCAGATTGCTGTAACTTAATGTCCTTAGGTTTATGAGCGGCTACAATAATACTACATTCAGATCGCAAATGCCGGCTCCTACCCGATAAGAGAAACGTGTACTTACCGGGTGGGATCCGGCATTTGCGCTCCGTTGCTGGCTTTCCGACCCGGCAATATACCGGGTCGGTTGCCATAGCAGCGGAGGGCGCAGCAGCAGCAGGGGCGGGGGTGGAGGCGGCGCCGGGAGATGAGCTCATCTCCTGCGCCGCCTCTGCCTATGCTGTGAATGGGAGCCAACTCTCACAGATGATACATTTTACTTCAACTTGAGCCGTCTGTTATTAACCTCCCCGCACTCTTGTGGCTTCTCTAGTTTCTCTCTGTATATATACAGTAAGTCTTGGAATGCAGCTGTGAATAAAGCTTGTAAATGAGGTCTCTCACACTATATAGTTATTATTGAATAATAGCTTCACTTCTGTATTTTGCTTCTGCCTCGAATATATTAATAGCAAGTATACAATTACAAATCTTTAAACTGTATTTCAGACAGTAAATTAGCAGGTTACTGTATATGCTAATATATTTTTATTATCCTTTATTTATATGGCGCCACAAGGGATCCGCAGTGCCCATTTACAGAGTACATACATGAATAATCAAAACAGGAAACAGGGACTTATGATGCCCATACACTTGTGCGACACGACATCGTGGGGCATAGCACCGGCAGTTCAGGTGAGATGAAATCGCACCTGAACTGCTAAAGTGATTACCATGCGATCATGCGATAGATCGCATGGTAATCACGTGATGGGCACGTCACCGCCGAGTGGGAGCGGCCTCTGGCCACTCCCGGCGGGTACCCATTACAGTGCCATATATAGCACGTGTTTTTAAAAACACATGCGATCGCACTGCGATTCGATAAATATTAAGTGCAGCACATACTATCTTGAGACGTGAGATTCAACCGGCGTGCTCGCGTATCGCGTCGAAAGGTAACTTAAATGTGCATACAACCCTTCAATTTCTCTCACAGATGCGGTCAAAATCGAAGGTTAGCACCGATTATCTCACAAGTGTATGGGCACCATAACAGTTGTAGACAATGTAGGATATGTACAGGGTATATAAACATACTGTATCTGCATCAGCAGACAACACTGACATAAGTATCAGGGTGGCAGATAATCACAGGATTTGGTGCCATCGCAGATGGTTTAAATAAGAAAAGGATAAGGACATGAGGGAAGAGGTTACATTCTAAAGGGGCGGGCAGACAGATAGGGTGACACAGACGGGGTATATGATAATATTGTGACTGGCAGTCAATCCCTATAGCACAGTTTCTGGAAATGCCACTCACTAGTACCTCCTTCTCTATAATATAAGTGCTCAATACAGAAGGGGAATTATTAAGCCCTTATCGTAGGGTACTTCTTTATTTATATATATATATATATATATAAAAGGAACGCAGCGGCACCCAGAGTCTTTACAAAACAGAATTGTGTATTTAAAAAATCACTACATGATATCTCAACGTTTCGGGGCTTACATGCCCCTTTGTCAAGTTCAGTTACTCACCTTGACAAAGGGGCATGTTAGCCCCGAAATGTTGGGATATCATGTAGTGATTTTTTAATACACAATTCTGTTTTGAAAAGACTCTGAGTGCCGCTGTGTTCCCTCCTGACTTTGCCTAGCCTATCTTTGCGAGCGGGCACCAGAGCAGCATATTTTGTGGGAGTGCTGGTCCATATGATTACTGTGTGTGTGTGTGGGTGTGTCGGTGTGTGTCGGTGTGTGTGTGTGTGTGTGTGTGTGTGTGTGTGTCGGTGTGTTTGTGAACCCTTCAGAATTTTCTCTATTTCTGCTGAAATTTGGCCTAAAACTTACTCAGATTTTCAAACAAGTCCTATAAAGTAGATAAAGAACCAAATCAAACATATGAGACAAAATAATTCGATGTGCTAATTTTTTTATTGTGGAAAATGTTCCAATATCACATATCTGTGAGTGGCAAAAGTATTTTGCATTTGGATTCCTATACACTGGACGAAACATACAACTTCCGGCATTTAATTTCCGTCCGTGGCATGTGATTCCCGGCCGAGGCACGTGACTTCCGGCACTGGCATGTGACTCCCTACTTATGACTGCATGTACGAGATTGATATACAACTTCCGGTTGCGGCATGGTAGTTCCAGCCGTGACGGGTGATTGTGCGGCACGTGACTTCCAATATTTGCTGATACTGGAAGTAGATATTGTGTTATGGGAACATCATTTTAGCCGGCTCCAAAGGTTCTTAATGTTGTGAATATGTGTTTATTTGGGATGGGTTCATTCAAATGTATGTAAATGGATTCCGGGAGTTTTTTACTATGGGGAATAGGTTGTTTAGAGCAGAATTTCATGGCTAGATTTAGGGTATACTGATGTGATAATCTTAAATTAGTGTATCTATTTAAATTAGTTTATCTGTAGGGTCAAGGTGTAAGGTAAGTATTTTCTTTATTTTAATTGGGTCTATTTTTGATTACCTGTTAATCTTTGATTTCTTTTACAGCTTCCCTCGATATTTCTGGAACTCGTTACATGGATCATCACCGAATGGAAACCAACAACTGAAGCTAGATAACCCTATGTATCTTATAAGGACGTTTGATATGTTTCTATACCACTAACTGTAATTACACCAATATTTCAACTCTAAAGGATATCACACGAATTCACTCCATCGGAACTCTTTTGAGTTAAAGAACAAATTTTATTAAACTGGATTCTTCAATAACTGCCGATGTTTACCTTTAAATGAAGGTTAGTATTTCATGTATTGCATAACATCAATAAATAACAATTTTGTCACAACATACAATATGAATGCTACTTATGCGATACCTTATTTTTCGTACAATACTGTAACATCTATAACCCCACAGTTCAGCTGATTCTTCGTACGTTGGTGCACTTATATCCCTGAATCCATTGTCTATCTTGCTCTTACTGATGGTAAATTGTAAATGTATCAGCCCTATATATATATAGAAATATTGCAGTAACAGAACTCCTTTCTTTTATCTGCCTTTCTTTTTAATCCTTCTCTTCATCAATCAATTAAATTAGGTCCCTTCGCTTCTGTGGCTCTCTATACTCTTGTAATCCACTGAAGAGGATGTTTATAATAAGATTTCCGCATTACAGGAATTTTCTCTCAACGCTGTTAACTAATCTTCTATCTTTGTTATATATATTCTTATTAGTTGTACTCCTATATGGCTCATAGACTTAGCTGCCACAATCTGTCTGAAGCAGAGCTCTAGATTAATGTTCTGTCCGAAGCAAAGATCTATATTGCAGGAACGTAAGTTAATTATCTGTGTATACCAAGAGGGTACCTTACTTCTAGGCAACTGAAGAGGTAACTGAGGACTCTATCTGCAGAGTTGAAAGAAACATTTAATGTAGGAGCTCACTAACTCTGCTTACTAAATGGCTGCTGGCTGGGAAGGTCTTTCTGAGGGAGTCCCTTAGAGAGTTCTTTCCAAACAGAGTTGCACTCTACAGCTTTATATCCCAATATCTCTCTGTTCTAGAATGTTCTGAGGCCAAATCTTCAGGGCTAGAGGTCTGTGTCTGATATTTGCAATGTGAGCTAATTCTGGCTATTATCACCGATAGGTTGACGTTGTCTTATGTAAAGTAGGTGACACCTTCCTTTTATTAATGGCCACTACCTCCGCCTCCTGACGTTCCCCTGGTCTTTTTATACTGAGCTGAATTTATTAGCCTCCTCCTTCTTCCCCTGCCCGTCACTCACTGTGATATTGACTTCCCTTTTTACAGTCAGCGTGACCCGCTCACCATGGCCGCCAAGGTCTCTCCCGCTCTCAGCGTCGCTCTGTCCGGATTAAGTTGGACTCCTGTCGTGGCGCACTCACTGTTGTATTGGAGGGTGGTGAGTACTTGGTCCGGGTCCCCAGTGATATCCGTCGGGCTCTGGCGGTACGCTCTGTCGTCTGTGCGGCAACCACGTTGTCAGCTCCCGTCTCCTCACAGCTCCCTCTCGTGCTCCTGTCTTCTCACAGCTCTCTCTCGTGCTCCCACACACCCTCTCTTATATCACCTCCCTGGTGAAGTTCCCGTATCTCTCCCGCCAGCGGCGCGGGCCAGTTCAGTTCTCTCCGACACGGACTCCACTGGGTCCTAGTGTTCCCCGGATTCTTCACTTGTATAAATAATTAAGGCAGATACTGCAATCAGCAAGTCTATAGTGACCCCGGTATAACTAACATCCCCAGTGATACCAATTTAATTAAAGCAGTTCAGTCTCTAGTTCTGGGTATCACACTGAGGATTTCAGGAAAAGGGGTATAAATGCCCCGCCCTGCAACACTTTCCTTATACTGTACATTGAGAAAGATACATCAAGTATCGAAACACGTTGGTGAGGAGATGGAGGATTCTGGACAACTACCCAGGGGCCAGGAGGACGTTTCCGGGGACACCTGAGGTTCTCCATGGTTCATGCATTTATGTCTACCTTTTAAAAGTAGACATCTCCATCACATAGGAGTCCCGTTGTCTGCATTGTTGTCTGGATGTACTTGATTGTTATACACTCATTTGTCTGCTTTTGCTGGTGGACAGAGGGGTCTATTTACTAAACCTTGGATAGAGATAAATTACACAGAGAATTAGCGGTCTATTTACTAAGCCTTGGGCAGAGATAAAGTACTAGACAATCAGCTCATAACTGTCATGTCACAGGCTAGGTTTGAAAACAGACAGTTTGGAGCCGACTGGCTGGTACCTTATCTCCAGCGACTTTATTCCCATCTAAGGCTTAGTAAATAGACCCCAATGTCCAGTGGTGCAAGTAGAAACATATTCTTAGTGGTACTGTGTGTGCATGATCAATGGGCGTGACAACATGCCATAAAGTCAACATGACACGCCACTTAATTTCTCATCACTCTGGAAACATTCCTTTACATTCTAAATGCATCTTACCTATTTGGTGGTTTCTAACAATGGGGAGATGTATACTCCCTGGTCAGATAGCGTCTTCAGCCGGTATTCACTATTCATGTAGGAAATCACATGGTCTGGAAGATGCTTGTTTGCATAGGAATAAAACCAAAGTCATCATCATACAACAGAGATTCAACCAGACTCATGCCACCTGTGTCACCTTCTACCCCTGCATCTCCCAGCTACACCATCCTCCCCCCTTCTTTCAGCCACACCATCTTCTACCCCCCTACATTTCTCAGCCACACCATCATCTGCCGCCTGTGTCTCTCAGCCACACCATCATCTCCCGCCTGCGTCTCTCAGCCACACCGTCATCTCCCATGCTACTCTCAGCCTGCCCCTTTTACATATGTGTCTGTAAGCCTGCCCTCCCTTCATTCTGTGTCCCTCAGTCTGCCCCTCCCCCCCCACTGCTACCATTTCACTCTTTGTCTCTCAGCCTGCACCCTTCACTCATAGTATTTTAAGCATCCCCTGAATCCCCCTCCATACATTGCCTGGCAGCTTCCCTCACCTGTAGATCTGTGGGAGCCAGCAGACAGTAAGGCCAGGCAGACGCAGGAAAAAAAAAAAGACAATGGGATCTGCTATACTGCACTGCAGACAGACCAGACAGCATGTCGGTGTTGCGCTCCTGCCTCTTGACATCCCTGGCACAGTTGGAGGTGAACATAGCAGTAAAAGTGGAGCAGGCACAGGTGCACTGCAAAGTATACAACAAGCGGTACGGTGTACCTGCTGTCAAATTTTTAAGGGTACGCAGTACCCACACTCTTGCACCACTGTGTGACATGGCACAGTGTGGTGGGGGGCTTAGCATGTGTGTAGTGTACATAGCATAAGCAAGTGTGTACTGTGTTACACATGGCACAGTGTGGTGGGGGGCTTAGCATGTGTGTAGTGTACATAGCATAAGCAGGTGTGTACTGTGTTACACATGGCACAGTGTGGTGGGGGGCTTAGCATGTGTGTATTGTACACACAGTAACATGCTGTGTACTGTGTTACACATGGTGCAGGGTGATGGATGGGTTGGCGCTAAGAATGTGTGTACTCAACAGTACAGAGCAGGCTGTGTGGGGCTGCTGCTGTCAGTGTCTGTGTGTGTGGCTATGCCTGTGCTGCTGCTGTACCTAATAATGTCATCCGGAACCCACCACACACACACATTCAGTGAAAGATTCGGGCACTATGCTGTGCTTGATGCCGCCAACTCCTCTCATGAGCGTGATCTTCCCTCTCTCCCTGCGGTGTCTCAATCAGTCCCCGCTCATGGGAGCTGTGTGCCAATCACCGCGGACACCTTCTGACCCCCGGACATGCACCCACCCAGTCTAAGAAGCAGCAGGAGGATGAGATAAGGCTCCGCCTCCCGGCAGCCGTGGCAATGATAGCGGGGTGGATCACAGCTCACAGGTGCACTACAAAGTGTGTGGCGGTCGTACGGCATACCTGTTGCCAAATTCTTAAGGTTACGCCCTACCCAAGCGAACCCGCACACTTGCACCACTGCCAAAGTCCCAACCAACCAGCTCCTAACTGTCATTTTTCAAACACAGCCTGTGACATGACAGTTATGAGCTGATTGGCTGGTACTTCATCTCCGTCCACTTTATCTCCATCCAAGGCTTAGTAAATAGACCCCTTAGTGTTTTGTAGAAGTCCATTCTGTTGATTTTAAGTGTTTTTAATAAATATACAGTATCATATGGTTTTACATTATGGAGAGTCACCTTTTGAATAGCATATAATCTGGAGTGAATAGCCCCTAAAGGATTGAGAAAATGGTGGATTGGTTCTCTACAAACATCAGTTTCTGCTCCCATGGGCTTTAATTGTCTACCATTTACCTGGTAGACTACACGTTCTGGTACGAGTCTACATCATATTTATCCTATCTAATGAAGTCATGAGAATTACATTGGCCCTCATTCCGAGTTGATCGGTCGCAAGGCGAATGTAGCAGAGTTACACACACTAAGCCGCCGCCTACTGGGAGTGAATCTTAGCTTCTTAAAATTGCGAACGAAGTATTCGCAATATTGCGATTACACACTTCTTAGCAGTTTGAGAGTAGCTCCACACTTACTCGGCATCTGCGATCAGTTCAGGGCTTGTCGTTCCTGGTTTGACGTCACAAACACACCCAGCGTTCGCCCAGACACTCCCCCGTTTCTCCGGCAACTCCTGCTTTTTTTCCGGAAACGGTAGCGTTTTCATCCACACGCCCATAAAACGCTGTGTTTCCGCCCAGTAACACCCATTTCCTGTCAATCACACTACGATCGCCGGAGTGAAGAAAAAGCCGTGAGTAAAAATACTATCTTCTTAGCAAAATAACTTGGCGCAGTCGCAGTGCGACTATTGCGCATGCGTATTAAGCGGATTTTCACTGCGATGCGATGAAAAATACAGAGCGAACAACTCGGAATGAGGGCCATTATTTTTGTGTATCTGCCTATTCCCGTTAAGGTACTGAGATTGAACGCCAATGAAGGATCTTCTATGACATCTAAGGATTCAGAAGGAAATTTTTCTTATTCTCATCTACACTTGTATCTTCAGCCAAGAACATTTTTGTAGCCTCTATTCCTCCTTTATGAGGATTGCTTGTGCAGAGTGCCTCTACCTCTACTGTAGGCCACTCATAGTCAGAATTCCACTTACTATAAGTAAACTGTGAGGCTGTAGCCACACCTCCTGATGAAGTTGAAAGACAAAACGCATTGGCCAACGAACAAGGACAAAGTGATTTCTCCCGCCGCTGAGCCAGAGTTTGTCTGTGGACAATCAACGGTGGAGCTGGGGATCCAGCCTGTATTGCAGTGAATTGCTCCTATGATACACACTTGATGTTTTAAACTGAAATGTACATGGGCATTTAATTATAAGTAAAGTTTTTTTATACCTGACTCACGAGTACCCTCTCCATTGTTATTACAGTTCCGTAGTGATTTGACCTTGTGGCTTGGAGTGAGGAGACAACAGTACAAAACATATATGGAGAAGCGCAGAGCAACAAAAATGTTAGGGGTCTATTCATGAAGCAGTGAAAAGTGTGGAGAAGTGAGCCAGTGGAGAAGTTGCCCATGGCAACCAATCAGCATTAAAGTAATATGTATTTATTTTTATTTTTTTTATAAATACTGTTTATTGAAAAATTTTGTCAATGTACAATAGACAATGAACAATTGGAAGGGGGGGGAGGGGAAGACAGAAGGAAAAAGAGTGGGGGGGGGGGGGGGAGTACAGCAATGCATACATACGTTATCAAACATCCGGATAAGTAGGAATTCCAAATATTAATGTAAAGAATACAAAAGTAGTTGCGTCAGAAACCGTATGTCAAAGGAAGGGAGGCATTTATAGTAAGCCAACCATGGAGACCAAGTATCAGTAAAGGCTAACGCATTGTTATCAATCAGACTGGAGAGGAATTCCATATGGTAAGTATCCCAGATGGCTGCAACAACAGCTGCGATGGAGGGAATCGTGTGCGATTTCCTATGGTAGGTAATTTTACATTTCACTGCGGTCGTGATATGCCAGATGAGCTTCTGTAAAGGTTTAGGTGTCCCAGGTATGGACCGAGGAAAAAGAAAGAAAGAAGGGGAAAAGGGCATGTCTACTCCAGTGATTCGTAAAACCAATCTCCAGATAGCCCTCCAAACCGAAACCATCCTGGGACATTCCCAAAATATGTGGAGCAGGGTACCCCTCAACCCACAACCCCTCCAACACACGTCCGATGCGGAGGGGAATATTCTACTTAATCGTGTCGGAACTAAGTACCATCGGACATATAATTGAAATTAATTTTCCCTATGTCTAATAAAGGTCGCAGAGGCAACTAAAGGGGTCATTCCGAGTTGATCGTAGCTGTGCTAAATTTAGCTCAGCTACGATCGTAAACTCAGACATGCGGGGGGACGCCCAGCACAGGGCTAGTCCGCCCCGCATGTCAGTGCCGCCCCCCCCCCTTCCCCCACAGAAGTGCAAAGGCATCGCACAGCGGAGATGCCTTTGCACTTCAAGAGTAGCTCCCGACCAGCGCAGCTTTAGCGTGCTGGCCGGGAGCTACTCTTTCGCTCCCAGACCCGCAGTGGCTGCGTGTGACGTCACGCAGCTGCTGTAGGCCACTCCCCGCATGGTCCGGCCACGCCTGCGCTGGCCGGACCACGCTCACCGCCGCCGTTTTGCCCCCTCCTGCCCATCGACCACCTCTGCCTGTCAGTCAGGCAGAGGCGATCGCCAATCAGGCAGAGGCGATCATTATACAGCGACGGTGGGCCATGCGCCGTGCAATTCTGCAAAAAACTGCAGCGTGCGATCGGGTCAGAAAGACCCCTAAATTCTGTCTAATCCAGTGTTTCCCAACCGCGGTCCTCAAGGCACACTAACAGTCCTGGTTTTAGTGATATCCAGGCTTGAACACAGGTGACTTAATTAGTACCTCAGTTATTTTGATTTAACCATCTGTGCTGAGGCCTGGATATCACTAAAACCTGCACTGTTGGTGTGCCTTGAGGACCGCGGTTGGGAATGCCTGGTCTAATCTGTTCCCAGGTGTCTGCACCCATGTGGTCTTGCAAGTCATTTTCCCAAGCCGTCTCGTGTAGGGCCAATGTGGGTAGATTACAATTAAGCATGAGGTGATATATTGTTGATAAAAGGCCCTTAGAGGGAGAGTGAAGGAAGCATAATGACTCCATAGGGGATCTGGTCAAAGAACTATGCGACTGAAGAAAAGCTAAGTGAAAACTACGTAATTGCAGGTACTGGAAGAAACATTGTGGTGGGAGTCCATATCCATATCTGAAAAGGGTGGAAAAGAACGTAACAATGCTATATAATTGATAAACAGAAGATCATGAGCTAACCAATGCTGAAAGGCTTGTGTATCCATACCTCCGGAGAATAGTGGATTATCCCATAGGGGAGAAAGAGAGCAGGAGGGGAGGACGATAAAGAGAAAGTCTTAGTAAGCCTATCCCAGAGCAAGATGGTGAATGCTATGGATGGGAAATTAGTACAATCAGGGGGCCTTTGAGAGCGAGGGATCCAAAGAATGGTGGAGATGGAACTCACATGAACAAGTTCAGATTCCAATTGAACCCATCTACGAGAAGATATGTGTGAATGCCAGGGAACAGTCTGGGAAAGATGGGCCGCATAATAATACAAGTTGATATTAGGCACCCAAGTCCACCCTCTCTGGTCTCGTTATATAGAGTTTTGAGTCGAACACGAGGTCTTTTGCCCGACTATAAAAAGCGTGAGAATTTCTTCTGCAAATCTAAAAATACATGCGAGGGGATCCATACTGGGATCGATTAAAAGAGGTATAATAGGCGAGGTAGGACATTCATTTTCAGGGCTTTGGCGTGACCCGTCCATGAAATGAATTGACGAGACCACTTTAGGAGACCACTAGTGACACTATGAATTAACCCAGGATAATTAGCCACATACAGCTGAGAGTATTGTCTGGTTAGATATATGCCTTAAGTATTTCAAGCGGAGATGCCTTTGCACTTCAAGAGTAGCTCCCGGCCAGCGCAGCTTTAGCGTGCTGGCCGGGAGCTACTCTTTCACTCCGAGAGGCCAACCTTGTAACTAGAAAAGGTTGCAGTCTTAAGGAAACGACATACACATCGTCATGGAACCCCATCTGTACAGGGGAGATCCAGATGTTGTGGGGGCGAGGCCGTAAGGAGAACAGAAGTATGCCATCAGTTCATTAACAAAAACAACAGTAGAATGTGGGTCACTAACATGGGCATGAGGGGAGGGCCTGCAAGGCAAAGGGGGAGACCCCAATTATATGAACATAGGGCACGACTAAAAAGGGTCCATTCCGATATCGGAAAAACCTGAGCAGGAGAACAAACTGTACCCTAGCGTGTCAGGATAAACTATCACAACATAATAAACAAACATAGAAGGACAAAGACATGTAGCAGGTAATAGAGATAATTGCAGATATCATTCGTTTTTCGTTCTAAAGTGTCCGTTCGAGATCCCAGAGAGGAAATTTCCCTTTTAAGTACTTGGCTGGCCGCTCGCAGTTCGACTCGGAATGTGGTCGCAATCCTTTGTACTAGGGAGTCATATGGATCAGCATCAACAGTGAGAGCGGAATCGGATCTGGATGGGGAGATTTTTGCCCTGTTTAGGGCCGAAAAAAGAGGATGAATCTCCAGCGGGAGCTTTACGATTTCTATTAGACATGTTCAGAGTAACTCAGAGCAACAATGTATAGATATATAGAAAAAACTGAGAAGAAGATGGGGTAGACCCCAATACCTTGCAGTGAAACAGGTGTTTCTCACATGGACATCACAGAGGAATAACACAGGAAAAGATAGAGACCTGACCAGCAGTGACTCCTATTTCCAGAGAGCAGAGAGCTAAGCTGTGCCAAGCCCAGTAGTCCCACACTGTATTGAGGTATGAGAGTCCACTTATGAGGGAGAGGTTCCTAACAAAGGACAACTTCTTCCAGAGGAGCCAGGGGGTAAAGACAGAGCACAATGACAGCATCGCTTAAAATGCACAGGATGGGATATGTTAAATATGGGCCAAGCAGTGTCTTCAGTATGCTCACTATGGGCTGCAGTGTGTGCAGAGACAGGCTGCCTTTCCATATATGGGCTTTCAAGATGGCCACCGCATGCAGGGATTACATAGCAGCTCATCTCACTGTCAGCTCCTGGCCGCCGCAGCACGATCCCCAGGAGCAGAGGAGTCCTCTCTTCAGAGCTAGGCAGCCACAGGTATGCAGAGGAGCTCCAGACAGCCCTCCAGGCAGCGTCACGGCCGTGCATGGGAACCGTGCCGGATGCAATGAAAAATTGAGTCCCCGGCTCTTGAAGGGAGACAAGGCCACAACCTGCGTGAGCGCACGGGTCGCACCCCGGCTCAGCAGCTTCAGCTCGCGGTAGGGTTCCAGGTGCAGGGAAGCCTATTACGGGTGCAGGAGCCCCAAAGAGCAGCTTATGAGGCACGGCAGACACAAATAGAGTGGTCCAATCAGGGAGCTTACAGAACGCACATCCACATCAGTCTGCATCCAGGCCACGCCCGAGCATTAAAGTCATATTTATCATTTGCATACTGAACGGAGCAGCTGGTTGTCATGGGCAACACTTTTCACTGCTTCATGAATAGACCCCTTAAGCGCAATACTGAATACTATGAAGTCTGAATACTTGCTGTTATCAGAGCGTCATTTGGTTTACTGTTGATGTTTTTTATATTGAATAGATTTTTATTGTTGAACTATTTGTTAATCCTTCGGTTATCTCCATTTAAGAATGGCTGTTATGAGGTCAGATAAAATTATGAAGGTTTCAGGAATGCCATAAAGTAATTATTGAACAATTACATATTGCATATTGTGGTTAAGCCCAGATGATTAGTACACATGAGGATATTGATTTGGATACTTTTTGTGAAGGGTTTAGTATGAAATACCTACAATCAAAATCCCGCTGATAAAAATACCGACAACAATTGACCAACGGTCAAAATACCAACAAGGTCATAATCCTGACAAGGTCAAAATCCCAATATTTAAAATACCTACAAAGTCAAAATACTGACATTTAAAATGTCGACAGGTCAAAAAGTCGACATGCGGTTTTCATTGATTTTTTGTGTGTTTATGTCGACATGGACACTGTATAAGTGTGCCGTGTCCCTTAGCATTGATTGCTGCACTCACCATGCTTCGGTCACAGTATTATATTCCCCCTACAGGTCCACTGGGATGGTAAAGTATGAACAATTCGGTTTCAATTAAAAAAACATGACAAACTCATGTCAACTTTTTGACCTGTCGACATAAATGTTGGTATTTTTACCTTGACAGTATTTTTAGATGTCTGTATTTTGACCTTGTCTGTATTTTGCCCGTCTGTCAAGGGTTGTCGGGATTTTCACCGTCTTCATTTTGATTGTGGGTAAATTGACCACATCCCATTTATGAAAAGTCAGAAAAACTTTAAAGGTAATGAAATTAAGTTGGAAAATAACGACATTTGAGAGATATACTGTATAGCGTTTAAAAGAGTACCTAGAGGTTTAGGAATTAACAAAACCCCTACATTTAGAAATGAGAGGAAAGAGTTTTTAAACAAATGATCTGAGATTCTTGATGAATGCTCTTTTGAACTTATGAAGTTAATTATAATAGGAAGGAAAAGGGAATTGAGTGATGTGGATAAAGATATTGTAGAAATAGAGAAATAGATTGAACCAATCAAAGAAGTAGAAGAGTATAAGGAATTAAAACAGTCTAGCGAAGAAGAAAAATCAGGAAACTAGAGAAAGAAATAATAAATGCCAACAAGGTAATATAAGAAAATGGCCCAATAGTGAGAGATACAGAATTGATGATATTGCTGAACGTAAAATAAATCAGGTACAAAGTACTTATAGATATAGACTTAAGGAAAGTAAAAGAAATGACCTGAGGTTATCCAATAGATATAAAACATTAGCCTTGACCCAATTATACAGTTCAAGATAGACGTTTTTTTCCGGAGGGGTACAAATTGGAGAAACAAAAAATATAAGGAGAACTCGGATACACAGTCCAGGGGGCAGTTTAAAAAGGAAAAAGAGGAGCAAAAGAGGAAGAGAATTAATAAAGGCAGAACTCCAGATAAAAGTAGACCTATCCTGAGTTCAATTAAAATTAAATTAAATTACTGTTACAAGGTTTATCATTTGCTCTTAATGGATTGAAATTATTTATAGATACCAACAAGTTTGGTAGAAATGTGACTTTAAAAAGGCGTTATGCAAAAAAATCAAAAGGATAGAGGAAAATAACACTGAAAATAAATTAAACACTCCTAAAAGCAAATCTACATTCTATCCAATAGAATTGAGAGGGAGTTATAACTTTATCATCATTGGTCAGGAAAGATTTAGATAAATTGTCAAAAACAAGAGGAAAGTTTAAAGATAATCTGAACAAAGATGAACGTGAGGCAATGAAATCACTGGAGCAAAATGTTATTAAAATGGTAGACAAGGTAGGGGGGATAGCGCAATTAAATAGAGATGATTATATCAATGAATGTCTAAGGGGTAGGAATCGACAGTTTCCTGATTCGACAGCATTCGACTGTCGATACCCTCCTTCCCGGGCACTGAATTAGACATATTCAATTTGAAATGGATTCGACATGCCTCCGATCGGAAAGTGGCCCATGCTCAGATTGTGTGCTGCTGGGATTTGACTTCATGAATATCACAATCTGGTCAGAAAAAGGCTCCGTTATTGTAGTCAGTGTAAAAAAATATGATATATATGTTAAAAATGCAGATTGCCCTAATAAAAAACAATTCCACAAGTCAGCTGACTGTGTAATGGCTGCTCTTCACCCTGACGTCTCAAGCATAGGAGTTGTTTTGGTGAAGTGCAACCTGGGTAGAAATGTTGAATCATGGGTACATTCCTTCCCTCAGCTCGGTAAAGAAAACAGTATTCGGGGAAAAAATCAAAATATAATAATGTGGCTCATAAAAATAAAAAAAATAGTAGTAGAAATCTAAAAACGTAAAAAAAATTAAAGCATTTAAAATTTCTTGTCAGCTCACGATAGAAAACACAAAAAAGAAAATCAAGAGAGCGCTAGTTCACATTTGATGTGGATATTTTATTTATATTAAATGAAAAAAAGTTATAAGAAAAATTTATTATTTCTCTAGCAATGTTTAAAACATTTCAACTTATTGCCGGCCGGCAGAAACACTCTCACCACATAAAAAATAATAATAATTCTAAAACAGGACAATTCCCTTTCTTAAAAAAGAACAATTTGCATGAATCCTAAAAATACAGCTATTTATATAGTAATCAGTGAATGCTTCACAATTTTTCTCACAGATTGTATATGTATTAATTTTAACCATGGATGTAATACTAGTCACATATTTTAAGCAAAGTCTCTCCAGAGAATTGAAACCTGTATTCAGTTGCTTTTTGAAATCTTGCTACAATGTAACAGTCCACGTATCAAAATTGTGAAGGAATGCTGAAGATATTCCTGGGTATGTTTATGAAACAATGAAACAACATTCAAATGAGCTATAATGATTAGTGGCAATTGCTTTCACTGGTAATTATTTGCTCTTAGATGAATATGCTCGTTAAGCCAATATACTTTCACAGATGTTTGAGCCAGTTATCCGTAGCCTGTACTAAATATATAGAATGAATGTTTTGTCATGCAAAAATGTCTCCGAAGCAATCACCGTGCGTGTGATAGTGCTCCCGGCTGATTGACTCACCGATCACCTGTTAGCTGTGGGACTTAAATTTCTCATCTATCCACGGCAGCAGACAGTTCGTCCTCCCGGCTTTTAATGGTAATATCTTGTACCTTTAGCCTTATCCGGAGTCCGTGAATTCAAGCTGGTGGTAGTTTTCCCTTCTCAGGTGGTGTCGGTTTACACCGATCAGGCTGGTGTGAGTTCCTCCGTATGGATTCCTCCGCTAACTGTGCGGGCAATGATAGACAGACGCGTTTCTCCGCCTACTCCTCAGTATCGGCGGCTTCCTCAGTGTCATGAGCCACCTGAGAAGGGAAAACTACCACCAGCTTGAATTCACGGACTCCGGATAAGGCTAAAGGTACAAGATATTACCATTAAAAGCCGGGAGGACGAACTGTCTGCTGCCGTGGATAGATGAGAAATTTAAGTCCCACAGCTAACAGGTGATCGGTGAGTCAATCAGCCGGGAGCACTATCACACGCACGGTGATTGCTTCGGAGACATTTTTGCATGACAAAACATTCATTCTATATATTTAGTACAGGCTACGGATAACTGGCTCAAACATCTGTGAAAGTATATTGGCTTAACGAGCATATTCATCTAAGAGCAAATAATTACCAGTGAAAGCAATTGCCACTAATCATTATAGCTCATTTGAATGTTGTTTCATTGTTTCATAAACATACCCAGGAATATCTTCAGCATTCCTTCACAATTTTGATACGTGGACTGTTACATTGTAGCAAGATTTCAAAAAGCAACTGAATACAGGTTTCAATTCTCTGGAGAGACTTTGCTTAAAATATGTGACTAGTATTACATCCATGGTTAAAATTAATACATATACAATCTGTGAGAAAAATTGTGAAGCATTCACTGATTACTATATAAATAGCTGTATTTTTAGGATTCATGCAAATTGTTCTTTTTTAAGAAAGGGAATTGTCCTGTTTTAGAATTATTATTATTTTTTATGTGGTGAGAGTGTTTCTGCCGGCCGGCAATAAGTTGAAATGTTTTAAACATTGCTAGAGAAATAATAAATTTTTCTTATAACTTTTTTTCATTTAATATAAATAAAATATCCACATCAAATGTGAACTAGCGCTCTCTTGATTTTCTTTTTTGTGCTTTATATTTGGGGCATATATACCAATAGCCCTATAGAGAGCAGCTTCAAAACATTTGTGTAAATCACAGCGCCAGGTTTGGTTCATTCTCACGATAGAAAAACTTGCCGAAATGAAAATGTCGAAAAAAACACTGATACCAATTCGTCTTCAATTGAATATACTTTTGTCGAAAAGCCGGATTTTTAACATTATTGTCGAAAAGTCAAAAGTCGAAACGGATCCAACAGGTTTTTTGTCAAAAAGTGGCGTATTGAATTGTCGAATGCAATTCAACAGGTTTTTTTGTTGAAAAAACCCTGTTTACCAACAAAACGATGGATTCGACACCAATTGAATATACCCTTAAGACTTCTAAATGATTCTGTCTCATGATTCTAAATCATTTAGAATCATGTGACAGAATCATTTAGAAGTCTTATGGGTATATTCAATTGGTGTCGAATCCATCGTTTTGTCGGTAAACGGGGGGGGGGGTTTCGACAAAAAAACCTGTCGAATTGTGGGTAGGATGATATTCCACTCAACTAGTTAAAAATGCTGCAGTGCAAGTAGAAAAAAAATTCTTAGTGGTACTGTGTGCGCCAAAATATGGGTCTGGCCACATGATGCATGGCCAATGAAAATAGGGGCGTGATGCACATATGGGGGGCCAGATACACCTATGACCCCAATTGTGCAGTACCAGATACAAATATGCCCTCAATAGTATCAGATACACAAATGCCCCCAATAGTGGAGTGCCAGATACACATATACCTCCAGTAATGCAGTGCCAGATACACATATGCCCCCATAGTGTCAAGTAAAAATATGCCCCCATAGTGCCAGAAATACATATGCCCCCACAGTACCAGATACACATATGCCCCCAGTGCCAGATATGCCCCCACAGTGCCAGATACACATATGCCCCCAGTGCCACATTTGCCCCCCAGTGCCAGATACACATATGCCCCCAATACCACATATGCCCCCCAGTGCCAGGTACACATATGCCCCCAGTGTCACGTACCTCCCCCCAGGTGCCAGGTACACACGCTACCCCACTCACTGCAGCACGTGCCTCTCCTGTGATCCTCCTGTGTCTGGCGGCGGCATGTCTCTGAAATGAGGCACCAGTTCGTGAGCCAATCAGTGCTCACAGACCGGCAGCTAATCAGGAGTTGCAGCTGCCGTACCACAAGCTCTGCTTGGCTCACCCACCGGCGCCTCATTTCAGAGACATGCTGCTCCTGCCAGAGACACAGGAGGGACACAGGAGAGGCACGTGATGCGCAGCGGCTGCAAGCAAAGAGGTCAAGCCGGCCATACTGCGTTCCGGCTGGCAATTTCTTACCGGTACGCAGTAACGCCCCGTACCGCCATACTTACAGCACTGTCAAAAAGTATATCACATTACAACATGAATACAGTTGGACTTTATAGATGGTTATTCAATGTGAGCCTGTCTTAACAGCAATGAGACAAGCTGTGGTATAACAAGGTCAACCACTGCCTGTACAGTATGACTGCACTGGAAGGTGGTTCGGTGCCATTTTTTTATTGCAGCGGCTGCATGTGACTTCATCATCGGGGCTGCAGTCTTCTGGTGGTTGGTGTATCTGCGGGAAGGGGGGGGGGGGGGGGGGGGGTCCAAGGTGCAGCTCTGTCAGGAGAGGCTGGGACTTGCCCAGGATGCTGGCAATCAGCATCGCCTGTCTGCTTTGGGAACGGGGCACGACCATATTTGTCGGAGTCAGCTGGCCGGCTCACTGCCAATCCAGATCTGTTTCTAATTCAGATGACCTGCTGTCCATGGGGGATAAAAGGGGCAGGTCAGGAAGTCTCAAGCTGCCAGTGCCCCTGTATTCACAGCCCTTGCTGCGTGAGGAGAGAGCGCTTCAGTGTTAGATCCTCAGTGTGATTCCTGTACATTTCCATCTAGCACCTCTGGCTCCATTGGTTCCAGCTGAAACTGTCAGACCATCGGTTCCATATTCACAGAACATTGGTTCCAGCCGGTACTCAAAGTCCATAGTTTCCAACTGATACTCATATACCATTGGTTCCATCTAATACTAATAGACCATTGGTTCCATCCAATACTCATAGACCATTGGTTGCAGCCAAAATTCACAGGCCCTTGGTTCCAATTGATATTCACAGATCATCGGTTTCAGCCAATACTTATAGTCCATCAGGTCCAGCCAACAATCACAAACCATCATTCCCCAGCTGATAACCAGAGTCTCTCAGTTTCTGCTAACTCGATTCTTTATCCGTTCCTGTTGTTCTTTTGATCTCCATCCTTAAGTGATTTACTTAAGTTGCTCCTAAGTTCTGCTATCCTATTACTTAGTTTCATTGCTAGTGCTAAGTGACCCAGCCAGGGGGCAGCGACCTGGTCATCGAACACAGCCCAGTCCAAACTCCCTTGCGGCGGTCCCTGGTGAAAACCACTGGTGGGTTAGACTGTGCGCCCCTGGTCTGGGTCTCTGCCAACACTCAGTGCTAGTATTAGTACCTCATACTGCATATGAGAAGGAACTATATCCAACCAGCAACTTTCACGTCACTGCCAGCTGACACCTCACTGAACCTAAACCCAGAACCGAATAAACTTTTGACTTTGCCTGTACAGTTTAAAGCACATCCCAGCCCCGTTCACACTTTAATTTCAGACAAAGGGACAGTGTCACGATTCTCGCACTACAATTCTATCAACATCAAGGGGTAAATATACTAGGATGGGAGTTCTATTTAAGATGAGATGTTCACTTTTGGTTCCAGCGTCTATGTGAGGAGACGCTTCTCACACAAGCTCTCCTGCACCCCCGGCTACCGGACCTCATAAAGCCAGCACCCCGGAGTTGTCAGTGGCGCTTTTTGCCGCTAACTACAGGGGAACATCTAGGGAGCTATATGGACAAATTTCTGTCCGCCTCTATGCCCCAAAAAGTGCAGCGCCACAAGGCAGAAAAGCGGGTCCCAGAACCCAAGATGGCCACCGCTCCTCCACAGCATGTGTCTGTAGCCTCTCCCAGCTGTACCAACACAGCGCCCTTGATATCCCTGGAGTCTGCAGATTGCCCAGGTCAGTTAACTGGGTCTCCGGTTACATATACTGATGTGGTCCGTGCGGTGCAAGATGCCATGGGGCCTATAATGGAGGCACATACTGCTAAATGGCAACAGGCTTTGCTAGATGTTAAGTCACAGATGAAACAGTTGTCTAAGTTGGTAGGGGTCACAGAACAGCGCCTAGGAGAAACTTTTCAGGATGTATTCGTTTTAAAATCCGATTATGCGTCTTTGCAAAAGTCACACTACCAGCTAAGTACTAAGGTCGATGACCTTGAAAATCATATCCTCGGTCTCTCTGTGGACATGAAAGGTCCTACATTGTTTACATTTTTACAAACATCGCTATTAGAGTTGCTGGACATTACTGGCTTTTGCACTGGGATTGGTGATTGAGTGGGCACATAGACTGGGTCCTACCCGCACTGCACCTAATAGTCGCCCACGTGTTGTGATTTTCAAATGCCTCTGCTTTCTGCATAAAGAACTTATATGGACAGCGTCCATATGCCATAGAGACTTGCAGTGGGAGGGTTCCCGCATTTCCATATTTCAGGATTATTCGTCTGAAGTGTCCAGAGCTAGGAGAGAATTCTCCCGACTTTGCTCCAGGCTAGCCAAAGCAAACAGGAAATTTGCACTAATATTTACAGCACACCTCCGCTTATTTGATGATTCCACTTTCAAAGACTTCTCCACTGTGGCAGATGCGGAGGGACACCTCCTGGAGCATACTTGCCTACCCTCCCGGAATGGCCGGGAGGCTCCCGAAAATCGGGTGACCCTCCCGGCCCCCCTGAAAGGTGGGCAAGCCTCCCGCTTTCCCCCTCTGCCGCCCGCAGCAGAGAACATGCGGGCGGGCCGAGGGGATCCGATGACGCGATTCACGCTGAATCGCGTCATCGTAGCTCCGCCCCCGCTATGCAGCGCCTCGTTTCTCGGCACAGCACAGCGGGGGGCGGAGTCACGATGGCGCAAGTGTGATGCCACGCCCCCAGACCGCCCATCCTACTGCCGGTCACGCCCCCGAACCGGCTATCCTGCTGCCGGCCACGCCCCCCATACACCTACTATTGTATTAATCAGCTCTCTATGCTATAGGTTTTGTGACAAACTTTTCAAATCACTGTAATGCTGCTTATTTGCAGTATAATGCTGCTTTACGATGGTCCACTCTACTATTTTCGATGTATTATTTTCTCTCTCTAGCCGGGGGATACCTTGGGCACCCCATATTGGTAAATCTTCTGATTTGTACACAAATTTGTTGTCGTGTACACTATTGTTACCCGTTGTTGTTATTCACCTATGGTGTAGGACTGTGTATCCATTTCTGTTTCCACATTCCTATATGGTTTTTGTTTTTGCATTTGTTTAACCCCCTCCCTCCTCCTTCCTTCATTATTCTTCCCTCTCCTTTTTGTTGTGTCCTGTGATCTGTATCCCCATGGTATTTCATTGGAGATTCTAATGTTGGTGGTCATTCCAAGTTGATCGCTAGCTGCATTCGTTCGCTGAGAAGCGATGCAACAAAAATTGGCACTTCTGCGCATGCGTATGCGGCGCAATACGCACGCGCGTCATACTTTTACAACGGCCAATGTAGTTTCACACAGGGTCTAGCGAAGTTTTTCAGTCGCACTGCTGACCGCAGAGTGATTGACATGAAGTGGGCATTTCTGGGTGTCAACTGACTGTTTTCATAGAGTGTTCGTAAAAATGCAGGCGTGCCAGGAAAAACGCAGGCGTGGCTGGGCGAACGCAGGGCATGTTTGTGATGTCAAAACAGGAACTGAATGGTCTGAAGTGATCGCAAGCACTAAGTAGGTATTGAGCTACTCTAAAACTGCACAAAAAAAACTTTGCCGCCGCACTGCGATTCTTTCATTCGCACTTCTGCTAAGCTAAAATACACTCCCAGTGGGAGGCGGCATAGCGTGTGCACGGTTGCTAAAAACTGCTAGCGAGCGAACAACTCGGAATGACCACCGTTATTCTAAGTAGACTTATGGTTTCAGACTCGCATACATGTTTTCTCATTAAGTCATTATAGCAAGTTTAAAACTAGGCACATTTAATGTCGGGGGCTTCCATTCACCCATCAAACGGAAGAAGATTTTAATATACCTCACCAAATTGCAATTAGATGTGGTTTACTTACAGGAGACACACTTACTCCCTCCTGAAATTGAAAAATTAAATGCATTACGCTGGAAAGTGTTGATTTCAGCACCCTATACCTCCAAGGCTACGGGTGTAGTTATTTTAGTTAGACAAGCTATTGCCACTACCTTACATTCCTCCAATATTGACCCTCAAGGCAGATGTTATTGCCGATGTAACGTTAGACCAGACCAGATTGATTTTATGCAACATATATGCCCCTAATGTGTACTCCAGTGTCTTCTTTTCGCAAAGTTACATACCTTTGGTAATATCCCCTTGCTGCTATGAGGGGATTTTAATATTGTATCTTCCCACATGCTTGATAGATTCACGTCCCGGTTGACTCGGAAACAAACTCCAAAGATAGGTATCCCATATACTGTATACTACAGTCTTTACATGTGATTGATGCCTGGAGAGCATCTCATCCTGTGGAAAGAGACTATACCTGTCTCTCTGCAGCACATGGTTCCCCTTCCAGATTAGACTATTTGTTAATATCTGAGTCCCTCTTTACCAGGATTATTGACACTTATATTGAACCTATCTGTCTCTCAGACCATGCAGTAGCATGGATCATTATTTCTTTGCAGCGAGACATAGAGAGGCCCCCATAGACAATGAAGATTTCCTTCACATTTGGCTAACTCAGTAACCTTTCGCTCTGCTTTGGAAGCTTCCTGGAGCAATTACAAATTTAGCAGTAAGGATTGTGAACTAGACTCTCCTTTACTATTTTTGGCAAGCATTCAAGCAGTGTGATACGTGGAGATATTTTTCTTTCTGCTCACATAGAGAAAAAATCTCAGCATGCAGTTTACATTGAGCCATACTTACCTACTTTCTGGCAGCTCTCTCCGGGAGAGAGCTGCCAGGACGGCTCAGTGGAGGGGCTGGGCTTGACAACGTCGATAGGAGGGGGCGGGAGGAGGCGGAACGGGGCGGGGAGGAGGCAGAACGGGGCGGGGAGGAGGAGGAGAGGAGGCGGAATAAGGGCGGGGTTACAGCGTCACATGTTTAAACCAGTCTGGATTTATTACTTGTTAGCATTCGGTTGTCAATGTCTGTAAGGTACTTGCTACTATGCAATGGTTGGAGTCGTCTGGGATTCCAGACCATCGTGCGATCCTTTCTTTCGATGCCGAGAAGGCCTTTGACATTGTATCCTGGAAACATCTGTTTGATGTCATGGGTCGGTTCAGTATCCCAGACGGCTTCATATCAACCTTAAAACGCCTATATCACAACTCTTCATCACACATTTTAAGTAATCATTATCTTTCACCTCCCTTCCCAATCTTGCAAGGCACGAGGCAGGGCTGCTCCCTTTCTCCTCTACTACTTGCCATGACACTAGAACATCTGGCAATAGCTCTGCGTAATTCTCAGTACTTTAAGGGTATAACAGTCCACAATACAGAAGTAAAACTTAGTCTATTTGCGGATGATATGTTGCTTTTCCTGTCCAAACCTGCGCAATCTATTGTTGTTGCAATGCATATTATTGCTAGTTTCAGCTCATTTGCTGGCTTTCAGGTTAACTACTCCAAATCCAGATTGTTACCACTCTCGTCAGATGATACCTTTTTTGCCTCCAACCCGATATTATCTGAATTCGCTATTTGCCAGACCCCCCTGAAGTATTTAGGGGTTCTCATCCCTAGGCAAATTTCTCTGCTCTACTCAGCTAATTAAACCAATATTACTTTCTATTCAGAAATCTATAACTAATTGGATGAGATTACCATTATCTATGTCAGGCAGGAACTATTCTTTTTCCCAAACTTTCTTATCTCCTACAAATGCTCCCTTTGATGCTGTCTATTAAAGACGCATCCTCCCTTAGGAAAATGTTTTCCACCTTTATTTGGAATGAGAAGAAAGCACGCATGTCCTGCATGAAATTGATATTACCCAAGTCTCTAGAGGGCTTTGGTCTTCCAGATGCCACGATTTTTTCTCAGGCCGCGCTATTTAGACATGTTATAGACTGGTTTCTTCAGCGATCACTTTTTTCCAATTACACCTTGGAAAAAGCCCTATTCCATCCTTACTCCACTAGTGCACTTATACATGTCCCTTTTAAACAACTTCCTCCAGGCATTATTTTGAATGTCCTATTCGCATATACTTATAAGGCTTGGCGCACCATCAACAGTAAACTGAATAGCAATTTTACATGTTCTTCCTATATCGCGTTTTGGGGTTACCCTGCCTTCCCTTCTGGTTCAGATAACTACACATATGTGCAATGGAGAGACAGAGGCAGTGTCGGACTGGGGCATGAAGGGCCCACCGGGGGAATTCAGTTATAGGGGCCCATACTTAGGGGTGTGGCCAGCCTACAAAGGGGGTGTGGCCAGCCTCCACAGAGTCTTGAAATGCACAATAGTCTAGTGCAGTATAATGCAACATATCTACCATGTATAATACAAGTGCACAGACTGGGACCTGATCCCTAGAGGAAGGAGTGGGTCCTCAGGCAGTGGGGCCTGCCGGTGGTTTCCCTGGTACCCCTGTGGGCCAGTCCGACCCTGGACAGAGGTATATCTGCTATTAAAGATGTGTTCGATCCTGGAGGCAAATTATGTCCATTTGATTATTTTCGAGAAACATGGCAGATAGATCATAAATGCTTCTTTACGTATCTTCAAATTCGGCACTTTGTCAAAACTAAACCTAAAGCTCTAGTGGAGGGCCATGATGTAGATCAAATAGTAGCTGTTATGTCTTTTATAACCTCTAAACCGTACAAATTGAGGTATCTTTGGGGTTCATTCTGAGTTGATCGCTAGCTGCTTTCGTTTGCTGCGCAGCGATGAGGCAAAAAACGAACTTATGCGCATGCGTATGCACCGCAATGCGCACGTGCAAAGTACTATTACAACAAACTATGTAGTTTCACACAGGGTCTAGCGAAGCATTTCAGTCGCACTGCTGGCCGCAGTGTGGTTGACAGGAAGAGGGTGTTTCTGGGAGGTAACTGACCGTTTTCAGGGAGTGTTCGGAAAAATGAACAGTCTGAAGTGATCGCAAGGGAGGATTAGGTTTTGAGCTACTCTAAAACTGCACATAAAAATTTTGTAGCAACTCTACGATTCTTTAGTTCGCACTTCTGCTAAGCTAACATACACTCCCTGAGGGCGGCGGCATATCTTTTGCACGGCTGCTAAAAACTGCTAGCGAGCGAACAACTTGGAATGACCCTCTATATCCCTATCTAATTTAACCCACTGCTCAGAAAGCTTGGACACGTACTGCATACCCTCCAGCTGTACCTTTTTAGCAGGTACAGTACCTTTTTTTTAAAGTCTGTACCCATTTTTGGCTCTCCAAACCTCCATTGAAAGTATAGGAAAAGGGGCATTGCCACACCCCTTTACCCGTGGCCATGCCCTCTTTTGTAATTTGTACCGATTTTTATGTGTAAAATGTTGGAGGGTATGGTACTGTGGACGCTTGGTCTTCTGACATACCTTTTATTCAGTCCCAAGAGGATTTACTTGTCCCGATAGCGACTTCCTTAAATTTTCTTACCTCAGCGGCTCTACAAGAGGAGCATCTTAAG
Source organism: Pseudophryne corroboree (assembly GCF_028390025.1). Taxonomy (NCBI): domain Eukaryota; kingdom Metazoa; phylum Chordata; class Amphibia; order Anura; family Myobatrachidae; genus Pseudophryne; species Pseudophryne corroboree. Next base: position 764,133,371 of record NC_086446.1, read on the forward strand.
GTAGTGAATAGAGCCTTCATTTCCCAATCCCAGAGGAAATATATGGTTCTTAATGAGTCAGGTCAGTGCCCTAAATGCCACTCCCAGTTCGCTACCTTCTTCCACAATTTCTGGAGTTGTGGGAAGGTAATGCGTTTTTGGAATAAAGCTATACTATTCATTAATACTGTCTTTTCTCTATCATTAATCAAGCTTCCTGGCAGTAGCGGATCTTGCCACGGGCAAGCAGGACTTTTGCCCGGGGCGCCGCCTTCCGGAGGGCGCTGGCGCCTTCCGGAGGGCGCCGCACCATGGCAAGATCTGCCACTGCTGTGCCCTCCGCTGCCCGCTGTGTCCCCCCGGCTCCTGCGGCTGTGGTCCCGTGAAGGGAACTAGACGCGTAGCGTCTAGTTTCCCTTCGCGGAGAGGACCTTTGCTGAGCGTCATCACGCACCGCACAGCAAAGGTCCTCTCTGCGAAGGGAACTAGATGCTACGTTTCTCTTCGCGGAGAGGACCCTTTGCTGTGCGGTGCGCGATGACATCATCGCGCACCGCTCAGCATTTAAGCGGCGCTTCTGCTGTACAGGGGGCGTAACTGACCACGCCCCCTGTATTAAGCCACGCCCACATTCCCTGCCCGGGGCGCCCAGGGCCCTCGAACCGGCCCTGCTTCCTGGGCCTTGTTTACTACTTAATTTTGCAGGTTGGGATCTTGGACCCAACTCGAAACATATTAAACCTGTAATTATAGTTATCCTCACGTTAGCAAAAAAAAGTCCTATTGAACCATTGGATTTCATCTGCCCCTCCTATGCTACTAGAAGTCAAACAGCTGCTTTTGCAGGTTTTATATTATGAACGGCACTGTGCATTTCGTGATATTGAAAAGGGGGTGGTCCGTTTTTATAACAAATGGGAAATATACATTGAGCATCTTCCTCATTTGGAACAATTAAAAACACAGAAGATTTTTGAATCCACTAGTTGGTATTACCTGAAACAACTGTCTTAGCTAATATTTAACCTACTTGCTTCTTGTTATTTACTCTCCGATTTTATGTAGCGGGATGTGACCATGTGACACTTCTCTCTCCCCTCCCCCTTGGCTCTTTCTTCATGTCTACGTGTGATCTCTCATCCTTGTTGTTTTATCCTTTGCCATCCCTACCCCTCCTTCCATCCCCCCTCTCTACTACAAATTTTGATGTTATCTGATTGTTTTCCTTCTTTTTTATTTTTTGATTATATACTAAAAATTTACTGTGTATAGAGACATGATGGAATAGAACAACATAATTGCCATATTGGTGATTTTGGTCTCGTTTATCGATTGCCATGATTGCTGAATTTTTCTGTATCTTATTTTTCATATGTGCCTTGTCAAAGTCAGAAAAATGTCTCAATGCACGTTGCCATATTTGCACCGCACACTGGTCCGCGCTGCGCGTGCGTACGCTCTCCCGTGGAAGCGCATACCCGCAATAGCGTGCACACGCAGGCGCGGTATGCGTATTTACGGTAGAGTTTATGTGGTCGTAGCGTGCGACTCATTCGTTACATATTTTCACAATTAATGTAGTTTATAGATCATGGTCCCTTTGATAGATTCTGAAAGTTTGGTTAAAATACAATGTCCCAGAGCTGAGGAATCCCTCTTTATATCGTACGAAGGGTCTAACAGGAATCATACAGCAGTGTTTGGTACCCATCGGAAGAGTATTTAATTAGCAATATTCCGGTGTTGGTTTGGAGCGTATTAATCGCTCGTGCGAATAGTTATGGACATAAGAAGTTTATGTCCATTTCTATTATTTACCCATACTCAGGTATGCGGCGGGAAACCCAGTTTCCCACCCACCTGAGCTGTTGGAAATCGTCACAGCCCACCTGTATGAATCACCCTATGACCTTTTGTTATGATGCAGGGCCGAATTCCTTCGGCCAATGGACAATGGGATTGTAGGACCAGGAGATTGCATTGTGTGTGGGGCATAAATAGGCAGGCCGACCACATCCAGCTCTCACTCTCTCATCAACGGTTATCTGCTGATAGCCGGGAGCTGGATATCGAGGCGCAGGCGATCATACCCTTTGTGCGTAAGTTTCTCTCCGTAATCATTGTCTTTCTGTGAGCCAATTTCTCTCCATCTCTCTCTCACTCTCTCTCTCTCTCTCTCCTCTTTTCTCTTATATCTCTCATAGTATTATAGTATTGTACTGTATTGCATTTAGGTCAGTGTAGTATTGTCTTTTTGTATTTATTGTTTAGTTCTGTGGTTAGGAAGTCTCTGTTATATTGTAGTGTATCATTTGTACTGTTATCCCCTTTTACAAGTATATTAGATATAATACAGTTAATAGGCTTTGGAACCTAAACCAGTATCTGTGTATTTTCTATAGTGTTAAGTGTTCACTTGAGCGTCGGTGACGCTCAAGCAGCTTTGTAGTTAGCCAGGTTACACAAGGTTGCACTTACACCCTGTACTCACATTAAGGTATTCAGTGTATTTCAATGGTATAAGGTTTTAACATAAAGGTATAGTGTTGTGAGCGTCTGCACCGCTGGTGACCTCCTCGTGGTCTCGAGCGTATGCTACGCCATAGCGAATCATTCCCCTAGACATAGCCAATAACGTGTCCTGTGATCACTGGGCCGTGAGCGAACGTGACGCTTGAGCGTCTCGCCTACGGCTGAGCGATCGCTACGCCAATAGCGTACCATTACGGTACTTCTTAAGTAAACAGCGTACAGTGTTCTTAGCTTCATAAAGGGTTGTTTATACGACAAGGAATTTAGCATTGTCAATTGGAGGCTCGTAAACCCTGCGACATTTCTCCCAGGTGTGCCTGGTCAGGCACAAAGGGTGGGAGGTGAGAGTGATGGGGAAGGAGGATTTAATGCAAAGGAAGATGCACATGATTGTATGGAATATTTGACCCAAAATTTTACCGCAAGGCCTGACATCAGTGACAATCCACTAGAAGATGCAGAACTCACGTTCTACACGGACGGTAGTTGTCACAGACAGTCAGACTCGGGAGACTTGTGTACTGGATACGCAGTCGTAGATGACCAAGACACCATAGAAGCGGAACCGCTAGGCCCACCTCACTCAGCCCAGGTTGCTGAACTGGTCGCCCTAACCAGAGCATGTGAATTGGCTAAGGGTAAGTCTGCCAATATCTACACCGATTCTAGATACGCGTTCGGGGTAGTACATGATTTCGGAGCCCTATGGCGGCTCAGAAATTTCATGACGGCGGCTGGTACACCGATAGCGCATGCAGCTCACATAAAAAGGCTTCTAACAGCGATACAGGAACCCGACAGAGTGGCTGTTATCAAATGTAAAGCACATACATATAGTCAAGACCCAGTGTCACTTGGTAACAGCCGAGCAGACGAAGCCGCAAAGCTTGCAGCTGCTACCCCCACACGGACAGACACCACACAGTTGATGGTATTTAATACCATCAACACACAGAAGTTGTGTGAGATGCAGAATTTGTGTTCCACACAGGAAAGAGCAGTCTGGAAGGCAAAGGGATATGGCCAGGAGTCCTCAGGGCTCTGGACGGATGGACATGGTAAACCAGTGGCCCCCAGGGCATACCTTCCATGTCTGGCTGAAGCAGCTCACGGGCTGACTCATCTAGGCAAGGAGGGGATGTGCAAATTGGTAAGAGCATACTGGTGCGCCCCAGGATTCTCCTCTCATGCGAGTAAGAGAGCAATGTCATGCCTCACCTGTCTGAGAAAGAATATTGGAAAAGCAATACCTACAGAACCATCCCATATCCCACCTGCCGGCGGCCCTTTCCAGGTAATACAAATTGACTTCATTCAATTACCCCCATGTAGAAATTTGAAGTATGTACTTGTTTGTATAGATGTTTTCTCGAATTGGGTCGAAGCTTTTCCAGCAGCTACAAATACCGCTATGTTTACAGCTAAGAAAATTGTGCAGGAATTTGTATGTAGATATGGTATCCCTAGAATCATTGAAAGTGATAGGGGTACCCATTTTACAGGTGATGTCTTTCAAGGAATGTGTAAGTTGATGGGAATTGATAGCAAGCTGCACACTCCGTACCGTCCACAGGCGAGTGCGAAGGTCGAAAGAGTGAACAGCACTATTAAAAATAAATTGAGTAAAGTAATGGCAGAGACAGGATTGACGTGGCCAGAAGCTTTACCCATTGTTTTGTATAGCATCAGAACCACTCCCAGGTCCCCTCTTAATCTGTCTCCTTTTGAAATCTTGTTTGGTCGACAACCGCATGTCATGATTAACCCTCAGGATGATTTGAAATGTAACAATGAAGTAACTGTAAAGTACTTGATTAACATGAGTAAGCAGTTGAGGAATCAAAATGATAATCTGAAGTTGGTGATTCCTGATTTACCAGATAGTAATTGTCATGACATTGAACCTGGGGATTATGTAATGATACGAAATTTTCTACGCTCAGGTTGTCTTATTGATAGATGGGAAGGACCATACCAGGTCTTATTGACTAGCACCACAGCATTGAAGGTTGCTGAGAGAGAGACTTGGGTCCATTCATCCCACTGCAAAAAGGTTGCTGATCCAGAGAAGTCCCGTGATAAGGAACAGACGGTAGAGGTTGTATCACTAGAGTGTCTGTTCCAGGAGGACTGAGGCGGCTCCTGAGCCTTGAAGATCGAAAGCAGCTGTCGACTCCCCTCTCCCTTTTATTGTTTTCTCCACTCCCCATCCCCTCTCCCTTAAAATTTCTTTTTCCCCCTTCTCATTCTTCTCTATTTTCTCCTCAAAGATGGACTTGCCCCAAGAGACTGTGATCCGGATTTTGATGTTAACCATGATGTTGACCAGAGCAGTCTGTTCCGGCGAGAGTACCATAGAGGTCGAGAGAGGTTCTGGAATGGGTTCCGATTATGATGATGGAGGCGTAGTTTTCCAAGATCAACCAAACCAACAAGCAAAGGCGAGTATCAGAAAACGATCCGATAGAAGAAATTGTGATGGATTGTTAGCTGAAGAAAATTGTATCTGTAGGCTCTGTGATAATCTGGTTGAAGATGGATGCATAAAGAAATGCCAATCCAGTTTTAATATCCATATGGACCGGCATCCATTGAGTGACTATCACTCCTTAGTGGGTAGTGTGTTAAACCAAACAGATTGTTGGGTATGCTCTCAAGTACCTCAGGGTCACAGTAAATCAGGGCTAGTACCATTTCCTTTAACGTTAGGGGAGGTACTTGAGCTAAGTGGTGGGAGACCGGTGGACCGGAGGTTTAACATCTCCAGCCCTCCTAGTTTGAAGCTCCACCAATACCATGTGGATAGGTCCCTCATATGTTTTAACATCTCCAATCCCAGAAAACCGGGAAATTGGGAAGTGTCATGGAGCAACCTTACCATGACCTTTTCACATAGAGCAGATAGAATGCCTACAGATACAGAGCTCGTACGCCACATAGCCAGTAGAGGAAAATCTTTCCGGTATCGATATACCTTAGGAAATAGGATTACTAGAGTTGGAGAGGTATCACCAGGATACTGTGCACATATCATACAAACTGATACGTGCATTAAGCAGATGGAAGAATTAGGGTCAGGAGATTTCACCTGGAAGGTTTGTAACATGGTCATGTCCTTCTCCGTCCCCTATGTTCTCCCCGATGATGCATATTTCATATGCGGGAGAAAGGCGTACAAGTGGCTTGCCCCAAACTCTGAAGGATTGTGTTATATTGGAAAAGTATTGCCTGAAGTGATGACTGTTACACATGACAAAATGAAGGACATACACCGTGGTGCCCAAGCTCCTTATACTCACACTCATTACGAGCACCGAGTTAAAAGACAACTGTCAGAAAGGTTAGAGCATCCGGCCTCTGATCTTATCCATGAATCCACCGGGATTCAGGTTCTGGTAGCGTTAGATTTCACTCGCACCGCTCGAGGTGTGATGAATTATAGATACATTTCCGCACTCGCCAATTTGTTAGATAATATCACTGAAATGTATGATGACACGTTTAGATACACTGGAAGAGAACTTCAAGCTTACAAAACAGAACTAGTTCAGCATAGGATGGTTCTTAATTATCTTACAGCAGTAACAGGCGGATATTGTGTTACATTGGCAACACAGTACGGCATAAAGTGTTGCACGTATATCACAAATAGCACCGAGGATCCGGTAGAGGTCATAGACCAAAAGATGGACGATATTCTGCAATTAAAGTGGGAATTTCGTCGAAAACACAATCTCACCCTTGCTGCTGTAGGTAATGAGCTGACTGGTTGGGTGTCATGGTTGAACCCGCGAAATTGGTTCTCCGGTTTAGGAGACTGGGCTCAAGGAGTCATAATGGATGTTGGAAAGCTTCTACTATGTATCTTGGGTGTCGTTATATCGATTGGATTGATATTTAGATGCGGGCAGGCTTTAATGAGGTGCAAACAAAGTACAAAAGTGATGAGCTTGAGGAGTGAGGAAACCGTAATTAACCTGGATTTGATTTATGACCCAATGATAGAAACCAGAATGTGATGAAAATGCGATTATACGGTCCGTTTCTTTCACCTGTTTTTCTGCTTTTCTCCAAGATACAAAGACCCCCTAGGACGAGGAAGCTGACGAGACGAGATGTATACAGACAACGGATTGACCAAAGAAGAAGATTTGACAACTTTAAATATGGACACTTGATGAACTTTGCCATGGATCCCCAGTTTCCCTAGTACTTTTAAACTCACGCTAGCCCAACATTTTTTGTAAATCTGATGGCTCAGACAAAGCTATTTGCTCATGCCTAAGGAGCAATACAGCGCAAAGAAGACGACTCTCAACAGATACCGAACACAACCTCAACGACAGATGTACATTTCCCTGACATAGAATATCATTGCATTTTTCGTAAGTGTTCTTTATCTTCATCTCTACAACCCCCAGGTAACGACACACATAGACGATAGGGAATACAGGCACAGATAGCAGCAACCACATACCTCCCCCATTCATGTATCATCAACTAAAATGTGCATCCCCATTTTGTTACAACCACAGCCGAAATGAGCTCGGTAGAGTTTGACAGCCCATCCACAGACCTGTACCACAGGATAAGAAGGAATTCAAATGTATACTTCGCAATACCTCGAAGCTTAATTTACCACACGTACGGCACGATGATACATGACCCTCCAAACATGGACTCATACACACATGCTTCTACTCTCTCACTAGGTCATACCCTTTTCACACCTACTCCTCTCTTCTTCCTTACCCCACCATGGAAATCAATTAACCCCTGACTTACATTTTTCTCCTTAAATGTTTTGTGGCAGTTATTATTGACTGCCAAAGGGTGGACTGTCAAAGTCAGAAAAATGTCTCAATGCACGTTGCCATATTTGCACCGCACACTGGTCCGCGCTGCGCGTGCGTACGCTCTCCCGTGGAAGCGCATACCCGCAATAGCGTGCACACGCAGGCGCGGTATGCGTATTTACGGTAGAGTTTATGTGGTCGTAGCGTGCGACTCATTCGTTACATATTTTCACAATTAATGTAGTTTATAGATCATGGTCCCTTTGATAGATTCTGAAAGTTTGGTTAAAATACAATGTCCCAGAGCTGAGGAATCCCTCTTTATATCGTACGAAGGGTCTAACAGGAATCATACAGCAGTGTTTGGTACCCATCGGAAGAGTATTTAATTAGCAATATTCCGGTGTTGGTTTGGAGCGTATTAATCGCTCGTGCGAATAGTTATGGACATAAGAAGTTTATGTCCATTTCTATTATTTACCCATACTCAGGTATGCGGCGGGAAACCCAGTTTCCCACCCACCTGAGCTGTTGGAAATCGTCACAGCCCACCTGTATGAATCACCCTATGACCTTTTGTTATGATGCAGGGCCGAATTCCTTCGGCCAATGGACAATGGGATTGTAGGACCAGGAGATTGCATTGTGTGTGGGGCATAAATAGGCAGGCCGACCACATCCAGCTCTCACTCTCTCATCAACGGTTATCTGCTGATAGCCGGGAGCTGGATATCGAGGCGCAGGCGATCATACCCTTTGTGCGTAAGTTTCTCTCCGTAATCATTGTCTTTCTGTGAGCCAATTTCTCTCCATCTCTCTCTCACTCTCTCTCTCTCTCTCTCTCTCCTCTTTTCTCTTATATCTCTCATAGTATTATAGTATTGTACTGTATTGCATTTAGGTCAGTGTAGTATTGTCTTTTTGTATTTATTGTTTAGTTCTGTGGTTAGGAAGTCTCTGTTATATTGTAGTGTATCATTTGTACTGTTATCCCCTTTTACAAGTATATTAGATATAATACAGTTAATAGGCTTTGGAACCTAAACCAGTATCTGTGTATTTTCTATAGTGTTAAGTGTTCACTTGAGCGTCGGTGACGCTCAAGCAGCTTTGTAGTTAGCCAGGTTACACAAGGTTGCACTTACACCCTGTACTCACATTAAGGTATTCAGTGTATTTCAATGGTATAAGGTTTTAACATAAAGGTATAGTGTTGTGAGCGTCTGCACCGCTGGTGACCTCCTCGTGGTCTCGAGCGTATGCTACGCCATAGCGAATCATTCCCCTAGACATAGCCAATAACGTGTCCTGTGATCACTGGGCCGTGAGCGAACGTGACGCTTGAGCGTCTCGCCTACGGCTGAGCGATCGCTACGCCAATAGCGTACCATTACGGTACTTCTTAAGTAAACAGCGTACAGTGTTCTTAGCTTCATAAAGGGTTGTTTATACGACAAGGAATTTAGCATTGTCAGCCTGTTTACATGATGATCTTTCTGCTATTTTGTATCCATGTCTCCTCTTCATGCACTTGATAAAAATTGTTTATGTTAAAAAAAGGGATGTTGCCCATAGCAACCAATCAGGGTTCTACTTCTCATCTATCTAGCACCTTCTAGAGGATAAGACCTGGATAGTGATTGGTTGCTATGGGCAACATCCCATCTTAAGTGTCTATAGCTCTGACAGACAATAGTGTTCTTATATTTGGGACATTCTTTTGCTCCACACAGTTGTTATAACAAATTTTGTGAACTCTTTCAGTGTTAGAAATTACATGGGCACTCAACTACCTCTGAACATAATAGTATGTAGAAGTGCCTCTCCCGCTGCATCATATGTGCACCGACACAAGCCTGGCCAGGACTCATTATTCCAACATTATTCACATATTATGGGACTTTCCACTTGTTGTGCACCTTACTATTTGCACTACTGTTGTGTATTTGATATTGATGTGAAATAAATCATTTAGATACAGTAGATACTATTGGTTTAGACTGGTAAAGTTAAGCCCATGAACATGTACTATATGTCTCAGTGGTACATATTTTATACTAGTCTTATTGAGGTTACAAGACTTGCTGAGTTGCTAACAGCAACAACTGTTATAGTGTCTGTTATTATTGCTACATACTGTACGTTGTGTCATGATAACTAAAATATTGTGTACTATGCTTTAGTGCACTGCTGCTATTTAATTCATTTGTAGAGTGATGGGGTTTCCGGTTAAATAAACCAAATGTCATCTCAGCAGTCGTGCCATAATTGTGTTGGGATTTGGGGGTCCTCCGTCTCTCTGCTGTGGTGTGAAGAGCCTTGAGAAACAACAGGCATGGTCCAGCCTGCAACACTAACACACACCACTAGGGGTGTCACATTCAAATGCTGAAAAGGGAAAGTGTTCAGTGTTAGAATGTGGGCTGTCGTTGATGGTATTGATTGCCAGAGCCCACCCTTTCCTATCGGGTAGACTGGGATTGTGCAGAGATGAAGGGTTGGAGGGTTCTCACCAGGCCTACAGATGGAGCCACCAGAGCTATACCCAATCTTGGGTGTCCACTACACCCACGGAGGGGGAATAGAACCTGTGGTGAGTGAAGTGAGCCACCGAGCCCGCAGTGTGCCAAGCATATCGAGCCTGCAAGGGGCTTTGCTCCGTTCGCCCCCCCCTGCCGGCATTCTGATGGTCGGGAATTCCAGCATCGGTATTTTGATCACCGGGTTTCCGGCTGCCGGGATTCCGACATCCGGTATCGTGTCCCCAACCCTAAACCCTACCTAAAGTACATCTCAGAGTCACACTCTATTTGAATCCATGATGATCAATGTGAAATTGCGGTATTCTAATAGAGCAGTATCACATTGTTCATTATCAATTCAGAATGAGGCTACCTCTGCCCACAAGGGACCTATGGTGCCACAGCTCAATCAGTGACTGCTGTTTTGCATCTGAGAAGAAAGTCCCCTCCAATCCATTGGTCCTCAGGTTTGGTGAGATGTGTTTGTGTTGGTCACAACCACATTGTTACAGACATTTATACAACTAACAGCACTTCAACGAAAAGACTGCATTTATTATCACATAGAAGCCCCCAAAGGTGCATTTATTTAGCTATTCCCAAACTGGCATGGGCTGCTAACAGTCAAGTGAATTCACAAAAGGTCTTCCTAAAATTTGTACCAAGGACTGCTAGGGTAGAGAGTACCATCTATTTGGATGTACAGTGCAGTAGGGCTGTAGTTCACTGTTTGGTATATTGAGTGATTGATTGATTGATTGATTGATTGATTGATTGATTGATTGATTGATGAGTCATTTATTGATTAGAATACATCACTGTGAGTTTAGATCTATCATCAATGCTGGGAAGGTTTTTAAAGTAAATGGGTCCAGATATGTTGAGGTGAGGGTCTTTTAGACAAGATATGTGATCTCCTATTGCAATCCATACAACAATGTTAGGGGGTGTGGTCAATTTACCTACAATCAAAATCCTGATGGTCAAAATACCGACAACCAGTGTCGACATGAGTTTTTCATCATTTTTTTATTGAAACAGACTTGTTCATACTTTACCATCCCAGTGGACCTGGAGGGGGAATATAATAGTGTGCGCAGCAAGCCATTCGAGGGAACGCGGTACACTTATTTGGTGTCCATGTTGACCTATGTTGACATACACACCATAAAAAATGAACAACTCATGTTGACTTTTTGACCTGTCGACATTTAAAAGTCAGTATTTTGAGCTTGTCGGGATTTTGACCATCGGTCAATTGTTGGTGTTTTGGCCGTCGGAATTTGATTGTAGGTATTTCATACTAAACCCCATGTTAGATATGACATGAGTATCAAGGCTGCATATGTTTGGTAACAAGCAGTTAGACTGATGTTCAGAACTTTATAAATAAAATTCTAGTTTATGGACAATTCCGGCACAGGTGTACTATAGACAGTAACAGATGAGTAAAATAATTGAAATATTAGCATCAGGTGGAAGGCTTCCTGTCCTCGACATATCTGTTTGTTATCCAGCACACGCAGATCATATACTGTAGAACAGGAATGGGGAACCTTCGGCCCTTCAGCTGTTGTTGAACTACACATACCAGCATGCCTTGCTGCAGTTTTGCTATTTGGCCATGCTAAAGCTGATGCAGGGCATGCTGGGATGTGTAGTTCAACAACAGCTGGAGGGCCGAAGGTTCCCCATCCCTGCTGTAGAACATAGCAAGTTAAGTTGAGCATGTAAGGGGGGGTACAACCGGGGAGAGGTGTGCTGAGCAATCTATCACAGAACACTCAGCACACATCTCCCCCCCCCCCCCCCCCCACTCAGCATGATGTGTGCTGAGCGAGGGGGGCGGTGGGGGATGCTTACTTCACAGCAGTGAAGTGTGCAATCTACTCTATTGTGCCTGAGAACCGGCGATAGCACCGCACTGGGCCGCGAAATGCTATCGCTATGGAGCATACACACGGAGAGATCCGTGCTTAATTTCTAAGCAATCTAGTCAGATTGCTTAGAAATTAAGCATATATATCGCTACATGTGTACTCCCCTTATCTATGATCAGATCTCACAGCCCCAGGTTTCATAAATTACAAACTATTATTTCTGTATTTAGTGTAACAGCCTGCTGCTTTACAGCTGCTAGAGCGTCAGCTTGTGATTAATATAACTAATGCTCTGTACATGTCTGATTATTCAGATTCTTATGAAATATCATTAATTACTTGTGTTGACTTTTGGAGGTTTGCCGTTATATGTGTATACAGGGGCATAAGGAGGGTGGTTCCGGTGGAGCTCGAGCTCCAGGCGCCCAAGACAGTACAGGGCGCCACAGCTCAACTCTGCCGGAACCTCCGCCTGGCCGCAAGCAGCTCGCAGCCGCAGCTGTCAGTCACTGACAGCTGGAAGCCCGAGCTGCATCAAATCTCTCCCTCCCCTCCGGTCTGTGACTTGTGTGTGACATCACACACACGGACATCTGACGTCAGATGGGCAGAGATAGAAACATAGAAACATAGAATTTGTCGGCAGATAAGAACCACTTGGCCCATCTAGTCTCCCCCTTTTTTTTTTTTTATCACTAACCTTATTTGATCCTTATTTCTTTGTAAGGATATCCTTATGTCTATCCCATGCATGTTTAAATTGCTCTACTGTCTTAGCCTCTACCACCTCTGATGGGAGGCTATTCCACTTGTCCACTACCCTTTCTGTGAAATAATTTTTCCGCAAATTTCCCCTGAACCTCCCCCCCTCCAGTCTCAGTGCATGTCCTCGTGTCCTATTGCTTCTCTTCATTTGGAGAATGTTTCCCTCCTGGACTTTGTTAAAACCCTTGATATATTTGAAAGTTTCTATCATGTCCCCCCTTTCCCTTCTCTGCTCCAAACTATACATATTGAGATTTCTTAGTCTTTCTGGGTATGTTTTGTGATGTAGGCCATGCACCATTTTAGTTGCCCTCCTTTGTACAGTTTCTAATGTATTAATATCCTTTTGAAGATATGGCCTCCAGAACTGAATACAGTATTCTAGATGAGGCCGTACCAATGACCTATACAGTGGCATTATTACTTCTTTCTTTCTGCTGCTGATTCCTCTCCCAATGCAGCCAAGATGCGGCCAGCAGCAGTCGGGAAGCAGGAGCGGTTCTTTGAAAAAGTCACGGGTTACGTGATGAAACGCGTCAGAAATCCTCCCCTTTCTCACTAATTGACCACACGTCTTGGGACACATCTACTACTGTCCCTCTCCATTGGTCACAGAAGCGGGCGTTATGCGTCCCAAGGCAGGACACCACCGGTGCAGGAGTTCCGTGCGGCTGCCTGAACTGTTCAGATCAGCCTCTCTCCCTTTGGCCACCAACGGACGATGTATGTCCAGGGAGTGTAGGAGGAGGCCCTCGTGCAGCTGGACCCTCGGGGCGGCTTCCATCTGAACAGCCGTACACCTGCTCTTTCCCCAAACTCTGCAGTGGGCGGTGCATGCCCAGGGAAATTGAGCTAACCCGGCAGCGGGATCCTTCTCAGAATGGACACACAAGCTAAGTACCCTCCAGTTTTACAACACATTGGACATACGCAGGACGCTCTGGTTCACCAGCCCCACTGGAGAGGTAACACAATATTTTATTGCTGCCTATATACCGGCTTCTTGAACTCTGAGGCAATTTGCATAACAGCCTAATATACATCTCAGAGCCTACATTTGCTGTCAGCAATCAATATATACCAAGCATCTGTGTTACTTTTAAAAGGAAAACATCATTCTACAGCAGTTTTTGCAACAGTGTTTCATAAGTATTGTAACAGTTTGTTACATTTGGACTATCATCAGCTATTCAGTTAGCTTCATGGCTCTTATTGTCTATTGAAACATTACGCATGTAATTTATGTGAGTCTCATATGTTTATATATGTGGTCTTTCAGTGAGGATAGGGATAACGTACTGTATTCTATATATTAGTTTGTTTTAAACAAAGTGTTTATTTATTCTGATAAATAAATATTTATTCTCAAATTTTTATTGATTCTTTGGTTGTAATAGAATTCAGGGCATTATAATGTCATAATAAAATGAGCGCCTTTATTACTTTTTTCCTTCGGGGCAGGTGAGTATTTTATTTTATTTTTTCATTTTTTTTTCTTTTATGTTTGCGGCGCTACCAGGGGGCACAGCTACAGGGGGCACAATTATTCCGGGCACAACTACTCCGGGCACAGCTACAGAGGGCACAGCTACAGGGGGCACAATTACTCCGGGCACAACTACAGAAAGCACAGCTACAGGGGGCACAACTACTCTGGGCACATCTACTGGGGGGCAAATCTGCATGGGGCACAACTACTGGGGGCAAATCTACAGGGGGCACAACTACTGGGTCCATAACTAAAGGGGGCATAACTTTGGCCACACCCCTTCCCTATGAAGCCACGCTCCTATTTTTTGCTGCGTGCCTTTGGCACGCACTATGTTTAAGCTATGGGTGTGTGTGGTGGGGGGCGCCAATGGAAACTTTCTCCCTGGATGCCACAAGGTCTAGAACCGGCCCTGGTGGCCATGCCCCCAATTCAGTACAGGGGAGAGGGGCGCCGAAACATATCTTGCTCCAGGCACCATGATACCTTGCTACACCTCTGTGTGTATCTGATAAACGTGGTTCATACTGGTCAGCACCACACTAAAGCCTTCTTATTACAAATATGACTGACACCTTGGTGGATTACTATGTGTGAGGTGGTGTATATTCCAGCACAATAACCTTTTACACTATAGGTGTAGAAAGAAACAATATGCAGTTTAAGTTAACTAATTGTTTATTAAATGTCAATATGATTTACACAATTTTCCTGTGCCTTGATTAGTTCAGGTCTCAAGGTACATTGACACAAAGACAAAAGAGTACAAAAGGAAAGGATAAGGAAAAGAAGTTGGGGAGAGAAAAGAGGGGGAGATGAAAGAAGAGAAAGAGAGAGAAAAAAAATAAGAAAAAAAAATAAGAAAAATATTTTGAAAAAAGTTAATTCTTCATATATGATTGGTTCAGAAACAATTGTCCATCGAGGATGGTGTAGCATCAATGAAGGGTCCACAGTTCATCAAATATCTTCTTAGGTATCTTGGTACTTTAAATATTATTTTCCCACAAGGTAGCGACACATATATGCAATTTGGTGCACGTTCCACACACTGAGTGGGTTCCTAGTGATGAAGGGATGGATTACATATAGTCATTGATGTGTATTTTACGATTTCTGGTATACTTCCCAGTCCCTTTTTCTGTATTTTCCCTACCCAAACTTTTTGCAGTTTTTTCCCTTTTTTTTTAAAATGTCAGAAATGCCAACATGACTGTAGACATTGTAATGTCAGCAGGACTCTCAGGCAGCGCCTCTGGGGGAAATTATTCAAATAATCCTCTTCACATTTTCACAGGGTTTTTTCCATACAGTTATCACATTCCTGATCTTACTCAAGTTGCAGCCTCCAGAAATCTCACCACTGGGGGGTGATTGGATAATTAATTACCTATATCACGTATAATGACACATTTTTGACATTTTAAAAAAAATGCAAGTTTAAAAGTTTGTCAAAGTACAGTATATGATTTTTTCCCCCCCTTACGCTGTACTACTTTTGTTATCATTATCATTATTACTCAGTAAAGCAGAGGTGGTTTATCTGTGGCCTCAGACTTGCAGAGTTCTGGTTCATAGGCAAGCGCCGGTTCCCAGGAAACCCCCTGCCTCATGGCCCAAATTATGACTACAATAGCATATAATAGGATTACGTTGTGAAATGACAAATTAATCTGGATTTCAATTGAACACAATACATTTGCATTAATAGACTTGGCACATCAAGTCAGACATACAGTATGCACCTACAATACAGACAATTGATCACTGCGCTGCTCTATATCATAGGAGTGGAAGGTGATATAAGGATCTTCTGAGTCTCTGCTAAGAATAAGTCCTACTATTGGACACTCTCTCACCCATGTATCCCTCAATGCTGCTCCTTCATAATCCGCCAATACAGGAGGAAAATACTCTATTTCACACACTAATTCATGTTTGTACATGCATGCCTGCGCAGCTGTGATTTTTCAGCCTACGGAATTGCTAAGCGTCGCAAGTGAAGCATCCACCCAGGGAAGAATATACACGCCCATCAGAGTGACCGCAAAGTCCTCAGCACATCAAGTCTATGGTCATGCAGACTGGCCGTGGCAGTAGTGACACTGGCGCCGTGTTTCTCTATGTATAAGATCGCAGCTGGAGGCAGATACACAACTCGAAAACGTCCATAACACGGCTGCGTTTTTGCCACCACTCCCACATTAACTCCCCCAAACGGTCCCCTCATGTCAATCACTCTGAAAATTAGTCCTCACTGCGAGCGGCACTGCAAAGGTATCTTGGTGCGTGTGCAGTGAGATCGCAGGGCGCATAAAGCAGTCTACCGATAATCGCTCAGTTATATCATTATTGCGTACAAATCGGAATCACACCCTCTGATTATTATTCCCTAAAATGCAGAAGGTACAGTCTATGAGCAAGAACACAGTGGGGATGATATTGAGTTGCAAGGAAAGCAAAAAACATGGGGGTATTTGGATTCTAAGTGGGTACTTGTGGAGGTGTGAGTGCATGTGGTGCCTTTGGTGGCATGCGGGTTTCTGAGGGCATGTGCGCCTATTTTGGAGAAAATGGGAATACTGGCCCTCATTCCGAGTTGATCGCTCGCAAGGCGAATTTAGCAGAGTTGCTCACGCTAAGCCGCCGCCTACTGGGAGTGTATCTTAGCTTCTTAAATTTGCGAACGATGTATTCGCAATATTGCGATCACAAACCTCGTAGCAGTTTTAGAGTAGCTTCAGACTTACTCTGCCTGTGCGATCAGTTCAGTGCTTGTCGTTCCTGGTTGACGTCACAAACACACCCAGCGTTCGCTCAGACACTCCCACCGTTTCTCCGGCCACTCCTGCGTTTTTTCCGGAAACGGTAGCGTTTTCAGCCACACGCCCCTAAAACGCCGTGTTTCCGCCCAGTAACACCCATTTCCTGTCAATCACATTACGTTCGCCGGAGCGATGAAAATGCCGTGAGTAAAATTACTTTCTTCATAGTAAAGTTACTTGGCGCAGTCGCAGTGCGAACATTGCGCATGCGTACTAAGCGGATTTTCACTGCGATGCGATGAAAAAGAACGAGCGAACAACTCGGAATGAGGGCCACTGAGTAGATAGCGGTTAAAGTTTTGAGCAAGTGAGAACTTTGAAGCCCTCTGGCAATGGTTTGGGCTTTGCAATGTTTTCAGGCGTTGATTCATTCTTATAATTAAAGATGATGTACTGTCCTTTTGAAGGTTGGAGGGCAAGGGCGTAGCTACCATAGGTGCAGGCAGTACAGCTGCTATGGGGCCCAGAGCTGAGAGGGGCCACCTTCCCTGTCAAAGTTACATATGTTATATAAATTTTTTCGCCATTGGGTGGTACAAACTTTTTCCTTGGGGCCTGCAATATATCTAGGTATGCCACTGGACCTGCTCATTGTACTGTAGTGTGGTATAAAATAATCTGGATGGCATTATAATGTTATATAATATGAACCGGGGCTCTGTAATGAGGCACAATATGAACGGGGATCACTTTATATCATAATGTGAATTGGGGACACTGTGCGGCATAATGTGTACTGGCAGCTCTGAAACGTGACATAGGGTGAACTTAAGCACTACTGCGATTCATGAAATAAACTAGGGCACTATTATGGGGCATAACATTAAATAAGTCTCTACTATGGTTCAGAAAATGAACTAGGGCACTGTTATAGGGCATAAAATTAACTGCTGCTGCAGAGAAGAGTCTCTCTTGAAACATTGCTATGGGGCCCAAAAAGTTCTGGCTACGCCCCTGTTGGAGGGCCAAGGATCCATCACTGGTTTAGAGACTTAAAACAAAATGCCAAGTTATTATTGGTTATACTGTAGCTGAACCCCAGCTAGCTCAGGCTGATTTTAAAAGGAGTGACCAAATCCGGAGCTGTGTTTGAATCATCCCAGTTCTAGCTAACAGCTAGAATGTGTGGGCGTGCCAGGGTGGATAATTTTCTTCTTCAGCCAACACCACCAGACTTACAGATGCGTCCAGTATTAATGGGAATCTCAGAGGAGATATTATATGAAGTGGTACATGGGCAAGATTATGTCCACAAAATAGTAAGACTTCTTATTTACATAGGACTCATTACATAGGCATCATTGCATTCACATGGATATTGTTCCTATTTGAAGTCTAGTATACGGCTGGATAGCCGTCGGCTGGATGTGCTTCCATAGAAGTGCTGACATAAAAGTGTTATTATAAAAATAGCGTTATACCTGCGTTAAACCGAAGAAAACCAGAAGGAAAACATCAACACACCAACACTACCACAAAAGGACTGCCTTAATGCTCAAAAGTATGTAATTCACCTTATGCATATCATCCGTTTTTAAAAAACCTAGGAAAAGGCATCCCCAATCTGCTCACTACTGTTCTCTCTTATGCAAACTTATGTATGTTTCTTTATGTAATGATTTCTTGTAAATGACATTGCATGTGTGGGGAAGTTGCTCAGTGAAACAGTTTAGTATTGCATACTAACTGGTGATTACCTCCTTTGAACATTAACCCATTGTGGTCAGGTGTACTATGTCTTTATATTTAGTAAGGTATAGTCATGGTGTAAAGGACAGAGTATGATTACTGATTAGTAAAAGAAAACAAATACTGAGCAACATCCCCAAACAGGTAATTTCAACTTTAAACTTGTCATTTATTTTGTACGCTCTGGACATGGCTACTACTAACAAATGCACAGAAAAAATTCTTAAAGCTATGTCTGCAAATGCTAGGAGTTTAGGAGACAAAATTCCAGAGCTAATTGCGATAATGACAAGGGATAACCTGGATTTTGTGGCAATTACAGAGTCTTGGTGCAATGAGAATCATGACTGGGATTTAACTATACCAGGATACAATTTATTTAGGAAAGATAGAATAGGAAGAATAGGAGGAGGGGTAGCAATGTATGTGGAAAAAAAGCATAAATGCTACTTTAATACAAAATATTGAAGCCAAAACTGAGGCCCTTTGGGTCACCATAGAAACTGGGAAGAAGGACATTATTCGCATTGGGGTGATCTATAGACCACCAGGCCTGGGGCAGGATTTGGACAGGAACCTATTGTTGGACATCTCTAAAATGGCTTTTAAGGGAGAAGTCATAATCATGGGAGACTTTAATTTACCTGATGTAAATTGGGAGGGGTCTTTCGCAAGTTCAGCTACAAGTGGCAAATTTCTACATTCCTTACAGGGAGCATCTCTCAAGCAATTGGTGAGGGAGCCCACTCGCAAAGACTCAATATTAGATCTAATTCTTACAAATGGTGATAGGATATCTGATATATATGTGGGTGAGCACCTGGGATCCAGTGATCATCAAGCAGTATGGTTTAGTATAAAGACAGGATCCAACTCCTCTCACACAAAAACAAAGGTGTTGGATTTTAGAAATGCAGACTTTGCAAAAATGGGGAGATGTTTAAGTGATTCATTGGCAGACTGGAGGAACTTGGAAGGAGTGCAGGAGAGGTGGAAAAAAATTAAAAGTGCATTACTAAGTGTAACAGACCTTTGTATCAAAATGGTTAGGAAAAGCACCAGGAAAAGGAAGCCAGTGTGGTTCACAAAAGTAGTATCAACTAGTGTGAAAGCAAAAAAGATGGCTTTTAGGAAATACAAACAGACTCAAAATAATAACGACAAAGAGGAGTATCTGGACAGACGGAAGGATGCTAAGAAAGTGATCAGACGTGCAAAGGCAGAAGCTGAGGAGAAAATGGCCCAGTCAGTAGATAAAGGGGGCAACATTTTTTTTAAGTATATAAGTGAAAGGAGAAAATCAAATGGAGGAATAATAAGACTTAAGACAGAGAGTGGGCATTTGGTGGAGGGAGACAAGGCAATAGCAGATCACCTGAATAATTATTTTTGCTCAGTATTTACTACAGAAGAAGGGATGGGGCCACAGTAAATTGCAAGGACATTCATAAAAATAAGGTAGATGAAAATACATTTACAGAGGAGAAGGTCCTAACAGAACTTTCAAAACTAAAAGTGGATAAATCAATGGGACCAGATGGGATACACCCAAGGATACTCAAAGAGCTAAAAGATGTGCTGGTTACACCTTTAACAGAATTATTTAACCAGTCACTAAATACAGGTGATATTCCAGAGGACTGGAAAAGAGCAAATGTAGTTCCAGTGCACAAAAGTGGAAGCAAGGAAGAAGCAAGTAACTACAGACCAGTAAGCCTTACATCAGTAGTAGGGAAAGTAATGGAAAAACTATTAAAAGAAAGCGTAGTGGAATATCTTAAATCAAACAACTTACAGGATCAAAAACAGCATGGATTTACTGGTGGGAGATCATGCCAAACAAATCTTATTGACTTTTTTGACTCTGTGATGAAAATAATAGATCAAGGGGGAGCTGTATATGTAGCATATCTAGACTTTAGTAAGGCATTTGACACTGTCCCACATCGCAGACTGCTAAATAAACTTGAAAGCCTGGGGGTGGATTATAAATCAGTTAAATGGATAAGAACCTGGTTGCAGGATAGGAAACAGACAGTCATAGTTAATGGAGTGCAATCTATGGAGGGAAATGTTACCAGTGGAGTACCCCAGGGATCTGTACTTGGTCCAGTTCTCTTTAATATCTTTGTTGGTGACATTGCTGATGGTATTGAAGGAAAGATATGCCTTTTTGCAGATGATACAAAGATATGCAACAGGGTAGACACACCGGGAGGGGTCAAACAAATGATTGATGACCTAGGTAGGCTTGAGAAATGGTCAAGAACGTGGCAACTACAGTTTAATGCTAAAAAATGCAAAATCATGCACTTGGGTCTCAAAAACCCAAAGGCTAAGTATAGTATCAAGGGTACTATAATGGAAACTACTGAGGAGGAAAGAGATTTAGGAGTCACTATTTCAAGTGACTTAAAGGCAGGAAAGCAATGCAACAAAGCAATGAGAAAGGCAAGTCAGATGCTTGGTTGCATAGGGAGAGGGATCAGTAGCAGGAAAAAAGAAGTGATAATGCCACTGTATAGGTCATTGGTACGGCCCCATCTGGAATACTGTGTCCAGTTCTGGAGACCCTATCTCCAGAAGGATATAAATACATTAGAGAGTGTACAAAGAAGGGCAACTAAAATGGTGCATGGCCTACATCACAAAACTTACCCGGAAAGGCTAAAAGATCTTAACATGTATAGTTTGGAGGAGAGAAGGGAAAGGGGAGACATGATAGAAACTTTCAAATATATAAAGGGTCTTAACAAAGTTCAGGAGGGAAACATTCTTCAAAGGAAAAGAAGTATTAGAACTCGAGGGCATACATTGAGACTGGAAGGGGGGAGGTTCAGGGGAAATTTAAGGAAAAATTACTTCACAGAAAGGGTAGTGGATAAGTGGAATAGCCTCCCATCAGAGGTGGTAGAGGCTAAGACTGTAGGGCAATTTAAACATGCTTGGGACAGGCATATGAATATCCTTACAAAGAATCAAGGTTAAAAAAGGGTTGAGATTGCCTAAAGGATAAAATAAAAAAGGGGCAGACTAGATGGGCCAAGTGGTTCTTATCTGCCGTCAAATTCTACGTTTCTATGTTTCTATGACTCATAGTCATCATCATCATCATCATTATCCTCATCAGGATTATCTCAGTCACAGTGAATCAGTTGCAAATCCCTGTTTGTGATCCATTCTGGATACATTTCAGCAGCACTGCACAGCATACCATTCATTTTCCTTCACTGACTCAATTGTGTCAGTCTGAGTTGGCTGCTCGCATAACAGGCCCTATACAGACCTATAAAAATACCTGGCTACTGTATCTCAGCTTGGATTATTGTTTCCTTATTCTGCATTGCCTGGACCGAGAATGATCCCACTGTTGCAGCCACCAAATGTGAGGGAACGGGGTTCCTTGGATCACTCAGACTGATGCAAGGTATAGATGTAACATAGCAGATGCACTTCAATAATCTGGAATCACAACAGGATAACAGGCATGAACCAGTCACTAGGTGCGCACAGAGTCTGGCAAGTGGCAGGGCACAGTCCCAAAGTATGTCCATTGCACAGTCCCAATTCCTTATGCTCACAGTATATTTGTGTCTATTACCGGGGTAAGTCGCAAATATTATACTTCCCCCAAATGTAAGAAGGAGGGGCCGCAGCAGGTATCGGTTCCTGCTGCGATCCCTCCATTGCTGCCTGCAGCCGCATAAACCATAGGTTTCTATGCGATGCATTCCCAATATTGGTCCTCGCAGCTGAAGATGGCAGTAGCCTATGGGCTACAAATTGCATTGCTGGCAGGGCAGAAGGTTCGCCTGGAACTCTTCCTGGGAGTGGCCTCTGTGCTTGTGCGGTCGAGGTGACCACGCATGCGCAGTGTCTCCGGCAGCCGTCATTGCACATCGCAGGGATGGGCTGCTTTCAGAGCCCCTGTCCCTGTGTTTGCATAAGAATACATTCCATTAGGGTTTACTCTCCTTTCTCTCTGCGTGTTGCAGCTATCTACTGGGTGATTTCAATATTGCTATTGATTGTCCAAAATCTGCTGCGCATGCCTCCAAACTACTCTCTCTAACCTCCTCTCTTGGCCTCTCCCAATGGACTGACTCCTCTACTCATTAGGCGGGCCACTGCCTTGATCTAGTATTCACCAGACTATGCTCCATCGCTGAACTTACTAACACTCCTTTCCCCCTCTCAGATCACAACCTTATCACCTGCATGCTTTCCTCTGTTAATTCAAACCCTGTGTTGTGGAAGTTCTCCAATCTTCCTCAAACTCGCAGAAATATTAACACAATTAATCTTCAAGACCTTTCCACTTCACTCCAACAACTGCTTTCACCTATTTCTGCATTCACCTCTCCTGAGATGGCTGTATCACACCTTAATGAGACTCTAGAACTAGCCCTTGATGAAGTGGCTCCAGCTACCCATCACACTCCACGTAGGCCTAGATGTCAACCATGGCACTCCAAATTAACAAGACAACTACAAAAACTCACACGAAAACTTGAACGTCAGTGGCGTAAATCTTGTATTTCAAGTGACTTCCTCACATATAAGACAGTCTACCATTCTTATAAAAATGCCCTGGACACTGCCAAACAAACATGTTTCCAAACTCTTATCTCTGCTCAAGCCTCTAACCCCAAACGACTCTTTAATACATTTAAATCACTTCTGAATCCTCCCGCACCTACCCCACCAGCCACTATCAAGGCACAGGATCTTGCTTCCTACTTCAAGGAGAAGATTGCTAAGATCCGAGATGAAATGGTATGCTCTTCGGCAGCCAGTGACCTGCTCCGTTCTTTACCTGAACCCTCTTGCACTCTTTCTTCATTTGATCCCACAAATGAAGATGAAGTATCATCACTCTTCTCATCCTGCTTCTCTACTACCTCTCCTCTTGATCCTTTACCCTCACAAATAAGTAAAGCTCTGTCTCTGGTGCTCATCCCTACCTTAACTAACATCTGTAATCTCTCTCTCTCTACTGGTATTTTTCCTTCACTCTTCAAGCATGCAGTGATTACTCCCATTTTAAAAAAACAAAATTCTGACCCTAATGCTCTCTCAAACTACCGCCCTATCTCTCAGCTACCTTGTCTCTCTAAGCTACTTGAGAGACTTGCCTACACTCGACTCACACACTTTCTCAACTCATACACTTTGTTGAACCCTCTTCAGTCAGGCTTCCGTTCCCAACATTCCACAGAGACGGCACTGACTAAAGTGGTTAATGATTTGGTCACTACGAAGTCTAAAGGCCATTACTCACTACTTATTCTTCTAGATCTATCTGCTGCATTTGACACTGTAGACCACTCTCTTCTCATACAGACACTACAATCCCTAGGTCTTAAAGACACAGCCCTTTCTTGGTTCCTATCATACCTATCTAATCGCTCCTTCAGTGTTCGCTTCTCTGAATCTACCTCATCTTCGCTACCTCTTTCAGTTGGAGTACCGCAAGGCTCAGTCTTGGGTCCTCTGCTTTTCTCTATCTATACCTCATCTCTTGGTAAACTAATCAGCTCTTTTGGTTTTCAGTATCATCTGTACGCAGATGATACTCAAATCTACCTATCCTCCCCTGACTTGTCCCTATCTGTACTGGACCGTGTCACTGAATGCCTTTCTGCCATCTCATCCTGGATGACATCTCGCCACCTCAAACTTAATATTTCAAAGACAGAGTTAATTATATTTCCACCGGCCAATAGTAGGTACCAACCTGATATCTCTATCACTGTTGAAAGCTCGACTATCTACCCTACCCCACAAGCTCGCTGCCTAGGTGTCATCCTTGACTCTGATCTGTCCTTTGTTCCCCACATTCAATCTGTCTCAAGATCATGTTACATGCATCTAAAAAACATATCAAAAATACGACCATACCTTACACAAGACACTGCTAAAACTCTAATCCACGCTCTCATTATCTCCCGCATTGATTATTGCAATAGTCTCCTAACTGGTCTTCCCAAAACGAGACTCTGAATGCAGCGGCGAGGCTTATCTTCCTCGCTAGACATTCATCGTCTGCAGATCCACTCTGTCAGTCCCTCCATTGGTTACCTGTACTCTACCGCATTCAATATAAAATACTTTTACTCACACACAAGGCCATTAACCTAACTACACCAACGTACATCACTTCGCTTATCACAAAATATCTCCCAACCCGACCTCTTCGCTCTTCACAAGACCTGCGTCTCTCATCCACACTCATTACTCGCTCCCACTCACGACTGCAGGACTTTCATCGGGCTGCACCCACTCTGTGGAATGCCCTACCACGCACAATAAGACTCTCCTCTAGTCTCCAAACCTTCAAGCGTTCCCTCAAAACTCACCTCTTTAGGCAAGCGTATCAAATTCCTGAACCGCCCACATAAGTTTCATAAACCTTCCTATCAAATTACATCCACTCTGTACAGTCCACACATATCCTCACATGTCTTCTCATTCTATGCAATAGATAGGACCTTTCCTTGTGTACATATGCCTATTTCCCTATAGATTGTAAGCTTGCGAGCAGGGCCTTCCTACCTCCTATGACTGTTATCACCCAGTTTGTTATTGTTATTTCAAATTGTAAAGCGCAACGTAATTTGCTGCGCTATATAAGAAACTGTTAATAAATAAATAATTCGGGGGATAGAATCGCATATTGCAATGCGATCCTGGGTGGTAAGATCCCACCCAGATCGCATTCAATTGGGGAAATTCAAATGTTTGAAAAGTCAGTTGGGTGTCTGTTTATTCCTATCTAATAGACAGGAAAAAACAGACACCCAACCAACTTTACAAACATTTGAATTCCCCCCAATATGTAATCCATGATAAATGGGCCCCTAAACCTCTTCCTCCAGTTCAACACATCTCTCTCTCTCTCTCTGGTTTATCCCTGGGAATCTCTTTGTATAAATACAGAATAGCTTCAGGCTAAAGGGGGTCATTCTGAGGCACTCGGTAGCTACGGATTTTCGCAGCGCAGCGATGAGGCAAAAAATAGGCATTTCTGCGCATGCACCGCAATGCGCACGCATACAAAGGCCGTTGTGGTTGTGCACAGGTTCTAGCGAACCTTTCATTCGTACTGGCGGCCGCAAGAAGATTGAAAGGAAAGGGACGCTTCTGGATGTCAACTGACCGTTTTCAAGGAGTGTTTGTAAAAGTGTAGGCATGGCTGAAAAAAACGCAGGCGTGTCTGGGCGTTTGCATGACGTCAAATCCAGACACGAATAGGCTGAAGTGATTGCAAGCCCTAAGTAGGTTTTGAGCTACTCAGGAACTGCACAAACTGTTTTTGCTGAGCTCGGCTGCACATGCATTCGCACTTCTGCTAAGCTAAAATACACTCCCCAGTGGGCGGTGGCATAGCGTTTGCACGGCTGCTAAAAACTGCTAGCGAGCAATCAACTCAGAAGGACCCCCATAGGGTGGGATCAGAGCCTCTCAAGTGGCATAAACTACTAGAGCAAACAATATGAGTACATCAAGTTGATAAATTTAGATAACCTGTGTTTCGCTGAACTGAGAAAAGAGTTACATCACTTATTGGGAAAAACCTTCTGTGGAGATTTAAAAAAGAACTACAGTACAGTATCTTTTGGATTATACAATAGAATGGGTTGGACTTGACTTGCTAATGTAATTACCAATACAAAAACACAGACATAACTAGATTACTAGTAACACATACAGTAACCTTGACAAGTGTCTGAAACAGCAGAACAACAACAACATATAAAAAAACCCCAGCATGTTTCAATAGTAATCAGTGTATAATGTAAAAGCATAGCATTACCTATGACTAATAAAATACACATTGGGCCAAATGTAATCTGTAAAAAGATAGCTGTAAAAGTACCTGAATGCACTACTTCATACTGTGAGACACGAGGTATGGGGTGGAGGATAACCCTTCATGTCCTCACAATAATTAAAATACACTTTATGGCATTGTTTGTGCTGAATTAGAGATCACAGCATGACCTGGTTGACAAACATGAGTTTTGTGGTCCATTGGCACTGGGAGAAGCATGCCATGTCACAAGGGTTCTGTCCATATAAATATGGACAGAACCACCTGCAGCAATGTGGGTGTAGATAATATGGAGTGGGATGTTTGTCGGAGCTCCCCACTTAACCAGGATGCGCAACACTTCACTAAGAGACTGAAAGGGCGCAGGGCGCAGAAACAGGGAAGGATCGGCAACCTCTTGAGGTACCGCGGAGCCTACGCAGTCCTAGGTTCTTCCATGTGGGCAGTTAAGCCTTAATGCAGTGCCCATAACAGCATAATGAACCTGTATGACCCAGTCAAGACAAACACACAAGGAGATGAAAGTAGGTGTGTAGTAATAACTTAGGTCTTTGGTATGACCCCCTGGTTAACAAAAAGATATTATACAATAGGGTAGTCTTTCTGGTAATTATTTCACAATTGTTCCCAGTGCAACAGATTTTTTTTCTCTATCTTCTATAATGACCTAGTCAAGACTCAGCTCCAGCCATACACTGTATAGTACCATGCCGTATAAGGCCTGTATAAGCTGCTAGCTGTTCTGCATTTTTTGCCATTGGATCCAGTCAGTATCCTCTAGAGTGGTGAGCAGGGGCGTAGCCAGAACTTTGTGGGCCCCATAGCAACACTTTGAAGGGGCCCCTGTCCCAATGCTTCTAGAGAAACACCTCTTTTTAGCAGTTGTTCATTGTATGCCCCATAATAGTGCCCTACTTCATTTACTGAACTACAGCAGAGCCTTAGTTAATGTTATGCCCCATAATAGTGCCCCATGTTTTATAAAATGTATTATGTCACATTGTAGGGCTGCCAGTGCCCATTAGCCAATATAGTACCCCTAAATCACCTTATTATAAACTGTACAGTGTCCACAGTTCATATTAGGCCAGACTATAGTGACTCCACCTCAATTTGTGCCACAATTCATATTACTGTATGTAACATTTTAATGCCATCCAGTTCATTTTATACCACAGTACAATGAGCAGGTCCAGGGGTGTAACTTGATATATTGTAGACCGAAAGGCACAGATTTGTAAGGGCCCCACTGGTGGAAAATCTATACAACACATGTAACTGACAGTGAAGATGGGCCCCACTCAGCTCTGGGCCCCATATCAGCTGCACTGCCTGCACCTTTGGTAGCTATGCCCCTGGTGGTGGGTATATCACAAGCAACAATCTTCCATCATTTTACCCAAATCATTGCAGCTACAGTATGAAGAACCTTTCCTAAACTTGTATAAACTTGTGTAAACTTTCCCAGCAAAGAGTCACAGTGGCTTGAGCTGAGGGTAGCTTTCTGTAGTCATGCAGGCATGTCTAATATCCGGTCTCTAGGTCGACAAGACTTAAGTCGACAGTGTCTAGGTTGACCACTACTGGTTGACAGTAACTAGGTCAACATGGTTTCTAGATCAACATGGACTCTGTCAACATTTTCTATGTCGACATGACAAAAGGTCCACCCGAGTTTAAAAAATAATAATTTTTTTAACTTTCATACTTTATGATACACGTGGACTACAATTGGGAACGGTAACATGTGCCAAGTGCAGCGGTAGTGGAGCGAGGCACCTTCCACAAAGCATGGTGAGCGAAGCGAGCCATGTGAGAGGACACGGTTCACTAATTGGGGTTCCCGGTCAATGTACAGAGAAAACACCCAAAAAAGTGAAAGAACTCATGTCAACCTTATGCTATGTCGACCTAGTACATATTAACGTAGAACCCTTGTCGACCTGCTTACTGTCGACCAATAGTGATCAACCTAGACACTGTCGCCCTTACTCTTGTTGACCCTCCATACAACACCCTATCCTGGAAGTGGATATGGGTCAACACAAATTAGGTTGACATGCATTAGGTCGACAGGTCAAAAGGTCGACATGAATTTTGACTTTTTTTGGTTTAGCTTTCTTCGTAAAGTGGCGGGGAACTCCAATTAGTGCACCGTGTCCCCTCGTATGGCTCGCTTCACTCGCCATGCTTCGGGCGCAGGTTACTATTCTCAATCGTAGTCCACGTAGATCGTAAAGTACGAAAAAGTACAATTTTTTTTTTTTTTTTAAACCTCATGTCAACCTAATGACTGTCCACCTAAGTGGTGTCGCCCTAATGACCGTATCCCCTGGGAGCTATAGACTGTACGTACATACATCTCCCCAGTTTCCCAACTCCGCTGCTTGAGTGTCACTCTTGACTCTGCCCTCTCCTTTGCACCCCACATCCAAGCTCTGGCACAATCCTGTCGGTTAGGCAAAGGGCGATCGGGCACTGGTCAAGATAATACAGTCATACATGTGGAAACCAAAACTGGACAATTTAAACCCTTAAGAATTTGGGAAGAAAAAAAAATGCAGTTTTTTTCTTTATATTGTCCTAGTTGGTGGTGCGCCCAGAGCAAAAAGTACATGTACTGGCAATGGGAGAAAGAAGGATCTTGTGTGGGCGCACTCTTATACAAGAGAGGAAAAATTCTTATCATATGTGAAAGAAAAAATGTTTAAAACATAATTACCCATCTAAATGATCCATAGAAAATAAAGAAAATTATGAAAAAGATTTAAAATGTTCTGGTCTATTTTTTCACAAAAAGTGATTGGAAAGGTTGTAGACACTCAATTGTCTTACCCCCAATTCCCCCGACCAGTACAGAATATCTGTATTAATGGGACCGAGGAGTGGTCGTGAAAGTAATAATAAGTATGTCTCAATAAGACCAATTATGATTGGAAATTATTGGTCACCAACAATAGAAACCTGAATTAGTGACAGACATCACATGTATCAATAATAGAAACTGGACGGAAAACTACAGTAAAGAGGTATTGTAAGAGAGATATTTAGTGGTGATACTGCTGTTGGTGTCAGAGAGGAAAATTATTCCTGCTCTACAACACCAGGTATTCGCAGGAAGTCTCCTTTCCAGGTACTAACCCGGCCCAACGCTGTTTGGCTTCCAAGATCGGACATTGGCAGCGTGGTATGATAGAGAATTTATATGATCCGTACACCAATGAGAGTGCACCTATATAAGAAATTAGTAAAAGGAATGGAAATATGTCTAGAAGAAAGGAGAGAGGGTGAATAAGTAAAGTAAATAAGAATAGGTGGATCTGCTTTCCACGTTAGGCACGGCCCAACAAATCCCAGTGAGTGGATGATGAGTTTAGTTGAGTTTATGAGTTGATGTTTTGTCTCCCTGTACTGTCCTTTGTACGGCGCTGCGAAACACATGTAGCACCTTATAAATAAAATGTAACAACAATAAATGTAATAATACATATGGCTGGGACTAAAAGCCTGCAGAGAGCCCGCAAGGGCTTTGTTGTGCTCGACCCCCCCCCTCCCCCACACACACACACTGCCGGGCATCTAAAAGCCAGGATCCTGGCGTTGGTATGGTTACTGCCGGTCACGCATATCAAACCCATATAAATAGGTGCCACACCTATTCCATTATATGCACGTGGTGGGCGATGAAAAACAAAAAAATAATAAGTATTGTAGCTGGCTATCCTGGCTCATGTCACAATGCCTTTACCCTCAGTCAGTTAGTGCTCATTCTAGCACCCTGCACCTAATCAGTGAGGAGGGTACATTTTAACTTTGAAGGCCAAAATTTTAGATGTGATTTATTGCTACAGCCACTGTAGCTCTAGCGATACATCATGTACTGTATAAAATTTGCCCATAAAAATTTAAGTATACCCTCTTTATTGATTATGTGCAGGGTATTAGAATAAATACTAGTCAGTCATCTCTTCATCATAGAGATGATTCCTCTTACATCTAGCCTCAATATGCCATTAACAAAGCTAAATATTTATCTTATTAAAAACACGTTAAAGGTTAAAGAACACAGTACGCAATTGGCGCAAAAAGTACCGCAGGGGTACTCCCTTAACTATACCTTAAGGAATGTACTTATACTCTAAACCTCTGTGTAGTGGTAGAGTGTAAATGCAACACAGTGTAACCTTATTAACTTCAAAGCTGTTTGAGCGTCACCGACGCTCTGAGAGTACTTAACACTATAAGAAATACACAGATACCTGGCTCAGGGTCCAACGCCTAATATATATATATTATGAATGATATACTTGCAAAAGAATTAATACAAATACAAATCATACACTACAATATAACATAGACTACCTAACCAGATAACTACACAGGAAATACAATACAATACAATACTATTTAAGGGAAAATAAGAGAGAAAGAGGGGAAGAGAGAGAGAGAGAAATGGCTCACAATAACAATTTTAAAATTTTAAAATTTCTAGGGAAACTGGGGATCCATGGCATAGTTCATCAAAAATCTGTGTATAAGGTTGTCAGAACTTCAATATGATCAATATGGAAGTTCAATATGATTGAATATCAATATGATCAATATCAATATGTCAGAAGATCAATATGATTGCAGAGAAGCTTACACGTGTGAGGAACAATCGCTGCGCAGTTAGTCAATGCTGATGAAATACTTGAGCTTACTCATACTGGCTGTCCCTATATACACAACCCTACAATACCGCATGGGACAGAAGCTAGACTCCATTTTGGGAAAGCTCCACTTGATTCCAAAGACTACACCACATGGCTGAAAGGGGGAGGGGAACACACCTGGCAGCAGCCATTTTAGATTTGCAGGTCCAAACACATGGCACTCTCTACTACACCACAATCACATAGCAGAAGACACAAGACTCCATTTTATTCCAAAATGTCCAAGCCTCAGAACAATGCATATGTTCTGATTTTACAATTCCAAACCATCTAAATCACCTTTCACAATTTCAATCCAACTTCCTAGAACCATCTCATTCACCTTCACATTCCAAACAACTTCCTAGAACCATCTCATTCACTTTCACATTCCAAACAACTTCCTAGAACCATCTCATTCACTTTCACATTCCAAACAACTTCAGTATCCCAACAACCAGAGCATATTCATCACAAGACCAGATCACAATGTAACCACACATCTCAGCCCGCCACTGCCACAAGCACATGCCCAAACGCAACTGCATGGTGGTATTTATGATTAACAAGATATATATTATAACTAACCAGTACAATCTATTTTAAATCACCATAGGCAAACAAACACCACAAATGCTATGCTACAGGTTGTCCAATGTCCCAGCTACCATCACAGACTCCCAGATCTATCACACAAACACCCAACAATCACACAACCAAGTTACAACATCCTATCTAAACCAGAAAGCAATCTGTCTATATTTCCTTATCTAGCCATGTGAATTCAATACTTAGCCTTTGGTGCCTGGTGATGATCCAGCCATGCTTCTGGGAGCTTTGTTCTGAGTGTAGCTTCATTACATCTGTTCTCTGAGGCCACCAGCAAAAACTGACCCCCAACCCCCCCCAGACAGGAACTATCCTCCTGTGTGTCTGTTCCTAGGGGAGGGGTCTCTCTCTCTCCTTTGTATATGTTAATCAGGTTCAGCCCTGAAAATCTTAGTAAAAGGTTGGCTTGATCATCCATTGTTCTCAACAAAGTGATCTTAGCTTTTATACATATAATCATATCTATCCGCTGCAATGTCCCACAACTTCACAACCAGCATCAAACTAACCCACACATCATTCTGCTTGCTTCAATACCAAACATGATGGGCGCATCTGGTTCTGTTCAGATAATACATATTCATGACATCAATTCATCAGCCACTTCTAAATCTCCATGATGTCTGGTGCTTGACATTATTATAACCATGTACTGTATGAAACAAGCGCCAAATCCATCTCCGTGCCATGTCCGAGCAAATGCGTGTGTTTCCATATATTGCTGTGCTCGCTGCGCATATTTGCAAGTATAGCGACTTAAATGTGTGTGTGGTTTGTATGTTCTCTCTATGTAATATTTTTGACTTTGACAGTCCACCCTTTGGCAGTCACCAATAACTGCCACTTCCTAAAACATTTCAAAAAGAGAAAAATATATGTCATATGTTAATACATTTCCATGGTTGGGTAAGGGAGGAGAGAAGAAGGTGGGAAAAAGGTATGACCTAGTGAGATAGCAGAAGTATGTATGTATGAATCCATGTTTGGGGGGTCATGTATCATCGTGCCGTACGTGTTTTAAATCAAGCTTCGAGGTATTGCGAAGTATACATTTGAATTCCTTCTTATCCCGTACTAAGGGTCTGTGGATGGGCTGTCAAACTTTACCGAGCTCGTTTCGGCTTTTGGTTGCAACAAAATGGGGGAGCACATTTTAGTTGATGATACATGAATGGGGGAATATGTGATTGCTGATATCTGTGCCTGTATTCCCTATCGACTATGTGTGTCACTACCTGAGGGTTGTAGAAATGAAGATAAAGAACACTTATGGTAAATGCAGTGGTATTCTATGTCAGGTTAATGTACATTTGTCGGTTGAAGTCTTGTTCGGTGTCTGTTGGTTGCAGTCTTCTTTGTGCTTTTGCCCATAAGGTGCGGGCAAAAGCTGTCAATGTCCATAGATTTACATAAGTGTTGGGCTAGCGTAATTTTAAAATTTCTAGGGAAACTGGGGATCCATGGCATAGTTCATCAAAAATCTGTGTATAAGGTTGTCAGAACTTCTTCTTTAATCCATCTGTTGTCTGTATATCGGCTCATCAAATTCCTCGTCCAAGTGGGTCTTTTTACCTTGGAGGAAAACGGAAAAACAGGTGAAAGAAACGGACCGTATAATCGCATTTTCATCACATCATTGTTTCTACAGTTGGGTCATAAATCAAATCCATTGAAATTACAGTTTCCTCACTCCTTAGACTCATTACCTCAGGTAGTACTTTTCCAATATAACACAATCCTTCAGAGTTTGGGGCAAGCCGCTCATACGCCTTTCTCCCGCATATGAAATATGCATCATCGGGGAGAACATATGGGACGGAATATGTCATAACCATATTACAAACCTTCCATGTGAAATCTCCTAACCCTAATTCTCCCATCTGTTTAGTACACGTATCAGGTTGTACGATATGTGCACAGTATCCTGGTGATACCTCTCCAACTCTCGTAATCCTGTTTCCTAAGGTATACCTATACCGGAAAGATTTTCCTCTACTGGCTATGTGGCGTATAAGCTCTGTATCTGTAGGCATTCTATCTGCTCTATGCGAAAAGGTCATGGTTTGGTTACTCCATGACACTTCCCAATTTCCCGGCTT
Organism: Pseudophryne corroboree; assembly: GCF_028390025.1. Taxonomy (NCBI): domain Eukaryota; kingdom Metazoa; phylum Chordata; class Amphibia; order Anura; family Myobatrachidae; genus Pseudophryne; species Pseudophryne corroboree. The sequence goes on from NC_086446.1 coordinate 764,167,084, forward strand.
TCGGGGATTGGAGATGTTAAAACATAATAGGGACCTATCCACATGATATTGGTGGAGCTTTAAACTAGGAGGGCTGGAGATGTTAAATCTCCTGTCCACCGGTCTCCCACCCTTTAGCTCAAGTACCTCCCCTACCGTTAAAGGAAATGGTACTAGCCCTGATTTGCTATGACCTTGAGGCACTTGAGAGCATACCCAACAATCTGTTTTATTCAACACACTACCCACTAAAGAGTGATAGTCACTCAAGGGATGCCGGTCCAGATGGATATTAAAACTGGATTGGCATTTCTTAATGCACCCATCCTCAATGACATTGTTACAGAGCCTACAGATACAGTTTTCTTCAGCTAACAATCCTTAAAAGAAAATGTTTACAGATAACATGGCTGCTGGATCGTTTCCGGTACTCGCCTTTGCTTGGTGATTGGGTTGTTATTGGAAATTTACACCTCCATCTTTATCATCAGGACCTTTCTGGATCCTTTCTCGACCTCACTGATACTCTCACCGAAACAGACTGCTCTGGTCAACATCATGGTCAACAGGAAAATCCATATCACAGGCTTTTGGGGCAAGTCCATCTTACAGGAGGAGAAAAGAAGAAATTTGTAATGGGGTACAGAAAATCAGTTTGAGGGGGAGAGAAACTTGTTACGATAATTAGTTCTCTAGTCTTGTTGTTCTTCTTGTTCCGCTGTCATCTCAAAAGGTGCTGTCTTTCAGTCTTCCAAACGAACATTCCGATGATGCAATCTTTCCTTCCAAATCAGCGATCTCTCTGTAAGGAGCAAAAAAATCTTGCATTACCATTTGTCTAACTGATGTGTGACATACCATCTTTAAAACATGAAAGCATGAGTGAGAAGAGAGAGAAAACAACAACAGCAAAAAAAACAAAAGAGAGAGAACAATTTATATGCATGTGTATATTACTTAAATCAACAATAGCCATCAATAGGAAAAGAGAAAAAAAACATTTTTCAAACATTTTTAAAACATTGTCAGATCGTCAGGCTGTCATATCTACATGTCCAATGGTTTCTTTGCGCCGTCCCTCCCCCCAGCACCATACTCCACTTTCTGTATCTGGCCAGGATACATTGATGCGGATAGGTCATGCTGGGGTTTGGTAGACTTCTGCAAAGACCAAGCGGATATGCAATGTTTGAGTCCTTACTAATAATCGTCAGAGATGGGGAGATAGAGAGAGAGAGAAAAAAAAAACATTTCACAGATACATTTACAATGTTTCACCCGGTCATTCCTGTGTCTTCAGTGAATGACCTCCCTATTTGTTAACCGTTACCTCAGGCTTACCATCAGTCCTAATGATCACCTTTCCTGACCACATATCATGGGTGTGGCCCAAAATTCTTCCTATATGATCCCTGATTATAATTTGGTGTGTCCTAACTTTTGCTCATTTTCATGTCTAGGGGGTCTGACTTTATGTGGGCTATTACAGTTGCTGGCATAATGCCCTTCTCTTTTGCAAAGATCACAAATCCTTGAGTTCCTCCATGTGCCAATGGCCTGGGGTTTTGGTTGATTTGATGCCTCCTCAAACGCTTGGATGCTCATCACCATCAACCGCTTTCCCTGTACCTACCTGATTCCTTGGATACCATGATTATGTCGTTGTCTAGGGAGTTGATATACCTTCTGTGAATCTTTGATCATACAGTTAGATCTTTCCTAGGATCTGGGTAATCAGACATGATTGATCTCAATTCTGTCCGGGACCAGGGATGGCGCATTGCACTGTCCTTGACGGGAATGGTTCCCTGATCGTCAGTCTTCCCATTGGGGACTGTGATCACCCTGACAGGACTAAACTCAATTACATCACCTTGTTTTGGTCTTACAATATGGGGTACATTTGTTTGTGCGTGATATAAAACATTGTACGTACCTGTGGACACGACCTCACCTGACCCTCCGTTAGGGGGTTTGATTATTGCCTTTACCAATTTGGTCGCGTCCACCTGGATGTCTTGTAGGCTGGCTGCTGGAAGAGATGCCGACATCGTTCTGGGCTCACTTTCTTGCTGATAATCCTGAGGGAAGTTTAACATGGGGTGCGACTTGCACAGGTTAACATTTGTGATTTTTATACATTTATTTTTATAAACATTATTACATTTGTTACTTTCGTTCTTAATACAGTTACTAAGTGCATTTTTATCATACAACATTGTGCCATTTCTCTGCAACCATAATCCTCTCCATTGCCATGTCTCTCCTCTCAAGATGAAAGTTAGGTATGTAAGTTACATTTCTTTGCATTTCACTTTCCTGTAGCCATAACTGCAAACAATCATCATGTTTAACTCGTTTCCAGGATTTTATGAGACAGATCCTCCGCCTTAAATTATGCAACACCTCTGAGTCAAAACTACCTATCCCAGGAAATGGTGCTTTATCCCCCGCAGTCATTCGTGTCCATTCATCACAAAAGGTCTCAGTGTGGGGACCATACTTCCCCCACATTACTAACCGAGCAGACCCTCGGGGTCTGCAAGCCTCTGCAGTCTGAACCCTGACTGCTGAACGTCCCTGTGTTGTGCACTTGGCTGCCATTGTGGACCTCTTTTAACACAGAAAAACTTCCTAAAATGCACCAAACACAGAAGTCTACGGTGGGAGTTTTCCAAGCTCTTCCACCAGCTTCTTCTGCTCCGGGTATCTCCGGTCCGCCTTCTAGCAGACACGTGTAGCCGTTGCAGGCCCTATCTCTAGAGATTTTACCAGTGAAAATTCTCTTCCTTTTTTTTTTCTTTACACAAATCACGCTTGCATGTGCTTCCCACAACACGTATGAGGGCAATTTACCTCGTATCACGTTGCGTTATTGGTCACACCTACAACCGTGCGGTCCAATCGTACCACTTATAGACACTTGTTGCCCATAAATGGTAGGATCATTGGAGTCTCCCTACTGTGCTCCAAAACAGCCAGAGCGTAATACCACGAAAACTTTATCACACTCTGTTGCACGTTTTCACTCAGACCGTGCTCATCACGTTCCACTAAAGATCACACAGATCACAAAGTCCACAAAGCGGGATTCAATACCGTTTTATCACACAGATCACAAAGTCCACAAAGCGGGATTCAATACACTCATACCGTTTTCAACCCACTATCATTCTTATAGTTTTCTGATCAGAAAAATAATTTCCCGTAGTCTGATAGCTCTCCCCAGAGGCGTTACAGTGAAGTAAGGTATTTAAACTAAGTTTTGGAAACTGAAATCAATTTGTGCTATGATCACGTGGCTATACTATACCGCCCCCACTAGAACAATGCTATTGTGCGATTTGAGTTTTGGTGGGCGTACCCAGACGCTCCGTTGCGTAATATACGCTGCGTGCGTCGGCCTTTGTGTTGCGTTCGCGAGTCTCAGTCTTTTGTTAGAGACACGTGTACGCTGGCCACAAAAATACAATTAGCACGTTTATCAATGTAGATGATCTTTAACTGTAATCATCTACCAAGCACCACACAGGTCTTTCCTTGTATCTCAGGTAAAGCTGTGCGTGTGTCTTACAATTTACCCCTTAATGTATTACTTTTACACTTTAACTATTTAAATAGCGACAAATCTCTCTTAGCACGTTTATCAATTCAAATGGCAAACAGGAAGGTGAGATATGTGAAAGTACACAGATGAAAATGCAATTCTAAATTTAATCTAATAACATACATTGATGTAAGCACACGCATATAGATTTTACATATAAGTACCAATCACTATTACTTATGATTGACTATGATATAGATTAAATAAATGCATTAAAAAAAACTCATTAAATGATGATTTCTTTTTGACAATGGATGGCTGATTATTTCCTGAGTCAACTGAAAATCAGCCGTTCAAAAAAAAATAAAAAAAATTGACCTTCCCAAAATGGCCGCTGCTCCTCCCCCTTCCACCTCCATGAGGGTCACACAAAATGGTGGACAGACCATGCGGCCTCTCCTGCCATAAAGAAAATCACCATGCTAGCTCCCAAAGTAACTTTTAAATGTACTTTTAAACCTACTTAAACAGATAAACAATCTAATCTTAATCAAACACGATATGATCCATTTGAACCTGGTTTTGCGACAATAAAAATACATTTTAGCATCTTAAATATTATGAGAAACGCCTTGTCCCTTAAAATTTCCTATCAGCGTCTTACTGATACCACAATACATTAACGTGGATGTTTTTTTTTTTGTTTTTTTTTCTTTCAGCATTTTGCGAGATGTCCATCATTAGCCGGTCAATTACAGCCGCGTTTGTAATGTACAGTGCATCATTAAGATCGTGATATCGCGGACCAGAGCCCCCATCTAACAAAGCTAAATATTTATCTTATTAAAAACACGTTAAAGGTTAAAGAACACAGTACGCAATTGGCGCAAAAAGTACCGCAGGGGTACTCCCTTAACTATACCTTAAGGAATGTACTTATACTGTAAACCTCTGTGTAGTGGTAGAGTGTAAATGCAACACAGTGTAACCTTATTAACTTCAAAGCTGTTTGAGCGTCACCGACGCTCTGAGAGTACTTAACACTATAAGAAATACACAGATACCTGGCTCAGGGTCCAACGCCTAATATATATATATTATGAATGATATACTTGCAAAAGAATTAATACAAATACAAATCATACACTACAATATAACATAGACTACCTAACCAGATAACTACACAGGAAATACAATACAATACAATACTATTTAAGGGAAAATAAGAGAGAAAGAGGGGAAGAGAGAGAGAGAGAGAAATGGCTCACAATAACAAGAAGATCAATATGATTGCAGAGAAGCTTACACGTGTGAGGAACAATCGCTGCGCAGTTAGTCAATGCTGATGAAATACTTGAGCTTACTCATACTGGCTGTCCCTATACACAACCCTACAATACCGCATGGGACAGAAGCTAGACTCCATTTTGGGAAAGCTCCACTTGATTCCAAAGACTACACCACATGGCTGAAAGGGGGAGGGGAACACACCCGGCAGCAGCCATTTTAGATTTGCAGGTCCAAACACATGGTACTCTCTACTACACCACAATCACATAGCAGAAGACACAAGACTCCATTTTATTCCAAAATGTCCAAGCCTCAGAACAATGCATATGTTCTGATTTTACAATTCCAAACCATCTAAATCACCTTTCACAATTTCAATCCAACTTCCTAGAACCATCTCATTCACCTTCACATTCCAAACAACTTCCTAGAACCATCTCATTCACTTTCACATTCCAAACAACTTCCTAGAACCATCTCATTCACTTTCACATTCCAAACAACTTCAGTATCCCAACAACCAGAGCATATTCATCACAAGACCAGATCACAATGTAACCACACATCTCAGCCCGCCACTGCCACAAGCACATGCCCAAACGCAACTGCATGGTGGTATTTATGATTAACAAGATATATATTATAACTAACCAGTACAATCTATTTTAAATCACCATAGGCAAACAAACACCACAAATGCTATGCTACAGGTTGTCCAATGTCCCAGCTACCATCATAGACTCCCAGATCTATCACACAAACACCCAACAATCACACAACCAAGTTACAACATCCTATCTAAACCAGAAAGCAATCTGTCTATATTTCCTTATCTAGCCATGTGAATTCAATACTTAGCCTTTGGTGCCTGGTGATGATCCAGCCATGCTTCTGGGAGCTTTGTTCTGAGTGTAGCTTCATTACATCTGTTCTCTGAGGCCACCAGCAAAAACTGACCCCCAACCCCCCCCAGACAGGAACTATCCTCCTGTGTGTCTGTTCCTAGGGGAGGGGTCTCTCTCTCTGCTTTGTATATGTTAATCAGGTTCAGCCCTGAAAATCTTAGTAAAAGGTTGGCTTGATCATCCATTGTTCTCAACAAAGTGATCTTAGCTTTTATACATATAATCATATCTATCCGCTGCAATGTCCCACAACTTCACAACCAGCATCAAACTAACCCACACATCATTCTGCTTGCTTCAATACCAAACATGATGGGCGCATCTGGTTCTGTTCAGATAATACATATTCATGACATCAATTCATCAGCCACTTCTAAATCTCCATGATGTCTGGTGCTTGACATTATTATAACCATGTACTGTATGAAACAAGCGCCAAATCCATCTCCGTGCCATGTCCGAGCAAATGCGTGTGTTTCCATATATTGCTGTGCTCGCTGCGCATATTTGCAAGTATAGCGACTTAAATGTGTGTGTGGTTTGTATGTTCTCTCTATGTAATATTTTTGACTTTGACACCATGCAGTACATGGTTCCAGGTAACTACTAGTATTGTCCTTTTTTTCTGCAGACTGTGTTGATTAATTTGATATGTAACACTTGTATATCAGTGTGCGACTGAGTCTGTATATGAAACTCAACGGAACTTGGTGAAAAAAAACAGTGCCTGCTGCATTGCAACAATTTATATACAGATCCAAAGACTCAGTCATACATAGATTCACAACTGTCTCATCAAATTCATTAGCACAGTCTACTGCAGTAGTTGCATCACATTGTTTTTTTATTTTAAATGTGTCTTTGTTGCAAACAAAAAAAAAGACATATGACTCTAGCAGTCTCTCGCCAGACCTGGCGCGCTGTGAGGTGCTGTTTGGCGCAACTGCAGCAATGATGTATGAGGACACATCTGTAAGTTTGAGGTGGAAAAAGTTGCAAGAGGGATGGCTACTGGGCATGTTTACATTTCTTTTAACCTTGATGCTAAACCCTTACATATACATGTATGCAGTGGCGTCAGAAGGCGGGTGAGGGGGGTGCGGCCCGCACCCGGGTGTCCCCCTCGGAAAGGGTGACACCAAAGTGCCGGCTCTTCTGTAGTGACATGAGCCGAGTGCTGCAGTGAGATAATCTCCTGCAGCACTCCGCTCCTGTCACAGATCAGAGTCGGCACTGCACACTGAGCAGTCTCCAGGGGCAGCCAGCATCTTCGGGGAAGCTGGACATGCCCCCGCAATGAAGGAGAAAAGGTCAGCGAGGCCATGCCCCCTTTTAATTTAGGCCACGCCCCCTTTTTGGGCGCCCGAGGCTCCAGCTGGCTGAGCGGAGGGAGGCGGGGGGGGTGATAATACAGAGTGCACTCTGGGTGTCACCACACCCGGTGACGCCTCTGCATGTATGTTAATAATTGTTTTCATTTCAATTCTCTTTAAATTTATAGAGGATTCTGGCTAATGCTGTTGCTCCTGGTTTCTGACTCTGTTGCCATTTTTGCAGACTCCTGCTGAGCATAAGTATAATGAGGCACTCACAACCAAAAGATCAGTGATAGAACACACTTAAGGTGGGTACACACTAGTAGATATATCTGCAGATCAATTGATCTGCAGATATATCTATGTACGGATCGGGCAGTGTGCTGTCCATACACACTGCCCGATCCGTCGGGGAACTGACGTCATGAACTGGGCGGGCGTGTACACACGCCCGCCCAGTTCACCTGTCAATCACCGCCGGCCGCCGCAGCATGTGTACGGGCGGTCGGCCGACCGCCCCGTACACACACAGCGACGCACCAATATATTGTTAGCTATATTGGCCGTCGGCTGTGCTGCGCGGCCGACGCGATACGTCTGTGAACGACGGAGTTCACAGACGTATCGCCCGTACACATTGGCCGACGGACCCGTGATATATCGGCCGTTCAGGAGAACGGCCGATATATCGACCAGTGTGTACGGGCCTTTAGGCTAGATCACAGGTTCTCAAACTCGGTCCTCATTACCCCATACAGTGCATGTTTTGCAGGTCTCCTCACAGAATCACAAGTGAAATAATTAGTTCCACCTGTGAACCTTTTAAAATGTGTCAGTGAGTAATTAATACACCTGTGCACTTGCTGGGTTACCTGCAAAACATGCACTGTGTGGGGTCCTGAGGACCAAGTTTGAAAACATATGGGCTAGTAAATACTAGGTTCAGGTGTCTTGACAAATCTGGTGGTGTATTGTTATATAGTCCCAAGAAAGTGTCTGATATTGTTCTCTGCAGCTGTCTATTACATTTTATGGCATTAAATCAAACTCATCGCGCAGATAATGCAACAGACAGTGAGCCGGGGTTTTGTTACCAATGAGACTCTCTGATCACAGAAAGTGGGAAGGAGGTCAGGCAGTCTCTAATCAACATTTTCAATTGTAAGTATACTTCATACTATCAGGAATGCAGGCATAAGGTTATATTATATGTGTTAAACATTATAACTTCTTTTATATGCAACATATGTTGTTTTGCAGCAACTCTGTTGTTGTAATGACCTTCCATTCCTCTATTTGTTTTGATTTATATATAAACACATGAACCTTGTTATCACACACACATGAAAACATTTATATACTTGTACTAGCTGTTCTACCTGTTCTTCGCACGGGAGTTTCTGATTTTCACAGCTGTACATATAAATGAGTGTTCAAAATTTGGTGAATCTATAGAGATGTAAATATTAATCCATGGTTCTTGGTGTAACCAGAGGTGCACCAGTAGCAGATAAGGTAAAAAGTGACAGGACCGTTTTGGGGCGTGGCTTCGCAGACATGGAGTAGCTGCTTCTGATCGGCGCTCTCCGTCTCCATTATCCTGAAAAACACATCCTGATCTCCCATCCACACCCTGAGAGGCATTTATGTTTAGGGGAACTTGCCCTGCCTGTGGTGATCGTACTTCTGGCTATACACAGTGGCTGCCGCGGCCGTGCGGGCCTGAAGAGTGCTGCCGGGTTCACAGCGTGGGAAGGAGCCGGCGCCATTACAGGAGGGAGACGCTGCAGCTGCGGCTCGTGTGCAGAGCGGCGCCGGGCAGAAGACGGGGACAGCGGACGGAGTCACCAACTCGGTGGTCGGGAGGGGTAAGATTTGCGGTACGCGTGGGCTTTGCTGTGCCCCCCCCTAAGCCCCAATCCTGAGGCCTATAAGACCCGTGCCCGCCGCCGCAGACTATTGAGGGGGGAAGGGAGCCCCATGTCTACATTGGGTCACGCATTGCCCCGGCCCCAATAACCTCCTGCACGGATGTGACTGCTCCCCTGCTGGAAACCGCACCCCATAAGTCTGTATCCTGGACGGCGGCATGAAGTGCCGCCAGTTTGCTCGTACAGTGTCTGTATACCATTGAAGTGGGGCTGAGTACTTCCTTCTGACTGGAGTCTGATATATATCCTGCAAAACATTTCCGCTATTTTATTCTATACTATTAACTTTTGCCTGGGTGCTTCTTTTTTACACTACAGTATAATGGTGAAACCACAGCAATCTGCTGCTGCTAAGCTAGAGAAATATTCCCGGTCATCTACTCCTGCCCGTAGAGAGGCGACTTAACAAAGTTCAGGAGGGAAACATTCTTCAAAGGAAAAGAAGTATTAGAACTCGAGGACATACACTGAGACTGGAGGGGGGGAGGTTCAGGGGAAATTTAAGAAAAAATTACTTCACAGAAAGGGTAGTGGATAAGTGGAATAGCCTCCCACCAGAGGTGGTAGAGGCTAAGACTGTAGGGCAATTTAAACATGCTTGGGACAGGCATATGAATATCCTTACAAAGAATCAAGGTTAAAAAAGGGTTGAGATTGCCTAAAGGATAAAATAAAAAAGGGGCAGACTAGATGGGCCAAGTGGTTCTTATCTGCCGTCAAATTCTATGTTTCTATGTTTCTATGACTCCTGACCGCACCCCCTCCCCTCCGTCTAAATCTCTGAGTGACTCGGCCGTCTCGGACGCTTCTCCTGATGCTGCCCTACAGAAAGTTCTGGAGGCCGTGGCGGCAAGTGAGGCCAGATTGGCGGATAAAATTGGTCAAGTACAATCTGATTTATCTATTATACACCATGACCTCCGGCGGGTCCGAGAACGGGTGGGAGAGGTGGAGGCTCGCACTTCCTCTCTTGAGGACTCAGTAAAGCCACTGGGAGCCAAGATTATTAATATTACCGCCCAAATGACGGATGTACAACACAAACTGCTGGATATGGAGGGGCGCTTGAGAAGATGCAACGTGCGTTTTGTGGGCCTCCCGGAGCGTGAGGAAGGCCAGGCTCCTGAAAAATTTGTTGAAAAATGGCTCACTGACAACTATGGGATGGAATCCTTCTCACCTTTTTTCACTGTGGAAAGGGCTCATCGGATTCCCTTCCGTCCTCCCCCGCCAGGGGCGCCTCCCCGCACCCTGATAGCTAAACTCCTCAACTACCGTGACAGGGATGCTCTACTGCGACTGAATCGCATTAAGGGCCCACTGTTATGGAATGGCTCCCGTGTATCCATATTCCCTGACTTTGCGGTGGAAGTCCAAAAGAATAGGGCCCAATTCACCCCGGTTAAGAGGCGTCTTCGTGAACTCAACATACCCTATGCCATGTTGTTCCCTTCTAAGTTGAGAGTTGTGGTAGATGGCGAGGCGAAATTCTTTACCACCCCTCGGGAGGCCTCTGTGTGGTTGGACACTGCTAGACCGGCCAGACGGGCTATGGCAGAAGATTAAAGAGGACGCATGACTGTTCCTTTGCTAAAACCACTTTCATACACATCTGGACACCTATTCCTGTCTGCTGTTCATGTGAGGGCTGATGGGGTGTATGCTATGTTTGGGCCATCTCTCCTTATTTGGTGTCATTATTATGTTTGTAAGGGGCTTTATTACATGCCCCCTTAGTGGTGGGTGGTTAGGTGGGGGTACCCGGGAGGCTTGCCTGAGAAGGTTAGACTCGATTCTGGTATACTTAAGGGGACTGTGGGGTTGGGAATAGCCTAGAGGTTTTGCTCTACGCCAGGATACAATGCCATATAGACCGTTTTTGTGGGAAATCTTTTCTTGTCTAGTGGGAGGATGTTTAAATGTACGGAGGGCGCTGTGACATGTCTAGTCGTCACTGTATTTTTTGCCCGCCAGTTTCTTACTGGGTAGTTAGGATTTTAGAGAGTCTTTTCTAGTAGACGGGGGGTGGGGATAGTTTTTTGTTGAAGGGATCCAAGTATGCCAATGTTTGGGGTGGTATACAGGGTGGGGAGGGTGAGACTTGGGGGTAGAGGTATCTCAAGATCTGGGGCGGTACCTCGGGGTATAGCTATTAGGATTGTTATGCAACTGCTGACTTATTTCTGTTTTTCCTTTTTAACTGCATTGTGGTATGTGGAAGATGTGAAATGCTATGACATTGGTGTTGATGTGTGGAGCTTGCTGGATGATGTGTGGGCTGGTGCGGTCCTGATTATACGATGTATAGCGATAATATGGCAACTAACTTAGTTAGATTTCTCTCCTGGAACGTACGGGGTCTCAACGACAAGGTTAAAAGGACGCTGGTCCTTAGACAACTCAAGCAGTTAGGGGCGGACATCATCTGTCTGATGGAGACTAACCTAGTTGGAGCTAGAGTACTGTCGTTAAAAAAACCATGGGTGGGCTGGTCCTACCATTCAACCCACACCTCTTCTTCTCGGGGAGTCTCCATCCTGATCAAGAAACATGTCCCGTTTAAGATAGAGCAGGTACAAATCGACCCCTGGGGCAGATCAGTTTTTATTAAATGCCAGATCCATGCCATATCACTTGTGCTGATAGCACTTTATATACCACCCCCGTATTCCCCGGAAATACTTAAAAAGGCTGCAGAGTTTCTAGCTTTGTTTCCTGATGCCCCCGCCATTAGCCTGGGGGACTACAACAACACCTTAGACCCGATCCTAGATAGGCTCTCGGCTGCTGGAATATCTCCCGGACCTGGCAGCGGTTCATTTAGGGCTATGGTGGAGGGCATGGGACTAGTGGATGTGTGGTGTCAAAGACACCCTGGAATTAAACAGTACTCTTGCTTCTCACTCACACACTCTGCCTTCTCTAGAATAGACCTTGCGCTGATCTCTCCTGACTTACAGCCGCGGGTCCGCTCAGTACAGCTTGAAACCAGAGGGATCTCTGATCACTCTCCGGTTTCCTTAGTTCTGGATATGGGAGGGTTGCGGGGTCAGGCGTTTTGGAAGCTAAACCCTTTCTGGCTTACTAGGTTGGATGGTGATGAGGAACTGGAGAGACAGTGGGCGGAGTTTCTGCAGTTTAATGAGGGTACTGCTCCTCTATCTATACTTTGGGATGCATTTAAGTCTCACCTGCGGGGCACCCTTATACGGGCGGTTTCGACTCTAAAGAGATCATACAGGGAAAGGGAGACTACTCTTGAGGCCTCCTGTAGGTCTCTGGAACTTGCCTACCTGACTGATAATTCGTCTTCCTCTAAGGAGGCTTGGCTGAGAGCACAGAGGGAGTGGACCGACTGCCTGACTGACAAAGCTAAATACAGACTACTCTTCACTAAACATTCAGTTTACGCCACGGGCGACAGACCGGGTGGGTTCTTGGCCAGACTGGCACGTACTGAACAGCCATCTAATACTGTGATCAGCCTCCTGGGTCAGGATGGCACGGTGTATGACAGTACCCCAGACATAGTCAACCAATTTCTAGACTACTATATTCATCTATACACTACTAGGTTGTCCTGCACTGAGGAAAATCTTGCATCATATCTTAATGCTATCCCCATGCCGACACTGACCCCTGATGCGCGAGAACTCCTTGATTCCCCGCTCTCTCTGGCCGAAGTGGAAAGGGCCATGCAGTCCTTCCCTGGTGGTAAAGCGCCGGGGCTGGATGGCATACCTGCAGAGTTCTACAAGAAGCATAGAGAATTCTGCGCACCTAGATTGCTGGCTCTCTATGAGGGAATGTTTGAGGAGGGTAGGGTACCTGATTCAATGTCTGAGGCACTGATTATTGTCCTGCTGAAGCCCGATAAGGACCCCACTAGAGTGGAGTCTTACCGGCCTATATCCCTGCTACCTACTGATGTCAAAATACTAGCTAAAATACTTGCGATTAGACTTAACTCAGTTATAGCCCAACTGGTTCATGACGACCAAACCGGGTTCATGCCTGGGAAATCTACTCTGATCAATCTTAGGAGATTGTTTACTCACCTGCAGGTCCCACATGGGGATGACCACTCCTCGATTATTGTTTCGTTAGACGCTGCTAAAGCATTCGACTCTGTGGAGTGGAAGTTTCTATGGGGGACCATGGAGAAATTTGGAATAGGTCCTGGTTTTATAAAATGGGTTAAATTGCTATACTCAAGCCCTAGGGCTAGGGTATCGGTTAATGGCTTTATCTCCTCCTCATTCCCGCTGCAGAGGGGGACCAGGCAGGGCTGCCCCCTATCCCCTGCCCTGTTCGCACTGGTGATAGAACCGTTGGCGTGTCTCATTAGAAGTACTGCCACTATAACCGGTTTTAAAATTGGCCCGAGAGAGGACAAAATAGCTTTGTACGCAGATGACATATTGCTTTTTGTCTCCAATTACCCCGACACCATGCCTATAATCCTCACTATAATTAATGACTTTGGGTTATACTCGGGCCTTTTGATCAACTGGGATAAATCCTGTATAATGCCGCTCAGGGGTCGGTGTCCGGAAACTAGTAGAATATCCCTTCCACTCCAGTGGGTGGAGATCTTTAAGTACCTAGGTATTTGGATATCTAAAGACCCTTCCCGATATATAATCCTTAATGTAAAACCCCAATTGGATTACTTGAAATCCCAGATAACGGTGTGGGGCAAGCTTCCGCTGACTGTCACCGGGAGAATTAATCTCATTAAAATGACGGCACAACCTAAGTTGCTATATATATTACAGCACTCCCCAATCTATATCCCTCAAGCAATATTTAAACGCATGGACAGTTACATATCCTCCATAATATGGTCCAGCAAGAGAGTACGGAGCAAACTAGACACCCTGACGCGAGATAGAGACTCTGGGGGTATGGCGGTCCCATCATTTAGATTGTACTACTGGGCCACTCAACTGACACATAGTTATGATTGGCTCAAAGACGAGTCAGGGTTGGATCTTCCTTCTCTAGTGGTATCTATATTGGCTCCTGGGCTCACGCGGTTGAACTGCTTGCTGTCTGGGAATAACAACTTAATTGGTCTACCATTATTTAAGCAGGCAGTGATGATTTGGAAACAAACTGGGTTTCTGCTTCAAAGTGAGGGCTGGGATCCAGATGCCCCACTAGATGGTACTATTGGGTTCGGGGAGCTGAGGGCTCTTGGGCTTCGTGTTATATGGGGTAGATGGGGTATATATGCTATTGGGCAGTTATACTCTGAGAATGTGTTTAAATCCTTTTCACAACTACAATCAGAATACCCAATTCCCCATACTTACTTTTATCGATATTTACAGTTGCGACATGCATGCTCTGCTCAGTTCCCTGATAGCTCAATTCAACTGCAACAGTCCCCTGTTAGGCTAATGTTGCAATCCCTGGATGGCTCTCACCTTACGTCCCAGATATATTCTAACCTCATCGCCTCGCAGCATCCGACTGACATGCCACTCCTTCGTTTAAAATGGGAGGCGGACTTGGGATCCCTGTCTCAGGATGCTTGGGATGCTGCTCTGGGTGGCCCTCGCATCTCCTCCACTTCAGCGAGGTTTCAACAGATCCAGCTATTCATACTACACAGAGTATACATTACCCCTATGCGGTTGCTTCGGATGGGGGGCAGGGGGGATTCCAAGTGCCCTAAATGCGGCTCGATGGAGGGTACGTTTTGGCATTTGATATGGGACTGCTCTACTGTTAAGGTGTTTTGGACTAAGGTTATTCGGGTTATGATTGCCACCGGGATACCTCTGGACGTATGCACACCTGCTGTATGTCTGCTAGCGGCTTTTGATGATGATGCCCTTGACAAAAATACGCAACGATATATTGCCAACCTATGTATGATGGCCAAGGTCTGTATAGCCAGACTATGGATGTCCACCGACGGTCCTAGTACCGCAGCCTGGATATCCCTTACTAATGAGGTTGTCAAACACGAAAGATATGTATACATGAGTAGACGTGCTGAAACAAAATACTATTGTATCTGGGAGAGATGGTTGAACTCACCATATGTACACCGATAATTGGGCCCAGGTGTGGAGGTTGAAGGGTGCATGATGTTCCTTACCTAATTACCGGCTGATGCACTTCTGACTCAATGACTTGCTATGTCCACGCACTAGTATGGTTTTGTTTGCAAGGATCACACGTGATGTCAAATTGTTCCACATATAGGCCCTCATTCCGAGTTGTTCGCTCGCAAGCCGATTTTAGCAGCATTGCACACGCTAAGCCGCCACCTATTGGGAGTGAATCTTAGCTTCTTAAAATTACGAACGATGTATTCGCAATATTGCGATTACAAACTTCTTAGCAGTTTCAGAGTAGCTCCACACTTACTCGGCATCTGCGATCAGTTCAGTGCTTGTCATTCCTGGTTTGACGTCACAAACACACCCAGCGTTCGCCCAGACACTCCCCCGTTTCTCCGGCCACTCCTGCGTTTTTCCCAGAAACGGTAGCGTTTTTTCCCACACGCCCTTAAAACGGCCTGTTTCCGCCCAGTAACACCCATTTCCTGTCAATCACACTACGATCGCCGGAGCGAAGAAAAAGCCGTGAGTAAAAATACTATCTTCATTGTAAAATTACTTGGCGCAGTCGCAGTGCGAACATTACGCATGCGCACTAAGCGGAAATTCACTGCGATGCGAAGAAATTTACCGAGCGAACGACTCGGAATGAGGGCCCTAGATATTTATTTGCTTTACTCATATGTACATTCCATGTATAACTACCGAATGCAGTTATGCTGTTTTGTTATTTGTTAGTTGCCGGGGAGGGTTAGCAGTTTGCTTTATTTGGATGTTATCTAAAAACTTTCAATAAAAAATTGTTGAATTTAAAAAGTGACAGGACCATTTTTGTAGTTTAATAAATTCCACATACTAGAGGTGCAAACCAAATTTTGATCTGATTGTCTGTTTGGGTGTTATCATTCACCCAGTGCAAGCCACGCATAGGTAATGACATCATTATGTCAACCCCCTTTTCATCCCCTTAAGGGAGGTTTATTCAAATTTTAATTATGTAGTTTTCCTTTTTCCCACCTGAAGATTACCTATGGTACATTTCATCTTCCTAACATGTCGGGACGTAAGAGAATTAGTGATGAGTCAGTGAGTGAGGGCTTTCATTTTTATATATATATATATATATATATAAAATGAAAGTAGTGTGCGGCACTCAGGTGGAAGAGGAATGATGCTACCACAATAGTAACGCCTTCAACATTTCAATTTCACTTAGATAATTGTCATCAGGGTGACCATTTCTTAGTAAAATTTACACGTTGAAGGCGTTACTATTGTGGTAGCATCATTCCTCCTCCACCTGAGTGCCGCACACTACTTTCATCATTTATACCTTGCGGACCGTGAGGGCCCCATGGACTATTTACAACAAGGTTATTGGAGTGCCGGACCCACTGCATATTATATATATATATATATATATATAGAGAGAGAGAGAGAGAGAGAGAGAGAGAGAGAGAGAGAGAGAGAGAGAGAGAGAGAGAGAGAGAGATGTGTAACGAAAAAACTGATGGAATTTGAGATGTTAATACAAAATTCTACCGTACTCCACAACAGTGTACAAAATACAAGTGTAAAAAAGTAAAGGTGCAAGCATCATACATACATACATACAAACAATACAAAAATACTGTAACAAAGGCATACATTGCAAAATTAAATTTTGTTACTTATCAATTATTAAATAAATATACAATGTTTATGACAATAATAAATGTGTAAAGCATCTTTTAACGTCTCCCTTTAGGATGTTGAGTAGAAGGGAGACCTCCAGTGTTTCTCTGGGCATAACCACCTCTAATGACTGGATGTTAATGTTTAAATCCCTTAAAACATGATTTTGGGACTCTTGCATCCTAAACACAGATTTATGCAACCTAAGATTAGAGTTATTCATTCTGCTGAGTGTCATATTCTGATTTTCAACAACCTATTAAAGAGTTCATTCACGACAGACAATATATGGTTTTTCTGCCTCATTTGTCTCAACAGGTCTCCGCCTATTTGGTGAATTTGTGTACCCATCATAGCCAAATTAAGGGTAGAGATACTGCACCCTGGGCCCCCCTCTATTAGGGGCCACCAGCCAAAGTACACTGACATCACCAGCTCTCCCTCTTTTGTGCAACAGCAACACCAGGCACTCAGCAAGCAAGCAGGATGGTGGGCAGTGCAGGCAGAGACACAGAAGTATCAGGTTTCATGAGCTACCGACAGAGCTTCAGTGACCCTGAGATACCAGCTTCTCTTCCTCCACATCTGGGTGTCTGGGTCCTGTGAAACCGGTTATCGAATGAGAGCATTCAGGTCTATAGAGAGACTCACAGAGAATCCTCCTGAGTCCTGTCCCAGTGTGTAAGTAGTAAAGAGGCTGCTGCTATTCTTGCATGTGACAAGATAAATTATCAATTTTATTTCTGCTGCGGGGTACACTAGGTTCCACAATGATTAACATCGGGGTGTAGAGTAGGATCTTGATCCGAGGCACCAACAGGTTCAAAGCTTTGACTGTTCCCAAGATGCACAGTGCCACCTCCTCTATAACCCCGCCTCCGTGCACAGGAGCTCAGTTTGTAAGTTGGTGCCATGCAGTAAGCAGGCATTCAACAGGGGGGGGGTTCTCCTGCAGCATATATTATAGCTTAATTTCAAAACAAAGAAGAAATTTGAAGACTTCAAGGGCTGCAGCTGTTATGAATGTTAAATAGACATCCTCTGCTGCAGCTCCATCACTCCCCCAGCGGCGCTGTATACTCCCACGCCCTGGTTGCCGGGTAACTACAGCGGGGGCTCCGGTGTCCTTCCTCGTCAGTGACACACACTTGCCGCTGGCCTCCGGGATCGCGTGGCCGCAGGACATGGGGAAATAAGGGGCCTCTTTGGCCCGCTATTATCGCAATCCCGCGCAGCCGTGGGAGGCGGGCCATGCGCGCTGGCGTGGACACTGTAAAGGGCAGCCGCTCCACTAGTCACCGGGACACAGGGCACAGGTGGGGGTTTTTCTCCTATAAAAACCCATTTTTATACAGCCCGCAGTGCCTGGTGGGGAAGCCAGCAGGGGGATAAGGCCTAACCTGTAGCTCTTCCTCCAGCCCCAGGCTCCATTTGAGTAAATGTTCCTGCCCTGGAGCTGTATATCTCTCCCTCACTCCCTGTCAGCCGCCATCACATGGAGCTGCGCTGTTCCTGGGACTGCTGGGGCAAATCCTCCTCTATAAAGCCGCCTGCTCGCCAGCGCTGTGCATTTTACAGGACACCTAAGTATTCTACCTGTCAAGGGACAGTGTTAGTTAAGAAAGAGTGCATACATTTAGGGTTGTGTGGTACAAACACTGTGTGATATACATTCAGTATCTACTGTGTTTTGTTATATCTACTGTTTACATATATAGCTATACTGAGTATTACTTTGCATTGCTATTCCAGTGCAGTTTTATGGTGTATAATTTCTGCATGGTACGCTTGTGACTATATATGTGTGTGTGTGCATGTAGCTGCTACGTGGCTGCCATCTCGGGTATTTCACTCAGCTTGCTACTCCTATATTCTGTGACCTGAGGGGACTTTACGAACTGATATAGGTTTTACACAAGATATACTTGCTGTGTATTTTTCTTTGTGATTCATAGTCACCATATATCTCTCGGATTCCTGGTTTGTGCTGACACAGTCACACGGCACTGGGAGTTCTTGCTAAGGTATATTGCTAGTGCTACTAACATTGTACTGGGTTGCCTGACATTGTGCTTATCATTATGTCAGCTACACAAGGCAACAGAACTTGAACACATATATGTGTTGCACTTAGGAAGTAGTTATGTGACCTCCCCCTACATCCCACCCCCTGAGAATCGTGGGTGTCCACTACACTGCGGTCGCTCGCTCCCCCCACCTGCCGGTATTCTGCTGTCGGGATACTGGCATAGGTATGCTGAGGTACCGGCGGAGGTATGCTGACCGCCGGCAACACATACCCAACCCTTACACATGTATGCAAACAATTACAAAGTAAAAATAGATAACATTATTTTCACTCACAAGACCATGGAAGGGCTTTGGAGTCATGGGCATCAGTTACTGAGTCACTTCAGCTGGAATTATGCCACACATGGGTTCCTCATCCTCCTTGTAGTCCATTTGTAAAAAGAATCCACCGCCAGTCTGTCTTGCTGCCTTTCCTTTGTCGTCTTAGATTAGACTTTACCTTAAAACATTTCTTGAAGGGCAACTGAAACATCCTCCAAGCACAAGGCCGGATCAAGTGTCATTTCTACTAAGAAGCCTGAAGGGGGTGCCACCTCATAGGGGGCAGAGCGTGTCCACTGCTGTGGTCCCAGACTGATAAAGACTGGAAGACACCACAGCACGGATAGTTCTATATCCAGGCAGTGCTGAGCTCCTAAGGGTAACTTTGGCGCAGCCTATGCTGTGAACTACAGCAACACAGTGTTGTTACCAAAGGTCATGGAGTCGCATGCTGTCCCACCTGCACAGTGCTCTGCATGCAGTGCCTTACTAAGGGTCATTGTGTTTATTTGTTTTTCTTATGGGGTCCAATGTGTTTTATTTTTTTCCTACGGGGGCCAATGCGTTTGTATTTTTTCCTGCTGTAGGCAACATGGCAGTGTTTTTCAACCACTGTGCCGTGGCACACTAGTGTGCCCTGAACAGTCTCCAGGTGTGCCGCCATAGAAGCACAGCCAGGCCAGTCAGTGTTTTGCTGCTACTGAGGCCCTAGAACAATCAATACTGGTGGGTTTAGTGGTTGCCGAGCCAGTTCTAATTTTGGGCCCAGGCAGTGTTGGGCTCTTCTGGCTTTCTCAGATGTGGCTCAGGCGTTGCCTATGGAGAAGATGCGACATGACATCCTAGGACACGCAACTGCACCATGCATCACCTTTATATTTGAGTGTGCCTTGGCAATATTTAGATCTTGTTCAGTGTGCCGCGAGTTGTAAAAGGTTGACAATCTCTGCAATAGGTCATGGAGCCACATGCCATCCCGCCTGCACAGTGCTCAGCATGCAGTGACATAGGGTTCTATTCATGAAGCACTGAAAAGAGAGAAGTGAGCTAGTGGAAAAGTTGTCTATAGCACCCAACCAACACTGAAGTAACATTTATCAAGTGCATTCTATAAAATTATATGTAGCAGCTTATCCACACTTTTCTCTGCTTCATGAATTGACCCAATAGTGAGGACCATTGTGCTTGTTTTTTTCCTATAAGGGCCAATGTGTTTTTTCTTTCCTTACTAGGGCCAATGTGTTTTTTTTCCTGTCAGAGGCCATTGTGTTTTATTTTGTTTTACTGTGGGGGGCCATTGTGTTTTATGTGTTATTGTTTGTTTTTTTTTACTGTGGGGGCCAACTATTTTGTGTCTTATTTTTTTTCTATCAGGGCCAGTGTGTTTGTTTTCTTTCCTGTAGGGGACAATGGGTCTAATTCAGCATGGATCGCAAAAGCAAAATCTTTCTCTAATGGGCAAAACCATGTTGCACTGCAGGTGGGGCAGATGTAACATGTGCAGAGAGAGATAGATTTGGGTGTGGTGTGTTCAAACTGAAATCTAAATTGCAGTGTAAAAATAAAGCAGCCAGTATTTACCCTGCACAGAAACCAAATAACCCACCCAAATCTAA
Source organism: Pseudophryne corroboree (assembly GCF_028390025.1). Lineage (NCBI taxonomy): Eukaryota > Metazoa > Chordata > Amphibia > Anura > Myobatrachidae > Pseudophryne > Pseudophryne corroboree. The sequence goes on from NC_086446.1 coordinate 764,187,771, forward strand.
CTCTCTCTGCACATGTTACATTTGCACCACCTGCAGTGCAACATGGTTTTGCCCATTAGAGAAAGATTTTGCTTTTGCGATCCATGCTGAATTACACCCATTGTATGTGTTTTTCAATAATAAAACCCATATAGCACATCATAGGTTTTGACTACAGCATTAATCAAAGCCATGTTCTCATCAAAGCTGAACTTAATGCTCCGCCCTCCTTTGGTCTTGGTAGACTAATTCCCATACTCCTCCTCATCTGACTCCAAATCCACCTCCTGCACTTCGTCCCCTATCTTTGGCTTTGCTCCCTATCTTCTCCCATTCTCCTCTCCCACTCCATATTAACACAAAACAAACAAGACATACTGTACAAGACAAACACAGAAAAAGAAAATCTACACAAACTATACTCTACACAAACACACCAGTCACAAACAAATAAACACTGACAAGACAGAAATAATGACAAAATGACAAAAAAAATAAAGTGAGTTCTATAAAAGGAGTTGATAAAGGGATAGGTAGGGAAAACTATCTGTATCATTTTCATACAGTAGTTTTGTCAAAATACTGTAGCTCTACTAAAGTTAAAAGCATTTGCAATATAGCAATGTACACTCTAGCAATAACTTCTCTGAAACTAAAAATATAGATGGGAATATTGATAATCAATATGTGATTCAGATTAAAAACGTTGACCTCTCTAGCACCGTCCTTGACTGGTTTACCTTATACCTCACTAACCGCTCCTTCTCTGTGTCTGCCTCCGGAACCACCTCACACCCTTCCATTCTTCCTGTTGGTGTCCCTCAGGGTTGTGTCCTAGGCCCCCTTCTGTTCTCCCTGTAAACTTCTTCCCTGGGTGCGCTCATTAACTCCTTTGACCTTCAATACCACCTCTATGCTGATGACACACAACTCTACCTCTCCTGTCCTGATCTGTCCCCCTCTGTCCTCTCTCAGGTCTCCAGCTGCCTCTCTGCCATCTCCTCCTGGATGTCTGAACGCTCTCTGAAGCTCAACATGGACAAAACTGAACTCATTATCTTTCCCCCAGCCAGAGCAACACCCCCTACAAATATCTCTATCACTGTTGACAACACTATCATCTCCCCCGTTCCCCAACTACGCTGCCTGGGCATCACTCTTGACTCCTCCCTCTCCTTTGCACCCTACATCCAAGCTCTTGCGCAATCTTGTCGGTTCCAGCTACGCAACATTGCTCGCATCAGGCCATTTCTCTCCCAGAGTGCAACTAAACTTATCATCCATACTGCTATGCCTCACTTGCTCCCGCCTTGCTCCCCTCCAATCTGTCCTCAACTCCTAGGCTCATCTTCCTCTCCCGCCGCTCCACTTCTGCCACTCCCCTTCGACAAAATCTACACTGGCTCCCATTCCCCTACAGAATCCTCTTCAAACTCCTCACCCTTACATACAAGGCCATCTCTAATTCCACTGCTCCCTACATCTCCAACCTCCTCTCCCTTCATACTCCCTCCCGCCCACTACGGTCGGCTGATGACGTCACTTCTCCTCTGCCTTGGTCACTGCTTCCCATGCATGAGTTCAGGATTTTGCCCGTGCTGCACCCCTTCAGTGGAACGCGCTCCCCCGCTCCATTAGACTCTCAACGACCTTACAAAGCTTCAAACGGGCACTGAAAACCCACCTATTTATCAAAGCGTACCCCTCCAATGCATAACCTAGTCCTTAGGCGGCTCCTCCATCCTCCTGCCCCATGCCTTGAACATCTCTGCTTTGCTTGCATGCCGCCATCAGGCTTCCTCCTGCTTGCTTGCTCCTCATGTCAACTGTCTGTCGCCCCTCCCCACTAGATTGTTAGCTCTTCAGAGCAGGGTCCTCTTTCCTCTTGTTGTCTAAGCCCTCTTCTCGACACATTCCACTCAGCGACCATCTTTACCTGCTTTTTCTCCTGCTGGTAAAGGCTCATCTCTATCTATGGCCGCCAGCCCCAAGTAGTACAATGATTACTCCCTCACTACTTACATCTAAGCTGTATTATGTATGAGAATTGTGCTGCTCTTTGTTACCTGTACTCTATTTGTTATGCTAAGTTTTGTCTCCCTGTACTGTCCTTTGTACGGCGCTGCAAAACACTTGTGGCACCCTATAAATAAAATATAATAATAATAATAATAATGATAATTAACTTAATTACTTGACTGCATATTGCTTGTTATGAATCAATAGTTTTAGTCTGCACTATGCTTTATATGCTTATAAAACTTTAGTTTTATATACAAAGATGTTCTGTGGACTTTAACATACAAACAAAATGTACCAGTTAAGGTGTGTACCCATGGTGAGCTAAATCTGTAAGATTTTGACTATGGGGTATATTCAATTGCGGTCTAAAGCTGCCGTCTGTCGGAAAGACGGCAGTTTTTTGTACTTTTTTAGGTCGGAAGGGGTTCCGACCTATTCAATATACCCCAAAATTATCCGACAAGTCGGGGATTCCGACTTGTCGGAAAGCACGTAGACTGGCGGAATAGCCGCCGTTCCGCGTGCTTCTGTCGGAAACGGGGCCAAATCCGACAGGGTTAGGCCATTCCTGACCATCTCAATCCGACTTTGAGAAAAGTCGGATGGAGATGAGGGTGCTGAGAGGAGGAGGAGACGGGGGAGAGCAGCGGGAAGACGGGGGAGAGCAGCGGGAAGACGGGGGAGAGCAGCGGGAAGACGGGGGAGAGTAGCGGGAAGACGGGGGAGAGCAGCGGGAAGACGGGGGAGAGTAGCGGGAAGACGGGGGAGAGTAGCGGGAAGACGGGGGAGAGCAGTGGTCTCAAATCAGACTTTTTTCAAAGTCAGATTGAGATGGTCAGGAACGGCCAAATCCTGCTGAGCGGGGGGAAAGATGTGTGCTGAGCGGTCTGTGCTAGATCGCTCAGCACACATCTCCGCCATGTGCACCCCCCGTAAGTTCCAGATAGGCAGGCAATAAACCAAGGACAAGCTACTTTCACTATCCCATTCCCTATCTGGTGTTTAATATAATCATGTAATACAGAATATACACATAATTTGTGGTATAAATATCAGAGATTAGTGTGAGGGGGTTTGCATTCTGGATTAGAATTGCTACGATAAGCTTATCTATTTAACTGGATATCTTTACTAAATAAAATTACTTTTTTTTACACTTCAAATATTTTTGTGGACATTTCTAATTGGATCCGCAGTCAGAAGTGTAATTCCGACAGAAACCTACAAATACTGCCTGTCGCTTTTCTATTGGTTTAAACATCACATGCTATTTTGACAAACGCACCAAGCTGCGCCTACACAATGAAAGTGTATGGTGGTTGAATTTGGAGGGGTGTACCACGAATTGCCGGCTGTCGGGATGCTGCCTGTCGGGATACCGGCGCCCAGAATACCGGTGCTGGGATCCCAACAACTGGAATGGTGGCAGAGGGGTGAGCGCAAAAGAGCCCCTTGCGAGCTCATGGACACCCCAAGAGGGAGAATAGTTGTCGGTATACCGGCGGTTGGGATTCCGGCGATGGCATGCTGAGTACCGGGTTCCCAACAGCCGGTATAATGAATGCCACCCATTTTGGAGAAAGGATAGAGAGCATTTGGTGAAGTATTTTGTTCTGAGAAAATGATTGTGGTAAGTTGTGTTGTCTTACTTGTTATCTTGTTGTATCTTGAGGAGGATAACATTCTATGCAATCTTTGGGGCACAAGATACCATCTTTAATAGACTTTCAATCCTTGAGACTAGTGGAGTGGTCCCTCTTGTCAGATATTCCTAAACTTTACTACATGTATACACGCTATAAGGTTGTTATTCCATCTGGTCTAAGTAGGTAGCAATTTTGACTCACTGTAAACACATAATGACTCTTTGAGGGAATGAGTCGGTTTTTAGAACTATGTAAATGATATGTCACTTCTCACCAGGGGCGTCAGAACGTTTTTAGGTTGGGGGGGGCAAGATATAATCTCATTTTGGCGCCCCTAAATTGCTGAATCGCTAAAGGTCAGATCCACATAGTATACATTGAGAAGGCCAGATCCACACTAAATTTCCACACCCAGAAAAGCACACTATTTTTTTGGCTGCCTCATGTACAGATGTAACCACGCTCATCATAACGACATGGATGGCGTGGCTAGTATTCCCGCATCTATGGCATGCACGCCATAGGCTTCAATGGTGCAATCACCAGCTGTGACTAGTGGCAGCACGGCGTACGCTGCAGATTGCCGCGATGTATATGCCCATGCATATGCATCGTGGCAACATCTGTAATTAGAGACCAGAATGTCTGATTGTATGATGTCACTTCAGCTCTCCCATGTCCCTCTAGTTTCCCACTGTGTGCCCCATGCAGCAGGGAGAGTAGACCAAACATTAGCAGTGACCAGTGCAGTGCTGGCGCTGAGGTGACTGATTGTAGTGGCCGTGGGAGTTACAGGGAGGGTGAGGGCAGGGATGCTGAGGGGGAGTTACAGGGAGGGTGAGGGCAGGGATGCTGACAGGAAGCTAGATGGAGTGTGAGGAACACTGAGGTGGGAGTAACAGGGAGGGTGATGGAAGGGGGCACTGGGGGGGAGGAGTTACAGGTAGGGTGAGGGTGAGGCCAGGAACGCCGACAGGGGAGTTAGAGGGAGGAAAAAATTGGTGGTTGCTCCCAGCGCACTACCCAACAGGAATAAAATATAGTACTCAGTTTTGGTAAATTCAAAGAGGTTTATTACTTGACAAATATTACTTAAAAACAGCTGTGATGATATAGCACGTGCCCGTTCTACTGGAATGGCCATGGGGGGCTATGGAAGTGATATATGAATGGGTGGTTCCTATATAAGTATATAGGGAATAGGAATTATAGTGTACAATCCTAGTACCAGTACACTTGACAAACAAACATATATTGTCAGACAAAGACAGAACACAAACATATAGAAACAACCTATGTGAATGGCAGTGTGAAGCGCTATGCTGCATCTTACTCCCATCTGCCGTTGTAATAGGTAAAGCTTTACTGAACCGCTTAGGTGATGTCCCTAGATTACCCAATGTGTGAGATTAGCCCATGTATAAACCGCGTCCTTAATTAGGCAAAAGTCCTGTGTGGCAATTGGTATGATGTGTGGGTATATTACTCGTATAGCTGCTCCGTATACAGGCCCTCATTCCGAGTTGATCGGTCGCAAGGCGAATTTAGCAGAGTTACACACGCTAAGCCTACGCCTACTGGGAGTGTATCTTAGCTTCTTAAAATTGCGACCGAAGTATTCGCAATATTGCGATCACAAACTACTTAGCAGTTTTAGAGTAGCTCCACACTTACTCTGCCTGTGCGATCAGTTCAGTGCTTGTCGTTCCTGGTTTGACGTCACAAACACACCCAGCGTTCGCCCAGACACTCCCCCGTTTCTCCGGCCACTCCTGCGTTTTTTCCGGAAACGGTAGCGTTTTCATCCACACGCCCATAAAACGCCATGTTTCCGCCCAGTAACACCCATTTCCTGTCAATCACACTACGATCGCCGGAGCGATGAAAAAGCCGTGAGTAAAAATACTATCTTCTTAGCAAAATAACTTGGCGCAGTCGCAGTGCGAACATTGCGCATGCGTACTAAGCGGATTTTCACTGCGATGCGATGAAAAAGAACGAGCGATCAACTCGGAATGAGGGCCACAGTGAGGTGGGGATGAATTCCTTACCTCCTCCGTGGTGCGTTCCGAATGCCCGGATGTCCCTTCTCTGGGGGAGATGGTGATGTCTGCCGGCAGACTTCCTCACAGCGCGCCGTGAACATCTAGCGGAACGTCTGACCTGATCGCACGCTGCAACTTTTTGCTGCCCGTGCGATCAAGTAGACACCGCCTATGAGGGAGTGGATTTTTGCATACAAGGCTGCGATCGCTTGAGCAGCCCTGCTATGCAAAAAAAGTTTTGTGCAGAACTAAACTAGGGTAAGACTTACTTACCCTGTGCGATCACTTCAGCGTTGCAGGTTCCGGAATTTACATCAGACATCCGCCTTCCAAACGCCTCGACACACCTGTGTTCGGATCTCCACGTCCCGAAAACGGTGAGTTGATGGATCCGCCTTCCTCCTGTCAATCTTCTTGTGGTCACCGCTGCAACAGCTTTCTTTGTTGGAGGCGTCGCTGCACAGTTCCGACCCGATCGCACGGCTGCCAAGAAGCTCAGCGTGCGATTGGGTCGGAATGACCCCTATTGTCTGTAAGTTCATAGGATATTGCTAATATAAGGAGATCCTTAAATGTCCATAAAATGAGTTTCGCAATTCATAAGGTGAATTCCCATTTCCACAAGTTTCCACAACAGGAAAAGACCGACCAGCGGTGTAGATAACTAAATGGTAATTGGACAAATTTTATGTACATAGCACTCACATAAATTTAATGTACATAGCAATCACATTTCATATATTATACACAAGCATGTAAAAAACACCCGACTGGCGATGGTTCATCTCATAACCCAACTGGACCTAATGGTAATCGGTAGGAAAAGAAAGTGCCCGGACACTCCAGCAACCCAAACGTGGTATCGAAGCTCAGGGTAGTATAACTCAGTTAGTCAGTGTTAGAAGCCACTCACGCTTAATGCGTTTCAAACCTTGCGGTTCTTCCTCAGAAGCGTCTGGTGGCTAGTGACATTGATTGAGGTTTTATACCTTTTCTAATGAGGAGCAGGTGCTCACGCTTAAAACATTATAAAGTGTTAAGCAATGCAGAATGTCCGATCGCCTCTGGTGTCTGAATGTGCTTTGCGTTCCAGCATGTGTTCCACCTATGTGCGTATAACCAGAAGTCAAGTCTTTACATTGGTATGATAAGGAACCTGGAAGGACTTTACTTCCGGTTATGCGCACATAGGTGGAACGCACGCTGGAACACAAAGCGCATTCAGACTCTGGAGCCAATTACCTTGAGATATCTGCAATGCTGGTCTTTCTTTCTCTTTTATGAGAATCATTATATGTTGTGGAAATGTGAATTCACCTAATGAATTGCAGAACATAAGAGATTGAAGGATCTCTCTATGGGGGTCATTCCGAGTTGATCGCTCGCTAGCTGTTTTTAGCAGCCGTGCAAACGCATACTCGCTGCCCACGGGGGAGTGTATTTTCGCCATGCAAGTGTGCGATCGCATGTGCAGCCGAGCGCAGCAAAAACATTTTATGCAGTTTCTGAGTAGGTCTGAACTTACTCAGCCGCTGCGATCACTTCAACCTGTCTGGGGTCGGAATTGATGTCAGACACCCGCCCGGCAAACGCCTGGACACGGCTGCTTTTTCCAACCACTCCCACAAAACGGTCAGTTGACACCCACAAACGCCTTCTTCCTGTCAATCTCCTTGCAATCGGCTGTGCGAATGGATTCTTTATTAAATCCATCGCTCAGCAACGATCCACTTTGTACCCGTACGGCGCACCTGTGCATTGCAGTGCATACACATGTGCAGTAGTGACCTGAACGCTGCGCTGTGAAAAACTGCAGTGTGCGATCAGGTCGGAATGACTCCCTATATTGGCAACATCCTATGAACTTACAGACAATAGGAGGAAATTACAACATATTTACAAGAGTGATTACATGTTTTTTCTATGCATTTTAATAAGTGAGAACGTGTGGTAAGAGATGATTGCGCTATTTTCTATTACTCCTTTTTTTCTATTGGTTAATTGTTGGAACCAAGGTGAAGGTTCCGTGGAATAGAAAGATGCTGCATTAAATTTCTGTTACATATGCGCAGTGACCCAGTTTCTTTTGTTCATTAGCAATCCGTAATATGACCCCCCTGCCTCCCCAGCACGCATTAATATGATACTACCCCCCTCCCCAGCACACATTAATATAACACTACCACTCTCCCCAGCACACATTAATATAACACTACCCCCCTCCCCAGCACGCATTAATATGACCCTACCCCCCTCCCCAGCACACATTAATATGACACTACCCCTTCCCCAACACGTATTGATATGACACAACCCCCCCCTCCCTAGCACACATTAATATGACACTACCCCCCTCCCCAGCACACATTAATATGACACTACCCCCCTCCCCAGCACACATTAATACGACACAACCCCCCCTCCCTAGCACACATTAATATGACACTACCCCCCTCCCCAGCACACATTAATATGACACTACCCCCCTCCCCAGCACACATTAATATGACACTACCCCCCTCCCCAGGACACATTAATATGACACAACCCCCCTCCCTAGCACACATTAATATGATACTACCCCCCTCCCCAGCACACATTAATATGACACTACCCCTTCCCCAACACGTATTAATATAACACAACCCCCACTCCCTAGCACACATTAATATGACACTACCCCCTCCCCAGCACACATTAATATGACACTACCCCTTCCCCACCACGCATTAATATGACACTACCCCCTCCCCAACACAAATTTATATGACACTACCCCCCCTCCCTTGCACACATTAATATGACACTACCCCTTCCCCAGCATGCATTAATATCACACTACCCCCCTTCCCAGCACACATTATTATGACACCCCCTCCCCTCCCCAGCACACATTATTATGATAACCCCTCTTCCCAGCACACATCAATATGACACCTCCTTTCCCAGCATGCATTAATATGACACTTCCCCCCCAGCATGCATTATTAAAACAACCCCCCAGCACGCATTATTTAAAAAAAAAACCTCCCCAGCACACATTATTATGACCCCCCTCCCCAGCACACATTATTATGACCCCCCTCCCCAGCACACATCATTACGACCCCCCCTCCCCAGCACACATCATCACGACCCCCCCTCCCCAGCATACATTATTATGAACCCCCTCCCCAGCACACATTATTATGACCCCCTCCCCAGCACACATCATTATGACCCCCCTCCCCAGCACACATCATTATGACACCCCTCCCCAGCACACATTATTATGACACCCCTCCCCCCCAGCACACATTATTTTGACACCCCTACCCCCAGCACACATTATTTTGACACCCCTCCCCAGCACACATCATTATGACCCCCCCTCTCCAACAAACATTATTATGTCACCCCCTCCCCTCCCCAGCACACAATTATTATGACACCTCTCCCCCCAGCACACATTATTTTGACACCCCTACCCCCAGCACACACTATTATGACACCCCCTTTCCCCAGCACACATTATTATGACACCCCCTTTCCCCAGCACACATTAATATAACACCCCCTCCCCCCAGCACACATTATTATGACACACCCTCTCCCCAGCACACATTATTATGACACCCCCCCTCCCCAGCAGGGCCGGTTCAAGCCCGCTCTGCGCCCCGGGCAGGAAACTGGGCGTGGCTTAATACAGGGGGCATGGTCAGTTACGCCCCCTGTACATTAGTAGCGCCGCTTGAATGCTGAGCGGTGCGTGATGACGTCATCGCGCACCGCTCAGCAAAGGTACTCTTCACGAAGGGAAACTAGACGCTACGCGTCTAGTTCCCTTCACAGGCGGGACAGACGGGGGACACAGACGGCAGCGGAGGCGGACGGGGGACACAGCGGAAGGGGGACACAGCGGGCAGCAGTGGCGGATCTTGCCATGGTGCGGCACCCTCCGGAAGGCGCCAGCGCCCTCCGGAAGGCGGCGCCCCGGGCAAAAGTCCTGCTTGCCCGTGGCAAGATCCGCTACTGCTCCCCAGCACACATTATTATGACACCCCCTCCCCTCCCCAGCACACATTATTATGACACCCTCCCCCAGCACACATTATAATGACACCCCCTCCCCTCCCCAGCACAAATTATTATGACACCCCCTCCCCTCCCCAGCACACATTATTATGACACCCTCCCCCCAGCACACATTATTATGACACCCCCTCCCCTCCCCAGCACACATTATTATGACACCCCTCCCCTCCCCAGCACACATTATTATGACACCCTCCCCCCCAGCACACATTATTATGACACCCCATCCCCTCCCCAGCACACATTATTATGACACCCCCTCCCCTCCCCAGCACACATTATTATGACACCCCCTCCCCTCCCCAGCACACATTATCATGACACCCCCCCCCCTCCCCAGCACACATTATTATGACACCCCCCCCCCTCCCCAGCACACATTATTATGACACCCCCCCTCCCCAGCACACATTATTATGACACCCCCTCCCCTCCCCAGCACACATTATTATGACACCCTCCCCCCAGCACACATTATTATGACACCCCCTCCCCAGCACACATTATTATGACACCCCTCCCCTCCCCAGCACACATTATTATGACACCCTCCCCCCCAGCACACATTATTATGACACCCTCCCCCCCAGCACACATTATTATGACACCCCTCCCCTCCCCAGCACACATTATTATGACACCCCCTCCCCTCCCCAGCACACATTATTATGACACCCCCCCCTCCCCAGCACACATTATTATGACACCCCCCCTCCCCAGCACACATTATTATGACACCCCCCCCTCCCCAGCACACATTATTATGACACCCTCCCCCAGCACACATTATTATGACACCCCCTCCCCTCCCCAGCACAAATTATTATGACACCCCCTCCCCTCCCCAGCACACATTATTATGACACCCTCCCCCCAGCACACATTATTATGACACCCCCTCCCCTCCCCAGCACACATTATTATGACACCCCTCCCCTCCCCAGCACACATTATTATGACACCCTCCCCCCAGCACACATTATTATGACACCCCCTCCCCTCCCCAGCACACATTATTATGACACCCCCTCCCCTCCCCAGCACACATTATTATGACACCCCCTCCCCTCCCCAGCACACATTATCATGACACCCCCCCCTCCCCAGCACACATTATTATGACACCCCCCCCTCCCCAGCACACATTATTATGACACCCCCCCTCCCCAGCACACATTATTATGACACCCCCTCCCCTCCCCAGCACACATTATTATGACACCCTCCCCCCAGCACACATTATTATGACACCCCCTCCCCAGCACACATTATTATGACACCCCTCCCCTCCCCAGCACACATTATTATGACACCCTCCCCCCCAGCACACATTATTATGACACCCTCCCCCCCAGCACACATTATTATGACACCCCTCCCCAGCACACATTATTATGACACCCCCTCCCCTCCCCAGTACACATTATTATGACACCCCCCCCTCCCCAGCACACATTATTATGACACCCCCCCCTCCCCAGCACACATTATTATGACACCCCCCCCTCCCCAGCACACATTATTATGACACCCTCCCCCCCAGCACACATTATTATGACACCCCCTCCCCTCCCCAGCACACATTATTATGAAACCCCTTCCCCTCCCCAGCACACATTATTATGACACCCCTCCCCAGCACACATCATTATGACCCCCCTCTCCAACAAACATTATTATGACACCCCCTCCCCTCCCCAGCACACAATTATTATGACACCCCTCCCCCCAGCACACATTATTTTGACACCCCTACCCCCAGCACACATTATTTTGACACCCCTACCCCCAGCACACATTATTATGACACCCCCTTTCCCCAGCACACATTATTATGACACCCCCTTTCCCCAGCACACATTAATATAACACCCCCTCCCCCCAGCACACATTATTATTACACCCCCTCTCCCCAGCACACATTATTATGACATCCCCCCTCCCCAGCAGGGCCGGTTCAAGCCCGCTCTGCGCCCCGGGCAGGAAACTGGGCGTGGCTTAATACAGGGGGCATGGTCAGTTACGCCCCCTGTACATTAGTAGCGCCGCTTGAATGCTAAGCGGTGCGTGATGACGTCATCGCGCACCGCTCAGCAAAGGTACTCTTCACGAAGGGAAACTAGACGCTACGCGTCTAGTTCCCTTCACAGGCGGGACAGACGGGGGACACAGATGGCAGCGGAGGCGGATGGGGGACACAGCGGACGGGGGACACAGCGGGCAGCAGTGGCGGATCTTGCCATGGTGCGGCACCCTCCGGAAGGCGCCAGCGCCCTCCGGAAGGCGGCCCCCCGGGCAAAAGTCCTGCTTGCCCGTGGCAAGATCCGCTACTGCTCCCCAGCACAAATTATTATGACACCCCCTCCCCAGCACACATTATTATGACACCCTCCCCCCAGCACACATTATTATGACAGCCCCTCCCCTCCCCAGCACAAATTATTATGACACCCCCTCCCCTCCCCAGCACAAATTATTATGACACCCCCTCTCCTCCCCAGCACACATTATTATGACACCCTCCCCCCAGCACACATTATTATGACACCCCCTCCCCTCCCCAGCACACATTATTATGATACCCCTCCCCTCCCCAGCACACATTATTATGACACCCTCCCCCCCAGCACACATTATTATTAGAGATGAGCGCCGGAAATTTTTCGGGTTTTGTGTTTTGGTTTTGGGTTCGGTTCCGCGGCCGTGTTTTGGGTTCGACCGCGTTTTGGCAAAACCTCACCGAATTTTTTTTGTCAGATTCGGGTGTGTTTTGGATTCGGGTGTTTTTTTCCAAAAAACCTAAAAAACAGCTTAAATCATAGAATTTGGGGGTCATTTTGATCCCAAAGTATTATTAACCTCAAAAACCATAATTTCCACTCATTTTCAGTCTATTCTGAATACCTCACACCTCACAATATTATTTTTAGTCCTAAAATTTGCACCGAGGTCGCTGGATGACTAAGCTAAGCGACCCTAGTGGCCGACACAAACACCTGGCCCATCTAGGAGTGGCACTGCAGTGTCACGCAGGATGGCCCTTCCAAAAAACACTCCCCAAACAGCACATGACGCAAAGAAAAAAAGAGGCGCAATGAGGTAGCTGTGTGAGTAAGATAAGCGACCCTAGTGGCCGACACAAACACCGGGCCCATCTAGGAGTGGCACTGCAGTGTCACGCAGGATGGCCCTTCCAAAAAACACTCCCCAAACAGCACATGACGCAAAGAAAAAAAGAGGCGCAATGAGGTAGCTGTGTGAGTAAGATAAGCGACCCTAGTGGCCGACACAAACACCGGGCCCATCTAGGAGTGGCACTGCAGTGTCACGCAGGATGGCCCTTCCAAAAAACACTCCCCAAACAGCACATGACGCAAAGAAAAAAAGAGGCGCAATGAGGTAGCTGTGTGAGTAAGATAAGCGACCCTAGTGGCCGACACAAACACCGGGCCCATCTAGGAGTGGCACTGCAGTGTCACGCAGGATGGCCCTTCCAAAAAAACACTCCCCAAACAGCACATGACGCAAAGAAAAAAAGAGGCGCAATGAGGTAGCTGTGTGAGTAAGATAAGCGACCCTAGTGGCCGACACAAACACCGGGCCCATCTAGGAGTGGCACTGCAGTGTCACGCAGGATGGCCCTTCCAAAAAACACTCCCCAAACAGCACATGACGCAAAGAAAAAAAGAGGCGCAATGAGGTAGCTGTGTGAGTAAGATAAGCGACCCTAGTGGCCGACACAAACACCGGGCCCATCTAGGAGTGGCACTGCAGTGTCACGCAGGATGGCCCTTCCAAAAAACACTCCCCAAACAGCACATGACGCAAAGAAAAAAAGAGGCGCAATGAGGTAGCTGTGTGAGTAAGATAAGCGACCCTAGTGGCCGACACAAACACCGGGCCCATCTAGGAGTGGCACTGCAGTGTCACGCAGGATGGCCCTTCCAAAAAACACTCCCCAAACAGCACATGACGCAAAGAAAAAAAGAGGCGCAATGAGGTAGCTGTGTGAGTAAGATAAGCGACCCTAGTGGCCGACACAAACACCGGGCCCATCTAGGAGTGGCACTGCAGTGTCACGCAGGATGGCCCTTCCAAAAAAACACTCCCCAAACAGCACATGACGCAAAGAAAAAAAGAGGCGCAATGAGGTAGCTCTGTGAGTAAGATAAGCGACCCTAGTGGCTGACACAAACACCGGGCCCATCTAGGAGTGGCACTGCAGTGTCACGCAGGATGGCCCTTCCAAAAAACACTCCCCAAACAGCACATGACGCAAAGAAAAAAAGAGGCGCAATGAGGTAGCTGTGTGAGTAAGATAAGCGACCCTAGTGGCCGACACAAACACCGGGCCCATCTAGGAGTGGCACTGCAGTGTCACGCAGGATGGCCCTTCCAAAAAACACTCCACAAACAGCACATGACGCAAAGAAAAAGAAAAGAAAAAAGAGGTGCAAGATGGAATTGTCCTTGGGCCCTCCCACCCACCCTTATGTTGTATAAACAGGACATGCACACTTTAACCAACCCATCATTTCAGTGACAGGGTCTGCCACACGACTGTGACTGAAATGACGGGATGGTTTGGACCCCCACCAAAAAAGAAGCAATTAATTTCTCCTTGCACAAACTGGCTCTACAGAGGCAAGATGTCCACCTCATCATCATCCTCCGATATATCACCGTGTACATCCCCCTCCTCACAGATTATCAATTCGTCCCCACTGGAATCCACCATCTCAGCTCCCTGTGTACTTTGTGGAGGCAATTGCTGCTGGTCAATGTCTCCACGGAGGAATTGATTATAAATCATTTTAATGAACATCATCTTCTCCACATTTTCTGGATGTAACCTCGTACGCCGATTGCTGACAAGGTGAGCGGCGGCACTAAACACTCTTTCGGAGTAAACACTTGTGGGAGGGCAACTTAGGTAGAATAAAGCCAGTTTGTGCAAGGGCCTCCAAATTGCCTCTTTTTCCTGCCAGTATAAGTACGGACTGTGTGACGTGCCTACTTGGATGCGGTCACTCATATAATCCTCCACCATTCTTTCAATGGTGAGAGAATCATATGCAGTGACAGTAGACGACATGTCCGTAATCGTTGTCAGGTCCTTCAGTCCGGACCAGATGTCAGCATCAGCAGTCGCTCCAGACTGCCCTGCATCACCGCCAGCGGGTGGGCTCGGAATTCTGAGCCTTTTCCTCGCACCCCCAGTTGCGGGAGAATGTGAAGGAGGAGATGTTGACAGGTCGCGTTCCGCTTGACTTGACAATTTTCTCACCAGCAGGTCTTTCAACCCCAGCAGACTTGTGTCTGCCGGAAAGAGAGATCCAAGGTAGGCTTTAAATCTAGGATCGAGCACGGTGGCCAAAATGTAGTGCTCTGATTTCAACAGATTGACCACCCGTGAATCCTTGTTAAGCGAATTAAGGGCTCCATCCACAAGTCCCACATGCCTAGCGGAATCGCTCCGTGTTAGCTCCTCCTTCAATGTCTCCAGCTTCTTCTGCAAAAGCCTGATGAGGGGAATGACCTGACTCAGGCTGGCAGTGTCTGAACTGACTTCACGTGTGGCAAGTTCAAAGGGCAGCAGAACCTTGCACAACGTTGAAATCATTCTCCACTGCGCTTGAGACAGGTGCATTCCACCTCCTATATCGTGCTCAATTGTATAGGCTTGAATGGCCTTTTGCTGCTCCTCCAACCTCTGAAGCATATAGAGGGTTGAATTCCACCTCGTTACCACTTCTTGCTTCAGATGATGGCAGGGCAGGTTCAGTTGTTTTTGGTGGTGCTCCAGTCTTCTGTACGTGGTGCCTGTACGCCGAAAGTGTCCCGCAATTCTTCTGGCCACCGACAGCATCTCTTGCACGCCCCTGTCATTTTTTTAAAAATTCTGCACCACCAAATTCAAGGTATGTGCAAAACATGGGACGTGCTGGAATTTGCCCAGATTTAATGCACACACAATATTGCTGGCGTTGTCCGATGCCACAAATCCACAGGAGAGTCCAATTGGGGTAAGCCATTCCGCGATGATCTTCCTCAGTTGCCGTAAGAGGTTTTCAGCTGTGTGCGTATTCTGGAAAGCGGTGATACAAAGCGTAGCCTGCCTAGGAAAGAGTTGGCGTTTGCGAGATGCTGCTACTGGTGCCGCCGCTGCTGTTCTTGCGGCGAGAGTCCATACATCTACCCAGTGGGCTGTCACAGTCATATAGTCCTGACCCTGCCCTGCTCCACTTGTCCACATGTCCGTGGTTAAGTGGACATTGGGTACAGCTGCATTTTTTAGGACACTGGTGACTCTTTTTCTGAGGTCTGTGTACATTTTCGGTATCGCCTGCCTAGAGAAATGGAACCTAGATGGTATTTGGTACCGGGGACACAGTACCTCCAACAAGTCTCTAGTTGGCTCTGCAGTAATGATGGATACCGGAACCACGTTTCTCACCACCCAGGATGCCAAGGCCTCAGTTATCCGCTTTGCAGTAGGATGACTGCTGTGATATTTCATCTTCCTCGCAAAGGACTGTTGGACAGTCAATTGCTTGGTGGAAGTAGTAAAAGTGGTCTTACGACTTCCCCTCTGGGATGACCATCGACTCCCAGCAGCAACAACAGCAGCGCCAGCAGCAGTAGGCGTTACACGCAAGGATGCATCGGAGGAATCCCAGGCAGGAGAGGAATCGTCAGAATTGCCAGTGACATGGCCTGCAGGACTATTGGCATTCCTGGGGAAGGAGGAAATTGACACTGAGGGAGTTGGTGGGGTGGTTTGCGTGAGCTTGGTTACAAGAGGAAGGTATTTACTGGTCAGTGGACTGCTTCCGCTGTCACCCAAAGTTTTTGAACTTGTCACTGACTTATTATGAATGCGCTGCAGGTGACGTATAAGGGAGGATGTTCCGAGCTGGTTAACGTCCTTACCCCTACTTATTACAGCTTGACAAAGGCAACACACGGCTTGACACCTGTTGTCCGCATTTCTGTTGAAATACTTCCACACCGAAGAGCTGATTTTTTTGGTATTTTCACCAGGCATGTCAGTGGCCATATTCCTCCCACGGACAACAGGTGTCTCCCCGGGTGCCTGACTTAAACAAACCACCTCACCATCAGAATCCTCCTGGTCAATTTCCTCCCCAGCGCCAGCAACACCCATATCCTCCTCATCCTGGTGTACTTCAACACTGACATCTTCAATCTGACTATCAGGAACTGGACTGCGGGTGCTCCTTCCAGCACTTGCAGGGGGCGTGCAAATGGTGGAAGGCGCATGCTCTTCACGTCCAGTGTTGGGAAGGTCAGGCATCGCAACCGACACAATTGGAGTCGGACTCTCCTTGTGGATTTGGGATTTCGAAGAACGCACAGTTCTTTGCGGTGCTACTGCTTTTGCCAGCTTGAGTCTTTTCATTTTTCTAGCGAGAGGCTGAGTGCTTCCATCCTCATGTGAAGCTGGACCACTAGCCATGAACATAGGCCAGGGCCTCAGCCGTTCCTTGCCACTCCGTGTGGTAAATGGCATATTGGCAAGTTTACGCTTCTCCTCCGACAATTTTATTTTAGGTTTTGGAGTCCTTTTTTTACTGATATTTGGTGTTTTGGATTTGACATGCTCTGTACTATGACATTGGGCATCGGCCTTGGCAGACGACGTTGCTGGCATTTCATCGTCTCGGCCATGACTAGTGGCAGCAGCTTCAGCACGAGGTGGAAGTGGATCTTGATCTTTCCCTAATTTTGGAACCTCAACATTTTTGTTCTCCATATTTTAATAGGCACAACTAAAAGGCACCTCAGGTAAACAATGGAGATGGATGGATACTAGTATACTTATGGATGGACTGCCGAGTGCCGACACAGAGGTAGCTACAGCCGTGGACTACCGTACTGTGTCTGCTGCTAATATAGACTGGATGATAATGATATGAAATCAATATATATATGTATATATAATATCACTAGTACTGCAGCCGGACAGGTAGATATATATTTATTAGGTAATGATGACTGATGACGGACCTGCTGGACACTGTCAGCTCAGCAGCACCGCAGACTGCTACAGTAAGCTACTATAGTAGTATGTATCAAGAAGAAAGAAAAAAAAAAACCACGGGTAGGTGGTATACAATCATGGATGGACTGCCGAGTGCCGACACAGAGGTAGCTACAGCCGTGGACTAACGTACTGTGTCTGCTGCTAATATAGACTGGATGATAATGATATGAAATCAATATATATATGTATATATAATATCACTAGTACTGCAGCTGGACAGGTAGATAGATATTTATTAGGTAATGATGACTGATGACGGACCTGCTGGACACTGTCAGCTCAGCAGCACCGCAGACTGCTACAGTAAGCTACTATAGTAGTATGTATCAAGAAGAAAGAAAAAAAAACCACGGGTAGGTGGTATACAATTATGGATGGACTGCCGAGTGCCGACACAGAGGTAGCTACAGCCGTGGACTAACGTACTGTGTCTGCTGCTAATATAGACTGGATGATAATGATATGAAATCAATATATATAAGTATATATAATATCACTAGTACTGCAGCCGGACAGGTAGATAGATATTTATTAGGTAATGATGACTGATGACGGACCTGCTGGACACTGTCAGCTCAGCAGCACCGCAGACTGCTACAGTAAGCTACTATAGTAGTATGTATAAAGAAGAAAGAAAAAAAAAAAAACACGGGTAGGTGGTATACAATTATAATATTATATATATATTAATTATATACAATTATATATTAATTAAACTGGTGGTGATTATTAAACTGGTGGTCAGGTCACTGGTCACACTATCAGCAACTTGCAAGTAGTACTCCTAAGCATACAATCACAATATATATTATACTGGTGTGGCACTCTGGCAGCAAAAGTGTGCACTGTACGTTATATGTAGTATGTACTCCTGAGTCCTGCTCTCAGACTCTAACTGCTCCCCACTGTCAGTGTCTCCCCCACAAGTCAGATAATACAATACAGTCACACTATCTATCACTTCACTTCAGCAAGTACTAGTAGTAGTAGTACTCCTCCTAATGCTCCCCAAAATTACTACTGTGTCTCTCTCTAGTGAGACTAGTGTCTCACTCTCTTCTCGAATCTCTATAAAGTATAAACGGAGAGGACGCCAGCCACGTCCTCTCCCTATGAATCTCAATGCACGTGTGAAAAATGGCGGCGACGCGCGGCTCCTTATATAGAATCCGAGCCTCGCGAGAATCCGACAGCGTGATGATGACGTTCGGGCGCGCTCGGGTTAACCGAGCTGCACGGGAGAATCCGAGCGCGGCTCGGACCCGGCAAAAAAGGCTGAAGTTCGGGGGGGTTCGGTTTCCGAGAAACCGAACCCGCTCATCTCTAATTATTATGACACCCCCTTCCCTCCCCAGCACACATTATTATGACACCCCCCTCCCCTCCCCAGCACACATTATTATGACACCCCCTCCCCTCCCCAGCACACATTATCATGACACCCCCCCCCTCCCCAGCAGACATTATTATGACACCCCCCCTCCCCAGCACACATTATTATGACACCCCCTCCCCTCCCCAGCACACATTATTATGACACCCTCCCCCCAGCACACATTATTATGACACCCCCTCCCCTCCCCTCCCCAGCACACATTATTATGACACCCTCCCCCCCAGCACACATTATTATGACACCCCCTCCCCTCCCCAGCACACATTATTATGACACCCCCTCCCCTCCCCAGCACACATTATTATGACACCCCCTTCCCTCCCCAGCACACATTATTATGACACCCCCCCCCTCCCCAGCAGACATTATTATGACACCCCCCCTCCCCAGCACACATTATTATGACACCCTCCCCCCCAGCACACATTATTATGACACCCCCCCCTCCCCAGCACACATTATTATGACACCCTCCCCCCCAGCACACATTATTATGACACCCCCTCCCCTCCCCAGCACACATTATTATGACACCCCCTTCCCTCCCCAGCACACATTATTATGACACCCCCCCCCTCCCCAGCAGACATTATTATGACACCCCCCCCCTCCCCAGCAGACATTATTATGACACCCCCCCCCCTCCCCAGCACACATTATTATGACATCCCCCTTCCCCAGCACACATTATTATGACCCCCCTCCCCCCAGCACACAATATGACACCCCTCCCCCAGCACACATTAATGTGATAGTTTCTCTCCTCCCCCCTCTCCCCTTAATTATATGAGGCAGCACTACAGTACCTGAGCCTCTGCGGAGTCTTCGTCCCCCTGTGTGGCTGGCTGCTCCTCATCCTGTGGCTGCCGGCTCCTCCAGTCAGTGCACAGTCAGGTGTACATCACATGACTTTCTGTCTGTGCATTGCTGTCCCGTACGTGAATCCACCGCTGATAGCAGGGGAGGGGTGAATGATGCTGAAGACTGCTGTGTCTTCAGTGGGGAGGGGAGGGAGGACTGGAGGGCAACACTGCTGCCTGTTTTGACTAGTGCAGCGGGGAGGAGCGTGGGTGGAGACCAGAGTGTGAAGAGCTTTTGCTCATGCTGCCGGCGCCGCTGCCTGTCAGTGTGACAGGCGGAGCTCCGGCAGCAACACTGCATATCAGCAATGTAGCAGAGTAGGGAGAGTGCCTCCCTGCTTTGCAGACCTTGCGAGGCGGGTAGCGCTGGGACTGATTAGACGTTCACTGCACGGAGCGGAGGATGTAATGTGCGGTCTTTCACCTGACCGCACATCGCTCCTCCTGTAAGTGATCGGCGCCTCTCTATGTTTGGGGGGGGCGAGCTGCCCCCTTGCCCCCCCAGTTCCGACGCCTCTGCTTCTCGCCCTATATTTACGGTTCATCCCTTGACTATTCCAGAATTATCCCCTCCCCCTCTTCCTTAGGTCTCTCCCCCCCCCCCCTTACCTTAATAATTTTTTCTTGAAGTATTGTATGTTTTGTCATTCTTGATATTTATGACAGTATGTATATTTGTGGACTTGGTTCTGCACAGTTCTTTCACGTGAGCGAGCAGCTGCTCGATAGACTCACGGATCTTCTTTTATATCTGTACGCAAGTGTACCACGTTACATGATGCCTTATGTACTGTCAATTGGTTGCTCTGTATTATACTTTATAAAAACTCAATAAAATGTTTCTGAAAAAAAAAAATAGACTTTCCAAACGTTTTCCCAATTATGCATCAATGGGGCAGACCTCACCAACTTAGAATGGATCCAGTGTCGGACTGGGTCATAAAGGGCCCATCGGGGGAATGTGGTGGTAGGGGCCCATGTTTAGAGGTGTGGCCATCCTCCAGAGGGATTTGACCAGTCATCACAGAGGTTTGGCTAACCATTAGAGAGTGTATGGGTTGGGTCTCTTGATAAATATATATAGTAAATACTGCTAGTGCATGCATGATAATGTACCAGATTAACATCAGTGCACTGTAAAAAAATACATCAGAGTCGTGTGCAGTATATTGGAACATGTATAATGTACAATTCAAGTGCACAGTCTAGAACCTTATCCTAGGAGGAGATCAGCCCCCGGGCAGTGGGTCCCACCAGGGGCTTCCCCTGTATCCCTGTGAATGGACCTGCAGCCAGGTGTCAGGATTGAGGGTCTCTCCTGTGTTGGTATGCCCAGCCAACTTATGTAGTTCAAGTTAAGGGGCGTCATATGAGATCAAGAGACGATATATGGAAGAAAAGAGACCTGTCACTGGTGAACGCGAGAAGCAAAATGACTCTAGAGGGGTACGCTTCTTGAATTGTTTATTAGGACAGTCCTTACTCTTCAGATAACTGTAGGTGTATTATCTGCCAATTACTCTACAATAAAATTCAAGGGTTAATTTTATTATGCATAAGATTGCTATTAGCAGAGGCAGAAATAAAGTACAGGGAGATCTGTGTGTTTGACTGCGCATGAACAAAAAAACAATTGAAATTAAATCAACCAATTATATTAATGATTTTAACACTACTGTGTTTTGTGGAGCAGTGTCTGAATTCCAAATTTACTTACAGTCAGGGGTGTCGTTGTGGCACCCCAGAAAGTGGTGTGTGTGCCTCTTTAATAGCTTACTTACAGTGTCTGCAGCAGTAAAGGTGAAGTGCTTGCACAGCAGGGGCTAAGGAAGGACCCCAGTCCAATCACATGGTCCAGATACTGTTTGCAGATTGGACAAGGCAGTATGAAGAAAAGGAGCCTTGTGGTAAGAAGAAGGAGGAGTAAGTTGGAACGAAGTGGTTGGAGGTGCTGGACACACGCTGAGTGAGGAGCGGAGCGGGACCTGAGTAACACATGCAAACTGCATGGTGGTGAGAGCAGTGCTGCAGACCATACTTACCTACATTGCTGCCTCCTCCTCCGGGAGGAGGCAGCGTTGTAGGTGTATGGGGGGCGTGGCCGGCAGCAGAATAGCCGGTTCGGGGGCGTGGCCGGCAGTAGGGTGGGCGGTCCGGGTGCGTGGCATCGCGCTCGCGTCATCGTGACTCCGCCCCCCGCTGTGCTGTGCCGAGAAACGAGGCGCTGCATAGCGGGGGGCGGAGCTACGATGACGCGATTAAGCACGAATCGCGTCATCGGACCCCCTCGGGCCGCCTGCATGTTCTCTGCTGCGGGCTGCCGAGGGGGAAAGCGGGAGGGTAGGCAAGTATGCTGCAGACAGGGCTGCCAAGAGAAATCCTGGGCCCCGGTACAACAACTTTCTGGGCCCTCCCGCCCACCCCCTGGAGGGGGAGTGACCACAGCATGCAGGGGGCATGGCCACACATCTTTGGGTCGTGTCTAGCACATGAGAAGCACCCACTCACAGGAGCATGGCATGCCTCACAGCTTGTGTAGTAGAGAGCCTGGCTGTGCCCAGGTACTTTTCATGGGTCTGATGGAAGGGCCTGTGCCTCCACTGGACCCCTCCATCAGACCTGGGCCCAGGTAATTTATACCCTCTCCCTCCTCCCCACCCGTTATCGGCGCCACTGGCTGCAGAGCAGAAGCAGAGAGACGGATGAGCGAGTGTGAAACGTCGCAGCTAGATACTGGACACCGCTAGGCCTACTGAAAGGCGTGGATGCCATAGCCATCTTGTGCAGGGAGGAATTGTTATTGTCATGAACCACGGGAAAACCAAGGGCCTAATTCAGATCTGATCACTACAGCAAATGTATTAGCTTATGGGCAAAACCATGTGCAGTGCAGGTGGGGCAGATATAACTGAAATCTAAATTGCAGTGTGTAAGGATGTGCCCTGTGGGCACATCCATGCTGCTGTCCCTAACTGGGGGCAGCGCTGGGGCAGCTTGTCTGTCCCCAGCGCGGAGTGTGCGGCGGCGGGTGCCTGGTGCAGGGATCGGATGTTTCCCTGCACCAGGCTGTCGGCGGCGGGGAGCTGCGCGGCGGCGTTTTAAACTTGGCGCCGCTCGGGCCGCCAATCAGAAGCGCCGCCCGCGGCGTTTGAATCTTGGCGCCCTCCGGGAGCCAATCGCGGCTCCCGGAGTGGCAGCCAATCGTAGAGAGACGCGGCGAGCCAATCGGCGCTCGCCGCGTCATAGGCCCCGCCCCCGGCGTCTGACGTCAGACGCCGGGCGGGAGCCTGAAGCAGAGGCCGCGCCGAAGAGCGGCAGAAGACACGGGCGGGAGCGGACGAGAGCGGGCGCGCAGAAGAGCGCGAAGAAAGAAGAAGTCCAGCGGCGGCTGGACGCGGCGCGGCGGCTGGACGCGGCGCGGCGGCGGCGCGGCGGCGGCGCCGCTGGCCAGGACGGGCCAGCGGCCGAAGATTGAAGAAGAACAGCGCCGGAGGGGTCACCAGGGGTGGGAAGCAAAGGGCTGCCGAAGCTCCCCCCTGGTGCCTCTCCCAGCGGGTCAGGTAGGCCCTTATCAGGCGCCCCTGTACCCGCCCCTCCCTAGACCACCGGGTGTTCGGGCATTAGGCCCGTGGGCACAGTCAGGCCCTCCCAGCCTGTGGGCACGTAGTCGGGCCCTCCCGGCCCGTGGGCATTTGGTCGGGCCTCCGGGCCCGTGGGGCATGTAGTCGGGCCCTCCAGGCCCGTGGCCACGGTTAGCTGGGGGAGCCCCCAGCTCGGATAGGCAGGCCCTAGGCCTGGGTGCAGTTGGGCACTAGGCCCTTAGGAATAGTCAGGCCACAGGCCTGTGGGCAGTTAGGCGGGCATTAGGCCCGAGGCACAATCCAGGCACTAGGCCTGTGGGGGCATTAGAGGGCATTAGGCCCTAGTGTATTTTGGCCATTAGGGAATATTAAGGTGACCCTGGGCACAAGGCCCAGGTCACCCAACGGCAACAAGTTAGGCGGGCGCTAGGCCCGTGGGCGAAGTCAGGCCTCCGGCCTGTGTGCAGTTAGGGGGCGCTAGGCCCAGCTAATCAGTGTTTCCACGAGGTGAGTAAAGGTGGCGCTGGGCATTAGGCTCAGGTCACCCTGAGAGTACGGTAGGTGGGTGAGCTGTGCGGCCCCACTACGGGGTGTTCTGAGTCGGGTAGATAAAGGGACAGCACCGTTTTATGTTGTAACTCCGATAGTGTGATATATGTTGTTACCGTGCAGGGCAAAGTGTATGTGTTGTGTAAGTTGTGCATAGTTGTGTCGCACCACCCACACGAGCTAGTTTGAGGGCTCTATTTATGTAGCTAGTGTAGCGGACGCACACTAGGGTAGTTCTTGGCCCTGCACGGCTGTTTCTCTTTGCCTCCTTACAGGGACCTGTAAGTGGAGAAGATCGGAGTGCAAGACTTGTGACGGTGAGTAGCATCCGTGTACGTCTGTCCCTTGTTTGTCCCCGAGCGCCGGAGTTAGGATTGCTCACGGACGTGAGAATCCCTTTCATCACACTACGTGCGAGAGCGCGAGTGTGTGAAAGCTGGGTAGCTGAGGCTTTGTGCCGGTGATGACCATTCACCCAGCCGGTGAAGGTCGCGGCCACCCCTGGGGTATCCCCTGTTCCAGCGGAAGAAGGGTCGATACCCCCTATGATGTAAACCATTCTCTCCTCAGCTCGGTCGACGGTCAGCTCCAAGAGGGAATCGCCGTGTCCGGATCCGACTGAAGAATTCCAGGTCCGTTGAAGGTTCCGGTACCTGAAGGTGAGAGAGAGCGGCGCCTGGTGAGTACCGAGTCTACACCTGCACGGCAGCAGACACCACCACACGCACCGCATTACCACCCTCCCACACAGTGTAAAAATAAAGCAGCCAGTATTTACCCTGCAGAGAAACAAAATAACCCCCCAAATCTAACTCTCTCTGCAGATGTTACCTCTGCCCCACCTGCAGTGCACATGGTTTTGCCCATTAGCTAACAAATTTGCTGCTGCGATTAGATCTGAATTAGGCCCGAAGTACTCAGGGCCAAGTATCCAATTTGTCACACGCTGGACAGTGTAAAGGGTGTAATACAGCCTTACAGCGCAACATATTACAAATCAGCCCCTGTTTGAGTGTAGCTAAAACGACTCCTCCATGCTTAAATACTGTTGGGAAATATATTAATGATTGTGTAAGTGAAAAGAGAATGAGTCATTTCTGCAAGTGAAAGTGGGTTACTCCAGTCATTTATGCAAGTGAAAGTAAGCTACTTTATCTGGAAAAGATTAAGTTTATTTGCCTAAGGAACCTTTACTACCAAGTAAGCAGTATTTCTCTGGCTGGGTCCACAGGATTATCCACAGGATAACATTGGGATATTGTCGAGCGACAGCGAAAATGGCACCAACACGGTCACAAGCTTTCTGGCCTCCCAGGATGCATTGGGGCCTCCACTATATAGTCCCGCCCACTGACTCAGTCAGATCAGTTTGTTGCTTGGTGCGGCAGGAAGCCGCATGGTCACAGGCATAGTTGCCGACATTCTGGCTGCTCTCTGCGGGAGAGAGCAGCCAGGTCGGCTCAGAGGGCGGGCAGGGGAGGCTGTGATGAAGAGGAGGGGGTGGGCCGGAGGCAGGACGGGGGCGGAGCAAGGGCGGGACGGGGGCGAAGCAAGGCCGGGGTCACAATGACACCCGCTTTTAGCCACGCCTCCCACTGTGTAATGCCGCGATCCCCGGCATTACACTGCAGGTGGCGTGGCTATGATTACGCGATTCTGCAAAAATCGCGTCATCGACTGCCCGGACCGCCCACTTTACACACTAAGTGGGCGGACGGGCAGGGGGGACCCGCAAATCGGGAGACTTGCCTGCACTTCCGTGGGGCCGGGAGGGTCACCCGATTTTCGGGAGCCTCCCGGCCATTCCGGGAGAGTAGGCAAGTATGGTCACAGGGCTGCTGTGAAAGCAGCCTCAAGTTTTCATTACTTTATTTTTATAGACTTACTGTTTTGGTTTTTGAGCGACTTCTCTTAACAGCGTCTTAAACGCATATTAGAAAGAGTCGCTCCAACAACTCCCCACCGGGTCGCAACAACGCTTACCTTCGCGGTACAGTGCTGTCTCGACGGGCGTCTGTGTCGGATGTTCTAGCAGGTCTAGCAGACGTTACCAGGCTGTGGCCGGAGCATGGGGAGACGGTGAGTCTATGGACTTCCTCTTACTGGAGGGGTCAGGACACAGCTACACTGATTTGGTGGAGACTGCAAACAGTGTGTTGATGCGCCGAACATCTCGAGTGTGACAGCGCTACGCTCCTGGGATCATAGGCGCCAGGACTAGGTAGAGGCCGCGATCCTGGGAGTTTAAGTCAACAGGGGGTTTCAAAAGCTCTCCTGGCCGCCCCTCCTCTGAGTTCATGGCCAGTTCCCGCGTGTCTCTCGTTTCATGAACTGAATGACCTCACTTCCGGCTCAGACGCTACCACGAGGGTACTCGGTCGCAGCTTAGACGCTGCGGTTGTGTACACTGGATATAAACCCTCCCAGACCGAGTCGCAGGCCTTTAGTGTCTGCATGCACGTGGAATCGCTCAGCATCCGTGTCCGTTGGTGAGCGTCCGTGTCCGTTATCAGTTACCAAGAGCGGCAGTGTACACCAGTAGCGTCTGAATCCACTCAGCGTCTTGCGAGCGTCTTTGCTTGGATATGGAAGTGTGGTGAGTCTCCCTGTATCCCGCTCTCTGGAGGCAGGGTACACAGTACTAAAAATTCCTTCTACTTCTTAGTGTGCATTGTTAATTTTTAGTACCTATTACATATGAGACCTGTATATTACTGTGTTTTCTGCATGTTATGTTGAAAAAAGAACCAGTTAAACAGAAGTACAATTTTCCTACTTATGTATAAGTTATTATGGAGGTTGTATTCTCATATGACAATGTCTAATGCTTTAACATGTGACTGACTGCTAGTATGCGTACTGACTTTTCTGTGTAATGTCAGTCCTGTTCTGACCCTCAAATCAGGTGCACTGTGATCAGATTGATATCACCTTTATATACTCATTATAGGGTGTTTTTCAGTCACAAAATTGTGTAGTCAATATCAGAAAAATGTCTGTGAGTGGCAAAAGTGATGAGGAGAATTTGTCAAGCACTTTTACAGCCCTAACATGCTTATCTTGTAAGTCAGGGGTAATTGATATGAATCAATTGGTCACTTATGAGGGTTTGTGTGCAAACTGTTTCGCTTTTCAGCAAAGTAAAAAACAGGAGTTAGTTCAACCTCCAGTAGAGCCACCATGGAATATGTTCGCAAAGACTCTGTCTTCAATAGCGGACAGGTTAGCTCCAGTAGCACCGCCTCAAGGATTAGGTTACACTATGAATCCATACATGCAGCTCCCTTCCTATGGTTTGGTTCCAGTAGCCTCTACAAGCAACCAAGGGGCAGGTAAGACAAAGACAGATACATCTGTGTGGCAGACTACACAAGATGATACATCGGATGATGATGCGGAAACAATAGATTCAACTCCGTATGATGATCAGTCGCAGAGCTTTAGTTCAGATGATGTAGCTGAACTCATTAATGCAGTAAAGGCTGTGCTTTCTCTGGAGGAACTAGCCAAGACAGCGTTAAAAGCAAAAGCACCTGTATTCAAACGAACAAAGTCAGTGAAAGCTGAATTCCCAGCGTCAGATGAGCTGACGGAAATGATGGATGAGTCTTGGGCAGCGCCCGGTAAAATGTATAAGATTCCTAGGAGATGGGATTCTTATTATCCATTTCCTACAGGAGATTGTTCGAAGAGAGAAGTTCCTCCAAAAGTAGATGCACATGTTCTGCGACTCGTGCATAAATCTGCTTTGCCACTGTCATCTACCTCTTTGAATGATGTCACAGACAGGAGGGTAGGGAGCCTATTGAAAAATATTTTTTCTCTTGTGGGTGCAGTGGTAAGACCTGCTATGGCTTCGGCCTGGGTAGCAAAGGTAATGGGCGAATGGATAGAGGAACTAGAGAATGACATCCCCTCTCCTACTAGGGAGCAAGACGATCGTCTTTGCCGTTTAAGACAATCTGTCCAGTATTTAGAAGAAGCAGCCATTGATGTAGGCACTGTTGCTTCTAAAGCTTCAGCCCTGGCAGTAGTCACTCGCAGAGCAGTCTGGCTACGGACCTGGAAGGCAGATGCGGAGTCCAAGAAGGAATTGGAAGCATTGCCTTTCGTGGGTAATATATTATTTGGAAAACCTTTATCGGATATCCTAGAGTCAGAGGCTGAATCGAAGAAGGTCAGATTTCCGGCTACCTATATCCCTAAGTCCAAGGGTTTCAAATTCTGCTCATTTCGCTGGCAAAGCAAAGCGAAAGGTAAAGAGAAGCCTGAACAACCCCAGTTTAAATCCAGGGGTAGGAAGCAGAAGGCTAGCAAAAAGCCAGCTTCCAAACCTGAACAGAAACCCTCAGCCTGAAGAGACGGGCCTCCGCCTGGAGGATTCCAGGGTTGGGGGCCGACTCCTGCAATTTGCACACACATGGCAGCAGTCAACAGCAGATGCCTGGGTGCAGAAGGTAGTATCTCAGGGGTATGGGTTCCCATTCAGGAGGCAGCCTCCTCAAAGATTTTTTTGCACCAGCCTGTCTCGTATAGAGTCGAAGGCCAATGCCCTGCAAGAAGCAGTCCAAAAATTACTGCAGTCAGGTGTGATTGTCCCAGTACCTCCATCACAAAGGGGACAGGGGTATTACTCCAATCTGTTTCTAATCCAGAAACCAAATGGGTCATATCGACCAATTCTAAATCTGATGGTGTTGAACAACTACATATGGATCCCGAAGTTCCACATGGAGACGTTACGCTCCATAATGTTGGCTATGGAACCGGGAGACTATATGGTATCTCTGGATGTACGAGATGCTTACCTACATGTGACTATAGCACTATCACATCAGTGTTACCTCAGGTTTGCCATCCTCAAGGAACACTTCCAGTTCCAAGCTCTGCCCTTCGGGCTAGCTACAGCACCCAGGGTGTTTACCAAGATCATGGTGGTTATGGCAGCTTGTCTGCGCAAACAAGGGATAAGAATATTCCCATACCTAGACAACCTATTAATCTTAGCACAGTCGCAAGATTTACTGTTGAGCCATCTCCAACAGACGATAGTTTGTTTACAGAGACACGGGTGGCTCATAAATTGGGAGTAGTCGTCCCTGAATCCGTCACAGCGGATGGTTCATTTGGGAGCCATATTGTATTCAGACCTACAGAGGGTTCTCTTACCAGAGAAGAAAATAGTCAAGGTGCAGGTCATGGCTCAGGAAGCGTTGCAAGCCCAGACAATGTCAGTCCATGCAGCAATGCGACTGTTGGGTCTGATGGTATCAACGTTCGACATGGTGGAATATGCACAATTCCACTCCAGACCGTTGCAGCATCTCATTTTGACCAAATGGAACGGAAATCATCAAACAATAAAGAAGCAGATGATAAGGATTCCAGTGAATGTAAAAAGGTCTCTAGCGTGGTGGCTACAGACAGACCATTTAAACAAGGGGAGACCCTTTTGGATAAAAGAGTGGCAAGTCCTGACGACAGATGCCGGCCTGCAAGGTTGGGGGGCGGTACTCGGAAACCTATGGTTCCAGGGAAAAGGGACCGCAAGGGAAAGTTGCCTGCCGATAAATCTGTTAGAAATAAGAGCCATTTACTTGGCCCTAATTCAGGCAAAGGACAATCTACAAGGAAAACCAGTCCAGATCCGCTCAGACAATGCGACGGCAGTAGCCTACCTCAATCATCAAGGAGGAACTCACAGCAAGAGTCTGATGGAGGAAGTAACTCCCATTCTAAAATGGGCGGAACTCCATCTCCCGGCTTTGTCAGCAGTATTTGTCCCAGGTGTACTAAATTGGGAAGCAGATTTTCTCAGTCGGCACACCATTCAGGAAACCGAATGGGCACTACACCCAGAAGTGTTTCAGACACTGGTGAACAGATGGGGTCTACCGGAGATAGACCTTATGGCGTCTCGTCTAAACAACAAAGTTCCGAGGTACAGATCAAGAACAAGGGACCCAGGAGCGGTCCTGGTAGACGCACTGTCAGTAGAATGGAGGTTTCAGCTGGCATATCTGTTCCCTCCAATATCTCCATTACCCAGAGTAGAGAGAAAGATAAAACAGGCAAAAGGAGCAATCATTCTAATAGCTCCAGCTTGGCCAAGAAGGCATTGGTACACAGATCTGTTGAGAATGTCCGTGGAAGCACCGATACTGCTCCCTCAACGTCCAGATCTGTTAATACAGGGTCCTTGTTGTCACAGTCATCTGGATCGCCTGTCTTTGATGGCGTGACTGTTGAAAAAAACCTCTATTTTAAAGGCTAAAGGATTTTCAAAGCAAGTAATCCAAACCATGCTTAGAGCAAGAAAGCCTTCTTCGGCCCGTGTATATCATAGAATATGGCAAGCCTATATTCATTGGTGTTCTGGAAAAAATTATAATCCGAGATCTTTTAAAGTAGCTAGAATTTTGGATTTTCTGCAGACAGGATTGGATAAAGGGTTGAAGGTTGCTTCCTTGAGGGTGCAAGTCTCAGCGTTGACTGTATGGTTTCAGCAGAAGATTGCTGACCTACAGGATGTACGTACGTTTTTCCAAGGAGCATTACATATTCAACCTCCATTTGTTCCTCCTGCAGCTCCCTGGGATTTGAATTTAGTTCTTAAATTTCTTCAGGGTCCTTTGTTTGAACCACTTGAGAGAGCGGGTCTTAAGTGGTTAACGGTTAAAGTTCTTTTTTTTTTTACTGGCAATGGCATCAGCCAGAAGAGTGTCAGATTTAGGAGCATTATCATGTAAGTCTCCTTTCCTAAGTTTTTTTCCAGACAGAGCAGTTCTCAGAATGAGATCTAGCTATCTTCCAAAGGTGGTATCAAAATTTCACCTGAATGAAGAGATTGTAGTCCCCCCTTTTCAGGTATCGGTACTATCTGCGGGAGAAGCGTCGCTGGACGTGGTCCGGGCTTTAAAAATCTACATAGATCGTACTAGTGCCATCAGGAAAACAGATGCTCTCTTCATCCTCTATGGATTCCATAGGAGAGGTTGGCCTGCTAGTAAACAGACGCTGGCGAGATGGCTCCGAATGGTAATATCTGAAGCTTATTCTCATGCAGATCTCCCTATTCCGGCTAATGTCTCTGCACACTCTACACGTAAGGTAGGTCCTTCTTGGGCAGCACAACAGGGTGCATCAGCAGAACAGATATGTAGGGCAGCCACATGGTCTTCCATAAACACATTCATCAGACATTATGCCTTGGATACTTTTGCCTCTCATGACGCAGACTTCGGGCGAAAGGTCCTCCTGTGCAATCAGGAGCGTCCCCACCACTAAAATGGCTTTGGGAATCCCAATGTTATCCTGTGGATAATCCTGTGGACCCAGCCAGAGAAATGAACGTTATGGTAAGAACTTACCATTGATAACGTGATTTCTCTTATGTCCACGTGGATCCCACCCTGACGCATCTGATTTGAGGATCTAGACAAACACTAAAAACCTCTTCCTTCTTGTATGGAAGGGTGTGCATGTGTGTTCTTATCGCCTGTACAGGTCTCTACCTAATGTTCCTGCCTAAAATCGCTGTGGAAAGAACTGATCTGACTGAGTCAGTGGGCGGGACTATATAGTGGATGCCCCAATGCATCCTGGGAGGCCAGAAAGCTCGTGACCGTGTTGGTGCCATTTTCGCTGTCGCTCGACAATATCCCAATGTTATCCTATGGATACCTGTGGACTTAAGAGAAATCACGTTATCAACGGTAAGTTCTTACCATAACGTTCATTTGTCAAGAGAACCCTACAATACCTTCACTAGTTACATCCTTTTTGAATAAGACTGATCTACAGTGACATTCTTACTAACCCAGGATTACCTGTGTCCACGTGCCATTCCCCCATTGCAAAACTGTGGCACCTCAGGATCAGGGCTGTCTTAACAGCAGTGTAGGCCCCTGGGCACAGCAATGCAATGGGACCCCTACCCATCCTCCAGCGGTAGGGTTGGGGGGTGCTATGAGTGGCAGCTTTGATGTCCCGCGGGCGTAATTACTCCTTTACTGTACAGATGGGGCAGGAGGGAGAACACTTCACTGTAGAAGGGGGCATTGGGCTGAATGAAGGGGCCCTGGTACATGACTTCCAGGGTGGTTGGGGGTGTTTAATACACAGGGGAGGGGTGGATAGTGGAGTGGGCTTATTATTCATCATTTTCTGGTGGGAGGGCAGCATGCTTGACTGTAGGTATCTCAAGTTCCTAAAAATAAACTTGTTAGCTTTGAATGGATTAAAAAAAAGCTAGAGTTTCACCTTTCAGGAGGTACTGGGGACTTGGGGATCAGAGTTCAGGAGCCAGAGCAATCCACCAATGAAAATGTGAAACTGCATACCAGGCGTGTGGAGCTGGAGCAGGGACCAGCTGCTGGAAGGCTGATATCTCTGGTTCTGGGCATAGTAGAGACAAGCTGTCAGGGTCCACCAAACAACAATATTGCCAAGTTTTGGAGTATACCCTCAGAAATACTCTAAGTCAGAGAGAACCCGAGATATCTGGCTGGTAAGAGCAATTAACAGACTTGGATGGGGACCACTGCTCTGGTTCCCCAGGACCGATTTTAAAAAATCTGGTACCCCTGGAAAGAGGAGACCCTCAGCTATCAGTCTAGGGTCCTTAGAATTCTGGGGCCCGTAGGCAAGTGCCCATTGAGCCCATATGAAAAGACGGCCCTGCTCAGGATTTAAAAAGAGCTCCAACATACAGTGAAGATTATTACAACTTGGTTAGGGAAAGCTAGGAATTTAGCAACTGTTTTGTGTTTTTCATTACGCTTCTCATCACCACATTATAGTTTATGATTGTAATACGCAAATATCCATGATTTAATCGATTGTGTTATGCATTTTTTAATGATTCAATGTGATGTGAACTATACTCAATTGTTATCTCTTTATCTTCTTTTTGGGTGTGGTATGAAGGGTCAACCACACTTAGGTCGACAGTGTATAGGTCGACAGTAAGTAGTTCGACAGGGTTTCTAGGTCAACTTGGTCTCTAGGTCGACATCGGTTTTTTGTTTTGTTTTTTGTGTCATTTTCTCCGTAGAGTGACCGGGAACCCCAACTAGTGCATCGTGTCCCCTCGCATGGCTTGCTTCGCTCGCCATGCTTCGGGGAAGGTTACCATTCCCAATTGTAGTCCACGTGGATCGTAAAGTATGAAAAAGTAAAAAAAAATGAAAAAAATTGTGACAAACTCATATCGACCTTTTGTCATGTCGACCTAGTACATGTAGACCTAGAAACCCTGTAGACCTACTTACTGTCGACCAATAGTGGTCAACCTAGACATTGTTGACTTAAGAGTGGTTGACCTGACACCGGATACCCTTCTTTTTATGCCCTATTCTTCTTGTAAATATCTAATGTTTTTGGCAATTAACCAATTATCATCCTCAATCCAGAGTTCATTGTGGCTCAATAAAAAAAATACTGTTGGAATTGCTGACTCACTCCTTTTTCGTATCAATCTATCCTACCTCCAACACCTGTGATACTTCTCTCAACCGGGTGTCGTACGGTATGCCAGCGCTCGGGCTCTCGGCGACCAGCATACCGGTGCCGGGATCCCGACCACCGGCATACCGACAGCGTGGCGAACGCAAAGGAGCCCCTTGCGGGCTCGCTGCGCTCGCCACGCTGCGGGCACAGTGGCACACTACACTTGTTATGATTCCAGTACTCCTGACCGGAGGAGATCTCATGGCAATGGTCAGAGTACTGGAAAGGAATGCTGGTTATGGGAGCGGGAATAGAAAATAGCCCCTGGCGCCCTAACTCCGTTGTCTCGCCCGTGCTGTCAGAAATCCCCTGCGAGACTATGGTTGCTTGAGCCCATGGCAGCCACGTTTGAAGGGCGGATTAAGTCTGCCCAACTCCGATGCCCCCTCAGGTCTTAATGGGAGACAAAGGGAAATCCGAGACAGGGTGATAACAAGGGGCCCTCTGACTAAACAACCAGGCCAGGGGCTACAAGCTAACTGACAAAACCTAAAGTATGTGCGGAAACCCGCCAGGGAAAAGGACAACCAAAATCCACTTGTCCAATACTCCTACCCGGCACCGCCGGATACCAGAGTGGACCTGTGGAAGCGGAACCCTCCGCAAAATGCACCAAAACATAAATAATAAATAATAAAGCGGACAAGCCGCAACACACGGCAAGGCCGTGACTCACGAACACCACTGGATGTTATAAGGTGATTAGTCAGGACTCCAGGAATTAGATGACAAACTTCCGAGTTCAGAGCTTCCAATACTGGAATGACCGGATACAGCAAGACTGGAACAGACTCTCAGCAAACAAAGACAGCATGCAGGAAGCTATTACCGGCATCTGTGAGAAGCCCTGGGAGTGTATTTAACAAGGAGTCCTCCAATCAGCTGCCAAAAGGCTGATTAGAATAAATGCCGTGCAGCTGCCTTGCTGCCCGGCCAGAGAGCAGGAGAAAACATTAACCCTTAAAGCCTAGCAACGGGGAACACGGTCCGCCAGTGGCGTCCCCGTTGCTAGGGTCCGTGCGGCTCAGCGCGCCCGGCGTCCAGCGTTGCCAGGGAGCCGGCGGCTGTTCGCGTACGGCGTCCCTGGTTGCTAGGCGCCGGGCCGCACCGACGAGCGGACCCCGGCGCCTAACAGTACCCCCCCTTGAGGAGGGGTCAAGGAACCCCTAAAGCCAGGCTTCCAAGGAAACTCCCGAAAAAATGCCCTCTTGAGCCTTGGGGCATGAAGATCCTTATCCAGGACCCAGGACCTTTCCTCTGGACCATAACCTCTCCAGTGAACCAGAAAATAGAGCCGGCCCCTGGACAACTTGGAATCAAGAACCTTCTCCACCAGGAACTCCTGTTGCCCCTGTACATCCACTGGAGATCTTCCCTGAGAGATCTTCCGAGGAAATTTATTGGAAGAAATGTATGGCTTCAACAGGGAGCAATGAAACGTATTACCAATCCGAAGAGATTTTGGTAAACGTAACCGGAAAGCAACTGGGTTAACTTTTTTAATGATATGAAATGGTCCAATAAATTTGGGTCCCAACCTAGCTGAAGATTGTCGAAGTCTAATGTTACGAGTCGACAACCATACCCTATCTCCCACCTTAAAACTGCAAGGACGTCGGAGCCGGTCAGAAAAATTTTTCTCTCGAAAGGCCGCTTTTCTGAGAGCAAGGTGCACTTTTTTCCAAATGGCTCTGAGATGGGAGGTTAAGGTTAGCGAGGAAACTGAGGAATGTTGAAAAAAAGAATTAGCTCTGGGGTGAAAACCAAAAACTGAAAAGAATGGAGACACGTTGGTGGAGGAATGACAAGAATTATTGTAAGCAAACTCCGCCAATGGAAGAAACTCGGACCAATCATTCTGGAGTTTAGCTGAATACAAACGCAAATACTGTTTCAATGATTGGTTAACTCGCTCGGTTTGCCCGTTGGACTGTGGGTGGTAACCAGATGTTAATGATAATCTCATCTTTAATGAAGCACAGAAACACTTCCAGAATTGTGCAATGAATTGTGGACCCCGATCAGAAACAATATCAGTGGGCAACCCATGAAGTCTGAAAACATGGCGGAGAAACAACACTGCCAATCCTTGGGCAGATGGCAGTCGGGGAAGGGCAATGAAATGAGCCATCTTGCTAAAACGGTCTACTACCACCCAAATGACTCTGCACCCAGCTGAAAGGGGAAGGTCCACCACAAAATCCATGGAAATATGAGACCATGGCCTGAGAGGGACATTCAAGGACATAAGTTGCCCGATAGGCAAGGAACGGGGAACCTTATGCTGTGCACAAACCTGACATGAAGAAACAAACTCCTTAACGTCTTTAGAAAGACCAAGCCACCATACTGAGCGGGAGACTAACTCCAATGTCTTAGAGATCCCCGGATGCCCGGAAACTTTGTTATCATGGAACTCAGTCAAAAAAGTTGCTCTCAAGAACTCAGGGACGTAAAGACGACCAGCAGGAGTATTTCCAGGAGCTTGGTGTTGAAGCTGTTTTAACTGGGTAAATAAATCTTGTGTGAGGCCTGCCCAAATGACTGAAGATGGAAGTATGGGAGTAACAGGACTATTATCATGAACCGGAAGAAAACTGCGTGACAGAGCATCTGCCTTGGTATTCTTGGAACCTGGCCTGAAAGTTATAATAAATTTGAAACGAGTAAAGAACAAAGCCCAACGAGCCTGCCGGGCATTCAGCCGCTTAGCTGATTCGATGTATTGCAGATTCTTATGGTCAGTCAATACTGAAATGGTATGTGTTGCTCCCTCAAGCCAATGCCTCCACTCCTCGAAAGCCCATTTAATAGCCAGTAACTCCCGGTTACCAACATCGTAGTTGGATTCAGCGGATGAGAATTTCCTGGACATAAAGGCACAAGGATGTAGTTCCAGAGTGTCCGGATCCTTCTGAGATAGGATAGCCCCCACTCCAACCTCCGAGGCATCAACCTCAACAATGAAGGGCAATTCTGGGTTGGGATGTCTGAGGACTGGAGCTGAGACAAAAGCTTGTTTCAAGGCCTGAAAGGATAACTCGGCTTCATGTGACCAGTTGGTAGGATCCGCTCCCTTCTTAGTCATTGCAACAATGGGAGCAACCAGGTCGGAAAAAGAATGAATAAATCTTCTATAATAATTCGCAAACCCTAAAAAGCGCTGAATTGCTTTTAAGTTGGTGGGTTGCGCCCAGCTAAGGATGGCTTGGAGCTTCTTAGGTTCCATGCAGAATCCCCGAGGGGAAATAATGTACCCTAAAAAGGATACCTCCGTGACATGAAACTCGCACTTCTCCAGCTTGGCATATAGATGATTTTCACGTAATTTTTGAAGAACCTGACGCACCTGGGTAACATGTTGTTCAATTGATTCAGAATAGATCAGGATGTCGTCTAAGTAAACGACCACGAATCTTCCTAGAAAATCACGGAGCACATCGTTAATGAGATCCTGGAATACTGCCGGAGCGTTAGACAAGCCGAACGGCATCACCAGATACTCGTAGTGACCCGACTGAGTACTGAAAGCCGTCTTCCACTCATCTCCCGACTTGATTCGGATGAGGTTATACGCTCCCCTCAGGTCAATTTTAGAAAAAATCACAGCCAAACGCAGCTGATCAAAGAGGACAGAAATCAGCGGCAGAGGGTAAGTATTTTTAACTGAGATCTTATTCAGGGCTCTAAAGTCAATGCAAGGTCTGAGTGATCCGTCTTTTTTCTCCACAAAGAAGAAGCCTGCACTTAAAGGGGATTTAGATGGCCTGATAAATCCTTTCCCTAGGCTCTCCTTAACATACTCATTCATGGCCGCAGTTTCTGGCACGGATAATGCATATAACCTTCCCTTTGGCAATGTGGCACCAGGAATTAGCTCAATAGCACAATCATAAGGCCGATGGGGAGGCAGAATGTCTGCATTGCCCTTGGAAAACACATCAACAAAGTCCTGGTATTCCACGGGAATGAGTTCGGGAATGGCAGCAGCTATTCTGACGGGAAACGTAATACATTCCTTATTACAGATGGTACCGCATTGTGAAATCTCCCCCGACTGCCAATCAATGGTGGGATTATGAAAGGCCAGCCAAGGGTGACCCAGAACCACTGGAACTGCTGGGCAATGGGTAAGGAAAAACTCGATCTTTTCGGAATGAAGAGCTCCTACCGTAAGTAGTACAGGGGGAGTACAGAGGGAAATAACCCCATTGGACAAGGGACTCCCATCTAAACCATGCATGGTGATACACCTACCCAAGGCTAACTGAGGAATACCTAAGGCCTTGGCCCACGTTAAGTCCATAAAGTTCCCTGCAGCTTCACTGTCAACAAAAGCCGACACCGAGGAACAGAGGCTGCCAAAGGAAACTTTAGCTGGGACTAAAAGGGAGTTCTTCGAGGAGATAAGCTGCAGACCAAAGTGAACCCCCTCACAATTCACTTGGTCGAGGCGTTTTCCTGACTTGATCTGACAATTACGGGCAAAATGTCCCTTACCCCCACAGTACAAACAAAGACCAGAGTTTTGCCTTCTGGCTCTTTCTTCTGGAGACAGCCGGGAGAGACCCATCTGCATGGGCTTCTCTACGTCCTCAGGAATGGAAAATACACATGGAGTAGACCTGACAGGTGCTCCTTTTTCAGCCCTCCGCTCTCTGAGACGACGATCAATCTTAATAGAAAGCTCCATGAGTTTATCGAGAGTCTCAGGAGCGGGATACTGAAGGAGACTGTCTTTTATAGACTCTGATAAGCCGAGGCGAAACTGACTGCGCAGGGCTGGGTCATTCCAGCCACAGTCGTTCGACCAACGGCGAAACTCTGTACAAAAAACTTCTGCAGGATTTCTACCCTGTCTGAGAGTGCGTAACTGACTCTCAGCGGATGCCTCTCTATCAGGGTCATCATACAAAAGCCCTAAAGACCCAAAAAAGGCGTCTACTGATGACAACGCCGGATCCTCTACTTTTAAACCGAATGCCCAGGTCTGAGGATCTCGCTGGAGCAAAGAAATAATAATTCCGACCCGCTGAGATTCAGTACCTGAGGAGATCGGTCTTAACCGAAAATAAAGTTTACAGGATTCTTTAAAATTAAAAAACTCCTTCCTATCACCAGAAAAACGGTCAGGCAAGTGCATTTTTGGTTCAGGGACTACCCTCGGGGAAGTTCGTAAAAGATCTTCCTGCCACTTCACCCGAAGGGAAAGATCCTGAAACATCTGAGTAAGTTCTTGAATCTGGCTGACTAGGAACTGACCAGGATTTGGCCCTAAACCTGTGGGATTCATGAGGCCGATAACTCTTACAAAACTGAATAAGGAAAAAATTAAACCCAGTTTAATTTTAGGTTTTGGTACGGCCGGTAATAATGTTATGATTCCAGTACTCCTGACCGGAGGAGATCTCATGGCAATGGTCAGAGTACTGGAAAGGAATGCTGGTTATGGGAGCGGGAATAGAAAATAGCCCCTGGCGCCCTAACTCCGTTGTCTCGCCCGTGCTGTCAGAAATCCCCTGCGAGACTATGGTTGCTTGAGCCCATGGCAGCCGCGTTTGAAGGGCGGATTAAGTCTGCCCAACTCCGATGCCCCCTCAGGTCTTAATGGGAGACAAAGGGAAATCCGAGACAGGGTGATAACAAGGGGCCCTCTGATTAACAACCAGGCCAGGGGCTACAAGCTAACTGACAAAACCTAAAGTATGTGCGGAAACCCGCCAGGGAAAAGGACAACCAAAATCCACTTGTCCAATACTCCTACCCGGCACCGCCGGATACCAGAGTGGACCTGTGGAAGCGGAACCCTCCGCAAAATGCACCAAAACATAAATAATAAATAATAAAGCGGACAAGCCGCAACACACGGCAAGGCCGTGACTCACGAACACCACTGGATGTTATAAGGTGATTAGTCAGGACTCCAGGAATTAGATGACAAACTTCCGAGTTCAGAGCTTCCAATACTGGAATGACCGGATACAGCAAGACTGGAACAGACTCTCAGCAAACAAAGACAGCATGCAGGAAGCTATTACCGGCGTCTGTGAGAAGCCCTGGGAGTGTATTTAACAAGGAGTCCTCCAATCAGCTGCCAAAAGGCTGATTAGAATAAATGCCGTGCAGCTGCCTTGCTGCCCGGCCAGAGAGCAGGAGAAAACATTAACCCTTAAAGCCTAGCAACGGGGAACACGGTCCGCCAGTGGCGTCCCCGTTGCTAGGGTCCGTGCGGCTCAGCGCGCCCGGCGTCCAGCGTTGCCAGGGAGCCGGCGGCTGTTCGCGTACGGCGTCCCTGGTTGCTAGGCGCCGGGCCGCACCGACGAGCGGACCCCGGAGCCTAACAACACTATTTTATTCTCCCTCCAGGGGGGTCGTGGACCCCCACGAGGGAGAATGGTTGTCGGTATGCCGGGTGTCGGGATTCCGGCGCCGGTATACTGTGCACCGGGATCCCAACATTTGGCATACAGAAGACCACCCTCTCAACCACTTAGACATACCTGCCAATCCTGGGGTGTTACACTGTCAGAACTTTGTGCACCCTGTGCCACATTTTGTTGGGTCCAGAGTCCCAATGCTTCTAGTGAGACACCTCTCCACAGCAGTTGTTAATTTTATGCCCCATAGTACTACACTTAATCATTTTCTGAACCATAGTAGTGCCCTAGTTAATGTTATGCCCGATAGTAGTGCTCTAGTTCATATTATATCACATTGTAGGGCTGCCAGTCCACACAGAGGCATAGCCAGAACTTTGTGGGCCCCATAGCAACATTTTGAAGGGCCCCCCATCTCAATGCTTCTAACGAAACACCGCTCCGCAGGGGTTGTTAATTTATGCCCCAAAAGAGTGCCCTAGTTCATTTTTTTGAACCATAGTAGAGCCTTAGTTAATGTTATGCCCAGTAGTAGTGCCGTAGTTTATTTTATGAACCATCACAGTGCCCCCTAGATCACATTATGTAATATTGTTGGGCTGCCAGTACACATTATGCAACACAGTACCCCCAGGTCATATTATGCCACATTACAGTGCTTCATATTATGTAACATAATAATGCCTTCCAGTTCATTTTCTGTAACATTACAAAGAGCATTTCCAGGGGCATAACTAGATATAATATAAGCACCAAGGCTAAAGTGTGTAAGGGCCCCTGTGTATCACCCAATGCTAAAAAATGCATATAACACATGTAACTGTGACAGGGAAGATGACCCCTCTAAGCTCTGGGCCCCATAACAGCTGCACTCCCTGCACCTATGGTAGCTACACTCCTGTATATAACACATATAACTGTGACAGGGAAGGTGGCCCCTCTCAGCTCTGGGCCCTATAGTAGCTGCACTGCCTGCACCTATGGTAGCTACACCCTGTATATAACACATGTAACTGTGACAGGGAAGGTGGCCCCTCTCAGCTCTGGGCCCCATAGCAGCTGCACTCCCTGCACCTATGGTAGCTACACCCTGTATATAACACATGTAACTGTGACAGGGAAGGTGGGCCCTCTCAGCTCTGGGCCCCATAGCAGCTACTCTCCCTGCACCTATGGTAGCTACACCCTGTATATAACACATGTAACTGTGACAGGGAAGGTGGGCCCCTCTCAGCTCTGGGCCCCATAGCAGCTGCACTCCCTGCACTTATGGTAGCTACACCCTTGAGTCCACATTATGCAACATAGTACACCCAATTCACATTGTAACATACAGTGCCCCCAGATCATATTATGTTACATTAAAATGCCCTCCAGTTCATTTTATACCACATTGAACAGGTCTGAGTTTATGTACTGTATGTGAGCTTGTCCCTGAAGGGTTTTTAAACTAGCAGAGATGTGTGCAACACTCTGCAGACTGGTTAGGACTTTTAGTCAATGACAATGGGGCTGATTCAGCACTGCTATTTGGCTATTTCCGCACCTCTTCGCATTCCCACATGCACAACATTCTCAATCAATGGTAGGCACGCTGATGGCCATACGTAGTTAGTATGGCAGGAAAGGCTCTACTTCACCTGCCACACCCCACCACACGTCACTGATATTTATTTAAAGGGGTGTTTTAACAGAGGAGCGGGCCCATGTGCAGACTCCGGTTGGTCCTCCTCCTCTCCACAGTGCTGAAGGCTCCGGCATTGTTATGGAGTCTAATGTGCATGTGCAGGTCTCCAGAAACATGGTGCCTGCCATGGTCTGGAGACTAATTACCTACTGCGCATGCACGGCAGCCATCTTGGGAATTAATTTTTTTGTGGCTGCTGTTACTGCAGCATCGGTCATGGGACTCTAGAAAGGTAAGTATTAAATACCATGGTGCAGGGGGCGGTTACATATTCAGGTCAATTGCTACTAGGTCTCCGTGGTGTATTTAATGAATATATGGCCTTATTCAGGATGGATCACAGATGTGTGGAAAATCGCACATCTACTGTACAATCCATTACACTAATATGTGCATGCTGGATCCTGGCGGCCATGCTTTTGCATATTTAAGGTAGACCTTTGCTTACGCAGCCTAGCTGCGAAGGCCGACAGCTAGCCGCCATGTTTCGGGTCACAGTGGCTGCGTGTGATGTCACACAGCCACCGCGGCCCGCCCCGCAAACGGTCCAGACACGCCTGCGTTATCTGGCCCGTGGCCCCCCAACGCCGGCGTGATGCTCCTTAAACGCCGTCGTGACGCCCCCTCCCACAACCTCCTGCCCCGTGAATGCCTATACCTGGCTTCTGAATATTCGCACACTTCAAAAGGCCCCAGCATGTGAACGCAATCACACCCGCGTTCCATACTGAATCGGGCCCATAGAGCTGTGCAGTTGTTTATCTCTTTCTGTAGATTAGCGTTGGTTGAAGTGGAAATTATTAATTGTCCAAGTTTATGAGAACTGCAGCTGGGAGTGCTAATCAGTGTATGAATGCATATCCTCATTCCAAATATATATATATATATATATATATATATTTCTCTATCGTCCTAGTGGATGCTGGGGTTCCTGAAAGGACCATGGGGAATAGCGGCTCCGCAGGAGACAGGGCACAAAAGTAAAGCTTTCCGATCAGGTGGTGTGCACTGGCTCCTCCCCCTATGACCCTCCTCCAGACTCCAGTTAGATTTTTGTGCCCGGCCGAGAAGGGTGCAATCTAGGTGGCTCTCCTAAAGAGCTGCTTAGAAAAAGTTTAGCTTAGGTTTTTTATTTTACAGTGATTCCTGCTGGCAACAGGATCACTGCAACGAGGGACTGAGGGGAGAAGAAGTGAACTCACCTGCGTGCAGGATGGATTGGCTTCTTGGCTACTGGACATCAGCTCCAGAGGGACGATCACAGGTACAGCCTGGATGGTCACCGGAGCCGCGCCGCCGGCCCCCTTGCAGATGCTGAAGTAAGA
Source organism: Pseudophryne corroboree (assembly GCF_028390025.1). Taxonomy (NCBI): domain Eukaryota; kingdom Metazoa; phylum Chordata; class Amphibia; order Anura; family Myobatrachidae; genus Pseudophryne; species Pseudophryne corroboree. The sequence continues at coordinate 764,230,890 of NC_086446.1, forward strand.
AGAGGTCCAGAATCGGCGGCAGAAGACTCTTGCAGTCTTCTAAAGGTAGCGCACAGCACTGCAGCTGTGCGCCATTTTCCTCTCAGCACACTTCACACGCAGTCACTGAGGGTGCAGGGCGCTGGGGGGGGGCGCCCTGGGAGGCAAATGAAAACCTATATATTGGCTAAAAATACCTCACATATAGCCCCCAGAGGCTATATGGAGATATTTAACCCCTGCCATAATCCGTTGAAGAGCGGGAGACGAGCCCGCCGAGAAAGGGGCGGGGCCTATCTCCTCAGCACACAGCGCCATTTTCTCTCACAGAAAGGCTGGAGAGAAGGCTCCCAGGCTCTCCCCTGCACTGCACTACAGAAACAGGGTTAAAACAGAGAGGGGGGGCATTAATTGGCGATATTAATATATATATATAAAGATGCTATAAGGGAGAAACACTTATATAAGGTTGTCCCTATATATATTATAGCGTTTTTGGTGTGTGCTGGCAAACTCTCCCTCTGTCTCTCCAAAGGGCTAGTGGGTCCTGTCCTCTGTCAGAGCATTCCCGGTGTGTGTGCTGTGTGTCGGTACGTGTGTGTCGACATGTATGAGGACGATGTTGGTGAGGAGGCGGAGCAATTGCCTGTAATGGGGATGTCACTCTCTAGGGAGTCGACACCGAAATGGGTGGCTTATTGAGAGAATTACGTGAGAAGGTCAACACGCTGCAAGGTCGGTTGACGACATGAGACGGCCGACAAACAATTAGTACCGGTCCAGGCGTCTCAGAAACACCGTCAGGGGCTTTAAAAACGCCCATTTACCTCAGTCGGTCGACACAGACACAGACACGGACACTGAATCCAGTGTCGACGGTGAATAAACAAACGTATTTCTCATTAGGGCCACACGTTAAGGGTAATGAAGGAGGTGTTACATATTTCTGATACTACAAGTACCACAAAAAAGGGTATTATGTGGGAGTGAAAAAACTACCTGTAGTTTTTCCTGAATCAGATAAAATAAAATGAAGTGTGTGATGAAGCGTGGGGTTACCCCGATAGCAAATATTGGCGTTATACCCTTTCCCGCCAGAAGTTAGGGCGCGTTGGGAAACACCCCTTAGGGTGGATAAGGCGCTCACACGCTTATCAAGTGGCGTTACCGTCTCCAGATACGGCCGCCCTCAAGGAGCCAGCTGATAGGAGCTGGAAAAATATCCTAAAAAGTATATACACACATACGGTGGTTATACTGCGACCAGCGATCGCCATCAGCCTGGAGATGCAGTGCTGGGTTGGCTTGGTCGGATTCCCTGACTGAAAATATATTATTGATATAGAGCATTTAATAGGATGCATTCTATATATATGTACGCGAGATGCACAGAGGGATATTTGCACTCTGGCATCAAGATAAGTGCGTTGTCCATATCTCCCAGAAGATGTCATGGACACGACAGTGGTCAGGTGATACAGATCCCATACGGCACATGGAAGTATTGCCGTATAAAGGGAAGGAGTTAGTTGGGGTCGGTCCATCGGACCTGGGGACCACGGCAACAGCTGGGAAATCCAACCTTTTTACCCGAAGTTACATCTCAGCAGAAAAAGACACCGTCTTTTCAGCCTCAATCCTTCCGTTTCCATGAGGCAAACGGGCAAAAGGCCAGTCATATCTGCCCAGACATAGAGGTAAGGGAAGTAGACTGCAGCGGGCAGCCCCTTCCCAGGAAAGGAAGCCCTCCACCACGTCTGCCAAGTCCTCAGCATGACGCTGGGGCCGTGCAAGCGGACTCAGGTGAGGTGGGGGGGTAGTCTCAAGAGTCTCAGCGCGCAGTGGGATCACTCGCAAGTTGACCCCTAGATCGTACAAGTATTATCCCAGGGGTACAGATTGGAGAGTCGAGACATCTTTTCCTCGCAGGTTCCTGAAGTCTGCTTTACCAACGGCTTCCTCCGACAGGGAGGCAGTATTGGAAAAGATTCACAAGCTGTATTTCCAGCAGGTGATAATCAAAGTACCCCTCCTACAACAAGGAAAAGGGTATTAGTCTTCCACACTATATTGTGGTACTGAAGCCAGACGGCTTGGTGAGACGTAGTCTAAATCTGAAATCTTTGAACACTTACATAAAAAGGTTCAAATCAAGATGGAGTCACTCAGAGCAGTGATAGCGAACCAAAAAAGGGGACTATATGGTGTCCCTGGACATCAAGGATTACCTCCATGTCCAAATTTGTCCTTCTCAACAAGGATACCTCTGGTTCGTGGTACAGAACTGTCAATATCAGTTTCAGACGCTGCCGTTGAAGTATCCACGGCACCCCGGGCCTTTACCAGGGTAATGGCCGAAAAGATGATTCTTCAAAGAAAAAAGGCATCTTAATTATCCCTTACTTGGACGATATCCTGAAAAGGGCAAGTTCAAGAGAACAGTTGGAGGTCGGAAGAGCACTATCTAAAGTAGTTCTACGACAGCACGAGTGGATTTTAAATATTCCAAATATCGCAGCCGTTTTCCGACGATACGTCTGCTGTTCCTAGGAATGATTCTGGGCATAGTCCAGAAAAAGGTTTTCTCCTGGAGGAGAAAGCCAGGGAGTTATCCGAACTAGTCAGAAACCTCCTAAAACCAGACCAGGTATCAGTGCATCAATGCACAGGAGTCCTGGGAAAAATGGTGGCTTCTTACGAAGCGATTCCATTCGGCAGATCTCACGCAAAAAAATTTTCAGGGGGATTTGCGGGACGAATGGTCCGGATCGCATCTTCAGATGCATCAGCGGATAATCCTGTCTCCAAGGACAAGGTGTCTCTTCTGTGGGGGCTGCAGAGTGCTCATCTTCTAGAGGGCAGCACGTTCAGCATTCAGGACTGTGTTCTGGTGACCACGGATGCCAGCCTGAGAGGCTGGGGAGCAGTCACACAGGGAAGAAATTTCCAAGGAAGTGTGGTAAAATCTGGAGACTTCTCTCCACATGAATATACTGGAGCTAAGGGCAATTTACAATGCTCTGAGCCTAGGAAGACCTCTGCTTCAAAGTCAACCGGTGCTGATCCAGTAGGACATCATCATACCAGTCGCCCACGTTAACAGACGGGGCGACACTAGAAGCAGGAGGGCAATGATAGCAAGGATTTTTCGCTGGGCGAAAAATCATGTGATAACACTGTCAGCAGTGTTCATTCCGGGAGTGGACAACTGGGAAGATTTCCTCAGCATGTATGAATTCCACCCGGAAAAGTGGGAACTTAATCTGGAAGTTTCCACATGATTGTAAACCGTTGGGAAAGACCAAAGGTGGTCATGATGGCGTCCCACATGAAGCGCCAGGTCAAGAGACACTCAGGCAATAGCTGGGACGCTCTGGTAACACCGTGGGTGTACCAGTCGGTGTATGTGTTCCATCCTCTGCCTTTCATACCCAGTGTATTGAGAATGATAGGAAGGAGAGGAGTAAGAACTATACTCGTGGCTCCGGTTTGGCCAAGAAGGACTTGGTACCCGGAACTTCAAGAGATACTAAGAAGGGTATTGATTCAGCAAGAATCATGTCTGTTCCAAGATTTACCGCAGCTGCGTTGACGCCAGGGCGGGTGAACGCCGGATCCTAAGGGAAAAAGGCATTCCGGAAGAGGTCATCCCTACCCTGGTCAGAGCCAGGAAGGAGGTGACCGCACAACATTATCACCGCTTAGGTGAAAATATGTTCCATGGTGTGAGGCCAGGAAGGCTCCACGGAAGAATTTCAACTAGGTTAATTCCTACATTTCCTGCAAACAGGAGTGTCTATGGGTCTCAAATTGGGGTCCATTAAGGTTCAAATTTCGACTTGTCGATTTTCTTCCAGAAAAGAAATTGGCTTCAGTTCCTGAAGTCCAGAAGTTTGTTAAGGGAGTACTGCATATACAACCCCCCTTTGATGTCTCCAGTGGCACTGGGAGATCTCAACGTAGTTTTGGGATTCCTAAAATCACATTGGTTTAAAACAACTCAAATCTGTGGATTTGATATATCTCACATGGAAAGTGGCCATGCTGTTGGTCCTGGCCGCGGCCAGGCGAGTGTCAGATTTGACGGCTTTGACTCACATAGCCATATCTGATTGTCCATTCGGACAGAGCAAAGCTGCGGACTCGTCCCCAGTTTCTCCTTAAGGTGGTGTCAGCGTTTCACCTGAACCAGCTTATTGTGGTACCTGCGGCTACTAGGGACTTGGAGGACTCCAAGTTGCTGGATGTTGTCAGGGCCCTGAAAAAATAGTTTCCAGGTCGGCTGGAGTCAGGAAATCTGACTTGCTGTTTATCCTGTATGCACCCAACAAGCTGGGTGCTCCTGCTTTTAAGCAGTCGATTGCTCGTTGGATTGGTAGCACAATTCAACTTGCACATTCTGTGGCAGGCCTGCCACAGCCTAAATCTGTTAAAGCCCATTCCACAAGGACGGTGGGCTCATCTTGGGCGGCTGCCCGAGGGGTCTCGGCATTACAACTCTGCCGAGCAGCTACGTGGTCGGGGGAGAACACGTTTGTAAAATTCTACAAATTTGATACCCTGGCAAAAGAGGACCTGGAGTTCTCTCATTCGGTGCTGCAGAGTCATCCGCACTCTCCCGCCCGTTTGGGAGCTTTGGTATAATCCCCATGGTCCTTTCAGGAACCCCAGCATCCACTAGGACGATAGAGAAAATAAGAATTTACTTACCGATAATTCTATTTCTCGTAGTCCGTAGTGGATGCTGGGCGCCCATCCCAAGTGCGGATTATCTGCAATACTTGTACATAGTTATTGCTAACTAAATCGGGTTATTGTTATTGTGAGCCATCTTTTCAGAGGCTCCCCTGTTATCATACTGTTAACTGGGTTCAGATCACAGGTTGTACAGTGTGATTGGTGTGGCTGGTATGAGTCTTACCCGGGATTCAAAATTCCTCCCTTATTGTGTACGCTCGTCCGGGCACCGTATCTAACTGGAGTCTGGAGGAGGGTCATAGGGGGAGGAGCCAGTGCACACCACCTGATCGGAAAGCTTTACTTTTGTGCCCTGTCTCCTGCGGAGCCGCTATTCCCCATGGTCCTTTCAGGAACCCCAGCATCCACTACGGACTCCGAGAAATAGAATTATCGGTAAGTAAATTCTTATTATATATATATCTGCACTTTTTCAGCCCCTATGTCAGCATTTTTTCAACTGCTGTGCCATAGCACACACTGCTCCGCCGCCCGCCGACAGTGCTCCGCCGCCCACCAGATATTCCTGGTTCCACCTGCCGTTGGGCTGGAGCAGCACAGTCCGCTTTTCCATCGCCCCATTTCTGGGGGCTGACGTGCTCTGGGTCGCATTTCCGCCCGCCTGCTGGTATGTGCTGCTGCCTGCAGACTGCTGTGCTCTGCTCATACTGCTCCATGCCAGGATAAACAGGACTTTAGGCTTCCATTACCATACCTCCCAACTGTCCCAATTCCAGCGGGACAGTCCCGCTATTCGGACACTGTCCCGCTGTCCCACCAGCGGGTCGCAGTGTCCCGTGGGCGGGGGGGGGGGGGGCAGTTGGAGGAGCCATTGATCACCCGCTGCTCTGCACCGCAATGCAGCGCGTGATCTCTGTATACATGCTGTGCGCGCGGCATGTATTCACTGCTAGGAGGGGAGAAGGGGGCTGCCCAGCTGCTCGGGGAGCGCTGAGCACGCCCCCAAAATGAAGAAAAGCAGACCACGCCCACCAGTCGGAAAGCTACGTCCCCACCCGTCGAGGCCACGCCCCCTTTTCGGGATGCGCGAGGGTCCCAATTCCAAGCTTTGAAAAGTTGGGAGGTATACATTACAGTGGGGGCAGTGTGAGTAATATTACCCAGAGGGGAGGCAGTGTGTGTGCCATTACTGTGGGGGCAGTGTGACTACTATTACTGGGGTGGAGGCAGTGTGTGTGTCATTACTGAGGGGGCAGTGTGACTACTATTACTGGGGGGGAGGCAGTGTGTGTGCCATTACTGTGGGGGCAGTGTGAGTACTACTACTGGGGGGGAGGCAGTGTGTGTGCCATTACTGTGGGGGCAGTGTGACTACTATTACTGGGGGGGAGGCAGTGTGTGTGCCATTACTGTGGGGGCAGTGTGACTACTATTACTAGGGGGGAGGAAGTGTGTGTGCCATTACTGTGGGGGCAGTGTGAGTACTACTACTGGGGGGGAGGCAGTGTGTGTGCCATTAGTGTAGGGGCAGTGTGAGTACTACTACTGGGGGGGAGGCAGTGTGTGTGCCATTAGTGTAGGGGCAGTGTGAGTACTATTACTGGGGGGGAGGCAGTGTGTGTGCCATTACTGAGGGGGCAGTGTGACTACTATTACCAGAGGGGAGGCAGTGTGTGTGCCATTACTGAGGGGGCAGTGTGACTACTAGTGTGAGAGGTGCGGTGCGTGTGGTGGTGCCTGCTGCCGTGCAGGTGTAGACGCGGTACTCACCAGGCGCCGCTCTCTCTCACCTTCAGGTACCGGAACCTTCAACGGACCTGTAATTCTTCAGTCGGATCCGGACACGGCGATTCCCTCTCGGAGCTGACCGACGACCTAGCTGAGGAGAGAAGGGTTTACATTAAAGGGGGTATCGACCCTTCTTCCGCTGGAACAGGGGATACCCCAGGGGTGGCTGCGACCTTCACCGGCTGGGTGAATGGTCATCACCGGCACAAAGCCTCAGCTACCCAGCTTTCACACACTCGCGCTTTCGCACGTAGTGTGATGAAAGGGATTCTCACGTCCGTGAGCAATCCTAACTCCGGCGCTCGGGGACAAACAAGGGACAGACGTACACGGATGCTACTCACCGTCACAAGTCTTGCACTCCGATCTTCTCCACTTACAGGTCCCTGTAAGGAGGCAAAGAGAAACAGCCGTGCAGGGCCTAACTCTGACCTAGTGTCACACCCTATACTATCTACAACAGCGGAGCCCTCAAACTAGCTCTGTGGGTGTGGTGCAACACAACTATGCACAACTTACACAACACATACACTTTGCCCTGCACGGTAACATATATCACACTATCGGAGTTACAACATAAAACGGTGCTGTCCCTTTTCTACCCGACCCAGAACACCCAGTAGTGGGGACCGCACAGCTCACCCACCTACCGTACTCCCAGGGTGACCTGGGCCTAGCGCCCAGGGCCACCTGTACTCACCTCGGGGAAAACACTACTTCGCTGGGCCTAGCGCCCCCCTAACTGCACACAGGCCGGAGGCCTGACTTCGCCCACGGGCCTAGCGCCCGCCTACTTGCCGCCCGTTGGGTGACCTGGGCCTTGTGCCCAGGGTCACCTTATCGTACCCCGGATTTGCCCACAAATACCCTAGGGCCTAACGCCCTCTATTACCCACAGGCCTAGTGCCTAGATTGTCCCCCGGGCCAGGTGCCCGCCTAACTGGTGCCGCATGGGTGGGGTGGCTTGGGCCTAATGCCCAAACCACCTCATCAAATATTGGGGGCCCAAACTCCTAACCGCGCCCAGGCCTAGCGCCTGAATTGTGTCCTCGGGCCTAATGCCCGTCCCTGGTGGTCGAGGGAGGAAAAGGGGAGGGGGAGGATAGCCTCACTGAGGCCTTACCTAACCTGGGGGCCTCCACCGTCTTCTGCCGCTGACCCGTCCTGGCCAGCGGCGCCTCCGTCTCTTCCCTGCGTCCAGCCGCCGCTGGACATCTTCTTTCTGGAGCCCGACCGCTGACCTCTTCTTCCTCCGCCAGTCTGGTCTTCTCCTTGCGCCGCTGGGATCTTCTGCGCTCCAGCGCGCCGACCTCCGTCCCCGCTGCTCCCGGCCGTGTCTTCTCTTCAGCCACGCGATCCTCTTCTTAGCGCTCCTGCGCGCGGGCTCCTCCTCCTCGCCGCTCTTCGGCGCGGCCTCCTTGTAGTCTTCTGGCTCCCGCCCGGCATCTGACGTCAGACGCCGGGGGCGGGGCCTATGACGCGGCGAGCACCGATTGGCTCGCCGCGCCTGTCTCCTATTGGCTGCCGCTCCAGGAGCCGCGATTGGCTCCCGGAGGGCGCCAACATTCAAATGCCGCGGGCGGCGCTTCCGATTGGCGGCCCGAGCGGCGCCAAGTTCAAAGCGCCGCCGCGCCGCTCCCCGCCGCCGACAGCCTGGTGCAGGGAAACATCCGATCCCTGCACCAGGCACCCGCCGCCGCACACTCCGCGCTGGGGACAGACAAGCTGCCCCAGCGCTGCCCACAATTAGGGACAGCAGCATGGATGTGCCCACAGGGCACATCCTTACACTATTACCAGAGGGGAGGCAGTGTGTGTGCCATTACTGAGGGGGCAGTGTGACTACTATTACCAGAGGGGAGGCAGTGTGTGTGCCATTACTGTGGGGGCAGTGTGAGTACTATTACTGGGGGGGAGGCAGTGTGTGTGCCATTACTGAGGGGGCAGTGTGACTACTATTACTGGGGGGGAGGCAGTGTGTGTGCCATTACTGAGGGGGCAGTGTGACTACTATTACCAGAGGGGAGGCAGTGTGTGTGCCATTACTGAGGGGGCAGTGTGACTACTATTACCAGAGGGGAGGCAGTGTGTGTGCCATTACTGTGGGGGCAGTGTGACTACTATTACCAGAGGGGAGGCAGTGTGTGTGCCATTACTGTGGGGGCAGTGTGAGTACTACCACAGGGGAAAAGGCAGTGTGTGTGCCATTACTGTGGTGGCAGTGTGAGTACTATTACCGGAGGGAAGGCAGTGTGTGTTCCATTACTGTGGGGGCAGTGTGAGTACCATTATAGGGGGGAGGCAGTGTGTGGGCCATTACTGTGGGGGCAGTGTGAGTAATATTACATACCCTACAACATTTTACACATAAAAACCAATACAAACTCGAAAAAGGGGCGTGGCCATGGGTAAAGGGCGCGTGATCACGCGCCTTTTCCTATACTTTCAACTGAAGTTTGGAGAGACAAAAATTGGTACAGACCATAAAAAAAGGTACAGTTGGAGGGTATGCTATTACAGAGGGGGAGGCAGTGTGTGTGCCATTACTGATGGGGCAGTGTGAGTAATATTACCGTCCATAGGAGAGGCAGTGTGTTGGCCATTACAGTGGGGACAGTGGCCCTCATTCCGAGTTGTTCGCTCGCAAGGCGAATGTAGCAGAGTTACACACGCTAAGCCGCCGCCTACTGGGAGTGTATCTTAGCTTCTTAAATGTGCGACCGATGTATTCGCAATATTGCGATCACAAACCTCGTAGCAGTTTTAGAGTAGCTTCAGACTTACTCTGCCTGTGCGATCAGTTCAGTGCTTGTCGTTCCTGGTTGACGTCACAAACACACCCAGCGTTCGCCCAGGCACTCCCACCGTTTCTCCAGCCACTCCTGCGTTTTTTCCGGAAACGGTAGCGTTTTCAGCCACACGCCCCTAAAACGCCGTGTTTCCGCCCAGTAACACCCATTTCCTGTCAATCACACTACGATCGCCGGAGCGATGAAAAAGCCGTGAGTAAAAATACTTTCTTCATAGTAAAGTTACTTGGCGCAGTCGCAGTGCGAACTTTGCGCATGCGCACTAAGCGGAATTTCACTGCGATGCGATGAAAAATACCGAGCGAACAACTCGGAATGAGGGCCTGTGTGAGTACTATTACCGTGGGAGAGGCAGTGTGTGTGTCCTTACTGTGGGGGCAGTGTGAGTAATATTTCCAGGGGGAAGCAGTGTGTGTGTCATTACTATGGGGGCAGTGTGAGTACTATTACAAGGGGAGAGGCAGTGTGTGTGTCATTACTGTGGGGGCAGTGTGAGTACTATTAAGGAGGGGGGGGGGGGGGGCAGTGTGTGTGCCATTACTTTGGGGGCAGTGTGAGTACAGATTTCTATATTTCCACCAATAGTCTGCTACTGTGGAGTGAGGAAATTATAGTACACTTTGGGCCTAATTCAGACCTGATCATAGCAGCAAATTTGTTAGGAGATGGGCAAAACTTAGGGGGTCATTCAGACCTGATCGCACGCTAGGTTTTTTTGCAGCGCTCTGCGATCAGGTCAGAACTGCGCATGCACCGCAATGCGCAGGCGCGTCGTACAGGTACAAAGCGGATCGCTGCTGTGTGATGGGTTTTACAAAGAATCCATTCGCACAGCCGATTGCAAGGAGATTGACAGGAAGAGGGCGTTTGTGGGTGGCAACTGACCGTTTTCTGGGAGTGGTTGGAAAAAGCAGCCGTGTCCAGGCGTCAGCACCGAACAGGCTGAAGAGATTGCAGCGGCTGAGTAAGTCCTGGGCAACTCAGAAACTGCACAAAGGTTTTTTGTACCACTCGGCTACACATGCGATCGCACACTTGCAAAGCAAAAATACATTTCCCTATGGGCGGCGACTATCTGCTCGCAGCGGTGTAAAAAAACCCTAGCGAGCGATCAGGTCTGAATTAGGTCCCATGTGCACTGCAGGAGGGGAGATATAACATGTGCAGAGAGAGTTAGATTTGGGTGTGGTTCAAACTGAAATCTAAATTGCAGTGTAAATATAAAGCAGCCAGTATTTACCCTGCACAGAAACAAAATAACCCACCCAAATCTAACTCTCTCTGCACATGTTATATCTGCCCCCCTGCAGTGCACATGGGCCCTCATTCCGAGTTGATCGCTCGCTAGCTACTTTTAGCAGCCTTGCAAATGCATAGTCGCCGCCCACGGGGGAGTGTATTTTCGCTTTACAAGTGTGTGAACAAAACAAGACTAGCCCTGCAGTTACTTATCCTGTGCGATGAATCCAGCGACGAAGGTCCCGGAATTGACGTCAGACACCCACCCTGCAAACGCCTGGACACACCCGCGTTTTCCTACCATACTCAGAAAACGGTCAGTTGACACCCATAAACGCCCTCTTCCTGTCAATCTCCTTGTGATCGGCTGTGCGAAAGGATTCTTCACTAGAACCATTGCACTGCAACAATGCTCTTTGTACCCGTACGAAGCGCATGCGCATTGCGGTGCATACTCATACGCAGTGTTGCCATTTTTTTTAAATAATCGCTGCGCAGCGAACAACGGCAGCTAGCGATCAACTCAGAATGACCCCCATGGTTTTGACCATCTGCTAACAAATTTGCTGCTACGATCAGGACGATCTGTATTACTGTAGGCCCTTTATAAGTTTCTGACAGATTTCCTTGTATGGATGTGCTATTCATCAGCGTGCTGGTTTACATTCATATACTGGGTCATAGTATGTGTATATCTCCTAGTGTCCTAGTGGGGCAATGTATCCGGCACTGTGGGGCAATGTATCCGGCACTGAGTGGGGCATTGTATCCGGCACTGAGTGGGGCATTGTATCCGGCACTGAGTGGGGCATTGTATCCGGCACTGAGTGGGGCATTGTATCCGGAACTGAGTGGGGCATTGTATCCGGAACTGAGTGGGGCATTGTATCCGGCACTGAGTGGGGCATTGTATCCGGCTCTGAGTGCGGCACTGAGTGGGGCACTGTAATTGGCACTGAGTGGGGCAATGTATCTGGCACTGAGTGGGGCAATGTATCTGGCACTGAGTGGGGCAATGTATCCGGCACCGTGGGGCATGTATCCGGCACCGTGGGGCATGTATCCGGCACCGTGGGGCATGTATCCGGCACCGTGGGGCAATGTAACTGGCACTGTGGTCCATTTTCAGTGGCCACACCCCTACTGGAGCATACCCACACCCCTTCTGGTGTGTGACCACGCCCATTTTTTCGCCACGCGCGCGCACAAGCTTCTTTTACTGTTTTTTTTTTAAGGGGGGTGGGGTGCGCCATTTTCCATCTTGCCCTGGGCTCCAAAAACCCTAGTTACGCCTCTGTATTCCACTAACCCTTTAGTCCCCTAGGTTCTTACTGGTGGTCCACACATTTAAATCTCACACTTGTCCTAGTAAGAAAATCTGCTTTTTTAAGCATGAAAAACCCTTGTCACTAACTGCTTTCTCCCTGTGGCATGGGAGTATGTTGCCCACAGGAGGCGAGTGGGTCAGCCCGATGCCCTCCTTGCCTTGACCTAGCAGCCACTGACCAACATGTTCTCCTACATTTAGCTGTCTTGATCATCAGCTTCTTCTTCATGTTGGCTGCTCCTGGGTGGGTGCTGGGGAACTTCCTGGATAGGTCATATGACACTGCATCAAACCACGCCCCCACAGAGTGAGACAGATCTGATAGCTGCCTCTCCTAGTGCTGTGTTTTGCAATATTATTGACCACAGTGCAGCCCTGCCTCCAGCTCCAGGCAGTGTCTATTACAGAGGGGAGGCTGAGCTCACAACTGTCTCACCTCTGCTCTCTCCCTGACACTTCCTGTATTCCCGGCTCACAGCTGTATTACCTCTGCTCTCTCCCTGACACTCCCTGTATCCCCAGCTCACAGCTGCCTCAGCTCTGCTCTCTCCCTGACACTCCCTGTATTCCCTGCTCATTAGCTGCCTCACCTCTGCTCTCTTCCTGACACTCCTTGTATCACCAGCTCACAGCTGCCTCACCTCTGCTCTCTCCCTGACACTCCCTGTATTCCCAGCTCACGGCTGCCTCACCTCTGCTCTCTCCCTGGCAACCCCTGTATTCCCAGCTCACAGCTGCCTCGCCTCTGCTCTCTCCCTGACATTTCCTGTATTCCCAGCTCACAGCTGGCTCACCTCTGCTCTTTCCCTGACAGACCCTGTATTCCAAGTTCACAGCTGCCTCACCTCTGCTCTCTCCCTGACATTTCCTGTATTCCCAGCTCACAGCTGCCTCACCTCCGCTCTCTCCCTGACACTTCCTGTATTCCCAGCTCACAGCTGCCTCACCTCTGCTCTCTCCCTGACAGACCCTGTATTCCCAGCTCACAGCTGCCTCACCTCCGCTCTCTCCCTGACACTTCCTGTATTCCCAGCTCACAGCTGCCTCACCTCCGATCTCTCCCTGACAGACCCTGTATTCCCAGCTCACAGCTGCCTCACCTCTGCTCTCTTCCTGTATTCTCAGCTCACAGCTGCTGTTATGATTCCAGCACTCTGGTCTGAGAAGATCTTGTTGCGAGGACCGGAGCACTGGAACGTAATGCTGGGGAAGGGAGCGGGAATGGAAAATAGCCCCTTGCGCCCTAACTCCGTTGTCTCGCCCGTGCTGTCAGAACTGCCCTGCGACACTATGGTTGCTTGAGCCCATGGTAGCCGCGTTTGAAGGGCGTATTACGTCTGCCCAACTCCGATGCCCCCCCAGGTCTTAATGAGAGACAAAGGGAAATCCGAGACAGGGTGATAACAAGGGGCCCTCTGACTAAACAACCAGGCCAGGGGCTACAAACTAATTAAAAACTAGAATATGTGCGGAAAAACCGCCAGGGAAAAGGACAACCAAAATATCCACTTGTCCACTTCTCCTACCCGGCACCGCCGAGTTCCAGAGAGGACTTGTGGAAGCGGAACCCTCCGCAAATGCTCCAAAGACAAAATATAAAAAGATAAAGCGGCTGAGCCGCAACACACGGCAGAGCCGCAACTCACGAAACACCACTCGATATTCAAAGGTGATCAGTCAGGACTACTGGGGACCAAACGACTTACTGGGATGAGATGACAACTCCCGGATACAGGACTTCTGAGGACAGGAAAGACCGGATACAGTAGGACTGGAACAGACTCTCAGCAAACCAAAGCAGCATGCAGGAAGCTATTACCGGCGTCTGTGAGAAGCACCGAGAAGGTATTTAGCAGGGAGTCCACCAATCAGCTGTTCAGAGCCTGATTGGTATTAATGCCGTGCAGCTGCCCTGCTGCACGGCCAGAAGACAAGTGTGTGCGTGTAACTAGACCCTGCAACGGTCCGCCCGTGGCATCCCCGTTGCTAGGGTCCGTGCAGCTCAGCGCGCCCGGCGTCTAGCGTTGCTAGGGAGCCGGCGGCTAAACGCGCACGGCGTCCCTAGTTGCTAGGTGCCGGGCCGCGCGGACATTGCGGACCCCGGCGCCTAACAGTACCCCCCCCTTGAGGAGGGGTCAAGGAACCCCTAAAGCCAGGTTTCTGAGGAAATTCCCGAAAAAATGCCCTCTTGAGCCTAGGGGCATGAAGATCCTTATTCAGGACCCAAGACCTTTCCTCCGGACCATAGCCTTTCCAGTGAACTAAAAAATAAAGCCGACCCCGGGACAATTTGGAATCAAGAACTTTCTCTACCAAGAACTCCTGTTGTCCCTGTACATCCACTGGAGATCTACCCTGAGAGATCCTCCGAGGAAATCTACTGGAAGAAACGTATTGTTTCAACAGGGAACAGTGAAACGTATTTCCAATCTTGAGAGATCTTGGTAAACGTAGCCGAAAGGCAACTGGGTTGACTCTTTTAATAATAAGAAATGGTCCAATAAATTTGGGTCCCAGTCTAGCCGAGGATTGTCGAAGCCTGATGTTGCGAGTTGACAACCACACCTTATCTTCCACCTTAAAAGTGCAAGGACGTCGGAGCCTGTCAGAAAATTTCTTCTCTCGAAAGGCCGCTTTTCTGAGAGCAAGGTGCACTTTTTTCCAGATTGATCTGAGATGGGAGGTCAATGCCAGCGAGGAGACTGGAGAATGATGAAAAAAATAATTAGCCCTGGGGTGAAAACCAAAAACTGAAAAGAATGGAGACTCTTTAGTGGAGGAATGACAAGAATTATTGTAAGCAAATTGAGCCAAAGGAAAAAACTCGTACCAATCATTCTGGAGTTTGGCTGAATACAAGCGTAGATATTGTTTCAATGACTGGTTAACTCGTTCGGTTTGCCCGTTGGATTATGGGTGGTAACCAGATGTTAACAACAGTTTCATCTTAAATGAAGCACAAAAACATTTCCAGAATTGTGCGATGAATTGTGGACCCCGATCAGAAACAATATCAGTGGGCAACCCATGAAGCCTGACCACATGGCGGAGGAACAACACTGCCAACCCTTGAGCAGAAGGCAATCGGGGAAGAGCAATAAAATGAGCCATTTTACTAAAACGGTCCACTACCACCCATATGACTCGGAATCCGGCTGAAAGGGGAAGGTCAACCACAAAATCCATGGAAATAGGAGACCATGGCCTAAGAGGGACACTTAAGGGCATAAGTTGCCCGATTGTTATGAGCCACGGCTGTGGCTCATTCCTGTTTTGCATATCAGTTATGTATTTTATGTTTATAAGTTGTCTTGCAGGCCAGGATTTCCCGTTGCTCTGTTTTAGAATACTCTTGGTTGCTGCCGCTGGTGAGTCTGTGTAATTGCAGCTTGTTCCCATGTGTTCAGCCTCACCTGGTTGCTAATTGCATCTTGTCAGTTTGGAGTCATGCAACAGGGCAGCTGCATGAAATTATTAATTAGGCCTCTCTGTTATATGCTGGCTCAGTGCAGTTTGCAGATGCTGGTGATATTTCTAAGTTTCCAGTCTGCTTGAGTTCTGAGCTTGTTCCTGCCAGTTCCTGAATTCCTGTGTCAGTCCCTGTGTCGATTCCTGTGTCTGATCCCGTGTCCTGCCATTAAGCGTTCCTGTCCTGAAGTCCAGTGGCTTTGCCTGTGCCTGGTTAAGTTTCTGGTTTCTTGGTGTCCACCGGTCTGTCGTTTGGGATTCTGCCTGTCCTCCAGTTCTGAGAGTCTGTGTCAGCAGCATTGGAGGTTCCTGTCCATTTGCCAGTATTCGTACCGGTTCCATGATTAGTGGCTCTGCCGCGTCCGTCGGCCTAGGCCGCTGTATTCTGTTATTATTCCTGTCACTGGTGTTTTGCAGAGGATTCTACTTATGCTGTCACCGCCGGTACACAAAAGTATGGTGTCGGCGTGTGGTCAGCATTTCCTTTGTTGTTCTTTTCCTTTGGCGCAAGCCGCACATACATTTAACTTTAGGCTAGTTAGTAGCCCCTGGCTTTGGTTGTTTCAGTTAGAGGGCCCCTTGTTATCACCCTGTCTCGGTACACTCTTTGTCTCTCATTAAGACCTGAGGGGGCATCGAAGTTGGGCAGACGTAATCCGCCCTTCAAACGCGGCTACCATGGGCTCAAGCAACCATAGTCTCGCAAGAGTGTACTGACAGCACGGGCGAGATACGGAGATAGGGCGCCAGAGGCTATTCATTTTCCATTTACCTTTCCCAGCATTACATCCTGGTGCTCTGGACTTACTTCATAACATCTCCCTTGTTCTGAGCACCAGGAACCTAACACCGATAGGCAAGGAACGGGGAACCTTATGCTGTGCACAAACCTGACATGAATAAACAAATTCCCTAACGTCTTTAGAAATACTAGGCCAACATACCGAGCGAGAGACTAACTCCAATGTTTTAGTGATTCCCGGATGCCCTGAAACTTTGTTGTTGTGGAATTCAGTTAAAACAGTAGCTCTCAAAAATTCAGGAACGTAAAGACGACCAGCAGGAGTAAATCTAGGAGCTTGGTGTTGAAGCTGGTTTAACTGGGTAAATAAATCCTGTGTGAGGCCTGCCCGGATGACCGAAGATGGAAGTATTGGGGTAACAACAGGATTGTTATTGTGAACCGGAAGAAAGCTACGTGACAGGGCATCAGCTTTAGTATTCTTGGAACCAGGCCTGAAAGTGATTAAAAATTTGAAACGAGTAAAAAATAATGCCCAACGTGCCTGTCGGGCATTAAGCCGTTTAGCTTATTCAATGTATTGCAGGTTCTTATGGTCAGTCAATACCGAAATAGTATGCATTGCTCCTTCCAGCCAATGCCTCCACTCCTCAAAAGCCCACTTTACCGCCAGTAACTCCCGATTACCAACGTCATAATTGGATTCAGATGAGGAGAATTTCCTGGACATAAAGGCACAAGGATGTAACTCCAGAGACTCCGGATCCTTTTGAGAAAGGACGGCCCCCACTCCAACCTCTGAGGCATCAACCTCCACAACAAAGGGCAATTCCGGATTAGGGTGTTTTAGGACTGGAGCTGAGACAAAGGCTTGTTTCAGGGCCCGGAAGGACAACTCAGCTTCATGCAACCAGTTGGTAGGATCCGCTCCTTTCTTTGTCAGAGCTACAATGGGAGCAACCAGGTCAGAAAAAGAATGAATGAACCTCCTATAATAATTCGCAAACCCTAAAAAGCGCTGAATTGCTTTTAAATTGGTGGGTTGCACCCAATTAAGGATGGCCTGGAGCTTCTTAGGTTCCATGGAAAATCCCTGAGGGGAAATTATGTACCCTAAAAAAGATACTTCCGTGACGTGAAATTCACACTTCTCCAGCTTGGCATATAAATGATTCTCACGTAACTTTTGAAGAACCAGACGCACCTGGTTGATATGTTGTTCCATCGATTCGGAATAAATCAAGATGTCGTCTAAATAAATGACCACGAATTTCCCTAGGAAGTCACGGAGCACATCGTTTATGAGGTCTTGAAAAACTGCTGGAGCATTAGACAGGCCGAACAGCATCACCAGGTATTCGCAGTGACCCGACTGAGTACTGAAAGCTGTCTTCCACTCATCTCCAGATTTAATTCAGATGAGGTTGTAAGCTCCTCTCAGGTCAATTTTAGAAAAAAATCACAGCAGAACGTAACTGATCAAAGAGTACAGAAATCAACGGCAAAGGATAGGTGTTTTTAACTGAGATCTTATTCAGGGCTCTAAAATCTATGCATGGTCTAAGCGAGCCATCCTTCTTCTCCACAAAGAAAAAAACAGCACTTAAAGGGGATTTTGATGGTCTAATATATCCTTTCTGTAAGCTCTCCTGAACATAGTCATTCATAGCCGAAGTTTCTGGCCCGGACAATGCATATAATCTCCCCTTTGGCAATGCGGCACAAGGAACTAGCTCAATAGCACAATCATAAGGCCGATGGGGAGGCAGAATGTCCGCATTGCCTTTGGAGAATACATCGGCAAACTCCTGGTATTCCCCAGGAATGAGTTCTGGAATGATAGCTGCTACTCTGACTGGAAATTAAATACACTCCTTAGCACAAAATGTACCCCATTGGGAAATCTCCCTGGACCGCCAATCAATGGTGGGATTATGAAAGGCCAGCCAAGGGTGACCCAGAACAACTGGAACTGCTGGGCAATGTGTTAGATAGAATTCGATATTTTTGGAATGTAAGGATCCTACTGTAAGTACTACGGGAGGTGTACGGTGGGTAATAACCCCATTGGAAAGTGGACTCCCATCTAAGCCATGCATGGTGACACACCTATCTAATGGTAAATGTGGAATGCCTAAGGCCTTAGCCCAAGTTAAATCCATAAAGTTTCCTGCAGCTCCACTGTCAACAAAAGCCGACACCAAAGAACTGAGACTGTCAAAGGAAACCTTAACTGGGACTAAAAGAGAGTTATTCGAGGAGATAAGCTGCAGACCTAGGTGAACCCCCTCACAATTCACCTGGTCAAAGCGTTTCCCGACTTGTTCGGACAGTTACGAGCAAAATGTCCCTTACCACCACAGTACAAACAAAGACCGGAATTTTGCCTTCTGGTCCTTTCCTCAGGAGACAGCCGGGAGAGACCCATCTGCATGGGCTCCTCGACGTCTTCTGGAATGGAATAAACATAAGGACTTGACCTTACAGATGTTCCTCTTTCAGCCCTCCGCTCTCTGAGACGACGATCAATCTTAATAGAAAGCTCCATGAGTTTATCGAGAGTCTCAGGAGCGGGGTACTGGAGGAGACTGTCTTTAATAGACTCTGATAAGCCGAGGCAAAACTGACTGCGCAGGGCTGGGTCATTCCAGCCACAGTCGTTCGACCAACGGCGAAACTCAGTACAATAAACCTCTGCAGGATTTCCACCTTGTTTGAGAGCGCGCAGCTGACTTTCAGCGGACGCCTCTCTATCTGGGTCATCATACAAGAGCCCTAAAGACTTAAAGAAAGCGTCTACTGACAACAACGCAGGATCCTCTGCTCTTAAACCGAATGCCCAGGTCTGAGGATCCCCCTGGAGTAAAGAAATAATAATCCCAACCCGCTGAGATTCAGTACCAGAGGAAGTAGGTTTTAAACTAAAATAAAGTTTACAGGATTCTTTAAAATTAAAAAATTATTTTCTATCACCAGAAAAACGGTCAGGCAAATGCATCTTTGGTTCAGGGACTACCTTTGGGGAGGCTCGCAAAAGATCTTCCTGTGACCTCACCCGAATAGAAAGATCCTGAACTATCTGAGTAAGTTCTTGTATCTGATTGACTAAGAGCTGGCCAGGGTTTGGCCTTAAACCTGTCGGATTCATGAGGCCAAAATTTTTTAACAAAATAACTGAATGAGAGGAAAAAATTAAAGTCCTGTTTAATTTAAATTTTTGGTATGGCCGGTAATAATGTTATGATTCCAGCACTCTGGTCTGAGAAGATCTTATTGCGAGGACCAGAGCACTGGAACGTAATGCTGGGGAAGAGAGCGGGAATGGAAAATAGCCCCTGGCGCCCTAACTCCGTTGTCTCGCCCGTGCTGTCAGAAATCCCCTGCGAGACTATGGTTGCTTGAGCCCACGGCAGCTGCGTTTGAAGGGCGGATTACGTCTGCCCAACTCCGATGCCCACCCAGGTCTTAATGAGAGACAAAGGGAAATCCGAGACAGGGCGATAACAAGGGGCCCTCTGACTAAACAACCAGGCTAGGGGCTACAAGCTAATTAAAAACTAGAATATGTGCGGAAAAACCACCAGGGAAAAGGACAACCAAAATATCCACTTGTCCACTTCTCCTACCCGGCACCGCCGAGTTCCAGAGAGGACTTGTGGAAGCGGAACCCTCCGCAAATGCTCCAAAGACAAAATATAAAAAGATAAAGCGGCTGAGCCGCAACACACGGCAGAGCCGCAACTCACGAAACACCATTCTATATACAAAGGTGATCAGTCAGGACTACTGGGGACCAAACGACTTACTGGGATGAGATGACAACTCCCGGATACAGGACTTCTGAGGACAGGAATGACCGGATACAGCAGGACTGGAACAGACTCTCAGCAAACCAAAGCAGCATGCAGGAAGCTATTACCGGCGTCTGTGAGAAGCACTGAGAAGGTATTTAGCAGGGAGTCCACCAATCAGCTGTTCAGAGCCTGATTGGTATTAATGCCGTGCAGCTGCCTTGCTGCACGGCCAGAAGACAAGAGTGTGTGCGTGTAACTAGACCCTGCAACGGGGAACGCGGTCCGCCCGTGGCGTCCCCGTTGCTAGGGTCCGTGCGGCTCAGCGCGCCCGGCGTCTAGCGTTGCTAGGGAGCCGGCGGCTAAACGCGCACGGCGTCCCTAGTTGCTGGGGCCGGGCCGAGCGGACATTGACCCCAGCGCCTAACAGCTGCCTCACCTCCGCTCTCTCCCTGACAGACCCTGTATTCCCAGCTCACAGCTGCCTCACCTGTGCTCTCTTCCTGTATTCTCAGATCACAGCTGCCTCACCACTGCTCTCTCCCTAACAGTCCCTGATTCCCAGCTCACAGCTGCCTCACCTCTGCTCTCTTCCTGTATTCTCAGATCACAGCTGCCTCACCGCTGCTCTCTCCCTAACAGTCCCTGATTCCCAGCTCACAGCTGCCTCACCTCTGCTTTCTCCTCAATAGCCCTGTATTTCCAGTTGAGCACTGCAAGTTTGCTGAATTTTGACTATAAAAATGATTATAATAATACAAAAGATGATATTATAAATCTATAAAAATCTTTGTATTGCTCTAATAATTTTTATAGTCAAAACTCTGAAGAATACTGGAGTATGACAGGTGAGGCTCTGCCTCCCCTGCCTACACATCACTGGTTAACACCATCAAAAATAGTTTTAACTTCTGTAAATACCATAACTGATCGCTCCCCGTTGAAATGTATAGGAGCTGTGTAACTATTACCCCTTTTCCACTAGCTTTTAAAACATGGGGGCGCGCATTTACCCTTATTTTTCCTAGTGGAAAAGGGTCCCCCTGCAAATTCCCGGATCAAGTGATCCGGGAATCCTACCCGGGTAGCTTGCCGGGTTGTACACGTGTTCAACCCGGTAAGCTGTGTAGTGTGAACGGGAGCCGTGTCGAGGCGACACGGCTCCCGTTCACAGTGTACGGGAGGGCGGCGCTGGGAGATCATGTGATCTCCCAGCGCCGCCCCTACCGCGTCACCAACCCGACAATATGCCGGGTTGGTGAGCGCTGTGGGAAAGGGGGCTGTAGCACGGGACGCAGCCGTGTCAGGTGACACGGCTGCGACACGTGCTACAGATGGAAAAGGGCTATTAGAGAAAGGAAAACTCATCTCATCGACTTCACTGCAGTTTTTTTTATAAATAGGGAGAAGAGAAGAGATGTATTTTCTCCAGCTAAAATGTTGGATAAAATAAGAATTTACTCACCGGTAATTCTATTTCTCGTAGTCCGTAGTGGATGCTGGGTACTCCGTAAGGACCATGGGGAATAGCGGGCTCCGCAGGAGACTGGGCACTCTAAAGAAAGATTAGGTACTATCTGGTTCCTCCCCCTATGCCCCACCTCCAGACCTCAGTTAGGGAAACTGTGCCCGGAAGAGCTGACATTACTAGGAAAGGATTTGGAATCCAGGTTAAGACTCATACCAGCCACACCAATCACACCGTACAACTTGTGATAACTATACCCAGTTAACAGTATGAAATAATAATGAGCCTCATTAACAAATGGCTCATAACAAAACCATTTAGTTACGCAATAACTATATACATGTATTGCAGAGAGTCCGCACTTGGGACGGGCTCCCAGCATCCACTACGGACTACGAGAAATAGAATTACCGGGGAGTAAATTCTTATTTTCTCTGACGTCCTAGTGGATGCTGGGTACTCCGTAAAGGACCATGGGGATTTTACCAAAGCTCCCAAAGGGGCGGGAGAGTGCGGATGACTCTGCAGCACCGAATGAGCAAACTCAAGGTCCTCCTCAGCCAGGGTATCAAAATTGTAGAATTTAGCAAATGTGTTTGAACCCGACCAAGTAGCAGCTCGGCAAAGCAGTCGCCCAAGAAGAGCCCACCTTCCTCGTGGAATGGGCTTTCACAGATTTAGGATGTGGCAGTCCAGCCGCAGAATGTGCAAGTTGAATCGTGCTACAGATCCAGCGAGCAATAGACTGCTTTGAAGCAGGAGCACCCAGTTTGTTGGGTGCATACAGGATAAATAGCGAGTCAGTTTTCCTGACTCCAGTTGTCCTGGAAACATAGATTTTCAGGCCACTGACTACGTCCAGCAACTTGGAATCCTCCAAGTCCAGAGTAGCCGCAGGCACCACAATAGGTTGGTTCAAATGAAACGCTGATACCACCTTAGGAAGAAATTGGGGACAAGTCCTCAATTCCGCCCTATCCATATGGAAAATCAGATAAGGGCTTTTACATGACAAAACCGCCAATTCTGACACACGCCTGGCCGAAGCCAAGGCCAACAGGATGACCACTTTCCACGTGAGATATTTTAGATCCACGGTTTTAAGTGGCTCAAACCAATGTGACTTTAGGAAATCCAACACCACGTTGAGATCCCAAGGTGCCACTGGAGACACAAAAGGGGGCTGAATATGCAGCACTCCTTTAATAAATGTCTGAACTTCAGGCAGTGAAGCCAGTTCTTTTTGGAAGAAAATCGACAGAGCCGAAATCTGGACCTTAATGGAACCCAATTTTAGGCCCATAGTCACCCCTGACTGTAGGAAGTGCAGAAATCGACCCAGCTGAAATTCCTCCGTTGGGGCCTTCCTGGCCTCACACCAAGCAACATATTTTTGCCATATGCGGTGATAATGTTTTGCGGTCACATCCTTCCTAGCTTTAATAAGCGTAGGAATGACTTCCTCCAGAATGCGTTTTTCCCTTAGGATCCGGCGTTCAACCGCCATGCCGTAAAACGCAGCCGCGGTAAGTCTTGGAACAGACAGGGCCCCTGCTGCGGCAGGTCCTGTCTGAGCGGCAGAGGCCATGGGTCTTTTGAAATCATGTCTTGAAGTTCCGGGTACCAAGCTCTTCTTGGCCAATCCGGAACAATGAGTATAGTTCTTACTCCTCTCCTTATTATCCTCAGTACCTTGGGTATGAGAGGAAGAGGAGGGAACACATAAACCGACTGGTACACCCACGGTGTCACCAGAGCGTCCACAGCTATCGCCTGAGGGTCTCTTGACCTGGCGCAATATCTTTTTAGTTTTTTGTTGAGGCGGGATGCCATCATGTCCACCTTTGGCCGTTCCCAACGGTTTACAATCATTTGGAAGACTTCTGGATGAAGTCCCCACTCTCCCGGGTGGAGGTCGTGCCTGCTGAGGAAATCTGCTTCCCAGTTGTCCACTCCCGGAATGAACACTGCTGACAGTGCTATCACGTGATTCTCCGCCCATCGAAGAATCCTTGTGGCTTCTGCCATTGCCACCCTGCTTCTTGTGCCACCCTGGTGGTTTACATGGGCGACCGCTGTGATGTTGTCTGACTGAATCAGAACCGGTTGATTTTGAAACAGGGGTTCTGCTTGACTCAGTGCGTTGTAAATTGCCCTTAGTTCCAGAATATTTATGTGTAGGGAAGTTTCCTGACTCAACCATTGTCCTTGGAAGTGTCTTCCCTGAGTGACTGCCCCCCAACCTCGGAGGCTTGCATCCGTGGTCACCAGGACCCAATCCTGTATGCCGAATCTGCGGCCCTCGAGCAGATGAGGACTCTGCAGCCACCACAGCAGAGACACCCTGGCCCTCGGGGACAGGGTGATTAACCAATGCATCTGGAGATGCGATCCGGACCACTTGTCCAATAGATCCCACTGGAAGATCCGTGCATGGAACCTGCCGAAGGGAATTGCTTCGTAAGAAGCTACCATCTTTCCCAGGACTCGCGTGCAGTGATGCACCGATACCTGCTTTGGTTTCAGGAGGTCCCTGACCAGAGATAATTCCTGGACCTTCTCCTCTGGGAGAAAGATCTTCTTCTGTTCTGTGTCCAGAATCATACCCAAGAACAGCAGACACGTCGCAGGAATCAGCTGCGACTTTGGGATATTCAGAATCCAGCCGTGCTGATGCAGCACTTCCTGAGATAGTGCTACGCTGACTAGCAACTGCTCTTTCGATCTCGCCTATATAATGAGATCTTCCAAGTACGGAATAATCATGACTCCCTTCTTTCGGAGGAGCATCATCATTTCGGCCATTACCTTGGTAAATACCCGCGGTGCCGTGGATAGACCGAACGGCAACGTCTGGAATTGGTAATGACAGTCCTGTACCACAAACCTGAGGTACTCCTGGTGGGGTGGGTAAATGGGGACATGCAGGTAAGCATCCTTGATGTCCAACGACACCATAAAATCCCCCTCTTCCAGGCTTGCAATAACCGCCCTGAGCGATTCCATCTTGAACTTGAACTTTCTTATATAAATGTTCAAGGATTTTAAATTTAGAATGGGTCTCACCGAACCGTCTGGTTTCGGTACCACAAACATTGTGGAATAGTAACCCCGTCCCTGTTGAAGGAGGGGTACCTTGATTAATCACCTGCTGAAGATACAGCTTGTGAATTGCCGCCAGTACTACCTCCCTTTCTCTGAGAGCAGCAGGCAAGGCTGATTTGAGGTAACGGCGAGGGGGAGTTGCCTCGAACTCCAGCCTGTATCCCTGTGATACTACTTGCAGAACCCAGGGATCCACCTGTGAGCGAGCCCACTGGTCGCTGAAGTTCCGGAGACGCGCCCCCACCGCACCTGGCTCCGCCTGTGGAGCCCCAGCGTCATGCGGTGGATTTAGAGGAAGCGGGGGAAGATTTTTGATCCTGGGAACTGGCTGTCTGGTGCAGCTTTTTCCCTCTTCCCTTGCCTCTGGGCAGAAAGGAAGCACCTCTGACCCGCTTGCTTTTCTGAGGCCGAAAGGACTGTACCTGATAATACGGTGCTTTCTTAGGCTGTGAGGGATTCTGAGGTAAAAATGTCGATTTCCCAGCTGTTGCTGTGGATACGAGGTCCGAGAGACCATCTCCAAACAATTCCTCACCCTTATAAGGCAGAACCTCCATGTGCCTTTTAGAATCAGCATCACCCGTCCACTGCCAGGTCCATAATACCCTCCTGGCAGAAATGGACATTGCATTAATTCTGGATGCCAGCCGTCAAATATCCCTCTGTGCATCCCTCATATACAAGACGACGTCTTTAATATGCTCTATGGTTAGCAAAATAGTATCCCTGTCGAGGGTGTCAATATTATCCGACAGTGTATCAGACCACGCTGCAGCAGCACTACACATCCATGCTGAGGCAATCGCAGGTCTCAGTATAGTACCTGAGTGTGTATATACAGACTTCAGGATCGCCTCCTGCTTTCTATCAGCAGGCTCCTTCAAGGCGGCCGTATCCTGAGACTGCAGTGCCACCTTTTTTGACAAACGTGTAAGCGCCTTATCCACCCTAGGGGATGTTTCCCAACGTGACCTGTCCTCTGGCGGGAAAGGGTACGCCATCAGTAATTTTTTAGAAATTAACAGTTTCTTATCGGGGGAAGCCCACGCTACTTCTCACACTTCATTCAACTCCTCTGATGGGGGAAAAAACACCGGCTGCTTTTTCTCCCCAAACATAAAACCCTTTTTGGTGGTATTTGGGTTAATGTCAGAAATGTGTAACATTTTTCATTGCTGTAATCATGCAACGGATGCCCCTAGTGGATTGTGTGTATGACTCATCCTCGTCGACACTGGAGTCAGACTCCGTGTCGACATCTGTGTCTGCCATCTGAGGTAGCGGGCGTTTTTGAGCACCTGGTGGCCTTTGAGACGCCTGGTCAGGCGCAGGCTGAAAAGCCGGCTGTCCCACGGCTGTTACGTCATCCAACATTTTATGTAAGGAGTTGACACTGTCGGTTAATACCTTCCACATATCCACCCACTCTGGTGTCGGCCCCGCAGGGGGTGACATCACATTTATCGGCACCTGCGCTGCCTCCACATAAGCCTCCTCATCAAACATGTCGACACAACCGTACTGACACACCGCACACACACAGGGAATGCCCTGACTGAGGACAGGACCACACTAAGTTCTTTGGGGAGACAGAGAGAGAGTATGCCAGCACACACCACAGGGCTATTTAATCAGGGATTTACACTAACGTAAGTGATTTTTCCCTATAGCTGCTTATAATATACAGTTTGCGCCTAAATTTAGCCCCCCCCTCTCTTTTTCACCCTTTGAGCCTGGAAACTGCAGGGGAGAGCCTGGGGAGCTGTCTTCCAGCGGAGCTGTGAAGAGGAAATGGCGCCAGTGTGCTGAGGGAGATAGCCCCGCCCCTTTTTCGGCTGACTTCTCCCGCTCTTATGATTATCTTATGGCAGGGGATTTTTACACATATATAGCTTATTAGGCTATATTATGTGCTGTTTTGCCAATTTAAGGTACTCTAATTGCTGCTCAGGGCGCCCCCCCCCCCCCCCAGCGCCCTGCACCCATCAGTGACCGGAGTATGTGGTGTGCATGGGGAGCAATGGCGCACAGCTGCAGTGCTGTGCGCTACCTTAATGAAGACCGAAGTCTTCAGCCGCCGATTTCCAGGATGTCTTCTTGCTTCTGGCTCTGTAAGGGGGACAGCGGCGCGGCTTCGGGACCAGACGATCGAGGCTGGGCCTGTGTTCGATCCCTCTGAAGCTAATGGTGTCCAGTAGCCTAAGAAGCCCAAGCTATCTGCAAGCAGGTAGGTTCGCTTCTTCTCCCCTTAGTCCCTCGTAGCAGTGAGTCTGTTGCCAGCAGATCTCACTGAAAATAAAAAACCTAAAATATACTTTCTTTTCTAAGAGCTCATGAGAGCCCCTAGTGTGCATCCAGCTCGGGCCGGGCACAAATTCTAACTGAGGTCTGGAGGAGGGGCAAAGGGGGAGGAGCCAGTGCACACCAGATAGTACCTAATCTTTCTTTAGAGTGCCCAGTCTCCTGCGGAATCCGCTATTCCCCATGGTCCTTACGGAGTACCCAGCATCCACTAGGACGTCAGAGAAAATAGGTTATTATGTTTACTAAATAGAGCCCTTAATCTTATTCTCTGTGTGACGGAGCATGTGAAGGTCAACAGGATTACCAGCATTTGGCATATGTCATGAGTGATATGTGGTTACCTAATGTTCTCTGGCGTTTTTCTTTATTTTCATTTCATATAATGGCAGCCAAGCGATTTCCAGTGAATAAAACTTCTGTTTTCTTTCCTATGTATTGTTCTATAAATATGAGCTGCACAAACTACCTACAGGAAGAAGGAGGGGTGATGTGGGGAGAACAAACTGTAATCAGACATAATACAGCTGGTCTCTCAATTGAATAACTGGCAAAGCCGTAGAGGGTGTGGCGGCTACATACTTCTCTACTTTTGAAAAAGCATGTCAGGGAGCGTGTGAAAGTAATACCTGTCAGTGCGGACGTGTACGGCTACATCTGAGAGGCGTGTCATAAACACGACTTACATCCAAATGTAAATGAGCCCCAAAATCAGTAAGATCTACTTGTTGAAGAAAATTCATTGATATTATGCAGGATGTTTGTGTATTGTATTTTACAATAGGTTCCATGCAGGGGTTAAAGTGAGCCGGAACAGGGCGGAACTGCGTTCCGTCAGTTCCACTAGGAGACGGAACGCAGTTCCGCCTCTTCTGGCTCACCTGAACCGTTGTGTCCCAGCGCTGCACAGGGAGATGCTGGGCGCCCGCTGAGATTGTGTTATCAGCAGCGCCCGGTTCTCCCTACATAGTGGAAGCCGGAGGCAGGAGCTCAGTACTGAGCTCCGGCTTCCGGCTCCCGGCTCAGTGTGCGCTATGAGAGAGACGTCATGACGTCTCTCTCATAGTGCTGGGGAGCCGGACGCCAGGAGATCACAGGGTTCGGGAGCGGGGCTTGGTAAGTATGGTAGCTTTTTTTATTTTTAAACATGTGTGACTGTACAGCGCATCTGCTGGGACAAGCTACAGGTGGCCAATCTACTGGGGGAAATCTATTGAGGGCAAACTACTGGGGGCAATCTATTGAGGGCAAACTACAGGGGGCCAAACTACTGGGGCAAGCTACAAAGGGGCCAAACTACTGGGGGCATTACTACAGGGGCGCATTACTACTGGGGGCATAACTGCAGGGGGGCATAACTACAGGGTGGCATTACTACAGGGGCGCATTACTACAGGGACGCATTACTACAGGGGCGCATTACTACTGGGGGCATAACTACTGGGGGCATAACTACAGGGGGCATAACTACAGGGGGGCATTACTACTGAGGGCCATTACTACTTGGGGCAAACTACATTGGGCTAAACTACAGGGCTAAACTACAGGGGCATTACTACTGGGGGGCTAAACTACATGGGGCAAACTACATGAGGACTAAACTACTGGGGGCATTACCACTGGGAGGCTAAACTAAAGTGGGGGTAAACTACTGGGGTCATAACTACAGGGAGCTAAATGACTGGGGGCATGACTACAGGCGACATTACTACTAAGGGCAATACTAATGGGGGCACTACTAATGAGGGCATTGGAAAGGGGGCACTTCATAAGGCGCATCACTCCTGGGGACATAAAGGGCACTACTACTGGGGGCATTGCATAAGGGGCCCCACTACTATGGGCTCTATATAAGGGTCACTACCAGTACAGTGGACATTGCATAAGGGGCACTACAACTGTGGTCAATGTAAAAGGGGCGCTACTGCTGTGGGCATTGTGTATTAGAGGTGCTACTACTGGGGGTATTATCACTATTGTGTGACCATGTCCCTTTCTTTTGAGACCACACACCTTTTTCGAGGCATGTAGCCATAAGGATCATTGTGCCTTATAACCACTGCAAGGAAATGGCACTGATGAGCCCATTTGAATGTATATATATATATGGTTTATTTCCCCCCCTCAGGAATGTAACAGTTATATAATGGGGTTAAGGTGCAATCAGGGAGATTGCTGGACTATTCAGGGAGTCAGGGAGACTGCTACTATTTCAGAGAGTCTCCTGCAGAATGAGGGAGTGTAGGCAACTATGGGCAGCAATGGGGCCCACAGCAGGGGTATTCCCCTCTCATGTCAATGTATCATATGTGTTTTTCTTAAAAAAACATTTATGGGCACCTGTGTACCATTAACCCCCTACAATGTCTGATGGCTTCTTTAAAACCACAAGCTGAAGAGGGCATAAGACCAGCGTTACAGGACTTATTAAAACAAGAAGTCATTATTATAATTCAGACTTCCTGTGACCCACCTTTCCTACAAGTAAACAAGCTATGGATTAATTCTTTATAGGTACTCACTAACATACACAATATTTGACTGCCAGTAAAAAGGCTATTCATTTATTGCTATTTTTAATGACTATTAAATAGTGCAGACAGGGCTGTATTATCCATAAGGGCATACCTCCCAACTTTTCAGTTTAAGGAGTCGGGACCGGCGCAACCCAAAAAGAGTCGTGGCCTTTGATAGGTGAGGTGTGGCTTCTGCCTAATGGGCATTTCCTCACTTTATAGTCCCATTTCTCCACTATTTTGGGGGCATGCCCACTCCCATAGCAGCTGGGCAGACCCCTTCTCCCCTCTCAGCACTCAGGGACGTGCGATGAGCGAAATGGCTCAGGAGGCACTGGCTAGGACGAGAGCCAGATTTACACTTAATATATGAGGCAAAGGGCACAGCAGTATATACATCTGGGCATTATACACGGGTGCAGCAGTATATACATGTGGGCATTATACACAGGTGCAGCAGTATATACTTGTGGGCATTATACACAGGTGCAGCAGTATATACATGTGGGCATTATACACAGGTGCAGCAGTATATACATGTGGGCATTATACACAGGTGCAGCAGTATATACTTGTGGGCATTATACACAGGTGCAGCAGTATATACATGTGGGCATTATACACAGGTGCAGCAGTATATACATGTGGGCATTATACACAGGTGCAGCAGTATATACTTGTGGGCATTATACACAGGTGCAGCAGTATATACTTGTGGGCATTATACACAGGTGCAGCAGTATATACATGTGGGCATTATACACAGGTGCAGCAGTATATACATGTGGGCATTATACACAGGTGCAGCAGTATATACATGTGGGCATTATACACAGGTGCAGCAGTATATACTTGTGGGCATTATACACAGGTGCAGCAGTATATACATGTGGGCATTATACACAGGTGCAGCAGTATATACATGTGGGCATTATACACAGGTGCAGCAGTATATACTTGTGGGCATTATACACAGGTGCAGCAGTATATACATGTGGGCATTATACACAGGTGCAGCAGTATATACATGTGGGCATTATACACAGGTGCAGCAGTATATACTTGTGGGCATTATACACAGGTGCAGCAGTATATACATGTGGGCATTATGCACGGGTGCAGCAGTATATACATGTGGGCATTATGCACGGGTGCAGCAGTATACACATGTGGGCATTATACACGGGTGCAGCAGTATATACATGTGGGCATTATACACGGGTGCAGCAGTATATACATGTGGGCATTATACACAGGTGCAGCAGTATATACATGTGGGCATTATACACGGGTGCAGCAGTATATACATGTGGGCATTATACACGGGTGCAGCAGTATATACATGTGGGCATTATACACGGGTGCAGCAGTATATACATCTGGGCATTATACACGGGTGCAGCAGTACATACATCTGGGCATTATACACGGGTGCAGCAGTATATACATCTGGGCATTATACACAGGTGCAGCAGTATATACATGTGGGCATTATACACAGGTGCAGCAGTATATACTTGTGGGCATTATACACAGGTGCAGCAGTATATACATGTGGGCATTATACACAGGTGCAGCAGTATATACATGTGGGCATTATACACAGGTGCAGCAGTATATACATGTGGGCATTATACACAGGTGCAGCAGTATATACATCTGGGCATTATACACAGGTGCAGCAGTATATACATGTGGGCATTATACACAGGTGCAGCAGTATATACATGTGGGCATTATACACAGGTGCAGCAGTATATACATGTGGGCATTATACACAGGTGCAGCAGTATATACATGTGGGCATTATACACAGGTGCAGCAGTATATACTTGTGGGCATTATACACAGGTGCAGCAGTATATACATGTGGGCATTATACACAGGTGCAGCAGTATATACATGTGGGCATTATACACAGGTGCAGCAGTATATACTTGTGGGCATTATACACAGGTGCAGCAGTATATACATGTGGGCATTATGCACGGGTGCAGCAGTATATACATGTGGGCATTATGCACGGGTGCAGCAGTATACACATGTGGGCATTATACACGGGTGCAGCAGTATATACATGTGGGCATTATACACGGGTGCAGCAGTATATACATGTGGGCATTATACACAGGTGCAGCAGTATATACATGTGGGCATTATACACGGGTGCAGCAGTATATACATGTGGGCATTATACACGGGTGCAGCAGTATATACATGTGGGCATTATACACAGGTGCAGCAGTATATACATGTGGGCATTATACACGGGTGCAGCAGTATATACATCTGGGCATTATACACAGGTGCAGCAGTATAAACTCCTGGAAATGTGGTGTGTTTTGATCAGAGACATGCGGATAAGGTAGGCAGGGCAGGGGGTCAGCCACACCTGCCATAGACTTTTTACTCCAGAGTTTTGGCTATAAAAATAATTGGAATAATGCAAAGAAGATATTTCTAACATATTATTTGCATTTTTCATATACTTTATACATTCAAAACTCTGGCACAAACGACGTATGACAGTTAAGGCTCTGCCTCACCCCTCCGCACTGTCAGCACTGAATATATGCCCCCCACCCACCCGTGGGTCACTGCTAACAGCAGGACAGTGTCCAAATAGCGGGGCTGTCCTGCTGGAATCAGGACAGTTGGGAGGTATAATAAGGGGTCCTGCAGGGACTAGGGGGTCCATCTTTTTTTTTTTTATTGAGGCACTGTTACCTGCGCTCTAGGGTTCCAATGGTTGAAGGCCCTTTGTACTCTGCGTTGTAGCAAGGCACAGGCATAGTCAGCTGAGGTTTGTTCTGAGACAATGGGGGTAGGGCTGGGAAACCGTGTCAGCAGACTGTATCTCAACTGGGTATTGGTGTCCATGTGAATACTGGAAGTGTAAATTGCTGTATAGCATACATTCTGCTTCCCAAATGGCAGCTGTAATGGGGTGAAAGATTATAGTGCTGGAGGGGACCCAAAAATACCTGAATACTGTACCATGGGTTAATATGGTCCTGAAGGCAGGGTGACTAAGAAAGCAATGCAGATGACCAGCATGGCAGATAGTAAGATGTAACGGAGGGGTATGCTGTATCTCTGCACCTCGCACACAATGGACTTTGAGAATCGATTACTCCCTTAACTGGAATTGTGCAGGACCCATCACCTAACGTACAGGAGCCTCACAATCCTACAATCCTGATGACTGGAGCAACGATGAAACTAGATCAGCGGCGTCACAATGGGGATGCGGGGACTGCGGACCGCACCCGGGTGTCACCTGCCAAGGGGTGACACCAAACTGCTGACTCCTCTTCAGTGACAGGAGCCAGCAATGCACTTGCTCTGGTCCCCGGGGGAAGCCCACATCTCCGGGAGCCACAAGTGGAATAGTCCCTGTTGGTCCGCATGCCGACTGACGGGCTATTTTTACGGTCCGAGTTACGGGCGTCTAGTGAGCGGCGGTCAGTCACATAACCGCATCCCTACCGAACAGGATATCAAGATTGCACAGGACTGTATATTAGGATTTCACAGTGACTATTTATTCAGGGTTGCATAGCATGATGTCAGGATTCCGCATTGGAGATTAGCAGGACTTCACAGCAGGATATCAAGATTTCAAAGTGTAGTTAAGCAAGATTGCACAGCAGAGTATCAGGATTGCCATATGTAGATTAACAAGAATATACAGCAGGATGTCAGAATTGCATAGTGCAATTTAGAAGGATTGCCCAGTGCAGATTAGCAGGATTGTGGAGCAGGACATCAGGATTGCATAGTGCAGATTAACAGGGTAACAGGACACACAATGAAACACACTGGAACTTGGAGCCAGGGTAATTGAGGTCTCTAAGGAAAAAGGTTGTACTGCCCCCTCACTATCAGCACCTGAGAAAATAATAAGGGTGCCCTTGCTGGTGACCTTGCTGGTGACCGGGACCTTCCTGGGATTGGCTGGACCATCGACTGACATGATTCCTAGATTGCAGTTTCCATGGACCGGCGATCCTAGAACCACCAAGGAGGATGCCAGGCCTGCTATGGATGATGGACATTCATTTGGTAAGTTAGATATGAATCTGGAGAGCAGTAGAAGACACCACCAAACCCAATAACAAAGCCTCAGGATCTGGCTTGTGACACTGTCACTGAAAACAATGCTATCCCACAAACATCCAGTTACAAAGAACCACAGCCCACCACTCACATGACTCACAACTGCCAATCCCCCAAAAGAAACAATCTAGCAATTACACCAGGCCAAAGAACCACAACAAGCTTGGACAAGTCAACTGTGGGGAAAGTATTGGAAGATATTTTAAGGGACAGTATTCAAAAGTTCCTTGAAGCAAATAAGGCCATTATAAGGAACCAACATGGATTTGTGAAGGACAGATCATGTCAGACCAACTTACTTTGCTTTTATGAAAGAGTAAGTGCAAACCTTGATCAGGGTAAGGAGGTGGATGTAATCTTTTTAGACTTTGCCAAAGCTTTCGACACTGTACCACACATGCGTCTTATCTATAAGCTACAAGAAATAGGGCTAAGGAGCATAATATGCACTTGGGTCAGTAATTGGTTAGATAATAGGGAGCAGCGCGTTGTGGTCAATGGATCATTTTCAAATTGGACTAAAGTACTAAGTAGTGTGCCACAAGGGTCTGTACTCGGACCACTTTTGTTCAACATTTTCATCAATGACCTAACAGTAGGTCTAGAGAGCATGGTGCCAAATTGTGTAAGGTTATAAATACAGAGGGGGATGCTGAGTCTCTTCAGAACAACTTAACAAAACTGGAAGCATGGGCAGCAAAATGGAGAATGAGATTCAACACAGACAAGTGTAAGGTAATGCACTGTGGGGGCAAGATCAAAAATAACACCTACATACTAAATGGGGTAATATTAGGGAATTCTGTACTGGAAAAAGACGTAGGGGTTCACATAGATAACAAATTAAACAGCAGTACCCAAAGTAGGAGTGCAGCAAAGAAGGCAAATAAGATATTAGCATGCATAAACTGGGGAATTGATGCAAGGGACAAGAGTATTATACTCCAATTATATAAATCACTAGTGAGACCACATCATGAATACTGTGTGCAATTTTGGTCACCATATTACAAAAAGGATATCCTGGAGCTAGAAAAGGTTGAGAGGCAGGCGACCAAACTAATCAAGGGCATGGAGATGTTGGAATACGAGGAAAGGCTTGCAAGGCTAGGCATGTTTACATTGGAAAAGAGGAGACTAAGAGGGGACATGATCAACATCTACAAATATATAAGGGGTCAATACACAGAGCTTGGGAGGGACCTGTTTTCTATAAGATCAGCACAGAGGACACGTAGTCACTCGCTTAGGTTAGAGGAGAGGAGTTTCCGCACATTGAGGCAAAAAGGTTTTTTCACAGTAAGGACAATATGTGTTTGGAATTCCCTGCCTAAGAGAGTAGTAATGGCGGACTCAGTCAATCCCTTTAAGAATGGATTAGATAAATTCCTATTGGATAAAGATATTATGGTGTATTATGGGTTATGGTGCGTAGGCACGCATTATAGTTAATATAACTAGTCCTAACATAAAAATAACTAGTCCTATAATAAGACTGCATAGGAGACCACAAATAGGTTGAACTCGATGGCCATTGTCTTTTTATTCAACCTTAGTGTTAGGGTCTCCTGCCCTGTGCTGCCACGTCGTCATGGCAACCGGGTGACAAGTGCTAGCAGGGTGACCTGAGCGCAGCTGATACTCCGGTTCGGGTCTTTTGCTGTGCAGTGGTTATAGGCTCTGTGCATGGCAGGGGATCCGGTGCTGGTTTTTGTGCTCACAGTCTGTGAGGTCTGAGTGGGGCGTGGACAGCACCTGCTTTATAAGGCCTCTTCTCAGGGTAAGCAGATGCTGCTGAATCTTTGTTGGTTAGTCA
This sequence comes from Pseudophryne corroboree, assembly GCF_028390025.1. NCBI lineage: Eukaryota > Metazoa > Chordata > Amphibia > Anura > Myobatrachidae > Pseudophryne > Pseudophryne corroboree. The sequence goes on from NC_086446.1 coordinate 764,266,057, forward strand.
GTTCATGAAAGTTAGCCAGTACTGTGTAGCTTTGTATTTGTTTGTTGCTTACTGCAAATAGGCCTGGGGATTTGGTATTACACTCTGCCAATCCAGACCTAGCAGTAAGACTGGAGTCAGTCGTTTAGCTTGCTGGGGTTCTGTTACTACTCTGTGAACTTAGCAAGTTTGCGGCTGTATTCTAAGACTTGCCTGTCTAATCCTGTCTCACTGTGCTAGGTGTCAGGGGTCAGTTTAGTGGCAGTAAGCTGAACCTGTGCACTGCAAGTGAGAATTAGGATTGTGGAGACTCTCCTTGTGTCTATCATTCCATCTCTGACCAAGGAGTTTACTGCCTCACCCGTTTGTAACCCTTTAGGGTTTTGCTGTTGCCCTTAGCAACAGCATTTCGGGTTCTCTACGTATTAAAACACAACATCTTGCTTTTCCCATCTGAGCAGTTCTAATACAAGGGAGATACCCAGTTCCTTAGCCTCTGGGCTTCTCTGTTCACTTTGTGTGTATTTTGTTACCCTATCACCTTCTGTGTACGTTATGTCATATTCCCCAGTCTGTCTGTAAGTCCATTTGTTTTGCATAACAGTCCTAACACCAGTACTTTCCTGCAGGCACTGGTGTGCATAACATATTCAGCAGCCTAATACTCCTGTTGAAATTTTGTGGGAATATGGAGCATACCCCTCAAAATACGTTGCAACAGGTGGTTGATCAGGTGCAGGTCCTGACTCGACAATTTAATGATTTGTCCATTAAAATGCACACCTCCCAGGCTGCTGGCGGAGCTCCCGCAGCAGCAGCAGCACCTGCAGGGGTTAAGGAGCCGAAAGTAAATCTCCCGGATCGTTTTTCTGGAGATCGCTCGCAGTTCTTTTGTTTCAAGGAGAGCTGCAAGCTATACTTCCGGCTTAGGCCTCAGTCTTCTGGGTCGGAGATTCAGCGGGTGGGCATAGTGATTTCCTTGCTACAAGGAGACCCACAGGTCTGGGCATATGGGTTGCAGCCTGACTGTCCGTCGCTTAAAAGTGTTGATGCTTTTTTTACGGCACTGGGCATGTTGTATGATGACCCTGACAAGACGGCCTCAGCCGAGGCTCAGATTTCGATCCTTAAGCAAGGGCGAAGGCCAGTTGAGGTTTACTGTACGGAGTTTCGGAGGTTGGCCCATGATACCCAGTGGAATGACCCATCCCTGAGACACCAGTACCAAAGAGGTCTTTCTAACCAGATAAAGGACCAACTGGTACAATATCCCTTGCCTGATAGCTTGGATCAGCTCATGCAGTTATCCATCCGGGTGGATAGACGGCTGAGAGAGCGTAGGCTTGAAAGGGAGACTGAGATTTCCTTCCTTCCCAAGGGAACCTCAGACTCTGAGGAATTTTCCGAGGAGCCTATGCAGATTGGGGCTACCCGCCTCTCCTCGCGTGAGAAGACGCGGAGGAGACAGCAGGGGTTGTGTCTGTACTGTGGGAATAAAGGTCATGTGGTAGTATCATGCCCAGAAAAGCCGGAAAACTTCAGGGCCTGAGGGTGATGGGAAATATCCTGTCAGGCCAGAAGTCAGAATTTCCCAAGAAGACTTTTATCATTCCGGTGACCTTGAAGATCCTCGGTCAAACTGTCAAGCCTGAGGCCTTTGTGGACAGTGGGGCCGACGGGGTTTTTATGGACCGCCAATTCGCCCTGAAACACTCTGTTCCCTTAGTACCCTTGGCATCGGAAATTGAGATTTGTGGGTTAAACGGGGAACCATTATCCCAAGGTAAAATTACCTCTTGCACTAGCCAGATTTCTTTGTTTATTGGAGCCACACACTCTGAAAAATTGTCCTTTTATGTGACTGTCTGTAATTTTGCCCCATTGGTGTTGGGGTTACCCTGGTTAAGGGCCCACAATCCTCAATTTGACTGGGTCTCTGGGGAGATTCTTAGTTGGGGTACTGATTGTTTCAGGAGTTGCTTGAGCCTTCCAGTCAGGCTCTCGCAGCTAAGTTTGCCAGGATTGCCAGGGTGTTATGCAGATTTTGCGGACGTGTTCTCCAAAAAAGTTGCAGAGGTACTACCTCCCCATCGCCCCTATGACTGTGCCATTGATTTGTTGCCAAATGCTAAGCTTCCCAAGAGCAGGTTGTACTCCCTGTCACGTCCTGAGACTCAGGCTATGGCAGAGTACATTCAGGAGAACTTGGCTAAGGGATTTATCAGACCTTCACAGTGTCCAGTTGGGTCGGGGTTCTACTTCGTGGGTAAAAAGGACGGTTCGAAATTGATGAACGACAGTTAGTACAGCCCAATGGAGAAAAGGTGAACAGACCTCTCGTACCTCTATGCTCTGGCGTCCCAGTGCAGAGGATACAGCCGCTGGTGATAATTACCCGTCCTGCGGGAAGAAGCAGTAGCGCGGCACAAGAGGTACCGGAGCAGCTCCCGAGCGTCCGCCGTTGGCACTAGCAGAGTGCAGGTAGTTGGATTCTGGCAGGCCGGTAATGGTGCTGCAATAATACGCTGAACTGGCGTTCCGGTAAATGGTCTCCCCGGCTGATTGGCAAGTTCAATTTACACCGCTGCGGGTGAAAGTGGCCGGCAACATTCAGTGCGTCTGTGAGCTGAATGAAGGAGTGACGTCAACGCGTTTCGTCCCGTATCCCGGGACTTCCTCAAGACGACATGATCATGAACATGATCGTCTTGAGGAAGTCCCGGGATACGGGACGAAACGCGTTGACGTCACTCCTTCATTCAGCTCACAGACGCACTGAATGTTGCCGGCCACTTTCACCCGCAGCGGTGTAAATTGAACTTGCCAATCAGCCGGGGAGACCATTTACCGGAACGCCAGTTCAGCGTATTATTGCAGCACCATTACCGGCCTGCCAGAATCCAACTACCTGCACTCTGCTAGTGCCAATGGCGGACGCTCGGGAGCTGCTCCGGTACCTCTTGTGCCGCGCTACTGCTTCTTCCCGCAGGACGGGTAATTATCACCAGCGGCTGTATCCTCTGCACTGGGACGCCAGAGCATAGAGGTACGAGAGGTCTGTTCACCTTTTCTCCATTGGGCTGTACTAACTGTCGTTCATCAATTTCAATTGTGACTAAAAGACCGCAATTAGGTCTATGTGGCAACATTGAAGTGACATTATTTCTAATTCTCTGATTATAGTGATCCATTCATCAAATGTATCAGTGTGCTTGAGCTAAATGTTTCAAACAGATTGTTTTAATTATTTGTTTCATTTTAGATTTTATTTTTTCTGTGTGTTTTATTAAACTGTTTATGTGAGCAAGTTCCGTGTGAGTAGCCATTTGATCAAAGCAGCCACCCATTCAATTTTAAATATATTTTTACTGTACCAAACAAATCAAGCCCATTTCAAGCGCAGCACTCTTGTATATGTCATTTTTGTCTTTCTGGGGGAACTAGCAGTCCCCCAGTGCTTGCAGCTGTTGAACTGTGGTCTTCCTTTATAATTATACTATAAGGTGCGCCAGGAGTGGGGGTGTTTATACACTCTCAAATAACCTTTTTTAAAAAGGACGGTTCGTTGCGACCCTGCATCGACTTCAGGGAATTGAACCGTATCACGATTAAAAACTCATACCCACTGCCTCTCATTTCGGTCTTGTTTGACCAGCTTCGTACTGCCACCATTTTTTCTAAGATTGACCTACGCGGTGCGTACAATCTAATCCGAATAAGAGAGGGGGATGAATGGAAGACTGCCTTTAATACCCACTCAGGGCATTATGAATATTTGGTGATGCCTTTTGGGCTCTGTAATGCCCCGGCAGTCTTCCAGGATTTCATGAATGATGTGCTCAGGGAATATTTGGATAGATTCTTAGTTGTATACTTAGATGACATCCTAATCTTCTCCCATTCCCTGGAGGAACATCGGAAGCATGTACGCTTAGTCCTCCAGAAACTCAGAGACCACCGGCTTGGGGCGAAGCTGGAGAAGTGCGAATTTGAAGTTCAGCAAATCGCATTTCTAGGATATATTATCTCCCCAGAAGGTTTCCAAATGGAGGGTTCCAAGGTACAGGCAGTCCTGGATTGGGTGCAGCCCACTAGTTTGAAGGCGCTTCAGCGTTTCCTGGGCTTTGCGAATTTTTATAGACAATTTATCGCTGGATTTTCGTCTATAGTGGCGCCCTTGGTGGCACTCACTAAGAAAGGGGCGGATGTTGCTCACTGGTCTTGTGAGGCTAAAGCGGCTTTTGCCCGTCTCAAAAGGGCATTTGTTTCGGCCAAGGTGCTGCGACACCCAGATCCAGAGCGTCCTTTTGTGGTGGAGGTGGATGCCTCTGAGATGGGTATTGGGGCAGTGCTTTCTCAGATGGGAGTGTCTGATAATCGCCTTCATCCCTGTGCTTACTTTTCCCGTAAATTTTCGCCTGCCGAGATGAATTATGACGTGGGTAACCGGGAATTGTTGGCTATTAAGGATGCACTCGAGGAGTGGAGACACTGGCTTGAGGGGGCTAAGTTTGTGGTCTCAATTCTCACTGACCATAAGAATCTGGCATATTTAGAGTCAGCGAAGCGTCTCAATGCCAGGCAGGCACGATGGGCTTTGTTTTTTGCTCGCTTTAATTTTTTGATAACATATCGCCCTGGGTCAAAAAACATCAAGGCTGATGCGCTCTCGCTGAGTTTTGCTCCAATCCAGGAGACCACAGAGGAGCCGTTGCCCATTGTTTCCCCATCATGTATTAAAGTGGGCATTACCCAGGACCTCTTATCATTAGTCCTTAGAGCACAGGAGCAGGCTCCTCCAGACCTTCCGGTAGGTCTTTTGTTTGTGCCTCCTAGGTTAAGACAGCGAGTGTTTCTGGAATTCCATGCCAAGAAGTCTGCAGGTCACCCGGGTATTGCCAGAACTCGGGAGTTGCTATCTAGGGCGGTGTGGTGGCCCTCGGTGGCTAAGGATGTGGATCAGTGGGTTCGGGCATGTGACATCTGTGCCCGAAATAAGACTCCTAGAGGGGTTCCTGTTGGCCCATTACATCCACTCTCTATCCCATCTAAGCCATGGACCCACATTTCAATGGATTTTGTGGTGGACTTGCCCAAATCCTCGGGGATGACAGCCATCTGGGTTGTCGTTGACAGGTTTTCGAAGATGGCGCACTTCGTTCCACTGGTTGGGCTGCCATCGGCCAGACGCCTGTCTGAATTATTTATACTGCATGTTGTGCGTCTCCACGGGTTGCCACTTGATGTGGTCTCTGACCGCGGATCCCAGTTTGTGGCCAAATTCTGGAGGGCATTTTGTTCCGATCTCCAGATTTCTGTCAGCTTGTCGTCGGGCTACCATCCGCAGTCTAATGGGCAGACTGAAAGGGTGAACCAGTCCTTGGAGCAGTTCCTCAGGTGTTATGTCTCCAAGTGTCAGACTGACTGGGTTGCTCATCTGTCCATGGCGGAGTTTGCCTATAACAACGCGGCTCACTCTGCTACAGGGATCTCTCCCTTCCTTTGTGTGTATGGGCATCATCCTAAGGCCAATTCTTTTGACCCCCTGGACTCCACGCCTGGTGGTTCCTCTGTGGTTTCGGTCCTTAGAGGTATTTGGCGGAAAGTGAAGAAAGCCCTTGTGTCTGTGTCATTAGTGACCAAAAGGGTTTTTGATAAGCGGAAAAGACCCTGCAGCTTCAAATTAGGAGACTTCGTCTGGTTGTCTACCAAGAATTTGAAGTTGAGACAGCCATCTCATAAGTTAGGCCCCCGGTTCATCGGCCCTTATAAGATCACCAGGGTTATCAATCCGGTGGCATTTCAGTTAGATCTGCCCCGTTCTTTGGGTATCAATAAAACATTTCATTGTTCCCTTTTAAAACGGGCGATTAGTAATCCTTCTTCCAGTGGAAGACCTTCCCCTCTTCTGATACGTGGCCAGAGGGAGTTTGTTGTTGAAAGGATTCTTGACTCCAAGGTGGTTCGGGGTCGGCTGTCATTTTTGGTGCACTGGAAGGGGTATGGCCCGGAGGAGCGGTCGTGGGTGCGCAGTTGTGATCTTCATGCCCCCAGACTGATACGCTCTTTCTTCTCGCAGTTCCCCGATAAACCCGGTGGTAGGGGTTCTTTGACCCCTCGTCAGAGGGGGGGTACTGTTAGGGTCTCCTGCCCTGTGCTGCCACGTCGTCATGGCAACCGGGTGACAAGTGCTAGCAGAGTGACCTGAGCGCAGCTGATACTCCGGTTCGGGTCTTTTGCTGTGCAGTGGTTATAGGCTCTGTGCATGGCAGGGGATCCGGTGCTGGTTTTTGTGCTCACAGTCTGTGAGGTCTGAGTGGGGCGTGGACAGCACCTGCTTTATAAGGCCTCTTCTCAGGGTAAGCAGATGCTGCAGAATCTTTGTTGGTTAGTCAGTTTCTGAAAGTTAGCTAGTACTGTGTAGCTTTGTATTTGTTTGTTGCTTACTGCAAATAGGCCTGGGGATTTGGTATTACACTCTGCCAATCCAGACCTAGCAGTAAGACTGGAGTCAGTCGTTTAGCTTGCTGGGGTTCTGTTACTACTCTGTGAACTTAGCAAGTTTGCGGCTGTATTCTAAGACTTGCCTGTCTAATCCTGTCTCACTGTGCTAGGTGTCAGGGGTCAGTTTAGTGGCAGTAAGCTGAACCTGTGCACTGCAAGTGAGAATTAGGATTGTGGAGACTCTCCTTGTGTCTATCATTCCATCTCTGACCAAGGAGTTTACTGCCTCACCCGTTTGTAACCCTTTAGGGTTTTGCTGTTGCCCTTAGCAACAGCATTTCGGGTTCTCTACGTATTAAAACACAACATCTTGCTTTTCCCATCTAAGCAGTTCTAATACAAGGGAGATACCCAGTTCCTTAGCCTCTGGGCTTCTCTGTTCACTTTGTGTGTATTTTGTTACCCTATCACCTTCTGTGTACGTTATGTCATATTCCCCAGTCTGTCTGTAAGTCCATTTGTTTTGCATAACAGTCCTAACACCAGTACATTCCTGCAGACACTGGAGTGCATAACAGTTCTGACACCAGTACTTTCCTGCAGGCACTGGTGTGCATAACACTTAGTTACTATGTTACTATGTAATAACAGCAGAAAACCTTCAACAGAAAAGAACAGCAAATGAAGCCACTATAGAGCTGCCCCACTGCCACAGCCTGTCAAATAAACCCCCCCCCAAAAAATGTGGAAACCACCATACCAGCTGAGGGACAATCCCAGACCAACCAATGCACATCCTCATCCATATATAAAAAGATGAAGGATGAAAACAAGATTTCAAACCTGAGCCACCTAACGAAACAGTACCCCTCAATTCCAAAACGACGATCGGACACGCATCCCCACAAAGAGGAGGTTCGGCGAGCCAAGCGAGGACACTCAACCATAATTGATATTGTATATAGATGTTAGTACAAACTGCCCATGGTAGCAAAGCAGGTCATACAAATCAGGATTATCGATGGAGAGCAAGGCCCTCTCCAAAACAGAGATCAGACCCCTTTGCAACATGATCGCAATCACACTAGAACAGGAAGCACCAACCGAAGAACTGAGAGCCAAGGAAATTGAGAGCTCAAAACTAGCAGGTGCATAAACTGAACAAGACCGCCCCAGATCGAAGAATGAAGGGAACACCCAGTGCAGCCTAACGCCTGAGCACATCAGGACTGTGGGATGCCAGGTAAGACAGTGCAGGCTAAATCAGTTCCAAGCCACCCCAAAAACACACAAGGGTCCAATGGGGATACATTAAGAACAAATAATGGATACGTAACTGCGCACACTATAAGCTACAAATGTAAACAGTGTCAAATATGGTTCAACCACCATACATGAAGAACAACACTACAAGATCCATACATGTAAATAGAGAAAAAGGCAATAATGTAGTATGTCCCAAAAAAAAGTGCATAATATTCCACACATATTCAGTGTAGGAAAACTGATGCCGCCACTTGGGGTAAGGCGAAGGAGACAGATCAGAGGGATGACTGAAAAGAAACCTTTATGAGATTCAGCTTATGTTTGATGGTGTAAATTGGGTACACCCCTTCAGCTCATTTGTACGATTGTCACCAATGACCTATAATACGGATTTGACATCTAGACGCAACAATTAAAGATACGTTTATGGGTGGAATACTCAGCACTATTGTGTGACTTCGGTATGCCACCAAATATTCTATATAACTAAGAGAAGGACATAGTCACCAGTGGCGAATCCTTACTGAAACTTTTCTTGTAGGGAAAACATTAACACCACATGTACCCAACACAAACCAGCAAGCCATGTAGATATGTCAAAAACCACAGAACATCATCTCTATTAGAGACAGAAAAACATACTGCAACACAAAAAAATACAGAGAGATATGAGCGTGCAACTAAACCAGAAATTGCCAAGTATACCACAAGGGAAGGGATAGAGATACATAAGTCCATGGAAGGAGCAAGACACATCGCAAAGGGACATTCTGGACACAAAGGCAACTGAAGATAACCATCAAGAGACAAAAGAATAGAAAGACCTGCAGTCTTGAAAAGACACCCATAATGTGAGACACCCATAATGTGAGAGCGATGTACTGTACCTGTCTGAAGAGGGATTGTAAAGCCGGTTGCACACTGGGCGACCTCCCTAGTTAGCAAACAGTGCTATATCACTGATTGCTAAGTAAGGGAGGTCGCCAGTGCATACTCACTGAACGATATTGATGTATGACATCATTCAGTGACGTCATCCCCCTCACTCCCCGAACATGCAGCACAAAGATATAGTTAACACTGAGCTGCATGTTCAGTAGATCATGAATGAACGAGAACGACCCGCGGGTGCACGCATCGTTCATCCATACTCACTGGCCGATATGAACAATAGATCTTTTAAAAAACTATTGTTATCATTCATATCGTCCAGTGTATACAGGGCTTTCGTGTTTGGCTATGTAGAAGTGACAGATGGCAAGCCCCCTTTAAAAATACTCCCATAATGTGATAGGGGGCTGCTGCAACTAGGCAGACTACCTAAAGATACAGTTCATCTAACCTTTATCTCACACCATGGGGGTGATTCCGAGTTGTTCGCTCGCTCGCTGCCTTTATCAGCATTGCACACGCTAAGCAGCCGCCCTCTGGGAGTGAATCTTAGCTTAGCAGAATTGCGAACGAAAGATTAGCAGAATTGCGAATAGAAATTTCTTAGCAGTTTCTGAGTAGCTCCAGCTCACAAATAGCGATCAGTTCAGTCAGTTTCATTCCTGGTTTGACGTCACACCCACGCCCAGCGTTCGCCCAGCCACTCCCCCGTTTCTCCAGACACTCCCGCGTTTTTCCCTGACACGCCTGCGTTTTTCCGCACACTCCCAGAAAACAGCCAGTTTCCGCCCAGAAACACCCACTTCCTGTCAATCACACTCCGATCACTTCAACGATGAAAAATCTTCGTTCGGACGTGAGTACATCTACTAAGTTTTGTGCTAAAATACTTACCGCATGCGCACTGAGAACCATGCGCATGCACATTTTTGCCTTAATTGCTCCGTTGCGAAAATCGGCAACGAGCGAACAACTCTAAATGACCCCTATGAACGAATCTGCAACACATAGGTGCAGCACTGACTACATACCTACTTATTACAGATGGATCCAGAAAAGGTCCAGGTTATTCTCAATTGGCCACAGCCCACCAGCCTGAAAGCCATACAGAGGTTCCTTGGGTTTCCCAACTATTACCACAAATCCATGTGTGTGTATTCTACAGTGGTCTCTCCTATTACACTGCTCACCAAGAAGTGTGCCAACCTTTCAGTATTTCTCAGGGCACCCATTTCATGATAGTTACATTTACCTCCCCAGGATCCAGGTAAAGAGCATGAGGTCAAATGCATTATTGATTCCATTTTGCAATTTGGCAAATCTTTAATATCTCATTGATTAGATGGGATATGGTGCTGAGGAGAGGGCTTGGGTCAACATTTCCAATGTGCATACTACGGCATTAATCAAGAAATTCCATTTTCAGTTCCCTACCAATCTTCAAGTCAAGTGTCCAATGGTCACTCTTAAGAGGGGGTGGGTAATATCATATGCCAGATCCCTTGGCCCCGTTACCAGATCTGGTCACTTTGCCTCTATCTGCACTCTTGCAGGTAGCCTGAGTCACCCCAGTCACCGAAAAAGTACCTGTAACATTGCTGGCATCCTCCTTCCAGTGGTTCCTGTGATTCCAAACTGTGGTCACCACCATCTTGGAAGGACATCATACTAACTTCCAGCATATCATTATTTAGCAGGCTCCAGCCACATGATCTGCTCAGCCAATCAGCTTCCAAGGCGCCCTATTTAAATCAGCAAGTTATGGCAAATCAAAACATTGGCAGTAGAACTTCTCACCTATTAGTACCTTGGCTCCTGATTCAGTATGTCATTCAGCATTCTATTCCAATTCGTTCCTGCTTTTAAAACCAGGGGGCATATGTAATGGGGTCAGAGTTTGACAGAGGTGCGGGATGCTGGCTGAACTTGGACATTTTTTTTAAAGCGTCAATCATTTACAAGGCATGCTTTTGCCTTGTAAATGATTGCCACTTTAAAAAAGGTCAGAGTTTGGACGGCTTCCTGCACCTTCAGCAAACTCGGATCCTATTACATATGCCCCCGTCTCCCTGCTCCACTGTTCCTACATTTGAAACCTCCACTTGCTTAGTGTTCCAGCATATGGGAAAGTCAGAACACCTGTATCCTGCCGCAGTGTCATTTCCTCAACTAATCTCTCCTGCACAGCTGCTGCTGCTCCTACCATCTGCAGCATGGCAATGTTTCCCACTCTGCTGCACCATGTGTTCCACATGAATAGCAATATCCATTGTCAGGTGTCAAGGTCAAAATACTTTCTGCTGTAATTCTGCTGACCTTTGGCCAGACAGGACTCCTACTACAGCATAGGCCTGCAAACTCGGTCCTCATTACTCCACACAGTGCAGGTTTTACAGGTAACCCAGCAGGTGCACAGGTGTATTAATTACTCACAGACACATTTTAAAAGGTCCACAGGTGGAGTTAATTATTTCACTTGTGATTCTGTGAGGACACCTGCAAAACATGCACTGTGTGGGGGAAATGAGGACCGAGTTTGTAGACCTATGTACTAGAGGGAGTTAAAGGCCAGTGCTTCATGTCGGGGAGAAGGGGAGGTGGAGGGTAGGGTTGGGGGGCTGAGCACCTAGAAACCTACCCCACTGATGAACAAAATTCTTTTTTTCAGAGACAAAGAAACAAACCACTAGCGCAGCTGCTGCTGCTGCAGGGAGGGCTGATCTGCCAAGCTCTCTGCACATTTGAGGTGCTGTGGCTTCCAGTCTCCTCTTTCAGCCTAGGGTGCATCTGTATGAATGTATGTTATGTACAGCATGTGTATTGTGGGTTAGGTATGTACTGTATGTATGTGTGAAATTTATGTGTGTGTATGTGATATATAGTGTGCCATATATAGATATATCAGGGCCGGTTCTTACCCTTGTGGCGCCCTGGGCAAAGTATAGGGGCACGGCTTCAAATGGGGGCATGGTCAGTTACGCCCCCATTTGTGCCCCTGTAGCGCAGATGAAAGAAAAAAAAAAAGAAAAAAAAGTATACTTACTATCCCCGCTCCTGATTCCAGACCGCTGCAGACTTCCTCCGCCGGCGGCGCCGCTCTTCTCCTCTCCTCTCCTCGATCTATGGGAGAGACGTTATTACATCTCTCCCATAGAACAGCATAGACACTAGAGGTCAATTATGACCCCTATTGTCTGTGCCACTATGCTGTGCGGTGCGCAATGACGTCATCGCACCGCACAACAAAGGTCCTCTCCATGAAGGGAAACTAGACGCTATGCGTCTGGTTCCCTTCAAAGCGGGGGGGGCACAGCATGGCACTGCATGGGGCACAGCGGGGCACTGCGGGGGGAACAGTGGCAAATCTTGCCATGGTGCGGCGCCCTCCGGATGGCGGCGCCCCGGGCAGAAGTCCTGCTTGCCCGTGGCAAGATCCGCTACTGATATATATATATATAGCAATCACAAAAAAGGCGGCACTCAGAGGCTGTCAGAAATTCTTGCATTAGTGCAAAAAGTTCCCCTTCTTCAGGATATGTGTAACCACAGCACTACAAACATTTAAATACTTAAGAGAAGTACTTACCCCCCACATCACACCCAATCACCTGGCGTCTCCCCTGGTCACGCAGCCGATCTCACCGCCCGGTGCCGCCGGCCGCGTCTGCTTCCGCCGGAAGTGACGTTGCGGGAGTGTGCCGCGTTACCATGGAGACGCTGGCAATACAAAATAGAAAAACAACATCTGCAAACCTCGTTTAACAAAGATACAGTGCAAATCGGAAACTGGTTTCATCCTAGTGCAAATCTCTATAAAAGTGCTAGCATCAGCTAAAAACATTTAAAAACAGTGTTAATCCACATTGTATATGCAAGTAAAAAGTGTTAATACCACGTAGACATACTGCATACTAATGCTAATAACCAGTGCAGCTCATGTCCGTCCTGGTTCTAAACCGTATCAATAATAAGTGTATAAACAGTCTAATATTGCGACTTCTAAGGAATTTTTATCAGGCACTAATCCCTCACCATATGCTAACCTAATCATCCACTGGTCTCACTAATGCAGGCTCATTAATCAAAACAGATATACTGGTCAGCTACATCCAAAATTCCATCCATATAACTCGTCCTAGCCTGTCCGTTCTGTGAAACCATTGGGGTGAATTCAATCCTCGACTCACTGACTACCACACCACAGTCCACGAACCCCTCGCTACTAGGGAAAATTAAAGGAAATTAATGAGCCCCAAATTTTCATTCAGTGGATACTGGGAGTGCCGGGACAGCAAGGTACGATATATATATATATTAGAGATGAGCGGGTTCGGTTTTACTCAGATTTACTCGGTTCTCAAAACGGCATTTTATTGGCTCACGGATGTCACGTGTTTTGAATAGCCAATAAGATGCCGTTTTGAGAACCGAGTAAAACCGAACCCGCTCATCTCAAAGACACTGCTCAATAAAAAAAGAGGGAACACTAAAATAACACATCCTAGATCTGAAAGAATGAAATATTCTTATTAAATACTTTGTTCTTTACATAGTTGAATGTACTGACAAAAAAAGCACACAAAAATTATCAATGGAAATCAAATGTATTAACCCATGGAGGTCTGGATTTGGAGTCACACTCAAAATGAAAGTGGAAAAACACACTACAGGCTGATCCAACTTTGATGTAATGTCCTTGACACAAGTCAAAATGAGGCTCAGTAGTGTGTGTGGCCTCTACGTGCCTGTATGACCTCCCTACAATGCCTGGGCATGCTCCTGATGAGGTGGCAGATGGTCTCCTGAGAGATCTCCTCCCAGACCTGAACTAAAGCATCCGCCAACTCCTGGACAGTCTGTGGTGCAATGTGGCGTTGGTGGATGGAGCGAGACATGATGTCCCAGATGTGCTTAATTGGATTCAGGTCTGGGGAACGGGCGGGCCAGTCCATAGCATCAATGCCTTTGTCTTGCAGGAACTGCTGACACACTCCAGCCACATGAGGTCTAGCATTGTCTTGCCTTAGGAGGAACCCAGGGGCCAACCGCACCAGCATATGGTCTCACAAGGGGTCTGAGGATCTCATCTCGGTACCTAATGGCAGTCAGGCTACCTCTGGCAAGCACATGGAGGGCTGTGCGGCCCCCCAAAGAAATGCCACCCCACACCATTACTGACCCACTGCCAAACCGATCATGCTGGAGGATGTTACAGGCAGCAGAACGTTCTCCTTGGCGTCTCCAGACTCTGTCATGTCTGTCACATGTGCTCAGTGAGAACCTGCTTTCATCTGTGAAGAGCACAGGGTGCCAGTGGCGAATTTGCCAATCTTGGTGTTCTCTGGCAAATGCCAAACGTCCTGCACGGTGTTGGGCTGTAAGCACAACCCGTACCTGTGGATGTGGAGCCCTTATACCACCCCCATGGAGTCTGTTTCTGATCATTTGAGTAGACACATGCACATTTGTGGCTTGCTGGAGGTCATTTTGCAGGGCTCTGGCAGTGCTCCTCCTGTTCCTCCTTGCACAAAGGCGGAAGTAGCGGTCCTGCAGCTGGGTTGTTGCCCTCTTACGGCCTCCTCCACATCTCCTGATGTACTGGCCTGTCTCCTGATAGAGCCTCCATGCTCTGGATACTACGTTGACAGATACAGCAAACCTTCTTGCCACAGCTCGCATTGATGTGCCATCCTGGATGAGCTGCACTACCTGAACCACTTGTGTGGGTTGTAGACTCCGTCTCATGCTACCACTAGAGTGAAAGCACCGCCAGCTTTCAAAAGTGACCAAGACATCAGCCAGAAAGCATAGGAGCTGAGAAGTGGTCTGTGGTCACCACCTGCAGAACAACTCCTTTATTGGGGGTGTCTGGCTAATTACCTATAATTTCCACCTGTTGTCTATTCCATTTGCACAACAGCATGTGAAATTGATGGTCAATCAGTGTTGCTTCCTAAGTGAACAGTTTGATTGACTTGGAGTTACATTGTGTTGTTTAAGTGTTCCCTTTATTTTTTTGAGCAGTGTATATATGTACTGTAGATGATTCATCGCGCCTTACAGGCGCTCTTCGCACCGTCGGAAGGCGCTACTCCCCTGTAACCCCTGAACGTCCTTTGGCTGGGCAATATTTGTATGATATGGAGTATTACCTTAAAGCCTAATGTTGTTAGGTTACATAATGCACGACGAAAGGGTGTCCGATGTTGAAAGGGGTGTAGCCCCTTGCTCACGAAGTCCTGCATATTAGCGCGTGGTATGAGTAAATACGGTAGCATACGTATTCGCATGGAAAAGCGACAAAAACATATCTGATATTTAATCCACATAGTACATAATTTAAACATAGCTGACACGCACCACACCAGCAAGTTACATTTGCTTCCAAGGTATAACAGAGGGATTCAACTTTACAGGATATGAGGGGACATAATTAGGTTAGGAGGTGGTGTTTGGTATCCAGCTGTACAGTATTTCAAGTGCAATATTCCGATTGCAGTTTGCAGAAAGTAGCACGCTCCTGCGCATAGATATGCTCAGGAGTACAATATTAATATTACAATGTATATACTGTACTCGATATTCGGCGGGAACCCAGTGGAGAACGTCTGCAAGTGCACCTGGACCAGGCATTGCCCACCTATTCAAACCAACCTATGACCCCTCCTGTACTGTAAATGACCAGCCCTTTGACCTATGGATGAAGAGATTATAGTTTCCTTTGTTTCATGCTTTGGACCATTGTATAAAAGCCAAGCCTCCTGGCCGGTCTCAGTCTAATTCTCTGAAGGTCATCTTTCCAGATTGACTGAGGACCGGAACCGGGTGGCGCAGGCGAACAAACGTATGTATCCATTGGTTGTAGCTTCTTCTCTTGTGTTATTGTTTTACTGTTGTACCCCCTTTTAAGTAAACATTTGTTGCTGCGTTGGACCACAACATTACATATACAATTGGTGTCGCATTCTTTTCCTGTTAGGGGTTATAAAGTGTATTCCGCTGCACGTTTAGCTACTTTGTGCTTACAGTGTGACGGCGTGCTTACGCAACGTGTATGCATTTCTTAGGGGTTTACACACACACGCTTAGCGGTCGCAGCGGCCTGAACATTTGTGTATTTAAGGTATTGCTTTTTTCCCTGAAAGTTAATTGAACTTAACAATTGGGGGCTCTGTCCGGGTCATCACATACTTGCAGACTTTGAGCTATCAACAAAAGGTGGAGACGCATCTTTTAAAAAAAAAAAATATTTTATTGACCAGTGAAGAGGTAACAAGACAAAATAAGATCAACATGCATTGTATACAAGTAGTAGTAAAGACATACAATAACAGTAATTGTACTCCGTGTAAGCCCTAAACAATGTCAGGATTGAACAGTAGCGGAAATAAACAAATATCAGAACAGCAAGAGATAAAACTGAAATATTGAAACAGCACAGAGTCTTGAGATCAAAAGGGGGCTGCGGAATTAAAAGTTTCTAGTATGTACCATTTAGTATCTTTAAAACATATCCATAGAGCCTCCTTTGTAACCGGGGGGAGAGTCTGGACATAGGGTAGCCAAATATGGAAGTATTTTTCAGTCAGTTTGTCTTTCTGTAAAGCAGTATTGGTCCAGGCCAGATGGAATAAATGAGAGATCTTGGGTGTAATAGTGAAATAGGGATAGGGTCAGTAGAGATCCATTGGGAAAGGATCATCTTTTTGGCGGCAGCCACCAGTTTAATTAATAAAATACGTTGTCCTTTGGACAGTCTATTAGTAGAGTGTTTCGGGAATATAACCTAGAATGCCCACGTTTTAGTAATAGTAAATTGTAACTGTAGGTCTGTCATGATGTATGATTGGAGTGCCTGCCAAAATGTTCGTACCTTAGGACAATCCCACAGTGTACAAGATCTGCTTCTGGAGCAGTGCTCTTGAAACAGTGAGATGAGGGGGCAGCTCCGATAAGATATCGTAGCTTTGGGGGTGACATATGCTCTATGTAGGATTTTCTGGTGCATTTCTGAGTATGAAACTGAGCCTAATGTTTTATCTAGATAGGCATTAGCCTTCAGAATCAGTTTCATAGTGAGGTCTGGGAATTCCAGTTTCCATTTCAGGAGACCTACTGAGCCAGATTCCACGTTTAGTAAGGTGCGGGAGTGTGTGTATATGAGTGCCGTGGGAAAATTACTATATGGGGTGAGTCGTAATGTTTTGTCTAGGGCATGGGAGGTATCCTGCATAGATAGCAAAGATGTGACCTTCTGTAGATAGCTGCATGCTTGAAGAAAGGGGAAGAATGGGATTTGTAAAGATGGGAAACGTGCCATAATTTGGGAATGTGTAAGTAAGGCCAAAGTCTCAGCATGTAGAAAATGATGGATATATTTTAGACCTCCGTCATACCAATTCTGAAATATGAGAGAGGTAGTGTGAAGTTTAAAGTCTGGGTTACCCCATAGAGGTAGAAACAGTGATATGTGTCGTGATAATTTTAGCTGCGAGCGAATCTATCGCCAGGCAGCACAGGTAGAGGAAATGAGTATGTTGTCTTTTACACAGTGTGGCATGGAGGTGGAGGTGGTGTGTAACAGGGACACCAAAGTCTGAGAGGGTGTAAAAGATTGTTCCAGGTGTGTGTTGGCATATATACCTTGACAGCCATTCCAGTCCAAAGCGATCCTGTAATGGCTGCCAAGGCATAGGAATGAAGGCATGGTAAATTTAAGCCACCAAGGGAATGAGGTTGGCGCAATTTAAATAATGAGAATCTAGGGTGCTTACTCGCCCAAATAAATTTAGACAGTGCTTTGTCCAATTAGGCTAGCATGTGTTTGGGTGGAATCAACGGGAGCATCTGTAATACGTATAGGAAATGGAGACGCATCTTAAGTAACCTTGCATTGTCTTTAAAACCACCTTGTGTTGTTAGACCACGTCTGTTCTGTATAGTCTTAGAGGTGCTGGTGTAACCCGAGGGACAAACAGGAAAAAAGCCATTTATAATGTGTGTAATTTTTGTCGCGAAAGCGTACACAAAGTGCACCAATACTTTGCATACATTCTCACATATGGGAAGTGATTCAGAGTTGTATGCTCGCTAGCTGCTTTTAGCAGCATTGCACATGCTAAGCTGCCACCCTCTGGGAGTGTATCTTAGCTTAGCAGAATAGCGAATGAAAGATTAGCAGAATTGCGAATAGAAATTTCTTAGCAGTTTGAGTAGCTCGAGACTTACTCACAAATAGCGATCAGTTCAGTCAGTTTCGTTCCTGGTTTGACGTCACACACATACCCAGCGTTTGGCCAGCCACTCCCCCGTTTCTCCAGACACTCCCGCGTTTTTCCCTGCTGTTTTTTGGCCCTGAGGACAGGGGCTTACCCCGAAACATGGTGGCCATCCTGGTCTAATAAAAATGACCTACTCATCTGCTTCCAGTCTGTACGAGTGCCGCCTTCATTTCATGATATATACAGTGACCTAGCGTCACCAGGGGGGCACCACAGCACTTTTCTCCTCTTAAGGTACACGCGAGTGCCGGGCTCATTGTTGTTCACATATATATATATATTTATTAAATAGCAGAAAGAAGGCAGCAGCACTCCATCAAGATGAATGGTCAAACGTGTATGGTCACATTGTTACTTATTTGATTTAATACATGTTTGACCATTCATCTTGACGGAGTGCCGCTGCCTTCTTTCTACTATTTACTGCATTATCTGTTGCGGAGGGCACCCGGATTTACAACGTTTTAGTGGGAGTGCCGGGCATTTCTGTACTGTGTGTGTATATATATTTATATATATATATATATACACACACCATCGATGGCCGGCACTCGGGAAGCCTCCCTGGGCTTACTGGCTCAGGTGCCATCCTTTGAGATTTCCATCTCTATGTATAGACCCATCAGAATAAGGAGGCACTCAGAGACTTTCCATC
The DNA here is from genome assembly GCF_028390025.1 of Pseudophryne corroboree. Taxonomy (NCBI): domain Eukaryota; kingdom Metazoa; phylum Chordata; class Amphibia; order Anura; family Myobatrachidae; genus Pseudophryne; species Pseudophryne corroboree. The sequence continues at coordinate 764,284,573 of NC_086446.1, forward strand.
ACAGCAAAAACTTTTTAGTGAAAGTACTGCAGTTTAAGACATGATCAACGTTTCGGGGCCCGGAGCCCCTTCTTCAGGATACCACATAGTGACAAAAACCAACATTTATAAGGTGCACTCACCCCTCCGCGAAGTCCCCCTCAGGTTGCCGCCGCCCCCGTGTCCCGGGCCCGGCGTCCGTCTCCACGAGCGGGATACTTCCGCCGGAAGTGACGTCCCGGGTCCCGCCCACGTTGCCGCGGCAACCCTATAAACAAAACAGAAGAACAAAAACTGGATAAGAGGAAGCCGGTCTGTGCGGCAACATGCTGAGCCTGCTATAAAGTGCGTTGTGTTAAATATGCATAAAATGGTATCATATTAAAGTGCTGGTGCCTAGCTCATAAATACCAGAGCTCCTTAAAAAAAAAAAAAAAAACTCCTTAACACACACCTCGCTCCGGGAGGCGTCAGTGACAGTCTTATAGTGTCACAACAGGGAGACCTTGCCAGGTCATCCGTGTGAATAAAAGCAAAAATATTAATGTAAAATATGGCCTATAAGTGAAAAATGTGCCACCACAAACGTTGAAAAAATTCTGAATAATACAGTGTCAATGAAAAACTATATAAAAAAATATGTGAAGAAAAACTATAGGCAAATTATAGCAAAAAAGGGGGGGCTAACGTCATCTTCCTCATAGCAACCATATCGCCTCTCACAGATCGCTCCCTCTCCCCATATATACCCAGCAACATAGTGACATACATTAAAAAATACAGTCCATAAATACAAATCAACATCTGACATGTATACATTAAAACTTAAAAACAAGGAGAGTACATATAAACTCCACATAGTTGTTAGTAGCAATTAAGAAAAAACGAGGGCAAGAGAGACAGAGCATCTTAACAGGCCTCCAAGGGCTCTCTAACATAAATGATGGCCTAACAATACCTATGACACCAATAGCCGGTATACTAACAAACGGGCGAAGGCACTGTGGCCTATCATCACCACAGACCCGGAACTCAAGACATTAAAAAACACACAAATTATGCCAAGTTATAAAAGGGGAAGGAATATTAAAGATATGCTGGTTAAAACTGATCTCAGCAAGTTTAAAAAACCAGTTCCCCAACATTTCTTGAGTAGACCCAATGGATGCTACAGGTGCATTGGCTGCACGACGTGCAGCTATATGTCTGTAGGGTCCAGCATTTTACATCCTCACTCGGCTAAGAAGTATACCATCAACTGGCCCCTGTCGTGCAATTCAAAGTTTGTAATTTATGTCATCATGTGCCCTTGTGGCCTGTATTACGTGGGCAAGACGGAATGTCCCTTTAAAATCAGGATGGCCCAGCATAGACAGGCCATCAGGGCGGCATTGACTTCAGGTCAGAGTGAACAACCGGTGGCACGGCATTTTGCCAACCTTAAGCATGGGATGGCAACTTTGAAATACCGTATTATTGATCAGATACCGGAGTCCATTAGGGGTGGCAACAGGGCATTGAAATTACTCCAGTTGGAATCCCGATGGATTTTTAGACTCGACACCATCAGGCCCAGGGGACTTAATGAATCTCTGGGGCTTAGCAATTGCTTATAAGAAGGTTCGGTTCCCACACAATAGGTCTACGTACCATTACGGTGGATAGATACAGCTAGGTACCTGGGGCTCCTCATAGGGGAAAATATATATATACATACCTCTTCGCTACATGGGAGTGACATTTTTCTGTTAGGCCATCATTTATGTTAGAGAGCCCTTGGAGGCCTGTTAAGATGCTCTGTCTCTCTTGCCCTCGTTTTTTCTTAATTGCTACTAACAACTATGTGGAGTTTATATGTACTCTCCTTGTTTTTAAGTTTTAATGTATACATGTCAGATGTTGATTTGTATTTATGGACTGTATTTTTTAATGTATGTCACTATGTTGCTGGGTATATATGGGGAGAGGGAGCGATCTGTGAGAGGCGATATGGTTGCTATGAGGAAGATGACGTTAGCCCCCCCTTTTTTGCTATAATTTGCCTATAGTTTTTCTTCACATATTTTTTTATATAGTTTTTCATTGACACTGTATTATTCAGAATTTTTTCAACGTTTGTGGTGGCACATTTTTCACTTATAGGCCATATTTTACATTAATATTTTTGCTTTTATTCACACGGATGACCTGGCAAGGTCTCCCTGTTGTGACACTATAAGACTGTCACTGACGCCTCCCGGAGCGAGGTGTGTGTTAAGGAGTTTTTTTTTTTTTTTTTTTTTTTTTTTTTTTAAGGAGCTCTGGTATTTATGAGCTAGGCACCAGCACTTTAATATGATACCATTTTATGCATATTTAACACAACGCACTTTATAGCAGGCTCAGCATGTTGCCGCACAGACCGGCTTCCTCTTATCCAGTTTTTGTTCTTCTGTTTTGTTTATAGGGTTGCCGCGGCAACGTGGGCGGGACCCGGGACGTCACTTCCGGCGGAAGTATCCCGCTCGTGGAGACGGACGCCGGGCCCGGGACACGGGGGCGGCGGCAACCTGAGGGGGACTTCGCGGAGGGGTGAGTGCACCTTATAAATGTTGGTTTTTGTCACTATGTGGTATCCTGAAGAAGGGGCTCCGGGCCCCGAAACGTTGATCATGTCTTAAACTGCAGTACTTTCACTAAAAAGTTTTTGCTGTGATGGAAAGTCTCTGAGTGCCTCCTTATTCTGATGGGTCTATACATAGAGATGGAAATCTCAAAGGATGGCACCTGAGCCAGTAAGCCCAGGGAGGCTTCCCGAGTGCCGGCCATCGATGGTGTGGATATTTGCTGCTGGGCTCCTGTCTGCAAAGGGGTAAGCAGAGGCAAGGCACCGGACATTATTTTTTACTGTGCACTTTGAACTTCCTCAGGAACTCTTGTTGTCTTTGTGTTCACCGTCTTACACTATTTTGCACGGTGTATGCACAGCACTTTGACATATGTGGTTGGACCTGTGGGAACAGGCTTGTAGCAACCTTAAATGGCCACTTCACAAGGAAGGGGCGATGAGACGACTTCTTTTTTGTTACAGTGTGATACTCTGGATACCCTCAGTTTCTCTGATTTGGAGGCTGAGGGCATTTTGCATAAGGAATCTGCCTTTGAAGACACGGGGGTCACGACCAACGAGGATGCCTTTAAAGAATTATTTAAATTGAAAAAGAGGGCCGTGGATTTCCTGTACCATAGTCGTACGCTGTCGGACTACCACCGGGCTAAACAGATCCCCAGGGGGTTCCGCATCCATAATGCCCCTACCATTGGGAGATTCAATATCAACTTTTGTAAACGTTGGATAGCGGTGCTAAATAAATGCTCGATGGACCTCCTCTTGCTGGTCATTGAGGAGACCACACGTGAACATAAGGCTACGTTGGAAAAGATCAATGCCTATGAATCAGAACACCATGACCTTTTGGCAGTAGAAACAGTGAAAATGTCTACCTTGACCGAGCAAGTGGAGAAATACCGCACTGACTTGCTTAAATTCAAACGAGAAAAATTATTAAAGGTGCAGCAGGATTATGTTCAACACCGGGTGTACCCGTGGCTGGGCAATACGAACAACAGCGGGTCCATGAACAGGGTACCCAGATACCGACGCAGAACACCGATGACACGCAGTGGAACTACATCAGCCAGCGACTCGGACGACCAGACGAGGCCGGGAAGACGAGGACCGGCTCACATGACCCCTTTAGGGGTAAAGACTCGGGCTATTCCAACTGCCCGAGAGGTAGACCTACCAGACGAGGTGGGCAAACAAGAAGGCAGGCGAAGAGGTCGCCCCCCGAGGGCAAAGAAGACCTGATTTTCAACCTCTCCACAAGCGTGTTATCCCCTGCCGAGGTAAGCGTACTGGAAAAAGGTTTGACGTTTGTCCCGACCAATAAACCCAATAGGTTTCAATGGAAACTAGACTCTTTCAGACTGCACCGCACTTTGAAATTAAAAGAACATTTCTCGAAAGACGCTGCTTTGCCGGAACTTAGTGATGTACCTGCTAGAGTGTTGAAATTGGGTCCTCCTTCTAAATTTGATCCCATATCCAATAACCCCTCAGTGAAGACCTTTAGCAGATTGCTGGAGGCAGCAGGTATGGGCCCTGGTCCCCCTGTGTACAGCAATCTGTCTAAAGATGAAAGTGTGGCCTTAAAGGCGCTGAGCAAGAGGCAGGATATCATCATAAGAGGGGCGGATAAAGGGGGCTCCATAGTTATCCTTGATACTAAAGATTATGTGGCCGAATGCCAACGACTGCTGGGTGATTTGAATACATATTGTCCTCAGGATAGAGACCCGTCAGGGATTTATGTGAAGGAATTAACTGGCATTTTGAATAGAGCCTGTGAGCAAGGTATGATATCCAAAGGTTTGGTGCAGAAATTATTGAATCCGTGTCCGGTTGTACCGGTCTTTTATACACTTCCTAAGATACACAAGCATGCACAGAGACCCCCTGGAAGACCGATTGTGTCAGCCAGGGGTTCGCTGTGTGAACCATTGGCTATTTTTCTTGATGCTTATTTACAACCGTGTATCCAACAAACCTTCACACATCTTAAAGATTCTAACACGCTGTTGGTGAAATTGTTACACATTGAACAGGTACCTCCGAATTTGCTAATGGCTACCATAGACGTCACTAGCCTCTACACATGTATCCCGCACATAGGGGGCCTACAGGCTGTGAGGAGGCTTATCACAGGGAATGTGGCATATAAGGGCCCCGACGTGGATCTGTTCATTGAACTGCTGGAGTTTACCCTTACGCACAACTATTTTCTGTTTGAGGACAAGTTCTTCAGACAGACGACTGGTTGTGCGATGGGGTCGGCAGTGGCTCCGGCCTTTGCTAACACTTTTATGTGGGAGACAGAAAAGGGGCTTTTTTACGAAAACGTAGAGGTTTCCAAGCATATTTTTTTGTACTACCGTTACATAGACGACTTGCTCATCTTCTGGACAGGGGATGAACAGTCTCTATGCGACATTGTAGCGAAGCACAATAGCTCAGTGAGTACCATCAAACTTACCATGAAATGTAGCCACTCCCATGTGGATTTTTTGGATATCTCTATCCGTATCAGCGGGGGGAGGATCATTACGGATTTATTCTCCAAACCCACGGATAGGAATATGTTATTGAGGTACAATAGCTTTCATCCCACCCCAACTATACAGGGTTTGCCGTACTCCCAATTTCTGCGGGTCTGCAGGATTACAAATACTGCAACAGACCTGGAGATACAACTAGATAAAATGGAAAAGAAGTTTGTGGAGAGGGGGTACCCTATGTCCCTATTAAGACAGGCCAGGAGTAAAGCATGTGCACAAAATAGAGTGGATCTACTGACCCAAACTAAGGTTAACAAGAAACAAAATAAATTACCGTGGGTCAATACCTATGACACCAATAGCCGGTATACTAACAAACGGGCGAAGGCACTGTGGCCTATCATCACCACAGACCCGGAACTCAAGACATTAAAAAACACACAAATTATGCCAAGTTATAAAAGGGGAAGGAATATTAAAGATATGCTGGTTAAAACTGATCTCAGCAAGTTTAAAAAACCAGTTCCCCAACATTTCTTGAGTAGACCCAATGGATGCTACAGGTGCATTGGCTGCACGACGTGCAGCTATATGTCTGTAGGGTCCAGCATTTTACATCCTCACTCGGCTAAGAAGTATACCATCAACTGGCCCCTGTCGTGCAATTCAAAGTTTGTAATTTATGTCATCATGTGCCCTTGTGGCCTGTATTACGTGGGCAAGACGGAATGTCCCTTTAAAATCAGGATGGCCCAGCATAGACAGGCCATCAGGGCGGCATTGACTTCAGGTCAGAGTGAACAACCGGTGGCACGGCATTTTGCCAACCTTAAGCATGGGATGGCAACTTTGAAATACCGTATTATTGATCAGATACCGGAGTCCATTAGGGGTGGCAACAGGGCATTGAAATTACTCCAGTTGGAATCCCGATGGATTTTTAGACTCGACACCATCAGGCCCAGGGGACTTAATGAATCTCTGGGGCTTAGCAATTGCTTATAAGAAGGTTCGGTTCCCACACAATAGGTCTACGTACCATTACGGTGGATAGATACAGCTAGGTACCTGGGGCTCCTCATAGGGGAAAATATATATATACATACCTCTTCGCTACATGGGAGTGACATTTTTCTGTTAGGCCATCATTTATGTTAGAGAGCCCTTGGAGGCCTGTTAAGATGCTCTGTCTCTCTTGCCCTCGTTTTTTCTTAATTGCTACTAACAACTATGTGGAGTTTATATGTACTCTCCTTGTTTTTAAGTTTTAATGTATACATGTCAGATGTTGATTTGTATTTATGGACTGTATTTTTTAATGTATGTCACTATGTTGCTGGGTATATATGGGGAGAGGGAGCGATCTGTGAGAGGCGATATGGTTGCTATGAGGAAGATGACGTTAGCCCCCCCTTTTTTGCTATAATTTGCCTATAGTTTTTCTTCACATATTTTTTTATATAGTTTTTCATTGACACTGTATTATTCAGAATTTTTTCAACGTTTGTGGTGGCACATTTTTCACTTATAGGCCATATTTTACATTAATATTTTTGCTTTTATTCACACGGATGACCTGGCAAGGTCTCCCTGTTGTGACACTATAAGACTGTCACTGACGCCTCCCGGAGCGAGGTGTGTGTTAAGGATTTTTTTTTTTTTTTTTTTTTTTAAGGAGCTCTGGTATTTATGAGCTAGGCACCAGCACTTTAATATGATACCATTTTATGCATATTTAACACAACGCACTTTATAGCAGGCTCAGCATGTTGCCGCACAGACCGGCTTCCTCTTATCCAGTTTTTGTTCTTCTGTTTTGTTTATAGGGTTGCCGCGGCAACGTGGGCGGGACCCGGGACGTCACTTCCGGCGGAAGTATCCCGCTCGTGGAGACGGACGCCGGGCCCGGGACACGGGGGCGGCGGCAACCTGAGGGGGACTTCGCGGAGGGGTGAGTGCACCTTATAAATGTTGGTTTTTGTCACTATGTGGTATCCTGAAGAAGGGGCTCCGGGCCCCGAAACGTTGATCATGTCTTAAACTGCAGTACTTTCACTAAAAAGTTTTTGCTGTGATGGAAAGTCTCTGAGTGCCTCCTTATTCTGATGGGTCTATATATATATATATATATATATATTTGAAATAGTGTGTTAAGGGAGAAATTGTAAAACATGAAACGCAGTTCCAGCCTAAATGTTTAGGTATACACTCAACAGAGGTTTGCCCGTGTGGGTGACTTCCGGCGAGCGAACGGAACAATTGTGTGTTGTCTTAGTGAGCAGTAGTAGTTTTATTGCTCACATTTATCGAGATAGTGTGGTTTATTGAGTTGCGAACGCACTTTGTACACATGGTACGGTACGAGAGGAAAAGTGTACAGGAGCGCGCACATGGTGCAGGGATGCGCACGGTCGCGTGAAGTTGCGAGTGCAAGTTATAACCGCACAATAGCAGTTCAATTTAAGGTAGGATAGAAGACATTTATAGAATAGCACATAACTATCCGATTTTTAAAGCAGATTATTATAGTACATTGTTTAAACTGTACTACCTCTGGGATAGGCTACCAATCAAAGGGAGTGATATTTTTCTGTACAGAAAAACATTGTGTATTTGTGTGGGCTGAAAGTAGGAGTGGACGTATTGAACCTCGTAAAACCGGATCCCGTGGACAGAACGTCTGAGCTAGAAGGGGCTCAGCGGCAAGAAAGGGTTGCAACCTTGCTCATCTAAAGAAGTTAGGCACGTACTAAAAACGTGTTGTAGCAGCGTAACCGATTATTATTTGTGAAGTATTGAAGTTTAAGGTTTTTGTGTTACACTCCGGCTGAGGAGCGCAGCTTAAAATCGACTCCCCTGATCGTATGGCATATAGATAACTAGTATCTATAGGCCGTGCGATTGGACCGCACGTCCGTGTGTTATACGCAGCACAACGTGATACTATTTGCGTTATTTTGCGCAGGTGTGTCATATGCGCTTTGTAAAGCATATGCAGACGTGATTGTGTAAACAAGGGTTTTTTCACTGATGTTCTTCAGGAAATCTCCCTGGTAGACATTCACTGGGAATTGTGATCGATGGTATGTTTCTCACCCAATAAAAATCCCAGTGCAAAGATACTGAAACAGAATTTTTTGCTGGCAATCTCAGGAAAATAATCCAACAGAACCTCCACCGAAAGAAATTACAGTGCTGAAGGTTCTGACAGCAGTCCGAAGGTTGGGTACATCGCGATCCCACTATTGACAGTGGGTCGTAGTACACGCCAGCAGGGACTGGGGTGAGTGAAAACACTTAATAGGAACTTTCACCGTCTGCTTGCATTGTGTATTTGTTGTTTGTGATAAAAAGGCCCACAATGGGAGCCAAGTGCACAAGCGAGAGGCGTTCAGCGTAGAGATGAGCGGGTTCGGTTCCTCTGAATCCGAACCCGCCCGAACTTCAGGTTTTTTACACGGGTCCGAGCAGGCTCGGATCTTCCCGCCTTGCTCGGCTAACCCGAGCGCGCCCGAACGTCATCATCACGCTGTCAGATTCTCGCGAGGCTCGGATTCTATCGCGAGACTCGGATTCTATATAAGGAGCCGCGCGTCGCCGCCATTTTCACACGTGCATTGAGAGTCATAGGGAGAGGACGTGGCTGGCGTCCTCTCCGTTTAGAGAAGAGAGAGACACAGTATTTTGGGGAGCATTGTTAGGAGGAGTACTACTATACTGTATACTACTATACTACTTGCTGAAGTGATATTTATATTTTATAGATTAGATAGTGTGACTGTAAGTGTATTATCTGACTTGTGGGGGAGACACTGGCAGTGGGGAGCAGTTAGAGTCTGAGAGCAGGACTCAGGAGTACATATAACGTACAGTGCACACTTTTGCTGCCAGAGTCAGTGCCACACTGCCATTGTTGTGACCACACTGACCACCAGTATAATAATATATTTTGTGATTGTCTGCTTAGGCCTCGGAGTACTAGTTGCAAGTTGCAACGTGACCTGACCACCAGTTTAATAATCAATCACCACCAGTTTAATATATATATATATATATATATATAATTGTATATAATATATATATATATATAATATTGTATACCACCTACCCGTGTTTTTTTTTTTTTCATTCTTCTTTATACATACTACTATAGTAGCTTACTGTAGCAGTCTGCGGTGCTGTGCTGACCTGACAGTGTCCAGCAGGTCCGTCATCAGTCATTACATAATAAATATATATAGTACCTGTCCGGCTGCAGTACTAGTGATATTATATTGATTTCATCTCATTATCAATAATTTATCATCCAGTCTAGACTCTATATTAGCAGCAGACACAGTACGTTAGTCCACGGCTGTAGCTACCTCTGTGTCGGCACTCGGCAGTCCATCCATAATTGTATACCACCTACCCGTGGTTTTTTTTTTTCTTTCTTCTTTGTACATACTACTATAGTATAGTAGCTTACTGTAGCAGTCTGCGGTGCTGCTGAGCTGACAGTGTCCAGCAGGTCCGTCATCAGTCATCATTACCTAATAAATATATTATCTACCTGTCCGGCTGCAGTACTAGTGATATTATATATACATACATATATATATTGATTTCATCTCATTATCAATCATCCAGTCTATATTAGCAGCAGACACAGTACGTTAGTCCACGGCTGTAGCTACCTCTGTGTCGGCACTCGGCAGTCCATCCATAATTGTATACCACCTACCCGTGGTTTTTTTTTTTTCTTTCTTCTTTGTACATACTACTACAGGTTGAGTATCCCTTATCCAAAATGCTTGGGACCAGAGGTATTTTGGATATGGGATTTTTCCGTAGTTTGGAATAATTGCATACCATAATGAGATATCATGGTGATGGGACCTAAATCTAAGCACAGAATGCATTTATGTTTCATATACACCTTATATACACAGCCTGAAGGTAATTTTAGCCAATATTTTTTATAACTTTGTGCATTAAACAAAGTGTGTCTACATTCACACAATTCATTTATGTTTCATATACACCTTATACACACAGCCTGGAGGTCATTTAATACAATATTTTTAATAACTTTGAGTATTAAACAAAGTTTGTGTACACTGAGCCATCAAAAAACAAAGGTTTCACTATCTCAGTCTCACTCAAAAAAGTCCGTATTTCGGAATATTCCGTATTTCGGAATATTTGGATATGGGATACTCAACCTGTATAGTATAGTAGCTTACTGTAGCAGTCTGCGGTGCTGCTGAGCTGACAGTGTCCAGCAGGTCCGTCATCAGTCATCATTACCTAATAAATATATTATCTACCTGTCCGGCTGCAGTACTAGTGATATTATATATACATACATATATATATTGATTTCATCTCATTATCAATCATCCAGTCTATATTAGCAGCAGACACAGTACGTTAGTCCACGGCTGTAGCTACCTCTGTGTCGGCACTCGGCAGTCCATCCATAATTGTATACCACCTACCCGTGGTTTTTTTCTTTTTCTTTCTTCTTTGTACATACTACTATAGTATAGTAGCTTACTGTAGCAGTCTGCGGTGCTGCTGAGCTGACAGTGTCCAGCAGGTCCGTCATCAGTCATCATTACCTAATAAATATATAATCTACCTGTCCGGCTGCAGTACTAGTGATATTATATATACATACATATATATATTGATTTCATCTCATTATCAATCATCCAGTCTATATTAGCAGCAGACACAGTACGTTAGTCCACGGCAGTAGCTACCTCTGTGTCGGCACTCGGCAGTCCATCCATAATTGTATACCACCTACCCGTGGTTTTTTTTTTTCTTTCTTCTTTGTACATACTACTATAGTATAGTAGCTTACTGTAGCAGTCTGCGGTGCTGCTGAGCTGACAGTGTCCAGCAGGTCCGTCATCAGTCATCATTATCTAATAAATATATTATCTACCTGTCCGGCTGCAGTACTAGTGATATTATATATACATACATATATATATATTGATTTCATCTCATTATCATCCAGTCTATATTAGCAGCAGACACAGTACGGTAGTCCACGGCTGTAGCTACCTCTGTGTCGGCACTCGGCAGTCCATCCATAAGTATACTAGTATCCATCCATCTCCATTGTTTACCTGAGGTGCCTTTTAGTTGTGCCTATTAAAATATGGAGAACAAAAATGTTGAGGTTCCAAAATTAGGGAAAGATCAAGATCCACTTCCACCTCGTGCTGAAGCTGCTGCCACTAGTCATGGCCGAGACGATGAAATGCCAGCAATGTCGTCTGCCAAGGCCGATGCCCAATGTCATAGTACAGAGCATGTCAAATCCAAAACACCAAATATCAGTAAAAACAGGACTCCAAAACCTAAAATAAAATTGTCGGAGGAGAAGCGTAAACTTGCCAATATGCCATTTACCACACGGAGTGGCAAGGAACGGCTGAGGCCCTGGCCTATGTTCATGGCTAGTGGTTCAGCTTCACATGAGGATGGAAGCACTCAGCCTCTCGCTAGAAAACTGAAAAGACTCAAGCTGGCAAAAGCACCGCAAAGAACTGTGCGTTCTTCGAAATCCCAAATCCACAAGGAGAGTCCAATTGTGTCGGTTGCGATGCCTGACCTTCCCAACACTGGACGTGAAGAGCATGCGCCTTCCACCATTTGCACGCCCCCTGCAAGTGCTGGAAGGAGCACCCGCAGTCCAGTTCCTGATAGTCAGATTGAAGATGTCAGTGTTGAAGTACACCAGGATGAGGAGGATATGGGTGTTGCTGGCGCTGGGGAGGAAATTGACCAGGAGGATTCTGATGGTGAGGTGGTTTGTTTAAGTCAGGCAGCCGGGGAGACACCTGTTGTCCGTGGGAGGAATATGGCCGTTGACATGCCTGGTGAAAATACCAAAAAAATCAGCTCTTCAGTGTGGAGGTATTTCAACAGAAAAGCGGACAACAGGTGTCAAGCCGTGTGTTGCCTTTGTCAAGCTGTAATAAGTAGGGGTAAGGACGTTAACCACCTCGGAACATCCTCCCTTATACGTCACCTGCAGCGCATTCATAATAAGTCAGTGACAAGTTCAAAAACTTTGGGTGACAGCGGAAGCAGTCCACTGACCAGTAAATCCCTTCCTCTTGTAACCAAGCTCACGCAAACCACCCCACCAACTCCCTCAGTGTCAATTTCCTCCTTCCCCAGGAATGCCAATAGTCCTGCAGGCCATGTCACTGGCAATTCTGACGATTCCTCTCCTGCCTGGGATTCCTCCGATGCATCCTTGCGTGTAACGCCTACTGCTGCTGGCGCTGCTGTTGTTGCTGCTGGGAGTCGATGGTCATCCCAGAGGGGAAGTCGGAAGACCACTTGTACTACTTCCAGTAAGCAATTGACTGTCCAACAGTCCTTTGCGAGGAAGATGAAATATCACAGCAGTCATCCTGCTGCAAAGCAGATAACTGAGGCCTTGACAACTATGTTGGTGTTAGACGTGCGTCCAGTATCCGCCGTTAGTTCACAGGGAACTACACAATTTCTTGAGGTAGTGTGCCCCCGTTACCAAATACCATCTAGGTTCCACTTCTCTAGGCAGGCGATACCGAAAATGTACACAGACCTCAGAAAAAGACTCACCAGTGTCCTAAAAAATGCAGCTGTACCCAATGTCCACTTAACCACGGACATGTGGACAAGTGGAGCAGGGCAGGGTCAGGACTATATGACTGTGACAGCCCACTGGGTAGATGTATGGACTCCCACCACAAGAACGGCAGCGGCGGCACCAGTAGCAGCATCTCGCAAACGCCAACTCTTTCCTAGGCAGGCTACGCTTTGTATCACCGGTTTCCAGAATACGCACACAGCTGAAAACCTCTTACGGCAACTGAGGAAGATCATCGCGGAATGGCTTACCCCAATTGGACTCTCCTGTGGATTTGTGACATCGGACAACGCCAGCAATATTGTGTGTGCATTAAATATGGGCAAATTCCAGCACGTCCCATGTTTTGCACATACCTTGAATTTGGTGGTGCAGAATTTTTAAAAAAACGACAGGGGCGTGCAAGAGATGCTGTCGGTGGCCAGAAGAATTGCGGGACACTTTCGGCGTACAGGCACCACGTACAGAAGACTGGAGCACCACCAAAAACTACTGAACCTGCCCTGCCATCATCTGAAGCAAGAAGTGGTAACGAGGTGGAATTCAACCCTCTATATGCTTCAGAGGTTGAAGGAGCAGCAAAAGGCCATTCAAGCCTATACAATTGAGCACGCTATAGGAGGTGGAATGCACCTGTCTCAAGCACAGTGGAGAATGATTTCAACGTTGTGCAAGGTTCTGATGCCCTTTGAACTTGCCACACGTGAAGTCAGTTCAGACACTGCCAGCCTGAGTCAGGTCATTCCCCTCATCAGGCTTTTGCAGAAGAAGCTGGAGACATTGAAGGAGGAGCTAACACGGAGCGATTCCGCTAGGCATGTGGGACTTGTGGATGGAGCCCTTAATTCGCTTAACAAGGATTCACGGGTGGTCAATCTGTTGAAATCAGAGCACTACATTTTGGCCACCGTGCTCGATCCTAGATTTAAAGCCTACCTTGGATCTCTCTTTCCGGCAGACACAAGTCTGCTGGGGTTGAAAGACCTGCTGGTGAGAAAATTGTCAAGTCAAGCGGAACGCGACCTGTCAACATCTCCTCCTTCACATTCTCCCGCAACTGGGGGTGCGAGGAAAAGGCTCAGAATTCCGAGCCCACCCGCTGGCGGTGATGCAGGGCAGTCTGGAGCGACTGCTGATGCTGACATCTGGTCCGGACTGAAGGACCTGACAACGATTACGGACATGTCATCTACTGTCTACTGCATATGATTCTCTCACCATTGAAAGAATGGTGGAGGATTATATGAGTGACCGCATCCAAGTAGGCACGTCACACAGTCCATACTTATACTGGCAGGAAAAAGAGGCAATTTGGAGGCCCTTGCACAAACTGGCTTTATTCTACCTAAGTTGCCCTCCCACAAGTGTGTACTCCGAAAGAGTGTTTAGTGCCGCCGCTCACCTTGTCAGCAATCGGCGTACGAGGTTACATCCAGAAAATGTGGAGAAGATGATGTTCATTAAAATGAATTATAATCAATTCCTCCGTGGAGACATTGACCAGCAGCAATTGCCTCCACAAAGTACACAGGGAGCTGAGATGGTGGATTCCAGTGGGAACGAATTGATAATCTGTGAGGAGGGGGATGTACACGGTGATATATCGGAGGATGATGATGAGGTGGACATCTTGCCTCTGTAGAGCCAGTTTGTGCAAGGAGAGATTAATTGCTTCTTTTTTGGTGGGGGTCCAAACCAACCCGTCATTTCAGTCACAGTCGTGTGGCAGACCCTGTCACTGAAATGATGGGTTGGTTAAAGTGTGCATGTCCTGTTTATACAACATAAGGGTGGGTGGGAGGGCCCAAGGACAATTCCATCTTGCACCTCTTTTTTCTTTAATTTTTCTTTGCGTCATGTGCTGTTTGGGGAGGGTTTTTTGGAAGGGCCATCCTGCGTGACACTGCAGTGCCACTCCTAGATGGGCCCGGTGTTTGTGTCGGCCACTAGGGTTGCTTATCTTACTCACACAGCTACCTCATTGCGCCTCTTTTTTTCTTTGCGTCATGTGCTGTTTGGGGAGGGTTTTTTGGAAGGGCCATCCTGCCTGACACTGCAGTGCCACTCCTAGATGGGCCCGGTGTTTGTGTCGGCCACTAGGGTCGCTTATCTTACTCACACAGCTACCTCCTTGCGCCTCTTTTTTTCTTTGCGTCATGTGCTGTTTGGGGAGGGTTTTTTGGAAGGGCCATCCTGCGTGACACTGCAGTGCCACTCCTAGATGGGCCCGGTGTTTGTGTCGGCCACTAGGGTCGCTTATCTTACTCACACAGCTACCTCATTGCGCCTCTTTTTTTCTTTGCGTCATGTGCTGTTTGGGGAGGGTTTTTTGGAAGGGCCATCCTGCGTGACACTGCAGTGCCACTCCTAGATGGGCCCGGTGTTTGTGTCGGCCACTAGGGTCGCTTATCTTACTCACACAGCTACCTCATTGCGCCTCTTTTTTTCTTTGCGTCATGTGCTGTTTGGGGAGGGTTTTTTGGAAGGGCCATCCTGCGTGACACTGCAGTGCCACTCCTAGATGGGCCCGGTGTTTGTGTCGGCCACTAGGGTCGCTTATCTTACTCACACAGCTACCTCATTGCGCCTCTTTTTTTCTTTGCGTCATGTGCTGTTTGGGGAGGGTTTTTTGGAAGGGCCATCCTGCGTGACACTGCAGTGCCACTCCTAGATGGGCCCGGTGTTTGTGTCGGCCACTAGGGTCGCTTATCTTACTCACACAGCTACCTCATTGCGCCTCTTTTTTTCTTTGCGTCATGTGCTGTTTGGGGAGGGTTTTTTGGAAGGGCCATCCTGCGTGACACTGCAGTGCCACTCCTAGATGGGCCCGGTGTTTGTGTCGGCCACTAGGGTCACTTAGCTTAGTCATCCAGCGACCTAGGTGCAAATTTTAGGACTAAAAATAATATTGTGAGGTGTGAGGTATTCAGAATAGACTGAAAATGAGTGGAAATTATGGTTTTTGAGGTTAATAATACTTTGGGATCAAAATGACCCCAAATTCTATGATTTAAGCTGTTTTTTAGTGTTTTTAAAAAAAAACACCCGAATCCAAAACACACCCGAATCCGACAAAAAAAATTCGGTGAGGTTTTGCCAAAACGCGGTCGAACCCAAAACACGGCCGCGGAACCGAACCCAAAACCAAAACACAAAACCCGAAAAATTTCAAGTGCACATCTCTAGTTCAGCGGCCAAGGTTCAGGCTGGAGGAGATAAAGGGCCAAAAGGGTCCGCAAGGTTAGTAATGTGTGGTAAGTATGGTCTACACGTAGAGGCTTTTTGTGATGAATGGAGATGTATGACTGCGGGGGATAAGGCATCATTTCCTAGGATGGGTAGTTTTAAACCAGAGGTACTGCAGAATGTAAGGAATAGAATATGTCTAATTGGGTCTAAGGAACAAAGCATCAGACATAACGGCTGTTTAAATCTGTGGCAACAAGAGGAAGATGTGCAAAGGGAGCTGGCTCGCACAACCCGTTCCAAACCTGACAGGAATGTGATTGAGAGCACACCATCACCGACACGGGTGTGGTATAGCGGTTCGACTCAATTTTTCCCGACAAAGATTAGTCCGACAGTGATTGTCAGACAATTTAGTTTTACCGTCAAACTATGGTTCGACATTAATCATACCTCGACATAGATAACTTAGACAATGAAAGTAAACAGACCTCTCGAAGATCGACAGCGTGTATGCAGACATTAAAAAAGCCCGACAATTATCAATTAGATACGTATTACACAGACACTGTTGAAGACCGACAAAGCATATATAGACATTTTAAAGTATGACAGGACATAAGTCAGATAAGCTCAAGACCGACAAACAAAAGTCCGACAAAACATATGTAGACATTTTAAAATTCGACAGGACATAAGTCAGGTAAGCTCAAGACCGACAAACATTCATTATCAAAAAATAATATTACACATAACTGAGACTTGTAGTTCTCCTAACCACCCCTGTACACTCAGTCACGGCGTCGCCACCATACCTGGACGCAACGCTCTCAATAGCTATTGCGGGTGGACGGGACTCATAGCGTCTCGTCTTGGACGGCCCCCGCGTCTGAGGTTAGACGGCATGGTGCCGTTGCTGGGGTGACGATGGAGGCGTCCAGGACAGGGCGCCCAGACATCGTGGGGGGGGGGGGATGGAAGAGGGGTGACTGAGGGGATGGGGTGCTTTGCGGGGAAGGGTGGGGGTGTGTGGGGTTTGGCCTTGCACTCATGACTTTGGCCTGTATGGTTTGGGCTTGGTAGCTGTAAGGCTGACAGGTGTGGCTGGGACCTGTAGTTCCACGGATGAGGGTAGCGCCGTGGGCTGTTGGGGTGACCACCGTCCACCCGCCTAACCTATTTGGAGCTGAGGGTACAGGTGTGTACGCGGCGACATGTATGTAGGAGGGTAGTCTTGGGGAAATGAAAGTCTCAGAAGTCTGATATTGATATATTGGCCCCTGTCCTAATAATCTGTCTGTGTTTTGCGTGCCGGTATTATTTGATTCTTTTTATATGTATGTATTGTCCAGGTATATGATGTCGGTCTTTTATGTGTCGGTATTATTGCTGTCTGTTTTATGATTTGTCGATCATTTTCATGTCTATGCATACACTGTCGGTCTTTTACTTGTCAATATTATCGAGGTCTGTTTGATTAATTGTCGGTCTTTTTTACTGTCTATGTATGCACTGTCGGGTTTTTGTCATGTCGGTCAAATGCACGTCTGACTTGTGTTTTGTCGCTCTTTTGTGTGTCTACATATATACTGCTCCCTGTTGTGTTTCGTTATAAATCTTGCTGATGAAGGACTTGTCGGTCTGTTGTGTTGTCGATTTATGCAATGTCGGTTTAGAGGTGTTCGATGTGACTGTTGTCTGACTTATGAACTGTCGGTCTTTGTTCTGTCGGACTGTTGGTCTTGTCGGGCTTTCCTTTGTCTTTATTTTAACTTTGTCTGACTTTTAACTGTCGGTCTCTCACTATTGTCTAACTGGTGTCTTTCAGTCTTCTGTTGTTGGTCTTTTCGCTGTCTGTATTCTTCATGTCGGCGAGTCAGCCGGAACCCCACTGACACATGTCGATGGGGAGAAAATAGCTACAACCAATGGTACATCGGCAAATGATAGGAACATTTGTGTAAATTGTATTATCCCTAACCCATGTATATTGTACCCTGTCTTAAGTTCTCTCCAAGGTCATAGGTCGGAGGAAGATGATGGATCCAGCCTAATCTCAGCCCTCATCCAGGCAGCCACCATGCAGGAAACTCAGGTGGGCACGGCCCATCCAGTAAGTACAGTGACGGTGTCTACCACTGAAGGGACGGGTGAGATCACAGCCACTGGTAAGTGTGAGACTGTTCATTACGCAGAGACAGTAACACCTCACAGTGAACCGATTAGGAATGGAATAGTTGGGTTACATCTTGTTTTGGTAATAGCAACTCCCAATGGGAGAACAGATGGCCAGGGAGGAACCCACACCAGGAATACTGCAATGTATTGCCCGTGGACAAGATCAGAACTGCGGTCAATCATTTCAGAATTCCCCGATCCCCGGAGACATTTAGCCAGATGTCAGAAGTATGTAAAGGATCTGGGTAATGCCCATGAACCTGCAAACAAAGATTGGCGGACACATTTAAAAGCGTGCCTAGCTCCTAATATTGACACCCAAAAATGTATCACGGATTGTAAGATAGAGTCAGATGATCCTCTGACTGATGAACACAATCAGGAGAACGTGGAACGAATTAACATACAACTAGGATTGTACTTCCCCATTGTTGTCCAGTGGAATAAAATTTTCTCCATAAAACAGAGAGAAAATGAACTGACATCCGAATATTTCCATAGGGCCTTACAAATAATGGCTAGATACACTGGGGTATCAGATATAAGGAACAATTCGAATTACAGGGAGGTGGCTGTCTCTGTGCTAATGGACAGGCTCAATAAGGCATTGAGGGTCAGGGTGCAGACTTCTTTGCCTAATTGGAGAGGGGTCACAGTAGATAATCTCAGAGACTGTATTGAACATCACAAGAGTATCTCCAAATGTAAAGAACAGCAACAGGAGAGGTTGAGGATGGTAAGTATACAGGCTCTTGCAGGGATGTCCAATCAACCTAAACCCCAGACCCCTGATGGTAAGAAATGGCCAATAACATGTTTCCTTTGCAGAAAGGAAGGGCATTTTGCCAGGGATTGTAGAAGTAGTGGGACACATAGTAAATATAGTCCTCCTATACAAAGAACACGAGCTACGTTATTAAACACATAGACAGGACCAAGGGACATATAGTAAGGATTTAAAGCCACATAGAAAAACACTAATTCGGCAAATGGGAAGAACAAGATAAGTGCAACATTACCCTTTGACAAAACCTACTGAAGATACGATTGGGCCTCCATGATGCTAAACTTTTTTCTTTCTTTTTTTCCTAGGAGCAGTGGCCCCTGACTAACTTAACAGAAACTTTGTTAAATATAATATACATATAGTGTGCTCCCACTCAGGAAGTACAAAGTATGTTAGACACTCACAAAGACTAATGTTGCATTCCACTGTTCTAGATTCATGTCCATCACAGGTAGAGGAAATTATCTGCAAAATACCGGGTTCCCTATGAACTTGGGATGGACAGGACACTGGATTGATGGCTGGGATAGTCCCAGTTGTGATACAACAAACACAAACTTTAAAGGGGAGTAGACCAAGTAGAGAATCACTTCCCCGTAGTGCCCAATCCAGCTGTCATTTTAATCAAATCCTTTTTTACCTCTACAAACTTATTATGTTGTTGTTGTTCTTCAAAGTTTCCTCTTCTTCTTACATTCACCTACAGGAGGGTACAATATATGGACCTGATTACAGTTCATACACCACATGCCTTGTCGGTCTTTCAGAGTGCTGCCCGAACCCGGTATATCTCACCAGCACGATGGATCCAGTATTTCTGCAGTGTGCCTTGTCATGCACAAAGGGTGGAGAATGGGAATACTGGTGAAGGGAAATTGCGTACAGACACTGATATGCATGATGGTGTGATAGCCTGTTGGTGAACGCAAATCTGAAGTTTCTTTTATTCTCTCTCCTCTTCTCTCTCCTCTAGAGATGTTTTTACCCCACACAACAAATACACAACAGTTAATTGAAATGCAAAATTTGTGTTCCCTGCAGGAGAGGGCTGTCTGGAAGGCGAAGGGATATGGTCAGGAGTCCTCGGGACTTTGGACAGATGGACACGGTAAGCCAGTGGCCCCCAGGGCATATCTCCAAAAGCCTACCTGGGAGATATGGCAAGGAAGGTATGTGCAAATTGGAAAGAGCCTACTGGAGTGCACCAGGGTTCTCTTCTCATGCAGGTAAGAAAGCAATGACATGTCTTACTTGCTTGAGGAAGAATATTGGTAAGACAATACCAACAGAGCCATCCCATATCCCTCCTACAGATGGACCTTTCCAGGTAATACAAATCGACTTCATACAGTTACCACCCTGCAGGAATTTAAAGAATGTATTAGTATGTACAGATGTCTTTTCAAACTGGGTAGAAGCATTCCCCGCTGCTACAAATACTGCCGTGTTCACTGCAAAGAAAATCATGCAGGAATTTGTGTGTAGATAGGGTATACCTAGAATGATTGAAAGTGATAGGGGTACCCATTTTACAGGTGAAGTCTTTCAGGTCATGTGCAAACTAATGGGTATTAATAGTAAGCTGCATACTCCATACCGGCCACAGGCAAGTGTGAAGGTGGAGAGAATGAACAGCACTATTAAGAAAAAGCTGACCAAAGTAATTGTCATGACATTGAACCTGGGGATTATGTCATTATTCAAAAAAAATTTACGCTCAGGTTGCCTCATTGACAGGTGGGAAGGCCGTATCAAGTTTTTTTGACCAGCATGACAGCACTAAACGTTGCCGAGAGAGAGACTTGGGTTCACTCGTCCCACTGCAAGAAGGTCGCTGACCCGGAGAAAACTCGTGACAAAGAGAAAGGTGAAGAGAACCTCAAATCACTAGAGAACCTATTCCGGGAAAGCTGAGAGGCAGGACTGTTGGATGGCATCTGAGTGTGGAGAGCAGCAAACTCAAGGACGGTTGTCGTAACATTTTTCTTATTTTTCACCCCCCACTGCCTTTTTCTTTTTTTCCCCTATTCTATTTTTGCTCCGTAACTAAATGGATCCACACCAAGAGACTGTGTTCCGGTTTTTCTTGTGACTCTGTTTTTGATCAGGACATTTTGTTTTTGTGAGGGCCCCCGAGATGTCGAGCAAGGATCTGGAATGGGTTCTGATGGAGAGTACGGATTCGGAGGACCCCAGGATCAGCGCATCACTTTGTTCAAAGCTGGTATCAGTAAGAGATCTGGTAGTCACATAGCTCGGAGGCAATATGAAGGGTTATTATCTGATGAATACTGCATATGTGCATATGTGCACACTGCGATAATATAGTCGAAGATGGGTGCATCCAGATATGTCAGTCAAACCGTAATATCGACATGGGCGGACATCCTTTGAGTGATTACCACTCATTAGTGGGTACGGTCTTAAACCAAACAGAATGCTGGGTGTGCTCACAAGTACCTCAAGGACACAGTAAGACGGGATTATTGCCATACCCATTAACAGTAGATGAGGATCTCGAATTATGGGGTGGAAGACCGGTGGACAAGAAATTCAACATATCTAGGCCCCCTAGCTTGAAGCTCCACCAGTACCACGTAGATAGGTCACTGTTGTGCTTTAATGTGTCCAATTTCTGGAAACCAGGAAATTGGGAAGTGACATGGAATAACCAGACAATGACCTTTTCACATAGAGCTGATAAAGTACTCATTCTTAAAGTACCTATCCACTCTGAAGATAGCCACAAGTGGGAAGTACTTTCGGTATAGGTATACATGTGGGATCAAAACCATGTGGGATGGAAAAGTGTCGCAGGGGTATTGTGCCCACATCATCCAGCTCGATACTTGTACTGAGCAAATGAGAGAACTGGGCACCGGTTTCTTTATAAGGAAAATATGTGATATGGTTTTGTTGCATTTTGTCCCCTATGTTCTTCCAGATGAAGCCTACTTCATATGTGGAAGGAAAGCATACAAGTGGCTTACTCCGAGCTCTGAAGGGTTGTGTCATATTGGCAGAGTACTACCAGAGGTTATGACCATAGCACACGACAAAATGAAAGATTTTCACCGCAACGCTCAGACTCCTTATACTCAAACACATTGGTGGTCATTCCGAGTTTTTCGCTCGCTACTTTTAGCAGCAATGCAAACGCAAAGCCGCTGCCCTCTGGGAGTGTATCTTAGCATAGCAGAATTGCTAACGAAAGATTAGCAATTCTGCTATTAAGTATTTCCTTGCAGTTTCTGAGTAGCTCCAGACCTACTCTAAGATTGGGATCACCTCAGTCCTGGTTTGACGTCACAAACACGCCCAGCATCCGGCCAGCCACTCCCCCATTTCTCCAGCCACTCCTGCGTTTTCTGCTGGCACACCTCCGTTTTTTAGCACACTCCCGGAAAACACTCAGTTACCACCCAGAAACACCGACTTCCTGTCAATCATTCTCCGATCAACAGAGCGACTGAAAAGCTTTGTTCGCCCGTGAGTAAAATAGCATAGTTTTGTGTGAAATTACTTAGCGAGTGCGCCCTGCGGTGCATATGCATGCGCAGAACTGCTGGATTTTAGCCTATTAGCAATTCTGCTAAAAATAGCAGCGAGCGAACAACTCGGAATGACCACCATTATGAACACATTGTCAAGAGACACCTCAGATAGGACAGAGCCCACAGCCTCTGATTTGATCCATGAATCCACCGGGATTCAAATTCGCATTAGATATCACCCATACTGCCAGAGGAATTATAAATTATAGGTACATCCATGCGCTGGCGAATTTGATAGATAATATCTCTGAGATGTTTGATGACACCTTCAGGTATACGGGCAGGGATCTACAGGCCTACAAGAAGGAGCTGGTCCAGCACAGGATGGTCTTGAATTATGTCACGGCTGTGACAGGTGGGTACTGTGTTACTCTGGCAACTCAATATGGTGTGAAGTGCTGTACGTATATTATGAACAGTACTGAAGACACAATGATCAAAAGATGGACGAGATCTTGCAGTTGAAGTGGGAGTTCAAGTGGAAGCACAACCTTAACTTGACGGCTGTGGGTAATGAATTGACCGGCTGGGCCTCATGGTTGAACCCACTCAAATGGTTCTCTGGGTTAGGAGAGTGGGCGCAAAATGTAATTGCAAGTGTGAGAAAGTTTCTCCTCTGTATCCTGGGTGTCGTCATAATTATTGGCCTGATATTCAGATGTGTTCGAATTTTGACGTGGCGCAAACACAGGACAAATTTGATGAGTCTAAGGAGCGTGTCACACCTGAGGGCCTGAGCTGGCGGGAGGCAGCCTCAGTTGTAGGGGCTGAGATGTAACGGAACCTGGGAGGTTGTATCAGACCCCTAGACATGTAAGTAACATGTAGAAGAACTGCCCGAAGGCGTGACCACGACAACCAGGGTAAAAGTCAATGATGTTTATTATGACAAACTCCGTAACACAGCAGCAAATAAAAAAACATAAAAGTCAGCAGGGAAATAATACAGTTCCTGGGTACTACAGGGTGGCAAGGACCACAGGGCTCTGGTAGTATGAGATAGTTGTAATAATCTTCTAGGTGGAAAGTCCTTACCAGGCCCGACTGTAGCAATGGAAATAGCCCAGGATCGTACCAGCTGGTGTTCCAGGAAAAGCTGGGCTGCTGTGGGTAAAACGGCTGCTGTGGATACTGGCTGAAACCAGACTGATGTTGACACGGAGTGAATACTGGCTGGAACCAGTTAAATAATAAAATGTAGCTTGAGAGCGATGAAATATGGAATGATGTGTGGAGCTTGAGAGCGGTGAAATAATAATATCAATAATATCAATGGTGAATGGTAATCTGCAGAAAAGGGTACCGGCACTTTAAGAAGAGCTGACCTCTGCTGGAAGCTGGATGCTGTAAGCAAGTGGATCTGTGGCTGGAAGCAGATGAGTCCAAAAAGGATAGTAGAGTCAGGCTACACCGCAGGTGGAAGGCTGGAGCGGGACTCTTTAGTGGAGGTTTGGAAATAGGATCTGGAACCTGGAAAACAACCACAGGAGAGAGACAAACTGGAACTAGGTTTGACAACCAAATGCTAGGCAATTATGCAGATTAACAATGCAGACAGCAGATTGGTGGAAATGAACAGATGACAGAATCCAAGATGGCTGCGCCCATGCAGACACTTGGAGGGAAGTTTGGTTTGTAATCCATGTGGGAATCAAAACAGTAATGGCGGCGCCGGCCACAGGAGACAGGAGATGCCAGACTGATAAGTGCACATTTAACCACGCGGGCGCAGCGGAGGCCGCGGCTGACGTAATCACCACTCTGACATTCTGCATGTAGAAACTCAGGAACAGCGGCGGAGGCCGCGGGAGACGCCATTCCGGATGTAACAGGCGTTGCGGTGACCGCGTCTCAGAATGACAGGAGAGGAGGCAGGAATGTGGACATCAGTATAACAGATGGGATCCGGTCCTGGAACGCTGAGCCAGCCTTAGGAGGCATCTGAAGGGTAAGTAATGGCGTCCAGATACCCGGATCGTGACAGAGCGAGGGCGTTGTAACAGCGGCAGATTTGATATATGACCCATCCATAGAAACAGTGTTGTGATAAGGATTGTAAATGAATTTCATGGCCTGTTTCTTTCACCATTTTTCTGTTTTCCCCTCTACCCAGAAACATCCAACCGGAAAAGACTTCAACATACCCAAATTTAAGTAAATGTATTTTTATATGTCTTACCCTCATCTCTGCAATCTTCAGTTAATGGCACACATAGTCGATAGATGTTATCCACATATAATAGCATACACATACATTTCCCCTCCATGTATCATCAGATAAAATGTGCTCCCCATTTGTTGGTATAAGAAGTCGGAAAGGTGAGGGCTAATGGCACTTGCCTGAACAGAGCTCAGTAGTGTTTGCCCATGTACAGACCCTTAATACGGGATGAGAAGGATTTAATGTATACTTCGCAGTACCTTGAAGCTTACTTAGAACATATACAGCACGATGATACATGCCCCTCAGACATAAATTCATATGTACATGCTTTTTCCTATCCCACTAGGCTATACATTTCTCACCTACAAATCTCCCCCGTTCACCCGAACTTTGTATATAATGTATATGTAATATTTTCAGTTTTATTAGTTATGTGTGGCACTTATTGTTTACTGCCAAAGGGTGGACTGTCGAAGTCGAAAATATTAGACCCACACGAATCAAGTGCAAACACCACACAGAGTGGCCTCCGTGCGGGTGCTTGTTCTGGCGTGCTTGTGCATACTCGCACGTTACATATATTGGTGTATACATATACAATTGTTGTCGTATTCCTTTCCTGTTAGGGGTTATAAAGTGTATTCCGCCGCATGTGTAGCTACTTTGTGCTTACGCAATGTGTACGCATTTCATAGGGGTTTACACACACAAGCTTAGCGGTCGCAGCAGCCTGAACATTTGTGTATCTAAGGTATTGCTTTTTCTTCCTGAAAGTTAAACAAACTTAATAGTTACGCATGTCATGACCCAAAAAAAAGGAAGTATTCCCTGTTATGGGCACACTCTGTCAGATGTACTTCTAAATTTACTTAGTCAGCTATCTATTGGATAGATGACCACTAATCTTAAAATGTAACTTTTATTTCTTTCACTTTAAATTGTCTGAAATATAGTGCAAGTGAAAAAATATGTGAACAAATTAAAAGGTAATAAAAATGCCTAACCCCTGTTATTACAATTGTTTCTCTTTATTTCAAGTGTTTCAACTGTTATAACAGCAATTGTTGCTGGAATAACTCCTTGCAATGTTGAATCAGATACAATTGTATCTATTGGAGTTATTTTGCCCGCAATTAAATATGCAATGCCTATTCCTTTAGGTCTCCTTTTCAGTATATAAATATACTGTCAGTGCTGGCAGTGTGCGCACCACTGCACAATCGTGCACCTTCAATGAGTTAAATTGTATGTGAGACCTATATCACAATAGTCTGAATAGCTTATGTTTAATATACCAAAGACACTGGGGACTCTCGTCTTTCTAACATGAAGTCACTGTGAATTGAAGAGCACTATTGTATTTAATTAAATGCAGTTCGTTAATATAGTGATTCTGCAGTCCTTATTTGGGCTGCTACTTGCATATGTCTTGGGATCCGGTCTCTAGGTCGACAGTAACTAGGCCGACAGGGTTTCTAGGTTGACAGGTTCTAGGTCGACAGACCAAAAGGTCGACATGAGTTTTTCACCATTTTTTTTTCATTTTTTGAACCTTTTCATACTTAACGATCCACGTGGACTACAATTGGGAATAGTAACCTGTGCCAAGCGCAGCGGAGTGAGGCACGTTGCCCGAAGCATGGCGAGCAAAGCGAGGGGACACGGTGCATTAATTGGGGTTCCCGGTCACTCTACGAAGAAAACTACACAAAAAACCCTTAAAAAAAACTCATGTCGACCTTTTGACTTGTCGACCTAGTTACGGTTGACCAATAGTGGTCGACCTAGTTACTATCTACCTTCCATACCACACCCATATCTCTTATAGTGTCATCCCAATAATTCAGCTGTTATGACGATGTGTGATAGGATCCCTATCTCATGTATGTATTATATTAACTCGTTATGTCCCTTTTCAGAGACTATGCTAATCAGTAATATGGCAGGGTACAGGGTCCCAGTCCCCAAGGGATACAGAAGTTTATAATTATGTTGATTTAAACATTGTAACAAGAATTAATGATTCTATGTCAGGTCCACAATGTTTCCATACATTCATCAGAGTGTTCCAATCTACTGTTAACGATTGACACTGGGTATTATATGGGTAAATCCTATTCACCAGGTGTCTCTCCTCTCTAAGGCGTGCCCGTCAGTGACCCCGCTAAGCGCGTCTCAGCGCTATCATCATATCTGCAGCTCCCGTGTCTGGGAGCTCGTGTAATGCTTTCTCCGGCATTACAGTGCGTGTCTCTACCAGCGTCAGTGATTCATACACTGGCTGCGGCTCCTGTTTCTAACAAATTATTTGTATTTTTCATCTACTTTATATAGTCAAAACTCTGGCACAAAAGTTAGTATGACAGGAAAGGCTTTGCCTCACCCCACCACACGTAACTGGAGCCAAGGGCGTAGCTACCATAGGTGCAGGGAGTGCAGCTGCTATGGGGCCCAGAGCTGAGAGAGGCCACCTTCCCTGTCACAGTTACATGTGTTATATACAGGGTGTAGCTACCATAGGTGCAGGGAGTGCAGCTGCTATGATGCCCAGAGCTGAGAGGGGCCACCTTCCCTGTCACAGTTACATGTGTTATATACAGGGTGTAGCTACCATAGGTGCAGGGAGTGCAGCTGCTATGGGGCCCAGAGCTGAGAGAGGCCACCTTCCCTGTCACAGTTACATGTGTTATATACAGGGTGTAGCTACCATAGGTGCAGGGAGTGCAGCTGCTATGGGGCCCAGAGCTGAGAGGGGCCACCTTCCCTGTCACAGTTACATGTGTTATATACAGGGTGTAGCTACCATAGGTGCAGGGAGTGCAGCTGCTATGGGGCCCAGAGCTGAGAGGGGCCACCTTCCCTGTCACAGTTACATGTGTTATATACAGGGTGTAGCTACCATAGGTGCAGGGAGTGCAGCTGATATGGGGCCTAGAGCTGAGAGGGGCCACCTTCCCTGTCACAGTTACATGTGTTATATACAAGGGTGTAGCTACCATAGGTGCAGGAAGTGCAGCTGACATGGAGCCCAGAGCTGAGAGTGGCCACCTTCCCTGTCACAGTTACATGTGTTATATACAGGGTGTAGCTACCATAGGTGCAGGGAGTGCAGCTGCTATGGGGCCCAGAGCTGAGAGGGGCCACCTTCCCTGTCACAGTTACATGTGTTATATACAGGGTGTAGCTACCATAGGTGCAGGGAGTGCAGCTGCTATGGGGCCCAGAGCTGAGAGGGGCCACCTTCCCTGTCACAGTTACATGTGTTATATACAGGGTGTAGCTACCATAGGTGCAGGGAGTGCAGCTGCTATGGGGCCAGAGCTGAGAGGGGCCACCTTCCCTGTCACAGTTACATGTGTTATATACAGGGTGTAGCTACCATAGGTGCAGGGAGTGCAGCTGCTATGGGGGCCAGAGCTGAGAGTGGCCACCTTCCCTGTCACAGTTACATGTGTTATATACAGGGTGTAGCTACCATAGGTGCAGGGAGTGCAGATGCTATGGGTCCCAGAGCTGAGAGGGACCACCTTCCCTGTCACAGTTACATGTGTTATATACAGGGTGTAGCTACCATAGGTGCAGGGAGTGCAGATGCTATGGGTCCAAGAGCTGAGAGGGACCACCTTCCCTGTCACAGTTACATGTCTTATATACAGGGTGTAGCTACCATAGGTACAGGTAGTGTAGCTGCTATGGGGCCCAGAGCTGAGAGGGGCCACCTTCCCTGTCACAGTTACATGTGTTATATACAGGGTGTAGCTACCATAGGTGCAGGGGGTGCAGCTGCTATGGAGCCTGAGCAGAGAGTAGCCACCTTCCCTGTCACAGTTACATGTGTTATATACAGGGTGTAGCTATCATAGGTGCAGGGAGTGCAGCTGCTATGGGGCCAGAGCTGAGAGGGGCCACCTTCCCTGTCACAGTTACATGTGTTATATACAGGGACGTAGCTACCATAGGTTCAGGGAGTGCAGCTGCTATGGGGCCAGAGCTGAGAGGGGCCACCTTCCCTGTCACAGTTACATGTGTTATATACAGGGTGTAGCTACCATAGGTGCAGGGAGTGCAGCTGCTATGGGGCCCAGAGCTGAGAGGGGCCACCTTCCCTGTCACAGTTACATGTGTTATATACAGGGTGTAGCTACCATAGGTGCAGGGAGTGCAGCTGCTATGGGGCCCAGAGCTGAGAGAGGCCACCTTCCCTGTCACAGTTACATGTGTTATATACAGGGTGTAGCTACCATAGGTGCAGGAAGTGCAGCTGACATGGGGCCCAGAGCTGGGAGGGTCACCTTCCCTGTCACAGTTACATGTGTTATATACAAGGGCGTAGAATCCATAGGTGCAGGGAGTGCAGCTGCTATGGGGCCCAGAGCTGAGAGGGGCCACCTTCCCTGTCACAGTTACATGGGTTATATACATTTGTCTCCATTGGGTGGTAGGATAGGGGTCATGTCAAACCTTTTCCTTGGGGCCTACAATATAGCTACTTATACCCCTGGACTCGCTCATTGTAGTGTGGTATAAAATGAACTAGAGGGCATTTTTTAAATGATATAATATGAACCGGGTCACTGTAATGAGACACAATATGAGGGGAGCACTATATATCATAATGTGAATTGGGGGTACTGTGCGGCATAATGTGTACTGGCAGCTCTGAAATGTGACATAGGGGGAACTTAATCACTACTACAATTCCTAAATAAAACTGGGGCACTACTATGGAGCATAACATTAAATAAGGCTCTGCTGTGGTTCAGAAAATGAACTAGGGCACTGTTATAGGGCATATAATTAACTGCTGCTGCAGAGAAGTGTCTCTCTAGAAGCATTGGGATGGGCCCCTTCAAAAAGTTGCTATGGGGCCCACAAAGTTCTGGCTACGCCCCTGACTGGAGCTCACACTAGTGATATCTACTGTGATGCCTTCTCTGGCATTACAGTGTGTGTTTCTCTCACACTTGAGGGGATGAATTCAGGGCCGTCTTTACGTATGGGCTCAGTGGGCTCTTGCCCAAGGGCCCCAGGAGTATAAGGAGTATCATTACGACCTGATCTCATGCTGCAGTTTTTCGCAGTGCAGCGATCAGGTCACTACTGCGCATGTGTATGCACCACAATGCGCAGGCGCATCATACGGGTACAAAGCGGATCGTTGCTGGGCGATGGATTTAACGAAGAATCCATTCGCACAGCCGATCGCAAGAAGATTGACAGGAAGAAGGCGTTTGTGGGTGTCAACTGACCGTTTTCTGGGAGAGGTTGGAAAAATGCAGGCGTATCCCAGCGTGTGCAGGGCGGGTGTCTGATGTAAATTCCGGGACCGGACAGGTTGAAGTGATCGCAGCGGCTAAGTAAGTTCTGACCTACTTAGAAACTGTACTAACTGTTTTTGTACTGCTCGGCTGCACATGCGATCGCACACTTGCAAAGCTAAAATACACTCCCCTGTGGGTGGCGACTATGCATTTGCACGGCTGCAAAAAGTAGCTAGCGAGCAATCAACTCGGAATGACCCCCACACACTGTAATGCCGGAGAAAGCATTACAATAGCTCCCAGACATGGGAGCTGCAGCTATGGTGATAACGCTGAGACGCGCTCAGCGGGGTCACTGACGGGCGCTCCTTAGAGAGGAGAGACACCCAATGAATAGGATTTACCCATATAATATTACCCAGTGTCAATCGTTAACAGTGCTGTGTGCCAGATAGGGCATCGCCCCCCCATTCTATGCAAAATAGGGGCAGTGCACACAAAATATAGGGGCGTGGCTTCATTGGGGAAGGGATGTGGCCACAAAATAATACCAATTCATATTACATATTGTAACATAAATATAAATTGTTCTGTACATGAAAAATTGATGGTGAGTTTATTGGTATTGTAGTGACTATTTATATGTATTAATTCATTTAGCCGATAATATATGTCTAATTCATGTGTATATATATATATGGTATGGGAGGTAGTGGGGTGTGAAGAATGTAAATATATTATCCATTTTATTTGGTTAGTTCTGCAACCGAGAACCCGTGGAGGTAGTGGGGTTGGCGATGTGGATTTGGCTGGCTGGCATCTGCACACCAGTATTAGATGGTTGTGTGAACAAGGAGACTTGCTCGCGTGCCGGTAAAAGAAGGGGCCGTGTGCAGAGAGGAGACTCGCGTGCCGGTAAACAGAGGCCGTGTGTAGAGAAGTGGCTCGCGTGCCGGTGGAGAGGAAGGGCCGTGTGCAGAGAGGAGACTCGCGTGCCGGTAAGGAGAGCGTATAAAAGACGCTCCCAGCCGGCGGCGAGTCAGTCTGCTGTTCCTCCTGTTAGCGCTTACCTGCCTAAAGTCTGTCGCTGCCAAGAGCTGTAACTGCTGTAAACACAGCGGCGGCACAGGCTCGGGGGTATAGCCCACACAGGACTGTTGGCTGGAGCCGGCAGAAGGCTGAGAGTGGCGCAGATAGAGCTGGGGTAGTGATGCTGATGGAGCCTCATTGCTGCCGCCGCTTAACAGAGCTGTAAACGCTGTAACATTCTAGGCGGCGGCTGGGGCTCTAAGACAGTGTGTCCTACCACCGAAGCGTCGGCTCTCAGTTTGGTCACGGGCCATCCTCTTCAGGGCAAGGAGTAGCCTGACCGTGTCAGGTTAGCGGAGGTAGAGAAAGAGAGACCCTCCGCCTGCGGCATCTTCGTGCAGCACCTTATGAGGAGGCGAGGCAAAGAGGGAGAATAGGAAGCCCAGCAGCTTCAGAGTGTATCCAGGGACAGAGGCAGGGAGAGAGTCGGGGAAGCCCAGCCAGACAGGTCAGACTGGTCCTATCCCACTGGAGGTGTAAGTGAAACAAAAACTACATCTACTATATCAATTACACCTAAAGCATACTACCACTGGTTTTAAGTTAATTTATTGCAGATACCAGTGCTGCATGGTGAGACATAAGTGAAACAAGCAACACAGCAACACCTCTCTTTAGTGATATTTGGACTTGCACCTGTGTGACATTAAATTAATAGGAAGATCAGCTGTTGATATATTGCAAACCTATACTAGCCGTTATGTTGCATGCTGATACCAGGAAAGAATAACACATATATGGTTGAACATTGAGACTGAACGTAAAGGATATGGAAATTTTAATTATATATATATATATATATATATATATATATACATATTAAAGGGAGATGAAATAGAGTATGCAAATGAGTAAGGATTGGAAAATACAAGGCTAGTATTAATTTAATATCTTGATGTACATAAGGAAAGACATTGAAAGAAAGTTGCAGTGAAAACTTATGGTAACTCACTATTGTGGGGTATATATATTTAACGCTGGATTGGATCAGAAATAGAAGGAAACAGATTGCACAGAAACTGGCTGATACAATTGGAGTTCTAGGTCTGACACAAGTAACTTAAATATCTCAAGTGGACACAAATGTTTAAACATTTCAGGTTGAAAGACTTAGTTGCAATCTGACACTGGAGTAACAGTTAATAATTCTCACCAAGCAAATAACTGGCCCTGTTATCAGCACTATTTATATAGTGAGATGTTAGTCTACTGCATATGAGTGGATACAAATGTAACTTTACCCTGACCACTGCAGCTGAAAGTTATTTACAAACTGAAACTAAAGTAACATTTGGCATTAGTCTCAAAGGAACTAAGGAGTTTTCATATTTATGGACAGAAGATAAGCACAGGAACATTATACTGCTATTCAACTGTTTAACTGTATGGGCCCAAATTGCGCAAAGTTTTTCAGTCTTAAAGAGTACCTGGGTAACTCAATAAGCAAGGTTAATAACAAATTTTGTGTATTGCATGCAGTATTTATATGTATAGGTACTGGGGAATATAGCAAAGGATAAGAAAAGTGACTGTTATCTAAATATTTGGATTTATGCTTCTGAGTATAGGGAATGTAATAAAACTATATACTTACCATTAAATAGACTGGATAATAGTATATAACGTGGACTTGAGGAATCTATACAGAAGAAAGGATAAATGGGTAAGGTAAAGTAAATATATATATATATAGAGAGAGAGAGAGAGAGAGAGAGAGAGAGATATTATAGTAATAACATTGATTAAGCCCCATTTCATTATTTAATAACTAAACTAATAAGTTTCCTAAGCAGCCTAATTGCATTACTGCAATAAAATAGCTTGGGTGGAGGCACAAACACATATTAGTGGCCCACATCTAGGAACAAGGTGGGGTTACAATATTATAGTAGTCTCCATTATTTATACTACGCCGCACAGTAGCGCCACTACACCAGGGAGAGCCCCTTTTACACATTATGGCAGACAGCGTCCCCCTTTTTACACATTATGGCAGACAGCGTCCCGTTTTTACACATTACGGCAGGCAGCATCCCCTTTTTACACACTAGGTTAGACAGACAGACAGATAGAATAGATGATAGTTACCATCTCTCTGCTGACTCAGGCAGTCAGGCTCCTCAGTGTTGGCAGCTCCGGAGGCAGGGGAGAAGGAGGAGGAGGGAGGGGGAGGAGGGAGCCGCAGCAGCGCGCCGTACAGTAATTGCTGTAACAGCAGTCCCTCTCCTTCTGCATTGGCTGTCCGCCACCGCTGTGAATGCTGCGATGAGGGAAGCGCTTCCCGGCATTCACAGCAGCGGCGGACGGCCTTTGTGGAAGGAGAGGGACAGCTGCAGATTGCTCCCCCTTCCTCCTTTTCCGCTGCTCCTCTCGTCCTCTGGCACAGGCGGCTGTGTCAATTTGACGCATTACAAGCCGCTGACTTTAGGGAATGGGCGTCGTTACGCCCTTAGGGCAACTGCAATATGTGCCAGGCACACACCTAGTTACGCCACTGATTCAGACTATTGTGATATAGGTCTCACATATAATTTAACACATTGAAGGTGCACAATTGTGCAGTGGTGCGTACACTGCCAGCACAGAGAATATTTATATACTGAAAAGGAGACATAGAGGAATAGTCATTGCATATTTAATTGCAGGCAAAATAACTCCAATATATACAATTGTATCTGATTCAACATTGCAAGGAGTTATTCCAGCAACAATTGTTATTATAACAGTTGAAACTCTTGAAATAAAGAGAAACAATTGTAATAACAGTGGTTAGGCATTTTTATTCACCTTTAATTGGTTCACATATTTTTTCACTTGCACTATCTTTCGCAGACATTTTAAAGTGAAAGAAATAAAAGTTACATTTTAAGATTAGTGGTCCTCTGTCCAATAGATAGCGGACTATAAATATACAGACCTGGACAGATTTTATGAGCTCAGAGGAAGAGCAATGATGAATGTCACCTTTCACATAGCGGGTGTAGTAGGGTATGCCGGCGGCTGGGTTCCCGATGCCCAGCATACCGGCGCCAGAATCCTGACCGCCGGCAAACAGAAGACCACCCCACATAGCACAGACTTTTGAATTACTTGTCACAAAGGATTTATACATACAACATTAGAAAATGCATGTTATTTATCAATCCAATTTCATTTGCAATTATGCCCGTCAGATGTAAAATGGGCTATAATAAAATACCAGCGGGTCATTTAAGTTTCTACCATTTCACCTGCAAAGAAACTTAGTTAACTGGTATCATACATCGGTATATTGATTCTTCGATCAGATTCTTGATATCACACTACTTATTAACAGGCCTATTCCTACTTGAAATAGCCTGGATCATGATAATAATAATAAATAAATAAATTATTAATAATAATAATAATAATAATAAATAGTGATCAGTCTCCCATGCATACACAGGACATCGCACGGGCTCTACCAGCTAATCTGCAACTCAAAGGGTGGTGTTCAAATTATATATCACACCCAATCTCCATTCTAAAGCGATCCGCGTTATCACACATATCGCGCCCATAGTAATCCGGTTTAGCTGTGTAAAAACCCGGGCACCCGCGCTATCCCACGGGTAGTGAACTGAAAATGATTATCACACCCGGCAGCAGGAATTGAATACCACCCAAATAATTTATTTATGAAACTATCAATGCTGTCTGACGGTCAGCCCACCCACTGCAGCCCACCCCCTGCAGCCCACCTCCTGAATGTGTACTGCGCAGTAACATGATGGCTAATGGGAGCTCAATTCACAAAGTGCTCAGACATCCCTTTATAACAAGATGAGAGGGGTATGGGTCGTTGGATAGACACAACTTAAGTCTACAGTCATTAGGTCAACCATGGAAGGTCGACATGCATTAGGTCGACAGGGACAATAGGTCAAGATGGCCATTAGGTCGACATGTATTAGGTCGACAGGTCAAAAGGTTGACATGGGTTTTTTGACTGTTTTTGGCGTTGTTTTCTTCGTAAAGGGACTGGGGAACCCCAATTAGTGTTCTGTGTCCCTTCGCATGGCTCGTTTCATGCACCATGCTTCGGGCAAGGTGCCTCGCTTCACTCGGCACAGGTTACCATTCCAATCGTAGTCCACGTGGATCATTAAGTATGAAAAAATCCAAAACATTAAAAGAAAAAAAAAGTGAAAAACTCATGTCGACCTTTTGACCCATTGACCTAATGACCATGCCGACATATTCACCATGTCGACATAATGCACAAGAAATAAGAGATCCCTTCTGCGCTCATCCACAATCAACAATGTACAGTACTGAAATAATGGGGATATATTCTCAGTCAATCAGTCTATGAAGAGGTTCTGATTTCTGCCTTGGTTCTTTTCCAAATAGGAGGTGTTTATGTACGGGAGGACTTGATGCGTACCATACTCACATGGAGTCATGATATGTCCCTCGTATAAAGGTATCTTTGAGTCCTCTGTTCTTTTCTTTCCAAATCCTCCGGAGTGAAAAGTTATTCTCCTCGTGATCAAAAAAAGAAATGGGACAGGAGAACAACTAATAGTGAAGTAAGTCCGTATAGGCGGGAGGTCACTGGATGAAGATGCGTGAAAGGATGTGGTAAGTGTAGCTTTAAAGGTTAATGATCCGAAATTTTCATCCTCTCTACAGGTGAAGGTGCAAGAGTGGAGGTATTCAGAGTAAATGGTAGTTTAACGCGTACCGTACTCACGTCAAATCACGGTTGTTACTGCATATAAAGGTATCTTTGATCCCTCGTTCCCCCTTCTTCCTCTCCTTATTCCAGAGACTATACTGGACCGATGATTCTTATTCTCGGCGACAAGGAAAAAGAGACACGGGGACGACTGATAGTGTAGTATGTTGGTAACACGTAACCATATATAACTTTCTTATAGTGGAAAGTGATCTCTAGATTATTCTGATAACTTGGTGCATACCATACTCACATCCATAAGAGGAGGGAAAAAGTGCATAAAGGTATCTTTACTTGCACTGGTGTCTATTGAGACCTGGTGTTGTTACTTAAAATCATTCATACTTCAATACGACAGATGATCTGTGAAAAAATAGGCGTACCTCACTCACACTTTATAGTGTTTAGACCTGTGTGTAAAGGTATCTTTGGAGTGGTCCTGGATGTACCGAATCCAAAGTTCTCTCGTATTGAGTGGTGTGAGGGCCAGGACCATTGGTGATTAACCAGGACGGTATTAGCTAAGGTGAGGATAGTCCGGACTTTTTTACATCTTTACTCATCTTGGCAAAAACCTCCCCTGTTTTGACCATGGGTTCACTGCCAGCTTCTGTTTGATATTTTTGTGTATTTAATAAATATTGTGTGTCAATCACTTCAATTTGGAATTATTGACACTCGGTCTCTCTACCCATACGTACACCGCTCAATACGAGAGAACTGGGGATTCGGTACATCCAGGACCACTCCAAAGATACCTTTACACACAGGTCTCAACACTATAAAGTGTGAGTGAGGTACGCCTATTTTTTCACAGATCATCTGTCGTATTGAAGTATGAATGATTTTAAGTAACAACACCAGGTCTCAATAGACACCAGTGCAAGTAAAGATACCTTTATGCACTTTTTCCCTCCTCTTATGGATGTGAGTATGGTATGCACCAAGTTATCAGAATAATCTAGAGATCACTTTCCACTATAAGAAAGTTTTATATGGTTACGTGTTACCAACATACTACACTATCAGTCGTCCCCGTGTCTCTTTTTCCTTGTCGCCGAGAATAAGAATCATCGGTCCAGTATCGTCTCTGGAATAAGGAGAGGAAGAAGGGGGAACGAGGGATCAAAGATACCTTTATATGCAGTAACAACCGTGATTTGACGTGAGTACGGTACGCGTTAAACTACCATTTACTCTGAATACCTCCACTCTTGCACCTTCACCTGTAGAGAGGATGAAAATTTCGGATCATTAACCTTTAAAGCTACACTTACCACATCCTTTCACGCATCTTCATCCAGTGACCTCCCGCCTATACGGACTTACTTCACTATTAGTTGTTCTCCTGTCCCATTTCTTTTTTTGATCACGAGGAGAATAACTTTTGACTCCGGAGAATTTGGAAAGAAAAGAACAGAGGACTCAAAGATACCTTTATACGAGGGACATATCACGACTCCATGTGAGTATGGTACGCATCAAGTCCTCCCGTACATAAACACCTCCTATTTGGAAAAGAACCAAGGCAGAAATCAGAACCTCTTCATAGACTGATTGACTGAGAATATATCCCCATTATTTCAGTACTGTACATTGTTGATTGTGGATGAGCGCAGAAGGGATCTCTTATTTCTTGTGCATTAGTGTTTTAGGGTGTTTGAGTGATCACCCACAGATTTCCCTACTGCAGCTCTCTGAGGCCGCAGCAGTCCTCTACTTCCCTTTTTTCATGTCGACATAATGCATGTCGACCTTCGGTGGTCGAGCTAATGGCTGTCGACCTAACGATTGTAACCCTATGAGAGACCAGTGACTGTGATTTATTAAGAACAGTAAGCACAGCAAGTGACCGTTTCTTAATATCAGTCTTGAGATAATAGACCATTTTCACTACAGCTACAGAGCTGTACTATTGCCAATCTAGAAACACAAAAAAAGAATGTAGCACTCATATAATCACTGGTATAATGTATTCAGAGATGTATAATAACAATAGCCGCTGCATGATATAAATCACACTGCAGTTTACATAACATACATAGAAAAAAAGAAAAAAAAATAGATGCAGAACTTAAATAGTAAAAATTATGCTAAAAAAGAAAAACACACATACAGATAACAGCTTAATACAGAATTTACATTTTCTAAAATAAATTGCATAAATGTAGAGTAGCCATTATTATAAGGGATCTATTGTACTACTAATAAAATACAATAGAATACATCCAAGCTCTTATTTGGACTATATATTGTATTATATTTATATTGCATTATCACATAACATTTGCGCCATTTGCAGTAATGATGAAAAGATTAGAAAAACTGCTGATACCTCCTCTGACAATCTCCGCCCCCCCCCCCCCATCTTCTTCCCTTTCCTCCTCTTCCCTCTGACGTCTTTCTTACAGATGTGACCTCATAAACGTGGCGTCTGTGTGCCTGAATCAAACCTGATCGCTGATGTTCATTTTTGCTGTGGTCTGTGATCACATAGCCGCCGCCCATAGAGAGTGAAACCCCGCCCTGTGCAAATGTGCGAGTGCATGCGTACGCCGTGTGAAAACGCCAGACAGCGGACATCTGCAAATCCGTTCACAACTCACTCACCATCTAATGATTTTTCCAGTCTGTGCGTATCCCAGGACTTACTCCTCCAGTGCGATACACACAGGCAGATCGGGGCCGGAGCTGACGTCACACACCCGCCCTGAAAACACTTGGGTACGCCTGCGTTCTGCCTGACACCCCCAGAAAATAGCCAGTTACCACACCCAAACGCCCGCTTCCTGTCAATCACCTGGCGATCATAATTTTTGCACCATCCTGTTGCAGTTTGGGCTCGCACCTGCGCATAGCGGTGAATATGCATGCGCAGTCATTTGATAATCGTCCGCTACGCAATTTTGCACAACAGCGTTCAGGTCTGAAAATATACTTCTGGTTAGATGGCTGAGTCTAATTACATTAGAATGGCAGCGGTTCAAGTGAAAATGAGTGGTGTCCTGCTGGTAAATGACAAGTAGCACGCCTAATTCATGAACATGATATTCAGCTCTTGGAGTTTGCACTAAATTAGCATCAATTCTCTAGCTCACTCAGCAGAATGATTCAAACATAAACAGTGTTAATATACTCTGGTTTAAAAGGCTAAGGGGGTCATTCCGAGTTGATTGCTTGCTAGCAGTTTTTCACTGGCATGCAAACGCTAAGCCGCCGCCCTCTTGCAGTGTATATTAGCTTTGCAATAGTGCGATCGCTTCCATCGCAGAACGGCTACAAAAATAAACAGTGCAGTTTTAGAGTAGCTCAAAACCTACTCAGCGCTTGCGATCACTTCAGACCATTCCGTTCCTGATTTGACGTCACAAACACACCCTGCGTTCGCCCAGCCACGCCTGTGTTTTTCCGAACACTCCCTGAACACGGTTAGTTGACACCCAGAGATCCCACTTCACCCAGAAACTGCGGTCTGCAGTGTGACTGAAAAGCTTCGCTAGAACTTGTGTGAAACTACATCGGCCGTTGTGAAAGTACGTTGCGCGTGCGCATTGCGCCACATACGCATGTGCAGAAGTGCCGCTTTTTTTTTGTTTTTTGCATCATCGCTGCACAGCGAACATTTTCAGCTAGCGATCAACTCGGTATGACCCCCTAAATTCCATTTGTAAGAGTAACGGCCGTACCAGTATACACAGTGAGTGTCCTGCTGGTAATGAAAAGGAAACTGGCCTGATAAAGGCGGATATCCTGCTTTTGTGGTTTCTCTTAACTAACACCAGTTGATAAGTTTATGACTCATAACATAAAACAGTTGTAACAGATATTTTTAAACAAATGTATCCGTTTAGCAGTCATTGTAGCAGTTTGTAGCTCTATGCTGCTGCAACGAAAATAAAGAATAAAGGAAAGAATATATTGTATATCTGTACCACTGTAGAGCGTATGGTATTAGTGTCCTGCTGTCATTTGAGATAGTCAAGAAAACCCAGTGTACACATAGGGGTAAATTTACTATGGTGGGAGATTTTTAGAACTGGTGATGTTGCCCATTTCAACCAATCAGATTCTACTTACCATTTATCTAGCTGCTTCTAGCAGATAATAGATATAATCTGATTGGTTGCTATGGGCAACATCATCAGTTCTAAAAATCTCCCACCTTAGTAAGTTTACCCCATAGAATTTATCCCACCAGATATAAGTAGTAATAAACTACAATAGTAGTATATATTACGTGTCCCAAAACCAGAGAGTTTACACTCAGGTATCTCATATATACAGTAGTACCTAGGAATTCGTGCCATACCAGAATCACATCATTTGTATGTAACAACATAAGATACTGTGCCTGAAAACGAAGAATGAGGACTTATAGGACCTACACACTGGGCGATTGCATTCAAAGATATGAACGATCTTGTTCATTAATGAACGAGATACCGGTCATATCTTTGAGTGTGGAGGCAACAGCGATGAACGATGCGCTGCCCCGCCAGCTCGTTCATCGTTGGTGCCCCATCGCTTGTGCGTGCAGGCCAATATGGACGATCCCATCCATATTTCCCTGCACTTCTATGGAGCAGGGTGACGGGGGGGAGCCACCGGGTCACCTGTCGGCCATATCAGTCATCAGGCAGCTCGACGGCGGATCTTTAAATGTGTAGAGCCCTTAAGAATCCTATGGATATAAGCACAATCGCATCAATTTGTATAGCACAGCCTCAGATCATAGGAGAGTAGGTCCATGCAGGGAAAGACCAAGGTGTACCACATTACTCTGTAGCTGTGCATGCAGAAACGTTTACACATAAAGGACAGTATTGCCTGCTGAGGGTGCTAAGTCTTACGAGCATATAGCTGCGACTAACATTAGCCTTAAATGAACAGCGCCGGCATCTCAGTCACGGAGGACTGGAGCGCCGTATACGGAGCCTGTGAGACGGGCGCCCCGTTCTGCGCAGATATCCGGGATGCAGGAGAGAAGACTCCTATTAGTCTTGTGCAATATCTTTAAGTTTCAAGGCAAAAACTAAAGATATTGTACATCATTAACGACCCGTGGGAGCGCGCATTGTTAACAATATAGTGAATACACACTGGACGATGTGAACGATATAATGGGGGTCATTCAGAGTTGATCGCACGTAGCAACTTTTTGCTGCGATCAACTAATCCCCGCCTATGGGGGAGTGTATTTTAGCATAGCAGGGCTGCGATCGCTTGTGCAGCCATGCTATACTTAAAAATGTTCCTGCAAAACAAGACCAGCCCTGCAGCTACTTACCCAGTGCGACGAATCCAGCGATGAAGGCCCCGGTCCTGACGTCAGATATCCTCCCTCTGTTCGCCTGGACACGCCTGCGTTCTTCTTACCACTTCCCGAAAACGGCCTCCAACAGTGAGTATCCGCCCCGGGCCGACTCTCTCAATCTTCTTTCCATCCAGCGCTGTGTCTTTTCTTCACACTAGGTGCTCCGTTGCCTGGTGACGTCTGTTGCCGGTGAACGGGGCGCATGCGCAATGTGCACGCCGCGCATGCTCAGTTCTGACTCGTTCGCACCACAGCAAGCAACCGCTGCGTGCGAACGGTCAGAATGACCCACATTGTCCGATCTACCAGATTGGAAGATATATCGGGTGCACATCGCCAAGTGTGTACCCAGTCTAAGTAGCTAAAACGTTGCACAGTTCATGTGTCCGACAGTGTGTACAGAGTCGCATGGCCGATTGAGATGCACAGTCTCAGAAACTTATTCAATGTTCATGGGTGGTGACTGGTAGATGGCTATTTAGAAGCACAGAGATACACTGACTTATAGGTGTGTTTTGGGAGAGTGGCGGCGGGGGAGGGTCACAGAATTGGTTGCCAACTCAGGTGCCTAATTCATGTTTGTATGCAACTGCAACTGTGATTGTCTAGGCTAAAGTTAGAAGGGCCTAATTCAGATCTGATCGCAGCAGCAAATTTGTTAGCTTATGGGAAAAGCCATGTGCAGTGCAGGTGGGGCAGATGTAACATGTGCAGAGAGAGTTAGATTTGTGTGGGGTGTGTTCAAGCTGAAATCTATATTGCAGTGTAAAAATAAAAGCAGGCAGTATCTACCCTGCACAGAAATAATATATATAACCCACCCAAATCTAACTCTCTCTGCACATATTATATCTGCCCTACCACCCCACGCAAACAGGGGCAAGTGCGCTGAGAACGGAGCACGGACATTACAAATGGGGGCGTGCCGTGAGTCAGGGGGCGTGAAATCATTGCTTAGCAATGGGACACTACCGCAGCAGGAGTGGGGGACAAAACAGAGCCGGGAGCTGCGCTCCGCGTGACGTTCCCAGCTCTCTGTGGAATGGACCGGCCCATCGGCCCTTCTGGCCTTTGCGGCTGTGTCAGGGACAAACACTTCTAATCACAAAAAAAGTAACATGCTGCAGAGACTACTGTAGCCTCGCGCTTTATACACGTTAGTTTTACTTTCCTTAAAAAATGACCGTCTTCAGTTTCAGGTTCACCCACTTTATTTACAAAAGGAAATATAATGTTTAGATGCAGAAGTGGTATAAATAAAAGGGGAAACAGATGACACACTGTAGACAATTGTGTGTTGCAATTTAAAAAAACAAAAAAAATGCACAGCAGCAATCAGGTCTGAATTACCCCCTACATCCACTGTATAACAATCTCAGCCTTCCTTTCCTTCCATTACTTCCCAAAAATTCCTGTCTGCACTGTCTGCTTTTACTACACCCCCTTCTCATTGTCCATTCTATAATACACCAGCTCCATTCTATATTATTCCTCAAAACACCACTAGAATCATGGCTCCTCGATCCTGTCCCATACCAATCCTCACTGCTAGGTCACACTCCACCCCCCCCTCAATTTCCAGACGACCCACACGCATTCGGAACCCAGCCAACCTGATCCCCATCTCCCCTGTCCCTTCTCTTCCTTTCTCCTGTGCACTCTGGAATACTAGATCAATCTGCAACAAGCTGCCAACTAGCCACTACCTCTTCATCTCCTACTCTTAACCATCACTGAAACCTGGCTTTCCTCTGTCACCACCTCCCCTGCTGCCCTCTTCTATGCAGGCCTCTCCTTCACCCACTCGGTCAGACCTGATGACTGCCAGTGTGGAGAAGTGGGCATCCTTCTCTCCCCAAACTGCACCTTAAATGTCATCCTACCTGGGCTCTCCCTCACCTTCTCCACCTTTGAGGTCACACTATCCGCCTCTTCTACCCCATTCACCTCATTGTGGCAGTGATCTACCACCCCTAATTGGTATTACAATCTCGGGTCTCTTGACCGCGCTATCCTGTCCTCCCTCCTCTTTCCACTATGACCTGTCCCAACCAGGCAGCCTCCTATAACTCTTCCCTAATCTCTGCTCTCCTCTGTCCCCCTCAGCCACTCCAAACCCCAACCCTGGCACACCAAAGTAACATGATTCTTACAAAAATGTTCACGCTCTGCGGAACGCTTCTGGAGGAAATCTCACTCTCTGGCGGACTTCCTTCATTTCAAGTTTATTCTCTCCTCATATAGCTCTGCTCTTTCCCTCGCCAAGCAATCTTTTTTCCTAGTGCTCATCTCTTCTCAGTCCTGCAGACCACATCATCTCTTTTAAACCTTCAACACTCTCCTTCGCCCCCCTCCTCCCTCACTGCCACCGACTTTGCCTCCTTCTTTATCTCCAAAATTGAGGAAATCCAAGTTCATATCTCCTCCCGTCACCCATCTGCTGACCCCCTGCCCCTTCATCCTTCCCCTCCATCTATCCCACCCTGTCCTCCTTCCGTCCCACTACAGATAAGGAAGTCCATTCCCTCATATCCTCCCCCTCTCAACCTGCCCCTTGGATCCCCTCCCGTCTTTTCCTCTCCCTCTCCCCCACTGCCTGTTACCACCTTGCTCACCTCTTCAACCTATCACTCTCTACCGGCATCTTTCCCTCACCATTCAAACATGCTCTGGTCTCACCTATTCTAAAAAAAAAAATAACCTCGACCCTTCATCACCCACTAGCTACCACCCCATCTCTCTTCTCCCATTCGCCTCCAAAATACTTGAACGACTGGTCTACAGCTGCCTCACAAGTTACCTCTCTGACAACTCCATCCTTGTTTTCATACAATCTGGCTTTCGCCCACTACTCTCCACTGAGACTGGCCTGGTGAAAGTCACCAATGACTTACTTTTGGCCAAATCCAGGGGCCACTTTCCTCTGCTTATCCTTCTAGACCTCTCTGCGACCTTTCACACCGTGGATCACCCTCTCCTCCTCCGCACACTCCAAAACATTGGCCTCACTAGCACGGTCCTTGACTGGTTTACCTCTTACCTCACTAACCGCTCCTTCTCTGTGCCTGTCTCCGGCACCACCTCACACCCTTCCAGCCTTCCTGTTGGTGTCCCTCAGGATTCTGTCCTTGGCCCCCTTCTGTTCTCCCTGTATACCTCTTCCCTGGTTGCGCTCATGAACTCCTTTGGACTTCAATACCACCTCTATTCTGATGACACACAACTCTACCTCTCCTCTCCTGATCTGTCCCCCTCTGTCCTCTCTCAGGTTTCCAGCTACATCTCTGCCATCTCCTCCTGCATGTTTGAGTGCTCTCTGAAGCTCAACATGGACAAAACTGAGCCAGAGTAACACCCCCTACCAATATCTCTATCACTGTTGACAACACCATCATCTCCCCTGTTCCCCAACTCCGCTGCTTGGGCGTCACTCTTGACTCCTCCCTCTCCTTAGCACCCCACATGCAAGCTCTGGCACAATCCTGTCAGTTCCAGCTACGCAAAATTGCTTGCATCAGGTCATTTCTCTCCCAGAGTGCAACTAAACTTATCATTCACTCACTGGTCATCTCACGGCTTGACTACTGCAACGTTCTCACTGGCCTCACTTTCTCCCCTCCAATCTGTCCTCAACTCCGCAGCTAGGCTTATCTTCCTCTCCCGCCGATCCACATCTGCCACTCCCCTTTGAAAAAATCTACACTGGCTCCCATTCCCCTACAAAAGCCTCTTCAAACTCCTCACCCTGACATACAAGGCCATCTCTAATTCCACTGCTCCCTACATCTCCAACCTCCTCTCCCTTCATACTCCCTCCCGCCCCCTACAGTTGGCCAATGACCATTGCCTCTCCTCTGCCCTGGTCACTGCTTCCCATGCTCGAGTTCAAGATTTTGCCCATGCTGCACCCCTTCAGTGG
This sequence comes from Pseudophryne corroboree, assembly GCF_028390025.1. Classification (NCBI taxonomy): domain Eukaryota; kingdom Metazoa; phylum Chordata; class Amphibia; order Anura; family Myobatrachidae; genus Pseudophryne; species Pseudophryne corroboree. The sequence goes on from NC_086446.1 coordinate 764,329,445, forward strand.
AACATGCTCCCTCGCTCCATTAGACTCTCCCCGACCTTGCAAAGCTTCAAACGGGCACTAAAAACCCACCAATCCATCAAAGTGTACCTTACGATGCATAACCTAGTCCTGAGGCTGGCTTATCTATCCCCATGCCTCATGCCTTGACCATCTCTGCTTTGCTTACATCCTGCCATCAGGCTACCTCCCGCTTGCTTACACCTCATTTCATCTGCCTGTCACCCCTTCCCACTACGTTGTTAGCTCCTCACAGCAGGGCCCTCTTTCCTCTTTTTGTTAAAGCCTTCTTCTCGACACATTTCATGCACAGCTCTCTCCTACTCAGCGACCATCTTTACCCGCTTTTTTCCTGCCAGTAAAGGCTCATCTCTATCCATGGCTGCAAGCTCCTAGTATTACGCTGATCACTCACTCGCTACTTACATCTAAGCTGTATTATGTTTTGAGAATTGTGGTGCTCTTTGTTACCTGTACTCTATTTTGTTATTTATCTACTGTAATGTTAAGTTTTGTCTCCCTGTACTGTCCTTTGTACGGCGCTGCGAAACACCTGTGGCACCTTATAAATATAATGTAATAATAATAATCCCGCACCTTTGGCGATCTTGGACGCCATTACACCCCACCCAATGTCTAATTTTATGTGAGCAAGTCCATTCCTGGATCTGAGCAGAAGAAGAGTTTCAGACAAAAAACTAATACTTTTTACAATTGTTGCCTATTTGTGTATTGAACGGGAAGGCCAAAAACATTGGGATAACATATAAGGTAAAAGTTGCATAACAAATGTTATTTGGGAAGACATAAAGGGAAGATCACAAGATAATATTATTTACCTACTGAAATGTTCCCAAGTTCACTTTGAGGAGTCTGCATTTATAAGGCTTGGGTGGAGGTGCTAGAGATATATTTACTAAATCAAACCCCTCTATTTATTATAGCTTATATAAACTTATAGCATTTACCCCTCAGTCTCCAGACCAGAACCACCCAGACCGTAGCTTAAGGAAGGGGGAGCTCCGTTATATGCAAGCCAATGGAACTGGGAGTATTAGGTGCTACAGTTAAATCACATAACTTTGTTTGAATACTTTTGCATCTACAGTATTACCTGCTAGTATGTTGGTTTAATTCATGTAGTGGTATTACTGACTTCAGTCAATAAATTTACAGATTGCATCCTAGATGGAGTAAAAAGAGTTATATAAAGTTTAGTGGCTGGGAAACAGGGACTGCCCTCCTTCTGCTGTTCATTCATCTTGCCAAAAATGGTATTGGACGAAGAACCCTAACCCAACCTGAAAGAAGAAAAGATAAGGTATCAAGCTTTGGGGGGGTGCGTTAAACACAGGCCCGGCACTACCTGACCAGCAAAGGGATGCAGAGCAGGTAGGCACCAGCCTGGAGAGGTGCTCTCCCTGCTCTGCATCCCCGCTGCTGAGACTGGCCTCCCTATTTTATTTAAATAAGTTTATCCCCTTTTTACTATTATACCCTCAGTGCCTCATAATCCTTAAAAAAATCACAGGCACCCGAGTGTGTATTCATATTAATGTACCCTGTTACCAATGATTAAAAAAATGTAATTAACCCCCAACATATAGGCAACTAACGAAATGATGATGGTCCCTTTTATACTGTATGACAGGGGTGTCAAACTCAAATTCATCGGGGGCCGCATCAGCAGTTTGGTCCCCATCAAAGGGCCGGTTGTATCTGTAGGTCAGTATATCCAAAATTTACCGCTCCACCTGCCTTATATGTGCCCAGCCATCTGCCCCCTTTTAAAGTGCCCAGCCATGTGCCCCCTTTTATAGTGCCCAGCCATGTGCCCCCTTTTATAGTGCACAGGTCCCCATTTTACACATTGCGGCAGGTACAGGTCCCCATTTTACACATTGTGGCAGGCACAGGTCCCCATTTTACACATAGCGGCAGGTACAGGTCCCCATTTTACACATTGTGGCAGGCACAGGTCCCCATTTTACACATAGCGGCAGGTACAGATCCCCATTTTACACATTGTGGCAGGCACAGGTCCCCATTTTACACATTGCGGCAGGCACAGGTCCCCATTTTACACATTGCGGCAGGCACAGGTCCCCATTTTACACATAGCGGCAGGTACAGGTCCCCATTTTACACATTGTGGCAGGCACAGGTCCCCATTTTACACATAGCGGCAGGTACAGGTCCCCATTTTACACATTGTGGCAGGCACAGGTCCCCATTTTACACATAGCGGCAGGTACAGGTCCCCATTTTACACATTGTGGCAGGCACAGGTCCCCATTTTACACATTGTGGCAGGCACAGGTCCCCATTTTACACATAGCGGCAGGTACAGGTCCCCATTTTACACATAGCGGCAGGTACAGGTCCCCATTTTACACATTGTGGCAGGCACAGGTCCCCATTTTACACATTGCGGCAGGCACAGGTCCCCATTTTACACAGTACGCTGGCAAGTGTCCCCATTTTACACATTGCGGCAGGCACAGGTCCCCATTTTACACATTGCGGCAGGCACAGGTCCCCATTTTACACAGTACGCTGGCAAGTGTCCCCATTTTACACATAGCGGCAGGCACAGGTCCCCATTTTACACAGTACGCTGGCAAGTATCCCCATTTTACACATTGCGGCAGGCACAGGTCCCCATTTTACACAGTACGCTGGCAAGTGTCCCCATTTTACACATAGCGGCAGGCACAGGTCCCCATTTTACACATAGCGGCAGGCACAGGTCCCCATTTTACACATAGCGGCAGGCACAGGTCCCCATTTTACACATTGCGGCAAGTGGTGGAGGGAGGGAGAGAGAGAGAGAGAGAGAGGAAGGGAGAGGGGCTGACTTACATTTGAAGAGGTTCTCGCCGCTCTTCAGCCGCCTCTCCCTCCTCGTCTGCGCGGCTCCCTTCTCCCTCCTCCGACGGGGTTTCGTTGAATGACGCGTTTGCGCCGTGACGTCACGACGCAATCGCGTCATTCCGCGAAACCCCGCCCCCCCGAGCTGGGCACTCGGGAGAAGGGGGTTTCATGGCGGCGGCACCGCGGGCCATCAGACGAGGTCTGGCGGGCCGGATTTGGCCCGCGGGCCTTGTCTTTGACACCCCTGCTGTATGATATTCCACACCCTCATTCATATTAGAAAAACAGCTGGATCAAGAAGGGCTCCCAGCATATTTGGCACCTCAGTGACTATGGTCTATTGAAAAATGGTCTCTACAATCATACCACACTGCACATGCCCAATCTTGTCCGATCTTGGAAGCGAAACAGTGTTGGGCCTGGCAAGTACCTGGTGGTTGACCACCTGGAAATACCAGGCTTTATAGATTTTAGTCCATAGAGAGTCTAACACAGAAGAAGGACCTTCTCGCTGATGGACCCCGTTGTATCCCGGTGTATCAGCCGGTTATATAGACTTGCAATCAGATTTCAGTTTGAGCACTAATTGCTCAGAGCCTTTGGGGAACTGAAATTTTTTTTAAGACCGACCTAATAAAAGTTATTTTTAAAAAAACAAACCGTTTATATCTTCATGCTATTAAAAGCTATTGTTTCTGAATGTCGAGTGCTCCCTCCCAGGGTATTCTTTTTTTCTCCTTTTGTATTTTCCTAAATACCTGTTTACAAATCCACGGGAGCACCACTGACCATCACAATTACTCACCTAAAAATTGTCTTACCATATAGGTATATAAGTGATATATATTGGGGGTCAACCTATCAGTCTGTTTTCTCCGGTAATAACCGTCTTCTCATTACATCAAATAAGATCCTGTGTGGCTCTTCCAAACCACAACTTCCTACCTCTCATGATGATGCAAGTGCTTCTCTAGACTGTAGAAGAGGTGTCAAAAAATGAAAAATGGAAAATCAGTGTTAAAAAAAAACACTAATGCCGTAGGAGAAACTGTATGTTCAGAAACATCACAAATTCCTTTAGGACAGTCTAAGTGTATCCATGAGTGGTATGTGTGACGCCTTCCTTTCTGAGACTGTACTCACAGAGAAGCCTCTTTCCACCATTTTTGCATCCTCTGCAAATGTCAGTAGCAGAAGTATAGCTGGTGATAAAGAAATTGAGGATGCCACTGTTGAAGTGCAACAAGTTCTGTGGCATATTTGTGTAGATTATGCCAGTGTTTATGAAAATGTTGATGATGAGGATGAGGATGCTTTTGTGTAAGTCAGGCACAGGTGGAAGCATTTATTGCCCGTAATAAAAGGCCATTGTCGCGTTTGGGCATAAGACCAAAAAATTCACCTCCTGTGTGTAGAATTATTTCTACCCAAAACCTGACAACACTTATCTAGCCATCTGTAGTGTTTGTAAAGCCACAGAAAGTAGAGATAGTGACCATAACCATCTAGGAATCTCCTCCATGTTACGTTATTTACTGCAAGTTCATGGAAAGTTTTTGGAAAAATCAGAAATTTATGCTATAAAAATAACCATCATCAATAACCTTACTAATGATCGGAGTTACTCCTAGATCCAGGATAAGGCTATGTGACTCCTCTCCTATACAGGATTCCTCAGAAGAATCCTTGAGCACTAGGCCTAGAAGTTGATCTTCATTCCAGAAGGGGACCAAGAAGACTACTAGTAGTTTCAAACAGCAAATGACCATTAAATAATATTTTGCAAGAGGAAACAAGTATGACAGTTGTCATCCAGTCGCACAGTGGATCCCCGACGCTATGACGGCTATCTGCATCCAATATCTACCATTAATGCCATGGACTTTAGACAGTTAATTGAGGTCCTGTGTCCATGCTACCAAATTCCATCTCGATTCAATTTCACTAGACAAGCAATTCCTTGGCTGTACCAGGATGTTTAAAAAAAAAACTAATTATTGCGCAACAAAATTCCATTGTACCTACTGTCCACTTAACCACTGATATGTGGACAGCAGAACTGGGCAAACTAGAGATTACATGACTGTGATAGCCCATTTGGTGGGTGAATCACCTTCAGCAGCAGGAATAGCAGCAGCAGGATCAAGATGACATCCCAGCGGTCGGGATCCAGGCCGCGAGCGCAGCGTGTGCCCTCATGGGCTCACTGCGCTCACCACGCTTTGGGCCTGGTGTCAACCAAGGGTTCTATTCCACCTCGGGTGGTGGTGTGAACCACCACCCGAGTGGGGATACCAGCCGGCGGTCGGAATCGGCATTTCACCTGGTGTCAGGATTTTGGTGTTGGGGATCCAGATAGCCAGGATCCCGACTGGCATAAACTTACTGCCTCCCACTAACAAACAACTCCAGCTCATTCAGAGGCAGGCTACTCTCTGTATCACCAGCTTCACTAAAAGTCATACCCACTGGCATACTTTTAGAAAAGCTAAGGTATGTCATAGCAAAATGGCTTACCCTGCTTGGACTCTCCTCAAGACTTGTGATTTCTGATAATGCCACAAATATTGTAAAAGCATTACAGCTGGGTGAACTCTAACACATCCCATGTTTTGCTCACACAATCACCTTGGTGGTACAGAATTTTTTAAGAAATGATGCAGGAGACTGCAGTGCCTGCAAGAACAATCAATTTGCCCTGCCATCAGCCGAAGCAAAGGTAGTAACAAGGTGGAATTCCACCCTTTATATGCTTCAGTGTATAGAAGAACAGTAAAAAGCCATCCAATGCTACACAACAAGCCAAGACATTGGGATAGAAGGACGAATGTACCTTACTGCACTACAGTGGAGAAAAATGTACGTGTTGTACAAGGTGCTTAAACCATTTGAAGTAGTTATCTGTGAAGTTAGTTCAGACACAGCCAGCTTGAGTCAGATTGCTCTAATTAGAATTTTGGAAAAGCAGCTCAAGAAATTGAAAGAGGAGATGAAACAGTTATTTCGCCAAGTATGTTGGACTTGTACATTAAGTTCTTTATTTGCTTTGCTAGGATCCATGGGTTATTGATATCTTAAAATTTGACCAGTACATTTTAGCAATCATGCTTGGCCCTAGGTTAAGTTGTACATCATGTCGTTCTTTACAAATGATCCAGATATTAAGAGAAGCAATGAGCTCCTGGTGAGCAAGTCGTTAGCTACTCCTTCAGTTTCTCTGGCAACTGCTGCTGCCAGGAAAAAAAACTGAGCTTTTCCAAAAGGAACACTGGTAAGGCAGATGCTCCAACACAACATTATGACATCTGGTTGAGTCTAAAAGATTTGCCCAAAATTAGTGACACCTCTACAATAACTCCATCTGTTATGGTCAACATCCAAAGAATGGAAGCACCTCAAGTGGTACATGACATGATGACGTCTCCTCCTTGTTTCTCCGGCAACTGCTGTCAGAAATAAAACAAGTCAGCTTTCACAAGATACTCAGGAGTGATGAAGAGGAGTTAACACAACATTTTGATATATGGTCAGGTCTGAAAGAATTCCCCAAAATTAGTGACACCTCTACTGTAACTCTATCAGATATGCTCAACATCCAAAGAATGGTGGAGGATTATTTAAATTACAGCATACAAACAGGCATGTCATAGAGTCCCTTTGAGCTTTGAGTATTGGAAGGAACAAAAGGCAATTTGGAAGCCCTTGAAAAAACTCACTTTGCATTACTTTAGCTGCCCACCCACCACTGTGTACTCAGAAATAGGTTTCAGCATAGCTGGGAACTTTGTCAGCGGTCGGTGTAGGAGACTACTTCCTTAACATGTGGAAAAGATGATATTCTTCAAAATTAACTTGAAATTCCATGAGGAAGACATTTACTGGCAAATACATCAAAGTACAGATACTTCTGTACTTGTGGATTCCAACGGGAATTAGTTAATATTGTATGAGGATGATGTGCACACTGATGAGGGTGAGGATAATGATGATGACAACATCTTGCCACTATATTGATCATTTACAACACTTTTAGCTGCTTGTTTTGCAGTGGGCCAAACAATCCAAGCACTTCAGCCTCAACAGTGGCAGTCCCTGTCACTGAAGTGCTTGTTTTTTAAACTGTGCATGTCCTTTTTAATATCCAACATAAGGGTGGTTGGGAGGGCCCAAGAACAATTTCATCTTACACCATTTTTCTTTTCTGCAACTGTTGTGTCTCAATGTTTCATAGATGTGTTATAAACTGCCATGTGCCTCTGCTCTGTTGCTTAGTAACCAGCCGGATCACTGCAGCCTTTGGCCAATATTGGTAAAAGCAATATTATGAGCTGTGAGGTGGTCAAAATGGAGTGGAAAAGACAGGAAATGAATGTTATTGAGGTTACTAGTACTATCAGAAAAGGCCCAAATTATGTGACTTTAGCAGTTTTTCTATCAATTTTTGAAAAGATACAGATCCATAACCTAAACACATGAGGATGTTTTTTTTTTGCAAAACCAAGTTAATACAGGCCTAAAACCAAAGCATGGGGGTCGGCACACATCTCTACTTAATATTTAAGCAATGGAAAGCAAGCATACCAGTTTGTATGTTCAAGCTTGATTAAGGGATACAGACAGACTAAGCTGATAACTAATTCTAGTTACATGAACTCCAAGCTTCCCAGCCTTCATCCTAACTGAGCCCCTCAACAAAATTATACATCCACTGTCAGAAGATAAAGCCCCCAAAAAGACATAGGTGGTCATTCCGACCTGATCGAAGCTGTGCTAAATTTAGTACAGCTACGATCACTGACACAGACACGCCCCGCATGTCTGGCCCGGCCCCACCGCACAAGTACAAAAGCATCACACAGCGGCGATGCTTTTGTACTTTTAGACTAACTCCCAGCCAGTGCAGCTCCTGCGGCTGGCCAGGAGTTACTTGTTGCTGCCAGGGTCGCAGCGGCTACGTGTGACATCACGCAGCCGCTACGGCTTGCCCCCACCAAATGGTCTGGCCATGCCTGCGTTGGCCAGGCCACAGCCCAAAAATGGAGTGTGACAAGAACACTGGAATAGTGTTTGAGGGCAGGTATGTTTGTCCCAGGTTCTTGTCTTACATGTATTAGAAAAATGAAAACTTCTAGGAAAATGTTTTGTTTTGTCAAAACCTTTTCAGTTTATTGAAAAAGCTGTATAATGGCCCTGAAAGAGAGATAGGACAAGTTCCAGACGTTGGGCCCAGTTCGGGTCTTTGGCCTCACAGAAGGCTAATCAGAGTTTCAGCTGTGTAAGAGTGTTATAGGGCTGCTGGCCTGATCAGTGTGTGCAGACTGCCTGAGGAGACTGGAGAATCTCTGAAGAGAGAAACACGCTTCTTTATGCAAGTGACCATACAGGGTTTACTGGAGAATTCTGTGTTTTTGTTTAGTGATAGTTAGGAATGTCCTGTGTTTAGTTAGTGCCGGAGAGGCAAGGTATTTTCTATTGATGTTTGTTTTATGTTCTGCTCAATAAAACTGGTTGTGGCCAGTTGCACCACAAACTGGACTTGTATGATTCCTCAGCTGCTGCTTGCTGCCATTTACCCCAGGAAACGGCACCTTGTTCCCTTACAGTGTTACAACTTTGTGGAGAATGCGAGCATTCCATTCTGCGCATAAGTGAAAGCAGCAGCTTTATGAGGCCTGCAGAAAATGGTGGTTTATGCAGATACATCCCAGTGTGAAGTTGCTGAGACTCACCCCTGAGGGTTTGCTTTATGTCCTGGGTGAAAGCAGCTACAAAGCCGCCTGAAAAATCTGTCGACATGGAGGAACTGCTTAAAGCCCTGTTGCACGCTACTGTGGATCAGCAGGAGGCCAACAGACAGCAGCAGGTGGCAATGAAGGAAAATTGGAGGCAACAGCATCAAGATAGAGAGGCCTTAGAAGAAGTGGTGCAGAGCCTTGCAGCCCGGGTTGGAGATGTGGCAGTCAGTGCTCTGACCATCTCTAGTTCTGTACGGGCCAGTCACTTCCTGCAGAAAATGACAGAGGCTGATAATGTGGAGGCCTGCCTGACCACATTTGAAAGCACCGTCGAGCATGAGAACTGGCCGAAAGAACAGTGGGCCAGTCTTCTGGCACCTTTTTTGTCAGGTGAGCCCCAAAAAGCGTACTTTGATTCAAGCCCTGCTGAGGCTCGGGACTATGATAAACTAAAGACTGAGATCCTGACCCACCTGGGAGTCACGCTGTCAGTACGAGCACAATGGGTGCACCATTGGGTGTACGCCATGGAGAAGCCTCTTCGCTCCCAGATGCACAACCTTATTCAGCTAGCAAAAAAATGGTTACAGCCAGAGACATTAACTGGTCCCCAGATGGTTGAAAGAGTCATCATGGACTGCTATTTGAGATCTTTGCCCGTGTTCCTACGCAGGTGGGTGAGCCATGGAAACCTGGATACTGCGGACCAATTAGTGGACATGGTAGAGAGGTATTTGGTGGCAGAGGAACTACTGATGACCACCCAGCAACCCATAAATCCTTGACAGCGCCCTTCAGTAAAGACTGGTAAGACTGTTCCGTGGGAAAACGTTGCTGGGCGGTTAAGAGAACGCAAGGCTGGAGAGACTGTAAATACTGGCCCTGGAGACAGGCCAATGGGGTTAGAAAGGTCTATGCTGCCCAAACGGGTTGATAATCATGTGGTTAAATGTTTTAGGTGTGGTATGCTAGGTCATGTTATTGGCAATTGCCCAGTTACGCAAGAACCCATGCAATGTGATGCTGCCTTTGAATGACGCAGAATGTCTTTCTTTGCTAGGTTAGCCTGTACTGTGGTACCTTCACCTGAGCGGGAAAAACAAATGTGTGACGTGTTCTTAGAGGGTAACCGGGTAGAAGCCTTGCTAGATTCAGGAAGTTTAGTTACCCTTGTGAAAGCTGGGTTAGTGAACCCCTTAAAGGTCCAGCAAATACCTATTGGGGTAACTTGCATACATGGGGATACCCAACATTATGTCACTGCTGAAGTGAATATAGAAACTTGTTGTGTGTCAGCAATTGTTAAAGTAGGACTGGTCCCCACCTTGGTGCATGAGGCCATAATAGGGAGGGATTTTCCTCATTTTTGGAAACTGTGGGAAACATGTTTATCAACAGATGTGAGAAGTAAAGAGCCAGTTGATAATAATGATGATTTTATGGATGTACGTGTGTCTTCAGAACTTTCTGACCCTTTGTCTTTTGCTAGTTTGGCTGGGGAAGTGACAGATGGGGAGTCCAGTGAGGGCCCTCTTGCTGGAAACAGAGACATAGTAATTAGAACTGAAAGCATGCCTGTCCTGGAGGTAAAGAAGGATCTGTTTGCGTCTGAACAGTTAAAGGATCCTACCTTGATAAAGGCTAGAGAGAATGTTAAGATTGTTAATGGGGAACCTGTGGTGCCAGGTGACAGGGTTACATATCCCCACATGGCCACCTGTAATGGGCTCTTGTACCATATTGTCAAAAGGGGTGAGGATGTGGTGGAACAGCTGGTAGTTCCCCAGCCTTATCGGAGAACGGTACTAGATTTAGCTCACAGTCACGTCACAGCAGGACATTTAGGGGCAGAAAAAACCACTGAAAGAGTTTTACAAAGGTTCTTTTGGCCAGGGGTTTATAAAGAAGTGTCTGAATATTGTTCTTCCTGTCCTGAATGCCAGTATCATGCCCCTAGACCCCATTCCAGGAGCCCATTAGTTCCCATGCCTATTATAAAAGTCCCATTTGACAGAATAGCCATGGATCTCGTGGGGCCCTTGTTAAAGTCCGCTCTGGGCCATCAGTATATCCTGGTAATAATGGACTATGCCACTCGATATCCTGAGGCTGTTTCTTTACGCACTATCACAACCAAGGTGATAACTAGGGAGCTGGTGCAGGTTTTTAGTAGAGTGGGAATACCAAAAGAAATTTTGACTGACCACGGTACTCCATTTATGTCAAGGATAATGAAAGAATTGTGCAAATTATTTAAGGTCACTCACCTCAGGACGTCCATCTACCATCCCCAAACTGATGGGTTGGTGGAAAGGTTTAATAAAACATTAAAAAGTTTGTTAAAAAAGGTTGTTGATAGAGATGGGAAAAACTGGGAATGTTTGTTGCCCTACTTGTTAATGGCCATCAGAGAAGTTCCTCAGTCCTCTACTGGGTTTTCTCCATTTGATTTGTTGCATGGTAGACATCCCAGAGGGCTGTTAGACATTGCCAAAGAGATGTGGGAAGGACAGCCCACTCCTTATAGAAGCGTTATTGAACATGTAACACAAATGCAAGATAGGGTTGGAGCCATGGTACCTATTGTCAGAGAGCACATGGAACAGGCCCAAAGTGCTCAACAGAGGGTATATAACCGGAATGCCAAGATATATGGGAATTTGCTCCCTGAGATAGCGTTCTTGTTTTGGTACCCACTGTGGAAAGCAAGTTCCTAGCTAAATGGCAGGGTCCATTTGAGATTAGGGAAAAAGTGAATGAGGTTAATTACAAAGTATACCAACCAGGAAAGAGAAAACCCGAACAAATCTACCATGTTAACTTAATCATACCCTGGAAAGATAGGTTGTCTCTGTCAGCAGAACCTTGCCCTTCGGTGTTTTCACCTCGGTTGCTTTCCGCAGTAAAGGTGTCAGAGACATTATCAGCTGATCAGAACAATCAGGTTAAAGAATTTCTCAACCAAAATAGGGAGATATTTTTAGAGCTGCCTGACCGAACGACCATAATAAAACATGACATTGTCACAGAACCAGGGGTCAGGGTCCATTTAAAGCCATATAGGATTCATGAAGCTCAGCGAGAAGCTGTTTCTAAAGAAGTTAAAAACATGTTAGAACTTGGAGTCATAGAGGAATCTAACAGTGAGTGATCCAGTCCCATAGTTCTCATCCCGAAGCCAGACGGTAGCATACGCTTCTGTAATGACTTTTGTAAGTTAAATGAGGTGTCCAAATTTGACACATACCCCATGCCCCGTGTGGATGAGCTTATAGAAAGGCTGGGAACAGCCAGGTTTCTCACCACGTTGGACCTGACCAAAAGATTACTGGCAAATACCTTTAACTGATAGCGCAAAAGAAAAAACAGCCTTTTCGGTTCCGGAGTGGCTGTACCAGTATAAGATGTTGCCCTTTGGGTTGCATGGAGCTCCAGCAACCTTTCAACAGGCGATGGATAAAATTTTGAGGCCCCATAGAAAATATGCAGCTGCCTATTTGGATGATGTGGTAATTCACAGTACGGACTGGGGGTCCCATTTGGTTAAAGTACAAGCAGTACTGGACTCAGAGAAGCAGGGTTAACTGCTAACCCAAAGAAGTGCTGCCTCGCAATGGAGGAGGTTAAATACTTGGGCTTCACCATAGGTAGAGGTCTGATTAGGCCCCAATTGAATAAAATTCATGCTATTCAAAACTGGCCTCGTCCAGTGAATAAAAAACAGGTAAGGGCTTTTTTTGGAAATAACTGGGTACTATAGATGGTTTATTTCCAATTTTGCGACCACAGCAGTGCCGTTGTCAGACCTTACCAAAGGGAAGCAGTCAAATATGGTGAAATTGAACCCTGATGCAGAAAAAGCATTCCAATCGTTAAAAGTGGCTTTGTGTTCACAACCTGTATTGATAACACCAGATTTTCAAAATAATTTGTTGTACAGACAGATGCCTCAGAGGTAGGGATAGGGGCTGTGTTGTCCCAAACCAGAGATGGGGATGAACACCCTATCACTTATTTGAGTAGGAAACTCAATGAGCATGAAAAAAGGTATGCCATTGTGGAAAAGGAGGCTTTGGCCATTAAGTGGGAACTAGATACCTTGAGATATTACCTCTTGGGTAGACAATTCAGACTAGTGACAGATCACGCCCCTTTAAAATTGATGTATGTAAATAGAGGTCAGAATGCTCCGGTAACTAGATTGTTTCTAGCATTGCAGGATTTTAAGTTTACTGTTGAACATAGACTGGGTACACATTTGGCCAATGCAGATGCATTGTCCTGCATCTTCTGTTTGGGGGCTACAAGCCCCTAGGTCAAAACAGGGGAGGGGGATATGTGACAATATCACTGGAATAGTGTTTGAGGGCAGGTATGTTTGTCCCAGGTTCTTGTCTTACATGTATTAGAAAAATGAAAACTTCTAGGAAAATGTTTTGTTTTGTCAGAACCTTTTCAGTTTATTGGAAAAGCTGGATAAGGGCCCTGAAAGAGAGATAGGGCAAGTTCCAGACGTTGGGCCCAGTTCGATTCTTTGGCCTCACAGAAGGCTAATCAGAGTTTCAGCTGTGTAAGAGTGTTATAGGGCTGCTGGCCTGATCAGTGTGTGCAGACTGCCTGAGGAGACTGGAGAATCTCTGAAGAGAGAAAGATGCTTCTTTATGCAAGTGACCATACAGGGTTTACTGGAGAATTCTGTGTTTTTGGTTAGTGATAGTTAGGAATGTCCTGTGTTTAGTTAGTGCCAGACAGGCAAGGTATTTTCTATTGAGGTTTGTTTTATTTTCTGCTTAATAAAACTGGTTGTGGCCAGTTGCACCACAAACTGGACTTGTATGATTCCTAAGCTGCTGCTGCTGCCAATTACCCCAGGAAACGGCACCTTGTTCCCTTACAGTGTTACAGGAGGTTAAACACCACCGTGCTGCCCCCTCCTACCCAGTGACTGCCTCTGCTTGTCAATCAGGCAGAGGCGATCACTAGGCAACAATGGCCGTCATCCATCTGGCATGCGCCGGCGCACTCAACCAATCGCACCGCTGCAAAAAACTGCAGGGTGCGATCGGATTGGAATGACCCCCATAAGCCTTTGGAAGCTCCAGACACCAAGCATGCCTCATTGTAACATCTCCCTATAATGAGAGTGTTCCCTGCTGCACATTATGTAGCATATATGCTTATTGTATATTGGTCTATTATTATTGCTGGACACAGGTCATCATTTCATACCTGGTCATGTACAATATTCTCATTCAGTAAATACTGGCAATCAGTGGACTACGTTCATATTCAGCACACAAATATCCCTACAGGACTGGTGGCAAACAATAGTACACTAATATAATCAAAGATTATGGACTACTGTAAAAAAGATTTTATATATATATATATATATATATATATATATACACACATATACACACATACATACATACATACATACATACATACATACATACATTACATACCACACTGCTCAAAAAAATAAAGGGAACACTTAAACAACACAATGTAACTCCAAGTCAATCACACTTCTGTGAAATCAAACTGTCCCCTTAGGAAGCAACACTGATTGACAATCAATTTCACATGCTGTTGTGCAAATGGAATAAACAGGTGGAAATTATAGGCAATTAGCAAGACACCCCCAATAAAGGAGTTGTTCTGCAGGTGGTGACCACAGACCACTTCTCAGCTCCTATGCTTTCTGGCTGATGTTTTGGTCACTTTTGAAAGCTGGCAATGCTTTCACTCTAGTGGTAGCATGCAACAGAGTCTACAACCCACACAAGTGGCTCAGGTAGTGCAGCTCATCCAGGATGGCACATCAATGCGAGCTGTGGCAAGAAGGTTTGCTGTGTCTGTCAGCGTAGTGTCCAGAGCATGGAGGCGCTACCAGGAGACAGTCCAGTACATCAGGAGACATGGAGGAGGCCATAGGAGGGCAACAACCCAGCAGCAGGACCGCTACCTCCGCCTTTGTGTAAGGAGGAACAGGAGGAGCACTGCCAGAGCCCTGCAAAATGACCTCCAGGAAGCCACAAATGTGCATGTGTCTACTCAAATGATCAGAAACAGACTCCATGAGGGTGGTATGAGGGCCCAACATACACAGGTGGGGGTTGTGCTTACAGCCCAACACTGTGCACGACGTTTGGCACCAAGATTGGTAAATTCGCCACTGGCGCCCTGTGCTCTTCACTAATGAAAGCAGGTTCTCACTGAGCACATGTGACAGAAGTGACAGAGTCTGGAGACGCCAAGGAGAACGTTCTGCTGCCTGCAACATCCTCCAGCATGACCGGTTTGGCAGTGGGTCAGTAATGGTGTGGGGTGGCATTTCTTTGGGGGGCTGCACAGCCCTCCATGTGCTCACCAGAGGTAGCCTGACTGCCATTAGGTACCGAGATGAGATCCTCATACCCCTTGTGAGACCATATGCTGGTGCGGTTGGCCCTGGGTTCCTCCTAATGCAAGACAATGCTAGACCTCATGTGGATGGAGTGTGTCAGCAGTTCCTGCAAGATGAAGGAATTGATGCTATGGACTGGCCCACCTGTTCCCCAGACCTGAATCCAATTGAGCACATCTGAGACATCATGTCTCGCTCCATCCACCAACACCATGTTTCACCACAGACTGTCCAGGAGTTGGCGGATGCTTTAGTCCAGGTCTGGGAGGAGATCCCTCAGGAGACCATCTGCCACCTCATCAGGAGCATGCCCAGGCGTTGTAGGGAGGTCATACAGGCACGCAGAGGCCACACACACTACTGAGCCTCATTTTGACTTGTATTATGGACATTACATCAAAGTTGGATCAGCCTGTAGTGTGTTTTTCCACTTTAATTTTGAGTGTGACTCCAAATCCAGACCTCCATGGGTTAATAAATTTAATTTCCATTGATAATTTTTGTGTAATTTTGTTGTCAGCACATTCAACTATGTAAAGAACAAAGTATTTAATAAGAATATTTCATTCATTCAGATCTAGGATGTGTTGTTTTAGTGTTCCCTTTATTTTTGAGAGAGAGAGAGAGAGAGAGAGAGAGAGAGAGAGATGGTGATGGGTGCATTGCTCTGTTGCTCTGCTGTGACCGCTGATGAAGGTCAAAGAGATCGAAAACGTTTGGGATTTAGCAAGTATCAAATAAAATTACTGCATTTGAAATCTGGTGAGTGCTCCTTCACTCTTCTCTATATCTGGACACCCTTATTTGGGACTCCTTGGATGACACCCCGGTGTAAACGTTTCATGGAGTACGGCTTTAAATTATATATATATATATATATATATATATATAGTTAGTGTGTTTTCTACTTAATTTGTGCACTATTATGATTTATTTTCCATATTTTGCAGTACGCACAGATTTAGTGATCAGTTTACTGTATATTCCCCCAAAATACTAACTTTAACTGGATGCATCCATTGTAAATAGGGTATCCGATCTTTAGGTTAACCCTGTCTAAGTCAACAGGTATGGAAGGTCGACACGGTCATTAGGTCGACATACTTTTTTTTTTTTTCATTTTGGGGGGTTTCAGGACCTTTTCATTTCCCCTCTATCCAAGTGGGCATAGAGTGTGTTATAAACCTTGTGGCGAGCGTAGCGAGCCACCGTGCACGAAGCGTGGAGAGTGAAAAGAGCTCCACATTTCAACTGTCAGTGGTCCCAGATAGAAATTCTGATCCAGAACACCCCCCCCAAAAAAAAAAACTGTCGACCCTTTGTGTGTCAACCTTGCCCATGTTGACCTAATAACCATGTCCACCTTCCATACCTGTCAACCAAGTCATGTGTCGACCTACTTACTTTCATCCTGCAGTGGTCAACCTAGTGACTGTCAACCTAGATAGGATCGACCCAACGATCCAGAATCTGTAAATAGCCACCGTGAGTGTCCTATTGCTGGAATACATATTTGTGTATTTTCCCATAGTATATCGTTGTTGAGTTCATTAGTACAGTAAGTACTGAGGCCAGGAAGGCGGTGGGGAACGTAAAATGAAATAAAATAATTACCTTTGATGATACAGGTGACTAGATGCAGATTCATCATGAATATGGAGTCGCTCTAGAATTATGCGGATGTTCACTTTGAATACAAAAGTAACCAAGTCCATCTCTTGTACATAATATCACAGTGATGGGGTAATGGTCTCCCATTAGCCACTGTGTTAGTAGGGTCCCTACAATCAGATGTAGGACCTCATTCAGTAAGGACCGAAAGTTCCGCTAAACAGCAGAATCTGCAATCCTTTTGCTCGCAAGCTGGGGGCCGCCCATCGCAGGGCAAGGCCGCCCGGCATGCAAACTCCCGCCCAGCGATGCAATCACGCTGAAATAGCAATCAAGCCTCAGTGTCCGCGTGATCACTGATATTGTGGATGCCTCCTGCCGACGCAGCCTGGCAGCGATGAATAGGAGTCCCGCCGTTATTTCTCCTATTGCAGCAGCTGTGTGTGATGATGCTCAGCCGCCCCAATAATGTCCACGCCATGCCCCCATTCATGCTGCAGTTTCGTCAACGTCCCCCCTGCCCCACGAACGCCTCTGCCTGTCAATCAGGCAGAGGCATTCGCATTTAATGTGGGTGACCTGCGCATGTGCCTGCAGGGCGAACGCGAAGACTACGGTTGGATCGCAAATTGCGATCCAACCTGAATTAGCCCCATAGCCTGGACCTCTGCAAATCACCAGCTCTGTGTTAGAGCCGGATTCTGAGTTGGATATACTGCCAATGGCGGACGCAGTTGAGCGATTTGTTTCTTCTGCGCATGACTCTAAGACGCACTGAGTAGTCGCTTCCAGATTCCATGCGCAGAGATTTGTAGTTGCGACTGAGACACACGTTTCAGGAATGTCTTGAAAATGTATTGGGTGTCCTGGGCGGTGACAGGATAAAGTACCAGCCAATCGGCTCCTAACTGCCATTTTGCAAAGCCTGTGGCATGGCAGTTTGGAGCAGATTGGCTGGTACTTTATCTCTGTCCATTTTATCTCCATCCAAGGCTTAGTAAATAGACCCCCTAAAGGGGGACATGTACTAAGCAGTGATAAATGTGGAGAAGTAAGCCAGTGGAGAAGTTGCCCTTGGCAACCAATCAGCATCGACTTAACATTTATAATTTGCATACTATAAAATTGTACAGAGCAGCTGATTGGTTGCCAGAGGAACTTCTCCACTGGCTCACTTCTCCACTTTTACCACTGCTTAGTACATGTCCCCCTAAGTCACAGTCAGTGGAGCCAATTCAATTGTTGAGACCTTGCATGATCTGCAGCTGCGCAGATCTACAGTCATTATGTTATGGGGGACCTGTGTGGGATGTGAGCTAACACAAGTGGAATTTCCCTGCCCGGATAACCCACAATGTATTATCCTGTGAGGCTACAGACTCCTGCATAATAGTATAGTCACTATTATTTGGAAGTAAGGCATTTGATGGGAAAAACCCAGTATTACTCACAGGAAGCAGTCTGCAGGAAGCTCAGGGGGAGGACAGTAATACAATGATGCCTGGTGCTTGACTTTGGGAGAAATTCTTTGGGTGTTTGTTTTTAATTAGCTGACCACCGAAAGTACATGAGGCTTCAACAGCATAGCAGTCATTATAGCATTCAGGAATAACGTATATGGAAACAATTTGTCTACAATAGAATTAAAAATAGCTGTGATAAATGTGGAAATGCGGGGCATAGATTCCACTGCACAGCAGATGTGCTGTAATTAATTCGCTGGCGGAAAGTACAATCACCCATCTGTATAAGAGAAAATAACTAGCAAGGGTGGTCATTCCGAGTTGTTCGCTCGCAAGGCGATTTTAGCAGAGTTGCTCACGCTAAGCCGCCGACTACTGGGAGTGAATCTTAGCTTCTTAAAATTGCGAACGATGTATTCGCAATATTGCGATTACAAACTTCTTAGCAGTTTCAGAGTAGCTTCAGACTTACTCGGCATCTGCGATCAGTTCAGTGCTTGTCGTTCCTGGTTTGACGTCATAAACACACCCAGCGTTCGCCCAGACACTCCCCCGTTTCTCCAGCCAATCCTGCGTTTTTTCCGGAAACGGTAGCGTTTTTTCCCACACGCCCATAAAACGGCCTGTTTCCGCCCAGTAACACCCATTTCCTGTCAATCACACTACGATCGCCGGAGCGATGAAAAAGCCGTGAGTAAAAATCCTAACTTCATAGCAAATTTACTTGGCGCAGTCGCAGTGCGGACTTTGCGCATGCGCACTAAGCGGAAAATCGCTGCGATGCGCTGAAATTTACCGAGCGAACAACTCGGAATGACCACCAAGATTCAAACAGGAAAGAAAAGCAACATAAAGAGAGAGGTGTAGTCTTCAGCTTCTTAATATCCAGAGGCGGACGCAACAGCAGTAGTGACTGCAACTTTTATTGCAGCTGCTTCTGCACCTGTCTGCAATGTCGCCACCAAGGGTGGGCACTGGCCATTCAGGGTAATTCCAAGTTGATCGCAGCAGGATTTTTTATAGCAATTGGGCAAAACCATGTGCACTGCAGGGGAGGCAGATATAACATGTGCAGAGAGAGTAAGATTTGGGTGGGTTATTTTGTTTCTGTGCAGGGTAAATACTGGCTGCTTTATTTGTACCCTGCAATTTAGATTTAAGATTGAACACACCACACCCAAATCTAACTCTCTCTGCACATGTTATATCTACCCCCTCCCCCCCCCCCCCCCCCCCATGCAGTGCACATGGGCCCTCAATGGGCCCTCATTCCGAGTTGTTCGCTCGGTAAATTTCATTGCATCGCAGCGATTTTCCGCTTAGTGCGCATGCGCAATGTCCACACTGCGACAAGTAAATTTGCTATGAAGTTAGGTATTTTACTCACGGCTTTTTCATCGCTCCGGCGATCGTAGTGTGATTGACAGGAAATGGGTGTTTCTGGGCGGAAACAGGCCGTTTTATGGGCGTGTGGGAAAAAACGCTACCGTTTCCGGAAAAAACGCAGGAGTGGCTGGAGAAACAGGGGAGTGTCTGGGCGAATGCTGGGTGTGTTTGTGACGTCAAACCAGGAACGACAAGCACTGAACTGATCGCAGATGCCGAGTAAGTCTGAAGCTACTCTGAAACTGCTAAGAAGTTTGTAATCGCAATATTGCGAATACGTCGTTCGCAAGTTTAAGATGCTAAGATTCACTCCCATTAGGCGGCGGCTTAGTGTAAGCAACTCTGCTAAAATCGCCTTGCGAGCGAACAACTCGGAATGACCTCCATGGTTTTGCCCAACTGCTAACAAAATTCCTGCTGCGATCAACTTGGAATTACCCCCATTGTGCAAGTCTGACAATGGTGGTCATTCCGAGTTGATCGCAACCAACTACTTTTTGCTGCTGCTGTGATCAACTAGTCCATGCCTATGGGGGAGTGTATTTTAGCTTAGCAGGGCTGCGATCACTTGTACAGTCCTGCTAAGCTAAAAATATTTCAAGCAGAACAAGACTAGCCCTGGACATACTTACCCTGTGCGATGTTCTCTGCGATGCTGGGGCCGGCTTTGACGTCAGACATCCGCCCTCCATTCTCCTGGACACGCCTGCGTTTTCTTCCCCGAAAATGGCAGCCAATGGTCTGGATCTGCCAAGGAACGCCTTCTTCTTGTCAATTTTCTTGCGGTCGGCTCTGTGACCGCTTTCTTCGTAGGACGCGGCGTAACCTGGCGACCCCTGTAGCCGGGCAACGTCGCACATGCGCATTCTGGACCCGTTCGCACCGCAGCGATCTACCACTGCATGCGAACGGGTCGGAATGACCCCCAATGTACACACAAAGGTGCACAACCGATTTGACATCGACTGCATCATCGGAGATTCCAGTACGTTACGGATGCTCGGAATGTCTAAAGTGTTAGTATGAGTTAATAAAAGGAAAGCAAAATCTGTATAAAAAACTGATACATTAGTGAAGGTGCATTTAAAAGACCTTAAGGATTAATGAAAGTGTTAAAGGGAGTGCTAAATTAATATTATAGCGTGCTACCACACATGCAGCCCAGCCACACCAATCCAGGGGGAACCGTACCCCAGACCCATCCTCAGCACTAATAATAATAATAATATTTATAATAATAGCCCTTTTGGGTCATATAATATAATGCCACATGATAATGGAACCATACAAATGTATGCAAATTGAGAGCTAACTTACCTAGAGCCACCCCTAGGATCTCCATATGGCACTGTAAGAACCAGCATGCCCTCCAACCACTGGTCCCATCTATGCATCAGGAGCATTATCCCTGTGTACAGATAGCATTCATACAGGCAGCTAACAGGTGCTACGTATAAACTTGGCCGCAGTTCATTCCTGGCCTCAACGAACACCTGGACTGGATCCATGTTCAACTGCTGTTACATACTTAAAACAGGGAAATCCTGCTGTCCCTGCCACTAATATATATATATATATATATATATATATATATATATATATATATTACATATCAATGTCAACATTTTATCAGTGCCAATGTTGGTATGAAGGATGCTGACAAAGTGTACTGAACACCATAAAGCATGTATAAAATCAATAGGAATATTGCAAGTGTCCAAAAAGAGGTGACATGTTGGCTGTGCATGCTGGCCAATATGGACGAGATCGTCCATATTTGCCTGCACGTCTATGGAGCCGGGTGACGGGGGGAGTGAAGAAACTTCACTTCCCCCGTCACTGCCCCCCCGCCCCGCAGCCGGGTCACCCGTCGGCCGCATCGGCCGTCGGGCACCTCGGCGGCACATCGCCAAATGTGTAGGGCCCTTTAGAGTGCCACAGTGGGAGATGGACATCTTCCACTTACTGTATAGTAGCTCCAGGAGACGCTGCAGATTACCTCATTCAGTGCCTCTAAAGAGGCACAGATTGCTACTACAGAGCCTAGTATAACTTGCATCTGTACCGCTACCGAGATACAATAACTGGCTGGTGACCTATATGCTAGAAATCTGAATGCATAATTGTGAGTACGGATGTCACTTAAAATAAGATTTTACTTACCGATAAATCTATTTCTCGTAGTCCGTAGTGGATGCTGGGACTCCGTCAGGACCATGGGGATTAGCGGCTCCGCAGGAGACAGGGCACAAAAATAAAGCTTTAGGATCAGGTGGTGTGCACTGGCTCCTCCCCCTATGACCCTCCTCCAAGCCTCAGTTAGGATACTGTGCCCGGATGAGCGTACACAATAAGGAAGGATTTTGATAACATAGGAGCCTCTGAAAAGATGGCTCACAACAATAAACAACCCGATTTTTTTGTAACAATAACTATGTACAAGTATTGCAGACAATCCGCACTTGGGATGGGCGCCCAGCATCCACTACGGACTACGAGAAATAGATTTATCGGTAAGTAAAATCTTATTTTCTCTGACGTCCTAGTGGATGCTGGGACTCCGTCAGGACCATGGGGATTATACCAAAGCTCCCAAATGGGCGGGAGAGTGCGGATGACTCAGCACCGAATGAGAGAACTCCAGGTCCTCTTTAGCCAGGGTATCAAATTTGTAGAATTTTACAAACGTGTTCTCCCCCGACCACGTAGCTGCTCGGCAGAGTTGTAATGCCGAGACCCCTCGGGCAGCCGCCCAAGATGAGCCCACCTTCCTTGTGGAATGGGCCTTGACAGATTTAGGCTGTGGCAGGCCTGCCACAGAATGTGCAAGTTGAATTGTGCTACAAATCCAACGAGCAATCGTCTGCTTAGAAGCAGGAGCACCCAACTTGTTGGGTGCATACAGTATAAACAGCGAGTCAGATTTTCTGACTCCAGCCGTCCTTGAAATATATATTTTCAATGCCCTGACAACGTCCAGCAACTTGGAATCCTCCAAATCGCTAGTAGCCGCAGGCACCACAATAGGCTGGTTCAGGTGAAACGCTGACACCACCTTAGGCAAAAACTGAGGACGCGTCCGCAGTTCTGCTCTGTCTGAATGGAAAATCAGATATGGGCTTTTATACGATAAAGCCGCCAATTCTGATACTCTCCTGGCTGAAGCCAGGGCCAGTAGCATGGTTACTTTCCATGTAAGATATTTCAAATCCACCGATTTGAGTGGCTCAAACCAATGGGATTTGAGAAAATCCAAAACTACATTAAGGTCCCACGGCGCCACTGGGAGCACAACCGGGGGCTGTATATGTAGTACTCCTTTTACAAAAGTCTGGACTTCAGGAACTGAAGCCAATTCTTTCTGGAAGAAAATCGACAGGGCCGAAATTTGAACCTTAATGGACCCCAATTTGAGGCCCATAGACAATCCTGTTTGCAGGAAATGTAGGAATCGACCCAGTTGAAATTCCTCAGTGGGGGCCTTCCTGGCCTCACACCACGCAACATATTTTCTCCAAATGCGGTGATAATGTTGTGCAGTCACCTCCTTCCTGGCTTTTACCAGTGTAGGAATGACCTCTTCCGGAATGCCTTTTTCCCTTAGAATTCGGCGTTCAACCGCCATGCCGTCAAACGCAGCCGCGGTAAGTCTTGGAATAGACACGGTCCCTGCTGAAGCAGGTCCCGTCTTAGAGGTAGAGGCCACGGATCTTCCGTGAGCATCTCCTGAAGTTCCGGGTACCAAGTTCTTCTTGGCCAATCCGGAGCCACGAGTATCGTTCTTACTCCCCTTTGCGTATAATTCTCAGTACTTTTGGTATGAGAGGCAGAGGAGGAAACACATACACTGACTGGAACACCCACGGTGTTACCAGAGCGTCCACAGCTATTGCCTGAGGGTCTCTTGACCTGGCGCAATACCTGTCCAGTTTTTTGTTGAGGCGAGACGCCATCATATCCACCTTTGGTTTTTCCCAACGGTTCACAATCATGTGGAAGACTTCTGGATGAAGTCCCCACTCTCCCGGGTGTAGATCGTGTCTGCTGAGGAAGTCTGCTTCCCAGTTGTCCACTCCCGGAATGAACACTGCTGACAGTGCTATCACATGATCTTCCGCCCAGCGAAGAATCCTTGCAGCTTCTGCCATTGCTCTCCTGCTTCTTGTGCCGCCCTGTCTGTTTACGAGGGCGACTGCCGTGATGTTGTCCGATTGGATCAACACCGGCTGACCCTGAAGCAGGGGTTTTGCCAGGCTTAGAGCATTGTAAATCGCTCTTAGCTCCAGTATATTTATGTGAAGGGACATCTCCAGGCTTGACCATACTCCCTGGAAGTTTCTTCCCTGTGTGACCGCTCCCCAGCCTCTCAGACTGGCATCCGTGGTCACCAGGACCCAGTCCTGTATGCCGAATCTGCGGCCCTCTAACAGATGAGCACTCTGCAACCACCACAGAAGAGACACCCTTGTCCGTGGCGATAAGGTTATCCGCTGATGCATCTGCAGATGCGATCCGGACCATTTGTCCAGCAGATCCCACTGAAAAGTTTGTGCGTGGAATCTGCCGAATGGAATCGCTTCGTAAGAAGCCCCCATCTTTCCCAGTACTCTTGTGCATTGATGCACATACACTTTTCCTGGTTTTAGGAGGTTCCTGACAAGTTCGGATAACTGACATATAGATTGGTAAATGCTCAATTAGCTTAGTGATATCATTCAGGTGCTCGAAAGGAAGGGGTATTTCTGAGCAAGAAAAAAAGCAATTGTTTCCCCAGCACACTGAATGGATAACAGTAACCAGATATAAATCCCACATAATAATAGAATTCAGAGATCTTCGTTACACATATTTGCGCAAATGTGTGGTTAAGCCCCAAAGCCGCATCAAGGCCTCTCTGTATATTTGGGGTCCCTAGCGCTATATCTAGGTGCATGGTGTGGCACCCCAAAACACCAGCATAAGCCAGAAAGCACAGCGCAGCATACCAGTGAAAAAACTATAGTGTTAATAAATTAGTATTTAGGAAGCTGAAGCTATAGAGAAAGTGATACAAAATGAAATGCAATTAAAATAGAGAAATAGTGTTAAGAAATTAATACGTGAAAAGTGTTAATAGAATGTAAAGGTATGCCACACTAAGGCCATCCAGCTCAGCCAGTCCAGAGGCACCACACCTCACACCTCCATTACCCCAATCTGGGTCTAATATTAACCAGCAAGGAGTCACATGATAATGGCTCCTTACTAAAATATGTCTAAGCTAAGAGCTACTTACCTTGGAGCAACCCCATAATGCTCCATGTGGCATGTCAGGGCCTGCACCTCCTCCTAATGCAGAAACCTCTCTGCCTCCCACAACAGACATATAGATTGGTAAATGCTCAATTAGCTTAGTGATATCATTCAGGTGCTCGAAAGGAAGGGGTATTTCTGAGCAAGAAAAAAAGCAATTGTTTCCCCAGCACACTGAATGGATAACAGTAACCAGATATAAATCCCACATAATAATAGAATTCAGAGATCTTCGTTACACATATTTGCGCAAATGTGTGGTTAAGCCCCAAAGCCGCTTTGGGGCTTAACCACACATTTGCGCAAATATGTGTAACGAAGATCTCTGAATTCTATTATTATGTGGGATTTATATCTGGTTACTGTTATCCATTCAGTGTGCTGGGGAAACAATTGCTTTTTTTCAAGTTCGGATAACTCCCTGGCTTTCTCCTCCGGAAGAAACACCTTTTTCTGAACCGTGTCCAGAATCATTCCCAGGAACAGCAGACGTGTCGTCGGGTTCAATTGAGATTTTGGAAAATTCAGAATCCACCCGTGCTGTTGCAGCACTACTTGGGTTAGTGCTACTACGTCCTCCAGCTGTTCTCTGGACCTTGCCCTTATCAGGAGATCGTCCAAGTAAGGGATAATTAATACGCCTTTTCTTCGCAGAAGAAACATCATTTCGGCCATTACCTTGGTAAAGACCCGAGGTGCCGTGGACAATCCAAACGGCAGCGTCTGAAACTGATAATGACAGTTTTGCACCACGAACCTGAGGTACCCTTGATGTGAAGGGCAAATTGGGACATGCAGGTAAGCATCCTTGATGTCCAGGGACACCATAAAGTCCCCTTCTTCCAGATTCGCTATCACTGCTATGAGTGACTCCATCTTGAACTTGAATTTTTGTATGTACAGGTTCAAAGATTTCAGATTTAGAATAGGTCTTACCGAGCCGTCCGGCTTCGGTACCACAAATAGAGTGGAATAATACCCCTTTCCCTGTTGTAGGAGGGGTACCTTGACTATCACCTGCTGAGAATACAGCTTGTGAATGGCTTCCAATACCGTCGCCCTGTCTGAGGGAGACGTTGGCAGAGCAGACTTTAGGAACCGGCGAGGGGGAGACTTCTCGAATTCCAACCTGTAACCCTGAGATACTATCTGCAGGATCCAGGGGTCCACCTGTGAGTGAGCCCACTGTGCGCTGAAATTCTTGAGTCGACCCCCCACCGCCCCTGAGTCCGCTTGTAAAGCCCCAACGTCATGCTGAGGGCTTTGCAGAAGCCGGGGAGGGCTTCTGCTCCTGGGAAGAAGCTGCTTGGTGCACTCTCTTACCCTTTCCTTTGCCTCGGGGCAGATAAGACTGTCCTTTCGCCCGCTTGTTCCTATAGGAACGAAAGGACTGCGGCTGAAAAGACGGTGTCTTTTTCTGTTGGGAGGGGACCTGAGGTAAAAAGGTGGATTTCCCGGCTGTTGCCGTGGCCACCAAATCCGATAGACCGACCCCAAATAATTCCTCCCCCTTATACGGCAATACTTCCATATGCCGTTTGGAATCCGCATCACCTGACCATTGTCGCGTCCATAAACTTCTTCTGGCAGATATGGACATCGCACTTACTCTCGATGCCAGAGTGCAAATATCCCTCTGAGCATCTCGCATATAAAGAAAAGCATCCTTTAATTGCTCTAAAGTCAATAAAATACTGTCCCTATCCAGGGTATCAATATTTTCAGTCAGGGAATCTGACCAAACCACCCCAGCACTGCACATCCATGCAGAGGCGATGGCTGGTCGCAGTATAACACCAGTATGAGTGTATATACTTTTCAGGGTAGTTTCCAGCCTCCTATCCGCTGGATCCTTGAGGGCGGCCGTTTCAGGAGACGGTAACGCCACTTGTTTTGATAAGCGTGTGAGCGCCTTATCCACCATAGGGGGTGTTTCCCAGCGCGCCCTAACCTCTGGCGGGAAAGGATATAATGCCAATAAATTCTTTGAAATTAGCAGTTTTCTATCGGGGTTAACCCACGCTTCATCACACACTTCATTCAATACGTCTGATTCAGGAAAAACTACAGGTAGTTTTTTCAGACCCCACATAATACCCCTTTTTGTGGTACATGCAGTATCAGAGATATGCAAAGCCTCCTTCATTGCCGTGATCATATAACGTGTGGCCCTACTTGAAAATACGTTTGTTTCTTCACCGTCGACACTAGATTCGGTGTCCGTGTCTGGGTCTGTGTCGACCGACTGAGGTAAAGGGCGTTTTACAGCCCCTGACGGTGTCTGAGACGCCTGTACAGGTACTAACTGGTTTGCCGGCCGTCTCATGTCGTCAACTGATTTTTGTAATGTGCTGACATTATCACGTAATTCCATAAACAAAGCCATCCATTCCGGTGTCGACTCCCTAGGGGGTGACATCACCATTACCGGCAATTGCTTCGCCTCCACACCAACATCGTCCTCATACATGTCGACACACACGTACCGACACACAGCAGACACACAGGGAATGCTCTTATCGAAGACAGGACCCCACTAGCCCTTTGGGGAGACAGAGGGAGAGTTTGCCAGCACACACCCAAGCGCTATAAATATATAGGAACAACCCTATAGAAGTGTTGTCTCCTTTATAGCAGCTTAATATATATAAAAATCGCCAAAAACGTGCCCCCCCCTCTCTGTTTTACCCTGTTTCTGTAGTGCAGTGCAGGGGAGAGTCCTGGGAGCCTTCCTCGCAGCGGAGCTGAGCAGGAAAATGGCTCTGTGTGCTGAGGAGAATAAGCCCCGCCCCCTATTTCGGCGGGCTCTTCTCCGGTGTTTGTGAGACCTGGCAGGGGTTAAATACATCCATATAGCCCCAGGGACTATATGTGATGTATTTTTTAGCCAGAACAAGGTATTATCATTGCTGCCCAGGGCGCCCCCCCCAGCGCCCTGCACCCTCCGTGACCGCTGGTGTGAAGTGTGTGACAACAATGGCGCACAGCTGCCGTGCTGTGCGCTACCTCATGAAGACTGAAAAGTCTTCTGCCGCCGGTTTCTGGACCTCTTCACTTTTCGGCATTTGCAAGGGGGTCGGCGGCGCAGCTCCGGGACCGGACTCCATGGCTGGGCCTGTGTTCGATCCCTCTGGAGCTAATGGTGTCCAGTAGCCTAAGAAGCCAATCCATCCTGCACGCAGGTGAGTTCACTTCTTCTCCCCTAAGTCCCTCGTTGCAGTGATCCTGTTGCCAGCAGGACTCACTGTAAAATAAAAAAACCTAATAACTTTTTCTAAGCAGCTCTTTAGGAGAGCCACCTAGATTTGCACCCTGCTCGGACGGGCACAAAAACCTAACTGAGGCTTGGAGGAGGGTCATAGGGGGAGGAGCCAGTGCACACCACCTGATCCTAAAGCTTTATTTTTGTGCCCTGTCTCCTGCGGAGCCGCTAATCCCCATGGTCCTGACGGAGTCCCAGCATCCACTAGGACGTCAGAGAAATAAACCACACCACTGGGCTGTTTGTTGACCCCGGGCATCTGCTGGTGTTTACTTACACTCTGCCATACTATACTACCAACACCTGTACACACATTATTACAAGAAATCTTTACAAACTCACCTGACAATTGTTAAATTCCACTAAATCAACAGTATGTATGGGCACAGCGGATGACCGGGTCCTCGGCATATGTTAGGTGTATAATTCCTGTTGGCGGAGAACCCATCTGCATACACCCATGATGTTCTAGGAAAGGAAAGTAGCAGAGAAGAGGGAGCAGCCAAGACCCTGCAACTGCCGCTGCCTAGGGAGTGTGATCAGTGGTGTTGGCCCCGGGATAAGGAGGGGTGACTGTTGCTGCGCTGGGTGACCCGTGAAGCAGGGCAGACAGGGGAGGGCAGCTGTGCATTATACTGCCCCGTGGTTTGGGAGCCATGTTGTGTGCAGAGCCAGGGAGGAGCAGCAGCAGCTCGGACATAAGTTTGTTGGACTTGAACGAGTGTCCCAGTACCGCCAGTCCGTTATCCAAAGTAACTGCTGCCTGGCCGCTATTACTCCATGTCCTGGGGCTGGGCTGCATGAAAGCCATAGTAGGCTCAGTGTCTTAAGCGTCCTACACACCCAGCGATGTTGCAGGGCGATATGATCGATATTGTTCAGAAATGAACCACATATCGTTCATATCGTTTAGTGTGGAGGTACCGACGATGAACGATGTGCATCTCCGCGGTTGTTCATCATTGGTTTTTCACAGTTTTTCAATGCCAGTCAATTTGGACGATAATGATCATCATTCAGATCGCTTATTGTCCAAATTGCTGACATCACCAAGTGTGTATGGCCCATTACACTGCACGCGCTGGCTGTTGGGATGAAGACTAGATGGGCCAAGTGGTTCTTATCTGCCGACAAATTCTATGTTTCTATGTTAAGTAGGTCCAGATGTTGAGCTGCCCGACAGAAAAAAAAAATGAAGAGTGTCTCATAGAGACATCCTTCTTTTACATAGTGCTGCGGCGGCCACAGCACACATGCTCCTCATTGGGGATACGTTCAAGGTCCCGCCGGATTGAATCCAGGCAGTTGGAATACCGACACCGGGATCCCGACTGGCACAATCCCGACATATTCTCCCTCTGTGGGTGTCCACGACACCCATAGAGGTAGAAAAAACTAGTGTGCCCGCAGCGTGGCGAGCGCAGCGAGCCCGCAAGGGGCTGCATTGCGCTCGCCCCGCTGTCGGGATTGTGCCGGTCGGGATCCTGGTGTCGGTATTCCGACCGCCGGGATCCCGTCCGATGGGATTTCGTACTGATCCCCCTCATTGCCTATCCCTGGAAGGTGAGTACGCACCCTACACTGCCGTCCCAGGCAATAGGGTCGAAACTAGAAGCAGTAATTTGGTGCCTCACCCCCCAAAAATAATAAAAAAAGGGATTCTAGTGGACAATATTCCCCTATGTGCCCCAAATGCGGTAAGCATTACATGGCTCCCCAGCAGCGTGTTCCACTACATGCCATCCTGTGTGTCCCCACACATTGCACTATGCGCCTAATTCAGAATTGATCGCAGCAGCAAATTTGTTGGGCAATACCGTGGGGGTCATTACGACCCGATCGCAGCACAGTGATCAGGTCGGATCTATGCATGCGCCCAGGGCCGTTTCTTGGGGCAGGCGAGCAGTGCAATAGCACTGGGCGCCCGCCGCGGCACTAACTGTGGCTCCCTGCTTCCCCCTCCTATTTCTCCCCAAGTAACCCACTCGGGGGGCGGAGTTTCACAGAATGACGCGGTTGCGTCGTTACATCACAACGCAACTCCGTCACTCCGCGAAACTCCCCCCCGAACAGAGTACAGAGGGGGATCCAAGTTAGGAAGAGGGAAAGGCCGGCGCGAGGAGCGACTGGTGAGGTGGGCCGAAGAGCGGTAATCACCTCTGTAAGTATTCTCTCTCTCTCTCTCTCTCTCTCTCTCTCTATGTGTAAAATGGGGACACCTGCCGTAATGTGTGAAATGGGGACTCTTGCCTGCAGTAGTGTGGGGATTTAATGTAGCAAGGGCATTGCGGTGTGTGGTATAATATGGTGCTGGGGGCATTACTGTGTGGGGCTTAATATGGTAGGGTCAAAAACTGGATTGTGAGGTAGTCTTTTCAGATGAGGCCACACCCATTTAGATGAGGCCACACCCCCTTGCTGGGTGCGCGTGCAGGTTTTTTTTTATCTAGGTGTGTGTGTGGGGGGGGGCACATTTTTTAATGTCATTGGGGGTCACATTTTTAAATCTCGCACTGGGAGCCAAATTGGCTAGAAACAGCCCTGCATGCGTCGCAGTGCGCCGGCGCATCCTGGACGGCTGAAGGCTGTTGTTCCTTAATGATCATCTCTGACTGGTTGACAGGCAGAGGCGGTCGCTGGGTGGGAGGGGGCATTTGGCCGCCATTATGGGGGCGCGGTCCGGCCAACGCAGGCGTGGCCGGACCATGCGGTGCGCGGGCCGCAGCGGCTGCGGCGATCAACTCCCGGCCAGCTGCAAGAGCTGCACTGGCCGGGAGTTGCTTTTGTACTTGTGCGGGGGGTGGGGGGGAGGACAGACATGCAGGGCGGACTAGCCCTGTGCTGGGCTTCCCCCCGCATGTCTGGGTACATGATCGTAGCTGTGCACATGCCCCCTTAGCCCCCCCTAGTTGCAGCCCTGCAGGCAGTGTCATTCTCAGTGCTAACTCCCCCCCTAAACACCATCCCCCAGCTCCTGGCCTGTGCAGCATTGACTTGGAACAGTCTCAGTGAGTCCCGGGATCTGCTTCCTGCTGAAACATCGTAGAAGGTGTCTGCTGCCTCTGCTCTTTCCTGTATTGAGTGCTGGAACTGAACCCACTGGCAGAAGACCTGGCCCCCATCCTCTGCTCTCACACTGCTGCCAGGCCCCCATAGCCCATCATGTCACTGTGGGTTCCCTTACACAGCACTAGCATCCCATCCTGTGTGCCCCCAGCTATGTGTCTAAGCCCAGAAAAAGGGCAGCTGGCAAAAGCCCTGTGGATAACAGATAGGGCCAATCCCTATTTCATCCTGCAGAGGAGAAAGGAACATGGAACCAGAGGAGGAGAGGAGCATAAGAGGAAGAGAGGAGAAGAAGAGGAGGAGGGGGGTTAGCGCTAATAAGAACATATTTGAGAAATCTTACAATAATTTTTATTGCATGTTTTTATTTGTGTATATAGTATGTGTGTGTGTGTGTGTGTGTGTGTGTGTGTGTGTGTGTGTGTGTGCGTGTGCGTGTGTGTGTATCAGGGCCATAACTAGGGTGGTACATTGCCGGGCACCAACTGCAATGCAAGTTACACTAGTGGTGCCCCCAGCTCAATGGCACCTCAATGGCCAGTCCCTAGACGTGGTCCCCGAGGGAAGATTGCACCTGAGCTCAGCAGGTGCCAGTGTCATCTCTCTCCCGAGCATTGTCTGCTTGCCATGCCCAGACCTTAGCCATGGTGAGGGACACTGTTTTTGGATGGATGGATGGATGGATGGATGGAGAGAGAAAGGACAGATATATTGTGCTATGTTTTATGTGCTGTGTGAGCGTAATGTGTAAGGGGTACTACTATTGTGTGGGTGTAATGGTTAAGGGGCATTGTTGTGTGGCATATTTTGTAATAGTGGTGCTACTGTGGTATAAGGGGTACTTCTGTGTGGTGTAACGTGTCTAAGGTGTACTACTGTGTGGTGTAATGTGAATATGGGGTACCACTGTGCGGTATCAATAGTATAAGGAGTACTATTCTGTGGTGTACTGTGAATAAGGGTCACCACTGTGCAGCAAAAACTGAATTGGGGGTTCTATTGTGTGTTCACGCCCCTTCCCCATGAGACCACATCCCTTTTTTCAGTGCACACACCTTCCTAAAAATATTGGAAGGGGGGACAAATGCAGTTTATGGCACAGGGCACCAAAATCTCTAATCTGTAGTTATGGCATTGATGTTTAGACTTCACCTATTACAGTCACTGTTTCCAATAGAAGTAAGTTCTTTTGGTACTTTGATGCCAGGACTTGCATACAGAATAAGGGAGTCAATGTAGAAACTAGGTGATCACACAAGAAACGGGCTGAGATGGGAAACAGACAGAATAATACACAAGTTGTAGGCAAATAATCCAGTAAAGGTAACAGCTGTGAGCAAGGTGAGGAATCAGGCAAGCTGAAACCAAGGTCCAGAAACAATGAGTAACAAGACAGGCGCAGAGTTTCCACAGAGCAGATTACTTCTTGTCCGGCAAAATCCATAACTTCAAATGCAACGAAGCCCTGACTACGCTTTAACTGTACAAGGAGCTGGTCAGAACCACAGAAAGGAGACCAGCGCTCCAAGTATTGCGATATGGGGCGGTACGGCGTACCGGTAAGAAATTCCCAGCCGGTACGCCGTACCGCAGGGCCATCCACCATACCTGCATCCCGCTGGCTGCTGTGTGAGGGGAGCAGAGCGCACCGCAGCGCCTCTCCTGCCCCTCAATTCTCTGTGATGTCCATGGTCTCCAGCGGCTGCGGTGGGGTGAATATCAATAAGGCACCGGTTTGATAGGCAATCAGAGCTCGTGGACCGGCTGCCGCGGCTCCTGATTGGCTGCCGGTCCGCAAGCTCTGATTGGCTAACAAACCGGCGCCTCATTTGAGATACCCGCCTCCGCTGGAGAGGAGACTGGACTTCATGAGCATTGAGTGGCAGGAGAGGTGCTGCGCTCTCCTCCGCTCACATAGAAGGAACAGACTGAGGCAGCGGTGAGCGGGGGGGGGGGGGCCTCAGTGGCAATGTATATCTGGCACTGTGGGGGCATTTGTGTATCTGGCACTGTGGGGACATTTGTATATCTGGCACTGTGGGGGCACTTGTGTATCTGGCACTGTGGTGGCACTTGTGTATCTGGCACTGTGGGGGCACTTGTGTATCTGGCACTGTGGGGGCATTTGTGTATTTGGCGCTGCGGGGGCATTTGTGTATCTGGCACTGTGGGGACATTTGTATATCTGGCACTGTGGGGACATTTGTGTATCTGGCACTGTGGGGACATTTGTATATCTGGCACTGTGGGGGCACTTGTGTATCTGGCACTGTGGGGCACTTGTGTATCTGGCACTGTGGGGGCATTTGTGTATTTGGCACTGCGGGGGCATTTGTGTATCAGGCAGGGTAATAATTAGGTGTGTGCTGATGGTGCCTTGACCACAGCGCAAGTGCAGTGAAGGCGCACCATCTGGCAACACACCCCTACCTATGGCTGTTTTGTGATGGAGTAGTGAAATTTCCACTGTCTGCTGGCACCTGACTCTGTAAGGGACGGGGAGCGTGTCATTTGGTGTTACCCGTCGTGCGGTAATTCTGGCTGTGAGCTCCGCTGACACCTCTGCAGTGGAGAGGGAGCGCTCCTTCAGAGACCTGGTCCCGTACAGGAGCCACCGCTGCCTCTATTGATGCCGCCAGGGAGACCCGCCACCGCCTTCTCTGAAGTGGAGAGACAGCGCTCCTTCAGCCGCCTGGTCCCGTACAAGAGCCGCCGCTGCCTCTATTGATACCGCCGCAGCCTGAGCACTGGAGAGGGGACTGTGAGCACTAGTAAATGAGTGTCTGCGCCTGGTAGTCCTGGATGCCGCATCGCCCTAACAGGTGACTTGAGACACACACACTCACTCACTCACTCTCTGCTGCTGTAATACGTAACAAAGGGTGACTCTGCTGCTGTAATGTGTAAAACGGGGCTCTGCTGTTATAATGTGTAAAACGGGACTCTGCTGCTGTAATGTGTAAAATAGGACTCTGCTGCTGTAATGTGTCAAATGGGACTATGCTGCTGTAATGTGTAAAAGGGGACTAAACCTGCCGTACTGTGTAAAAGGGAGCTATGTGGACACGCCCCTTCCCCATAAAGCCATGCTCCTATATTTTGGTGCGCGCCTACGGTGCGCATTGGCCCTGTATTATATTTGGGGGGGGGGGGTGATGCTGTTTCTTACACACAGCGCGAAAATGTCTAGTTACGGCACTGGTATCTGGCACTGTGGGGGCATTTGTGTATCTGGCACTGTGGGGCAATGTATATCTGGCACTGTGGGTGGATTTGTGTATCTGACACTGTGGGGTAATGTATATTTGACACTGGGGCATTTGTGTATCTGGCACTGTGGGGCAATGTGTATCTGGCACTTTGGGGGCATTTGTGTATCTGGCATTGTGGGGTCATTTGTGTATCTGGCACAGTGAGGCAATGTGTATCTGGCACTGTGGGGCAATGTGTATCTGGCACTGTGAGGCAATGTACTGTATATCTGGCACTCTGGGGGCAATTGTGTATCTGGCACTGTGGGGCAATGTATATCTGGCACTGTGGGGCAATGTATATCTGGCACTGTGGGGCAATGTATATCTGGCACTGTGGGGCAATGTGTATATGGCACTGTGGGGCAACGTGTACCTGGCACTGTGGGGCAACGTGTACCTGGCACTATTGGGGTCATATGTGCATCTGCCCTTCCCCCCATATGTGTATCACGCCCCCATTTTCATTGGCCATGCCCCACGTGGCATTTTGCCACCCCCATTTTTTTGGCGCGCACGCACAAGACATTTTTTCTACTTGCACCACTGACGGAGACAGACCCCTTGTAATTACTTACACTGCATCTGATGATCTGAGTACCTCCACAAAGGAGGAATTCTAGTGGCGGCTCCCAACATGATGTTAGTCTGAAATAATAAATAGTAATCCTACAGATAACAGGAGAGTTTAAAAGGGGGTTACTCACGGAGAGATCAATGCTTAAAAATAGGATTTTAATACCTACCGGTAAATCCTTTTCTCCTAGTCCATAGAGGATGCTGGGGACTCCAAAAGGACCATGGGGTAAAGACGGGATCCACAGGAGCTTGGGCACACTAAAAAGACTTTTACTGGGTGTGAACTGGCTCCTCCCTCTATGCCCCTCCTCCAGACCTCAGTTATAGGAACTGTGCCCAGGAGAGACGGACATTTCGAGGAAAGGAATTTTGTTAACTAAGGGCGATAAACATACCAGCCCACACCACAAACATACCGTACAACCAGAGTAGCATGAAACCAGAGAACAGTATGAATTAACAACAGCAACAAGCTGAACATAACTAATACACAAACCACGTGTAACTATAAGTAACCAGTATCAATACAACTGCAAGGAACAGTCCGCACTGGGATGGGCGCCCAGCATCCTCTACGAACTAGGAGAAAAGGATTTACCAGTAGGTATTCAAATCCTATTCTCTCTTACGTCCTAGAGGATGCTGGGGACTCCAAAAGGACCATGGGGTCTATACCAAAGCTCCAGACCGGGCGGGAGAGTGCGGACGACTCTGCAGCACCGATTGAGCAAGCATGAGGTCCTCATCAGCCAGGGTATCAAACTTGTAGAACTTAGCAAAAGTGTTTGAACCCGACCATGTAGCTGCTTGGCAAAGTTGAAGTGCCAAGACCCCACGGGCAGCCGCCCAAGATGAGCCCACCTACCTGGTAGAATGGGCCTTTACTGACTTCGGTACCGGTAGCCCAGCCGAAGAATGGGCTTGCTGAATCGTATTACAAATCCAGCGTGCAATAGTCTGCTTAGAAGCAGGATTTCCAATCTTGTTGGAAGCATACAGGACAAACAGAGCCTCTGTCTTCCTAGTAAGAGCCGTTCTAGCGACATAAATTTTCAAAGCTCTTACAACGTCAAGAGATTTTGGAACCGCCATAGCATCCGTAGTCACAGGCACCACAATAGGTTGGTTAATGTGAAACGAAGAAACCACCTTCGGCAGAAATTGTTGACGAGTCCTCAATTCCACTCTATCCAAATGGAAGATCAAATATGGGCTCTTGTGAGACAAGGCCGCCAACTCGGACACTCGCCTGGCCGACGCTAGAGCCAAAAGCATGACCACTTTCCAAGTGAGAAACTTTAACTCAACCTTACGCAAAGGTTCAAACCAGTGAGACATAAGAAATTGCAACACTATTTCAAGATCCCACGGCGCCACGGGCGGCACAAATGGAGGATGGATATGCAGCACTCCCTTCACAAAAGTCTGAACCTCAGGTAGGACGGCCAATTCCATTTGAAAGAAAATAGATAAGGCCGAAATCTGCACCTTGATGGAACCCAATTTCAGGCCTGCATCCACGCCTGCCTGCAAAAAATGGAGGAAGCGACATAAGTGAAACTCCTCTGCAGGAGCTGCTTTGGTTTCATGCCACGACACATATTTTCTCCAAATACGGTGATAATGTTTTGCCGTGACCTCTTTTCTAGCCTTAAGGAGAGTGGGTATGACTTCCCCGGGAATACCCTTCCGAGTTAAAATTTGGCGTTCAACTTCCATGCCGTCAAACGCAGCCGCAGTAAGTCTGGAAAGAGGCATGGCCCCTGCAGTAACAGGTCCTCTCTTAGAGGAAGTGGCCAGGGATCTTCCACTAGTAACTCCTGAAGATCCGGATACCAGGCTCTTCGCGACCAATCCGGAATGACAAGTATTGCCTGGACCCTTGTTCGTCTTATGATCCTCAGCACCCTTGGAATGAGAGGAAGCAGAGGGAACACATATACCGACTGAAACACCCACGGAGTCACCAGGGCGTCCACTGCACAGGCTTGAGGGTCTCTTGACCTGGAACAATGCCTCGGAAGCTTTTTGTTGAGGCGAGACACCATCATGTCTATCTGAGGAATTCCCCAACGCCTTGCCACTTCTGCAAATACCTCTTGATGAAGAGACCACTCTCCTGAATGGAGATCGTGTCTGTTGACAAAGTCTGCTTCCCAGTTGTCCACGCCTGTGAGGAAAACCGCTGACAGAGCGCTCACATGTTGTTCCACCCAGCGGAGAATTCTTGTGGCTTCCACCATTGCCGCCCTGCTCCTTGTTCCGCCTTGGCAGTTTACGTACGCCACCGCTGTGATGTTGTCCGACTGGATCAGGACAGGGAGACCCTGAAGAATGTCCTTCGCTTGCAGGAGGCCGTTGTAAATGGCTCTTAACTCTAGCACATTTATGTGGAGAGAAGATTCCTAGCTTGACCATTTTCTCTGGGAATTTCTTCCCTGCGCGACTGCACCCCAGCCTCGGAGACTTGTATCTGTGGTCAGCAGGACCCAGTCCTGGATCCCGAAACTGCATCCCTCTAGGAGGTGAGAGCTTTGCAGCCACCACAGGAGAGAGATCCTGGCCCTGGAAGATAGACGTATTTTCCGGTGCATGTGTAGGTGAGACCCGGACCATTTGTCCAGCAGGTCCCACTGAAACACCCTGGAATGACACCTGCCAAATGGAATGGCCTCGTTAGCCGCCACCATCTTCCCTAGCACTCGAGTGCAGTGATGAATCAACACTCTTGTTGGTCTCAACAGCTCCTTGCCCATGGTCTGAATTTCCAGAGCTTTGTCCTCCGGAAGAAACACTCTCTGAAGCTTCGTGTCTAGGATCATGTCCAGGAAGGGCAGACGAGTCGTCGGAAGTAACTGAGACTTTGGCAAATTTAAAATCCAACCGTGATGTTGCAGAACTGTCAGGGAGAGTTCCACGTTCTTTAACAATTGTTCCTTTGACCTCGCCTTTATCTGGAGATCGTCCAAGTATGGGATAATTGTGACCCCTCGCTTG
Organism: Pseudophryne corroboree; assembly: GCF_028390025.1. Lineage (NCBI taxonomy): Eukaryota > Metazoa > Chordata > Amphibia > Anura > Myobatrachidae > Pseudophryne > Pseudophryne corroboree. The sequence goes on from NC_086446.1 coordinate 764,367,370, forward strand.
CGAAGGAGTACCATCATTTTTGCATTTACCTTGGTGAAAACCCTCGAGGCCGTGGAAAGCCCAAACGGTAACGTCTGAAATTGGTAATGACAATCCTGCACCGCAAATCTCAGGAAGGCCTGATGCGGAGGATAAATCGGGACGTGTAAGTAGGCATCCTTTATGTCGACTGATGCCATAAAATACCCCCCGTCTAGGCTGGAGATCACCGCTCAAAGCGATTCCATCTTGAACTTGAAGGTCATCAAGTATGGATTGAGGGATTTTAGGTTCTAAATCGGTCTGACCGAACCGTCCGGCTTCGGTACGACAAAAAGGCTCGAATAGAACCCTTTCCCCCCGTTGGGACGGGGGAACGGGAACAATGACCCTTTGTTGACACAACTTTTGTATCGCAGCATTTACCACTTCTCTTTCTGGAAGAGAAACTGGCAAGGCCGATATGAAAAAGCGGTGGGGGAGCGTCTCCTGAAACTCTAGCTTGTACCCTTGGGACACTATGTCTACGACCCAAGGATCCAGGGCTGATTGAACCCAGACCTGCCTGAAGATCCGGAGACGGCCCCCCACTGGCAGGGACTCCCCCAGGGAAGCCCCAGCGTCATGTGGTGGGCTTGGTAGAGGCAGGGGACGACTTTTGTTCCTGGTCGCCTGACACAGGCGACTTCCTTCCCCTTCCTCTACCTTTTGAAGCGAGGAAGGACGAGCCCTTACCTCTCCTGTATTTATTATGCCGAAGGGACTGCATTTGCTGATGAGGTGCCTTTTTCTGTTGTGTGTGAACATAGGGAAGAAAAGATGACTTATCCGCAGTTTCGGTAGACACCAGGTCAGCCAGGCCGTCACCAAACAAGACACTACCTTTAAAAGGGAGAGCTTTCATAGCCTTCTTGGACTCGGCATCAGCATTCCATTGATGAACCCACAGCGCTCTCCTGGCCGAAATCGCCATGGCATTGGCTCTTGATTCCAAGAGGCCAACATCCCTCACCGCATCCTTTAGGTAATCTGCAGCGTCCTTGATATAACCAAGAGTCAAAAGAATATTATCTTTATTAAGAGCATCCATATCAGAAGCCACATTTTCAGCCCACTTAGCAATAGCACTACTCACCCATACCGACGCCACAGCAGGTCTGAGCAATGCACCAGTATTGACGAAAATAGACTTCAATGTTGTCTCCAGCTTGCGATCCGCCGGATCCTTGAGAGCAGCCGTGTCAGGAGACGGAAGCGCCACCTTCTTGGACAATCGCGAGAGGGCCTTGTCCACATTGGGAGCCAACTCCCATTTATCCCTGTCGTCAGAGGAGAAAGGATATGCCATCAAAATTCTCTTGGGAATCTGCCACCGTTTGTCAGGTGACTCCCAAGCCTTTTCACAAAGCGCATTAATTTCATGAGAGGGGGGAAATTTTACCTCAGGTCTTTTCCCTTTAAATAAACAAACTCTTGTGTCAGGAACGGCAGGTTCCTCAGATATATGTAAAACATCTTTAATGGCTATAATCATGTACTGAATACTCTTGACAACCCGTGGATGCAAAGAAGCTTCATTAAAATCGACATCGGAGATAGAGTCCATGTCGGTACCTGTATCTGCCATCTGGGTAAAAGAACGCTTTTGTGACCCTGAGACTGTCTGTACCTGAGACAAAGCGTCCTCCACGGACTGTCTCCATGTCCGTGTCTGCGAATCAGATTTATCCATCCTCTTAGATAACAAAGCCACATTTGCATTCAGTGTACTCAGCATAGTCATCCAATCAGCAGTCGAATGTGTCGACAGAGACATACCTAAATACTTTTCTGCACCCCCAATAACTTCCTCCGGGGCTCAGACATGTCGACACCAAGTGCCGACACACTCACACTCACACAGGCCACAAGCACGGGGACAGACCCACAGGGAAGCCCTTAGGGCAGGCATGTCCAAACTGCGGCCCTCCAGCTGTTGAGGAACTACACATCCCAGCATGCCCTGACACAGCTTTAGCATTCTGTGACAGCTAAACTGTGTCAGGGCATGCAGGGATATGTAGTTTCTCAACAGCTGGCAGGCCGCAGTTTGTGTTTCTCCCTAAGGCAGGCATGTCCAGAGGGAGTATGCCAGCTCACACCCCAGCGCCCATACACTAAACGAATAGTATATATGAACCGCGCTGTCTAAACATGAAAGCACCAAATATTATGTGTGTCCCCCTCCCCGTTTGTTTCTCCCAGTTACTTGCGGGGGCTTGGAGGTCCGGGCCAGCGTCTCTGCAGCACTGTAGAGATAGGAGAAAATGACGCTGGTGAGCAATGTGCGGCTAAGCCCCGCCCCTTCCAGGCGTGCTGTAGCCCGCTAAAATTCAAACTTTTATGCTGGCAGGGGTATGAAATACAGTGCTCGTGCACCTAATATGCCTGTTTGCCAGCCTCAAATGACCCCAGTAACATGCTGCCCAGGGCGCTCCCCCCCAGCGCCCTGCACCCTGCAAGTGCCGTTGGTGATGTGTGTGGGAGCATGGAGCGCAGCGTTACCGCTGCGCTGTACCTTCCGTTACTGAAGTCTTCTGCCGTCACTGAAGTCTTCGGTACTTCTCATACTCACCCGGCTTCTTTCTTCTGGCTTCAGTGAGGGGGGTGACGTCGCGGCTCCGGGAACAAGCAGCTAGGCGAACCAAGTGATCGAACCCTCTGGAACTAATGGTGTCCAGTAGCCTAAGAAGCAGAGACCTTGAACTCAGAAGAAGTAGGTCTGACTTCTCTCCCCTCACTCCCACGATGCAGGGAGCCTGTAGCCAGCAGGTCTCCCTGAAAATAAAAAACCTAACAAAAGTCTTTCTAGAGAAACTCAGGAGAGATCCCCTAGTGTGTGTCCAGTCTCTCCTGGGCACAAAGTCTAACTGAGGTCTGGAGGAGGGGCATAGAGGGAGGAGCCAGTTCACACCCAGTAAAAGTCTTTTTAGTTTGTCCAAGCTCCTGCGGATCCCATCTATACCACATGGTCCTTTTGGCGTCCCCAGCATCCTTTAGGACATAAGAGAAACCTAAGTAATCTGAGATTGCTTGGATTTTAAGCATCGATCTCTCGTGTGTATGCTCCCCAGTGATAGTGATGCGCGGCTCCGCGTGTCGCTATTGCCGGTGCAAGATCTAGCACATCACTCATTTCACCTGCTGTGCTGAGCGGGGGGAGAGATGTGTGCTGAGCGAACCGCTCAGCGCTCATCTCCCTCCAGATCTTCAGCGTGAGTACGGCCCTTTAGTGATACCATAAGCTGAAAATTGAGACTGATAATGCAAGAAGAATATGTGTGAAATATTAGATTCATATTAATAGACTGCCAGCTGCCTGTGGCTGTAACATCATTACTCAAATAGTATATTGGGAGAAGTGTTATATTATAGGGTAATTCCTAACCATGTGACTCACATACTACTCTACATATGTGAGAGCACTGACTCACAAAGGATGGTCCAGAAATCATCTCTTGTATTTTAAAAAATAGATACTACCACACCATGAGGCTCCAACTGGGGCTATGTTGCAGAAGAAACCAGCACTCCTTCAATATCCAAAACGTTTTTATGCCATTTCAAATAATATTAACATTATATTATTTGAAATGGCATAAAAACGTTTTGGATATTGAAGGAGTGCTGGTTTCTTCTGCAACATAGCCCCAGTTGGAGCCTCATGGTGTGGTAGTATCTATTTTGAATGACCCCAAACCGGGCACCCTACATGAGATGTGGACAGTGTTGTGCGGACCATGATGTATACCATATATATATATATATATATATATATATATATATATATATATATATATATATACATACACACTGCTCAAAAAAATAAAGGGAACACTAAAGTAACACATCCTAGATCTGAATGAATGAAATATTCTTATTAAATACCAATTATCAATGGCACGTGGAGGCCACACACACTACTGAGCCTCATTTTGACTTGTTTTAAGGACATTACATCAAAGTTGGATCAGCCTGTAGTGTGTTTTCCACTTTAATTTTGAGTGTGACTCCAAATCCAGACCTCTATGGGTTAATAAATTTGATTTCCATTGATAATTTTTGTGTGATTTTGTTGTCAGCACATTCAATTATGTAAAGAACAAAGTATTTAATAAGAATATTTCATTCATTCAGATCTAGGATGTGTTATTTTAGTGTTCCCTTTATTTTTTTGAGCAGTGTATATGCGAAAGCCCTAACTCACTCACGGACTCATCACTAATTCTCTTACTTCCCAATATGGTAGGAAGCTGAACTGTAACATAGGTATTCTACAGGTGGGAAATATGAAAACTACAGAATCATAATTTAAATAAACCTCTCCTAAGTGGATGAAAAGGGGGTTGACATAATGACGTCATTACTGATGCGTGGCTTGCGTTACATGAACAATAACGCCAAAATGGACAATCGGATCAAAATTTGGGTAGTACCACCAGTGCGTACAATTTAATAAACTACAAAAATGGTCCTGTAATGTTATATATATTTAAAGTATTCACAGCGCTTCACTTTTTACACATTTTGTTATGTTACAGCCTTATTCCAAAATGGAAGAAATTAATTTTTCCCCTCAAAATTCTACACATAATAACCCATAATGACAACGTAAAAAAAAAAATATATATATTTTTGCAAATTTATTAAAAATAAAAAACTAAAATCACATGTACATAAGTATTCACAGCCTTTGCCATGAAGCTCAAAATTGAGCTCAGGTACATCCTGTTTCCACTGATTATCCTTCAGATGTTCCTACAGTTTAATTGGAGTCCACATGTGGTAAATTCAGTTGAATGGACATGATTTGGAAAGGCACACACCTGTCTATATAAGGGCCCACAGTTGACAGTGCATGTCTGAGCACAAACCAAGCATGAAGTCAAATGAATTGTCTGTAGACATCCAAGACAGGATTGTCTCGAGGCACAAATCTGGGGAAGGGTACAGAAAAATATCTGCTGCTTTGAAAGTCCCAATGAGCACAGTGGTCTTCATCATCCGTAAATGGAAGAATTTCGGAACCACCAGGACTCTTCCTAGTGCTGGCTAGCTGTCTAAACTGAGCGATCAGTGAGAAGGACCCTAGTCAGGGAGGTGACCAAGAACCCAATGGTCACTCTGTCAGTACTACAGCATTCCTCTGTGGAGACAGGAGAACCTTCCAGAATGACAACTATCTCTGCAGCAATCCACCAATCAAGCCTGTATGGTAGAGTGGCCAGACGGAAGCCACTCCTTAGTAAAAAGCACATGGCAGCCCACCTGGAGTTTGCCAAAATGCACCTAAAGGACTCTCAGACCATAAGAAACAAAATTCTCTGGTCTGATGAGACAAAGATTGAACTCTTTGGTGTGAATGCCAGGTGTCAAGTTTGGAAGAAACCAGGCACCGCTCATCACCAGACTAATACCATCCCTATAGTGAAGCATGGTGGCAGCATCATGCTGCGGGGATGTTTTTCAGCAGCAGGAACTGGGAGAATAGTCAGGATAGAGGTAAAGATGAATGCAGGAATGTACAGAGACATCCTGGACGAAAACCTTCTCCAGAGCTCTCTTGACCTCAGACTGGGGCGACGGTTCATCTTTCAGCAAGACAACAAAATAAATCAAAGGAGTGGCTTCAGGACAACTCTGTGAATGTCCTTGAGTGGTCCAGCCAGAGTCCAGACTTGAATCCGATTGAACATATCTGGAGAGATCTGAAAATGGCTGTGCACCGACGCTTCCCATCCAACCTGATGGCGCTTGAGAGGTGCTGCAAAGAGGAATGGGCGAAACTGCCCAAAGATAGGTGTGCCAAGCTTGTGGCATCTTGGGGGTCATTGTTCACAGCGATCGGGTCTGAATTGCGCATGCCGGCCGGCTGAAGGCCATCGTTCCCTAGCAATCGCCTCTACCTGTTTGACAAGCAGAGGCGGTCAATGGGCGGCAGGGGGTGGTACGGCGGCGTTAGGCCGCCATTTTGGTGGCGTGGTCCGGCCAATGATGCAGACGTGTCCGGACCGAACAGGATGGGCAACTGCTGCGACCAGGTGCAGCAACTCCCGGCCAGCCACAGGAGCCGCGCTGGCCGGGAGTTACTCAACAAGTACAAAAGCATCGCCGCTGGGTGATGCTTTTGTACTGGGGGGGGGGGGGAGAGGGGCGGACAGACATGCGGGGTGGACTAGCCCTGTGCTGGGCGTTCCCCCGCATGTCTGGGAACATGATCGTAGCTGTGCTACATTTAGCACAGCTACGATCAACTCGGAATGACCCCCATATGCAAAAAGACTTGAGGCTGTAATTGCTGCCAAAGGTGCATCAACAAAGTGCTGAGCAAAGGCTGTGAATACTTATGTACATGTAATGTCTTAGTTTTTTATTTTTAATAAATTTGCAAAAATCTCAAAAAACTTTTTTCACATTGTCATTATGGGGTATTGTGTGTAGAATTTAGAGGGAAAAAATAAATGTATTCCATTTTGGAATAAGGCTGTAACATAACCAAATGTGGAAAAAGTGAAGCGCTGTGAATACTTTATTGATTCACTGTATATACCGCAATTTCAGCGTGATTGCTGAAATTGTGAATGGCTCCTGCCGGCGCAGGAGGCCCGCTGCCATCTTTTTGATCAGAGCGGTTGCGTGTGATGTCACGCAGCCACCCAGATAATGCCACCTACACGCCCCCCCCCCCATTCGAAAGCTGCTGCACCCATTTTCCTGCAGCCGCAATGCTCCATCTCCGCCTTGGAAACGGAGCGCTACCGCCCCACGAACGCCTCTGCCTGTCAATCAGGCAGAGGCATTCACATTTACTGCGGGTCATCCGCAGTAAATGCGGGCACATGCGCAGGATGGGCCATGTGCATGCGCCCGCATCGTCATTCTATTTTTTGCAGTTGCATCATGAACTGCGATCCAACCTGTATGAGGTCCTAGGGACGGTATCATATTAGATGTGGTGATTTACCGCATGGTAATAATGAGCTATAATAGATGAGAATAATAATGATATTGGGCTATCCAATTACAGTCTGTTTTTACAGTGCGGTAAATCACTCATTATCAGCCGATAACACATGGGATGCGTGGTAAGATTGCGGACCCATGTGTTGGCGTGCGATAACGTGTCTCCTGGGGCTGGTTATCAGAGATTCTGCTTCGGCACACAAAGTATAATCCCCCATAAATGCCGGCCTACATGGCTAATTGGCAGTGCCGTAGCTAGGCATTTTAGCGCTGTGTGCAAGAACTGACATTGGCGCCCACCCCCCCCCCCCCCGTACAAGATAGGTGCTGTGCGCGCCGTAGGAGCGTGAAAAATATATAGGGGCGTGGCTTCACGGGAAGGGGCGTGGCAACAAAATAATAGCAATTCATACTACGGTGCACAGTAGTCTCCATTATTCAAATTACGCTGCACAGTAGTGCCACTACACCAGGTAGAGCCCCTTTTATACATTACAGCAGACAGCATCCCCCTTTTATACATTACAGCAGACAGCATCCCCCTTTTTACACATTGCAGCAGCCAGTCCCCCTTTTTACACATTGCAGCAGCCAGTCCCCCTTTTTACACATTGCGGCAGCCAGGACCCCTTTTTACACATTACGGCAGCCAGTCCCCCTTTTTACACATTGCGGCAGCCAGGACCACTTTTTACACATTGCGGCAGATGGGACCCCTTTTTACGCATTGCGGCAGATTGGACCCCTTTTTACGCATTGCGGCAGCCGGGACCCCTTTTTACACATTGCGGCAGCCAGTCCCCCTTTTTACACATTGCGGCAGATGGGACCCCTTTTTACACATTGCAGCAGATGGGACCCCTTTTTACACATTGCAGCAGATGGGACCCCTTTTTACACATTGCGGCAGCCAGGACCCCTTTTTACACATTACGGCAGCCAGTCCCCCTTTTTACACATTGCGGCAGCCAGGACCACTTTTTACACATTGCGGCAGACGGAACCCCTTTTTACACATTGCGGCAGATGGGACCCCTTTTTACGCATTGCGGCAGATTGGACCCCTTTTTACGCATTGCGGCAGCCGGAACCCCTTTTTACACATTGCGGCAGCCAGGACCCCTTTTTACACATTACGGCAGCCAGTCCCCCTTTTTACACATTGCGGCAGCCAGGACCACTTTTTACACATTGCGGCAGACGGGACCCCTTTATACACATTGCGGCAGATGGGACCCCTTTTTACGCATTGCGGCAGATTGGACCCCTTTTTACACATTGCGGCAGACGGGACCCCTTTTTACACATTGCGGCAGACGGGACCCCTTTTTACACATTGCGGCAGACGGGACCCCTTTTTACACATTGCGGCAGACGGGACCCCTTTTTACACATTGCGGCAGCCGGGCCCCCTTTATACACATTGCGGCAGATGGGACCCCTTTTTACACATTGCGGCAGCCGGGCCCCCTTTATACACATTGCGGCAGATGGGACCCCTTTTTACACATTGCAGCAGATGGGACCCCTTTTTACACATTGCAGGAGAGAGAGACAGAGAGAGAGAGAGAGAGAGAGACATACTTACCTTCTCCCCGCTGACAGGCTCCTCGTGCAGCTCCCTCTCGGTGCAGTGAAGTCAGTTGAGAAGGAGGAGGAGGGAGGGGGAGCAGAGAGCCGCAGCAGCGCTATTTGATTGGTAGTAAGCGCTGCTGCAGCATTCCCCCTCTCCTTCTGTATTGGCTGCCCGGCGCTGCTGTGGATGCTGGGATGCATCCACAGCAGCACCATGCAGCCAATACAGAAGGAGAGGGGGATGCTGCAGCAGCGCTTACTACCAATCAAATAGCGCTACTGCGGCTCTCTGCTCCCCCTTCCTCCTCCTCCGCTGCCCGGCGCTCCTGTCTTCTCTCCTCCAGGGCAACTGCGCTGTGTGCCAAGCCCCCTTGGCACACACGTAGTTACGGCCCTGCTAATTGGATAGCCCCAGGGGAAGACTTTAGCTGCAGTAACTCTCCGCAGCTAATAGGATACCACCCTACGTCTCATTGTGCTGAGCTTGTTCTGCTTTCTAATTGCTGAACCTGGAGTTAGAACCTTGTTAGAACCTATTTCTGTGCAGGGTAAATACTGGCTGCTTTATTTTTACACTGTAAATTAGATTGCAGATTGAACACACCCCACCCAAATCTAACTCTCTCTGCACATGTTATATTTGCCTCCCCTGCAGTACACATGGTTTTGCCCAACTGCAAAAAAAAATCCTGCTGCGATCAACTTGGAATTAGCCCCATGTGCACTGCAGGAGGGGCAGATATAACATGTACAGATAGAGTTAAATTTGGGTGCGGTGTGTTCAAACCGAAATATAAATTGCAGTGTAAAAATAAAGCAGACAGTATTTACCCTGCACAGAAACAAAATAACCCACCCAAATCTAACTCTCTCTGCAGCTGCTTGTACTGTGAACAGAGGCGTAACTAGGGTAGGGTGAGTGGGGCACGTGCCCTGGGCGCCCTGGCAGGCCCAGGAGAGGGGGGCGCCGCCGGCGTCCAGGGCATCATGCCCCACTCGCCCTGTTAACCCTAAATGTGAGGGGAGGAGAGAGCGCAGCGTCTCTCCCTCCCCTCACCGCCGCTGGGAGCACTAGCAGCGCTGCCAGCAGCTCTGCCGTGTCCGGTCTCCGGCGATAGCCAATCAGGGCTTGCGGACCGGCTCCTAATTGGCTGCCGGTCCGCGAGCTCTGATTGGCTAGCGAACCGGCGCCGGACAGCCGCCGGCGTCCGGAGACCTGGAGCAGCAAGGGGAAGGAGAGGCGCTGCGCTCTCCTCCCCTCACAAGAGGTTAGTGACGGGGGTCCGGCGGCGGCACGGGGGGCCTGGCACTGTGGGGCATGTAACAGGCACTGTGGGGCATTGTATCCAGCACTGTGGGGCATGTAACTGGCACTGTGGGGCATTGTATCCAGCACTGTGGGGCATTTTATCCAGCACTGTGGGGCACTGTAACTGGCACTGTGAGGCAATGTAACTGGCACTGTGGGGCATGTATCTGGCACTGTGGGGCATGTATCTGGCACTGTGGGGCATGTATCTGGCACTGTGGGGCAATGTAACTGGCACTGTGGGGCAATGTAACTGGCACTGTGGGGCATGTATCTGGCACTGTGATGCATGCAACTGGCACTGTGAGGCATGTATCTGGCACTGTGGGGCATGTATCTGGCACTGTGGGGCATGTAACTGGCACTGTGAGGCATGTATCTGGCACTGTGGGGCAATGTAACTGGCACTGTGGGGCATGTATCTGGCACTGTGGGGCATGTATCTGGCACTGTGATGCATGCAACTGGCACTGTGAGGCATGTATCTGGCACTGTGGGGCATGTATCTGGCACTGTGGGGCATGTAACTGGCACTGTGAGGCATGTATCTGGCACTGTGGGGCATGTATCCGACACCGCGGGGCAATGTATCCGGCACTGAGTGGGGCATTGTATCCGGCACTGAGTGGGGCATTGTATCCGGCACTGAGTGGGGCATTGTATCCGGCACTGAGTGGGGCAATGTATCCGGCACTGAGTGGGGCAATGTATTCGGCACTGAGTGGGGCAATGTATCCGGCACTGAGTGGGGCATTGTATCCGGCACTGAGTGGGGCATTGTATCCGGCACTGAGTGGGGCATTGTATCCGGCACCGTGGGGCAATGTATCCGGCACCGTGGGGCAATGTATCTGGCACCGTGGGGCAATGTAACTGGCACTGTGGGCCATTTTCAGTGGCCACACCCCTTCTGGAGCGTAGCCACACCCCTTCTGGTGTGTGGCCACGCCCATTTTTCGCACATGCTTCTTTTTGTGTTGTTTTTTTTTTCAAGGAAGGTGGGGGGGGGGGGGGGGCGCCATTTTCCATCTTCCATCTTGCCCTGGGCTCCGAAAACCCTAGTTACGCCTCTGACTGTGAATTATAATTGTGCATATGGAGAGAACTGCACAGTGGGGGTAATTCAGAGTTGATCGTAGCAGCAAATTTGTTAGCAGATGGGCAAAACCATATGCCTAATTCAGACCTGATCGCTGCTGTGCATTTTCGCACAGCAGCCGATTAGGTCTGAATTGCCAATGCGCCGGCGCCGCAGTGTGTCGGCGCATGCAAGACAGCCGACGCCCATCTTAGCCCTACAATTGCCTCTGCCTGATTGGCAGGCAGAGGTGGTCCCTGGGCGGGAGAGGGCGGGCCGGCAGCATTTGGCCGCTGTTTAGGGGCACGGTCCGGGCAAGGCTGGCATGCCTGGACATGCGGGGGGTGGGCTGACATCACACATAGCCGATGCGACCCGGACAGCGTCGAGTAGCTCCCTGCCAGCGCGCATGAGCTGTGCTGTCTGGGAGCTACTCTTCAAGTACAAAAGCATGGCCGCTGTGCGATGCTTTTGTACTTGTGTAGCGGGGTAGGGCCTGACATACGGGGCGGAACCCTGTGCTGGGCGTCCCCCGCATGTCAGTGAAGCTGATCGTAGATGTGCTACATTTAGAACATCTACGATCAGGTCTGAATTAGGCCCCATGTGCACTGCAGGTGTGGCAGATGTAACATGTGCAGAGAGAGTTAGATTTGGGTGGGTTGTTTTGTTTCTGTGCAGGGTAAATACTGGCTGCTTTATATTTACACTGCAATGTAGATTTCAGTTTAAACACAACGAACCCAAATCTTAGGGGCCCTACTCACTGGCCGACCCGCCGCCGAGCTGCCCGACGGCGGATACGGCCGATGAGTGACCCGGCGGCGGGGGGGCAGTGACGGGGGGAGTGAAGTTTCTTCACTCCCCCCGTCACCCGGCTGCATTGAAGTGCAGGCTAATATGGACGAGATCGTCCATATTGGCCTGCATGCACAGCCGACGGGAGACCAGCGATGAACGAGCGCGGGGACGCGCATCGTTCATCGCTGGAGCCTCCACACTGAAAGATATGAACGAGTTCTCGTTCATTTATGAACGAGATCGTTCATATCTTTCAGTATATCGGCCAGTGTGTAGGGCCTATAACTCTCTCTGCACATGTTACATCTGCCCCACCTGCACTGCACATGGTTTTGCCCATCTGCTAACAAATTTGCTGCTGCGATCAACTGTGAATTAGGCCCAAAGGGGGTCATTCTGAGTTGATCGTAGCTGTGCTAAATTTAGCACAGCTACGATCGTTAACTCAGACATGCGGGGGGACGCCCAGCATGTCAGTTCCGCCCCCCCCCCCACCCGCACAAATACAAAAGCATCGCACAGAGGCGATGCGTTTGTATTTGAGGAGTAACTCCCGGCCAGCGTAGCTCCTGCGGCTGGCCGGGAGTTGCTAGTCGCTCTCGCTGGCCGCAGCGGCTGCATGACACGTCATGAAGCCGCCGCGGCCCTCCCACCCCCAACGGTCCGGCCATGCCTGCATTGGCCGGACTGCACCCCCTACACGGCAAATTAATGCCGCCGTTCAGCCCCCTCCCGCCTAACAACCCCCTCTGCCTCAGAGGCGGTCGCTAGGTAACGAAAGCTGCCATGCGCCGGCGCACTGCGGCACCGGCGCATGCGCAGTTCTGACCCGATCGCTGCGCTGCGACAAACTGCAGCGAGCGATCAGGTCGGAATGACCCCCAATATGTATATACAAGGCACACTCTTCAGTAAAGGTTGCGAGTGCTATACTGAAGATCTGGAATGCTCTTTATTGAAACGTTTTAGTAGTGTCTGGGGCGTCATGTTTCTTTTTTGTGTCTGTCATTTTAGAGCTTTTACCTGAATGACAAAGGAACAGATACAGGTTTCACTCAGGACATAGAGCCTAATTCAGACCTGATCGCTGCTGTGCGTTTTTGCACAGCAGTCAATGAGGTCTGAACTGCGCATGCGCCGGAGCATACCAGACAGCTGATGGCCATCTCAGCTCTGCGATCGCCTCTGCCTGATTGCTGGGCGGGAGGGGGCGGGCATGCGGCGTTTGGCCATTTTAGGGCTGCAGGCGTGCCCGGACCGTGCGGGGGGCGGGCCTCGGCGGCTGTGTGACATCACATGCAGCTGCTGCGACCCGGACAGCAACGAGTAGCTCCCTGCCCGTGTGCGATACTTTTGTACTTGTGCGGGGTACGGGGGGTGGTAGGGCCAGACATGCGGGGCGGACTAGCATGACTCCCCGCATGTCTGTGTGACTGATCATAGCCGTGCAAAATAGGCCGATAGGGCGCAGGCAGGAACATGACTGACCAGAAACAATCTCCTTACTGACCAAAGCCAGCAACATTAATAAAGCATCACTCCTGTCCCAGAGAGAAAACGGATAACAATCCACACACCTGTAGCTAATCTGACTCATCGTAGATAATCCACATACTGTAGCATAACAGACAGATTACTGACACACTGCGGCCCTCTGGTGGTGAGACCACAGAGCAGCACACATTGCAGATGTACAAAACAGAATTTAATAAGTGGATTCGTGCACCCCTCACTCATACCCCTTTTACACCTACTGAGCACGGGTCGCAGCCGGGAGCCTGACACGTGTGATACCCGGCTGCGGCCTGTGCTCAGCCCCCTTTCCCACTGCGCTCACCAACCCGGCATATTGCCGGGTTGGTGACGCTGCTAGTGACGCGACAGGGGCGGCGCTGGGAATCACATGATCTCCCAACGCCGCCCTTCCATACAGTGTAAACGGGAGCCGTGTCGCAATCTAAACGGGGTATAAGTGAGGTATGGTGCTAGGGGCATTACTGTGGGACATAATAACATAAATCCCAACATAACCCTCTCCAGGAGGGACGCAATGCTCTGCTCCTGGACTTCCCTTTTACTGTATGATTGCCAGCACCTGTGCTGAACAGGGTAATGGATAAGAAAGGTGTTTTAGCACAGGTGATGGCAATCATACAGTAAGAGGGAAGACCAGGAGCAGAGCATTGTGTCCCTCCTGGAGAGGGTCATGTTGGGAGGTATAGAATAAGGTGCAATAGGCATTACTGTGCAGGTCATAATATTGTGCTAGGGGCATTACTGTGTGGGGCATAATATGGTGCTAGGGGCATTACTGTGTAGGTCATAATATGGTGCTAGGGGCATTACTGTGTGGGGCATAATATGGTGTTAGGGGCATTACTGTGCAGGTCATAATATGGTGCTAGGGGCATTACTGTGTGGGGCATAATATGGTGCTAGGGGCATTACTGTGTGGGGCATAATATGGTGCTAGGGGCATTACTGTGTGGGGCATAATATGGTGTTAGGGGCATTACTGTGTAGGTCATAATATGGTGCTAGGAGCATTACTGTGTGGGGCATAATATGGTGTTAGGGGCATTACTGTGTAGGTCATAATATGGTGCTAGGAGCATTACTGTGTGGGGCATAATATGGTGTTAGGGGCATTACTGTGTAGGTCATAATATGGTGCTAGGAGCATTACTGTGTGGGGCATAATATGGTGTTAGGAGCATTACTGTGTGGGGCATAATATGGTGTTAGGGGCATTACTGTGTGGGGCATAATATGGTGTTAGGGGCATTACTGTGTAGGTCATAATATGGTGCTAGGAGCATTACTGTGTGGGGCATAATATGGTGTTAGGGGCATTACTGTGTAGGTCATAATATGGTGCTAGGAGCATTACTGTGTGGGGCATAATATGGTGTTAGGTGCATTACTGTGTAGGTCATAATATGGTGCTAGGGGCATTACTGTGTGGGGCATAATATGGTGTTAGGGGCATTACTGTGTGGGGCATAATATGGTGTTAGGGGCATTACTGTGTAGGTCATAATATGGTGCTAGGAGCATTACTGTGTGGGGCATAATATGGTGTTAGGGGCATTACTGTGTAGGTCATAATATGGTGCTAGGGGCATTACTGTGTGGGGCATAATATGGTGTTAGGGGCATTACTGTGTAGGTCATAATATGGTGCTAGGGGCATTACTGTGTGGGGCATAATATGGTGTTAGGGGCATTACTGTGTAGGTCATAATATGGTGCTAGGGGCATTACTGTGTGGGGCATAATATGGTGCTAGGGGCATTACTGTGTGGGGCATAATATGGTGTTAGGGGCATTACTGTGTGGGGCATAATATGGTGTTAGGGGCATTACTGTGTAGGTCATAATATGGTGCTAGGGGCATTACTGTGTGGGGCATAATATGGTGTTAGGGGCATTACTGTGTGGGGCATAATATGGTGTTAGGGGCATTACTGTGTAGGTCATAATATGGTGCTAGGGGCATTACTGTGTGGGGCATAATATGGTGTTAGGGGCATTACTGTGTAGGTCATAATATGGTGCTAGGGGCATTACTGTGTGGGGCATAATATGGTGCTAGGGGCATTACTGTGTGGGGCATAATATGGTGTTAGGGGCATTACTGTGTAGGTCATAATATGGTGCTAGGAGCATTACTGTGTGGGGCATAATATGGTGTTAGGGGCATTACTGTGTAGGTCATAATATGGTGCTAGGAGCATTACTGTGTGGGGCATAATATGGTGTTAGGGGCATTACTGTGTGGGGCATAATATGGTGTTAGGGGCATTACTGTGTAGGTCATAATATGGTGCTAGGGGCATTACTGTGTGGGGCATAATATGGTGTTAGGGGCATTACTGTGTAGGTCATAATATGGTGCTAGGGGCATTACTGTGTGGGGCATAATATGGTGTTAGGGGCATTACTGTGTAGGTCATAATATGGTGCTAGGGGCATTACTGTGTTGGGCATAATATGGTGCTAGGGGCATTACTGTTTGGGGCATACTATGGTGTAAAGTAGTATTTTCCTGCAAGACCACACCCATTTGCTCCTAAATCATGTCCCTTTTCTTGGGATACGTGCACATCCCCCGTGACTAGGGAGGGGCACATATTTATGTGTTTGCACCTGGAGCCAAATTGGCTAGAAACAGCCCTGTCAGGCAGTTTTATTACCAGTCTAATAAAGACAGAAAAATGGTCTTATGTAATCAGGTTTGTGGATATTCCCCTCTTACAGGCCATCTGCTCCACATGACCCTATATATTATATCAGAGCCACCACATTCACCATAAATGTCATCAGACTCCTCCACTTTAAACAGATGAAGCCGAGCTTGGTTTGGCTGTGGCTAATCGCACCCGCAAAAAGATTTTTGTGGGTAACATGCACGTGTGTTACAGTATATTCACACCCATGAACATAGACAATACTCTGGCTAATTGTGGGAGCAAATATCCGCACCATGATGCATTTAAACATTGCCACAATGCATATACATGTACGCTTGCACTGCGGCAAGGATGTAGATGGCTACATCTGTATGTGATCAAAACCCTTACATCACCAGATCATTCCACATGCCTCTTTATATATAAGAAATAAATAAATATTGTAGATAATTAATATGGTTGTAAATGTACTGTTATATCCACCTCAATATATTTGGAACGTGAAAATTGGTCTCTGTCTGGTCTGACCAATCAGGCCATTTCTGAGGCTATATATAGAGTATATTGTCTCAGGTCCACCATATACCTTGATAAAGGCTCCATGAGAGATGAAACACGTTGGTGACCACTGACCAGACAGACCTACCAGCCCTGGTGTGAGATGAAGGAGGTGCCATTCACAACGCAGATTCAGTGTCCCATACCCGGGAGGGTACTGATTACTGAATATTATCATCATGCTTGTTTAGGGTGGACAATCTTGACACCCCACACTATCGCATGCTGGCTTTTGTTATTGGTGGATTTTATTTAACTTTGAAGAGATGTGTTTATTTTCCATGTTTTTTAAGGCATTTCTATTAAAAACCAAGCAGTATTTCACTATATATACCTTTTTCTTTTTATTTCATTTCTATGAATTGGATGAGTGTGGACCAAAAAGACTGTGAGAAGGTCACACCACCATTGGGAATAAAGGACATCTGTTAATAAAGATATCTTGAGCGAAGTGGACAGTGAGGGTCATTCTGAGTTGATTGCTAGCTGCTTTCCTTCGCTGCGCAGCGATCAGGCAAAAAAACGGCACTTCTGTGCATGCGTATGCGGCACAATGCGCATGCGCGTCGTACTATTACAACGACCAATGTAGTTTCACACAAGGTCTAGCGAAGCTTTTAAGTCGCACGGCTGACAGCAGAGTGATTGACATGAAGTGGACGTTTCTGGGTGTCAACTGACCGTTTTCAGGGAGTGTTTGACAAAACGCAGGCGTGCCAGGAAAACCGCAGGCGTGGCTGGACGAACGCAGGGCGTGTTCATGACGTCAAAACAGGAACTGAATAGTCTGAAGTGATGGCAAGCGCTGAGTAGGTCTGAAGCTACTCTGAAACTGCACTAAATAATTTTGTAGCCGCTCTGTGATCCTTTCGTTTGCACTTCTGCTAAGCTATAATACACTCCCAGAGGGCGGCGGCATAGCGTTTGCACGGCTGCTAAAAACAGCTAGCGAGCGATCAATTTTTTGTGTATTTGAAATCAACCCTTTGAAGAACCCGTTTAAATCTGACTATATGATCCCAGGGGTGCGCATGACTGCAAACAGTGGCGGATCTTGCCACGGGCAAGCAGGACTTTTGCCCGGGGCGCCGCCTTCCGGAGGGCTCCGGCGCCATCCGGAGGGCGCCGCACCATGGCAAGATCCGCCACTGTCAGTGTGCGCCCCAGCAGTGTCCCCCCGCTGTGCCCCCCTCCCGCTGTGAGAAGGGAACCAGACGCTACGCGTCTGGTTTCCCTTCGTGGCGCTGGTCCTCCCCCGCTCTGAAGGGAATCTAGTTTCCCTTCATGGAGAGGACCTTTGGTGCGCGGTGCGCGATGACGTCATCGCGCACCGCACAGCATTGTGGCACAGACGCTAGGGGTCATAATTGACCTCTAGTGCCTATGCTGTGCTATGGGAGAGACGTCATGACTGACGTCTCTCCCATAGATCCGAGGAGAAGAGCGGCGCCAATCTGCAGGGTCTGGAAACAGGAGCGGGGTATAGTAAGTATACTTTTTTTTCCTAGAACTGTAAAAATTTCCAAGTGTCTTCTATCCTGCGCTTTCCTCAATTTTTTTATTAAAAATAAAATAAGGTAAAAAAAGTTGTGTCTCTACTTATCTTGAGTCAGGTATTTTTTCTCTCTTAGTAATACTCCTTCTTCATACCCCCTTGTGCTGTCAAACGGGGTGTATGTTCATTCCAAGGTCATACATGTAAGAGAGACGTTATAAAGCACTCTAGTGTATTAACCTTTTAACGATAGAGACACAAACCCTTGACAGAGATTGTGGATTATAATGACAAGAAATATTTATAAAAAAATGTCTATTTATTGGTCAAAAAAAGTGATTAAATCCAGGCATAAAATCTTCATCACATGGAACAAGATTTTCACATCCAAGCAAAGTATGAGGGTGGCTTCCTACCAGATTTGGGGTTTTGTAAGTGCACCAAAATTTGTCGCTGTGTTGATGTTTTTCAACGTCCCCGGGAACGGCCAGCTCCAAGCAATGGGCACCTCGTCCTCTCCTCGTCCAGGTAATCAGCCACCAGAATGTCACAAGTCAGCCAACGCGTTTCGATCCGTGGATCTTTTTCAAGGCATCATGATGAAGATTTTATGCCTGGATTTAATCACTTTTTTTGACCAATAAATAGACATTTTTTTATAAATATTTATGTCAAGGGTTTGTGTCTCTATCGTTAAAAGGTTAATACACTAGAGTGCTTTATAACCTCTCTCTTACATGTATGACCTTGGAATGAACATACACCCCGTTTGACAGCACAAGGGGGTATGAAGAAGGAGTATTACTAAGAGAGAAAAAATACCTGACTCAAGATAAGTAGAGACACAACTTTTTTTACCTTATTTTATTTTTAATAAAAAAATTGAGGAAAGCGCAGGATAGAAGACACTTGGAAATTTTTACAGTTCTAGGTATCCTTCTCTCGGGATGAGGGTAACATTCCATCTCTAAGTGTCCACTGATCTGCAGCTTGATAGCGCAATTCCTTTTGGTGTAAAATTTTCTTCGTTGTCCACCATACTTTTTCCCCCCCCTTTCAGCGGTGACTGACCACACCCCCATATTAAGCCACACCCCTAACTTTTGCCCGGGGCGCCACAAGGGCAAGAGCCGGCCCTGACTGCAAACTTTTGACTTAAATCCATAAAGTGTTTGTGACCACTCCTGCAATTGTTGCTTTTGTTTGAAGTGCCGGTTTTTCATTTTTTCTCTATAATTATCATACCAGTATATTTTTGGAATGTGGGAGGAAACCAGAGTACCCGGAGTAAACCCAAACAAGCATAGGGAGAATATACAAACTCCACACAGTTAGGGCCGTGGTGGGAATTGAACCCATGACCTCAGTGCTATGAGGCAGTAATGCTAACCATTATACCATCCGTGCTGCACAAAAACTATGTCCCATATATAGAAACACAAACACAACAGAAACATGTTTTGTTCTGCATAGTCCTAGTGACCGGAACGCTGACAAACCAGTATAGTTTGCTTAGCTTCAGTGTCTGTTTGTTTTTGCATAAACAAAACACTCCCTATAACACACAAGTTAGGTCATTGGGGGCATTCCGAGTTGATCGTAGCTGTGCAGCTCTGATCATGAACTCAGACATGCGGGGGGGGGCGCCCAGTATGTCACCGCCGCCCCCCCCCTCCCCCGCAGAAGTGCAAAGACATCGCACAGCAGCGATACCTCTGCACTTCAAGAGTAGCTCCCGGCCAGCAAAGCTTTGGCGTGCTGGCCGGGAGCTACTCATCGCTCCCCGGCCCGCAGTGGCTGAGTGTGACGTCACGCAGCCGCTGCGCACAACTCCCCGCACGGTCCGGCCACACCTGCGTTGGCCAGACCGTGCCCACAAAACGGCGGCCAAACACCGCCGTTTCGCCCCCTCCCGCCCATTGACCGCCTCTGCCTGTCAATCAGGCAGAGGCGATCGTAGCGCAGCAACAGGTGGCCATATACGAAGTGAAACAAAAGATTAAAATCAGCTTGTGCATAGTTTATGTTTTAATTCCTGATGGTCTGTCGGTCATGTGCAGAATGAGCAGAAGTGAGACTCTCATGCTCCCCTTATGCTCATGCAGCATCATTCAGAGAACCACATCTTTCTGCCTTTCATACACTATAAATATATTACCTGTCTACATAAGAGTAACCTACCCTCACTGACCATAAATAAGAATAATACCTGTATCATATGATGTATCATATATCAGTGGCGGAACTAGCGAGCAGTGGGCCCAGGTGCGACAAAATGGCTTGCTCCCCCCCCCCCCCCCATCCCATCCAAGTCCACCCCCTCACCCCTGGAGAGGATCTGGTGAGGGGGACCTGCTCAGGGCCAGAGAAATGGATACCTAGCAACATTGCCGTAACTAGACATTTTAGCACTGTGTGTAAGAAATGGCATTGGAGCCCCACCCCTGCATGCAAAATAGGGGCAGTGCACGCCGTAGGCGCGCGCAAAAATACATAGTGGCGTGGCTTCGTGGGGAAGGGGTGTGGCCACAAAATAATACCAATTCATAAAACGGTGCACAGTAGTCTCCATTATTCAAATTACGCCGCACAGTAGCACCACTACACCAGGTAGAAACCCTTTTACACCTTACGGCGGACAGATTCCTCTTTTTACACATTACAGCAGACAGCGTCCCCTATGTACACATTACGGCAGACAGCGTCCCCCTTTTTACACATAACGGCAGACAGCGTCCCCTTGTTACACATAGCGGCAGACAGCGTACACTTTTTACACATAACGGCAGACAGCGTGCCCTTTTTACACATTACGGCAGACAGCGTGCCCTAGTTACACATTATGGCAGACAGCGTCCCCTTGTTACACATAGCGGCAGACAGCGTACACTTTTTACACATTACGGCAGACAGCGTGCCCTTGTTACACATTACGGCAGACAGCGTGCCCTTGTTACACATTACGGCAGACAGCGCGCCCTTGTTACACATTACGGCAGACAGCGCGCCCTTGTTACACATTACGGCAGACAGCGTGCCCTTGTTACACATTACGGCAGACAGCGTGCCCTTGTTACACATTACGGCAGACAGCGTGCCCTTGTTACACATTACGGCAGACAGCGTGCCCTTGTTACACATTACGGCAGACAGCGTGCCCTTGTTACACATTACGGCAGACAGCGTGCCCTTGTTACACATTACAGCAGACAGCGTGCCTTTGTTACACATTACGGCAGGCAGATTCCCACTTTTTACACATTGCGGCAAGCAGATTCCCCCTTTGTAGCAAATGGAGACTCACCATGCACATACGGAATGAACAGCAGCAGCAGCAGCTCCTCTCTCTCTCTCCCAGTCCCTCCCATTATGACAGTGGGCGCCGGGGACGGCCACGAGATCTTGGCATGATGCTTGTCAGATCCCCGGCGCCCAAATACAGAGAGAGAGAGAGAGATGAAGCCGAGGGAGGGGCGGGATATAAACAGGAAGGGGGAGGAGCTGAGTTAGCTGCCCCTCCTCGCTTTCCTGATTGACAACATGATCTTGCAGCAGGAGGACGTGTGGAGGAGGAGGCGCTGGAGAGAGCATTCCCTCCAGCAGCAGCAGCAGCCAGTCACAGAGAGTGTGTGAGACCTGTTTGTATATGAGGGAGGGACGGACCCTCCTCCCTCTTCGTGTGTTACAGAGTCGGCAGCCGCGGCAGCGTGTCTGGTGCTGCAGCTGCTGCCCATACTGGTGCTGCGGCTGCTGCCCATAGTGCCCTGGTGGCTGGCCTGATCTGTTCCTTATGACGGACGGGCGGGCGGGAGTCGCGGGACGCAGACCCAACGGGTCACGGGAGCGCTGGTGTGCGGCATGATACAATGAGTCATTGTGACTCATTGTAATGCCGGCCGGCGGCTGTGTGCCCTTGAGTGCGGCGGGGCCCCAGTGCAATGCACTGCCTGCCCTGCCAGTAGTTCCGCCCCTGTCATATATATATAGAGAGAGAGAGAGAGAGAGATGAAAGCGATGATAAGACAAGAGCCTGATAGTGTAGTAATTCTTATTTCTCTAACGTCCTAGTGGATGCTGGGGACTCCGTCAGGACCATGGGGAATAGCGGGCTCCGCAGGAGACAGGGCACATCTAAATAAAGCTTTTAGGATCACATGGTGCGTACTGGCTCCTCCCCCTATGACCCTCCTCCAAGCCTCAGTTAGGTTTTTGTGCCCGTCCGAGAAGGGTGCAATCTAGGTGGCTCTCCTAAAGAGCTGCTTAGAAAAAGTTTTTTTAGGTTTTAAATCTCAGTGAGTCCTGCTGGCAACAGGATCACTGCAACGAGGGACTTAGGGGAGAGATTTCCAACTCACCTGCGCGCAGGATGGATTGGAGTCTTAGGCTACTGGACACATAGCTCCAGAGGGAGTCGGAACACAGGTCATCCTGGGGTTCGTCCCGGAGCCGCGCCGCCGACCCCCCTTACAGATGCTGAAGATCGGAGGTCCGGAAGCAGGCGGCAGAAGACTCCTCAGTCTTCAGGAAGGTAGCCATTGTTGCTACACACTTCTCACTGACCAGTCACGGAGGGTGCAGGGCGCTGCTGGGGGCGCCCTGGGCAGCAATATTAAATACCTTTAGTGGCAAAATAAATACATCACATATAGCCAGTAAGGCTATATGTATGTATTTAACCCAGGCCAGTTTTCTCAAAACCCGGGAGAAAAGCCCGCCGAAAAGGGGGCGGAGCTTATTCTCCTCAGCACTCAGCGCCATTTTCCTGCTCAGCTCCGCTGTGGGGAAGGCTCCCAAGACTCTACCCTGCACTGCACTACAGAAACAGGGTAACAAAGAGAAGGGGGGCATAATTTGGCGATAATTATATATTAAAAGCGCTTATAACAAAAACAACACCTTTTAGGGTTGTTTATATACATTTATAGCGTTTTTGGTGTGTGCTGGCAAACTCTCCCTCTGTCTCCCCAAAGGGCTAAGAGGGTCCTGTCTTCGATAGAGCATTCCCTGTGTGGCTGCTGTGTGTCGGTACGTGTGTGTCGACATGTATGAGGGCGATGTTGGTGTGGAGGCAGAGCAATTGCCGGTAATGGTGATGTCACCCCCTAGGGAGTCGACACCGGAATGGATGGCTTTAGTTATGGAATTACGTGATAATGTCAGCACATTACAAAAGTCAGTTGACGAAATGAGACGGCCGGAAAACAAATAGTACCGGCTCAGGCGTCTCAGACACCGTCAGGGGCTGTAAAACGTCCCTTACCTCAGTCAGTCGACACGGGTACCGACACAGATGAATCTAGTGTCGACGGTGAAGAAGCAAACGTATTTTCCAATAGGGCCACACGTTATATGATCACGGCAATGAAGGAGGTTTTGCAGATCTCTGATACTGCTGGTACCTCAAAAAGGGGTATTATGTGGGGGGTGAAAAAACTACCTGTAGCTTTTCCAGAATCAGAGGAATTGAATGACGTGTGTGATGAAGCGTGGGTTAACCCAGATAGAAAACTGCTAATTTCCAAGAAGTTATTGGCACTATACCCCTTCCCACCAGAGGTTAGGGCGCGCTGGGAAACACCCCCTAGGGTGGATAAAGCGCTCACACGTTTTATCAAAACAAGTGGCGTTGCCGTCTCCTGATACGGCCGCCCTCAAGGATCCAGCAGATAGGAGGCTGGAGACTACCCTGAAGAGTATATACACACATACTGGTGTTATACTCCGACCTGCAATAGCCTCAGCCTGGATGTGCAGTGCTGGGGTAGTGTGGTTGGATTCCCTGACTGAAAATATTGATACCCTGGATAGGGACAGTATTTTATTGACTTTAGAGCAATTAAAGGATGCGTTTCTTTATATGCGGGATGCTCAGAGGGATATTTGCACTCTGGCATCGAGAGTAAGTGCGATGTCCATATCTGCCAGAAGAAGTTTATGGACGCGACAGTGGTCAGGTGATGCGGATTCCAAACGGCATATGGAAGTATTGCCGTATAAAGGAGAGGAATTATTTGGGGTCGGTCTATCGGATCTGGTGGCCACGGCAACTGCCGGCAAATCCACCTTTTTACCTCAGACCCCCTCCCAGCAGAAAAAGACACCGTCTTTTCAGCCGCAGTCCTTTCGCTCCTATAAAAACAAGCGGGCAAAAGGACAGTCATATCTGCCCCGAGGCAGAGGAAAGGGTAAGAGAGGGTAGCAAGCAGCCCCTGCCCAGGAACAGAAGCCCGCCCCGGTTTCTGCAAAGCCCTCAGCATGACGCTGGGGCTTTACAAGCGGACTCAGGAGCGGTGGGGGGTCGACTAAAGATTTTCAGAAATCAGTGGGCTCACTCACAGGTGGACCCGTGGATCCTGCAGATAGTATCTCAGGGTTACATGTTGGAATTCGAAAAGTCTCCCCCTCGCCGGTTCCTAAAGTCTGCTTTACCAACGTCTCCCTCAGAAAGGGCGACGGTATTGGAAGCCATTCACAAGCTGTATTCTCAGCAGGTGATAGTAAAGGTACCCCTCCTACAACAGGGAAAGGGGTATTATTCCACGCTATTTGTGGTACCGAAGCCGGACGGTTCGGTAAGACCTATTCTAAATCTGAAATCCTTGAACCTGTACATACAGAAATTCAAGTTCAAGATGGAGTCACTCAGAGCAGTGATAGCGAATCTGGAAGAAGGGGACTTCATGGTGTCCCTGGACATAAAAGATGCTTATCTGCATGTCCCAATTTACCCCTCACACCAAGGGTATCTCAGGTTCGTGATACAAGACTGTCATTATCAGTTTCAAACGCTGCCGTTTGGTTTGTCCACGGCCCCTCGGGTCTTTACCAAGGTAATGACCGAAATGATGGTTCTTCTACGAAGAAAAGGCGTATTAATTATCCCTTACTTGGACGATCTCCTGATAAGGGCAAGGTCCAGAGATCAGCTGGAAGTCGGAGTAGCACTAACCCAAGTAGTGCTTCAACAACACGGGTGGATTCTGAATCTTCCAAAATCTCAATTGACTCCGACGACACGTCTGCTGTTCCTGGGAATGATTCTGGACACGGTTCAGAAAAAGGTTTTTCTCCCGGAGGAGAAAGCAAGGGAGTTATCCGAACTTGTCAGGAACCTCCTAAAACCAGGAAAAGTGTCTGTGCATCAATGCACAAGAGTCCTGGGAAAGATGGTGGCTTCTTACGAGGCAATTCCATTCGTCAGATTCCATGCACGAACATTTCAGTGGGATCTGCTGGACAAATGGTCCGGATCGCATCTGCACATGCATCAGCGGATAACACTGTCACCAAGAACAAGGGTGTCTCTTCTGTGGTGGTTGCAGAGTGCCCATCTGTTAGAGGGCCGCAGGTTCGGCATACAGGACTGGGTCCTGGTGACTACGGATGCCAGCCTACGGGCCTGGGGAGCAGTCACGCAGGGAAGAAACTTCCAGGGTTTATGGTCAGACCTGGAGACGTCTCTTCACATAAATATACTGGAACTAAGAGCGATATACAATGCTCTAAGTTTGGCAAAACCGCTGCTTCAGGGTCAGCCGGTGTTGATCCAGTCGGACAACATCACGGCAGTCGCCCACGTAAACAGACAAGGCGGCACGAGAAGCAGAAGAGCAATGACAGAAGCTGCAAGGATTCTGCGCTGGGCGGAAAATCATGTCATAGCACTGTCAGCAGTGTTCATCCCGGGAGTGGACAACTGGGAAGCAGACTTCCTCAGCAGACACGACCTTCACCCGGGAGAGTGGGGACTTCATCCGGAAGTTTTCCACATGATTGTGAACCGTTGGGAAAAACCAAAGGTGGATATGATGGCGTCTCGCCTCAACAAAAAACTGGACAGATATTGCGCCAGGTCAAGAGACCCTCAGGCAATAGCTGTAGACGCTCTGGTAACACCGTGGGTGTACCAGTCAGTGTATGTGTTCCCTCCTCTGCCTCTCATACCGAAGGTACTGAGAATTATACGGAAAAGGGGAGTAAGAACAATACTAGTGGCTCCGGACTGGCCAAGAAGAACTTGGTATCCGGAACTTCAAGAAATGCTCACGGAGGATCCGTGGCCTCTACCTCTAAGAAGGGATCTGCTTCAGCAGGGACCTTGTATGTTCCAAGACTTACCGCGTCTGCGTTTGACGGCATGGCGGTTGAACGCCGGATTCTAAAAGAAAAGGGCATTCCAGAGGAAGTTATTCCTACCTTGATTAAGGCTAGGAAGGAAGTAACCGCACAACATTATCACCGCATTTGGAGAAAATATGTTGCGTGGTGTGAGGCCAAGAAGGCCCCAACGGAAGAATTTCAATTGGGTCGATTCTTACATTTCCTGCAAGCAGGATTGTCTATGGGCCTCAAATTGGGGTCTCTTAAAGTTCAAATTTCGGCCTTATCAATCTTCTTCCAGAAGGAATTGGCTTCAGTGCCTGAAGTACAAACTTTTGTCAAGGGTGTACTACATATACAGCCCCCAATTGTGCCTCCAGTGGCACCGTGGGATCTAAACGTAGTTTTGGATTTTCTCAAATCTCATTGGTTTGAGCCTTTAAAATCGGTAGATTTGAAGTACCTTACATGGAAAGTAACCATGCTATTGGCCCTGGCTTCAGCCAGGAGAGTTTCAGAGTTGGCGGCTTTATCGTACAAAAGCCCATATCTGATTTTCCATTCGGACAGGGCAGAACTGCGGACACGTCCTCATTTTCTCCCTAAGGTTGTTTCGGCTTTTCACTTGAACCAGCCTATTGTGGTGCCTGCGGCGACTAACGACTTGGAGGACTCCAAGTTACTGGACGTTGTCAGAGCATTAAAAATATATATTTCAAGGACAGCTGGAGTCAGAAAATCTGACTCGTTGTTTATATTGTATGCACCCAACAAGATGGGTGCTCCTGCGTCTAAACAGACGATTGCACGTTGGATCTGTAGCACAATCCAACTTGTACATTCTGTGGCAGGCGTGCCACAGCCTAATTCTGTAAAGGCCCACTCCACAAGGAAGGTGGGCTCATCTTGGGCGGCTGCCCGAGGGGTCTCGGCATTACAACTCTGCCGAGCAGCTACGTGGTCAGGGGAGAACACGTTTGTAAAATTTTACAAATTTGATACTCTGGCTAAGGAGGACCTGGAGTTCTCTCATTCGGTGCTGCAGAGTCATCCGCACTCTCCCGCCCGTTTGGGAGCTTTGGTATAATCCCCATGGTCCTGACGGAGTCCCCAGCATCCACTAGGACGTTAGAGAAAATAAGAATTTACTTACCGATAATTCTATTTCTCATAGTCCGTAGTGGATGCTGGGCGCCCATCCCAAGTGCGGATTGTCTGCAATGCTTGTACATAGTTATTGTTACAAAAATCGGGTTATTACTATTGTTGTGAGCCATCCTTTCAGAGGCTACTTCGTTTTGTTATCATACTGTTAACTGGGTTCAGATCACAAGTTGTACGGTGTGATTGGTGTGGCTGGTATGAGTCTTACCCGGGATTCAAGATCCTTCCTTATTGTGTACGCTCGTCCGGGCACAGTACCTAACTGAGGCTTGGAGGAGGGTCATAGGGGGAGGAGCCAGTACGCACCATGTGATCCTAAAAGCTTTATTTAGATGTGCCCTGTCTCCTGCGGAGCCCGCTATTCCCCATGGTCCAGACGGAGTCCCCAGCATCCACTACGGACTATGAGAAATAGAATTATCGGTAAGTAAATTCTTATTTATGCATGCATTCACGCACTTTAATATATTATGTGTACTGTGGTAATATCTTGGTACATCACAAATATAATATAGCTGTGGTCCCACTGGTTTCCAACTTCTAGAGTCAGTCGTGATAAACCCTCTGCTTATCACACTCGCAGTAGCCAGATGTTTACATACAAATAAAAGATACCTCACTGTGAAAAAATAGGATTTTAAATACCTACCGGTAAATCCTTTTCTCGTAGTCCATAAGGCGTATTGGGGACAGAATGAGTATGATGGGGTATAGATGGGTCCAAAGGAGCCAGTGCACTTTCAATTTCTTCCACTGGGTGTGCTGGCTCCTCCCCTCTATGCCCCCTCCCACAGGCAGTTATAGGTAAAACAGTGCCCGAAGGAGAATTACATATTTCAGAGAAGGAACGTAACAACAACAGGTGTGGTGAGATTTGAACACTAGCACACCAATACATAACTTAGCCAGCAAAGTCTGGCAACAGCAACAGCTGAACAGGAACACATAACAGACAACCTGCAGAAAGTCACCGCACTGGAAAAGGATTTACCGGTAGGTATTTAAAATCCTATTTTCTCTAGCATCCATAAGGGATATTGGGGACAGAATTAGTATGATGGGGATGTCCCAAAGCTTCCAGAATGGGCAGAAACGTGCGGAGACAACTGCAGCACCATCTGCCTAAACTGGGTATCCTCTTTGGCCAGGGTATCAAACTTGTAGAACTTCACAAAGGTGTTCGTCCCCGACCAGGTAGCAGCTCGACATAGTTGCAGGGCCGAGACTCCACGGGCAGCTGCCCAGGAAGAACCCATCGATCTAGTAGAGTGGGCCTTCAGAGACTGTGGAACCGGTAAGGCTGCCGACGCATGGGCTTGTTGGATAGTAAGCCTAATCCAACAAGCAATGGACTGCTTTGAAGCAGGGCAACCCTTTTTTCACGCATCATACAGCACGAACAAGGAATACGTCTTTCTGATCCGAGCCATCCTCTTGACAAGATTTTCAAGGCTCGCACTGCATCCAATGCCTTCGGAAGAACAGAAGTGTCAGAACTGGAAGGAATCACAATAGGTTACTTCAAGTGAAACGCGGAGACCACCTTCGGCAGGAACTGCTGTCTAGTCCTGAGCTCCGCTCTCTTCTCATAAAAGTCTAAGTACGGACTTTTTCATGACAAGGGCCCTCATTCCGAGTTGTTCGCTCGCAAGCTGCTTTTAGCAGCTTTGCACACGCTAAGCCGCCGCCTACTGGGAGTGAATCTTAGCTTATCAAAATTGCGAACGAAAGATTAGCAGAATTGCGAATAGACACTTCTTAGCAGTTTCTGAGTAGCTTCACACTTACTCGGCATCTGCGATCAGTTCAGGGCTTGTCGTTCCTGGTTTGACGTCACAAACACACCCAGCGTTCGCCCAGACACTCCTCCGTTTCTTCAGCCACTCCCGCGTTTTTCCCAGAAACGATAGCGTTTTTTCGCACACACCCATAAAACGGCCTGTTTCCGCCCAGAAACACCCACTTCCTGTCAATCACATTACAATCACCAGAACGAAGAAAATACCTCGTAATGCCGTGAGTAAAATACCTAACTGCATAGCAAATTTACTTGGCGCAGTCGCACTGCGGACATTGCGCATGCGCATTAGCGACTAATCGCTCTGTTGCGAGAAAAAAATACAGAGCGAACAACTCGGAATGACCACCAAGGTCCCAAATTCTGAGACACACCTAGCAGAAGCCAGGGCCAGTAACATCACCGTTTTCCATGTGAGGTACTTATCTTCTACCGTCATCAGAGGTTCAGACCAGGAGGACTGTAGAAAGTGTAACACTACATCCAGATCCAAAGGGGCCGAAGGCAGCACGAAAGGGGTTTGCAAGAAGGTCTGAACTTCCGGCAAAAGAGAGCCAACTTCTTCAGAAAGAAGATGGAAAGAGCTGAAATCTGGACCTTAATGGATCCCAAACACAAGCCTTTATCCACTCCAGCCTGCAAGAAACTGAGGAACCTTCCCAAGTGGAATTCTGCAGAGGGATATTTGCGTTCCTCGCAACACAAGACATATCTCCGCCAGATATGATGATAGTGTTTTGACGTCACAGGTTTTCTGGCTTGCACCATAGTGGCAATGACTGTTTTGGAAAGCCCTTTGTGAGCTAGGATGTTCCGCTAAATTTCCATGCTGTCAAACGAAGCTGCCGTAAGTCCAGGTAGACAAACGGTCCTTGTTGAAGAAGATCCTTTCTTAGTGGTAGAGGCCAAGGGTCCTCTACGTACAAATCCAGAAGAACCATGTGTCACGCTCTTCGGGGCACATGGTCAAGATTGCTTCCACTCTTTGATGTCTGATCCGCTTGAGCACCCTTGGGATCAGAGGAATCGGAGGAAACGGGTAGACCAGCTGGTATGGCCAAGGGGAAGTCAGCGCATCCACTGCGCTCGACTGTCGGTCCCTGGATCATGAGCAATAGCAGTGAAGTTTCTTGGATGACGAGAGACCATCAAGTCGATCTGTGGGCAACCCCACCTGTTGATGATCAGTTGGAACACCTTAGGGTGTATTCCCCACTCCCTCGGGTGGAGGTCGTGTGTTACGATTCCTGTACTCCAGACTGGAGAAGATCTTATGGCAGAGATCTGAGTACAGGAATGAAATACAGGTTGTGGGAGCTGGAGAGCCTAGTAACCCCTGGCGCCCTAACTCCGTTGTCTCGCCCGTGTTATCAGAAATCCCCTGCGAGACTATGGTTGCTTGAGCCCATGGCAGCCGCGTTCGAAGGGCGGATTATGTCTGCCCAACCCCGATGCCCCCGCAGGTCTTAATGGGAGACAAGGGGAAGTCCGAGACAGGGTGATAACAAGGGGCCCTCTGACTAAGCAACCAAGCCAGGGGTTACAAGCTAACTAAACTAAATCAAAAGGTATGTGCGGACTAGCCGCCAGGGAAAAGGACAACCAAAGATCCACGGATCCGACACTCCTATCCGGCACCGCAGGACACCAGAGTGGATCTTGTGGAAGCGGAATCCTCCGCAAAGCTCTAGAACTCAAAATAAACACAATAATAAATAGTAGCGGACAAGCCGCAACACACGGCTGCGCCGCGACTCACGAACGCCACCAGATGTTAAAGGTGCTCGATCAGACTCCAGGAACAGATGGTAACTTCCGAGTACAGGATCACTGAGAACAGGAACAAACGAACAGACCGGGACTGGGAACTCTCTCTGCAGCAGAATCAGGCAAACAGGAAGCTATCACCGGCGTCTGTGAGGAGTCCTGGGAGTGCTTTTAACAGAGAGTCTTCCAATCAGCTGTTTGGAGGCTGATTGGATTAAATGCCATGCAGCTGACAAGCTGCATGGCCAGGGAAACAGATGAGTGATAATTACAACATGCCGTGCAGCTGCATGCTACACAGCCAGGAAACCAGTGATGATATAAACTTAGACCCAGTAACGGGGAACACGATCCGACAGTGGCGTCCCCGTTGCTAGGCGCCGGCCGCACTGACGAGCGGACCCTCGGCGCCTAACAGTACCCCCCCCTTGAGGAGGGGTCAAGGAACCCCTAAATCCGGGTTTCTGAGGAAATTCTTGAAAAAATGCCCTTTTGAGCCTTGGGGCATGAAGGTCCTCATCTAGGACCCACGACCTTTCCTCAGGACCATAACCTCTCCAATGCACCAAAAAATAAAGCCGACCCCGGGACAACTTGGAATCGAGAACCTTCTCAACCACGAACTCCTGCTGACCCTGTACATTAACTGGTGATCTCCCCTGAGGTTTTTTACGAGGAAATCTGCTAGATGAAACATATGGTTTGAGCAGAGAGCAATGGAAGGTATTTCCGATCCGTAACGTTTTTGGTAGCTGTAACCGGAAAGCAACTGGATTGACTTTTTTGATAATGAGAAATGGTCCAATAAATCTAGGACCCAATCTGGCTGAGGTTTGTCGAAGTTTGATATTGCGAGTCGACAGCCACACCCTGTCTCCTACTCTAAAAGTGCACGGCCGCCGGAACCTGTCCGAAAAATCTTTTTCCCTGAAAGCTGCTTTTCTGAGAGCTATGTGCACTTTTTTCCAAATAAGTTTAAGATGAGAGGTCAGGGCCAGAGAGGAGACAGAGGAATGTTGGAAAAATGAATTAGCTCTGGGGTGGAAACCAAAAACTGCAAAAAATGGAGACACATTGGTGGAGGAATGACAGGCATTATTATAAGCAAACTCTGCCAATGGAAGAAACTCAGACCAGTCATTTTGGAGTTTGGCCGAGTACAAACGCAAATATTGTTTTAAGGATTGGTTCACTCGCTCAGTCTGTCCATTTGATTGTGGATGATAACCGGAGGTTAATGATAATTTCATTTTTAACGAAGCACAAAAAGACTTCCAAAACTGTGCAATGAATTGTGGACCCCTGTCAGAAACAATATCAGTGGGTACCCCATGGAGTCTGAAAACATGACGGAGGAACAAGACTGCCAATCCCTGGGCAGATGGCAATTGGGGAAGACCAATAAAATGAGCCATCTTACTAAAACGGTCCACTACCACCCATATGACTGTGCATCCAGCTGACAGAGGGAGATCCACCACAAAATCCATGGAGATATGCGACCATGGTCTAAGGGGAACATTCAATGGCATAAGTTGACCAATAGGCAAAGAACGGGGAACTTTATGCTGTGCACAGACCTGACACGAAACAACAAACTCTTTAATGTCTTTAGAAAGACCAGGCCACCACACTGAGCGGGATACCAATTCAAAAGTTTTAGCGACTCCCAGATGCCCTGCAACTTTGCTATCATGAAATTCCTCCAAACAGTTGCTCTCAAAAACTCAGGAACAAAAAGACGGCCAGCTGGAGTATTTCCCGGAGCTTGATGTTGAAGCAGCTTCAATTGAGAAAAAACATCCTGTGTGAGACCTGCCTGAATGACTGAAGGCGGAAGTATGAGAGTAACCGGACTGTTGTCTTGAACGGGAAGAAAACTGCGTGAGAGGGCATCTGCCTTGGTATTCTTGGAACCAGGTCTGAAGGTGATAATGA
This sequence comes from Pseudophryne corroboree, assembly GCF_028390025.1. Taxonomy (NCBI): domain Eukaryota; kingdom Metazoa; phylum Chordata; class Amphibia; order Anura; family Myobatrachidae; genus Pseudophryne; species Pseudophryne corroboree. Next base: position 764,400,127 of record NC_086446.1, read on the forward strand.
ATTTGAAACGAGTGAAAAATAAAGCCCAACGAGCCTGTCGGGCATTCAGTCGCTTAGCTGATTCAATGTATTGAAGATTTTTGTGATCCGTCAAAACAGAAATGGTATGGGTCGCTCCTTCAAGCCAATGTCTCCACTCCTCAAAAGCCCATTTAATAGCCAGCAACTCCCGATTACCAACATCGTAGTTGGATTCAGCAGATGAGAATTTCCTGGACATAAAGGCACAAGGATGTAACTCAAGGGAATCTGGATCCTTCTGAGAAAGGATAGCCCCTACACCAACCTCCGAGGCATCTACCTCAACGATGAAAGGCAATTCTGGGTTGGGATGTCTAAGGACAGGGGCTGAGACAAAGGCTTGTTTCAAGGCCTGAAAAGATACTTTAGCTTCACATGACCAATTGGTAGGATCTGCTCCCTTCTTAGTGAGTGCCACAATGGGAGCAACTATGTCAGAGAAAGAGTGAATAAACCTTCTATAGTAGTTTGCAAACCCTAAAAAGCGCTGAATTGCTTTTAAGTTGGTGGGTTGCGCCCAACTCAGGATGGCTTGGAGCTTCTTAGGTTCCATTCGGAATCCCCGAGGGGAAATAATGTACCCTAAAAAGGATACCTCCGTGACGTGAAATTCACACTTCTCCGGTTTGGCATACAAGTGATTTTCACGTAATTTCTTAAGTACCTGACGCACCTGGGTAACATGTTGTTCTATAGAGTCAGAATAAATCAAAATGTCGTCTAAATAGACCACAACGAATCTTCCCAGAAACTCACGGAGCACATCATTAATGAGATCCTGAAAGACTGCCGGAGCGTTAGATAGGCCGAATGGCATGACCAGATACTCATAGTGACCTGATTGAGTACTGAATGCCGTTTTCCACTCATCCCCTGATCTGATTCTAATGAGATTATATGCTCCTCTCAGGTCAATCTTAGAAAAAATAACAGCCGAACGTAGCTGATCAAAGAGGACAGAGATCAGAGGCAGAGGGTAAGTATTCTTTACTGAGATTTTATTCAGGGCTCGAAAGTCAATGCAGGGTCTGAGGGAACCATCCTTCTTCTCTACGAAGAAAAAACCTGCACTTAAAGGGGATTTAGATGGCCTGATAAAACCTTTCTCAAGACTTTCTTTCACATACTCATTCATGGCCACAGTTTCAGGACCAGACAATGCATATAACCTTCCTTTAGGCAACGTGGCACCAGGAATTAACTCAATGGTACAATCATAAGGCCTATGGGGAGGCAAAATATCCGCATTGCCCTTGGAAAACACATCCAAAAAATCTTGGTATTCTCCAGGAATATGTGCGGACCTGGCAGCAGCTACTCGGATAGGAAGTGTAATACATTCTTTATCACAGATGGTACTCCATTGTAGGATCTCCCCAGACTGCCAATCTATGATGGGATTATGAAAGGCCAGCCAAGGGTGACCCAGAACCACAGGAACTGCTGGACAATGGGTAAGAAAAAACTCAATCTTTTCAGAATGTAGAGCTCCCACCGAGAGCAAAACAGGAGGTGTACATAGAGAAATAACCCCATTGGATAAGGGACTCCCATCTAAACCATGCATGGTGATACACCTACTTAAGGTTAACTGAGGAATACCTAAGGCCTTGGCCCATGTTAAGTCCATAAAGTTTCCTGCAGCTCCACTGTCCACAAAAGCAGAGACCGAGGAACAGAGGCTGTCATAAGAAACTTTAGCAGGAACCAATAGTGAATTATTTGAGGAGATGAGCTGTAGACCAAAGTGAACCCCCTCACTATTCACTTGGTCAGGAAGTTTCCCGACTTGTTTGGGCAACTACGGGCAAAATGTCCCTTACCTCCGCAGTACAAACACAGACCAGAATTTTGCCTCCTGGTTCTTTCTTCCGGAGACAATTTGGAGAGACCAATCTGCATAGGCTCCTCCATGTCTACCGGAACGGAAGAAACACAGGGAAAAGAAACTACAGATGCCCCTTTCTCAGTCCTCCGCTCTCTGAGCCTACGATCTATTTTAATAGAGAGCTCCATGAGTTTATCAAGGTTCTCAGGAGCGGGATACTGAAGGAGGCTGTCTTTTATAGATTCAGATAAGCCGAGGCGAAACTGACTGCGCAGGGCAGGATCATTCCAGCCACAGTCGTTCGACCAACGGCGAAACTCTGTACAATAATTCTCTGCAGGATTCCTACCCTGTCTTAGAGCACGCAACTGACTTTCTGCGGATGCCTCTCTATCAGGGTCGTCATACAATAGCCCTAAAGATTTCAAAAAGGCGTCTACAGACGATAAGGCCGGATCGTCTGTCTTTAAACCAAAAGCCCAGGTCTGAGGATCCCCCTGAACAGAGAAATAATAATTCCAACCCGCTGAGCCTCCGTACCTGAGGAAACTGGTCTTAAACGAAAATACAGTTTACAAGACTCTTTAAAATTAAAAAACTGTTTTCTATCCCCAGAAAAACGGTCAGGCAGATGCATTTTTGGTTCAGGGATGACCCTCGGGGAAGTCCGTAACAGATCTTCCTGTGAGCTTACCCGGAGGGACAGATCCTGAACCATCTGGGTAAGTTCCTGAATCTGACTAACCAAAAACTGGCCAGGATTTGGCCCAACACCGGTGGGATTCATGAGGCCGACAAAATTCTCCCAACTGGATAAGTGAAAAAATTAACTCCTGTTGAAAATTTTTTCTTTTGTCTGGCCGGTGATAATGTTACGATTCCTGTACTCCAGACTGGAGAAGATCTTATGGCAGAGATCTGAGTACAGGAATGAAATACAGGTTGTGGGAGCTGGAGAGGCTAGTAACCCCTGGCGCCCTAACTCCGTTGTCTCGCCCGTGTTATCAGAAATCCCCTGCGAGACTATGGTTGCTTGAGCCCATGGCAGCCGCGTTCGAAGGGCGGATTATGTCTGCCCAACCCCGATGCCCCCGCAGGTCTTAATGGGAGACAAGGGGAAGTCCGAGACAGGGTGATAACAAGGGGCCCTCTGACTAAGCAACCAAGCCAGGGGTTACAAGCTAACTAAACCAAATCAAAAGGTATGTGCGGACTAGCCGCCAGGGAAAAGGACAACCAAAGATCCACGGATCCGACACTCCTATCCGGCACCGCAGGACACCAGAGTGGATCTTGTGGAAGCGGAATCCTCCGCAAAGCTCCAGAACTCAAAATAAACACAATAATAAATAGTAGCGGACAAGCCGCAACACACGGCTGCGCCGCGACTCACGAACGCCACCAGATGTTAAAGGTGCTCGATCAGACTCCAGGAACAGATGGTAACTTCCGAGTACAGGATCACTGAGAACAGGAACAAACGAACAGACCGGGACTGGGAACTCTCTCTGCAGCAGAATCAGGCAAACAGGAAGCTATCACCGGCGTCTGTGAGGAGTCCTGGGAGTGCTTTTAACAGAGAGTCTTCCAATCAGCTTTTTGGAGGCTGATTGGATTAAATGCCATGCAGCTGACAAGCTGCATGGCCAGGGAAACAGATGAGTGATAATTACAACATGCCGTGCAGCTGCATGCTACACAGCCAGGAAACCAGTGATGATATAAACTTAGACCCAGCAACGGGGAACACGATCCGACAGTGGCGTCCCCGTTGCTAGGCGCCGGCCGCACTGACGAGCGGACCCTCGGCGCCTAACATCGTGGCGACTTAGGAAGTCCGCCTCCCAGTTGTCCACTCCCGGAATGAAGATTGCGGACAGCGCTCTTGCATTTCCTTCTGCCCAGAGGAGCATGCTTGACACTTCTCGCATGCAGGCCCTGCTTGTTGTCCCTCCTTGTCAATTGATGTACGCCACCATCGTGGCGTTGTCCGACTGCACCTGGATCGCCCAATCCCGTAGGAGTTGAGACGCCTGAAGCAGAGCATTGTGGATAGCCCGAAGTTCCAGAATGTTGATTGGAAGTAGGGCCTCTTGGGCAGACCACCTGCCTTGGACCTGCGCCCCTCGGGTAACAGCTCCCCCTCCTCTTAGACTTGCATCCGTCGTGAGGAGGATCCAATCCTGAATTCCAAAGTGTCGTCCTTTCAGCCAGTTGGTAGACTGTAGCCACCACAGGGGAGAAATTCTGGCCTGGGGTGACAGCTGAATCATCCAGTGCATTTGAAGATGGGAACCGGACCACTTGTTCAGGATGTCCAATTGGAACGGTCTGGCATGAAACCTTCCGAATTGAATTACCTCATAGGAGGCCACCACTTTTCCCAATAATTTTATGTAAAGATGAATAGAGACTCAAGCAGGTCAGAGTACCATGTGAACCATTTCTTGAAATGTTCTCACCTTTTCCTCTGGGAGGAACACCTTCTGTGTTACAGTATCCAGTAGCATTCCCAGAAACAGGAGTCTATGAGACTTCTGCAGATTGAGGATCCACCCGTGGTGAGAAAGAAGTTGGATAGTGCGATCTATATGGAGCAATAGAAGCTCCCTGGAACTCGCTTTTATCAGGAGATCATCCAGGTATGGAATTACATTGACCCCCTGTACCCTGAGCTGAAACATAATTTCTGCCATCACCTTTGTGAACACCCTCAGAGCTGTAGACAGGCCAAAGGGTAACACCTGAAACTGGTAGTGATCATTCAGTAGGGCAAACCTAAGATAGGCCTGATGAGGAGGCCAAATTGTGATATGTAGGTAAGCGTCCTTAATATCCATGAACACTAGGCTGATGTAGTTTGACACAAGGTCTAGCAAAGCATTTCAATCGCACTGCTGGCCGCAGAGTGATTGACAGGAAGTAGGCGTTTCTGGGTTTCAACTGACCGTTTTCAGGGAGTTATCAATAAAACGCAGGCGTGCCAGGAAAAACGCAGTCGTGGCTGGGCGAACGCAGGGCGTGTTTGTGATGTCAAAACAGGAACTGAACAGTCTGAAGTCATCACAAGCGCTGAGTACAGTGGGTCTGGAGCTACTCTGAAACTGCATACTTTTTTTTCGTAGTCCCTCTGCGATCCTTTCGTTCGCACTTCTGCTAAGCTAAAATACACTCCCAGTGGGAGGTGGCATAGCATTTGCACGGCTGCAAAAAACTGCTAGCGAGTGAACAACTCGGAATGACCACCCTTGTTCTCTCAAGACAGCGCTCCTTGTATTTTAGGTCAATCTTGTTACATAAAGAAATAAGCTGATCGAACTTAACTGGCACATCCTGAGTGACCAGGTCATCTTTAATTTTGTCGGAGAGACCGTTCCAAAAGGCGGCAATGAGAGCCTCTTCATTCAAGCCCACTTCCGAAGACAGAGTATGGAATTGGATCACGTACTGGGCGACAGAACGGGTTCCCTGACGCAGACGCAGAATCTCCAAAGAGGCAGAGGTGGTCCGGCCTGGCTCCACAAAGATTTTCTGAAAAATTGCCACGAATTCCGGGTAATTCGAGAGTATGGGATCAGTTCCAGTTGCAAACGAGGAACTGGAATCGACACTAGAGGATTAGGTGCTGGTGGATTGGCAGCTGGAACTGGAGTCCGAGATGTGGAAATGGCTGTGTGAAAGGAATCCAAACGAGTGGACATATTCTGCATGAACTGTACAATCTGTGCCTGCGTGGCCTCCTGTTTATTTAGACGAGACAGAATATCCACAGAGGCATCGCCCCCGGTAGCCTGCGCACTTGCCGGATCCATTGGGCCAGTGCTTACTGTCACGCTCGGCATAAGTTGGGGTTCTGACAACCGAGTTTTAGCTAAAGGGACAGCTACCTGTGAGGAGAGTAAATGAGGTGGCTGAATGTAATTCCTCCTCATGGGGTGGAAGCCAAACTAAGTGTTAACGTTGGTCGGAGGGCGTAAAGAAAAGGAAGACTTTGTAAGAAGATAACTGTAGTTTTATGAATAAACAGGCTGTACACGAATATTTGAGAAATTGAAGAAACTGGAAGAATTAGAGTCTATGGTTAAATGACTTGAAGAGTGAAGCTGAAGAACTGAAGACTGTGTCTTATGATTAAAAGACGAGGCTGTAGTACTTGAACTTTGAAGAAATGAAGACTGTGGTTTGTGATTGAAAGACAAGGCTGAAGAACTTGGACTTTGAAGAAGTGAAGATGTCTGTGGGAACCGCCGTTAGCACCTGGAGCTCCTCTACGACCTGGGACCCCATGAGCGCTTCTACGAGTGGCAACAGACTTAGACAGCAGGACTGCAGCAGCGTTTAGGTAACCGATGGATGAGAGCAACCAGGACCAGGGAACCAGAAGTAACCTGGAAGCACAGGGCTGGAGAACCTTTCACAAGGAGGTAACTTGAAGCACTGGCACTCTCTGAGCCAGCCTCCTTTTGTAAGGGGAGAACACGCAGGATTGGCTGGACACAGATTGGGAACTTCATTGGTAATACTCTGGTCTCCAACATGGCTGCCTCCAGCACAGGAGACATACTTAGCTGTTAGCACACAGCTTTAGCCACTTATGTCTCTGACACACTATACTGTGTCACCACTAGAGGACCTTACCGAAGCGATCCTCGCCGAAGCGCCTGGCTCTTCAGGTCCTTGGCCACCGCATATCCGTCCACAAGGACCCGCCGCCGCAGCCGTGCCAACCAGCGGGACAGTAACCCGCGAGAGCACCCGCTGGAGGTAAGGCTCCGGAGCCTGACACTGCGATCACCACTCTCAAAGATTCCATCTTGAATTTGAAAACCTTCAGGTAAGGATTCAAGGACTTCAGATTCAGAATGGGTCTCACAGTCTCATCTGGTTTTGGTACTACAAACAGACTGGAGTAGTAACCCTGTCCTTGTTGTAGTAGGGGTACTGGAACAATGACCTGGGACTGGACCAACTTGTTTATGGCCAGTAGTAGCATACAACGCATACTTTGCAAAGCTTGTAAGCCTGATTTGAAAAATCGTTGGGGAGGAGTACTGTTGAACTCCAGCTCGTAACCCAGAGTGATAAGGTCCCTTACCCAAGCATCTTGGCAGTAACCATCCCAGATGTGGCTGAAGTAATGTAATTGAGCTCCCACCACGAGATCTCCTCAGGGTGGGTGGGCACCATCATGCTGAAGTCTTTGCGGGAGCAGAACTGGTGTTTGGTCCTGAGATCCAGCAACAGCTGGTTTCTTAGGTTTTCCTCTGGAGCCTCTATCTGCGTTGGAGGTCCCTCTGGCCCTAGATAAAAATCTGGAGGACTGAAAGGACTGAGTAGAAGGTCCCGCATAGGTATGTCTAGCAGGTGGAGCCCCCGAAGGGAGAAAAGTGGATTTTCCAGAAGTAGATTTGGAAATCCATGCATCCAAGTCACCTCCAAAGAGCCATTCACCTGTGAAGGGAAGAGATTCCACATTACGTTTGGAGTCAGCATCAGCAATCCACTGACGTAACCATATGGCTCTGCGTGCAGACACAACCATAGCCGTGGTCCTAGCATTAATATTGCCAATCTCTTTAAGGGAGTCACAGAGGACTCTTGCCGTGTTCTGAATATGAGTCAGAAAAGTAACAGTATTAACTAAGGTCATATCACCGCCACACTTGCGGAGCTGCATTAAAGATGGCGAACTGTTGATCCTCCCTGGCATCTTCGAGTCCTTTTAAACATTCAAACACAGGAGGGCTGGATTTGCCTCGGCGGGAGAGGCAAACCCAGCCCTCCTGTCACACCAGATTATGAGCAGACTTACAGTCTGCTCGCAGAGGAGGGGAGCTGCTGTCAGTCACTGTGTCAGCGCAAGACTGAGACAGCAGCGGCTGACCGCTACGGACGGGTGGGGCGGACCTCGGGGACTCTCATGCAGGGAGACAGTGTGCTTACCGGGTCCGGCGGCGCACGGCTGGGTCTGGCGGCGTGGCAGGGTCCAGCGGGAAGCAAACGGCAGGGCGCACAAAAACGGGCAGGGCGGAATTCAGCTGTCTAAAAAAGGGGCAGGGCGCATCGCCCTGTGAAAGACACCTAGCGTGAACACTATAGTTTAATGATGTACGCTGGTGAGGGTGCCAGTGGAAATTTTCGCACTGGGCGCCACAAGGTTTAGAACCGGCCCTGAGCTGCAAATCCGTTCACAACTCACTCACCATCTAATGTTTTTCCCATTCTGTGCAGTGTGTGCAGTCTCTGCACAGCCCAGGACTTACTCCTACAGTGTGATGAGAATAGGCTGACCTGGGCCGGAGCTGACGTCACACACCTCCCTGAAAACGCTTGGGAACTGCGTTCTCCCTGACACTCCCATAAAACGGGCAGTTACCACCCACAAACGTCCTCTTCCTGTCAATCAGATTGCAAGTGGCCGTGCGATCAAAATTTTTGCACCATCCTGTCGCTGTTTGGCGACTCGGGTGCGCATTGTCGTGCATGCGCAGTCAATCGCTAATCGCCCGCTGTGCAAAAATGCACACCAGCAATTAGTTCTGAATAGGACCCTATATTTGTGCTTATGATGTTATTTTCCTCAGGAAAAACTGCAACTGCCTAGAATCGCAAGGCCGCCCAGCATGCTAATGGCCACCAGCGATCACATCGCAGACCCCACAAAACAAGGGCAGCCTGGCTGTGAAGGCAGTCTCAGAGCTGACATATTTTGGTTCACAGCAGTCGTGTCGGCTCCCGTGTATGACGTCACTCCGAAAATGGCCTCGACCCACCTACTTTTCCATCGACCCCCCCCCCCCCCGCAATACCATGTTGCTTCTCTGCGAACGCCTGTGCCTATCAATCAGTCAAAGGCGTGCGCATCATTGTGATGCAATTGCATCTACCGGGCCGCACACGTGCAGAACGGGCCCTGTGCGTGCGCACTGTCCTGATGATTGGGCAGTTGCGATCGCAGTAGTAACTGCTACACACTAAGGGGGTAATTCTGAGTTGATCGCAGCAGCAAATTTGTTAGCAACTGGGCAAAACGATGTGCACTGCAGGGGGGGCAGATATAACATGTGCAGAGAGAGTTAGGTTTGGGTGGGTTATTTTGTTTCTGTGCAGGGTAAATACTGGCTGCTTTATTTTTACACTGCAATTTAGATTTCAGTTTGAACACATCCCACCCAAATCTAACTCTCTCTGCACATGTTACATCTGTCCCCCCTGCACTGCACATGGTTTTGCCCAACTGCAAACAAATTTGCTGCTGCGATCAACTCAGAATTAGGCCCTAAGGCCCTTAGATTCAACTTATTAGGTATTTGTACTGATGGTGGTCACACACCATGCATTATACAATAATTGACTCCCCAAAAATTTTTACTTTATATAATAACTAGTTAAAATTGCGTCAATATGACGGACTTCGGAGCCTAATTAGGTCCATCTAGACACTGTCAACCTAGTTATTATCTACCTTCCATACCACACCCGTTAAACCTTTATAAATATAGATGCTGTATATCTGTAATGGGCAGGCTACAATGATGCTGCACTATATACTGTACACCAGTACCGGCACGTGTAAGCTCACCAGTCCCGCATAGCTCTCAGGCAGTCAGGAGGGTAGAGGACACCAGTAGCCACCAGCAGCTGTGGCCGGAGGGTCTGGGCATGGCCTGCGTGGGGTGTGGGAGGGGCACGCAGAGAACCCTATCCCTCCATTGGTGCACAATATATAAAGCTGCTGAGCCGGTTATCTGCCTCCTCCTCACCTGCATCATCTGCAGCCCCAGCACCGACCCCTCCTCCTCCCGGTCACCGCACTGCTCACCCGACACAGGGTCTCACCGCTTCCTGCCAGACTGATTCACCTTCTCTCCTCGCTGGTAAGTGACCACGTGTCCCCGATGCCTCTGTTCTGAGCGCTACGGGACTGTCTGGTGGTTCCTGCATCTGTTTCCTGGTTACTGCTGCTACTTGTTGCTGAGTCCTGGAATGACAAGTAACCTGGGGTTGCAGCATAGGGTATCCAGACTCCAGGTCGACAACAAAAAGGTCGACACACCTTAGGTCGATGCCAATTGGTCGACAAACCTTAGGTCGGCATGGACAAAAGGTCGACGTGGGCAAAAGGTCGACAGGGACTAGGTCGACGTGGGTTTTTCAATTTTTTTTCTTTTTTGGAACCTTTTCATACTTAACGATCCACGTGGACTACGATTGGAACGGTAATCTGTGCCGAGCTAAGCATGGTGAGTGAAGCGAGCCATGCGAGGGGATGCGGTGCACTAATTGAGGTTCCCGGTCACTCTACGAAGAAAACGACAGAAAACCCCCCATAAAAAACTCATGTCGACCTTTTTCCGAGTCGACCTTGTTCCTGACGACCTTTTGTCCATATCGACCTAAGGTGTGCCGACCAATTGGTGTCGACTTAAGGTGTGCTGACCTTTTTGTTGTCGACCTGGAGTCCCAGACCTGCAGCATAGTATATGGAGAAGGGGGTGCAGAGTATGAGGTATATGGTGGGAGCAGTATCTGGAGGAGGGGGTGCCCTATATTTAAGGGGCAGTATATGGAGGGGTATGGGTGTGGAGTGTGTATATAATGGAAGTACTGTATATGATGGGGGGTGCAGAATATGGGAGAGGATGGGGGTGCAGTGTATATAGGGGCAGTATATGGAGGGGTATGGGGGTGGAGTGTGTATATAGGGGCAGTATATGGAGGGGTATGGGGGTGGAGTGTGTATATAAGGGTAGTATGTGGTGGGGGGTGCAGAATATGGGAGTGCAGTGTATATAGGGGCAGTATATGGAGGGGTATGGGGGTGGAGTGTGTATATAGGGGCAGTATATGGAGGGGTATGGGTGTGGAGTGTGTATATAAGGGAAGTACTGTATATGATGGGGGGTGCAGTATATGGTAGAGGATGGGGGTGCAGTGTATATAGGGGCAGTATATGGAGGGGTATGGGGGTGGAGTGTGTATATAGGGGCAGTATATGGAGGGGTATGGGTGTGGAGTGTGTATATAAGGGAAGTACTGTATATGATGGGGGGTGCAGTATATGGTAGAGGATGGGGGTGCAGTGTATATAGGGGCAGTATATGGAGGGGTATGGGGGTGGAGTGTGTATATAGGGGCAGTATATGGAGGGGTATGGGGGTGGAGTGTGTATATAGGGGCAGTATATGGAGGGGTATAGGGGTGGAGTGTGTTTATAAGGGTAGTATGTGGTGGGGGGTGCAGAATGTGGGAGAGGATGGGGGTGCAGTGTATATTTGGGCAGTATATGGAGGGGGATGGGGGTGGAGTGTGTATATAGGGGCAGTATATGGAGGGGTATAGGGGTGGAGTGTGTTTATAAGGGTAGTATGTGGTGGGGGGGTGCAGAATGTGGGAGAGGATGGGGGTGCAGTGTATATATGGGGCAGTATTTGGAGGGGTATGGGGGTGGAGTGTGTATATAGGGGCAGTATATGGAGGGGTATGGGGGTGGAGTGTGTATATAGGGGCAGTATATGGAGGGGTATGGGGGTGGAGTGTGCATATAGGGGCAGTATATGGAGGGGTATAGGGGTGGAGTGTGTTTATAAGGGTAGTATGTGGTGGGGGGTGCAGAATGTGGAAGAGGATGGGGGTGCAGTGTATATAGGGGAAGTATATGGAGGGGTATGGGGTGGAGTGTGTATATAGGGGCAGTATATGGAGGGGTATGGGGATGGAGTGTGTATATAAGGGTAGTATGTGGTGGGGGGTGCAGAATGTGGGAGAGGATGGGGGTGCAGTGTATATAGAGGCAGTATATGGGGGGGTATGGGGGTGGAGTGTGTATACAGGGGCAGTATATGGAGGGGTATGGGGGTGGAGTGTGTATATAAGGGTAGTATGTGGTGGGGGGTGCAGAATGTGGGAGAGGATGGGGGTGCAGTGTATATAGGGGCAGTATATGGGGGGTATGGGGGTGGAGTGTGTATATAGGGGCAGTATATGGAGGGGTATGGGGGTGGAGTGTGTATATAAGGGTAGTATGTGGTGGGGGGTGCAGAATGTGGGAGAGGATGGGGGTGCAGTGTATATAGGGGCAGTATATGGTGTGGGGTGCAGTGTAAATAGGGAGTGTTTGTGTTGGTGTCACACAGAGTTGACTATATTGATAAAATCTGCATCTGTCCATTGTTTCTATCTCACTCTACCACTCCATTCTCTCCCCAGTCCCCATCTAACCCAACCAATCCCCCTCTCTCTCCCCCATGCCCTATCTGCCCCTACCTCCCTCTATTCCCACTCACTATCTGCCCCAACTCTCTTGCCCACATTCTTTCTCCCCAGTGCCTATCTGCCCCTACCCCCACCCTCTCTCCCCAGACCCCTCTCTCTCCATACGCAGCAAGTGTGAAACAGTCAGATCAGTATTATTAATATTACTGGTAACAGGTTAGGAGACTGTAACATCTCTTTGTAGTTTCACTTTTAGTTTGAGCTGTGTCTGCTTTCAGCACACAAAGGAATCATTTGGTCCATGTGGCGGCCTCTAGTGGCCACTAGCGCACATAACAGATGAGCAGACTTGGCTTTTATTATAAATTAGGTGCTTCATCGCACCCTACGGGCGCTCTTCACACCGTCGCAAGGGGCTACGCCCCCTTAACCCTTGCATGCCTTTCTGGGGTTCAATATTTGTATTATATGGAGTATTACCTGCATTCCTTTGTTAATGGTTAAATATTGCACAATGAAAGGGCGTGCGATGGTGAAGGAGGCGCAGCCCCTTGCGACGCCGTGAACAGCACCTGCAGGGCACGATGAACAGAATGTAGCGGGTACGGGGGGGACTGCGGATGATGTCTGTAGATGCTGCGGGTGGAATGGCGGCGGAAGTGGGGGTGGGGCCCGGATGGGGAAGGTGCTGCAGGTGGTGGAGGGGTAGGTGCAGAGGTGCCATTGGTGGGGGAGGGGTGGGGGAGGGGGGGACCGCGGATGGAGGAGGGTGTCTGCAGATGCTGCGGGTGGAGGGGGGCAGGTGTGGGGGGAGACATATAAGGGGGGTGGATGGTGGAGGAGGCCTGGAGGTGCTGTGGGTGGTGAAGGGGCGGAGGAGTGGGATCCGTGGGTGGTGTAGGGGGTCTGGAGGCACAGCATGTGGGGGAGGGGTGGAGTGCCGCATGTGGTGGAGGGGAAGGTGCGGAGGTGTGGTGCATTGGGGAGAGGTCTGGAGGTGCTGCGGGTACTGTACCTGCCAAAAAGGTAGTTGGAGGGTATGTAGTAGCAGGGCCAGGACAGGGGTGACAGGGTCAGAACAGTGGTGATGGGGCCAGGTCAGGGGTGACGGGGCCAGGATAGGGGCGACGGGTCCAGGACAGAAATGACAGGGACAGGATAGGGGTGACAGGGCCAGGGTAGGGGCGGCAGGGCCAGGACAGGGGTGACAGGGCCAGTATAAGGGTGAAAAGGCCAGGATAAGGGTGGCAGGGCAAGGCCAGGGGTGACAGGGACATGACAGAACACAGGACACGGGAGAGATTGGTATTAGGGACAAAACAGTGGTGACAGACAGATGTGTCTTATCGGAGTCACTGCTGCTGTTCCACTCCAACCTGTTGGGATCTGCTGCTGGTGGAGGCTTGGCATGGCTGACTCTCTGATGCTGGAGTCCTGCTTCCTCTGCCCGTCCGCATCCCTTCCCCCCCCCCCCTCCTCAGTCACACACCGCAGACCTCGCGCAGCTGCCGGGCACTGTGGTAAGAGAAGACTGGGAGTGACTGGTTAGCCCCCAGGAGACGCTGCGGCTGGAGGGAGGAGGGGGTCATAGCATGCACGTGGCGCGGACCTCGCGGCAGCTGGGCACTGTGGTAACGGGAGACTGGGAGTGACTGGTAAGCTGCCAGGAGACGCTGCAGCTGGAGGGAGAAGGGGGTCGGAGCCTGCAAGCAGCTCGGACTTCTGCAACGCTACCCGCCGGCTAAAGTGTGTGAAGGAGCTGGGCGCACCTCACTGCGGGTGGCAGCACTGCAGCTAGTGGTGGGGTTGCTGGGGCTGGAGATAACAGAGGCAGTACGGAACCTGCACAGCAGCAGGTGCCCCACAAAACTGCAGCTAAGAAGCGTGGAGGGTACCAGAAAGTGACGCTCCTCCGCGCCAGAGAGACCCTAATGAGTATGCTGATGTGGGGGGTCAAGCACACAGTGAGCCGGTGCCCGTCTGTCTGTACGGCATACCCCCTCACACACCCCCACACCTCCCAAATGTCCCGATTTTCGTGGGACAGTGTCATTTTTGGGGGTCTGTTTCGCTGTCCCACCCGCAGGTCGCAGTGTCCCGTGGTGGTGGGGGGGTTGGGGGGGGCAGTTAGAAAGCTCCTGTACTCGCTGTTCTGCTTAGCAGAGCAGCTGTGAATAGTGGAGACAGAGGGATAGGGGGCATCAGGGGGTACGGATTAAGGGGGGACCCAGGGGGTACGTACCCTGGGCCCCACAGTTTTAGGGGGCCCCCCGGCTGGAGTAGCTCTGTCCCAGCTCAGAAGCTCCCCCGTCCTGCCAGCAACAACGGCAGCATTGTCCTACAGTCAGCACACGCAGCTGCGTATTGGCAGGTCTGTGGTGTTGCAGGGAGGCAGTAGTCTCCCTGCTTTCTTCTGCCTGTGCGGGTGTGTAGGGGGGAGCGACCACCTCCTCTGGATTTAGCCCTAGCTGAGGGGCCAAAATTCCATAAAAAAATTAATAAATCCTGGAATTTGCATAAGGGGGCGTGGTTTCGTGGGCCACGATTAGGCCACGCCCCCAACCCACAGCAGGCTCAGCAATGAGATAGGGCTTCCCTGTCTCAAGTGCCCTGGGTCCCCCGGACTCATAATCAGCCCCTGGGGGCATGCCAGCAGCTCACAGAACGCTGGGCATGCCTTCTCACTGACGAAAACGGGGACCCTCCCGTGAAGCCACGCCCCCTTTTTACAGAGTGTGTGTCCCTCCTTCTTCCTGAAGAAAGCTACTGAAGAAAGCTGGGAGGTATGCACCTCTGACTTTACCATGCCCATACTATCTGCTTCTGCTCCTAGTCTACTATAGATTTGGCCAGATCTGTGACTCATTTGACTAACTCCGCCCAGTGTTGTGACTCCGCCCAGCGTTAGCAAATGAAGCACAAAGTCACAGAATAGGGCTATTATATAGGAGATTATAAAGGATTGACCCAAAAATAATTGACTATTATTCCGGTAACCATTGTTGCATCGACCTTTGCACCCTGTCGACCTTTAGTGTAATGATCTGAAGCAGTTTAGTTACTTTAATCCATGCGGTCCCATGTTCTGAACTTGAACCCAAAATATTATCCTAATATATAATTGTCAATATGTTCTGGGTGATGACTCGCTCCTTATAAGCCCCTCCACTAACGGTCACTAACGCTGCAGCATAGACCCCAGTACACAGTCTGCCGCAGAGCAGTGTCATCCTGGGAGCCAATTAGTGGGAAATGCAGGCAGCTCACACCACAGTGCCAGTACCTAATATATATACACAGGGGCGGATTGGACAGGGAAAGCAGCCCGGGAGACTTATGGAAGCAGCCCTAATGGGGGCAGAGTTTGTAGAGGGGTGGGAGTGCGATCCCTCCTTACAGGATCTGATTCAGAGGAGGATGCAGTTGCGGACCTCCTAGCGTCTTTCGCTGCAGATGCTTCTGCGACTTCAGGCTAATGTCGCTACAGTTAGGGGCAGGATGTGAGTAATAGTAGTGCGGGGGGGGGGGCAGACTGGAAGTTGTAGTGGTGAATAGCAGGGGACAGGCTGGGAGTAATAGAAGGGGGGGCAACATGGGAGTAGTAGTAGTAGTAGTGCAGAGCGGGGGGGGGCAGACTGGGGTAGTAGTGTGGGAGAGCAGGGGGTAGGCTGGGAGTAATAGAAGGGGGGCAGCATGGGAGTAGTAGTAGTAGAGCAGAGCGGGGAGGGGGCAGACTGGGGTAGTAGTGTGGGAGAGCAGGGGGTAGGATGGGAGTAGTAGTAGTAGTGTAGGGGGGGGGCAGACTAGGGTAGTCGTGTGGGAGAGCAGGGGACAGGATGGGAGTAATAGTAGTGCAGAGAGGGGGGGCAGACTGGACATAGTAGTGGTGGAGAGCAGGGGGGCAGCCTGGAATTAATAGAAGGGGGCAGGATGGGAGTAGTGGTGGGAAGAAATGGTTAGGATGGGAGTGGAAGGGACTCATTCAATGAGAATAAATTAGAATAAGGAACAAGGATCTCACCTCCTCCTCTTTGCAGCTCTTGGGTCCTGGACATTGTCAATCCCTCCATGTTGATAGCAGGCTCACACAGGAAGGACAGTCTGAGGTGTGTAAATGATGGGTCCCTCTCCTTCAGCAGCTCTCCTGTCTCTTCCCTGCATGGTCCAATGGGGTTTGCACACGGCGGTGGACACGGGCTGTGGTAAGGGGGACAGGGCCACACATCCACCTCGAGAGGCAGGGGGATGGTGGACGCTGCCTGCGGTAAGGGGTACGGGGCTGTACCTCCACAGCAAGAGAAATCTGAGCCCCATTGAGCTTCTGTACATGCGCAGAAGCTGTTTCCCAACACTGCCTGATCGAAGCTGAGCTCCGATCATGCAGCCGGTCAGCCTGGTGAAGGGGAGAGTGGAGGTCACTGAGGGTATGTCGGGACCGTCCACACGGGGACTGGTCCGGCGTCCCAATCCGCCCCTGTATATACAGCATGGGATATATCTGTTAAATGCGACAAGAGCGTATGTTTCATGTATGATGTCCTCCGTCTATTACTCATTCTTTGCAAACAAAAAATATGAATGCGCCAAAAAAAATCTCCAAAGGTGTCCCTGTCCCTTGCCATCAAATGATCATCATCCTACTAATGCTTCCATGTTTTGTATATTTTAAAATTTCAGAATTGAATTTAAAAGAAAATATGAACTACAATTTTCTAGAGCCCATTGTATTTTCACACTCAATGCGCTTTACCCCTAGTAGGTTTCTAAACGAGGACAAAGTATTATATAATAACATTTATTTAGCGTATAATATTGACTGAAATACACATGTAACGTTAGTTACCATTTATAAGATAAGCTATTTTATTTAATAGCCATACAGTAAATGGACATTGAAGGGTATGCGGTTAGCATATCGCCTGTTGGGATCCCGGCTGTGACAATACAGACTCCGGGATCCTGACAGGGGCACAATACCGCCCTGTATGGGTGTCCACAACACCCATAGAGGGAGAATAGAACCTGTGGCAAGTGTAGATCACCACCAAGCCCGCAGTGTGGCAAGCGCGGTGAGCCCACAAGGGGCTTTGACTCGCCCTTCCCTCCTGCTGGCATTCTACCGCCCGGCATATCAATGTTGGTATACTGACATTCGGCATCCCGTGTGGAGGTAACACATATACTACCCATTTAATTATTGGTTAGATCACAGGTTCTCAAACTCGGTCCTCAGGACCCCACACGGTTCATGTTTTGCAGGTCACCTGTAGATTTTGAAATGTGACAGTTGGTGATACACAGTGCAGCTGCTGGGTGACATGAAAACGTAACCTGTGTGGGGTCCTGAGGACCGAGTTTGAGAACCACTGGGTTAGATGTCCAGAATCCTCATAAACTGTATAGTCAGTGGCGTAACTAGAAATTTTTCTCCCCCAAGCCAAAAAATTCTTCGGCGCCCCCCCCCCCTTCATGCTCCATATTTGGGAGCAAGAAAGGGATAAATATGCGCGCGCGCGCAACAAAAAGGGGCGTGGTTTTGTTGGAATGGGCGTGGTTTCGCATAAAGGGGCGTGGCATTGCAGGAAAAGACTACCTTATACCCCAGTTTTGCAACCTGCACGCCCATACGTTAGCCACCACAGGACAGAAAAATAATCCTGATTCATGCCCCTTACATTATTTGTCATTTTTCCTCCTTATAGTAATGCCCAGTATACATTATGCCACATACTGCAATGGCCCTTAGACATTATGCCGCACACAATAATGCACATGACACAATATGCACACACTGTAATGCCCCCGACACATTATGCCACACACCGTAATGCCTGTGACACATTATGCCACACACCGTAATGCCTGTGACACATTATGACAGGAATCGCAATGCCCGTTATACATTATGCTACACACTGCAATGCCCCTGATACATTATAGCACATACAATGTCTGTGACACATTATGACACACACCGCAATGTCCGTGACACATTATGCCACACACTGCAATGCCCGATACATTATAGCACATACAATGCCTGTGACACATTATGCCACACACTGCAATGACCTTGAGACATTATACCACAATGCCCGTTATATAGTATACCATACACCGTAATGCCTGTGACACATACCGCAATGCCCTGCCCGTTATACCCTATGCCACACACTGCAATGCCCGTTATGTATTATGCCACACTGCAATGACCCTGAGACATTATACCACATACCACAATGCCCGTGATATAGTATACCACACCCCGTAATGCCTGACACATTATGACACACACCGCAATGTCTGTGATACATTATGCCACACACTGCAATGACCCTGAGACATTATACCACATATCACAATGCCCGCGATATAGTATACCATACACCGTAATGCCTGTGACACATTATGACACACACCGCAATGTCCGTGATACGTTATGCCACACACCGTAATGCCCATTACACATTAAGTCCTACAGTAAGGCTTCTAATTACTTTTCAATTACCTGCTCGTTGTCAGGGGTTTCATGCACTGGGTGTCATGCTCGTTGCCAGGGGTTTCATGCTCTTGGTTCCATGCACGGTGCCAGGGGTTTTCATGCTCAGGGTGTCATGCTCGTTGCCAGGGGTTTCATGCACTGGGTGTCATGCTCGTTGCCAGGTGTTTCATGCACTGGGTGTCATGCTCGTTGCCAGGTGTTTCATGCACTGGGTGTCATGCTCGTTGCTAGGAGGTAGTCCTTGTTGCTAGGGCTGTGCTCCCAGTGCCACATATGTCCCCAGTGCCAGATATTCCCCCACGGTGCCAGGTACTCACATGCCCCAGTGCCAAATATAGCCCCCCCATGTGCCAGGTACACATATACCCCCCCAGTGCCACATATGCCCCCAGTGCCAGATATTCCCCCCCAGTGCCACATATGCCCCCAGTGCCAGATATGCCCCCAGTGCCATATATTCCCCCCCAGTGCCAGATATGCCCCCAGTGCCAGATATGCCCCCAGTGCCGGATATTCCCCCAGTGCCACATATGCCCCCAGTGCCAAATATTCCCCCCCAGTGCCAGATATGCCCCCCCAGTGCCAGATATGCCCCCCCAGTACCACATATGCCCCCAGTGCCAGATATGCCCCCAGTGCCACATATGCCCCATTGCCAGATATTCCCCCCAGTGCCATATATGCCCCCAGTGCCAGATATTCCCCCCAGTGCCATATATGCCCCAGTGCCAGATATTCCGCCCCCCGTGCCATATATGCCCCCAGTGCCAGATATTCCCCCCCAGTGCCATATATGCCCCCAGTGCCAGATATTCCCCCCAAGTGCCATATATGCCCCAGTGCCAGATATCCCCCCCAGTGCCAGATGTTCCCCCCAAGTGCCATATATGCCCCAGTGCCAGATATCCCCCCCAGTGCCAGATATTCCCCCCCCTAGTGCCATATATGCCCCCAGTGCCAGATATTTCTCCCCCCCCCCCACCCCCCCGTCGCTGCCGCTGCTGCTTTTTTTTCTGCTTCCCTCCGCCGCTTGTTGGAGGGACACGGAGGGCACAGCGTGTGCCTCTCCTGTGTCCCTCCTGCTGCATCATCTCCGGCGGCTGCGGGTCTAATAGGAGGAAGTGCCGGTTCGTGAGCCAATTAGAGCTCACGGACGGCACTTCCCCCTATTAGACCCGCGGCCGCCGGAGATGATGCAGGAGGGACACAGGAGAGGCGCGCGCTGTGCCCTCCGTGTCCCTCCAACAAGCGGCGGAGGGAAGGAGAAAGCAGACTGACATGCGGACTCTCGTCCGCATGTCAGTCTGCTGTAAATCAGTGGCGCCCCCGCAGCCCCTTGCCCCCAAGCCACCGCGAGGGCTGCGGGGGCAGTAGTTACACCACTGTTATAGTATCTAAAAATTACACATCCTACAAAGCTGAAGGAAACTTATTCATTTTTTGCAACTAATATTACAATCTAGTTATAATGATGATCACCTTCAATATTCACCTTCAATGATTGCTCCTGCATATGAACACGTGTGATCAACCACCATATACTAATAGTAACACCACCTAGTGATAAATTGTGGAATTCCCATTTGCAATGTGGGAAAATCAAACTAAATTAAATTGCATCCCTTATCAACATTTTCTTCTTTAGAATGATGTTAACTTTACATAATGTTCTCTCTACTTAATAATGTAGATACTAGATACCTACATTATATTTATCATTAATTTTGTTCCAACTATGACCTAATTTGTGGTACACAGTAAATGAATATGGAATATTGAGGAAATTACATAACTTTTTTTTTTTTACCAAATTAGTCCTTTTTTGTGAAGTGACATATATATATATATATATATATATATATATATATATATATATATATATATATATATATATATATATATATATATATATATATATATATATATATAGCAAAATTTCCACTAATGGAAGGTGCACTCTCGCTGCAATGAATGAAGTCCGTTCATAAAAAAGACTTTTATTGGGAAGATCAAAAGCCTTATATGTCGACGTTTCGGTCCGTGTTACGGACCTTTCTCAAGACTATATACAGTGCCGTAACTAGGCATTTTAGCGCTGTGTGCAAGAAACGACATTGGCGCCCCCCAAGTAAGAGAGCGGCAGTGCGCGCCGCAGGCGCACGAAAAATATATAGGGGCGTGGCTTCATGGGAAGGGGCGTGACCACAAAATAATAGCAATTCATACTACTGTGCACAGTAGTCTACATTATTCAAATTACGCTGCACAGTAGCGCCACTACACCAGGTAGAGCCCCTGTTAAACATTACAGCAGAACAGCGTCCCCCTTTTTACACATTACAGCAGCCAGTCCCCCTTTTTACACATTGCGGCAGCCAGTCCCCATTTTTACACATTGCGGCAGCCAGTACCCCTTTTTACACATTGCGGCAGCCAAGCCCCCTTTTTACACATTACGGGAGCCAGTCCCCCTTTTTACACATTGCGGCAGCCGGTCCCCCTTTTTACACATTGCGGCAGCCGGTCCCCATTTTTACACATTGCGGCAGCCAGTACCCCTTTTTACACATTGCAGCAGCCAGGCCCCCTTTTTACACATTACGGGAGCCAGTCCGCCTTTTTACACATTGCGGCAGCCAGTCCCCCTTTTTACACATTGCGGCAGCCAGGCCCCCTTTTTACACATTGCGGCAGCCAGGCCCCCTTTTTACACATTGCGGCAGCCAGTCCCCCTTTTTACACATTGCGGCAGCCATGCCCCCTTTTTACACATTGCCGCAGCCAGGCCCCCTTTTTACACATTATGGCAGCCAGGCCCCCTTTTTACACATTGCGGCAGCCAGGCCCCCTTTTTACACATTATGGCAGACGGTGTCCCCCTGAGAGAGAGAGAGTGAGAGAGAGAGAGAGAGAGAGAGAGAGAGAGAGAGAGAAAGAGAGATACATACTTACCATCTGGCAGTCATGCTCCTCGTGCAGCTCCCTCGGTGCAGGCAGGTGAGAAGGAGGAGGAGGGAGGGGGACTGGAGCCGCAGCAGCGCTATTTCATTGGTAGTAAGCGCCACTGCAGCAGCCACCTCTCCTTCCGTATTGGCTGCCCGGCGCTGCTGTGGATGCTGGGATGGAGGAACCGCATCCCAGCATCCACAGCAGCGCCGGGCAGCCAATACGGAAGGAGAGGGGGATGCTGCAGCGGTGCTTACTACCAATGAAATAGCGCTGCTGCGGCTCCCTGCTCCCCCTCCCTCCTCCTCCTTTTCACCTGCCCAGCACTGTAGCTCTCCTCCACAGCGCGGCGGTGGCGCACGGCGCACACTTCAGAGGCATGTAATGAGTCAATTTGACTCATTATATGCCGCTGTCCGTGCGCCCCCAGGGCAACTGCGCTGAGTGCCAAGCCCACTTGGCACACACGTAGTTACGGCCCTGTATATATATATATATATATATATATATATATATATATACTGCTCAAAAAAATAAAGGAAACACTAAAATAACACATCCTAGATCTGAATGAATGAAATATTCTTATTAAATACTTTGTTCTTTACATAGTTGAATGTGCTGACAACAAAATCACACAAAAATTATCAATGGAAATCAAATTTATTAACCCATGGAGGTCTGGATTTGGAGTCACACTCAAAATCAAAGTGGAAAAACACACTACAGGCTGATCCTACTTTGATATAATGTCCTTAAAACAGGTAGTCTCCTGAGGGATCTCCACCCAGACCTGGACTAAAGCATCTGCCAACTCCTGGATGGAGCAAGACATGATGTCCCAGATGTGCTCAATTGGATTCAGGTCTGGGGAACGGGCGGGCCAGTCCATAGCATCAATGCCTTCGTCTTGCAGGAACTGCTGACACACTCCAGCTACATGAGGTCTAGCATTGTCTTGCATTAGGAGGAACCCAGGGCCAACCGCACCAGCATATGGTCTCACAAGGGGTCTGAGGATCTCATCTCGGTACCTAATGGCGGTCAGGCTACCTCTGGCGAGCACATGGAGGGCTGTGCGGCCCCCCAAAGAAATGCCACCCCTCACCATTACTGACCCACTGCCAAACTGGTCATACTGGAGGATGTTGCAGGCAGCAGAACGTTCTCCTTGGTGTCTCCAGACTCTGTCACATGTGCTCAGTGAGAATCTGCTTTCATCTGTGAAGAGCACAGGGCGCCAGCGGCGAATTTGCCAATCTTGGTGTTCTCTGGCAAATGCCAAACGTTCTGCACGGTGTTGGGCTGTAAGCACAACCCCCACCTGTGGACGTCAGGCCCTCATACCACCCTCATGGAGTCTGTTTCTGATCGTTTGAGTAGACACATGCACATTTGTGGCTTGCTGGAGGTCATTTTGCAGGGCTCTGGCAGTGCTCCTCCTTGCACAAAGGCGGAGGTAGCGGTCCTGCTGCTGGGTTGTTGCCCTCCTACGGCCTCCTCCACGTCCCCTTATTTACTGTCCTGTCTCCTGGTAGCGCCTCCATGCTCTGGACACTACGCTGACAGACACAGCAAACCTTCTTGCCACAGCTCGCATTGATGTGCCATCCTGGATGAGCTGCACTACCTGAGCCACGTGTGTGGGTTGTAGACTAATGAAGAATATGTAGAATAATGTGTGTAAGCATCACTGGTACAGGAGGCATTACGTGTATAAGCGGCACTGGTACAGGGGGGCATTACATGTGTAAACGTTACTGGTACAGGGGGCGTTACATGTCTAAGCGGCACTGGTACAGGGGCGTTACATGTCTAAGTGGCACAGATACGTGTCTAAGCGACACTGGTACAGAGGCCGTTAAGTGTCTAAACGGCACTGGTACAGAGGGCATTACGCGTGTAAGCGGCACTGGTACAGGAGGCGATACATGTGTAAATGTCACTGCTACAGGGGGTGCTACTTGTGTAAGCGTCACTAGTAAAGGGGGTCATTACATGTGTAAGCGTCACTGGTTCAGGTGCGTTACATGTGTAAGCGTCTCTGGTACAATGGGCATTACATGTGTAAGTTTCTCTACTACAGGGGGTATTATGTGCGCTGTGCCTTTGTAAAGTATGCAAGGGTGCAAATTTATAGTTTGTAGGGGGGCGCCGAACACCCTAGCACGGCCCTGACTGCACACCCACTGCACTGCACAACACTGTCACCTTTTACATTGATTCAGCGTCCAGACACTACCCTCCTTGATATCACCCACTCTATCCGTCACATTAGCCATCTCGGGGCTTCCAGGCCGGCAGCCCAGGTGCTGTGTTGCGGAGTCAGGGCCTCTAGGGATCTGGGCGCGGCTGTGGCGGGGAGGCACTTCTGTGACATCACATGCAGAGGAGGCTCCAGGGCAAAATGAGTATGTGGCGCAGGGAGGGCTATGAAAGCCTTCCGCTGCGTCGCTTTCATACACATCTATGCCGGTGAATGCAGAAGCTCTTGTTCCACCTGCGCTGCGGCTAGGGAGTGGGGATTGTTGATGGCGGAGGGGGCAGGCGGACTGGCAGTAGGACATAGGACGCTGCAGTAAAAGGTCTTTTTCTTCCATATCCACAGCGCAGACACTTGCTGCAGATGCAGTGGCATACCCTCCAGCTGGACCTTTTTGGCAGGTACAGTACCTTTTTTTTATGGTCTGTACCGATTTTTGACTCTACAAACTTCCAGTGAAAGTATAGGAAAAGGGGTGTGACCACGCTGCTGTTCCCATAGCCATGCCCCCTTTTCGAATTTGGATCAATTTTTATGTGTAAATTATCAGACCCTTCAACATGACCCGCCCCACTAGGTACAAAATGCTCTGTTCCTGGACTTCCCTCTTAAGTTATGATTTCCATCACCTGTGTTGAACTAGTTATATGATAAGAAAGCTGTTTCTTCACAGGTGATGGCAATAATAAATTAAGAGGGAAGTCCAGAAACAGAGCATTTTGTACCTAGTGGGGCGGGTCATGTTGGAGGGTCTGAATTATTGGAGGATATGTTGCTGCAGATGCAGTGGGCCTATTTTGGGGTGTGGAGCTGCTGCTCCATCAGCCCCATTGCTAATCCTGATCTATGAAAACACAGCAGCTAAATGGCAGAGCATCCCATTGGATGTAACCTGTTTGGGAGGGCATTTCTTGACCAATAAGCTGTGGACTGGGTGTGATAGACCTGCCAATAACCCAATGAGAGCTCCTAGCCACGCCCAGCATTAGAGGCCCATGCACAGAGTCCCAGATCTGGACTGTTATATAGGAGATATATAGCTGTAATGCCTGGCACTCTTTGTTGAAAGATAATGACATACCTCCCAACATGACCCTCTCCAGGAGGGACACAATGCTCTGCTTCTGGACTTTTCTCTTCATTTATGATTGCCGGCACCTGTGCTGAACAGGTGCATTGATAAGAAAGGTGTTTCAGCACAGGTGATGGCAATCATAAATTAAGAGGGAAGTCCAGGAGCAGAGCATTGTGTCCCTCCTGGAGAGGGTCATGTTGGGAGGTATGTAATGATACTACCTCGGTGCCCTCCTTTAGGGTACTGCATCCCAAGTGTGTAGTAAAGACTTGTGAGGGCGGCACTCACGAGTCTTGATTCTGCTTGCAACGTTTTATTGAAAATAATCCAACACATGTTTTGAGCTACTGCCTGTCATTAGGGATTAAACACATTGTTTTCATACAAGGATCTTATACAAACAGACACTCCCCCTAATCACTCGTAGTTGTATTCACCTGTGATAGGCACTCCCCTCACTGTACCTAGCAGCAGTAATCCATTTACAAGTGCCTCTGTAGCACCATACATATAAGATATATATATACCAATTCCCATGACATTCATACACTATATAGGTAAAACACCACCATTAAAAACACATATACAACAATTACAGATTAAAAACAAACATACAGTCAATAAAAAATCGATCGAATTATCAGCTTTATAGTACACTTGTCAACCTAATGTATTCTATTATTTACCCAACACAATTAAGTATTTATAAAATCTACTGTGGTGTGTCTGCAACGAATCCCCTGCAATGATTATATGTTTCACAAAAAGCAATGCAATCCTAGGGTTTCATTAAGCCCCTTAGGAGATAATGGCCCTCATTCCGAGTTGATCGGTCGCAAGGCGAATTTAGCAGAGTTACACACGCTAAGCCTACGCCTACTGGGAGTGTATCTTAGCTTCTTAAAATTGCGACCGAAGTATTCGCAATATTGCGATCACAAACTACTTAGCAATTTTAGAGTAGCTCCACACTTACTCTGCCTGTGCGATCAGTTCAGTGCCTGTCGTTCCTGGTTTGACGTCACAAACACACCCAGCGTTCGCCTAGACACTCCCCCGTTTCTCCGGCCACTCCTGCATTTTTTCCGGAAACGGTAGCGTTTTCAGCCACACGCCCCTAAAACGCCGTGTTTCCGCCCAGTAACACCCATTTCCTGTCAATCACACTACGATCGCCGGAGCGAAGAAAAAGCCGTGAGTAAAAATACTTTCTTCATAGCAAAATAACTTGGCGCAGTCGCAGTGCGAACATTGCGCATGCGTACTAAGCGGATTTTCACTGCGATGCGATGAAAAAGAACGAGCGATCAACTCGGAATGAGGGCCAATGTATCTAGTTTATGTATCCAGCGACTTTCTAATTATAGCAATCGTTTTCCACGATTACCACCACGTCGCAAAGGGGGCACATGATCAATACATTTTGAACAGATACTTGCCAAACTGTGACCAGCTTCCAGGCAATGATGCGCTACTGGCTGATCTGTGGTTCCTGTATTCAAAGCAGTTCTGATAGCTTTACGATGGTTAGCCATCCGCTCTCTAAACTGACACTCTGTCTTGCCCACGTAGTATTTACCACATGGGCAAGACAGAGCGTAAATGACATACTAAGATGTACATGTCAATGGGAACATAATAGGGTAAGCCTTACCAGAGTAAAGGGCCCCATACACTAGTGAAATATTGCACGTTTCAATGCAATTGCGACGAGTTCCTGAGACGGATAGCTTGATAAATGTCAAATTGCATGTACTTTCCTTGTGATTGCGATGCAATGCGCGCTCCGTGTCTCCCATCGCAATAGCAGATCACACGTGCTGCACGTAATATTTATCGCCGTTGCATGGAAATAGGTGCACATAGCAGGGCTTTTGAACACTTGCGATCCAGACGCATGCGATTCATCACAGAAGTCTCTAGACTGGCAGCTTGGACACTCTCACACACACGCCCAGCAGCAGCACCAGCAGCAGCAGAACGGGACAGCACACTGCTACTTGTGATTCCTTCTTCCAAATGGAGTGCAATCAGATTGCAAGTGACTACCAGCACTCAGCATCTGCACCAATCCCACTAGCTACAAAGTATTGCTTGTAAACAGTATTAGGTACACTGCTTGTCCACTGCCCACCTTCCCCCAAACCCCATAACAGGTGTAGTATGTTATGCTGGTGGTCGGGCTCCCGGCAGCCAGCATAACGGCGCCGGAATCCCGACCGCCGGCATACTGACAGCTGGGCGAGTGCAAATGAGCCCCTTGCGGGCACGGTGGTACGCTATGTGTGCCACGCTATCTATTCTCCCTCCAGGGGGGTCGTGGACCCCCAAGAGGGAGAAAAGTTGTCGGTATGCTGGTCGTCGGGAGCCCGGCCGCCAGCAAACTGAAGACGACCCCCCATAACATGTGCATCCTGCTTATGTGGCCATCCTCATTACCTAAACTGTAGCCCTATTGTGGCCCATATTCCTACTGTTGTGCCAAAGTGTTTAATGAACCTATTGGTGCTAATTAATGACACATTTTTTTCCATCCAAACTTTATTTTTTTTTTAATTTTAACAACATTAACCATGAACTACAACATTTCTACATAACAAAGTGATAAAACAAAAAATAAGTTTTGCCTCGCTCATTTTTTTCAGATATGTCTGTTGACAAAAATTTGGATTTCATCACTGGCTTCATTGAGCTGGTACAATCCAAGGAATGCTTGTGGAAAGTCAAGTCGAAGGATTACTCCAATAAGGCCGAACGCCTTTCCACCAATGAGGAGCTGGTGGAATTTAGCAAGCCATTCTTTGCGGCAGCTGAATTGGAGTGGGTAAAAAAAAAAAATGGCACAACCTTCGCTCAGTCTACTAAACAGAACAGAAAAAGCACGGGGATTCAAACTGGTCCGGGGCAGGCACTGACCAAATCTATATGCCTACATTATGGTATTACAGCCAGATGTCCTTCCTTGATGAGGCAGCCCCAACAAGGAGTAGATTCTCCTCCATCCCAAGGCCAGACGCAGCGGAGAGTGAAACGGGTGAAACTTCGAAGTCTGCTTCTGTAAGGATTTAGTAATTGACTTTAATTGTTAACCTTGGCCACCAATCCACCACACACACTCACGTGACGTTATTGCAGTCTCCTGCCAGTGGCCTGCGCCTACGCCATTAAAATAGGCCAGATACTTCTCTCTCATCTGGTTTGCACGAGCAGTTCCCTTGGAGAGAAGAGAAGGTGCTTGGTGAATCCTCCTCTTCCGGTGCTGCTGCTGTGACCATTGTCCTATACTGGCTTGTTTGAGTGTTCTGAAAATTGAGGCCATGCCGTTTCTCCTCTAGAAGCCAGGTTCATCTGCTTTGAGTTAAGCGTCTCATAAAAGGCAGTGTTCTTGGAACCACCATCTGTGGCCCGGCCATTCTTACCAACATCAACGAAGAGAAACCTGTAGTTTGCATTTACCACTGCCATCAGAATGATGCTAAAGTACCTCTTGTAATTTTAGTACATCAATCCGCTGTCGACAGGTGTGTTAATGCGGATGTGTTACCCATTGATGGCTCCACCACAATTAGGGAAATTCCACCTATGTTCAAAATACTGCCCGTTATCTTTCCACTCTTCAACACTCGCAGGGAACTAGGGAAAAAAATAATTATAAATTACATGTTAACTTTTTGTCTTTTTACCCCAGTTTACAACTTTGGAGACAGAAATGTCCAGCACCCCAGACCTGTTTTGGTGGAACCAGAGGACACCACACAAACTCCGCCAGCACATCAAACAAGTCCACCTGTGCCTCCTACACCCCGTCCACAATCTTCTCACAAAAGAAGACACAAGCACAAAAACACCCAGGAGTATGAGGAGGAAGCTGCTTGCTACCAGCAAATCAAGAGATCGTTAAACCCTCCAGACCATTTTTCAGAGTTTGGAACATACATAGCAAGGTGTACCCATGATGCCCTTCTTGACTAAGTTGAACATTATGAGCGACTGGCCCATAAGATGGTGTTTATGATGAGGAAAGGCCATCTGAGTGATGATACAGTGATCGCTCACCGTTCCACCGTCAGCTCAGATTATATGGCCCCACCACAGCCTACCCCTCCCACCCACTCTCAGTTTATTCCTCCCACCCAACTCCAGCCTATTTCACACACCGTTTCAACGCCTCTTCCTTCCGCCCATGCCGAGCCTACTTCCCCACCCATCTTCCCTAGATCTTTTTTTACTGCTCTGCTGGAGGGTGAGGATGATGCATTTTTGGGTTTTTTTAAAGTAATATTTTATATTCCCAATAAATATGGTGAGGTGTGGTGATATATGGTGCTTTGGTTGCAGAGTTCGGGGGGAGGATACACACATGATGCAAGTGCATTGTCATGGGCTCGAGACCACTGACTCTACACTTTACAGCATGTGTATAGTCTCTGGGTCCATTCTGCAACCAAAACACCATATATCCCTCCCATGTTAGGACTATGTTTACCGCCCCATATTTATTGGGAATTACAGGGTTTGGCTAAAAACCAGACAGGCCTAGATCCTCAAACGCCACACCGTACTGAACACCCACACTAATCTTGGGCACTTTTTGGAGAAACTACTGCAGGTTCCCATCTGGGGGGGGGGGTTGTTCTTTGCCTGGGGGGTTTATGTGTCAGCAGTCATTGTGGAGAAAGGGAAGAGGAGATTACAGCTGTTCTGCATGATCCAGGGATGTTTTTACAAACCGGAATAACCTAGACCATACAGAGATGCTGTAAGCTCTCTCTTCCGGGGTGCCGCAATGACCGCAGACATATACACTCCACCAGGCTGGAGACCCCACAACCCGTGACGTACGGGGATGTGCAGTACTTTCTCCAAAATTGCTGGGATTGGTGCAGGAATACAGTACGGTGTGACGTAGGGGGCTCTGGACATGGCTTTTACCCAATCCCTGTACTATGATAGTTTGTGTATTTTATACTGTTTTTGTGTATTTTTGGTTGTTGAAAGCCATATTGGCTACAGTGCAAATATATGTCACGTTGGCAATAAAAAGCACTTTTTGACTTGTTGTATGCTACTTTAGCAAAAATTTTTACCACTTAAGCCATGTTGGCTACAGTGAAAATATATGCCATATTGGCATTTGTAGTGCACTTTTTTGGATGTTTTTTCCTCCGATAAAATTTTTCACTAATCAAGTAAACAAGTGTGTCGTGTTGTTCTTTACCTTAATATACTGGTTCTGTAGCACCTTATCAATGGCCCTATAGGTGTCAGGAATGATAGGCCCCAAAGTTTTTGCAGAGGTGAGAGTCCCAAAATTTAGAGCTTCCAGTGAACGGCCGGTAGCCAGATACCTCAAGGTAGCCGTCATTCTCTCCTCAGGCAGAATGGTCCTCTGCATCTTGGTATCCTGCCTCCTGAATATAGGGTGTCACCAGAGCCAGGAACTCCTGGAATGTATCATCAACCATATGCAAGGGTTGTTCTCCTCTGGCTGCTGTTTATATATAATAATTTAAGCCCACCCCATCAGATCAATCACATGTGAAATTGCAGGTTAAAAAAGGCCTTTGAGATATATGGCATGAGATAGATAGCAGTGCGTTAGATTGCCTGAGATAAATCACATGTAAAAATACACTTAAGTAAAGTATGAAATCGCAATTGCAGGCCTCCTGGGAAGCTCCCGGCCAGATTGCCGGAAAATTGCATGCAAGTCATTGCTGAGATACATCTCCCTAGTGTATGGGCCATAATGATTTCATTTTTTTATTTAACCCATTACTGGCATTAGTGCATACTTGCCTACCTGACCCTCTCCATGAGGGAGAAAATGCTCTGTCCTGGACTTTCCTGGTAATGTATGATTGCCATCACCTGTGGTGAGCTAGTTAATTGATAAGAAAGGTGTTTCACCACAGGTGATGGCAATCATACATTACCAGGAAAGTCCAGGAACAGAGCATTTTCTCCCTCATGGAGAGGGTCAGGTAGGCAAGTGTGTATTAGTGTAATGACATACCCATGGAATGGGCTGCTTATCAGATATCTTATTTGGTCTCTGTTGCAATGTATTAGCTCTTGTATTTTGCATTACTGTTTATTTAGTTGCCTGCAAATGTGGTAACCTGAATCCTCCTTGTAAAAATATCCTAGATAAACACAATGCTTAAGCTTACTTACAACATAAGCATAGAAAAAGTTAACTATTTGGATGTTTGTATTTCGCTTAAGGAGGGATATATTTCAACATCATTGTTTGTTAAAGAGACAGATCGCAATACTGTGTTAACCTATGATTGTTTCCATCCACCAGCTTTAAAACATTCATTACCTTACTCTCAGATGCTGAGAGTTAAACGCATTACCAGTGAGCAGTGTCGGACTGGGGCATCTAGGGCCCACCGGGAAATTGCAGTGGTAGGGCCCCATGTTAGGGGTGTGGTCAGTCTGCAGAGGGGGTGTGGCCTGCCACCTCATTGGTTTGACTAACCATTAGAGAGTGCAACGTCTGGGGCTCTCAAATATATACAATAAATTTAGCTGCTGCATGCATGATAATGTACCAGATTAATAACAGCAATGCACTGTATAAAATACACCATAGTCCTGTATAAGGTAACATATGTATAATGTATAATTCAAGTGCACAGTCTAGAACCTGATCCTTAGAGCAGGAGATGGAAACCCAGGCAGTGGGGCCCACCGGTGGTTTCCCCTGTACCCCTGTGGGCCAGTCCAAGCCTGCCAGTGAGACTGCACAAGTAGAACCAACCTTAGGCTGCAGTGGTATATACTTGTGGGCATTATACACAGGTGCAGCAGTATATACATGTGGGCATTATACACAGGTGCAGCAGTATATACATGTGGGCATTATACTGTCACGAACCGGTCTCTCACCTTTGCGGGTTCTGGGGTTCATCCGTTGCCAGTGCGGTTGCTCGCGGTGCTGTGCGCCCGTGTGGGGACACGGCGTGATCAATGGCACAGGTAATGCAGAGTCTGGGAACTGTGAGTGCGGGGACCAAATGGCCTAAGGCACTGCGGTGTGTCTGCTGTATAGGAGGTGGCCATGTTGGAGACCAAATAGCTAATACTGAGCACTTGTGAAAACACCTGTGAGCAGGTGTAAGCCAATCCCGTGCTTGTGCTGCCTTTAAGTAGGCTGGGATTATGTTACTCTGGGCCAGTGCTTTGTTGTATCAATGCTGTGCTCTAGCTCTGAGCTCTCTCCGTGCATTCCTGTGTGATTCCCGTGGTCCAGATATCGCCTCCGTTCCCAGAGGTCCGTTTGCAGCCTTCACTGCCAAAGATTCACCGGCTCTCCATTGTGCTATCAGTCAATTGCACACCTATTGGAAATACTTGGATTCCCAGTGTCCTGCATGAGGTTACCTTGTCTGTCTGCCTTTCATACAAAGTCTGGAGGATTCCAATTCCCTCAGCTGTTCGTTTGTTCAACTCTGCATTTAACCCATTCATCACCTTGTCATCTACTACAGTTTCACAGTGATCTCCGGAACCCGCAAGTAACCCAATTCAGTACTTTTATTTTCTATGTTGTCATTACAAGGATAATTCTTCACAGTCTCTCAGTTAACTCTTAAAACTCCATTGCAAATTCTTACAGTTAATTCTCCATGTCTGCATTAACCAGTTAAACACAATCTGCAGCTCAGCATCAAAGCTTGTTTATATTTGGACAATTCAACATTTATTCTTCAGCTTGTTTTTGCATATGTTTCCATGAACATTTCTTTTATTTATTTCTGAGTTTTCTCTTGCATATTATTTCTGCCATTCCTGCAATACTTCAGTATAATGATGATTAACAACTAGTCATTTAACTCCTTACTGAATTGTTACTTTAATAAATATATGAAACGGAACTTCCTTCGTCCTCCCTGTTTTCTTCATACCCCAGCACCTACACCTGTGGTTGGTTCCAGGTTAACGGATTCACAAAAACACCCGGACCTGACATATACACAGGCGCAGCAGTATATACAGTGCATCTGGAAAGTATTCAAAGCGCTTCCCTTTTTCCACATTTTTTTATGTTACAAACTCATTCCAAAATGGAATAAATTCATTTTTTTCCCCTCAAAATTCTAAACACAATGCCCCATAATGACAATGTGAAAAAAGTTTTTGTGAGCTTTTTGCAAATTTATTAATAATAAAAAAAAACAAGAAATCACATGTACATAAGTATTCACAGCCTTTGCTCAATACTTTGTTGATGCACCTTTGGCAGCAATTGCAGCCTCAAGTCTTTTTGAATATGGTGCCGCAGGCTTGGCACACCTATCTTTGGTAAGTTTTGCCCATTCCCCTTTGCAGCACCTCTCAAGCTCCATCAAGTTGGACAGGAAGCGTCGGTGCACAGCCATTTTCAGATCTCTCCAGAGATGTTCAATAGGATTCAAGTCTGAGCTCTGGCTGGGCCACTCAAGGATATTCACAGAGTTGTCCTGAAGCCACTCCTTTGATATCGTTGTACTGCTGAAAGATGAACCGTTGCCCCAGTCTGAGGTCAAGAGCGCTCTTGAGCAGGTTTTCATCCATGATGTCTATGTACACTGCTGCATTCATCTTTCCCTCTATCCTGACTAGTCTCCCACTTCCTGCCGCTGAAAAACATCCCCACAGCATGATGCTGCCACCACCATGCTTCGCTGTAGGGATGGTATTGGCCTGGTGATGAGCGGTGCCTGGTCTCCTCAAAACATGACACCTGGAGTTCAAGCTTTGTCTCATCAGACCAAAAGAATTTTGTTTTTCGTGGTCTGGGAGTCCTTCGGTTGCAGTTTGGCAAACTCCAGGCAGGCTGCCATGTGTTTTTTTACTAAGGATTGGCTTCCGTCTGGTCACTCTACCATACAGGCCTGATTGGTGAATTGCTGCAGAGATGGTTGTCCTTCTGGAAGGTTCTCATCTCTCCACAGGGGGATGCTGTAGCTCTGACAGAGTGACCATTGGGTTCTTTGTCACCTCCCTGACTAAGGCCCTTCTCCCCTGATCGCTCAGTTTAGATGGCTGGCCAGCTCTAGGAAGAGTGGTGGTTCCGAACTTCTTCCATTTATGGATAATGGAGGCCAATGTGCTCACTGGGACCTTCAGAGCAGCAGATGTTTTTCTGTACCCTTCCCCAGATTTGTGCATCGAGACATTCCTGTCTCGGAGGTCTACAGACAATTCCTTTGTCTTCATACTTGGTTTGTGCTCAGACATGCATTGCCAAGTGTGGGACCTTATATATACAGGCGCGGCAGTATATACACGTGGGCATTATACACAGGTGCAGCAGTATATACATGTGGGCATTATACACAGGTGCAGCAGTATATACATGTGAGCATTATACACAGGTTAAATAGAGGCGCTCATTTCATTCTGACACTGAAGTCCTAGTTCTTTCACAACCAAAGAGTCAGATAAAGATATGAATGAAATATTTATTATCTAAATAAACCAATATAAAATACACTTTGTTTAGCACAAGCTCATATATAAAACATAATTCGTGATCCCTATCCTCACTGAATAGCAACGTGTATTAATTTTAGAGCTCACATAAATTGCATATAGTGTTTCGACAGACGTTAAGAGCAATGATGCAGACTGAATAGCTGACAGCAGTCCAAATGTAGCGACAATTGCAACACTGTTGCCAAGACTGCTGTATAAAGTTGTTTAGTTGTTAAGTGAAACACAGTTGCTGAATATAAATAAAATTGCTGAAGGCAATTATAGGCTCTAAAATGTTGGGCTGTATTGTGAATCACCTCAGAGTTCCAGAAGCCGGTATATAAATAGAAATAGAGTGTTGAATTAGCTCTCCAATAGGACTAAAGGACCCGAGCGTCCTCGGGTGAGTTAAAAATGCCCAATGGGTTGTAGAGTTGGAGGGTTTGTCTGTGCAGGCAGGGATCCCACTGTTATAAGCTTAATTCCCCTGGGCGTGCACCGCCCGCTGCAGTGTGTGGGGAAAGGCAGGTGTGCGGCTGATTAAATGGAAGCCGCTACAGGGATCCAGCGTTTAGTGAAGCTCCTCCAGTGCTCCCTGGACGTGCACCGTCCGTTGGTTATGAGAGGGAGAGAGGCTGATGATAGACCACTACAGCCGCACGGAACTCGCACGTCGGCTTCATCCTATGCTGGGACGCGTACCGCTTGCTCCTGTAGCCGGTGGATTAGGGCTGTGAGGAGTGTCCCAGAGCATGCGGTCGATCAGTGAGAAAGGGGGAGGAGTCCTGACGCGTTTCGTCACGCAACCCGTGACTTTTTCAAAGATTCACAATACAGCCCAACATTTTAGAGCCTATAATTGCCTTCAGCAATTTTATTCATATTCAGCAACTGTGTTTCACTTAGACCCCTTTCACATCGCACAAATAACCCGCTATCGACACGGCATATTGCCGTGTCGACCCGGGTCAGTGTGCGATGTGAAAGCACACTGGCTGAATTAGCAGGTCGCCTGACCCGGTAATTCAACCCGATAAAAAAGAAGGATTTTACCCGGGTTGATTACCGGGTCAGGTGCGGTGTGAATGGGAGCCGCGTCGATGCGACACGGTTCCCATTCACAAGATAGGGAGAGGCGGCGCAGGAGATGAGCTCATCTCCCGGCGCGGCCTCCACCCCCGCCCCTGCTGCTGCTGCGCACTCCGTTGTTATGGCAACCGACCCGGTATATTGCCGGGTCGGAAAGCCTGCAACGGAGCGCAAATGCCGGATCCTACCCGGTAAGTACATGTTTGTCTTACCGGGTAGGATCCGGCATTTGCAGTCTGAATGCAGCACTAACAACTAAACAGCTTTATACAGCAGTCTTGGCAACAGTGTTGCAATTGTTGCTACATTTGGACTGCTGTCAGCCATTCAAACTGCATCATTGCTCTTAACGTCTGTCGAAACACTATATGCAATTTATGTGAGCTCTAAAATGTATACACGTTGCTATTCAGTGAGGATAGGGATCACGAATTATGTTTTATATCTGAGCTTGTGCTAAACAAAGTGTATTTTATATTGGTTTATTTTTATAATAAATATTTAATTTATATCTTTATCTGAATCTTTGGTTGTGAAAGAACTAGGACTTCACAGTGTTAGAATGAAGTGAACGCATCTATTTAATCCTTTTTTTTCTGACCCAATAGCTGTGGGAGTAACACACAACTCTTTATAGAGGCGTACTTACATTTGACACTATTAATTCCAGGTTGAGGACACCAGTCCCGTTTAATCTATAACTGATAGACATTAGCGCAGCAATTTTTTCTTTCTTTTTCTATTATACACAGGTGCAGCAGTATAAGTATATACATATGGGCATTATACACAGGTGCAGCAGTATATACATATGGGCATTATACACAGGTGCAGCAATCTAAACTACTGGAAATTTGGTGAGTGTTGATCAGAGATGTGCGGATATTAGTCAGAAGGACACTGCCTCACCTGTCATAGACCTCTTACTCCATAGTTTTGACTATACAAAGGCGATGCTTTTGCATGTTTTGGGCTACCCGCCATCTGTTGGCTCGCAACGGCTGCATGTGACATCACACAGCCACTGGGCAAACGGTCCGGACATGCCTGTATTGTCCGGACGCCATAATGCCCCGCCCCTGAAACACCTATGCAACGCCCACTCCAGCCTCAATCAGGCTGAGCTCTTCGCATATGTGAGATGCCGTCGCATCTCCCAGTGTGTGCACATGCAGTGCGGCTTCTGTGCATTCACCATGCAAACTCGTGTTCCATGCTGAATCGGCCCGAGGCGCAATATTAGTATCTTTGCATAAATGTATAAAAATAATCTGTATATGTGTGTGTTTATTATTACGTGGTCATGGCTCCTGGGGGCGTACCACGAGTGACAGGGGCCTGGCCTCGCAGCACCCCCCCATCTCTCTGTATGCCGGCGGCTGAGCTACTCTGACCTGCGCATGCATACGCCTTCCTGCTGCATCCTCCAAGTTCCTATCCTCTCCATCCGCAGCAGCAGACATGTAACTGAGTGTCCCATACAATGGAAGATCCCATTATTTATTTATTATTATTTATTACCAGTAACTTATATAGCGCACACATATTCCGCAGCACTGTACAGAGAATATTTGCTCATTCACATCAGTCCCTGTCCCAGTGGAGCTTACAATCTATATTCCTTATCACATGTACACGCACACACATTCACGCTAGGGTTAATTTTGTTGGAAGCCAATTAACCTACCAGTATATTTTTGGATTGTGGGAGGAAACCGGAGTTCCCGGAGGAAACCCATGCAAGTAAGGGGAGAATATACAAACTCCACACAGTTAGGGCCATGGTGAGAATCGAACCCATGGCCTCAGCGCTGTGAGGCAGTAATGCTAACCATTACACCATCCGTGCTGCCCGAATTCCACTGTGCCACTGCCACACAATATATACATCTGCCATGTGGAATGACCTCTATTGCACACCACTGCCAGCTACCACTGTAGAGTCTGCAAATACCCTGCCAGCTGCAAGTGACGGTCACATCCCATCCAAAAGCATTCCCCATATATGGCAGTCTCTCCTGTTACCAAGTTGGCAGAACAGTGGTGTGACCGTCCCTCCCAACATTTCCTGTGCACCAGTGATAGAGGATCTGGAACTCGGAATTCAGCACAGTGAGCTGTGCTTTCCGTCAGTGGGGGTCATTCCGAGTTGATCGCTCGCTAGCTATTTTTTGCAGCGCTGTGATCAGATAGTCGCCATCTATGGGGGCGTGTATTTTCGCTTTAGCAGCTGAGTGGTACAAAAAAGTTTTGTGCAGTTTCTTAGTAGCTTTGGACTTACTCAGCCGCTGCGATCACTTCAGCATGTCCGGTCCCGGAATTAACGTCAGACACCCGCCCTGCAAACGCTTGGACACGCCTGCGTTTTTCCAAACACTCCCAGAAAATGGTCAGTTGACACCCACAAACACCTTCTTTATGTCAATCACCTTGCGATCGCCCGTGCAAATGGATTCTTCGTTAAATCCATTGCTAGGTGCCGATCCGCATTTAACTCGTACAACGCGCCTGCGCATTGCATAAGCAGTCCAGACCTAATTGCTGCGCTGCGAAAATACGCAGCGTGCAATCAACTCGGAATTACCCCCAGTGTCTAGGTATACTGAAGCCCTAGTCAACCCACACTGGTGGAGGACTGCCAAGTTGTCTCTAGACGCTATTGGGGGACCCTTCAAAATGTTGCTACAAGACCCATAACGTTCTAGCTACAGGGCTGTAGCACTTTTAAATGTTATTGTTTTTTGGGGGGAAATTGATGTGGGCGGCCCAACCCCCATTGGAATTTTGTACAATTGACTGTATGTTTGGAAGATGCAGACTGCCTTTCATTTAGCCCATCTCCCAAACCCTCTATCCACAGGTGTTTAAATCTGCTACATACATTGGTTACAGAGTGTTACGATTCCTGTACCCCAGACTGGGGAAGATCTTATGGCAGGGATCTGAGCACAGGAACCATATACAGGTTGTGGGAGCTGGAAAGCCTAGTAGCCCCTGGCACCCTAACTCCGTTGTCTCGCCCGTGTTATCAGAAATCCCCTGCGAGACTATGGTTGCTTGAGCCCATGGCAGCCGCGTTCGAAGGGCGGATTATGTCTGCCCAACCCCGATGCCCCCGCAGGTCTTAATGGGAGACAAGGGGAAGTCCGAGACAGGGTGATAACAAGGGGCCCTCTGACTAAACAACCAGGCCAGGGGTTACAAGCTAACTTAACTAAATCAAAAGGTATGTGCGGACTAGCCGCCAGGGAAAAGGACAACCAAAGATCCACTGATCCGACACTCCTATCCGGCACCGCTGGACACCAGAGTGGATCTTGTGGAAGCGGAATCCTCCGCAAAGCTCCAGAACACAATATAAACAAAATAATAATAATAGCGGACAAGCCGCAACACACGGCTGCGCCGCGACTCACGAACACCACCAGATGTTAAAGGTGCTTGATCAGACTCCAGGAACAGATGGTAACTTCCGAGTACAGGATCACTGAGAACAGGAACAAACGGGTAAACCGGGACTGGGAACTTTCTCTGCAGCAGACACAGGCAAACAGGAAGCTATCACCGGCGTCTGTGAGGAGTCCTGGGAGTGCTTTTAACAGAGAGTCTTCCAATCAGCTGTTTGGAGGCTGATTGGATTTAAATGCTATGCAGCTGACAAGCTGCATGGTCAGGGAAACAGATGAGTGATAATTACAACATGCCATGCAGCTGCATGCTACACAGCCAGGAAACCAGTGAAGATATAAACTTAGACCCAGCAACGGGGAACACGATCCGACAGTGGCGTCCCCGTTGCTAGGCGCCGGCCGCACTGACGAGCGGACCCTCGGCGCCTAACACAGAGCTTCTTTGAGATGAAATGGTTACAATTTACTATTAAAATATACTTAATCACAACTTCTCTATGAAAGAATTAAAATGTTCAGTAAAAAAAAAAAAGATGGTATAATAGTAAATTCTTAGGCTTTCTCAGGATAGCTGCGAACTCGATCTTCGCTACTTTTATTTGCTGCGGCGGGGATAATTTACTTCCTCCATTAAGCAAGATGGTTTAAGCTATGTCTTGCCCTTACATTAATATAATAATCTTTATATTCAGTTTGTGACACAATATGAGTTACATATAACACACCAAACAACACATAGACACACATGAACAAATTCTGGTCTTATGTTATGTATATATGGTATCTTTTATCTGGATATACGTATCAGATGGGAGCGCTGTAATCCTTTAGCCAAGGTTTATTTGACTAACTCACTGATAATATTATAATTAGATTAATCATACTAAAGAAAGAAAAGGATTATTAAATTAACTATTAAAAAATAAGTCTAAAATAAAAAATGAGGATAAAAAAAAAACCATAAAATGAAAAATAAGTAGTGGGAGAAATATAAATATTAAGGAATTGTTTATTAGAGATGTTCCTTGTAAAACTATATATATGTTTGTTAATGGCAGATATAATTCAAGTTCTTTGTTAAAAACAGGTATAATTCAGATCTGTTATCCCCACTATTCTTATGATCTATATCTATTGCCGTCTAATTGTACTAATTTATTAATAAAGGTGTGATTAGTTCTTGTGATCCCTTTACATTAACTGTTATGATCATATGTTAATTTACTCTTCATCTTGCCAGGTGAACCTTCCTTGATGGTCACTCAGTTCCTCTGATGGTTATTTAAGAAAGGGGATAATTTCCATATCTATATTAAGACCTCTTGGGGATAGGGTGCCCAGATCATATTTCATGTTGGTTTCTTCTTTCTCAAGGATATTTTCCATGTTCCCTCCTCTCCATGGTCTTATAACCTGTTTTAGGCCCATAAATTGGGGTGTAGTAGGGTATGCCGGCGGCCGGGCTCCCGGCGACCAGCATACCGGCGCCGGAATCCCAACCGCCGGCATACCGACAGCAGGGCGAGCGCAAATGATCCCCTTGCAGGCTCACTGCGCTAACCACGCTGCGGGCACGGTTGCACGCTATGCGCGCCACGCTATCTATTCTCCCTCCAGGGAGGTCGTGGACCCCCAAGAGGGAGTAAAAGTGTCAGTATGCCGGCTGTCGGGATTCCGGCGCCGGTATACTATGTGCCGGGATCCCGACAGCCGGCAAACTGAAGACCACCCCATAAATTGTAAGAGACAGGGGTCTGAATTATGCATTTCTTTAAAGTGTAGAGGTACACTGTGGTTATCCCAACCATTCTTTATACAGGTTGAGTATCCCTTATCTAAAATGCTTGGAACCAGAGGTATTTTGGATATGGGATTTTTCCGTATTTTGGAATAATTGCATACTACAATGAGATATCATGGTGATGGGACCTAAATCTAAGCACAGAATGCATTTATGTTACATATACACCTTATACACACAGCCTGGAGGTCATTTTAGCCAATATTTTTAATAACTTTGTGCATTAAACAAAGTGTGTGTACATTCACACAATTCATTTATGTTTCATATACACCTTTTATATACACAGCCTGAAGGTCATTAAATACAAT
This sequence comes from Pseudophryne corroboree, assembly GCF_028390025.1. NCBI lineage: Eukaryota > Metazoa > Chordata > Amphibia > Anura > Myobatrachidae > Pseudophryne > Pseudophryne corroboree. Next base: position 764,441,056 of record NC_086446.1, read on the forward strand.
ATTTTTAATAACTTTGTGTATTAAACAAAGTTTGTGTACAATGAGCCATCAGAAAACAAAGGTTTCACTATCTCAGTCTCACTCAAAATTCCGTATTTCGGAATATTTGGATATGGGATACTCAACCTGTATTACATAGATGTTCCTGTATAAGAGTGTGTAGTTTCCGTTTTATTTTGTCTACATATTGTAGGCCACATGGGCACCAGAGCATATAGATCACTCCTGGCGTATGGCAACTTATTCTTCCTCTAACTACGATGGTCTTTTTATTAGAAAAGGAGATCACTTCTTTTACTAGTTTTATGGAGTTTCATCTAGTTTTTTTGGAAAAGCCATATTTTTTTTGTTTTTGTTCTATTTGTTTCATAGAGAAATGACTTTTGATGAGTGTTGTCTTGATGGTAGGTGCCCTCCTATATATTATCCGGGGATATGGTGGTAGCAAGTCTCGCAGGTCCTCATCGGTTTGGAGTAAGTGCCAATGTTGTTTAATGCTTTTTTCGAGTAAATTGCTCTGTGTCGAGTAGTCTGATATAAAAAGGACATTTTTCTGTTCTTCTGGATTTTTTGTCTTCTATTTCAAGAGATCTTCTCTATTTGTTTTCCTCATTCTTTCCCTCTCCTTCTCAAGGTGCTGTGTGTCATCATTTTTCTTTGTGAAGTTTTCTATCATAGTATTTGCTTGTGCTTTGAAATCTACTCCCTTGAACAGTTTTTTTTTATTCGTCTCAACTGTCCTCCCAAGATGTTCATAAGCCACTTTTTTGTGGTGGTTACTGGTTACATTTAAATAACTACTGCAATCTGTTGGCTTGACAAATGTCTTGGTCTCTAATTTATTATCGTCTGTAAAGATTGTCAGATCCAGGAAGTTAATCGATTCACTGCTGATGTTATATGTAAATTCCAGGTTGACTGTATTTTCATTTAATTGTTCTAAAAATGCTTCCAGATCCTCTTGTCCGCCTTTCCATATGATGATAATATCATCTATAAACCTTGCCCATAATTTGAAGTTGTCCTTTAATGATTCATTACTCCATATCTTCTTGTTCTCCCATTACGCCAAAAATAGATTGGCGTAAAATGGCGCAAATTTGCTACCCATGGCGGTCCCTTTCACTTGAACATAGAAGTCTTCTCCAAAATGGAAATAGTTGTGCTGTAATATAAATAATGTCAGGTCTGTGTAATTGTCTGTTCCCGTAGGGGGCACTAGTGGGTCAGTGGTGGTAGGATGGAGGAAACGAGGAGGCTGTAGTAAGTTCCTGCGCATGTGCGCAATGATGTTTATTAAATACACACAGCAATATAATGATTACTGGAACAGGAATAACAATACAGAAGTTTCACAGCGTGGAAGCTGACATTGGTTTTAAGTACAGTCACGAAGAATGAGCTGATCTGGAAACCAGCGGTGATTAGAGAACAGTAATGACCGGCCTGGGAGCTGAAGGCAATCAACGATGGTCAGCCTGGGAGCCGATGTGAAGCAGAGTCTATATCCTGAGGATAAATAATGACACAGAGGATCGGCCTGGAAACCGATGGGAAAATGTGAGGGAACAACACAGCCAATAAGTAACTTTTGGTATTCAGTCTTGAAACCATTAACAACTTGCAAATAAAGATGGTCGGCCTTGATAAAGCAGAATATTTATTGTATATAATACCCTTTATGAGGTCTAAGAACACTATACGCTATTTACGTATGAAGTACCGTAAGGGTACGCACGTTGCGTAACAATCGCTTAGCCGTAGTCGAGACGCTCAAGCGTCATGTTTGCTCACGGCCAAGAGATCACAGGCAGGCACGCTATTGGCTGCCGACTAACGTAATGATTCGCTAGAGCGTAGCGAACGCTCGGGACCACGAGGAGATCACCAGCGGCGCTGACGCTCACTATGTTAAACCTTTACCTCTAAACCATAAACAGTGTATTATGCAGTAAAACCTTAGTGTAATGATAGAGTGTAAATGCAACACAGTATAACCTTATTATCTTTAAAGCTGTTCGAGCGTCACCGACGCTCTGAGAATACTTAATGCTATAAGAAATACACAGATACCGTGCTTAGGGTCCAACGCCTAATATGTATATATTATGAATGATATACTTGCAAAAGAATTAATACAAATACAAATCATACACTACAATATAACATAGACTACCTAACCAGATAACTACACAGGAAATACAATACAATTACTATTTAAGGGAAAATAAGAGAGAAAGAGGAGAAGAGAGAGGGAGAGAGAGAAATGGCTCACAATAACAAGAATATCAATATGATTGCGGAGAAACACTTACGCACAAGGGGAAACGATCGCATGCGCCTCGATATCCAGCTCCCGATTATCAGCAATGAGAACCGTTGAAGAGAGTGAACTGGATATGGTCGGCTTCTCTATTTATGCCCCACACACAATACAATTCAATGGTCCCTACAATCCCATTGTTCATTGGACACTGTTACGATTCCTGTACTCCAGACTGGAGAAGATCTTATGGCAGAGATCTGAGTACAGGAATGAAATACAGGTTGTGGGAGCTGGAGAGCCTAGTAACCCCTGGCGCCCTAACTCCGTTGTCTCGCCCGTGTTATCAGAAATCCCCTGCGAGACTATGGTTGCTTGAGCCCATGGCAGCCGCGTTCGAAGGGCGGATTATGTCTGCCCAACCCCGATGCCCCCGCAGGTCTTAATGGGAGACAAGGGGAAGTCCGAGACAGGGTGATAACAAGGGGCCCTCTGACTAAGCAACCAAGCCAGGGGTTACAAGCTAACTAAACTAAATCAAAAGGTATGTGCGGACTAGCCGCCAGGGAAAAGGACAACCAAAGATCCACGGATCCGACACTCCTATCCGGCACCGCTGGACACCAGAGTGGATCTTGTGGAAGCGGAATCCTCCGCAAAGCTCCAGAACTCAAAATAAACACAATAATAAATAGTAGCGGACAAGCCGCAACACACTGCTGCGCCGCGACTCACGAACGCCACCAGATGTTAAAGGTGCTCGATCAGACTCCAGGAACAGATGGTAACTTCCGAGTACAGGATCACTGAGAACAGGAACAAACGAACAGACCGGGACTGGGAACTCTCTCTGCAGCAGAATCAGGCAAACAGGAAGCTATCACCGGCGTCTGTGAGGAGTCCTGGGAGTGCTTTTAACAGAGAGTCTTCCAATCAGCTGTTTGGAGGCTGATTGGATTAAATGCCATGCAGCTGACAAGCTGCATGGCCAGGGAAACAGATGAGTGATAATTACAACATGCCGTGCAGCTGCATGCTACACAGCCAGGAAACCAGTGATGATATAAACTTAGACCCAGCAACGGGGAACACGATCCGACAGTGGCGTCCCCGTTGCTAGGCGCCGGCCGCACTGACGAGCGGACCCTCGGCGCCTAACAGACACAGGAATTCGGCTTCGCATCATAACAAAAGGTCATAGGTTGATTCATACAGGTGGGCTGTGACTACTTCCAACTGTTCAAGTGGGTGGGATACTGGGTTTCCCGCCGCATGACTAAGTAAGAACAAATAATAGTAAATGGACATAAACTTCTTATGTCCATAACTATTCGCACGATCGATTAATCCGCTCCAAACCAACACCGGAATATTGCTATTTAAATACTCTTCCGATGGGTACCAAACACCACTGTATGACCCCTGTTAGACCCTTCGTACAATACAAAGAGGGATTTCTCTGTCCAGGAACATGCTATGTTAACTAAACTTTCAGAATCTATCAAAGGGACCATTATCTATAAAATACATTATATGGTGAAAATATGTAACGATTGAGTCGCACGCTACGATCACATAAACTCTACCGTAAATGCGCATACCGTGCGCCTGCGGGTGCCCGCGACTGTGAGTATGCGCACGTACGGGAGAGCGTACGCATGCGCAGCACGGACCTGTGTGAGGTGCAAATATGGCAGTGTGTATAGAGATATTTTTCTGACTTTGACAGTCCACCCTTTGGCAGTCAACAATAACTGCCACCTTCTAAAAACATTCAAAAAGAGAAAAATATATGTCAGGGGTTAATACATTTCCATGGTTGGGTAGGGGAGGAGAGAGGAGTAGGTGTGAAGAGGGTATGACCTAGTGAGATAGCAGAAGCATGTGTGTATGGATCCATGTTTGGGGGGTCATGTATCATCGTGCCGTACGTGTTGTACATCAAGCTTCGAGGTATTGCGAAGTATACATTTGAATTCCTTCTTATCCCGCGGTACGGGTCTGTGGATGGGCTGTCAAACTTTACCGAGCTCTTTTCGGCTGTGGTTGCAACAAAATGGGGGAGCACATTTTAGTTGATGATACATGTGATAAAGCTGAATCTATTTATCGTACTTATAACCATATATGAGGTCTAAGAACACTGTACGATGTTTACTTAAGAAGTACCGTAAGGGTACGCTAGTTGCGTAACGATCGCTCAGCCGTAGGCGAGACGCTCAAGCGTCACGTTCGCTCACGGCTCAGAGATCACAGGCAAGCACGCTATTGGCTATGACTAACGTAATGATTCGCTATGGCGTAGCGGACGCTCGAGACCACGAGGAGATCACCAGCGGCGCAGACGCTCACAACGCTATACCTTGATATCTATACCTTTAACAATGAGAGACACAGTATACCTTTATGTAAAGACAATGTGTAAGCGCAACCTGGTGTAACCTGATTAACTACAAAGCTGCTTGAGCGTCACCGACGCTCTTTGAACACTTAACACTATGAGAAAATACACAGATACTTGTTTAGGGTCCAAAGCCTATTAACTGTATTATAACTAATATACTTGCAAAAAGGAATCACAGTACAAATGATACACTACAGTATAACAGAGACTTCCTAACCAAACAACTATACAAGAAATATAATATAATACTATGCTGATCTAATACAATACAATACAATACTAGTCAATGGGAGATACGAGAGAAAGAGAAGGGAGAGAGAGAGAGAGAGAGAGATAGAGAGATTGGCTCACAGTAAGACAATATGATTACGGAGAGAAACTTACGCACAAGGGTAACGATCGCAAGCGCTTCTGGACATCCAGCTTCCCGATTATCAGCAATGAGAATCGTTTGATGAGAAGTGAAAGCTGGAGGTCACAGGCCCGTCTTTTATGCTACACACACAATGCAATCTAGTCGTCCCTACAATCTTATCGTCCATTGGACGCAGGAATTCGGCTTCGCATCATAACAAAAGGTCATAGGGTGATTCATACAGGTGGGCTGTGACGATTTCAAACAGCTCAGGTGGGTGGGAAACTAGGTTTCCCGCCGCATACCTGAGTAAGAGTAAATAATAGTGATGGACATAAACTTCTTATGTCCATAACTATTCGCACGAGCGATTAATACGCTCCAAACCAACACCGGAATATTTCCATTTAAATACTCTTCCGATGGGTACCAAACACTGCTGTATGACTCCTGTTAGGCCCTTCCTACAATACAAAGAGGGATTCCTCCGTTCAGGGACATTCTATATTAACCAAACTTTCAGAATCTATCAAAGGGACCATGATCTATAAACCACATTAATTGTGAAAATATGTAACGAATGAGTCGCACGCTACGATTACATAAACTCTACCATAAATACGCATACCGCGCGCCTGCGGGTGCACGCTATTGCGGGTATGCGCCTTCACGGGAGAGCGCACGCATGCGCAATACGGACCAGTGTGCGGTGCAAATATGGCAGTGTGTATGGGGATATTTTTCTGACTTTGACAGTCCACCCTTTGGCAGTCAATAATAACTGCCACCTTCTAAAACATTTCAAAAGGAGAAAAATATATGTCAGGGGTTAATTCATTTCCATGGTTAGGTAGGGGAGGAGAGAGGAGTAGGTGTGAAGAGGGTATGACCTAGTGAGATAGCAGAAGCATGTGTGTATGAGTCCATGTTTGGGGGGTCATGTATCATCGTGCCGAACGTGTTGTAAATCAAGCTTCGAGGTATTGCGAAGTATACATTTGAATTCCTTCTTATCCCGTATCAAGGGTCTGTGGATGGGCTGTCAAACTCTACCGAGCTCATTTTGGCTTTCAGTTGTAACAAAATGGGGATGCACATTTTAGTTGATGATACATGAATGGGGGAGGTATGTGGTTGCTGATATCTGTGCCTGTATTCCCTATCGACTATGTGTGTCATTACCTGAGGGTTGTAGAGATGAAGATAAAGAACACTTATGGAAAATGCAATGATATTCTATGTCGGGTAAATGTACATCTGTCGTTGAAGTTTTGTTCGGTGTCAGTTGAAAGTCGTCTTCTTTGCGCTGTTTTGCTCCTTAGGCATGAGCAACAAGCTTTGTCAGTGCCATCAGATTTACAAAAAATGTTGGGCTAGCGTGAGTTTAAGAATACTAGGGAAACTGGGGATCCATTGCAAAGTTCATCAAGTGTCCATTTCTCAAGTGGTCAAAAACTCTTTCTTTGGTCCATCTGTTGTCTGTACAGGGTCTCGTCAACTTCCTCGTCCAAGGGGGTCTTGTTATCTTGGAGAAAAGCAGAAAAACAGGTGAAAGAAACGGACCGTATAATCGCATTTTCATCACATCCTGGTTTCTATCATTGGGTCATAAATCAAATCCAGGTTAATTACAGTTTCCTCACTCCTCAAACTCATCACTCTTGTACGATGTTTGCACTTCATTAAAGCCTGCCCGCATCTAAATATCAATCCAATAAATATAACAACACCTAAGATACATAGGAGAAACTTCCCAACATCCATTATGACTCCTTGAGCCCAGTCTCCCAAACCGGAGAACCAATTTCGCGGGTTCAACCATGACACCCAACCAGTCAGCTCATTACCTACAGCAGCAAGAGTGAGATTGTGTTTTCGGCGAAATTCCCACTTTAACTGGAGAATATCGTCCATCTTTTGGTCTATGACCTCTACCGGATCCTCGGTGCTATTTGTGATATACGTGCAACACTTTATGCCGTACTGTGTTGCCAATGTAACACAATATCCGCCTGTTACTGCTGTAAGATAATTAAGAACCATTCTATGCTGTACCAGTTCTGTTTTGTAGGCTTGAAGTTCTCTTCCAGTGTATCTAAACGTGTCATCATACATTTCAGTGATATTATCTAACAAATTGGCGAGTGCGGAAATGTATCTATAATTCATCACTCCTCGAGCGGTGCGAGTGAAGTCTAACGCTACCAGAACCTGAATCCCGGTGGATTCATGGATTAGGTCAGAGGCCGGATGCTCTAACCTTTCTGACAGTTGTCTTTTAACTCGGTGCTCGTAATGAGTGTGAGTATAAGGAGCTTGGGCACCACGGTGTATGTCTTTCATTTTGTCATGTGTTACAGTCATCACTTCAGGCAATACTTTTCCAATATAACACAATCCTTCAGAGTTTGGGGCAAGCCACTTGTACGCCTTTCTCCCGCATATGAAATATGCATCATCGGGGAGAACATATGGGACGGAGAAGGACATTACCATGTTACAAACCTTCCAGGTGAACTCTCCTGATCCTAATTCTTCCATCTGCTTAATGCACGTATCAGGCTGTACGATATGTGCACAGTATCCTGGTGATACTTCTCCAACTCTAGTAATCCTATTTCCTAAGGTATATCTATACCTGAAAGATTTTCCTCTACTGGCTATGTGGCGTACAAGCTCTGTATCTGTAGGCATTCTATCTGCTCTGTGTGAAAAGGTCATGGTGTGGTTACTCCATGACACTTCCCAATTTCCCGGCTTTCTGGGATTGGAGATGTTAAAACATAACAGGGACCTATCCACGTGGTATTGGTGGAGCTTCAAGCTAGGAGGGCTGGAGATATTAAACCTCCTGTCCACCGGTCTCCCACCATTTAACTCAAGTACCTCCCCTATCGTTAAAGGAAATGGTACTAGCCCTGATTTGCTATGACCCTGAGGTACTTGAGAGCATACCCAACAATCTGTTTTGTTTAACACATTACCCACTAAGGAGTGATAGTCACTCAATGGATGCCGGTCCATATGGATATTAAAACTGGATTGGCATTTCTTTATGCACCCTTCCTCAATGACATTGTTACAAAGCCTACAGATACAGTTTTCTTCAGCTAACAATCCGTCACAATTCCTTCTATGATCAATGCTATCGGATCGTTTTCTGATACTCGCCTTTGCTTGTTGGTTAGGTTGATCTTGGAAAACTACGCCTCCATCATCATAATCGGAACCCATTCCAGAACCTCTCTCGACCTCTATGGTACTCTCGCCGGAACAGACTGCTCTGGTCAACATCATGGTTAACAGGAAAATCCGGATCACAGTCTCTTGGGGCAAGTCCATCTTTGAGGAGGAAATAGAGAAGAATGAGAAGGGGGAAAAAGAAATTTCAAGGGAGAGGGGATGGGAAGTGGAGAAAAACAATAAAAGGGAGAAGGGAGTCGACAGCTGCTTTCGGTCTTCAAGGCTCAGGTGCTGCCTCAGTCCTCCTGGAACAGACACTCCAGTGATACAACCTCTACCGTCTGTTCCTTATCACGGGACTTCTCTGGATCAGCAACTTTCTTGCAGTGGGATGAATGGACCCAAGTCTCTCTCTCAGCAACCTTCAATGCTGTGGTGCTAGTCAATAAGACCTGGTATGGTCCTTCCCATCTATCAATAAGACAACCTGAGCGTAGAAAATTTCGTATCATTACATAATCCCCAGGTTCAATGTCATGACAATTACTATCTGGTAAATCAGGAATCACCAACTTCATATTTTAATTTTGATTCCTCAACTGTTTACTCATGTTAATCAAGTATTTTACAGTTACTTCATTGTTACATTTCAAATCATCCTGAGGGTTAATCATGACATGCGGTTGTCGACCAAACAAGATTTCAAAAGGGGACAGATTAAGAGGGGACCTGGGAGTGGTTCTGATGCTATACAAAACAATGGGTAAAGCTTCTGGCCACGTCAATCCTGTCTCTGCCATCACTTTACTCAATTTATTTTTAATAGTGCTGTTCACTCTTTCGACCTTCGCACTCGCCTGTGGACGGTACGGAGTGTGCAGCTTGCTATCAATTCCCATCAACTTACACATTCCCTGAAAGACATCACCTGTAAAATGGGTACCCCTATCACTTTCAATGATTCTAGGGATACCATATCTACATACAAATTCCTGCACAATTTTCTTAGCTGTAAACATAGCGGTATTTGTAGCTGCTGGGAATGCTTCGACCCAATTCGAGAAAACATCTATACAGACAAGTACATATTTCAAATTCCGACATGGGGGTAATTGAATGAAGTCAATTTGTATTACCTGAAAAGGGCCGCCGGCAGGTGGGATATGGGATGGTTCTGTAGGTATTGCCTTTCCAATATTCTTTCTCAGACAGGTAAGGCATGACATTGCTCTTTTACTCGCATGAGAGGAGAATCCTGGGGCGCACCAGTATGCTCTTACCAATTTGCACATCCCCTCCTTGCCTAGATGAGTCAGCCCGTGAGCTGCTTCAGCCAGACATGGAAGGTATGCCCTGGGGGCCACTGGTTTACCATGTCCATCCGTCCAGAGCCCTGAGGACTCCTGGCCATATCCCTTTGCCTTCCAGACTGCTCTTTCCTGTGTGGAACACAAATTTTGCATTTCACACAACTTCTGTGTGTTGATGGTATTAAATACCATCAGTTGTGTGGTGTCTGTCTGTATGGGGGTAGCAGCTGCAAGCTTTGCAGCTTCGTCTGCTCGGCTGTTACCAAGTGATACTGGGTCTTGGCTATATGTATGTGCTTTACACTTGATAACAGCCACTCTGTCGGGTTCCTGTATCGCTGTTAGAAGCCTTTTTATGTGAGCTGCATGCGCTATCGGTGTACCAGCTGCCGTCATGAAATTTCTGAGGCGCCATAGGGCTCCGAAATCATGGACTACCCCGAATGCGTATCTAGAATCGGTGTAGATATTGGCTGACTTACCCTTAGCCAATTCACATGCTCTGGTTAGGGCGACCAGTTCAGCAACCTGGGCTGAGTGAGGTGGGCCTAGCGGTTCCGCTTCTATGGTGTCTTGGTCATCTACGACTGCGTATCCAGTACACAAGTCTCCCGAGTCTGACTGTCTATGACAACTACCGTCCGTGTAGAACGTGAGTTCTGCATCTTCCAGTGGATTGTCACTGATGTCAGGCCTTGCGGTAAAATTTTGGGTCAAATATTCCATACAATCATGTGTATCTTCCTTTGTATTAAATCCTCCTTCCCCATCACTCTCACCTTCCACCCTTTGTGCCTGGCCAGGCACACCTGGGAGATATGTTGCAGGATTTAATGCACTGCATCTCCTTATGGTGATGTTTACTGGGGCCTTTAGTGCCAATTCCCATCTTGTAAACCTCGCTGATGAGACGTGTCTGGTTTGGGCAGAATTCAATAAGGCTGACACTGCATGTGGTGTATGGATTGTGAGATTGTGGCCTAGCACGACATCTTCGCTTTTTGTCACTAGCAATGCTATTGCCGCAACGCTTTGCAAACATGTGGGGAGGGACCGCGCTACCGTATCTAGCTGAGCGCTGTAGTATGCAACTGGCCTGCTGGCATCACCGTGTTTTTGGGTTAGTACACCTGCTGCGCAACCAGCACTTTCTGTTCCGTATAGTTCAAAGGGTTTCCCATAGTCTGGCATACCTAGTGCTGGCGCCTGCGTTAGGCACTGTTTGAGTCTCTCAAATGCTGTTTCGGATTCGTCGGTATGCGAAATCCGATCAGGTTTGTTTGAGGAGACCATTTCCTGCAAAGGTAACGCCAATATGGAAAATCCTGGGATCCAATTACGGCAATACCCACACATTCCTAAAAACGTTCTGATCTGTTGCTGGGTTTGTGGCAGGGTCATGTCTCTAATTGCTTGGATTCTATCAGCGGTCAGGTGTCTCAGTCCTTGTGTTAGACAGTGTCCCAAATATTTTACCTTAGTTTGGCATAATTGCAACTTGTCTTTGGAAACCTTGTGTCCTGTGTCTGAAAGATGAAACAGGAGCTGTTTCGTATCCTTCAGAGAAGCTTCCAGTGAATCTGAACACAGCAGTAAATCATCCACATACTGTATCAATACTGATCCACTCTCTGGTTGGAAAGACTGTAAACAATCATGCAAAGCCTGAGAAAATATACTTGGACTATCTATGAAACCTTGGGGTAGTCGAGTCCATGTGTATTGGACTCCTCTGTATGTGAATGCAAACAAATATTGGCTGTCAGGATGCAGAGGTACCGAAAAGAAAGCGGAGCAGAGGTCAATAACAGTGAAAAATTTGGCAGTGGGAGGAATTTGCATTAGGATGACAGCTGGATTTGGCACTACGGGGAACTGACTCTCAACTATTTTGTTAATCCCCCTTAGATCCTGCACTAGCCTGTAACCCCTCCCCCCACTCTTTTTAACAGGGAAGATGGGACTATTGGCTGTGCTGGACGTTAGCTACGTTTGCCATTAATCCAGTGTCCTGTCCATCTTTTGTCCAAAGTGACTCTGGTATCTGAGATGTCATCTCTTCTACTTGGGATGGAATCCTATTTGTCATAATGGAATGTGACATTAATTTTGATGGGGAGTCTAACATGTCTCGTACTTCCTGAGCGTGATTCTCAGGTATGTCCAAGAATACACCTTCAGGAGTACAATAAATGACGCACCCCATTTTACATAGTAGGTCTCTACCCAGGAGATTGGTTGGTGCAGATGCAGCCAGCAAAAAGGAATGCTTGGTATGCAAAGGCCCTATTGTAATCTCGGCTGGTTTGCTAACAGGGTAGTGCTGGACTACTCCTGTTACTCCCATGGCTGGAACTGTCCTACCAGTGGTTCTCATGCCCACTGTCGAATTTATCACCTGACTTGGCCGCCCCTGTGTCTACAAGAAAGTTTAAAGTTTTACCAGCTACATTGATTGCCAGTCTTGGAAGTGAACCAGAGATTGCAATCAATTTAACTGGCTGCAGATTACAGGTATGGCCACACCCCTATTGGGTATGCTAACCTCCCTGAATCCCGCTGGCAGCAACTACTTGTGAGGGAGTTAGCTGGGAACTACCAGAGGCATGCCAATCTCTGTTCGGAGGGTATCTTTTTGTTTCCCCTGTATGTGGCTCAAAACTCCGCCTCTGTGGATCCTGATCCCAATGTCCTGTGTTGTGTCGTTGTCTAGGGGGTTGAAAAGATCTTTGTACACTCTTTATTCTACAGTCTCGTGCATAGTGTCCCTGTCTGTTACAGGAATAACAAGTTATTACAGTTGACTTACTTACAGGATTCGATGGTACATACGCAGGCTGCTTTGTGGTCAGCGCCTGTATACTTACTGACATTAACTTATCACTTTGCGATACTCTGTGCCTGGTGATGTTTCTGTCGTGATCAATAGCAGCCTCTCTCAAAGTGGACACTGACAGACCTCGCCAACATGGTTGCGTGGTCTGTACCCTAGCCTTTAATGTTTCCTTTAAACCATCCATCAGTACAGATACTGCTACTTCTCGGTGGTTTGGGTTGGTCTTAATGTCTTCTATACCAGTGTATTTTGCCATTTCTAATAATGCCCGGTGAAAATATTCTGCTGCCGTTTCGGACTCTTTTTGTCTAATGGAGAATATTTTGTTCCATTTAACAACGGCTGGGAAATACTCTTTTAGCTGTAAATTTATCCTTTTTACGTTATCTTTGTTGTACACATCTGAAAGCGGTACATCTTTATCTAGTCCACAATCAGCTAAGAATTGAACTGAGTCGACATTTGAAGGTAAACAAGCTCTTAGCAGTATCTGCCAATCCTTGTTGTTGGGCTCTACAGTGTTCCCTAGATCCCTGATGTATTTTTGGCTAGCAACTAAGTCTTTCCTGGGGTCAGGAAATTCGGACACTATGGTTCTTAATTCCATTCGGGAAAATGGTGTGTACATGGCAATGTTTCTTATGGGAGTGGCTCCTGATACATCTGTTTTCCCATTGGGAACTGCTATTACTCTAACAGGGTTAACTCTAACAACCTCATTCTGTGTAGATTCTACAACTTGGGGTGAAATTGTTTCGGTATAATGCATGGTGCCGTACTTACCCGTTGACACGACCTCACCTATCCCTCCGCTAGGGGCCTTCACTAATCTCGTGAGTGGAGCAGTCCCTACTGTGGTTTCTGATATGGTGGCCGCTAGAGAGAGTGCTGAAATTGTTGCCGAATCGTCTTCTTGATCACACTCCTGAGGAAAGTTCAGAACAGGGTACAACTTGCACGGGTTAATAATTGCATGGGTTACTTGGTTAACATCATTAACATTTACAGGGTTGCTAAGAGTTTGTGTTTTACACCCCAGTGCGTTTTTCTCCGCAATCAACTTCTCTCCTGCAATGTATGGTGGAGGTGGGGCTGTGGCTATCAGTTTCCTGACTGCCCCAGATCCCACCGCCAGAGCCAAACCTCTCTGTATCTCACCTTCCTGTTGCCACAACTGTAAATAATCATGATGCTGGATTCGTCTCTTTGTTGATTTTATGAGACATATCCTCCTCCTTAAATTTTGTAACACTTCTGGACTGAAGCTACCTATTCTTGGGAATTTCTCCCTGTCCTGTACAGTCATTCTCTCCCATTCATCACATAAAACCTCTGTGTGACTTCCGTATTTTTCACACATGATGTACCTTGCCGACCCAACTGGTCGGTTCTCTGAATCAACCCGAACCGAGGTTGATCGCCCCCTACCTGAACAATTGGCCCCCATAATCTGCAGGTGTTGCTTACTACTCCTTTGATCTTTATATCACGGTCTTCAGCGAACCCTTACAGCAAACCAAATTATTCAAAATAGGCCGGCGGTGGCAGTTTACCGAGTACCCCACTCACTCGCCCACCTCGACCAATACGACCTGATCACACCGATATGGTGCTGGCGTACTCGATACAGGGCCCTACCAGAAACCTTCTGTTTACTGGAACATGTGAGGGTTACCCGAAGGACACTTACTCTTTCCAGTAAAGGTGGGGTTGTTAGATAGTTCCTGAGTGACCAGCGAACTTCCCTTCCAAAAATAAAAAAAAATTACACAAATCACGTCAGAATGTACAACTAGCGTTTATGACCTTTGTACGCAAAATGATACTGGTCAGGTTTACTAATGCACACAATGACGTGCGGTACAATCGTTCAGTACATAAGCACTACCTGTTATGTACTGAGAGATCAATGGAATCGAAAATTTCGGCTGCGAATTCCTTCAGCCAGAGCTTGTACGGCCTATATGGGTTCTGCACCAACCCCCCCGGGTTGTGCCTCTTACCTTTATAGCGGACTTCTTCCTTATGACCTCCTGGTCTGTGTGGTCCGCTATACTCTAATGCTCAAATATTTATTTTAACCAAGGATGCCTCCTTAGCCACCGTATATGTCACTTACACGTATGTCCCTTACGAGTACCCGATTTCTTTTTGGTTCAACCTCTAAGTTATATAAACTTATGTGATAAAAACACACTCACTCAACACATGTACACTTTTGTTTCTATATCTATTTCTGCGCAGAAATTTTCTTTAGCCCAGCTGTGTTACCAATTAGGAGCAGGATCTGTTAAACTAAATTTCAGATTTCCAAAAATAGACTTGCGTTATTTATCGCCTGTTGCGCTATTTACCGCTTTGCGCTAACTATCGCCTTTGCGTTAATTATCGCTTTGCGCTAAAATTCAACTTTTCGTGACTTGAGCTACGTGGGCGTAACCGGACGCTCCGTTGCGTAATGTACGCTGCGTGCGTCGGCCTTTGGATTGCGTACGCTAGTCTTTGTTAGAGACACGTGTACGCAATGCAAAGATCCACCGTAACACAATATACTTGTATCAATGTAGACGATCCCTGATCATCTACCGCGTACCCCACTGGCTTTGCCTTATCTCCCAGGCAAACCTGTGTGTTTGTCTACACTTTTAACTATTACCTCTATTCTTAAACTATGAAATAACAGCAAGTCTCTTTTAGCACTTTTCTATCAACTATAAAATTGGCAAACAGGATAGTGATATACGAAAAATGAAATATACAGATGGAAAAGAAATGCAAATGTATTTATGCGTGCGTGTGTACGCAAGACAGAAGACAAATAAACAGTTTTAAAAGACACAAGCGTTTTGTTCTTACCTCCGGTTCCCGGATTCCTTCAGCACTCGTTATCTAAGCGAAGCAGACGCTTATCCCGTCAGCACTGCGAGACAACCTCCCACCCTTTGCTGGGGGATAATGTCTGCTGATCTACCTAGTGCAGATGTGTGAAGGACAGGACGAGCCGCCAATTGATAAAGCTGAATCTATTTATCGTACTTATAACCATATATGAGGTCTAAGAACACTGTACGCTGTTTACTTAAGAAGTACCGTAAGGGTACGCTAGTTGCGTAACGATCGCTCAGCCGTAGGCGAGACGCTCAAGCGTCACGTTCGCTCACGGCTCAGAGATCACAGGCAAGCACGCTATTGGCTATGACTAACGTAATGATTCGCTATGGCGTAGCGGACGCTCGAGACCACGAGGAGATCACCAGCGGCGCAGACGCTCACAACGCTATACCTTGATATCTATACCTTTAACAATGAGAGACACAGTATACCTTTATGTAAAGACAATGTGTAAGCGCAACCTGGTGTAACCTGATTAACTACAAAGCTGCTTGAGCGTCACCGACGCTCTTTGAACACTTAACACTATGAGAAAATACACAGATACTTGTTTAGGGTCCAAAGCCTATTAACTGTATTATAACTAATATACTTGCAAAAAGGAATCACAGTACAAATGATACACTACAGTATAACAGAGACTTCCTAACCAAACAACTATACAAGAAATATAATATAATACTATGCTGATCTAATACAATACAATACTAGTCAATGGGAGATACGAGAGAAAGAAAAGGGAGAGAGAGAGAGAGAGAGATAGAGAGATTGGCTCACAGTAAGACAATATGATTACGGAGAGAAACTTACGCACAAGGGTAACGATCGCAAGCGCTTCTGGACATCCAGCTTCCCGATTATCAGCAATGAGAATCGTTTGATGAGAAGTGAAAGCTGGAGGTCACAGGGCCGTCTTTTATGCTACACACACAATACAATCTAGTCGTCCCTACAATCTTATCGTCCATTGGACGCAGGAATTCGGCTTCGCATCATAACAAAAGGTCATAGGGTGATTCATACAGGTGGGCTGTGACGATTTCAAACAGCTCAGGTGGGTGGGAAACTAGGTTTCCCGCCGCATAGCTGAGTAAGAGTAAATAATAGTAATGGACATAAACTTCTTATGTCCATAACTATTCGCACGAGCGATTAATACGCTCCAAACCAACACCGGAATATTTCCATTTAAATACTCTTCCGATGGGTACCAAACACTGCTGTATGACTCCTGTTAGGCCCTTCCTACAATACAAAGAGGGATTCCTCCGTTCAGGGACATTCTATATTAACCAAACTTTCAGAATCTATCAAAGGGACCATGATCTATAAACCACATTAATTGTGAAAATATGTAACGAATGAGTCGCACGCTACGATTACATAAACTCTACCGTAAATACGCATACCGCGCGCCTGCGGGTGCACGCTATTGCGGGTATGCGCCTTCACGGGAGAGCGCACGCATGCGCAATACGGACCAGTGTGCGGTGCAAATATGGCAGTGTGTATGGGGATATTTTTCTGACTTTGACACATGAATGGGGGGAATATGTGATTGCTGATATCTGTGCCTGTATTCCCTATCAACTATGTGTGTAATTACCTGAAGGTTGTAGAGATGAAGATAAAGAACACTTATGGTAAATGCTGTGGTATTCTATGTCAGGTTAATGTACATTCGTCGATTGAAGTCTTGTTCGGTGTCTGTTGAGTGCAGTCTTCTTTGTGCTTTTGCCCATAAGGTGCGAGCAAAAGCTGTCAATGTCCATAGATTTACAAAAGTGTTGGGCTAGCGTAATTTTAAAATTTCTAGGGAAACTGGGGATCCATGGCATAGTTCATCAAAATCTGTGTATAAGGTTGTCAAAACTTCTTCTTTAATCTATCTGTTGTTTGTATATCGGCTCATCAAATTCCTCGTCCAAGTGGGTCTTTTTACCTTGGAGGAAAACGGAAAAACAGGTGAAAGAAACGGACCGTATAATCGCATTTTCATTACATCATTGTTTCTACCGTTGGGTCATAGATCAAATCCATTGGAATTACAGTTTCCTCACTTCTCAAACTCATTACCCTGGTACGATGTTTGCACTTCATTAAAGCCTGACCGCATCTAAATATCAAGCCAATCGATATGACAACACCTAAGATACATAGGAGAAACTTCCCAACATCCATTATGACTCCTTGAGCCCATTCTCCTAAACCAGAAAACCAATTTTGCGGGTTCAACCATGACACCCAACCAGTCAGCTCATTACCTACAGCAGCAAGAGTGAGATTGTGTCTCCTGCGAAATTTCCACTTCAATTGGAGAATATCGTCCATCTTTTGGTCTATGACCTCGACCGGATCCTCGGTGCTATTCGTAATATATGTGCAACACTTCACGCCGTATTGTGTTGCCAGTGTGACACAATATCCGCCTGTCACTGCTGTGAGATAATTAAGAACCATTCTATGCTGTACCAGTTCTGCTTTATAAGCTTGAAGTTCTCTTCCAGTATACCTAAACGTGTCATCATACATTTCAGTGATATTATCTAACAAATTTGCGAGCGCAGATATGTATTTATAATTCAGCACTCCTCTAGCGGTGCGGGTGAAATCTAACGCGATTAAGAATTGAATCCCGGTGGATTCACTGATCAGATCAGAGGCCGGATGCTCTGTCCTCTCTATCAGGTGCCTTTTAACTACATGCTCGTAGTGGGTGTGAGTATAAGGAGCTTGGGCACCACGGTGTATGTCTTTCATTTTGTCATGTGATACAGTCATTACTTCAGGCAGTACTTTTCCAATATAACACAATCCTTCAGAGTTTGGGGCAAGCCACTTATACGCCTTCCTCCCGCATATGAAATATGCATCATCGGGGAGAACATATGGGACGGAGTAGGACATAACCATATTACACACCTTCCATGTGAAATCTCCTAACCCTAATTCTTCCATCTGCTTAGTACACGTATCAGGTTGTACGATATGTGCACAGTATCCTGGTGATACCTCTCCAACTCTCGTAATCCTATTTCCTAAGGTATACCTATACTCTACTGGCTATGTGGCGTATAAGTTCTGTATCTGTAGGCATTCTATCTGCTCCATGCGAAAAGGTCATGGTTTGATGGTTTGGTTGCTCCATGACACTTCCCAATTTCCCGTCTTTCGGGGATTGGAGATGTTAAAACATAATAGGGACCTATCCACATGGTATTGGTGGAGCTTCAAACTAGGAGGGCTGGAGATATTAAACCTCTTGTCCACCGGTCTCCCACCACTTAACTCAAGTACCTCCCCTAACGTTAAAGGAAATGGTACTAGCCCTGATTTGCTATGACCTTGAGGTACTTGAGAGCATACCCAACAATCTTTTTTATTTAACACACTACCCACTAAAGAGTGATAGTCACTCAATGGATGCCGGTCCATATGGATATTAAAACTGGATTGGCATTTCTTGATGCACCCATCCTCAATGACATTGTCACAGAGCCTACAGATACAGTTTTCTTCAGCTAACAATCCTTCACAATTCCTTCTATTGTCAATGCTATTGGATCGTTTTCTGATACTCGCCTTTACTTGTTGGTTAAGTTGTTCTTGGAAAACTACGCCTCCATCTTTATCATCAGAACCCATTCCAGAACCTTTCTCGACCTCCATGGTACTCTCGCCGGAACAGACTGCTCTGGTCAACATCATGGTCAACAGGAATATCCGGATCACAGTCTCTTGGGGCAAGTCCATCTTATAGGAGGAAACGAGGAAGAATGAGAAGGGGGAAAAAATAATTGAGGGAGAGGGGATGGGAAGTGGAGAAAAACAATAAAAGGGAACAGGGGATCGACAACTGCTTTTGATCTTGTGGTCTTCGATGCTCAGGTGCCGCCTTAGTCCTCCTGGAACAGACACTCCAGTGATACAACCTCTACCGTCTGTTCCTTATCACGGGACCTCTCTGGATCAGCGACCTTCTTACAGTGGGACGAATGAACCCAAGTTTCTCTCTCAGCAACCTTCAATGCTGTGGTGCTAGTCAGTAAGACTTGGTATGGTCCTTCCCATCTGTCAATAAGGCAACCTGAGCGTAGAAAATTCCGTATCATTACATAATCCCCAGGTTCAATGTCATGACAATTACTATCTGGTAAATCAGGAATCACCAACTTCAGATTATCATTTTGATTCCTTAACTGTTTACTCATGTTAATCAAGTATTTTACAGTCACTTCATTGTTACACTTCAAATCATCCTGAGGGTTAATCATAACATGTGGTTGTCGACCAAACAAGATTTCAAAGGGAGACAGATTAAGAGCGGACCTGGGAGTGGTTCTGATGCTGTACAGTACAAAGGGTAAAGCTTCTGGCCATGTCAATCCTGTTTCTGCCATGACTTTACTCAGTTTATTTTTAATAGTGCTGTTCACTCTTTCCACTTTCGCACTCGCCTGTGGACGGTATGGAGTGTGCAGCTTGCTATCAATTCCCATCAACTTACACATTCCTTGAAAGACATCACCTGTAAAATGGGTACCCCTGTCACTTTCGATTATTCTAGGGATACCATATCTACATACAAATTCCTGCACAATTTTCTTAGCAGTAAACATAGCGGTGTTTGTGGCCGCAGGAAATGCTTCAACCCAATTTGAGAAAACATCTATACAAACAAGTACATATTTCAAATTTCGACAAGGGGGTAATTGAATAAAGTCAATCTGTATTACCTGGAAAGGGCCGCCGGCAGGTGGGATATGAGATGGTTCTGTAGGTATTGCCTTTCCGATGTTCTTTCTCAGACAGGTAAAGCATGACATTGCTCTCTTACCTGCATGAGATGAGAATCCTGGGGCGCACCAATATGCTCTTACCAACTTGCACATCCCTTCCTTGCCCAGATGAGTCAGCCCGTGAGCTGCTTCAGCTAAACATGGAAGGTATGCTCTGGGGGCCACTGGTTTACCATGTCCTCCGTCCAGAGTCCTGAGGACTCCTGGTCATATCCCTTTGCCTTCCAGACTGCCTTTTCCTGTGTGGAACACAAATTTTGCATTTCACACAACTTCTGTGTGTTAATGGTATTGAATACCATCAGTTGTGTGGTGTCTCTCTGTCTGGGGGTAGCAGCTGCTAACTTAGCTGCTTCGTCTGCTCGGCTGTTACCAAGTGATACGGGGTCCTGGCTATATGTGTGTGCTTTACACTTGATAACAGCCACTCTGTCGGGTTCCTGTATCGCTGTTAGAAGCCTTTTGATGTGAGCTGCATGCGCTACCGGTGTACCAGCTGCCGGCATGAAATTTCTGAGGCGCCATAGGGCTCCGAAATCATGGACTACCCCGAATGCGTATCTAGAGTCGGTGTAGATATTGGCTGATTTGCCCTTAGCCAATTCACATGCTCTGGTTAGGGCGACCAGTTCAGCAACCTGGGCTGAGTGAGGTGGGCCTAGCGGTTCCGCTTCTATGGTGCCTTGGTCATCTACGACTGCGTATCCAGTACACAAGTCTCCCGAGTCTGACTGTCTATGACAACTACCATCCGTGTAGAACGTAAGTTCTACATCTTCCAGTGGGTTGTCACTGATGTCAGGCCTTGCGGTAAAATTTTGGGTCAAATATTCCATACAATCATGAGTGTCTTCCTTTGTATTAAATCCTCCTTCCCCACCACTCTCATCCTCCACCCTTTGTGCCTGTCCAGGCACACCCGGGAGATATGTTGCAGGATATAATGCACTGCATCTCCTTATGGTGATGTTTACGGGGGCCATTAGTGCCAATTCCCATCTTGTAAACCGCGCTGATGAGACGTGCCTGGTTTGGGCATAATTTAACAAGGCTGACACTGCATGTGGTGTATGAATTGTGAGGTTGTGACCTAGCACGACGTCTTCGCTTTTCGTTACTAGCAATGCTATCGCAGCAACGCTTCGCAAGCATGTGGGGAGGGATCGCGCTACCGTATCTAGCTGAGCGCTATAATATGCTACTGGCCTGCTGGTATCACCGTGCTTTTGGGTTAGTACGTCTGCTGCGCAACCAGCACTTTCTGTTCCGTACAGCTCAAAGGGTTTCCCATAGTCTGGCATACCTAATGCTGGTGCCTGCGTTAGGCACTGCTTAAGTTTCTCAAATGCCAGTTCGGACTCGTCTGTATGCGAAATCCGATCTGGTTTGTTTGAGGAAACCATCTCCTGCAAAGGTAATGCTAAGATGGAAAACCCTGGGATCCAATTACGGCAATACCCACACATTCCTAAAAACGTTCTGATCTGTTGCTGAGTTTGTGGCAGAGTCATGTCTCTAATTGCTTGGATTCTATCAGCGGTCAGGTGTCTCAGTCCTTGTGTTAGACAGTGTCCCAAATATTTTACTCTAGTTTGGCATAATTGTAACTTGTCTTTGGAAACCTTGTGTCCTGTGTCTGAAAGATGAAACAGGAGCTGTTTCGTATCCTTCAGGGATGCTTCCAATGAATCTGAACACAGTAACAAATCGTCCACATACTGTATCAGTACTGATCCACTCCCTGGTTGGAAAGACTGTAAACAATCATGCAAAGCCTGAGAAAATATACTTGGACTGTCTATGAAACCTTGTGGTAATCGAGTCCATGTGTATTGGACTCCTCTGTATGTGAATGCAAACAAATATTGACTGTCAGGGTACAGAGGTACCGAAAAGAAAGCGGAGCAGAGGTCAATAACAGTGAAAAATTTCGCAGTGGGAGGGATTTGCATAAGGATGACAGCTGGATTTGGCACTACGGAGAACTGACTCTCAACTATTTTGTTAATCCCCCTTAGATCCTGCACTAGCCTGTAACCCCTCCCCCCACTCTTTTTAACAGGGAAGATGGGACTATTGGCAGTGCTGGACGTTCTTACCAGAATGCCCTGTTGTAGCAAGCGCTCTATTACTGGGTAAACTCCTAACTCCACCTCTGGCTTCAGAGGATACTGTGGGATTTTTGGAGCTATTCTACCATCTTTTACTTGTACCACTACCGGAGCTACGTTTGCCATTAATCCAGTGTCCTGTCCATCTTTAGTCCAAAGTGACTCTGGTATCTGAGATGTCATCTCTTCTATTTGGGATGAAATCCTATTTGTCATAATGGTATGTGACATTAATTTTGACGGGGAATCTAACATGTCTTGCACTTCTTGAGCGTGATTCTCAGGTATGTCCAAGAATACACCTTCAGGAGTACAATAAATGACGCACCCCATTTTACACAGTAAGTCTCTTCCCAGGAGATTGGTTGGTGCCGATGCAGCCAGCAAAAAGGAATGCTTGGTATGTAAAGGCCCTATTGTAATCTCGGCTGGTTTGCTAACAGGGTAGTGCTGGACTACTCCTGTTACTCCTATGGCTGGGATTGTCTTACCAGTGGTTCTCATGCCCACTGCCGAATTTATCACTGACTTGGCCGCCCCTGTATCTACAAGAAAGTTTAAAGTGTTACCAGCTACGTTAATTGCAATTTCGGGTTCACTTCCAAGGCTAGCAATCAATTTTACTGGTTGCAGATTACAGGTATGGCCACACCCCTATTGGGTATGGTGACCTCCCTGAATCCCGCTGGCAGCAACTATTTGTGAAGGGGTTAATTGGGAGCTACCAGGGGCTTGCCAGTCTCTGTTCGGGGGGTATCTTTTTGTTTCCCCTGCATGTGGCTCATAACTCCGTTTCTGCGGACCCTGATCCCAATGTCGTGTGTCGTGTCGTTGTCTAGGGGGTTGATAAGATTTTTGTATATTTCTCGATCTACAGTCTCGTGCAAAGTGTCCTTGTTTGTGACAAGAATAACATGTTACCACATTTGACTTACCCACAGGGTTTGGTGATATTAACACAGGCTGTTTTGTGGTCAGGGCCTGTATACTTACTGCCATTAACTTATCACCTTGTTGTTCCCTGTGTCTGGTGATGTTCCTATCGTGATCAATTGCAGCCTCTCTCAAAGTAGCCACAGACAGACCTCGCCAACATGGTTGTGTGGTCTGTACCCTAGTCTTTAAGGACTCTTTTAAACCATCCATCAGTACCGATACTGCTACTTCCCGATGGTTTATGTTTGTTTTAATGTCCTCTATGCCTGTGTACTTTGCCATCTCTAATAATGCCCTGTGAAAATACTCTGTAGCTGTTTCTGACTCCTTTTGTTTAATGGAGAATATCTTGTTCCATTTAACTACTGCTGGGAAATACTCTTTTAACTGTAAGCTTATTCTCTTTACATTGTCTTTGTTGTACACATCTGTAAGAGGTACATCCTGGTCTAAACCACAGTCAGCTAAAAATTGAGCTGCATCAACATTGGAGGGTAAACATGCTCTCAGCAATATCTGCCAGTCTTTATTGTTGGGCTCTACAGTGTTACCTAGGTCTCTGATGTATTTTTGGCTGGCAACTAAGTCTTTTCTAGGGTCAGGGAATTCAGACACTATGGTCCTTAATTCCATTCGGGAAAATGGGCTGTACATGGCAATGTTCCTAATGGGAGTGGTTCCCGATGTGTCTGTTTTCCCATTTGGCACTGCTATTACCCTAACAGGAGTAATTCTAACAACATCATTCTGTGTAGATTCTACAACCTGTGGTGAAATGGCTTCAGCATAGTGCATGGTGCCGTACTTACCCGTTGATACGACCTCACCTACCCCTCCGCTAGGGGCTTTTGTTACTAATCTCGTGGGTGGAGCTGTGCCTACTGTTGTCTCTGCTATGGTGGCTGCTAGAGAGAGAGCTGATATTGTTGTCGCTTCGTCTTCTTGATCACACTCCTGGGGAAAGTTCAAAACAGGGTACAACTTGCACGGGTTAATACTTGCATTGGTTAATTGGTTAACATTATCTTTAACATTTATACAGTTGCTAAGTGTTTGGTTGTTACACCTTAGTGCGTCATTCTCCGCAACCAATCTCTCTCCTGATATGTATGGTGGCGGTGGGGCCGTGGCAATCAGTTTCCTGACAGACCCAGATCCCGCCGCCTGAGCCAATCCTCTCTGTATGTCACCTTCCTGTTGCCACAGCTGCAAATAATCATAATGCTTGATTCGTCTCTTTGCTGATTTAATGAGACATATCCTTCTCCTTAAATTCGTTAACACTTCTGAGCTGAAGCTACCTACTATTGGGAATTTCTCCCCGTCATGTACTGTCATTCTCTCCCATTCATCACATAATACTTCTGTGTGACTTCCGTACTTCTCACACATTACGTACCTTGCCGACCCAACGGGCCGGTTTACGGAATCAACCCGAACCGAGGTTGATCGCCTCCTTCCTGAACAGCTGGCCCCCATTATTTGCAGGTGTTACGGACCCTTACAAAAAACCAAGAGGTTCACGATAGGTTGACGGTAAGGTTTACCGAGCACCTTACTCAGTCTGCCCACGCCGACCAATACGACCTGATCACACCGATATGGTGCTGGCGCACTCGACCCAGGGCACCTAATAACCTTTGTTTACTAGAATATGTGAGTGTGATCCGCAGAGCATTAACCCTTTCCAGTAAAGGTGTGGTCGTTGGATAATTCCTGAGTGACCAGCGAACTTCCCTTTCAAAAAATAAAAAATTACACAAATCACGTCAGAATGTACAAATAGCGTTTATGACCCGTAGTACGTAAATGGTACTGGTCAGGTTTACTAATTTGCACACAATTACGTGCGGTACAATCGTTCAGCACATAAGCAACTAATCTTATGTGCTGGGCGACCAGTGGAATCGAAAATTGCGGCTGCGAATTCCTTCAGCGAGCTTGTATGGCCTATATGGGTGTTGCACCAACCTTTTTAGGCGTAGTGCCTGTGGACTGTATAGCGGACTTCCTTGTCTGCTGTACCTGAACCTGTTGGTCTGCTATGACCTCCTGGTCTGTTACCGTATGACCTCCTGGTCCGCTATACTCTAATGCTCAATTTTATGTTTAACCAAGGATGCCTCCCTAGCCACCGTGCATGTCACTTACACGTATGTTCCTCACGAGTACTCGGTGATTTCTTTTGGTTCAACCTCAAAATTGTATATATGTAAAAACACTCACTCACCACATGTACACTTTTGTTTCTATTTCTATTTCTGCGCAGAAATTTTTCTTTAGACCAGATGTGTTACAAATTAGGAGAAGGATCTATTAATTTAAATTTCGAATGTTAAAATAAATTTGCGCTATTTATCGCCTGTTGCGTTACTTATCGCGTTGCGCTATTTCTCGCGTTGCGCTATTTTTCATCTGTAAAAATAACACTTGTGATTTGAGTTACGTGGGCGTACACGGACGCTCCGTTGCGTAATGTACGCTGCGTGCGTCGGCCTTTGGGTTGCGTACGCAAGTCTCAGTTCTTTGGCCCTCATTCCGAGTTGTTCGCTCGCAAGGCGATTATAGCAGAGTTACACACGCTAAGCCGCCGCCTACTGGGAGTGAATCTAAACTTCTTAAATGTGCGACCGATGTATGCGCATTATTGCGATCACAAACGAGTTAGCAGTTTTAGAGTAGCTTCAGACTTACTCTGCCTGTGCGATCAGTTCAGTGCTTTTCGGTCCCGGCTGACGTCATAAACACACCCAGCGTTCGCCCAAGCACTCCCACCGTTTCTCCGGCCACTCCTGCGTTTTTTCCGGAAACGGTAGCGTTTTCAGCCACACGCCCCTAAAATGCCGTACATCCGCCCAGTAACACCCATTTCCTGTCAATCACAATGCGATCGCCGGAGCGATGAAAAAGCCGTGAGTAAAAATACTTTCTTCTTAGTAAAGTTACTTGGCGCATGCGCAGTGCGAACATTACGCATGCGCACTAAGAGAATTCTCACTGCGATGCGATGAAAATCTCCGAGCGAACAACTCGGAATGAGGGCCTTTGTTAGAGACACGTGTACGCAAAGCAAAGATCCACCGTAACACACTTTATATGTTTATCAATGTAGATGATCCTTTATCATCTACCGCGCACCACACTGACTTCGCCTTGTCTCTCAGGCAAAGCTGTGTTTGTCTATACTTTAACTATATTACCTTTTTACTCTTAAACTATGAAATAGCGGCAAATCTCTCTTTAACACGTTTTATCAATTATATATAAAAAATTTAATGGCAAACAGGAGAGTGATATACGAAAATACACGAAATGAAAAAGAAATGCAGATATGTGTGCGTGTGTACGCAAGACAGAAAAATGAACAGTTTTAAAAAGACACTATCGTTTTGTTCTTACCTCCGGTCCCGGATTCCTTCAGCACCCTTTACTAAGAGAAGCAGACGCTTATCCCGACAGCACTACGAGGAATATAACCTCCCGCCCTTTGCTGATGGATAATGTCTGCTGTATCTACCTAGTGCAGATATGTGAAGGACGGGCGAGCCGCCAATTGATAAAGCAGAATATTTATCGTATATAATACCCTTTATGAGGTCTAAGAACACTATACGCTATTTACGTATGAAGTACCGTAAGGGTACGCACGTTGCGTAACAATCGCTTAGCCGTAGTCGAGACGCTCAAGCGTCACGTTCGCTCACGGCCAAGAGATCACAGGCAGGCACGCTATTGGCTGCCGACTAACGTAATGATTCGCTAGAGCGTAGCGAACGCTCGGGACCACGAGGAGATCACCAGCGGCGCTGACGCTCACTATGTTAAACCTTTACCTCTAAACCATAAACAGTGTATTATGCAGTAAAACCTTAGTGTAATGATAGAGTGTAAATGCAACACAGTATAACCTTATTATCTTTAAAGCTGTTCGAGCGTCACCGACGCTCTGAGAATACTTAATGCTATAAGAAATACACAGATACCGTGCTTAGGGTCCAACGCCTAATATGTATATATTATGAATGATATACTTGCAAAAGAATTAATACAAATACAAATCATACACTACAATATAACATAGACTACCTAACCAGATAACTACACAGGAAATACAATACAATTACTATTTAAGGGAAAATAAGAGAGAAAGAGGAGAAGAGAGAGGGAGAGAGAGAAATGGCTCACAATAACAAGAAGATCAATATGATTGCGGAGAAACACTTACGCACAAGGGGAAACGATCACATGCGCCTCGATATCCAGCTCCCGATTATCAGCAATGAGAACCGTTGAAGAGAGTGAACTGGATATGGTCGGCTTCTCTATTTATGCCCCACACACAATACAATTCATGGTCCCTACAATCCCATTGTTCATTGGACACAGGAATTCGGCTTCGCATCATAACAAAAGGTCATAGGTTGATTCATACAGGTGGGCTGTGACTACTTCCAACTGTTCAGGTGGGTGGGATACTGGGTTTCCCGCCGCATGACTAAGTAAGAACAAATAATAGTAAATGGACATAAACTTCTTATGTCCATAACTATTCGCACGAGCGATTAATCCGCTCCAAACCAACACCGGAATATTGCTATTTAAATACTCTTCCGATGGGTACCAAACACCACTGTATGACCCCTGTTAGACCCTTCGTACAATACAAAGAGGGATTTCTCTGTCCAGGAACATGCTATGTTAACTAAACTTTCAGAATCTATCAAAGGGACCATTATCTATAAAATACATTATATGGTGAAAATATGTAACGATTGAGTCGCACGCTACGATCACATAAACTCTACCATAATGCGCATACCGTGCGCCTGCGGGTGCCCGCGACTGTGAGTATGCGCACGTACGGGAGAGCGTACGCATGCGCAGCATGGACCTGTGTGAGGTGCAAATATGGCAGTGTGTATAGAGATATTTTTCTGACTTTGACAGCCTGGATGCCGACGGCAACTGAAATCAGTACTCTGGAGGTAAGTAATATAAATGGTATAATAACAGTCACAGGTAATGAACTGGTCTGGGAACCAATGTAATTAGCAAACTGCGATGATCGGCTTGGAAGCCGATGGGGAACATCGATGGCTGGCTTGGAAGCCGATGGTAACAGGATCAATATGCAGTAGGTAGGTAATGCAACCAATGGTAGTAAATACAGGCAATAAGTAACTCCGGTAATGAGTCTGGAAACCGACAGCAATAGAATTCACAGTCAGAATATATGCACAAAGTCCACAGAGCCAAGCAAGGCCATAGCAGGAAACAGTTGATAATATACTAGCTGGTTGTTTAAGTGCTGGATGCAATAGCACAGTGCTGAATTCAGATTAACAACACACAGGTGAGAATGGTGAGGCAGCACCGGGAGAAAGTCTCTAACTGCATGCAGAGGTGGAAGCTGACTGTGGAAGGAGTTGTAGCAGAGCTGGATGGCTGGAGCCTGTAGTTCCACGGAGACACTGAAGCTAGGAAGTCACTGGAGACTGCTGGTGACTGGAGCGGAATGCAGATGGAACTGCAACAAACTGGATGGCTGATGCCTGTAGTTCCACCGAGACACTATAGCTAGGAAGTCACTGGAGACAGCTGGTGACTGGATCTGAATGCAGATGGAACTGCACCAAACTGGATGGCTGATGTCTGTAGTTCCATGGAGCTAATATACAGGGGAATCTCTGAAGACAGGAGACTAGAGCCAGGAGACGCTTGTTCACAGGATGTGACGCGTTGTTCAAGGCAATGATACTGAACAGGAACTCTGAGTATATACCCCCTGGTCAGCAGGGATTGGAGGATCAAGTCATGTGAGCGCTCCAATGCTCAGGAGTGGATAGCATCAAGTCAGCTGACTGCAGGTGTCATGGCAGCACCAATACTGTGGAGATGGTGGGAATACATCAGGGTACACACTGTATGGCAAGCGGGGTACACACTGGAGAGAGTCTCTGAACATTGCATGCAATTATGGAACATGCTGGTAAGTGAAATGATGCAAAATGCAGATTCCTGACAAATAACATTGATTCAACCAGGAATTGTATCTGTTCACTTTTGAGGTCTGTGTCTTCCTCCCACCTTCTCTTTACATGTTTGCACCCTATCTCATGTTGCATGCACGTATATAGTGATTTGACATCACAGGTTGCTAATAAGAGGTCTTCTTCCCATTTTATGTTGTTAATCATATTTATTACATGGGTGGTATCCTTTATATACCCTTTTTGTTTTACAACTACAGGTTGTAGAAATGTATCCACATACCCTGAGAGATTTGCAGTAAGAGATCCGATGCCGGCAATAATTGGTCCTTATGGATTTTTGGTAGATGGTAGAATACCGGTGTGATGGGGTTTTGCTGGTTAAGATAATCATACTCCTTTTTATTCGATATGCCCTGATCTGATCCTTTCCTTAACAATGATGCTAGCTTCTCCATGTATTGAGTAGTAGGGTTAGTCTTTAATTTAAAATATGTAGATCCGTCTTTTAGTTGAGATAATGCTTCCTTCTCATATGATGATCTGTCCATAATTACTATTGCCCCACCCTTGTCCGCAGGCTTGATAATAATTTCGTCATTCATGCTCAAAGATGTTAGGGCCTCTTTCTCTTCTTTAGTAATATTCAACTTTCTTCTGGGGATTTTTTCTGTCATTTTTTCTATATCTTGTTCAACCAGTATTTCAAATGTTTTGATGAATGGACCTTTTAAATGCTGTGGGTAAAATAATGATTGCTCCTTTAATCCAGAATGAACAAGTGTCATGTTCTTGATTGATTTGTTCCTTATTTGCTAGATGTTTCATATGGAATTTCTTCAGGGTTAGTTTTCTAATAAATTTATGCAGATCTATAAACGTGTTGCATTTATTTAATTTGTTCATGGGTGCAAGTTTGAGTCCCTTCTGTAGGACTCTCAGTTCCACATCACTAAGTTCATAATTGCTTAAGTTGAAGATGCCTTCTGTTGACGTCTCTTTGCATTCTTCTTTGATTTGTTGTTGTTTCTTTTTCCATTTGTTCTTAGCCCCGCCATGCTTTCCTCGCTTGTGCTTGGGCTTATAGTTCTTCTCTTTCTTTTCCCCTTGTCCTGATAGGGCTGTGTCAACTTCGGTATTGCACCTTGCTCCATCAATACATGGTCCTTGTATACCATCCCTAAAAAAAAGTGTATATAGCACGTATTTTACCCCAGAATTGACAGTGGGTACCCGAAAATAAAAAAACGCCGGGTCCTTCAGGACACACTCTGGCCAGCAATGCTGTCCTGTGCTGTGTCAGTTTCACTCTCAGCAGAGGAGATTATGGAGAGTGTGATATCCCGCCCTACCCTCACACTGTGATTTGCACCGCACCCGATCATACAGCCTGCTGTGTGTGGCTGAGGGCTGTCACCTCCAGCCAGGGCATGTGGCTGTGACATTGCTGGGGAAAGCCATGGTGCCCCGTCGGTGAACTACAGGGAGCCAGAATACTGACTGCGGAGGAAACAGCATGCAGGAGTCTTGCCCGCAGAAGATGCCAGCAGTATGTGGTGGGACAGGAGGCGGCTGGGGGTAATACTGGATGAGGGGGGGCATGGGCAGGGATAGGACAATCAGGCTGGAGAAGAGTAGGGGGCAGCTTCTGCAGAACCTAGACAACCCCCTTCACCCCCTCTACGATGCTGCAATACCGCTCTCTTTCCCCTCTAACCTGCCACTCTCCGGGGGTTATTCCGGTGCGGTCAGAGGTTCTATCACTGTTGCTTCCTTGGAAGCAGTAGCTATAGCACTGTATGTAGATGCAGCAGGAGGCGTCTATTACATGCAGACACCTCATGTGGCACTAGTGATCTGACTTGCATCCTAGGACACAGCATCAGATCAAAGCACCCCTTGGTGTCATGCAAGACACCCGTCAGAGAGGCCAGGAAGTGTCCATCCCACAACAGGGATTCCTCACCTCTTCCTACCCCCTAAACGGCAGCGACACGCCACAGTTTTTCAAAATGGAGCCCGTTGCCATGCCCTCCCAACTCCTAAAAAGTTATGACTCTTAATTAATGACAGTCTGATGCCGGCCTGTGTCCTATGCCACAGGACCCGCTCATGCATTGCAATGTAGTGCAGCGTATAAGGGGACTCCAGTGCAGTGATGTAGTATGTAGGGGGGACGTAGTGCAGCTAAGTGTAGTGGGGAAACTGCTGCTATGTGCAGTGAGCACAGCCACAGGTACTAACCGTCTTGCTTACCTTTAGCATGGGTTGGGGGAAGGCGTGTGAGTGGGGGGAGGGGGGGGGGGGGTGGCAACAGAAATTGTGGGGCCCTGTACAGCGATATCTCTGGGACCCTGCAAATACTCCCCGTCCCCCCCCCTGTTAAAGCAGGGGGTGAATTTTTTTAAAAAAAGAAGAGGATTTTGGTACTTACTGATAAATCCATTTATCTGAATCCACTCTGGGACACTGAAACTTCTTTATATAGCTGGGGTTTGAAGTATGCAGACTGGAGGTGGCACAATCTGACCCAAAATTTTTTTATGAAAAGCTGGCTCCTCCCCCTTCTCGCCCTCCAACCCTCAGTTTGAAAAATTTGACAGAGAGAAGAGGGAACATGAAAACAAAGCCCTATGGAGAGGAACCAACCATAGCAACAAGTCAAACAGGAACCAAGAACCATTAACAGAATAATTCAAACTGTTTGAACTAAGTTTAATAAGAACACTGTAGGTTGACAGCACCGAGGCGGGCGTCCTGTGTCCCCAAGTGGATTCAGAGTAATGGATTTATCGGTAAGTACCAAAATCCTCTTTTCTCTTTCATCCACTAGGGGACACTGGAACTTCTTTATGCAACTGGGGACGTCCCAAAGATACTTCCATGGGCGGGAGTGCTGTCTGAAGCCTGCAGAACCAAGTGTCTAAACCTTGTATCCCTGGATGCAAAAGTATCAAACTTGTAGAAACGAGTGAACGTGTGTGCAGATGACCACGTTGCCGCCCTGAGTAGTGAGTAGTGGAGGGTCCTCTATCCACCACCCAGGAAACGCCCACTGATCTGGTGGTATGAGCACCTACCCGAAATGGAACTCTTACCCTTAGCGATACAAGCTTGTCTGATGGCAAATTGTATCCATCTGGCTGAGGTCTGCTTTGAAGCCGGCCAACCCTTCTTTGGCCCATCATACAGAACAGAGAGTCAGACTTTCTAATAGATGACGTAGCCTGTATATAAATCCTCAAGGCCCTGACCACATCCAAAGACAAATCCCCCTTCCGCAGATCCTTAGAAGAAGGGAACAACAAGCAATGGGCTGGTTAATGTGGGAACCGGAAACCACCTTATGTAGTAAATCTGCTATAGTACGGAGCTCCGCTCTGTCCTCATAAAAACCGAGGAAAAGGACTCTTACACGACAGAGCTCCCAACTCTGAGACTCTTCTTGCTGATGCCAAAGCTAATAACAGGGTAACTTTCCAGCATATATATTTAAGATCCGCTGTCTCTATCGGCTCGAAAACTGCGGATTTCAGAAATTTGAGGACTAATTTTAGATCCCACGGGGCCGTGGGTGGATGAAACGGTGGTTGTTTTCTCAAAACACCCTGCAAAAATGTGTGAACCTCCTGCAAGGATGCCAGACATTGTTGAAACAGAATAGAGAGGGCCGAGAGTTGTACCTTCAAGGATCCCAACCTCAAACCCCCATCTAGTCCAGCTTGGAGAAATCGTAAAAGTCTATAGAGGTGAAATTCCTTGGAGCTCCACTACTTAGAGTGACACCAGTCCATATACTTCTTCCATATTCTATAATAATGTGTCGCCGTGACTGGTTTTCCGTGCAGCTAGCATGGTGGGGATAGCAGAGTTCGGAATACCCTTGCTTCTTAGAATCCTGGTCTCAATAGCCACGCCGTCAAATGTAGACTGGTCAGGTCTGGGTGAAGGAATTTGCATTGTGACAACAAGTCCTCCCTCTGAGGCAGCCTCCAAGGCTCTTCCGCCAGGAGTACCATCGGTCCGAGTACCAAATCCTGCGAGGCCAATTCACCCACACTCTTTCCTTTTTCACCTTCTTTAACACTCTTGGTATGAGGGGAAATGGCGGAAAGATGTATACCAGATCGTATGACCATGGAATCACCAGCACGTCCGCTGCTTCTGCTGCTGGATCCTGCGTTCTGGCCACATACCTTGGTAACTGATGGTTGTTGCGAGAAGCCATTAGGTCTATCTGTGGTAGACCCCACCGTTGCGCTACTATCTTAAACCTGTGGGTGTAGACACCACTCCCCTGGTTGCATATCTTGGTGACTGAGATAGTCTGCTTTCCAATTTTCCACTCCTGGTATGAAGACTGCTGACAGGATTATACTGTGCTTTTCTGCCCAGGACAGGATTTTTGTGGCTTCCTTTAAAGCCATGCGGCTCTTTGTCTCTCCCTGATGGTTTATGTAGGCCGTTACCGTCACATTGGGGGTCATTCCGAGTTGATCACTCGCTAGCAGTTTTTAGCAGCTGTGCAAATGCTATGCTGCCGCCCACTGGGAGTGTATTTTAGCTTAGCAGAATTGTGAACGTTTTTATCTCAGAGCACCTGCAAAAAATTTTTGTGTAGTTTCAGAGTAGCTCAAAACCTACTCAGCGCTTGCGACCACTTCAGACTATTCAGTTCCGGATTTGATGTCACACACCCGCCCAGCATTCGCCAGCCATGCCTGCGTTTTCCGTGGCACGCCTGCGTTTTTCCGAACACTCCCTGAAAACGGTCAGTTGCCACCCAGAAACGCCCACTTTTTGTCAATCACTCTGCGGCAACCAGTGTGACTGAAATGCATCGCTAGACCCTGTGCAAAACTACATAGTTTGTTGTGCCCGTACGTCATGCGTGCACATTGCGCCACATACGCATGCACAAAACTGCCGGTTTTTAGCCTGATCGCTGCGCTGCAAACAAATGCAGCTAGCGATCAACTCGGAATGACCACCATTGTCCGAATGTACTCTCACGTGTTGCGCCCTTACTAGTTCTTCTGCCAGAAGGAGAGCATTGTAGATGGCTCTTAACTCCAGAATATTTATTGGAAGACTGCTTTCCTGTGGTGACCATCTTCCCTGAAATTGATGGTTCTCCAGTACTGCTCCCCATACTCTGAGACTGGCATCTGTTGTTAGAATCTTCCAATCCCAGATTCCAAACCTCTTTCCAGCTGCAAGGTTCCTGTGGACCGACCACCAAATTAACAAGGTCCTGGTCTGGGACGACAAGCGAATCCTTCGATGGAGAAGCAAGTGCATGCCTGCCCCTTGGGCAATCAGATTCATATGAAAAGTCCTGGAATAGAGCCTGCCGTATTAGATCGCTTCAAAAGATGCCACCATCTTTACACAAAGATGCAGTGAGACAGTCTGGTCCTTCAGAACCTGACGTACCATTTCTCTGATATCTCAAATCTTGTCTTCTGGGAGAAACCCCTTCAAATGTATCGTATCTAAAATGAGACCCAGGAATTGAATCCACTGTGTTGGTTGAAGGTTGGATTTCTTGAAATTCACGATCCAGCCGTGTCGAATCAGAAAATAGGATTTTAAATACCTACCGGTAAATCCTTTTCTCGTAGTCATAGAAACATAGAAACATAGAATTTGACGGCAGATAAGAACCACTTGGCCCATCTAGTCTGCCCCTTTTTTATTTTATCCTTTAGGCAATCTCAACCCTTTTTTAATCTTGATTCTTTGTAAGGATATTCATATGCCTGTCCCAAGCATGTTTAAATTGCCCTACAGTCTTAGCCTCTACCACCTCTGATGGGAGGCTATTCCACTTATCCACTACCCTTTCTGTGAAGTAATTTTTCCTTAAATTTCCCCTGAACCTCCCCCCCTCCAGTCTCAATGTATGCCCTCGAGTTCTAATACTTCTTTTCCTTTGAAGAATGTTTCCCTCCTGAACTTTGTTAAGACCCTTTATATATTTGAAAGTTTCTATCATGTCTCCCCTTTCCCTTCTCTCCTCCAAACTATACATGTTAAGATCTTTTAGCCTTTCCGGGTAAGTTTTGTGATGTAGGCCATGCACCATTTTATTTGCCCTTCTTTGTACACTCTCTAATGTATTTATATCCTTCTGGAGATAGGGTCTCCAGAACTGGACACAGTATTCCAGATGGGGCCTTACCAATGACCTATACAGTGGCATTATCACTTCTTTTTTCCTGCTACTGATTCCTCTCCCTATGCAACCAAGCATCTGACTTGCCTTTCTCATTGCTTTGTTGCATTGCTTTCCTGCCTTCAAGTCACTTGAAATAGTGACTCCTAAATCTCTTTCCTCCTCAGTAGTTTCCATTATAGTACCCTTGATACTATACTTAGCCTTTGGGTTTTTGAGACCCAAGTGCATGATTTTGCATTTTTTAGCATTAAACTGTAGTTGCCACGTTCTTGACCATTTCTCAAGCCTACCTAGGTCATCAATCATTTGTTTGACCCCTCCCGGTGTGTCTACCCTGTTGCATATCTTTGTATCATCTGCAAAAAGGCATATCTTCCCTTCAATACCATCTGCAATGTCACCAACAAAGATATTAAAGAGAACTGGACCAAGTACAGATCCCTGGGGTACTCCACTGGTAACATTTCCCTCCATAGATTGCACTCCATTAACTACAACTGTCTGTTTCCTATCCTGCAACCAGGTTCTTATCCATTTCACTAATTTATAATCCACCCCCAGGCTTTCAAGTTTATTTAGCAGTCTGTGATGTGGGACAGTGTCAAATGCCTTACTAAAGTCTAGATATGCTACATCTACAGCTTCCCCTTGATCTATTATTTTCATCACAGAGTCAAAAAAGTCAATAAGATTTGTTTGGCATGATCTCCCACCAGTAAATCCATGCTGTTTTGGATCCTGTAAGTTGTTTGATTTAAGATATTCCACTACTCTTTCTTTTAATAGTTTTTCCATTACTTTCCCTACTACTGATGTAAGGCTTACTGGTCTGTAGTTACTTGCTTCTTCCTTGCTTCCACTTTTGTGCAGTGGAACTACATTTGCTCTTTTCCAGTCCTCTGGAATATCACCTGTATTTAGTGACTGGTTAAATAATTCTGTTAAAGGTGTAACCAGGACATCTTTTAGCTCTTTGAGTATCTTTGGGTGTATCCCATCTGGTCCCATTGATTTATCCACTTTTAGTTTTGAAAGTTCTGTTAGGACCTTTTCCTCTGTAAATGTATTTTCATCTACCTTATTTTTATGAATGTCCTTGCAATTTAACTGTGGCCCCATCCCTTCTTCTGTAGTAAATACTGAGCACAAATAATTATTTAGGTGATCTGCTATTGCCTTGTCTCCCTCCACCAAATGCCCACTCTCTGTCTTAAGTCTTATTATTCCTCCATTTGATTTTCTCCTTTCACTTATATACTTAAAAAAAGTTTTGCCCCCTTTATCTACTGACTGGGCCATTTTCTCCTCAGCTTCTGCCTTTGCACGTCTGATCACTTTCTTAGCATCCTTCCGTCTGTCCAGATACTCCTCTTTGTCATTATTATTTTGAGTCTGTTTGTATTTCCTAAAAGCCATCTTTTTTGCTTTCACACTAGTTGATACTACTTTTGTGAACCACACTGGCTTCCTTTTCCTGGTGCTTTTCCTAACCATTTTGATACAAAGGTCTGTTACACTTAGTAATGCACTTTTAATTTTTTTCCACCTCTCCTGCACCCCTTCCAAGTTCCTCCAGTCTGCCAATGAATCACTTAAACATCTCCCCATTTTTGCAAAGTCTGCATTTCTAAAATCCAACACCTTTGTTTTTGTGTGAGAGGAGTTGGATCCTGTCTTTATACTAAACCATACTGCTTGATGATCACTGGATCCCAGGTGCTCACCCACATATATATCAGATATCTTATCACCATTTGTAAGAATTAGATCTAATATTGAGTCTTTGCGAGTGGGCTCCCTCACCAATTGCTTGAGATATGCTCCCTGTAAGGAATGTAGAAATTTGCCACTTGTAGCTGAACTTGCAAAAGACCCCTCCCAATTTACATCAGGTAAATTAAAGTCTCCCATGATTATGACTTCTCCCTTAAAAGCCATTTTAGAGATGTCCAACAATAGGTTCCTGTCCAAATCCTGCCCCTGGCCTGGTGGTCTATAGATCACCCCAATGCGAATAATGTCCTTCTTCCCAGTTTCTATGGTGACCCAAAGGGCCTCAGTTTTGGCTTCAATATTTTGTATTAAAGTGGCATTTATGCTTTTTTTCACATACATTGCTACCCCTCCTCCTATTCTTCCTATTCTATCTTTCCTAAATAAATTGTATCCTGGTATAGTTAAGTCCCAGTCATGATTCTCATTGCACCAAGACTCTGTAATTGCCACAAAATCCAGGTTATCCCTTGTCATTATCGCAATTAGCTCTGGAATTTTGTCTCCTAAGCTCCTAGCATTTGCAGACATAGCTTTAAAAAATGTTTCTGTGCATTTGTTAGTAGTAGCCATGTCCAGAGTGTACAAAATAAATGACAAGTTTAAAGTTGAAATTACCTGTTTGGGGATGTTGCTCAGTATTTGTTTTCTTTTACTAATCAGTAATCATACTCTGTCCTTTACACCATGACTATACCTTACTAAATATAAAGACATAGTACACCTGACCACAATGGGTTAATGTTCAAAAGAGGTAATCACCAGTTAGTATGCAATACTAAACTGTTTCACTGAGCAACTTCCCCACACATGCAATGACATTTTCAAGAAATCATTACATAAAGAAACATACATAAGTTTGCATAAGAGAGAACTGTAGTGAGCAGATTGGGGATGCCTTTTCCTAGGTTTTGTAAAAACGGATGATATGCATAAGATGAATTACATACTTTTGAGCATTAAGGCAGTCCTTTTGTGGTAGTGTTGGTGTGTTGATGTTTTCCTTCTGGTTTTCTTCGGTTTTACGCAGGTATAACGCTATTTTTATAATAACACTTTTATGTCAGCACTTCTATGGAAGCACTGCCAGCCGACGGCTATCCAGCCGTATACTAGATTTCAAATAGGAACAATATCCATGTGAATGCAATGATTGCAAACTCCACCCAAGACCATCCCCCTTTAAACTAAGGCCATAAATTAGCTTAGAAAAACAGACATTACATGCCAATAAGGCAGCCAACTATATCTCTACAAAGAGAAAAACATACAAGAAAAAAAAAACCCGTATTCAATTTACTTAGACTATTCAAACATGAAATTCATTTGACATAATCAGCAAATGCAGTACAACTTGCTGGGATGTGTAGTCTAGACTATTCAAACATGAAATTCATTTGACATAATCAGCAAATGCAGTACAACTTGCTGGGATGTGTAGTTCAACAAATCATACCTAGACTATTCAAACATGAAATTCATTTGACATAATCAGCAAATGCAGTACAACTTGCTGGGATGTGTAGTTCAACAAATCATACCTAGACTATTCAAACATGAAATTCATTTGACATAATCAGCAAATGCAGTACAACTTGCTGGGATGTGTAGTTCAACAAATCATACCTAGACTATTCAAACATGAAATTCATTTGACATAATCAGCAAATGCAGTACAACTTGCTGGGATGTGTAGTTCAACAAATCATACCTAGACTATTCAAACATGAAATTCATTTGACATAATCACCAAATGCAGTACAACTTGCTGGGATGTGTAGTTCAACGAATCATACCTGTTGAGCACAAAGAGTGATGAGGAGTTGGTTCACAAGTTCACAATTGACAACAGCTGATGATATAACTTAACGTCCATAAGGGATATTGGGGACAGAATTAGTACGATGGGGTATAGACGGGTCCAAAGTATCAAGCGCACTTTAAATTTCTTCCACTGGGTGTG
Organism: Pseudophryne corroboree; assembly: GCF_028390025.1. Lineage (NCBI taxonomy): Eukaryota > Metazoa > Chordata > Amphibia > Anura > Myobatrachidae > Pseudophryne > Pseudophryne corroboree. Next base: position 764,480,052 of record NC_086446.1, read on the forward strand.
CTGGCTCCTCCACTCTATGCCTCCTCTTACAGCTCAGTTACAGGTAAAACAGTGCCCGAAGCAGAATGACATACTTGAGAGAAGGAACATAACAACTACAACAGGTGTGGTGAGATTTAAACACCAGCACACCAATACATAGCAAAGTCTGGCAACAGTAACAGCAACAGCTGAACAGGAACATGTAATAGAGAAAAAGACAAAGAAAATCTTGGGCGCTTACAATCAAGGTCCTGCAATGTTTAACTAATGACCAATCTGAAACTGCAGCTCCACTATGAAGTCACTGTAACCTCAAAAATAAAGCTAAAACTATAGAGAAAAATGAAGCGCTGTCCAGATCAGTTAAAGATAAAAACATACAACATTCATTAAACACACATTACATGTATATAAATCCACACGGCCGGTGTATTAAAAATAAATTAAAAAACCCCAGTTTATTCTCAGTCACTCTGAAGTAAATGAATTTCTTCAAATGCACGCTTGTTAATCACAATTGGTTAAGCACATGAAAAAGCTTGAAACATTCCATGCATAATTAGCTTTTTTTAGTAGCAAGCAGAAATGGTTAATATCTGTGGTTAGTGACTATTTCCAATTGTAGCAAAGTGGCAAGCAGAACTGGTTAGTATATAGATTTAATGACTGTTTCCAATTGTAGAAATATGTGGCAAGCAGAACTGGTTAGTATATATATATATATATATATATATATATATATATATATATATATATATATATATATATATATATATATATATATATATTCAGTGACTGTTTCCAATTGTAGCAATATATTTAAATATTCTTAGCAGTCTAGCGCGGCCACGCAAACTAAATAGCTTCACCCCGCGTGTCTTCAGACCTGGAAGCTCATGCAATGAAGGTGACGTCTCAACCCTTAGATAGCAGATGGCAATGCAGTCCGGTCCTCACGCTCAAGGCAACAGGTGGAAGCTAACGGAGATCCCCAGCCATGGGTCACAATCCTCTCTTATGCATTTCTCCGCCTGTAATCAGCTCGGCGGCTTCCTCAGAAAGATAAATGCACGGTCACTTGATTCAACAGAGAACCTGTAGAAAGTCACCGCACAGAGGCGGGAGCCCAGTGTCCCTCATTCCGAGTTGTTAGCTCGCTAGCTACTTTTAGCAGCTGTGCAAACACATAGATTGCTTGTGCAGCACTGCTATGCAAAAAAAGTTTTGTGTAAAACAAGACTAGCCCTGCAGTTACTTATCCTGTGCGATGAATCCAGCGACGAAGGTCCCGGAATTGACGTCAGACACCCGCCCTGCAAACGCCTGGACACAACTGCGTTTTCACGAACACTCCCAGAAAACGGTCAGTTGACACCCATAAATGCCCTCTTCCTGTCAATCTCCTTGCATTCGGCTGTGCGAACGGATTCTTCGCTAGAACCATCGCACAACAACGATGCTCTTTGTACCCGTACGATGCTGCAAACATCGGCAGCGAGCGATCAATTCGGAATGACCCCCAATATCCCTTATGGACTACGAGAAAAGGATTAACTGGTAGGTATTTAAAATCCAATTTTCTCTAGCATCCATAAGGGATATTGGGGACATAATTAGTACGATGGGGATGTCCCAAAGCTTCCAGAATGGGCAGGAACGTGCAGAGACAACTGCAGCACCACCTGCCCAAACTGGGTATCCTCTTTGGTCAGGGTATCAAATTAGTAGAACTTCAAAGGTGTTCATCCCCGACCAGGCAGCAGCTCGGCATAGGTGCAGGGCCGAGATTCCATGGGCAGCCGCCCAGGAAGAACCCACCGATCTAGTAGAGTGAGCCTTCAGAGACTGTGGAACCGGTAAGGCTGCCGACGCATAGGCCTGTTGGATAGTAAGCATAATCCAATGAGCAATGGACTGCTTTGAAGCAGGGCAACCCTTTTTTTGCTCATCATAGAGCACGAACAAGGAATCCCTCTTTCTGATCCGAGCCATCCTCTTGACATAGATTTTCAAGGCTCGTACAGCATCCAATGCCTCCGGAAGAGTAACAGTGTCAGAACCAGACTGAATCACAATAGGTTGATTCATGTGAAATGTGGAGACCACCTTCGGCAGGAACTGCCCTTCTAGTCCTGAGCTCCGCTCAGTTCTCGTAAAATACCAAGTATGGACTTTTGCACGACAAGGCCCCCAATTCTGAGACACGTCTAGCAGAAGCCAGGGCCAGTAACATCACCATTTTCCACGTGAGGTACTTATCTTCTACTGTCGTCAGAATTTCAAACCCAGAGGACTGTAGAAAGCATAACATTACATCCATTCCCAAGGTGCCGTAGGCGGCACGAAAGGAGGTTGTATGTGAAGCACCCCTTGCAAGAAGGTCTGAACTTCCGGCAAGAGAGACAACTTCTTCTGAAAGAAGATGGAAAGAGCTGAAATCTGGACCTTAATGGATCCCAGACGCAAGCCTTTATCCACACCAGCCTGCAGGAAACGGAGGAACCTTCCCAAGTGAAATTCTGCAGAGGGATATTTGCGTTCCTCGCACCAAGAGACATATCTCTGCCAGATATGATGACAATGTTTTGACATCAGAGGTTTTCTGGCTTGTACCATAGTGGCAATGACCTTCTTGGAAAGCCCTTTGTGAGCTAGGATGTTCCGCTCAACTTCTATGCTCTCAAACAAAGCCACCGTAAGTCCGGATAGATGAACGGTCCTTGTTGAAGAAGATCCCTTCTTAGTTATAGAGGCCAAGGGTTCTCTACGGACAAGTCCAGGCGAGCCATGTACCACGCTCTTCGGGGCCAAGACGGGCAATCAAGATTGCTTCCACTTTTTGATGTCTAATTCGCTTGAGTACCCTTGGGATCAGAGGAAACAGGTAGACCAGCTGGTAAAGCCAAGGCGAAGTCAGTGCATCCACTGCGCTCGCCTGAGGGTCCCTGGTTTGTGAGCAATAGCAGCGAAGCTTCTTGTTGAGACGAGAGGCCATCAAGTTGATCTGTGGGCAACCCCACCTGTCGACGATCAGTTGAGACACCTTTGGGTGTAGACCCCACTCCCCCGGGTGGAGGTAGTGGCGACTGAGGAAGTCCGCCTCCCAGTTGTCCACTCCCGGAATGAAGATTGCGGACAGCGCTCTTGCATTTCTTTCTGCCCAGAGGAGTATTCTTGACACTTCTCGCATGCTGGCCCTGCTTTTTGTCCCTCCTTGTCAATTTATGTACGCCACCGCCGTGGCATTGTCTGACTGCACCTGGATTGCCCGATCCCATAGTAGAGTAAACGCCTGAAGCAGAGCATTGTGGATAGCCCGACGTTCCAGAATGTTGATTGGAAGTAGGGCCTCTTGGGCAGACCACATGCCCTGGAACTGCGCCCCTTGGGTGACAGCTCCCCATCCTCTTAGACTCGCATCCGTCGTGAGGAGGATCCAATCCTTAATCCCGAAGTTTCGGTCTTCCAGGAGGTTGGAAAACTGTAGCCACCACAGGAGTGAAATCCTGGCCCAGGGTGACAGCTGAATCATCCGGTGCATCTGAAGATGGGAACCGGACCAGTTGTTCAGGATGTCCATTTGGAAGGGTCTGGCATGGAACCTTCCGTACTGTATCGCCTTGTAGGAGGCCACCATCTTTCCCAATAATTTTATGCAAAGATGAACGGAGACTCGAGCAGGTCTAAGTACCATGCGAACCATTTCCTGGAGCGTTCTTGATTTTTCCTCTGGGATGAAAACTTTCTGTGCTACAGTATCCAGTAGCATTCCCAGAAACAGGAGTGGCTGAGACGGTTCCAGGTGGGACTTCTGTAGAATGAGGATCCACCCGTGATGAGACAGAAGTTGGATAATGCGATCTATAGGGAGCAATAGAAGCTCCCTGGAGCTCGCTTTTATCAGCAGATCATCCAGGTATGGAATCACATTGACCCCCTGGACCCTGAGCTGGAACATCATTTCTGCCATCACTTTTGTGAACACCCTCGGAGTTGTAGACAGGCCGAATGGTAACGCCTGAAACTGGTAGTGATCGTTCAGCAGGGCAAACCTCAGATAGGCCTGATGAGAAGGCCAAATTGGGATATGTAGGTAAGTGTCGGTCACAACTGAGGGCCTGAGCTGACGGGAGGCAGCCTCAGTTGTAGGGGCTGAGGTGTAGTGAAACCTGGGAGGTTGTATCAGACCCCTGGACATGTAAGTTACACGTAGGAAGATTACCCGAAGGCGTGACCACGACAACCAAGATAAGTCAATGATGTTTATTTGACAAACTCCATGCAACACAGCAGTAATAAAAGAGAAACGTAAAATCAGCAGTAATATAACACAGTTCCTGGGTACTACAGGATGGCAATGGCCACAGGGCTCTGGTAGTATGGGTACAGTTCTTATTGTCCTCTAGATGGAAAGTCCTTACCAGGCCCGACTGTAGTAATGGAGATAGCCCAGGATCATACCAGCTGATGTTCCATGGGAAGCTGGACTGCTGTAGATAAAGTGGCTGCTGTGGGTACTGGTTGGAACCAGACAGATGTAGACACGGAGTGGATACTGGATGGAACCAGCCAAATAATAAATGAAGCTTGAGAGCGATTAAATACAAATGATATATGGAGCTTGAGAGCGGTGAAATAATAATACCGGTAGTTAAATGGAAATCTGCAGAAATGGTACCGGCACTTTAAGAGGAGCTGATCTCTGCTGGAAGCTAAGTGCTGGAAGCAGGTGAATCTGTAGCTGGAAACAGATGAGTACCAGAGGACTGGAGAGTCAGGCTGCACCGCAGGTGGTAGACTGGAGCGGGTCTCTTTAGTGGAAGCTTGGAGACAGGAACTGGAACCTGGAAAACAACCACAGGAGAGAGACAGACTGGAACTAGGTTTGACAACCAAAGCACTGACGCCTTCCTTGCTCAGGCACAGAATACTTATACCTGCAGCAAGGAAGGGATTGGCTAGGCAATTATGCAGATTTCAGTGGAGCAATGGATTGGTGGAAATTGAACAGGTGACAGAATCCAACATGGCTGCGCCCATGTAGTCACTTGGAGGGAAAGTTGGTTTGGTAATCCATGTGGAAACTTAGCAGCAATGGCGGCGCCGGCCACAGAAGACAGGAGACGCCAAACTGATGACTGCACACTAGAACCACGCGGACGACAGCGGAGGCGGCAGCTGACATGAGGCGCCACTCTGATATCCTGTATACTGAAACACAGGAACAGCGGCAGAGGCCGCGGAGGACGGGAGACGCCATTCAGGAAGTAAACATGGCGCCGCTGTGACAGCGTCTCAGGGTGACAGGAGAGGGAAGCAGAATGTGGACATCAGTATCACAGATGAAATCCGGCCCTGGAACGCTGAGCCAGCCTCAGGAGACATCTAAAAGGCAAGTAATGGCGTCCAGATACCTGGATCGTGACAGTGTCCTTGATATCCAGGGACACTAGGAATTCCTGTTGTTCCAGGCCTGTGATCACCACCCTCAAAGATTCCATTTTGAATTTTAAAACCTTAAGATGAGGATTCAAGGACTTCAGATTCAGAATGGGTCTCACAGACCCGTCTGGTTTCGGTACTACAAACAGACTGGAGTAGTAACCCTGTCCTTGTTGCAGGAGTGGTACTGGAACAATGACCTGGGACTGGACCAACTTGTTTATGGTCAGAAGCAGCGTACCACGCATACTTTCCAAAACTGGTAAGCCTGATTTGAAAAATCGTTGGGGAGGAGAACCGTCGAACTCCAGCTTGTATCCCTGAGATATAAGGTCCCTTACCCAAGCATCCTGACAAGAACCGTCCCAGATGTGGCTGAAGTGATGTAACCAAGCTCCCACCACGAGATCCCCTCAGGGTGGGTGGGCCCCCGTCATGCTGAAGTTTTTGCGGAAGCAGAACCGGTGTTCTGGTCCTGAGACCCAGCAACTGTTGGTCTTCTAGGTTTTCCTCTGGAGCCTCTAGCTGCGTTAGAGGCCCCTCTGGCTCTAGATCGAAATCTGGAGGACCAAAAGGACTGAGTAGATGGTCCCGGACAGGTACGTCTAGCAGGTGGGTGTTACGATTCCTCTACTCCAGACTGGAGAAGATCTTATGGCAAAGATCTGAGTACAGGAATGAAATACAGGTTGTGGGAGCTGGAGAGCCTAGTAACCCCTGGCGCCCTAACTCCGTTGTCTCGCCCGTGTTATCAGAAATCCCCTGCGAGACTATGGTTGCTTGAGCCCATGGCAGCCGCGTTCGAAGGGCGGATTATGTCTGCCCAACCCCGATGCCCCCGCAGGTCTTAATGGGAGACAAGGGGAAGTCCGAGACAGGGTGATAACAAGGGGCCCTCTGACTAAGCAACCAAGCCAGGGGTTACAAGCTAACTAAACTAAATCAAAAGGTATGTGCGGACTAGCCGCCAGGGAAAAGGACAACCAAAGATCCACGGATCCGACACTCCTATCCGGCACCGCTGGACACCAGAGTGGATCTTGTGGAAGCGGAATCCTCCGCAAAGCTCCAGAACTCAAAATAAACACAATAATTAATAGTAGCGGACAAGCCGCAACACACGGCTGCGCCGCGACTCACGAACGCCACCAGATGTTAAAGGTGCTCGATCAGACTCCAGGAACAGATGGTAACTTCCGAGTACAGGATCACTGAGAACAGGAACAAACGAACAGACCGGGACTGGGAACTCTCTCTGCAGCAGAATCAGGCAAACAGGAAGCTATCACCGGCGTCTGTGAGGAGTCCTGGGAGTGCTTTTAACAGAGAGTCTTCCAATCAGCTGTTTGGAGGCTGATTGGATTAAATGCCATGCAGCTGACAAGCTGCATGGCCAGGGAAACAGATGAGTGATCATTACAACATGCCGTGCAGCTGCATGCTACACAGCCAGGAAACCAGTGATGATATAAACTTAGACCCAGCAACGGGGAACACGATCCGACAGTGGCGTCCCCGTTGCTAGGCGCCGGCCGCACTGACGAGCGGACCCTCGGCGCCTAACAGTACCCCCCCCTTGAGGAGGGGTCAAGGAACCCCTAAATCCGGGTTTCTGAGGAAATTCTTGAAAAAATGCCCTTTTGAGCCTTGGGGCATGAAGGTCCTCATCTAGGACCCACGACCTTTCCTCAGGACCATAACCTCTCCAATGCACCAAAAAATAAAGCCGACCCCGGGACAACTTGGAATCGAGAACCTTCTCAACCACGAACTCCTGCTGACCCTGTACATCAACTGGTGATCTCCCCTGAGGTTTTTTACGAGGAAATCTGCTAGATGAAACATATGGTTTGAGCAAAGAGCAATGGAAGGTATTTCCGATCCGTAACGTTTTTGGTAGCTGTAACCGGAAAGCAACTGGATTGACTTTTTTGATAATGAGAAATGGTCCAATAAATCTAGGACCCAATCTGGCTGAGGTTTGTCGAAGTTTGATATTGCGAGTCGACAGCCACACCCTGTCTCCTACTCTAAAAGTGCACGGCCGCCGGAACCTGTCCGAAAAATCTTTTTCCCTGAAAGCTGCTTTTCTGAGAGCTATGTGCACTTTTTTCCAAATAAGTTTAAGATGAGAGGTCAGGGCCAGAGAGGAGACAGAGGAATGTTGGAAAAATGAATTAGCTCTGGGGTGGAAACCAAAAACTGCAAAAAATGGAGACACATTGGTGGAGGAATGACAGGCATTATTATAAGCAAACTCTGCCAATGGAAGAAACTCAGACCAGTCATTTTGGAGTTTGGCCGAGTACAAACGCAAATATTGTTTTAAGGATTGGTTCACTCGCTCAGTCTGTCCATTTGATTGTGGATGATAACCGGAGGTTAATGATGATTTCATTTTTAACGAAGCACAAAAAGACTTCCAAAACTGTGCAATGAATTGTGGACCCCTGTCAGAAACAATATCAGTGGGTAACCCATGGAGTCTGAAAACATGACGGAGGAACAAGACTGCCAATCCCTGGGCAGATGGCAATCGGGGAAGACCAATAAAATGAGCCATCTTACTAAAACGGTCCACTACCACCCATATGACTGTGCATCCAGCTGACAGAGGGAGATCCACCACAAAATCCATGGAGATATGCGACCATGGTCTAAGGGGAACATTCAATGGCATAAATTGACCAATAGGCAAAGAACGGGGAACTTTATGCTGTGCACAGACCTGACACGAAACAACAAACTCTTTAATGTCTTTAGAAAGACCAGGCCACCACACTGAGCGGGATACCAATTCAAAAGTTTTAGCGACTCCCAGATGCCCTGCAACTTTGCTATCATGAAATTCCTCCAAAACAGTTGCTCTCAAAAACTCAGGAACAAATAGACCACAACGAATCTTCCCAGAAACTCACGGAGCACATCATTAATGAGATCCTGAAAGACTGCCGGAGCGTTAGATAGGCCGAATGGCATGACCAGATACTCATAGTGACCTGATTGAGTACTGAATGCCGTTTTCCACTCATCCCCTGATCTGATTCTAATGAGATTATATGCTCCTCTCAGGTCAATCTTAGAAAAAATAACAGCCGAACGTAGCTGATCAAAGAGGACAGAGATCAGAGGCAGAGGGTAAGTATTCTTTACTGAGATTTTATTCAGGGCTCGAAAGTCAATGCAGGGTCTGAGGGAACCATCCTTCTTCTCTACAAAGAAAAAACCTGCACTTAAAGGGGATTTAGATGGCCTGATAAACCCTTTCTCAAGACTTTCTTTCACATACTCATTCATGGCCACAGTTTCAGGACCAGACAATGCATATAACCTTCCTTTAGGCAACGTGGCACCAGGAATTAACTCAATGGTACAATCATAAGGCCTATGGGGAGGCAAAATATCCGCATTGCCCTTGGAAAACACATCCAAAAAATCTTGGTATTCTCCAGGAATATGTGCGGACCTGGCAGCAGCTACTCGGATAGGAAGTGTAATACATTCTTTATCACAGATGGTACTCCATTGTAGGATCTCCCCAGACTGCCAATCTATGATGGGATTATGAAAGGCCAGCCAAGGGTGACCCAGAACCACAGGAACTGCTGGACAATGGGTAAGAAAAAACTCAATCTTTTCAGAATGTAGAGCTCCCACCGAGAGCAAAACAGGAGGTGTACATAGAGAAATAACCCCATTGGATAAGGGACTCCCATCTAAACCATGCATGGTGATACACCTACTTAAGGTTAACTGAGGAATACCTAAGGCCTTGGCCCATGTTAAGTCCATAAAGTTTCCTGCAGCTCCACTGTCCACAAAAGCAGAGACCGAGGAACAGAGGCTGTCATAAGAAACTTTAGCAGGAACCAATAGTGAATTATTTGAGGAGATGAGCTGTAGACCAAAGTGAACCCCCTCACTATTCACTTGGTCAGGAAGTTTCCCGACTTGTTTGGGCAACTACGGGCAAAATGTCCCTTACCTCCGCAGTACAAACACAGACCAGAATTTTGCCTCCTGGTTCTTTCTTCCGGAGACAATTTGGAGAGACCAATCTGCATAGGCTCCTCCATGTCTACCGGAACGGAAGAAACACAGGGAAAAGAAACTACAGATGCCCCTTTCTCAGTCCTCCGCTCTCTGAGCCTACGATCTATTTTAATAGAGAGCTCCATGAGTTTATCAAGGTTCTCAGGAGCGGGATACTGAAGGAGGCTGTCTTTTATAGATTCAGATAAGCCGAGGCGAAACTGACTGCGCAGGGCAGGATCATTCCAGCCACAGTCGTTCGACCAACGGCGAAACTCTGTACAATAATTCTCTGCAGGATTCCTACCCTGTCTTAGAGCACGCAACTGACTTTCTGCGGATGCCTCTCTATCAGGGTCGTCATACAATAGCCCTAAAGATTTCAAAAAGGCGTCTACAGACGATAAGGCCGGATCGTCTGTCTTTAAACCAAAAGCCCAGGTCTGAGGATCCCCCTGAAGCAGAGAAATTATAATTCCAACCCGCTGAGCCTCCGTACCTGAGGAAACTGGTCTTAAACGAAAATACAGTTTACAAGACTCTTTAAAATTAAAAAACTGTTTTCTATCCCCAGAAAAACGGTCGGGCAGATGCATTTTTGGTTCAGGGATGACCCTCGGGGAAGTCCGTAACAGATCTTCCTGTGAGCTTACCCGGAGGGACAGATCCTGAACCATCTGGGTAAGTTCCTGAATCTGACTAACCAAAAAATGGCCAGGATTTGGCCCAACACCGGTGGGATTCATGAGGCCGACAAAATTCTCCCAACTGGATAAGTGAAAAAATTAACTCCTGTTGAAATTTTTTTTCTTTTGTCGGGCCGGTGATAATGTTACGATTCCTGTACTCCAGACTGGAGAAGATCTTATGGCAGAGATCTGAGTACAGGAATGAAATACAGGTTGTGGGAGCTGGAGAGCCTAGTAACCCCTGGCGCCCTAACTCCGTTGTCTCGCCCGTGTTATCAGAAATCCCCTGAGAGACTATGGTTGCTTGAGCCCATGGCAGCCGCGTTCGAAGGGCGGATTATGTCTGCCCAACCCCGATGCCCCCGCAGGTCTTAATGGGAGACAAGGGGAAGTCCGAGACAGGGTGATAACAAGGGGCCCTCTGACTAAGCAACCAAGCCAGGGGTTACAAGCTAACTAAACTAAATCAAAAGGTATGTGCGGACTAGCCGCCAGGGAAAAGGACAACCAAAGATCCACGGATCCGACACTCCTATCCGGCACCGCTGGACACCAGAGTGGATCTTGTGGAAGCGGAATCCTCCGCAAAGCTCCAGAACTCAAAATAAACACAATAATTAATAGTAGCGGACAAGCCGCAACACACGGCTGCGCCGCGACTCACGAACGCCACCAGATGTTAAAGGTGCTCGATCAGACTCCAGGAACAGATGGTAACTTCCGAGTACAGGATCACTGAGAACAGGAACAAACGAACAGACCGGGACTGGGAACTCTCTCTGCAGCAGAATCAGGCAAACAGGAAGCTATCACCGGCGTCTGTGAGGAGTCCTGGGAGTGCTTTTAACAGAGAGTCTTCCAATCAGCTGTTTGGAGGCTGATTGGATTAAATGCCATGCAGCTGACAAGCTGCATGGCCAGGGAAACAGATGAGTGATCATTACAACATGCCGTGCAGCTGCATGCTACACAGCCAGGAAACCAGTGATGATATAAACTTAGACCCAGCAACGGGGAACACGATCCGACAGTGGCGTCCCCGTTGCTAGGCGCCGGCCGCACTGACGAGCGGACCCTCGGCGCCTAACAGTGGGGACCCCAAAGGGAGAAACGTGGACTTCCCAGCCGTATCTTTGGAAATCCATGCATCCAGGCCACCTCCAAAGAGCCATTCACCTGTGAAGGGAAGAGATTCCACATTACGGGGTTGGAGTCAGCATCAGCAATCCACTGACGTAACCATATACCTCTGCACGCAGACACAGCCATAGCCGTGGTTCTAGCATTAATAGTGCCAATCTCTTTAAGGGAGTCACAGAGAACTCTTGCCGTGTCCTGAATGTGAGTCAGGAGAGCAACAGTATAGACTAAGGTCAAATCACCCGAGAGACCTTCCTTAATTTGACTAGCCCAGGAATGAATTGCATGTGTCATCCAGCAACCTGCAATGACCGGCCTTTGTGCTACACCTGCGGCAATGTAAATAGATTTTAGAGTGGTCTCTATTTTCCTATCCGCCGGGTCCTTCACTGTAAGGGAGCCCGGAGCAGGGAGCACTGCCTTTTTAGAAAGGTGAGAGACTGAGACGTCTACTGCTGGAGACTCTTCCCAGAATTTTCTGTCTTCAGGGGCAAAGGGGAAGGTATTCAGAAACCAATTTTGACCTTGATATTTATTATCTGGATTTAAATAAGTCATCCAATTCCTTGGAATCAGGGAATGTGACTTTTAGTTCCTCTTGTGGGAGGAAAAATGACTGCTGAGTATTAGCATCGCCCAGTGGGAGCTTTAACACCTCCCTAATAGCCAATATGAGGGGTTCGATACCCTGGATCGGGGTGGGATCCCCACTTATGGGGTCCACATCATCCCCAGTGTCCTGTATATCATCATCAGTATCTGATAGGTGTGCAAGTAGAGCACCTGAAGCAGGCAGGGAGGGACGTTTAGCAGTAAGGCTAGCCACTGCTTGTTGCAGTTCCTGAGTAACATAGTAACATAGTAACATAGTATCTGAGGTTGAAAAAAGACAATTGTCCATCGAGTTCAACCTATTTGTGGTGTCCTATGCATGATGATTTGACTAAAATTTCTGACTGATGCTGCTGTCAGCCATTGCATTTTATCCCTATTTATAGTAACTATAATGCATGACTATGCACCATACCCCTGGATATCCTTATCCAATAGGAATTTATCTAACCCATTCTTAAAGGTGTTGACAGATTCCGCCATTACAACTCCCTCGGGCAGGGAATTCCAAACACGTATTGTTCTTACCGTGAAAAAGCCTTTATGCCATATTGTGCGGAATCTCCTCTCCTCTAACCTGAGCGAGTGTCCACGAGTCCTCTGTGTTGATCTAACCAAAAACAGGTCCCGCGCAAGCTCTGTGTATTGTCCCCTTATATATTTGTAGATGTTGATCATATCCCCTCTTAGTCTCCGCTTTTCCAATGTAAACATGCCTAGTCTTTCAAGCCTTTCCTTGTATTCCATCGTCTCCGTGCCCTTAATTAGTTTGGTCGCCCTCCTCTGTACCTTTTCAAGCTCCAGGATATCCTTTTTGTAGTACGGTGCCCAGAATTGTACACAGTATTCAAGGTGTGGCCTCACTAGTGATTTATATAACGGGAGTATAATACTCTCGTCCCTAGCATCAATACCCCCTTTTATGCATGTTAATATCTTATTAGCCTTCTTTGCTGCAGTCCTACTTTGGGTACAACTGCTTAGCTTGCTATCTATGAGGACACCTAAGTCCTTTTCCAGTACAGAATCCCCTAATTTTACCCCATTTAGTAGGTAGGTGTAATTTTTGTTCTTGTTACCACAGTGCATTACCTTACACTTGTCTGTGTTGAAGCGCATTCTCCATTTGGCTGCCCATGCTTCTAATTTAACTAAGTCGTTCTGAAGAGACTCGGCATCCTCCTCTGTATTTATAGCCTTACACAATTTGGTATCATCTGCAAAAATTGACACCATGCTCTCTAGACCTTCTGTTAGGTCGTTAATAAAAATATTGAACAATAGCGGTCCTAATACTGAGCCTTGCGGCACACCACTTAGCACTTCAGTCCAAGTTGAAAAAGATCCATTAACCACAACGCGCTGCTTCCTATTATCTAACCAGTTTTTGACCCAAGTGCATATTGTGCTTCCTAGCCCTGATTCTTGTAGCTTGTAGATAAGTCTCATGTGTGGTACAGTATCGAACGCTTTGGCAAAGTCTAAAAAGATTACATCCACGTCTTTACCCTGATCTAGGTTTGCGCTTACTGTTTCATAAAAGCCAAGTAAGTTGGTTTGACAGGATCTGTCCTTCATAAACCCATGTTGATTCCTTTTAATGACCTTATTGGTTTCAAGGAACTTCTGAATACTATCTCTTAGAATACCTTCCAATACTTTCCCCACTATAGATGTAAGACTAACTGGTCTATAATTACCTGGTTCAGCTTTACTTCCCTTTTTGAACATAGGCACTACTTCCGCTATACGCCAGTCTTTGGGAACCATACCTGATATAACTGAATCCTCAAAGATCAAAGATAGCGGTTTTGCCAGTTCAGAGTGAAGCTCCATTAGAACCCTTGGATGAATACCATTGGGCCCTGGTGATTTATTAATCTTTCGGTTATAAAGTGAAACTAAAATCAATAATGAAAAAGCAGGTAATATACTTAAGGTTGTTTATTCTAGGATGCTGAGATACTTTCTTTCCCAACAGGTATAAATTCGGTTTAAAAGTCAATCAGTGATTGGGGCACGCTCCTGGTTTGAGCTTAAATTCTGAAGTGCAAGGTTCAATTGAAAGAACAAATGCTGTAATCTTTGTAAAGTCGAAAAAAAGAAAAAGAAAAATGCCACAAAAAAATATTAATGATAATATGTACTAAAGTCCAAACGGTTTACAAGTCTATACAGACAGCGGCGTCCCGCTAATCTGTGCTCTGAAGTGAAGGATTCTCTTGTGAAGTGATGAACAGTTGACAGCGGTAGTGTATGCTTTGGTTAGAGTGGAGAATAAGGACCCTGGACTGGCGCTATTCCTCCTGCAGCACGTCCCACAGTAGAGCGCCCGAATCAGGCCCGCTCTGTGGGGCCGCTGACCTGGGGTGTGCGCCTGTCACAGAGGCGAAGTGGACCCGGCCGGAGCTCTCCGAGCGGCTGGCCGCGCCTCTCCTCCTCCTACAGGGACTTACCTTCTCCCTTCCCCTCCGCCTTCCACTCTCCGCTGTCTCGGGCTTCTTCCGTCGCCTGGCAACCGGTTGCTTCCGGAACTCCGGATCACGTGACCGGATGGTTTGCGGAACCATCTGGGCGGCCTATAGCATACACTCCCAGAGGAAGACCCTAACAGGTCGAAACGCGTTAAAAAAGGAGCTACCCATCTATACTACATTGGACTGAGGACGAATATTCACTACAAAGAAGGACAGTACTGCTAATCCTTCCGCAAACCATCCGGTCACGTGATCCGGAGTTCCGGAAGCAACCGGTTGCCAGGCGACGGAAGAAGCCCGAGACAGCGGAGAGTGGAAGGCGGAGGGGAAGGGAGAAGGTAAGTCCCTGTAGGAGGAGGAGAGGCGCGGCCAGCCGCTCGGAGAGCTCCGGCCGGGTCCACTTCGCCTCTGTGACAGGCGCACACCCCAGGTCAGCGGCCCCACAGAGCGGGCCTGATTCGGGCGCTCTACTGTGGGACGTGCTGCAGGAGGAATAGCGCCAGTCCAGGGTCCTTATTCTCCACTCTAACCAAAGCATACACTACCGCTGTCAACTGTTCATCACTTCACAAGAGAATCCTTCACTTCAGAGCACAGATTAGCGGGACGCCGCTGTCTGTATAGACTTGTAAACCGTTTGGACTTTAGTACATATTATCATTAATATTTTTTTGTGGCATTTTTCTTTTTCTTTTTTTCGACTTTACAAAGATTACAGCATTTGTTCTTTCAATTGAACCTTGCACTTCAGAATTTAAGCTCAAACCAGGAGCGTGCCCCAATCACTGATTGACTTTTAAACCGAATTTATACCTGTTGGGAAAGAAAGTATCTCAGCATCCTAGAATAAACAACCTTAAGTATATTACCTGCTTTTTCATTATTGATTTTAGTTTCACTTTATAACCGTATCATTCACCACCACAAATAGGGTTTGAGCGCTGGTTCCCTGTGGATTTATCCACATCTGTATACTTACCATTTAAGGGGGGGTGGGACCAGAGCCGGCCCTAACCAATATGATGCCCTAGGCAAGATTTTGGCTGGTGCCCCCTAGCACCACCGCTAGTTCCGCCTCTGACCCTGCACCCCTTTCCCAGCACCATCACCCCCCACCCATCGCAGTCCTTTTTTTTTTTTTTCCTACCCCCTGTAATTTAAATAAGAACAGTGTGCACATTTGGCCTTACACATATGCCGCACATTATTAGTGCCCTTATACACATAATGACACACATAGTGCCCCTTACACATATGTTACACATTATTAATGCCCTTATACACATAATGACACATGTAGTTCCCAGCGTGAGCCAACTGGCAGCTCTGCTAACGTCGGGTGCCTATTTTTTATGAAAATGCATCTTATTTGCATTGCTATGTGGCTAGGATACACAAGCAGCTTCTGCTGATTAAAATGATATGCAGCATGCCTATATACTGTGTGCGACTGTGGTTGTATCTGCATACGAAATGCTACACACAGAATATAGGCATGCCGCATATCATTTTAATCAGCAGAAGCTGCTGATACCCCTAGGCATACCAGATGCCCTAGGCAATTGCCTAGTTTGCCTATACCTAGGGCCGGCTCTGGGTGGGACACCCCTCATTACCAGCAGCACACCCCGCCTCAGATTAACACCTCAGTGCGCAGAGAACCCATTTCTGTATTTATTAATCTTTAAATGTTTTAATCGGTCACAGACTACTTCCTCGCTTAAATAAGTACCTATCAGTGTGATATTGTCATTATTGAGATTGTGTGTCAGTCCCTGAATTGGGTCCTCTCTAGTGAATACTGTTGAAAAAAACTCATTTAGTGTGTCCGCTATGTCATTATCATTTTTGCTTAAGACTCCCAACTTGTCTTTTAAAGGGCCTATACTCTCCTTTTTTAATCTCTTGCTATTAATGTATTTAAGAATTTTTTGGGATTCGCTTTGCTTTCCTTTGCTACTAGTTTTTCAGTTTCTACTTTAGCCGCTCTTATTTCCTTTTTGCAATTTTTGTTACATTCCTTATAGTGCTGAAATGACTCTGCTTCCCCATCAGATTTGTATTTTTTAAATGCTCACCTTTTCTTGCCCATAAGTTCCTTAATCTTTTTGTTAAGCCACATCGGTTTATGATTTTTATTCCCTTTTTTGCTACTCATAGGAATATATTTGAGTGTATTTTTAGCTAGCAGGAATTTTAGTACCTCCCATTTCTCCGTAGTATTTTTTCCTAAAAACAAACCTTCCCATTCAATATCCCTGAAAAATACCCTCATCTTTTCAAAATTTGCTTTGCTAAATTTTAAAGTCCTAGTTGAGCCAGTATAGGGCTGTTTGTAGAAACTGATATTGAATGTGACCATATTGTGGTCGCTGTTTCCTATGGGTTCTCCTACTATAATACCCGATACCAAATCCCCATTGTTTGTTAATACCAGGTCTAAGATTGCATTGTACCTAGTTGGTTCCTCAATTAGTTGGACTAGGTAGTTATCATTTAGTGTGTTTAAAAACATACTGCCCCTAGCAGTATCACATGAATCGTTTTTCCAGTTTATCTCTGGATAATTAAAATCTCCCATCACTACTATGTCTCCTACTCCTGCTGCTCTTTCAATTTGCTTTAGTAACAATTCATCATCAGATGCGTTGATACCAGGCGGCCTATAGCATACACCCAATACTAACTTTTTAATTCCTTTTTCCCCGCATGCAATTTCTACCCATAATGTCTCAACAGTGTCTACAGTCCCCTCCTGAATATCTTCCCATATATTAGGTTTTAAAAACGGCTTTACGTACAGACACACCCCTCCACCCTTTTTATTTAGTCTGTCTCTCCTAAACAGTGTATAGCCCTCTAGATTGACTGTCCAATCATGAGATTCATCCCACCAAGTTTCAGTAATGCCTATCCATACTGTTTGCTTGCTGCAAGTATTTCTAGTTCACCCTTTTTACCAGTAATGCTTCTGGCGTTTACATACATACAACTAAGATAAGTATTTTCCCTTGCGTTAGGGACATCTTTCACCTTATGTAGCAATGATGACCTGTAATCGTCATTGGTTAGTGCTTTGGTAAAATCCCTTTTAGTACCCATGTTAGTAACCTTACCGCCTGCTCTTACCCTCCCCCCAACTTCTCCCCCATTTCGTTTACTACCGCCATCCCCACTATTCTCACTGCATGACCCGTAGTTTCTAGCTATACCCTCCCCCCAGGCTCCTAGTTTAAAATCTCCTCCAACCTTCTAACCATCCTTCCCCCCAGCAACGCTGCCCCCTCCTCAGTCAGGTGCAATCCGTCACGACAAAAGAGATGGCGCCTGACCTGAGAAGTCCGCCCAGTGTTCCAGGAACACAAACCCCTCTTTCCTGCACCAATCCCTAAACCACACGTTTACCTCCCTAATCTCCCTCTGCCTCCCTGGACTAGCGCGTGGCACGGGTAATAATTCCGAGAATATTACCTTAGATGTCCTTGCCTTCAGTTTCTTTCCTAAGTCCCTATAGTCTTTCTTAAGGACATCCCACCTTCCGCTAACTTTGTCATTGTTATTTCCGCCGGCGGACTCCGGACCCCGCTCATCAGTACGGAGAACTACGTCTTTGAAGGTATTTCCCACGTGCAGGACATTCTTTGGACGTCTTTGAAGGTATTTCCCTCGTGCAGGACATTCTTTGGACGTCTTTGAAGGTATTATCATTTGGAAGGGAAATTTCTATAAGTGCCTTATCAGTGACTATTTAAATGCACTTGACTGCAGGATTACTCCTGGAAAGCTACCAGCAGTGACCTAACAAATTCCCATAGAGAGAGTAAGTCGCTAATTAGCGTGTCTCGTCTATTCTAAATTTTTACTTTACCTATGTACTGGAGACCACTGAAGTACTGTGGGGCATAATTATCAATTTACAATTACCCCTTGATTTTTTACCTCCTATTATATGTTTTATGTTTGTTCTTGTCATGTCCATGTTTACCGGTAATAGGTAGTCACATATATACCCTGATGTGGTTTTTAAATTTAAAACCCTATCATCCTTGATGGTTTCAATAAAATACATTTGAAAAGTATAATCATTGCGTTTAGTGTTTTAGTTATTACCATATTCTGTCCAGAGCGCTGGGGAAAAACTTTGGGGTTTATTTACTAAGATTCGTATTTTTCAGAATCATGTTCAAGTTCAAATGCGACTGACATCGACAGTGTAATCTTGCAACTTTTTGAATTGATTACGACTCATTTACTAAGCATTCGTATTCGTATTTTTGGTATCTTCCGATGTCGATGTCATTCGTGCTTTTCTGCTGTAGAATGCGGCCGCGTTTAGTTTTTTTAGCGGCCGCGTTGGGTTTTTTTTTACGACTGCGTCACAAGTCTGTTACGGCAGTGTTTTGGAATTTGCGGCCGCGTTTTGACTTCTAAGTTTCGATTTCGTCACGCGGCCGTGATTGGTTGTATTCGTCAAGGAGGAGTGTCTGTGCATGTTACTATAAAAACGCCCCAAACACTCCGCACCTCGTGGGTTTAGCTAGTGGAGAGGAGAGAGGAAGGTGTATTTGGAGTTTTTGGTGGATTTGGAGAGGAGTTTGGTGATTGTTGAGTGCTGTACTGTGTGTGTTAGTAGTCTTGTGAACTTTGTAGTATTGTTTTTTACCAGTTTGTAAACTTTTTTGTCCTTGTTGTTTTTTTTCAGTCTTTTGTCTTTGTTTGTGAGTGAGTGAGCGTGTGTGTTGGCTGTGTGGTGTGTAGTAGGAGTAGTGGAGGAGTGTGTTTTGTGTTTTTTTTTCCAGTGTTTTCTGTTGTTTGTCATGTCCGACTCAGAGGTCAGTGTGGTGGCGGAGGTTAGTGAGGTGGAGGCTGGTAGTGAGGTGGAGGCTGGTAGTGAGGTGGAGGCTCGTAGTGAGGTGGAGGGGGGTAGTGAGGTGGAGGGGGGTAGTGAGAGGGAGGAGGTGAGTGAGGAGGAGGAGGAGGAGGGGGTGCCTGTTGCTGAATTTTCCAGTGATAGTGATGGTGTTGTGGCTCCGCAGCCACGCACCACTACCAAGACTGGCAGGAATATAAAGTTCAGCTATGCTGAAAACATGGCGTTGGTGCGTGAGCTGATGAAGCACCATCGCCAATTGTTTGGTCAGGATGCTGCCAGGGTGTCCTCCCGCAGGAAGTCTGCCCTGTGGGGGCAAGTCATACTTGCTGTCAATAGTGAGGGTGTGGTGAGGCGGACAGAGGACACGTGCCGCAAGCGTTTCTATGATATCAAGCGGCGTGTCAAGGCCAAGATGGCCAAAGAGTCAAAAGCTGCACGTAGGACCGGAGGTGGCCCACCTTTACGTGTCGCCTATCGGGACTGGGAGGAGCCTGTGCGGGCATTGATTCCTGGCGAAGTGGTGTCTGCTACTCATGTCCGGGATTCGGACCGACCCACGCAGGATGGTAAGTTTGTTTGGTAATGTTGATATTAAAATGTCTGTTTTTTTTTTAAAAAAAAATTTTTGGCAATTTTTAGGGCTTTTTTTTGTTTTATTTAAAGATTGCAGGCCTATGCTCCCTTAAGGTGTGTTTTTAAAAAAAAAAAAAATTATTCTGCTTGCATATGTTGTTTGAAAATTTTTGGCCCTATTTTTGGCGATAATGCTGTAACATGTGTGTTTGTTTGTATGCCTCATTTTGAATTAACTTAAACATACCACTTAAAAGCTGGACATTTTTTAAAACATTACATTTTGTTTAACTTGGAAAGTACTGAATCTCTGCAATATTTTTATACATTTATGTTTGCTGAGAAAAAAAAGTGTGTCCCACATGAATTACATTTTGATTTTCAACTCCAAAAAAAAATAATTGCAGCTCTTAAGCTTTTTATTGTTGTGGAAACCAAAACAAATATATGCTTACAGTACATCAATGGTTTTCACTGGGTCCTTTTTAAAAAAAAAAAAGATAATAATGTTGGTGTTCCTTTTTTCACAGTCACACAGACCAGCCGCCCAGACAGGCCTCAGACCAGTCGTGATGATGCCGGTATTGCAGGTAAGTCTTCACTGTAGTCACATATTCTGAAAACACATAGAAGTACAAAATATTAATTTTTACATTTCCACCTAGGTTCTGCTTCTGGAAGCCGACCTCCTGTAAGGCGCCCATCACAGTGCTCGGGCCACTTACCCAGGAGGCCAACTAAGACTCGGCGTCTTGGGTCTGATTCTGCACCTCCATCATCCCCACCCAGGCGAAGGCTATCGGCAGTGTCATCCCAGCCACCACTGGCACTATTGGCGAGTTCGCAGAGTGATGAGCCCAGATCACCTCAGTTATCTGGTGAGTAAAATTGGATAAAAAACACATAAGCAATAATATACAGAGTACATTTATGATGTTGTTAGTTGGTTTGGAGTTTACATGTTTTCCCCTGCAATCAATGTGATGTAATGTCTTCAATTGCTCAAGGTGATTTGCTTAAAATAAATAAGGTCTTAGTGGATGGTCTATACAATCTAGTTGTTTGTAAAAAACAGATTTGAGGATACATTAAGCACACACACGTTCTCATTGTTCAAAATTATGAAGTCAATTAAATTTTAGTTCAAAACCCAAAAGCCAAAATAGTGATCACACATCGTCCCTGTCCAGTATGTAGATGGCTTACTTGCTCTGCTCCTCGGCACTATACAGGTAAGTAGTCTATCTCGTGGTGAGGGGAGGGAATCTAACAGTGTAATGTTGTGGAGGGAAGTTAGTTAGGTGAGGAATATGCCAATTTGACAATGTCTGTGCCTGTGTGGGGTTTATGTTTGTAAAAAGTGCAAAATTGTTAACGTAGAGAAAAACAAGAGGTAATATTACAAAAATGTCGTATTAGGAATGTATTAATGTGTTGTATTAGCCACGCCAAATTTAAAAACAAACAACATTGCATGTTGCCTCCCCCATACAGAGCCCAACTTGATGTCCGGTGACGAGCAGCAGGGACCAGAACAACAGCCATCATTCACACTGCAACTTACAGCTGTTGATCCAAGCATGCCAATCCAGTTGCAGGATATACCCCAACCAGCAGTCCACAACTGGCACAAGCTCCGCCCCAAACCCAAATTCCTGACGACTTTTGGTCAAGTTGGACAAGCCAACAGGCCCAAAGCAATGCCACCCTCACCCAACACACACAACACCTTGCCAGTCTGCCCCATCATCTTCCGCGTCTTAGTCGCAACTCGGGCAGACTAATAGTACAAGTAGGGAGAATGGCAACCTCTATGGAGCAAATTAGGGCGGAAAACAGTCAAATGAACGCCAACTTAACACGCATTATAGATGACCAACAGCGACATCAGCAGGCACTTGTACAGATAATACAACACAATCAAGTGGTGAATGAGGCCTTATCCAGGATAGTAGCCAGCCACACTGCTACAAACACTCAGCTGATTGCCAGTTTGAATAATCTGAGCAGCAATATTGCTAACATGGGTGGCCATCAAGCTACCTCCAGCTCTGGAACCACAACCCCTGTTCAAACGCCAGTAACCTCCCCTGTCCGGCGTTCATCAAGAGCACGTGCCAGTGAGCCAGCACCCAGCACACACAAGAGAAAAAAATAACAGTAAACTGTTGTTAAGAAAAAATAAAAGCTTTTGTTTTAAAAACACATTCCTGTGTCCGACTCAAAAATGTATGAAGCTGGTCTGTATGTATGATGTTAGGTTTTTCAAGGGTAATGACTGTAAATGTTTTGTTAGCATCAACTAAGCACAATGGACACCACTATAAACAACAAACAGTAAGTAACAGAACACACAATAGAAAGTATAGGAAATTGTTTAGTGAAGGCTAATTACAGCATAATAAAACTAACCTGTAAAATATCGCAGGATCACTTCTTGACGTACCTGCCTCCCTACATTTGTACTGACACTGTCACCAGATGGTTCTAACTCCTCTGCTTGCTGGCTGCTTTCTCCCTCACCATGTGCAAGATGTTGGCTTAAACACAGATTATGGAGAAAACAGCAGCAGAACACAATCCTAGTCACCTTTGAGGGACTATACAACAAAAGGCCACCAGATTTATCAAGACACCGAAAACGTGACTTCAGCACCCCAAAACATCTTTCTATCACATTCCGTGTAGCCTTATGTGCATGATTATAACTGTGTTCTGCAGGAGAATCAGGTTGGGACAATGGAGTAAGGAGCCAAGAGTAGCAGCCGTAACCCCCATCACCTGAAAAACATATATAGTCAACATTAGGACATATGTTAGATTATTCTATCACCTCCTACAAAATCTAGGCTGTGGTTAAAAGACATACACACATAACATTTACAACATACCCAACAGCCAGCCATCAGGCATTTGTCCCTCCTCAAATTTATCGAAGAGCGATGACTGACTGAGGATGAAGGAGTCATGGCAGGCACCAGGGTAACCTGCAACAACACTCATAATTTTTAATTTTGCATCACAGACCACCTGGACATTAGTTGATTGATCCATATGCCTATTAGTATATATATACTGGCGGCCCTTAGGTGATCTCAGCTGAACGTGTGTGCAATCTATGGCCCCCAGCACATTGGGCATGCCAGCAAGCTCATAGAAAGCTACCCTGACAGCACTCCACTCCGACTCCTCGGTAGGGAAGCAGATTGAGGCTTTAATGTGTGGCTCCAACACATCCAAAACCTGAGTGGACATTAAAGAAGCTAAGGTGAGTGTCATGTTAGGTAGTCTCTACAATACTGTGGTGTTTCAAATTACACAAGCAACACTTAGCCATAACCGCATAGGTATTTGTCGACTCACCTGCATCAAATATCTTGAAAAGGTGGGCTGTGAGATCCCAATGACGTCGCCTGCCACAGCCTGGAAGCTCCCAGTAGCCATAAAGTGTAACACAGCCAGGAGTTTGTGTAGGCCTGAGACAGAGCGAGAGCGTGCTGTCTCAGGGTCTATGCCCAGTTTGACAAGGTCATACAGGTGGAAAATGTTGTTTCTATTTAGGCGGAACATCTGTATGACCCTATCATCGGACAATGCATTTAAGTTTAAACGCCCTTTAAAAAAACGAGGCTGGCGCAGCCTCCGCGGTACCTGGACAACCTGTTGGCCATGTTCACTTACCTGGTCCTGATTCCTGGGAGCCTCATGAAGCAGTCTAACGTATCCCACAGCCAACAAAAAACCATTGCCACACACTACAGCCGCCATTTCAGAGTGAGAGTAGTTCAGAATGTGGCTGAAACACTTTTATAGGCCCAAAAAATCAGGTGTGAGTAATGGAAAATTAAGTTCACATGTAAACGCGGTTTTCAAAGGCTGGCGCGTTTTTTTTTAGGAAAAAAATGCGAATCGTAATTATTTGCGGCCGCAAAAGCATTTTCGCGGCAGCAAATACAATTACGAATGGTTAGTAAATGACCGAGATTCACATCTAAACAGGCGTAATTTGACCGATGGTGTATTCATTCGTAATTTTAGACTTGGACAAGGAAAAAAATACGAATGCCCTCATCACTGCCGTAAATACTGTTTAGTAAATGACCGAGATGACACTTAGAAGAAAAAACGCAATCACGGTCAAAATCGGGAGCTTAGTAAATATACCCCTTTGTGTTTCTGTGTTTCCGATTTGGTGGAGCAGGGTAGTAGCTCCACTCCCTTCAGCAGCACTGACAGGAATAACCCTTCCTTTCTTTCTCTATAAGCACAGTACCACAATTTTTTCTGTATGCACTGTGTGGGCCCACGAGGACCAAGTTTGAGAACCTCTGGTCTATTCATTCGTATTTGTGTGGTCAGCAGTGTATCTCAGTACGAATAGCACCAACACTGCCGAGATTTGTGTTTAGTAAATTCCTGAGATCACACTTTGAAAAAAAAAACAACTTGAATTAAATCCGGACCTTAGTAAATATACCCCTAAGTTCCTGGATGCCAAATCACTGTGCTTAGCATCTCTGTACAGTATTTTGTGTTTGAGTACTAAATAGCACGAACAGCTTGTAACGTACAGCAGCAAGTGTTATCATTATAAGTATAATGGGGAGAGATAAAATCTCCTCCCTGAGTTCCTGGATGCCAAATCACCGTGCTTAGCATCTCTGTACAGTATTTTCTATTTGAGTACTAAATAGCACGAACAGCTTGTAACATACTCTGCTGTAATGTCTACAGTGGCAAGTGCTATCTTTAAAAGTATAATGGGGAGAGATAAAAGCTTCTCCATAAATTCCTGGATGACAAATTACCATGCTTAGCATCTCTGTACAGTATTTTCTAGCTAGCCAGAAACCCCGCATCCCGTGCAAGCTGGGTGGACAACTGGAGGGGACTCGACACACGGTTGCTTGCCGTTTCCCTTTGCAGCGTCACATAAACTAGTGGTTGGTCTGCCCCGAAAGCTAGGAGTCTCCTCTTTTGTATGATACAAAAGTCTCTGGTACACCCAGAACCAGAGATATCAGGACACAAAGTGGACCCATTTTCCCATAGACTATAATGGGCCCGTTAATTCAGACCCACCATCGGTTCCGATGCTTGCCATGAGCCTTGTGGGGGTCACAGAAACTTGGGGTTGGTATCCTCCGGTAGCTAATCGTCTCCCCTTCCATACCAACCTGATACTGAGCCGATTGGACCCTCAGAACCGGAGATATTAATATTTAAGCCCATTTTAATTGAATTGAATAGCTCACATAAACCGAACGTCAATGGACCATTGCTTTAACACGTTCGTTTGTGTATGTATACACTATTTTTATTTATTGATTTGTTGGTTACTTTTTTTGGGCCCGACAGACAATTAATATTTTCAACAGCATCTCTGAACTCAGCTGGTTAATCCCCACCTCCCCCTTCCCCCTCCCCTTTATTTTGTTAAGGGACTTAGATGCTCATATAGCAGAACACAGTATTAAGCCACCACCTCCCCCTACCCCCATTCCACTTCCCCCTTCCCCCCTGGGAGCCTGCACAGTTCATACAGTAGAAAATGAGGGCGATCAGGTTACAATAAATGTACAACACAATACTGTACTGTATATGAAAATCAGATAGAGAACTGCAGGAGCTTTGATAGATGTGTAAATGGTACAGTAGCAGTGATCCCTTCTCATAAAGTACAACACAGATTCTCTAACACCGACGATCTACATTACTGTGCTGCTCGAACAGTTAGTTGCATCAGAATACACTAATTTATATTAATTGGTATGTCTACGGGTCCTCATTGCCACTGTGTATATTAGATAGCAAAATGAGTCGCTCCTGCAGATTTACCCTGATTTATGTGAAACCTGTGTGCACCCTTCCATTGAATGTATTACAATGAAAAAAAAAATTTATAAAGTGAATGTAAGGGGGGGGGGAAATACATTGACACTTTGAAAATCAAATCCGGGACTCTAAGCGTGGGAGGCGGAAGCCTTCCCCACTTGCCCACGTCGCTGCATGGAAGATACACAAGTTCATGTGTAAAAGTACTGCAAGCAGCGATTCCTTCCAATTGGTTTTCGTTTATGCCGTTAGGGGACTTGGATGTTCATATCGCAAAACACGGTATTTAGTGCACTGTACATACTTTAAAGTCAATGAACTACATTATTCCTTTCACACATTAGTTGCGTCTATATACACTATTTTAATTTTTACTCTATTGCTTTGTCTACGGGACTTGGACGCTCACATGCAGTAACACAGCAATTGACAAGTGTTTTAACACGTTCATTGCGTCTGTATAAACTTTTTTTTTTACTCTCTCCGTCTGACCATTGGTCACCATCTGTGTGTACAGTATGCAGTACAGGACTGTATATTAACATTACAGTCGTCCCTGACCATTTGCCAGAGCTTGTACTGTAGATCAATCCACCGCTATTCGATCTAAAGTACTGTATTAGTGGAGCATTAGCCACCCAGTAGTGGAGATGTGTATTGCATGCTGAGTATGTAGTCGTGCCTCAATGCGCCTGTCCGTGATTAAACTCAGCAACCTAAGCTATCGCCTAGGCATCACTAAACCTCCGTTTAGGCGGAGAAACAGCCAAGATAACGGAGAACCCATCTGTAGTAGATGCCTTGGCCGCCATAACACCTGCCTCAGAGGCCGCCTCCTGAATATAGTGGGAGGCTGTGGTAATATAAGACAGATATTGCCTGGCAGTGTCAGAAAAATCCTGAGGCAGCTCATCCTCAAGTGCCTGAACCCATGCTTCAATTCCTTTCGCAGCCCAGGAGGCTGCCATAGTGGGTCTATGTACAGCAAATGTAAGGGAGTAAATAGACTTCAGGCATCCCTCCACATGCTTATCTGTCGATTCCTTCAGTGAGGTGACAGTGGTGACAGGCACAGTAGATGAAACCACAAGACGGGCAACATGAGAGTCCACCGGCAGAGGAGTTTCCCACTTGTTACTCAACTCCGCCGGGATAGGAAAACGAGCTAGCATCTTTTTAGACAGGGAAAATGTCTTTCCTGGAGACGACCAGGTTTCCTGACGTATGTCAATTAAATGGTCAGAATGTGGTAAGACTACTTTAGTAACCTTCTGACGTTTGAACTTATCAGGTTTCTTAGACGCAGTAGTGGGCTCGATCTCATCATCTATTTGGAGAATCAGCTAAATATATTCCACTAGGTCAGGAACATGAACCTGGGTTGTAGATTCCTCATCAGAAGCGACAGCATCAGTGTCTGATGGATCAGTATATTCCTCATCCTCATCAGAAGAATTACCCAAAATATTAGTGGATAGTGAGGAAGAAATGTCCCGCTTAGATGACCCCTTGGCTCCAGAGGGCCGTGGGGTAAACTTTTATCTAACCAAGGATTGATTTGGTTGTAACTGTGTAGACAGAGTGTCCGCCCAAGGCGGATTTACTACAGGGACAATATGTGGCTGTAATGGCACAGGAGGCCCTACAGGGGGCGTAAGATGTGTCACAAGCGTATTCAGCATACATGAGAACGTTGCCCAAGGTGGGTCCATATTGACCACAGGTGCTGCGGGTTGACTGGGAGGTGTATGGCATCCAGTGCCTGAACCATCAGCTAAAACTTCCCCCTCAGGTAAATCCGTGGTGCCAGCACTGCATGCTGAAGAGGCGTCCGTGGATTTCCCGCCCTGTGTGGCAGACATCATAGGGAATCTAGCCTTAGTGCGTAACAGTACAATATAGCCAGACAAACACAATACCTGCAAATAACTTCCTGTGTTATGTGACAGTAAATACCACACACAAACAGAGGATTTAAGCGGTATGAGGTGACTGAAATACACAGTAAAAAATATCAAACAGTATATACTGTGTAGCACTATATATATATATATATAGTGACAAGGATCACAAACACGGGGACTCAGATGAACACTTTCAGTGTTTATTTTGAAAAGCAGGTCACAATATAGCAAGTTAAATCCATATGCAGTCGGTATTACAGGCAGTACCATACAGGCACTCTCAGCATAGCAGACTCTTGATAGGCTCCAGTGGTCCCTAATCTAACCCACACAACCAGGCCTATCACTTGGGTAGCTATTCCACCATCACGAGCAAGGTGACTCTTCCCTGGAAGACCTTATATCAGGAAATCCCAGGTGCTGCTGAACACACACCTGAGATTCTGCTACTGCTTCCAAAACCTGGTCTGGATCCTCCACATTACTTTCACATGGAAAAATGCTGTCTCTGCCACACTCCTCCCCCCTTAGCTTCAACCACCCTGGTGAAGCTACACCATTTTCAGGCGAGCTCTCTGCCTCGTCCACCCCTACCTGTCTCATCCGCCCAGGTACACAGCCTTCCACTACCTTCCAGAGGTCACCCACCTCGCCTTCTTCCTCCTCCCCTAGCTTCACAATAGGGTTGCTTGGAGGAACAGGACATACAAACCTCCAGGAAAGAGCATCGGCATTGAGGTGCCGTTTCCCCGGACAATGCCTCACCTCAAACTTAAATGGCTGCAAAGCCAAAAACCAATGGGTCACACGAGAATTCACCTCTTTGTTTGTATGCATCCACTGTAAGGGTGCATGGTCTGTGACCAACAAAAACTCTCATCCCAATAAATAATACCTTAATGACTCAACTGCCCATTTAATGGCCAAGCACTCCTGCTCCACAGTTGAGTACCTGCGCTCCCTGGGCAATAATTTACGGCTAAGATAGAGGATGGGCTTCTCCTCTCCATCTACCTCTTGGGATAGGACTTCTCCTAATCCTGTACCAGAGGCATCCGTTTGTAACACAAGTCAGGAGCTTGCAAGACAGGTTCAGTACACAATGCTCGTCTTAAATCCTGCCAAGCAGTTTCCACTGGTCTACACCACGTTATCTTGTCTGGGAATTGTTTTTAAGACATTCAGTTAGTGGAGCCGCTCTAGCCGCGAAATCTCGAATGAACCTGCGATAATATCCGACCAAACCGAGAAATGTCCTAAATTGTGATTTACATTTAGGTTTAGACCAGGTGAGGACTGCTTCTACCTTATTAGGCTGAGATTTAACCTGTCCTCTGCCCACAATGTACTCCAAATACTAGGCCTCAATCATACCAATGGCACATTTCTCAGGGTTGGCGGTAAACCCGTGTGCCTGTAGAGACTGTAAAACGGCTTCTACCTTTGGTAGGTGTGACTCCCAGTCAGAGGTGAAAAAAACAATGTCATCTAAATATGCAGTCACATATTCCCTGTGGGGCCGCAGCAACTTATTCATAGCTTTCTGGAAGGTTGCTGGGGCACCACGTAAACCAAATGGGAGCATTTTATATTGGAATAAGCCTTCTGGGGTAAAGAAGGCTGTTTTTGCCTTAGCAGCGTATGTTAATGGAATCTGCCAATAACCTTTTGTCAAATCCAGTGTAGTGAGATATTGACGATTGGCTAAATTTTCTACCAACTCATCAACCCGGGGCATAGGGTAAGAATCAAACCGGGACGCTTGAATTAATTTACGGAAGTCATTGCAGAACCATAAAGCACCTGAAGGCTTCAGTACTAAGACAATTGGATTATTCCACTCACTGGTGGATTCCTCTATAACCCCTAGGCGTAACATCTCTTCCGCCTCCTGCTTTACCGCTGCCCGCTTCGTTTCAGGTATGCGATATGGCCTCTGTTTAATGACCACCCCAGGTGGAGTCACAACATCATGTTGGATGATCTGTGTCTTTCCCGGAATGGCAGAAAACACATCTTGGTAGCGTTTCGCCAAGTTCACCACTTCCCGTTTCTGTTCAGGAGTAAGCGTGACTTCAATGGGTACCTGGCATTCTGAAACTTTTTTAGCTACTAAAGTGGGCCGATTGGCAATTTCCTTCCAGGGTTTTAACAGGTTTACATGGTAGACTTGTACCTCCCTCCTTCTACCCTCCAATCGGACTCTGTAATTGACTGGTCCCACTGCCTCGATGATCTCATAAGGGCCCCGCCATTGTGCATACATCTTGCTTTCTGTGGTGGGCACCAGCACTAACACTTTGTCTCCTGGATTAAAGGACCGGTTGACTGAGGTGACGTCATAACTCTGTTTTTGACATTGTTGGGCCCTTTCCATGTGTTCGTTCAGTAGTGGCGCAATTTGCCTTAGACGGCCGTATAACTGGGCCACAAACTGAACGACGTTAGGGTCCTGGCATGGTTGTTCTTCCCACCCTTCTTTTAAGAGATCTAGAATTCCTCTGGAATGTCTCCCATAGAGGAGCTCAAAGGGACTAAACCCTGTAGAGGATTGGGGTACCTCTCTGACCGCAAACATCAAGTTAGGTAGGAGCAGATCCCAATCTCATTTTTCTTGTGACACTGCCCTCTTTATCATTTGCTTAAGGGTTTTATTAACTCTTTCTACCAGGCCATCTGTCTGCGGGTGGTACACCGAGGTGGTCGTCCTGTTTATGTTTAGCAACCGACATAAATCTTTCATGAGTTTAGGCACGAAAGGTATACCTTGGTCCGTTAAGACCTCTTTCGGTATTCCTAAGCGGGTATACATGGTTAGTAAATACAATGGTAATGTGGTCACAATAGGTGCGCTAGAAAACAGTGTGCAGCCCGACAGTCGTACCCACAACAGAGGATTTCCCGTCACCTCCACCACAAGTCAATATATACAGAAAAAATGGGGTAAACTTATCTGGCGCTACTGTTGACCGGATTTCCTTTATCACTAATTCTCCGGATTGTGTGGTTTGTTCATATCATATCCACCCAAAAGCAAAAATGGAATTGGATATAGTGATGTACAGTTTTTTTATTATATAACACTGTTTGTATATATAAAAGTTTGGCGTATTGCAATGTCACAATAAAATATCACATAAAAGCTTCACACATAACAAACAATGACAAATATCAGCCTTATTGTCTGTGATATATATGAAATTACCAGAGGCGGCGAACTGACAAAGCAGTTCAGTCACAGCATGTGTAATGTGAGTCCCGGGCTCCCACCGATCTTATACGCACGCTGGAACAGCTTATCTGGGTTTCACTGGTCACAGTCAGGTCCAGCTCTCCAAACTGTCAATGTCCCTGCATCCAACGCGTTTCCACCCCTACACTGGGGTCTTTTTCAAGGAGTTCCAGGATGTATGTGTGAAGCAATCCTATCCACTATTTAAAAGACAGTCATCCAATCGGATTCCTCCTTTCCCAGCTGAAATTGATAGCCTGATGAAAACTACATTTCCCATCATGCTTCTGATGCTCTTCCTATATTCATGCTACTTCCTGTCTATTCACATTACTTTCATGTAGATCTAAAAGTCCAGACTACGGTACCCATGCATCCCACCCCGAGTCTGTTACAAATCCCCTACCTGGAATATGATTTACAGAAAGATTCGTCCATATTCCAGTCTAGATCGTCCCGGAGCTAATTTTCCGAGGCCGTCACGTAATATCCGGTCTGGTTGCCTAGGCAACCTTTATACTTTAGAGTCTGTTATGCCGAATGTGTCCGCGCGCACACACCTGCATGCAAACCTCGGCAAAGGATCACCGTTTCACGATATGGGGCTGCAACTTATTCGCAGACTACCCACGGACAGCGTCATTCCCGTATGTGTCACCATGGCAACAGCACTGGCGGTCCGTAACGTCACATCCGCCCCGGCTGCCATGGTCACCACCTATCGCGGACGTCGCAATGATGGATGTAATATGTTCTATACAATCCAAACAAAATGTTACACCAAACCCACGGACTCAGGTACTTTCTTAAGGGCCGACAGCTGTCATCATCCCAATTGGTTAAGTGCCATCCCAGGTGGACAATTTAGGAGGATTAAGCGAAATTGCTCCAAACCTCAGGGTTATAAGGAAGAAGCATCCCGGATGATGAAAAAATTCACGGCCTCAGGATATGAAGAAATCAATTTAGAAAAAACCATAAACACAGTAGAGGCCATACATAGAGATGATCTACTAATTAATAGAAAGAATATGTCCACCAAGAAGGTCAACCAAGATTGGGCATTCGTAACTGCTTTTAACAGTCAATATAGAAGCCTGGAAGGAATTCTTAACAAACATTGGAGTATACTTAAGGGTGACCCCATTTTAGGAAAAGTGATACCGGAAAAACCGAAATGTATATACAGAAAGGCACCGAACATAGGTTCAAAAATAGTGAGAAGCATGTGTCCACCAAAGAGAATGGGACAAACGGTGAAAACAAAGGGTTTCTTTAGGTGCGGATCCTGTGTAGGATGCAAGAATATAAAAGGAGGGAGTGGTAAATTAACAGAGGTGACCATAAACGGGAAGACATTCAAAATAAATGAATTTATTACATGCAATGTTAAAAACGTTGTTTATGGTATAGAGTGCAACTGTGGGCTCTTCTATATTGGCCGCACATCAAGGGCACTCAAAATCCGCATAGGGGAACACCTACGAAACATAAAAAATGGCTTACAGTCACATGCTTTGTCAGAACACTTCAGACAGAAGCATGGCAGCAATGCATCAGAGATAAAAAGCTTCTTCGGTCTGAAGTGGGTACCAGGACATTGGAGACATAGAAATTTGGCCAGCCAGCTAGCCAAATCCGAAATGCAAATCATTTTTGATTTGGGAACTCTGAAACCCGGTGGCCTCAATAAAGACTTCGAAATAAAGTGGTTTTTATGAAATTAGGTCCATATCCGATAAGAGAGTATGGTGGGCGATTCCTCTTTATACATCCATTTTTAGGGTTAAGGGGGGCTTATTTTTTCTTCGGGGATAGATTGTACATATTGGGAATATGGCATCTATGATGTTAGATATATCTTACATCTAAATCTGTTTTAACTTTCAGTATCCTGATGTATAACCATGGGAATAAATATGATCATTCTAGATCAGGATAATGGATCTGGACTTTAAAGTTAGGACTATGGACATACGACGGATTATATATGACATATGGAATCCCCAGGGGCCGACGAGTGAGAGGTAACATCAGAATTGATGAAGTCTTGGCAGGATCTGCGACAACTTGATCCATGGACAGGATCAGAAAAAATAACATGGACTGATGTAATGGGGGACATTATGTGGGACATTATGTGGGAAATATCATGTATATAAGAATGCATTGGAAAAGGAAGTGATGGGGGAGATCTGAAGGATCACATTATGTCTGACATGTACATGTAGATATATGCCACATAAGAGAGGGCAACCAATTTATTTAATTTATTTTAAAGTTCTATGTAATATAAGAATGCGGAACAATATAGAACATCTGCCCTGCGTCGTTGCCGTAGGGTGGTTGTCATGGCTACCAAAGCGGAAGTGACGTTGCCAACAACCAATGTGATCGTCATGGCAACGCTCGCGGTTATTATCGAATTAACTACAGCATTCACTAAATAATGAACCCCGTTCTACTTGTGTTTAAACAGGATTGTATAGAACATATTACATCCATCATTGCGACGTCCGCGATAGGTGGTGACCATGGCAGCCGGGGCGGATGTGACGTTACGGACCGCCAGTGCTGTTGCCATGGTGACACATACGGGAATGACGCTGTCCGTGGGTAGTCTGCGAATAAGTTGCAGCCCCATATCGTGAAACGGTGATCCTTTGCCGAGGTTTGCATGCAGGTGTGTGCGCGCGGACACATTCGGCATAACAGACTCTAAAGTATAAAGGTTGCCTAGGCAACCAGACCGGATATTACGTGACGGCCTCGGAAAATTAGCTCCGGGACGATCTAGACTGGAATATGGACGAATCTTTCTGTAAATCATATTCCAGGTAGGGGATTTGTAACAGACTCGGGGTGGGATGCATGGGTACCGTAGTCTGGACTTTTAGATCTACATGAAAGTAATGTGAATAGACAGGAAGTAGCATGAATATAGGAAGAGCATCAGAAGCATGATGGGAAATGTAGTTTTCATCAGGCTATCAATTTCAGCTGGGAAAGGAGGAATCCGATTGGATGACTGTCTTTTAAATAGTGGATAGGATTGCTTCACACATACATCCTGGAACTCCTTGAAAAAGACCCCAGTGTAGGGGTGGAAACGCGTTGGATGCAGGGACATTGACAGTTTGGAGAGCTGGACCTGACTGTGACCAGTGAAACCCAGATAAGCTGTTCCAGCGTGCGTATAAGATCGGTGGGAGCCCGGGACTCACATTACACATGCTGTGACTGAACTGCTTTGTCAGTTCGCCGCCTCTGGTAATTTCATATATATCACAGACAATAAGGCTGATATTTGTCATTGTTTGTTATGTGTGAAGCTTTTATGTGATATTTTATTGTGACATTGCAATACGCCAAACTTTTATATATACAAACAGTGTTATATAATAAAAAAACTGTACATCACTATATCCAATTCCATTTTTGCTTTTGGGTGGATATGATATGAACAAACCACACAATCCGGAGAATTAGTGATAAAGGAAATCCGGTCAACAGTAGCGCCAGATAAGTTTACCCCATTTTTTCTGTATATACATGGTTAGTAGTTCTCTGGCAATAGTGCCAGATTTCATATTGCGCAGGGGTATAGCCTCTGGGTACCTGGTGGCATAATCAACTACCACCAATATGTATTGGTGCCCTCGAGCAGATTTTTCCACTGGCCCTATCAGATCCATACCAATCCGCTCAAAAGGTACGGAAATGATAGGGAGGGGTACCAGTGGAGCACTAAACTCTGGCCGTGGGGCTGTCCTCTGGCAGACTGGGCATTCCTGACAATACCTCTTAATGGAAGCATAGATGCCGGGCCAAAAGAACCTTAACTGGATGCGTTGGAGTGTTTTCTCCTCCCCTAGATGGCCACCCCACAAATGCGTATGAGCAGCTTCTAATACCAACCGCTCCAGTTTTCGGGGAACTAAGAGCTGATCTACTCATTTCCCTTGTAAAGTAGTGACACGATATAGCAAATCATTTTCCAAAACAAAATATGGTACACCCCCTGATGGTAACGCATCACCTACCCTGTCGTTAACTACTTTGACAGTCTCAAAGGCATGTACCAAATTGCTGTCATCGTGTTGATCTCTCCCAAAGTTCTGCAGTGATATCTTCTCACCAACTGGGTTCCATTAGGGCCTCGGACTCAGTCTCTTGGGGTGGTTTGAGACCGGCAGCCTCTCTCCCGGATGCTAAACTTTGGTAGTCTCTGGTCTCTGGCTTCTGAGTTTTTTCGGTGGTTGACGGTATGTTGGTAGCATGCCAGCTAACCAGCTCCTGCAACAATGGAAAGTCCTGGCGCAGGATCAGTTGATACGGGAATCTGGAGGTCACCGCCGCTACCACCTTTAATGACCTTCCTTGAATGGTCAGGGGTAAGTAGACACATGGGCACTCCTCCACATCGCCATGGACGCACAACACCCTGACAGGAGGCTGGACCTTGTCAGCTCCCGGAGGAACCACGTTGACCGCGACAATGGTGAGCTCACTGCTGGTATCCACCAGGGCCCAAATCTCCTGGTTGTCCACCTGTACCTACACTCGGAACGGGGAGGACTCTGCTTGGGATACCCCTGCCACTGCCATGCTGACCAACGGCCAAGCTGTTTTCCCCGCACTGCAATCCATCGTCTTGCTCTGTTTTGGGCATTCCCGTCGCACATGACCAGGCTCGCCGCACTCAAAGCACACCAAGGGAGGCGGAGCCTTTGGTTTAACCACTGGGACCTGAGGTCTGGGTTTAGATGGCGGCCCGTAGCTTCACCTGGCTTTATTCTGCTTCCCCAGTGTCAGGTGCCGCTCAATCACCACTGCCAACTCCCCAAATGTCTGGGGGTCAGCCTGAAGGGCCCACTGCTGCCCCGAGCGGTCTAACACCCGCATAGCCTGTTCCAGTGCGACTACCTCCACAATCTGTACTGCAGAGTTTTTATCTGGCTGCAACCAGGCCCTTGCCAGTCAGGCTAGTTTGGCCAGCTAAATCCTGGGAGGCTCAGAGCCCTCCAGCCGCCAGTCATGGAATTCCTGGGCTTTGCTGGGCCCCGTCACTCCAATCCTATCCAGTATAGCCTTTTTCAGGCCAGGATAGGAGCATGCCTCAGCCACAGTCATGTCCACATATGCCCGCTGTGCGTGCGCTCAAAAGTGCAAAGGAATATCTCTATATCATCCGCTGGGGTAAGCTTCAGTAGCCTTTCCCGCTCTGGCTCAGATTTTTTAAGCGCTTTTAACTCATCGCAAAACATTTGAATTTGAGTTTGCTGTCTTTCAGCCTGGGTTCGTTGCCCCTGATGCAACATCTGAATCTGGGTTTGTTGCCCCTCATGTAACATTTGAATCTGGGTTTGTTGCCCAGCTGCAAGTTCAGCAAATTGTTTTAGTAATTTCTCCATATTGCCCTGCGTGGCCCATTTAAGGACAAATCTAGGAGGTTTAATATAATGTGCCAGGCTTATCAAACAGTCCATGCCGACACCCGCCTGCTTTGCTGGCTTATTTAACACATAACAGCAAACAGTCTGTCTATAACGCTATGGCCCTTTAAGGTTGACACTTGCACTGCATAACCAGAGAGGAAGAAAAGAAAAGGGAAAAACTTGCAGTTTAAACACTGGTATGCTTACCAACAGTTTCTGCTATACACCGTGTCCTTGCTCGCATTTTCCACCACTTGTGACAAGGATCACAAACACGGGGACTCAGATGAACACTTTCGGTGTTTATTTTGAACAGCAGGTCAGCACATAGCAAGTTACATCCATATGCAGTCAGTATTACAGGCAGTAGCATACAGGCACTTGTAGCATAGCAGACTCTTGATAGGCTCCAGTGGTCCCTAGTCTAACCCACACAACCCAGCCTATCATTTAGGTAGCTATTCCACTGTCAAGAGCAAGGGGACTCTGCCCTGGAAGCCCTTACATCAGGAAATCCCAGGTGCTACTACTGCTTTCAAAACCTGGTCTGGATCCTCCACATTACTTTCAAATGCTGTCTCTGTCACAATATATACATATATATATGAAACCTTGATGCACCTAGCCCGCCAGGGTATAAAATATAGTGATAGCAAGGGGATCCGGTCTCTAGGTCGACAATGTTTAGGTCGACCACTATTGGTTGACAGTAACTAGGTCGACATGTTCTAGGCCGAAATGTGCTTTTCACATTTTTTTTTCTTTCTTTTTTTTGAACTTTTTCATACTTAACGATCCACCTGGACTACGATTGGGAATAGTAACCTGTGCAGAGCACAGCGGCAGCGGAGCGAGGTACCTTACCCGAAACATGCCGAGCGAAGCGAGCCATGCGAGGGGACACGGTGCATTAATTGGGGTTCACGGTCACTGTACGGAGAAAACGACAACAAAAAAACTCATGTCGATCGACCCTTTGACCTGTCGACCTAAAACATGTTGACCTAGACACCCTGTCGACCTTGAGAACCCTTCGACCTATTTACTGTCAACCAATAGTGGTCGACCTAAACACAGTCGACCCTACGCTCCACACCCAATAACAAGTAGTGTGATACACGAGAATGAAATCCACACAGCAGCTACAGGCACACTCAGTCACAGGTACAATGCAGAAGTTATTACAGATGAACAATAAAACTGCACTGGACTGGTAAAACTACATATAGATATGTATGAATATAGATATAACAATGCACAGTAGATACTGGATGTATATCACAGAATACTTGTACTAAATATTCAGATACAGAAGCGGTACACTTGTTCTTAACTAACACAGTCTAAATGACATGTAGAATGCTTAAGTGTCTGTAAATGCACAGCGCTGATGAGACAGGCGGCTTTACGGAGGAGACAGTGCCCTGCAGTTCCGGAGATCAGCCCCGCTACTTGTGTAAAGATTGCACCAAAATCTCCTCAGGGAGTGAGGGAGAGTGAAATGCAGCTCCAGGGTGGGAACACCAGCAGTAGATGGCGCCCGGAGCTGGAGGAGGGGCTACAAGTCAGCGCCTTATCCCCTATGCTAGTCCTCACCACCGGGTACTGTGGAGCCTATGTAAAACGGAATTTAGTAAATCCGACATGTGCTCCCTGCCCTGGTGGATATAGTGGGGTCCCTGTGCAGTACAGTGTCCATGCCAGCAGCGCGGTCCGTGTCCTGCCGGACCACGATTTACCGGCGGGTCCCACCTGGGGGACCCTTTTACCTCCTCCCTGCCGTGCAGCCACGCGATCCTGGAGAGCATCAGCGGTGGTGTGCCTGATGACCCGTGCGCCTCCGCTGCAAGTACCCGGGAACCCGTCCGTGGGAGTATGCAGCGCTGCTGGAGAGGTGATGGAGCCGCAGCACAGTATATCAGAGTGACATATAAAGTGCTGCGGCCCTTGAAGTCTTCATAAAAAGCTCTTTTCAGGGCTGCCTAGCGCAGCCCCACCTGTTAGTTGACCTGCTCTGCAGGCACCAACTTAAAAACTAAGCTCCAGTGCCTGGAGGCGGGGTTATAGAGGAGGCAGTGCAGTGCATCCTGGGAACAGTCAAAGCTTTAGCTTGTTGGTGCCTTGGATCAAGATCCAACCCCAATGTATTCCCTGTGGAATTCCAGTGTACGCCACTGCAGAAATTGATTTAATGATAATATATTTTGAAGGGACGTGGAAATAATGAAGTGGGACCCCAAATTGTATAAATGATGGGTTCCTGGGACAAACATAATTTTTGTCTCAGCATGATCACTGAATACTATGTATCCCCCGAATGTATGTAGAAGGGCCCGCAGCAGAAATCTCTGATGCCTGCTGTGATCCCTCCAATGTCACCCACAGCCACATCCCCATAGGTTTCTATAGGGGATGTGATGCTGCTCGATGTATCTATATAGACCGCCACATTGCGGTAGTACATTGTCGCCTATGGGCTATACAGCGTGGGATGTAGTTCCAGCAAGGTTTCCCCGAAACTCTCCGCTGGAAATGGCCCCTGTGCACGACTGTGAGGCTAACGCGAATGCGCAGAGGCCCAGTCACCTTACTTGGCCCATCGCAGGGACAGGTTCTTTTTGGAACCCATGTTCCTGCTTGTGCTGGATGTTACATCCTGCCGATAGGATCGCATATTGCAATGAGATCATGGGCGGTAAAGGTCCATACACACTTAACGATAAAATGAGCGACGTCGCTCATTTTCCCCCTCCTTGAGCGACGTCGCTCATTTTCCCCCTCCTTGAGCGACGTCGCTCATTTTCCCCTTCCTTGAGCGACGTCGCTCATTTTCCCCCTCCTTGAGCGACGTTGCTCATTTTATTGTCAAGTGTGTATGCCGCCAGCGATGACCGATGGGTCGGCAACAATCGTCGCTGTCGGTAGGGCATGCATGAAGGATGTGGACTGTCGTCCAAGACCTTCATGCAGGGCTGGCGGGGGCGTGACGTCACTGAGCGATATGAGCGGTCATATCGCTCAGTGCGTACAGGCGGCCGCCGACCGGCTGGCCGGGGAGGGGGAAACATTAGACGATGTCGCTCACAGAGCGACATCGTCTAATGTGTATGGGCCTTAAGATCCCACACAGATGGTATGCAGTATGTGATCCTTAAAATGCCCCCCCATACTCCTGTATTATTAGGGAAGTACGGATGGTGTAATGGTTAGCATTACTGCCTCACAGCACTGAGGTCATGGGCTCGATTCCCACCATGGCCCTAACTGTGTGGAGTTTGTATAGTCTCCCCGTACTTGCGTGGGTTTCCTCCAGGTACCAAAAAATATACTGGTAGGTTAATTGGCTCCTAACAAAAATTAACTGTAGCGTGAATGTGTGGGTACACAGGGACGGATTAAGGTATGTGGGGGCGCCTGGGCAACAAATTTGTGGGGGCCCCTGTAGATAAAA
The DNA here is from genome assembly GCF_028390025.1 of Pseudophryne corroboree. Taxonomy (NCBI): domain Eukaryota; kingdom Metazoa; phylum Chordata; class Amphibia; order Anura; family Myobatrachidae; genus Pseudophryne; species Pseudophryne corroboree. The sequence continues at coordinate 764,519,732 of NC_086446.1, forward strand.
GTATTTTTCAAGCTATCAGAGAGTGACAGATTTCCCTATAATATATAAAGGCAAACGTAGGATATATATATATATATATATATATATATATATATATACTGCAATGTTGGGTCTGGCATTCCTCGTCCCTCCTGGGTATCTGCACCGGTGCCCTTCTTTAGCAATGGTAGCTCAATATATTTGGTGGAAAAGGTATATATAACAAGTATATATATATAGGCGCTGTTATGAGTGTGTTTTTCTTAGCAGCTGAATAAATAGGGGTAGTCAAACCCTTTAAATAACAAGAGAAAAGATGTAAATACAGCGCTATTTGACACAATATATATTAAAATAAAAATAAGTATTTAATAATAAATTGTTTTTTTATATATAAAACAGTAAAATATAATAAAATTAAGGCAGTTATGTTTACACCTGTAACACAATATGTCACAAAAAGCCTGGTGGACTTAGAATTTGTAAATACTGACACTAACTGGTATGTTATGCACACATCAACATATTTTTTGACCAGCAAATAAACAGTCATGTATATGGACCAAATGAATAATAGTTCATCCGAGTAGATGTTGTTACCACATCTGTGTTCCGTTTAAAGAGGCTCCCATATAGTGCAAAGTCCGTATGGCAACGGCGACAATTGTTTGGGTCCTGGTTCACAGTTCACTCGGAACTCCGTGTTCCATTGGATGGACTCTCCTATGGAAATGGTAGGCAAAAGGCAATGCCTGTAGGGGTCCTGGTTCACGGAGATGAAAAGGTACAGGGTCCTGACTGTAAATGGTGGTTTGATGAAAGTGCAGGTCAGCAAATGTCCACACAGGTCTTGGCCTAACGCGTTTCGCTGCTCCAGGCAACTTTTTCAAAGGTGATGTGACATTGAGAGTGGTCACCCTGTGAGGCTATTTGTGATATTTGGATTAGGGTTTCTTCTCCATGTCCAGGTCTTCCTGGACATGGAGAAGAAACCCTAATCCAAATATCACAAATAGCCTCACAGGGTGACCACTCTCAATGTCACATCACCTTTGAAAAAGTTGCCTGGAGCAGCGAAACGCGTTAGGCCAAGACCTGTGTGGACATTTGCTGACCTGCACTTTCATCAAACCACCATTTACAGTCAGGACCCTGTACCTTTTCATCTCCGTGAACCAGGACCCCTACAGGCATTGCCTTTTGCCTACCATTTCCATAGGAGAGTCCATCCAATGGAACACGGAGTTCCGAGTGAACTGTGAACCAGGACCCAAACAATTGTCGCCGTTGCCATACGGACTTTGCACTATATGGGAGCCTCTTTAAACGGAACACAGATGTGGTAACAACATCCACTTGGATGAACTATTATTCATTTGGTCCATATACATGACTGTTTATTTGCTGGTCAAAAAATATGTTGATGTGTGTGAAAGGGATTTTAACCCTTTTGTGTGCCCCCTCGATGTGATCATCTCTTTGGTACCAGTGAGAGCAGCTCTTAACCCCATGCAGACAACACACAGTTGAGGGTTAAGAATCACTCTACTTTATTATAAGGTTAACAAAGGTTTATAAAGACAACGTACATGGGTGTAACTGACATGTGTTACACTCTTATTGGCTCGTTAGTAGTTACTAGGCAGAATACAGAAATAGTGCATCAGGTGGATTTCCATATATGGGTTTTCTGCAAGGTCTCAAACCTCTGGGAAAGTTGGTAACAGAAGTAGAAATAGAGATAACAGGTTTGGTCTGGAATGTAACTCTCCCTGAAAAGGAGACACAGACAAGCCTTGTATTGTATGAACAGATAAGGGTACCCTGTACAGAGTGGTACGTATCTTTTCAAACACATAACAGTTCATATAGCATATTTAACCCTTCAATCCCCTCTTAGAATCATATATTTATATAACATGATTCTTTTTCATGGAGCTTTTTATTTCTATATTCAGTTAGGTATTGCTTATAGGCTGCAGGGGAGTTAGGAGGGATTGTAAGGACGGCTTCATACATAAGCGAGTTTTCAATACCTTTTGTGGCGAGTTTTCTGCAGCAGGGTATAATGCAAAAGAAAACAACACAAAAAATTGCTATCACAATCAATATGTAGATTCCTAGTTGAACAAGACCCTGTTTCCAATTTTCAAACCAACCAAAGTATTGGCTCCATGGGTTATCAATACCTGAATTCCTTTTTTTAGCTCTATGGATAAATCATCTAGTTTTTTTATGGCTAGGGTAACTTTACCATTTGGCCAGTATTGTCACGTATATAGGTACAACACCCTTCTACCTTACTAATGTAAACACAAGTACCACCTTTTTTGCTAGTATCATATCAAGGGCCATTTGGTTTTGGAATGTCATCTGGGAAGTGGCTTCTAGTTGCTCAGAAAGACCCTTAAGAGCATCTTTTGTGTCATTTACAAATCTCTGCTGATTATAGTAGATATAATTGATCCATGCAACATTTCCATTGACAGTTATTATAGGGATTAAGGATTCAAATCCTGCAGCTACTTCATCTCTAGCTTTGAATTCATCTGGCACCCCTCTTGGGACCCCAATTGTGTCAATATAAACATGTGGATCGAAGCTACCTACTGGAGTTTCCCTTTTTCTTCTATGTGTGGGAGCAGTGTTTGAGGTAGGGGAACCTTCATTAGTTTCTGTGTTATTGTATAAACTAAAGAAACAGCTTTCTTGGTCTAAGGGGATATTTAGAGGGACTGTTCCCAGATGGGGTCTGGATTTACCATATACATAACAATTAGTCATATTATGTTTCTTGGCATTATAGCTCATCCATTCTACCCAAAGATTAATATCTGAAAACCCAGTTTCAATGGCCATAGTGTCTTCAAAAGTGGGGTTGTCTATAGCAATCATTTCCTGGAAGGTGGTTATATGAGGTCTCAAGAGGTTGGGGCGTGGTTTAGGGGACTTGAGCTGGGCATACTTTTCATTGTTAAACATATCCTGTAACAAGAATTGTGTAAGGGATGGATTTATAAAAAAGGATTCACCCAGGACATAGGTGCCTGCATCAGTAGACTGGGGATGTCTTATGCTTAATATGAATTTACTATCACATCTGTTTTGTCTATAAAGGGTAAGACGGGTAAGCAGGGACTCACCATGTTTGTCTTTACTTGAGAGAGCCTCCTTGGGCTGGTATCCATAACTATGACCAGAATTCCATCCCACTGATCCCTAATATGCACATTTATTTCCCCAATATTTACTAGTAACACAAATATAAGCTTCATTGGGGGTATTACGTGTTCCATACTGGTCACATCCCCATTCATAATGTTTTCTGAGGCATGGGCCAAAATTGCAAAAGTCTATTTTATAAGTAGCAACCTCAGTGTTGGAGGAGTTGTACCAGAATGTGTAAATGCCAGAGTTTTGTGTAATGTCTACTTCAGCTGTAGCTTGGCAAGTGAGGACCATTAGGATTGTCAACATAGTCCCCTGGCCATAGGTAGGCATCTTGTTCTTTTTCTGCATCGTCTGCTTCTCCATGTTGGAGGTCAGGGCTGTCTGCCCCGGTTAGTACCTCGCTGGAATCTCCTCGACTTGCTTCGCGGTTTGGGCTGGGTATCTTCTTTACTCGGGATGCGTGTATCCACGTGGGCCCGTCTTCAGTAAGGACAGCCGTCCTGGTCACTGCCACGACTTCAGTTTCTGGACCATAGGTGAAATCCCCTGGACCTTTATTCCTCGGGAGCACTTTCACAACGACTTTGTCTCCGACTTGAAAAGGATGTGTTGATTCCTGTGGGTTAGAAGGATTTTTACAAACAACCTTGTGTTCAATTTCATCTAGTTTCGTTATAAGGGACCTAACATATTCTTCCTTTATAAGTTCTAAATCACCTTCCTGTACTATTAATGGTTTCTTAGCCCAAGGTGTGGGAAAGGCCTACCCATAAGTATTTCAAAGGGTGAATAACCTAGGGTCTTTTGTGGGGTCATTCTGATTTCTGCTAAGATAATGGGAAGGACCTGTTTCCATTTGTGGAAGGTACCTCCTGTGGCCTTCCTAAGTTTGTCCTACCCCATGGTAGTGAGCAATGAACAAAGGGGCACTTGTTTGGGGTATACAAGGTTTCCCCTCTTTGCAGATTAATCCTGATTTGGGATTTTTCTGCAATACAGGATATATCCAGTCATCCAAATCCTTGTTGGAGGTTGTGGCCTGTAGTTCCGTGATAAGATATTGATCATTAATGGCAGGGGGGGTCATGACAGTCATATGGGACTGGGCAATGGGTTGTAGAGCTGCTTCTTTGGCAGTTCTGTCAGCAAGGGCATTTCCTTCTGATATGTCGTCCTTGCCACCAGTATGGGCCCTACAGTGCAAAATTGCAATGTCAGAGGGCAGTGTGATGGCATGGAGGAGGTTTGTGATAAGTTGTGCATGGGAAATGCCTTTTCCATCGGCTCCTACAAAGCCTCTTCTTGCCCAAATAACTTCATGGTCGTGGACAACGCCATGGGCATATTTGGAGTCTGTGTAAATTGTAACGGGTTTGTTTTGGTACATGTGGCAGGCTCTGATAAGGGCTATGAGCTCTGCAGCCTGTGCCGATTGGTAAGGTATGGGCTTTGCTTCAAGAATGTCATTGGGCAGGCGCACAACGGCATAACCTGCTTGGTATGTGGAGTCATTTGGTCTGCTACAGGAGCCATCAACAAAGACATTGTCCGAACCGGGTATTGGCACAGGGGACATGTCTAATCTCGGGGAGGTCTCTGATTCTATTGATGCTGAGCAGTCATGGTCGTCAGGTATGTCATCTTGGGGACCCTTTTGTCCTAGGAGTGCATTAAGAATGGGTGCTGGGCCTGATGACGTGTTTGCATATTTGATGATGAGGGATGGGTTGCTTTGCAATAGGACCTCATACCCACTAAGGCGTTGGGCCGACATATGCTGTGTATGCAAGCCGTTAAGTATTGCTACTACATCATGCGTTGTGTGTAGAATTGTTGTGTGACCTAAGGTGAGTGTAGTTGCCATCTCAGCCACCATTGCACAAGCTGCCAGTGCTCTGAGGCAGGCAGGCATACCTTGGACCGACACAGGAATGCCACAGGGCGCAGTTTGCCTCCATGTGAGTTAGTACCCCCGCCATGGTTTTACAGTTGTCCCTTGCATATAAATGAAACGGCAGTACAGTTTGGGAGGCTCTGTGCCGGACTTTTTACCAACATACATTTTAGACTTTCATATGCAGTTAACATTTCTTGTGACCATTGAATCTGTTTAGGTTTGTTATTGAGAGTGGCTTGTCTCAAGATATTGTCATAGTAGGAACAATCAGATATCCACTGTCTGCAGTAATTAATCATGCCCAGAAAGGATAACATTTCCTTCTGAGTAGTTGGGGTGACCAGGCCCAATACAGACTGAATGCGTTGTGGACTGATTTTCCTTTCTCCCTCTGTGAGTACAAAACCCAAATAATCGACATGCTTTTTACACCATTGCATTTTTGTTTTAGACACCTTGTGTCCACATTCACAGAGCCAGTTTAACAGTGATATACCATCCTGTCGGCAGGCCTCCTCCGTTTGACTACAGAGAAGCAGAATATCTGCATACTGTAGCAGGACAGAACCATAGGGGGGGTGCCAGGGAGCCAATATGGCTTGGAGTACAATGCTATACACAACAGGTGAATAAACATACCTGTGGTAATCTGCACCATGTTAACTGCTTGCCCTCAAAAGTAAAAGCAAAAAGTAACTGTGTTTGGGGGTCCACTGGTATGCTGAGAAATGCATTTTTTAAATTAATCACTGAAAAAAATGCAGCATCTACAGGGATGGCTGAGAGGAGTGAGTTTACATCAGGTACAATTGGTGCAATGGGAACAATTAGCTGATTAATTGCTCTAAGATCTTGCACAAACCTTATAGTCCCATCTACTTTTGCTACAGGGTTAACTGGTGTGCAGTATGGGGATACTACATGTCTAAGAATGCCTTGCTCTAAAAATTACTGTACCATAGGTCTAAGACCTTCTATTTTTTCTTTTAAACAATGGATATTGTTTCTGGTAAAGGGGTGTACATCAGGTTTCAGTGTGGCCTTGTAGGGGGTACAAGATATTAGGCCAGTGTCATAGGGCCCCTCTGGAACCTATTGTCTTGGGGTGGGCGGAAAGACCTATTTGGCTTTCCCGGGGGGTTCTGGTAGTTATGTGAGGGTATAGTACTGACAGATTTCCTCATTTCAAAACAACCTGCTGCTTCTTTCTCATATAAATGTTTTTCAAAATCTTTAAAATTATCAGAGGTCCAACTGGAAACACTCTGTTTTACAGTTAATGACACTGTTGGCAACAAGTTGTTTATAAATGTAGAAATGAGTAAGTTGTCGGTATTAACTAGGGTGAGACCTGCCTCCTCTGACCAACACTTTTAAATCACTTCCCATTCTCACTAGGTTTCTGTTTGCAAGCTAGTGCTGCTGGGAGAGACGAGCAGCACATTCCTTGCAGGTCTCTCCCGGGAGGGGAGGGGGGTATTCAGTCTCTTTACTCTGATCTGATCCCATATTACCAATAAGTAACTAACGTGTCTAAACTGAATTAATAACAATCTTTATCATAAAAAAAACCATAGATTGTTCCAAACACAGTGTCATATAGTGCGTGTACACTTACCACCCACGCAATATATTTCTAAAAGAATTCACAAATAACAGGGAAGGGGAGCAATAGTCTATGTATGCATTCAGCTGATCTGATCATAAATCATTGGTAACATGTGGGATTACACATTCCCTACACAAACTACCAGAGACAGAACAGAGAAGATAAGGAATAACAGCACAACTTGTGATACCAAATGTACGTACACTTACCACCCGTACAATTAATATCTCTGCAATTGTGGACAATGTTATTTGTTACAAATCAACTTTCAAATGTACTTAAAATCACTGTAAACAACAATGTCCTCTGAGACTCAGCGCCCGTGCACTTACCACCCATTCACTGAGTGTCCTTAATAGAAAAAATTACAATATGAGTACTTATAAGACAAACATACAAACATTTAGGTGATCAAATCGAGGAGGCGTTGTTATTTGGATTTCTGGTCCATCTATGGTATCCCGGATACCTGTGCCTTTTAAAGATTATATGGACCCCTGGTCCTTGTATTGGTATCCCTGATACCTTTGCCTTTAAAGATTGGTATCCCTGATACCTTTTTGTGGCGCCCGGCGCCTTTAAGAAAACAAGTTTCTTTTCTGCCAAGTCCCGGACTTGGATTGTATTTTTGGTCACGTGTTCCCGGAACACGGAATGAGTTCAGATCTAGTAGTAATCGCAATCCCTGAACGGAAAAGACAGACAATAAAATTCTCTATCTTACCGGGCAGGGGACGATCGCCTAGATCCCGGACCTAGCCCCCAGCTGAAAGGGATTTTAACCCTTTTGTGTGCCCCCTCAATGTGATCATCTCTTTGGTACCAGTGAGAGCAGCACTTAACCCCATGCAGACAACACACAGTTGAGGGTTAAGAATCACTCTACTTTATTATAAGGTTAACAAAGGTTTATAAAGACAACGTACATGGGTGTAACTGACATGTGTTACACTCTTATTGGCTCGTTAGTAGTTACTAGGCAGAATACAGAAATAGTGCATCAGGTGGATTTCCATATATGGGTTTTCTGCAAGGTCTCAAACCTCTGGGAAAGTTGGTAACAGAAGTAGAAATAGAGATAACAGGTTTGGTCTGGAATGTAACTCTCCCTGAAAAGGAGACACAGACAAGCCTTGTATTGTATGAACAGATAAGGGTACCCTGTACAGAGTGGTACGTATCTTTTCAAACACATAACAGTTCATATAGCATATTTAACCCTTCAGTGTGCATAACATACCAGTTAGTGTCAGTATTTACAAATTCTAAGTCCACCAGGCTTTTTGTGACATATTGTGTTACAGGTGTAAACATAACTGCCTTAATTTTATTATATTTTACTGTTTTATATATAAAAAAACAATTTATTATTAAATACTTATTTTTATTTTAATATATATTGTGTCAAATAGCGCTGTATTTACATCTTTTCTCGTAGCTCAATATATACATGGTAGAAGGCGGCACTCGGAGACTTGCATATATTCAAAAAGACGTTAATCTCCTCCTCTAATAACAAAGTATACGCGGTACTAGGAACCCCCCCTGCGTGCATGTATATATATATATTTATATTTCTCTTACGTCCGAGAGGATGCTGGGGACTCCGTAAGGACCATAGGGATAGAGGGGCTCCGCAGGAGACATGGGCACTTTAAGAAAGACTTTAGGTCTGGGTGTGCACTGGCTCCTCCCTCTATGCCCCTCCTCCAGACCTCAGTTTACTACTGTGCCCAGAGGAGACTGGGTGCATTTCAGGGAGCTCTCCTGAGTTTCCTGACAGAAAGTATATTTGTTAGGTTTTTTATTTTCAGGGAGCCTGCTGGCAACAGACTCCCTGCATCGAGGGACTGAGGGGAGAGAAGCAGACCTACTTCTGTGAGTTGAAAGGCTCTGCTTCTTAGGCTACTGGACACCATTAGCTCCAGAGGGATCGGTACGCAGGTCTCACCCTCGCCGTCCGTCCCAGAGCCGCGCCACCGTCCTCCGCGCAGAGCCGGAAGATAGAAGCCGGGTGAGTATGAGAAGAAAAGAAGACTTCAGAGGCGGCAGAAGACTTCATGATCTTCACTGAGGTAACGCACAGCAGTAACACTGTGCACCATTGCTCCCATACACCTCACACACGGCAGTCACTGTAAGGGTACAGGGCGAAGGGGGGGGCGCCCTGGGCAGCATATGAACCTCTCTTTGGCAAAAACATATATGTATACAGCTGGCCACTGTATATATAGAAGAGCCCCCGCCAATTTCTAGTGTATTTGAGAGGGACAGAAGCCCGCCGCCGAGGGGGCGGGGCTTCTGCCTCAGCACTCACCAGCACCATTTTCTCCACAGCACAGCTGAGAGGAAGCTCCCCGGACTCTCCCCTGCTTATACCACAGTGAAAGAGGGTTTTAAAGAAGAGGGGGGGCACATAATTAGGCACATATATACATATATACACAGCGCTACTGGGTAAACATATGTTTATTGTGTTTTTTCCTGGGTCATATAGCTCTGGGGTGTGTGCTGGCATACTCTCTCTCTGTCTCTCCAAAGGGCCTGTGGGGGAACTGTCTTCAGATAAGAGGATTCCTAGAGTGTGTGGTGTCGGCACGCGTGTGTCGACATGTCTGAGGTAGAAGGCTCTCCTAGAGAGGACGGGGAGCAAATGAATGTGGTGTCTCTGTCGACACCTGACTGAATGGATATGTGGAATGTTTTAAGTGCTAATGTAAATTTATTGCACAAAAGATTAGACAAAGCTGAAGCTAGGGTACAGCCAGGGAGTCAACTCATGTCTGTCCCTATGTCGCAGGGACCTTCGGGGTCTCAAAAGCGCCCACTATCCCAAATAATAGACACAGATACCGACACGGATTCTGACTCCAGTGTCGACTACGATGATGCAAAATTACAGCCAAAATTGGCTAAATGTATTCGATATATGATTATTGCAATAAAAGATGTTTTGCATATCACAGAGGAACCCCCTGTCCCTGACACGAGGGTACACATGTATAAGGGAAAGAAACCTGAGGTAACCTTTCCCCCCTCACACGAGTTGAATGAATTATGTGAAAAAGCTTGGGAATCTCCAGACAAAAAACTGCAGATTCCCAAATGGATTCTTATGGCGTATCATTTCCCGCCAACGGACAGGATACGGTGGGAATCCTCCCCTAGGGTGGACAAAGCATTGACACGCTTATCCAAAAAGGTAGTGCTGCCATCCCAAGATACGGCTACCCTCAGGGATCCTGCTGACCGCAAGCAGGAGGTTACCTTGAAGTCCAATTACATACATTCTGGTACCTTACTCAGACCGGCAATTGCGTCGAGCTGGGTTTGTAGCACTGTAGCATCATGGACAGATACCTTATCAGCGGAAATTGAGACCCTAGATAAGGATACCATTTTATTGACCCTAGGGTATATAAAAGATGCTGTCTTATATATGAGAGATGCTCAAAGACGCTATGTCGATTTCTGCTAGACGAGTCCTATGGACCCGGCAATGGACAGGTGATGCCGACTCAAAGAGGCATATGGAGGTTTTACCTTACAGGGGTGAGGAATTGTTTGGGGAAGGTCTCTCGGACCTGGTCTCCACAGCTACAGGTAAATCTAATTTTTTGCCTTATATTCCCTCACAGCCTAAGAAAGCACAACATTACCAAATGCAGTCCTTTCGATCACAAAGAAACAAGAAAGTACGAGGTGCGTCCTTTCTTGCCAGAGGTAAGGGCAGAAGGAAAATGCTGCAAAACACAGCTAGTTCCCAGGAACAGAAGTCCTCCCCGGCCTCTGCAAAATCCACTGCATGACGCTGGGGCTCCGCTAAAGGAGTCCGCCCCAGTGGGGGCACGTCTTCGAATTTTCAGCCATATCTGGGTTCACTCGCAGGTGGATCCCTGGGCAATAGAAATTGTTTCTCAGGGTTACAAGCTGGAATTCGAAGAGGTGCCTCCTCACCGGTTTTTCAAATCGGCCCTGCCAGCTTCTCCCCAGGAAGGGGAGATAGTGTTAAATGCAATTCACAAATTGTATCTTCAACAGGTGGTGGTCAAGGTTCCCCTGCTTTAACAAGGAAGGGGATATTACTCAACCCTGTTTGTAGTCCCGAAACCGGACGGTTCGGTCAGACCCATATTACATTTAAAATCCCTGAACCTATAATTGAAAAGGTTCAAGTTCAAGATGGAATCGCTAAGAGCAGTCATCGCCAGCCTGGAAGGGGGGGATTTTATGGTATCTCTGGACATAAAGGATGCATATCTTCATGTTCCCATTTATCCACCTCATCAGGCGTACCTGAGATTTGCGGTACAGGATTGTCATTACCAATTTCAGACGTTGCTGTTTGGGCTTTCCACGGCCCCGAGGATTTTCACCAAGGTAATGGCGGAAATGATGGTGCTCCTGCGCAAGCGAGGTGTCACAATTATCCCGTACTTGGACGATCTCCTCATAAAAGCGAGATCAAGAGAGCAGTTACTGAACAGCGTATCACTTTCACTGAAGGTGTTACAGCAACACGGCTGGATTCTCAATATCCCGAAGTCGCAGTTGGTTCCTTCGACTCGTCTGACTTTCTTGGGCATGATTCTGGATACAGACCAGAAAAGGGTTAATCTTCCGATAGAAAAAGCTCAGGAACTCATGACTGTAGTCAGAAACCTATTGAAACCAAAACAGGTGTCAGTGCATCACTGCACTCGAGTCCTGGGAAAGATGGTGGCATCATACAAAGCCATTCCCTTTGGCAGACTCCATGCGAGGACTTTCCAGTGGGACCTACTGGACAAGTGGTCCGGGTCACTTCTACAGATTCATCAGTTGATCTCCCTGTTCCCCAGGGCCAGGGTATCTCTCATGTGGTGGCTGCAGAGTGCTCACCTTCTAAAAGGCCGCAGGTTCGGCATTCAGGACTGGATCCTGGTGACCACGGACGCGAGCCTCCGAGGTTGGGGAGCAGTCACACAGGGAAGAAACTTCCAAGGTCTTTGGTCAAGTCAAGAGAATTGACTTCACATCAACATCCTGGAATTGAGGGCCATATACATCGCCCTACGTCAAGCGGAGACCTTACTGCGCGACCAACCAGTTCTGATCCAGTCAGACAACATCACCGCAGTGGCTCATGTAAACCGCCAAGGCGGCACAAGGAGCAGAGTGGCAATGGCGGAAGCCACCAGGATTCTTCGCTGGGTGGAAATTCATGTAAGCGCACTGTCAGCAGTGTTCATTCTGGGAGTGGACAACTGGGAAGCAGACTTCCTCAGCAGACACGACCTGCATCCAGGAGAGTGGGGTCTTCATCCGGAAGTCTTCGCACAGATTGCAAGTCGGCGGGGACTACCCCAGATAGACATGATGGCGTCCCGCCTCAACAAAAAGCTACAGAGGTATTGCGCCAGATCAAAAGATCCTTAGGCGGTAGCTGTAGACGCCCTAGTGACACCGTGGGTGTTCCAGTCGGTCTATGTATTTCCTCCTCTTCCTCTCATACCCAAGGTGTTGAAAATAGAAAGAAAGAGAGGAGTGAGAACAATTCTCATTGTTCCAGATTGGCCACGAAGGACCTGGTATCCGGATCTGCAGGAAATGCTCACAGAAGATCCGTGGCCTCTTCCTCTAAGACAGGACCTGTTGCAACAGGGGCCCTGTCTGTTCCAAGACTTACCGCTGCTGCGTTTGACGGCATGGCGGTTGAACGCCGGATCCTAGCAGAAAAAGGCATTTCGGATGAGGTCATTCCTACGCTGATAAAGGCTAGGAAGGACGTGACTTCTAAACATTATCACCGTGTATGGCGAAAATATGTTTCTTGGTGTGAGGCCAGGAATGCTCCTACAGAAGAATTCCATCTGGGCCGTTTCCTTCACTTCCTACAAACTGGAGTGAATTTGGGCCTAAAATTAGGCTCCATTAAGGTTCAGATTTCGGCCCTATCCAATTTCTTTCAAAAATAATTGGCTTCTCTCCCAGAAGTACAGACTTTTGTAAAGGGAGTGCTGCATATTCAGCCTCCTTTTGTACCTCCGGTGGCGCCTTCGGACCTTAACGTGGTGTTGAGTTTCCTTAAGTCGCATTGGTTTGAAATACTTCAAACGGTGGAGTTAAAATATCTCACTTGGAAGGTGGTCATGTTATTAGCCATGGCTTCGGCTAGGCGAGTGTCGGAATTGGCGGTTTTGTCTCCTAAAAGCCCCTATCTGGTTTTCCATATGGATAGAGCGGAATTGCGGACTCGTCCTCAATTCTTGCCTAAGGTGGTGTCTTCTTTTCATATGAACCAACCTATTGTGGTGCCTGTGGCTACACGTGACTTGGAGGATTCCGAGTCTCTTGATGTGGTCAGGGCTTTGAAAATTTACACGGCCAGAATGGCTAGAGTGAGAAAAACAGAAGCACTGTTTGTCCTGTATGCAGCCAACAAGGTTGGTGCCCTGCTTCAAAGCAGGCTATTGCTCGCTGGATCTGTAACACGATTTAGCAGGCACATTCTACGGCAGGATTGCCGTTACCAAAATCGGTCTAGGCCCATTCCACTAGGAAGGTGGGCTCGTCTTGGGCGGCTGCCCGAGGGGTCTCGGCACTACAGCTGTGCCAAGCTGCCACTTGGTCGGGTTCAAACACCTTTGCAAAGTTCTATCAGTTTGAGACCCTGGCTGAGGAGGACCTTGTGTTTGCTCAGTCGGTGCTGCAGAGTCATCCGCACTCTCCCGCCCGTTTGGGAGCTTTGGTATAATCCCCATGGTCCTTACGGAGTTCCCAGCATCCTCTAGGACGTAAGAGAAAATAAGATTTTAAACCTACCGGTAAATCTTTTTCTCATAGTCCGTAGAGGATGCTGGGCGCCCGTCCCAAGTGCGGACTAATTCTGTAGGATTGTATATAGTTTTGCTTACATAAGGGTTATGTTATATTTTTCAGCGGTCTTGGACTGATGCTATGTTGTTTTCATTCTGTTAACTGGTTAGTATATCATAAGTTATACGGTGTGATTGGTGTGGCTGGTACGAATCTTGCCCTTGGATTAACAAAAATCCTTTCCTCGTACTGTCCGTCTCCTCTGGGCACAGTTTCTCTAACTGAGGTCTGGAGGAGGGGCATAGAGGGAGGAGCCAGTGCACACCCAGACCTAAAGTCTTTCTTAAAGTGCCCATGTCTCCTGCGGAGCCCGTCTATCCCTATGGTCCTTACGGAGTCCCCAGCATCCTCTACAGACTATGAGAAAAAGATTTACCGTTAGGTTTAAAATCTTATTATATATATACATATATTAGTGATGAGCGGGTTCGGTTCCTCGGGATCTGAACCCCCCCGAACTTCACCCTTTTTTGCACGGTTCCGAGCAGACTCGGATCCTCCCGCCTTGCTCGGTTAAACCCGAGCGCGCCCGAACATAATCATCCCGCTGTCGTCTTCTCGCGGGATTTGTATTCTATATAAAGAGCCGCGTGTCGCCGCCATTTTCACTTGTGCATTGGAGATGATCGCGAGAGGACGTGGCTGGCGTTCTCTCAGTTTCTGTGTTCAGTGTGCTGCAAATATCTGTGCTCAGTGTGCTGCAAATATCTGTGCTCAGTGTGCTGCAAATATCTGTGCTCAGTGTGCTGCAAATATCTACGTTCTCTGCCTGAAAAACGCTCCATATCTGTGCTCAGTGTGCTGCAAATATCTGTGCTCAGTGTGCTAATTGCTTTATTCTGGGGACTGGGGACCACCAGTATTATATAGTAGGAGGACAGTGCACAGTTTTGCTGACCAGTGACCACCAGTATTATACGTTCTCTGCCTGAAAAACGCTCCATATCTGTGCTGCATTGTAGTATATAGTAGGAGGACAGTGCAGAATTTTGCTGACCACCAGTATATATATATAGCAGTACGGTACAGTAGTCCACTGCTCTACCTACCTCTGTGTCATCAAGTATAGTATCCATCCCTACCTGTGGTGCATTTAAGTTTAGAGCAGTATATATATATAGAAGGAGGACAGTGCATAATTTTTCTCACCACCAGTATATAATATATAGCAGTATGGTACAGTAGGCCACTGCTCTACCTACCTCTGTGTCGTCAAGTATACTATCCCATCCATACTTGTGGTGCATTTAAGTTTTGCACAGTATATATATAGTAGGAGGACAGTGCATAATTTTGCTGACCACCAGTATATAATAAATAGCAGCACGGTACAGTAGGCCACTGCTCTACCTACCTCTGTGTCGTCAAGTATACTATCCATCCATACCTGTGGTGCATTTTCTACCTACCTCTGTGTCGTCAAGTATACTATCCATCCATACCTGTGGTGCATTTAAGTTTTGCGCAGTATATATATAGTAGGAGGACAGTGCATAATTTTGCTGACGACAGTATATAATATATAGCAGTACAGTACAGTAGGCCACTGCTCTACCTACCTATGTTTCATCAAGTATACTATCCATCCATACCTGTGGTGCATTTAAGTTTTGCGCAGTATATATATATAGTAGGAGGACAGTGCATAATTTTGCTGACCACGAGTATATAATATATAGCAGTACGGTACAGTAGGCCACTGCTCTACCTACCTTTGTGTTGTAAAGTATACTATCCCATCCATACCTGTGGTGCATTTAAGTTTTGCGCAGTATATATAGTAGTAGGCCATTGCTATTGATATATTACTGGCATATAATTCCACACATTAAAAAATGGAGAACAAAAATGTGGAGGGTAAAATAGGGAAAGATCAAGATCCACTTCCACCTCGTGCTTGTCACGATCCGGGTATCTGGACGCCATTTCTTATCATTCAGATGTCTCCTGAGGCTGGCTCGGCGTCCCAGGGCCGGATCTCATCTGCGCAGCTGAGGTCCACACTGTACATCTCCCTCCTGTCACTTTACAGCGCTGTCACGAGCGGCACCATGTAAGTCTCAGAATGGCGTCTCCAGTCCTCCGCGGCCTCCGCCGCCGTTCCTGTGCTTCCAGCATGCAGAGTGGTCTGTGTGGCGCTTCATGCCTGCCGCGGCCTCCGCTGTCATCTATGAGGTTCCAGCATGTAAGTTGTCAGTGTGGCGTCTCCTGCCCTCCGTGGCCGCGCCGCCATTATTGCTGAATCTGCACATGTTCCTCTAACTAACATTTCCCTCCAAGTGCTAGCATGGGCGCAGCCATGTTGGATTGCATCACATGTCACAGTTTCCACCAATCCATTGTTCCACAGGAATCTGCATAATTGATCAGCCAATGCCTGCCTAGCTGCAGGTATAAATATCCTGAGCCTGAACCAGAAAATCGTCAGTGCTTCGTTTGTCTAACCTGTTTCCAGTCTCTCTCCAGTGGATGTGTTTCCAGGATTCCAGCTCCTGTCTCCAGCTTCCACTTAGAGACCCGCATCAGCATTTCATCTGCGGTGCAGCCTGACTCTGCAGTCCTTCGTGGCTATCTCAAGTTCCAGTTATAGCTTCCAGCGGTGATCAGCATTTCTTAAAGTGCCGGTTCGCTTCTCAGCATATCTTTACAAACCACCGGTATTATCATTGCATCGCTCTCAAGCTTCATATCATTATTCAGCTGGTTCTACCCAGCATCCACTCCATGTTAACACCTGTCTGGTTCCAACCAGTACTCACAGCATCTACTTCATCTACAGCAGTCCAGCTCTCCAAGGAACATCAGTTGGTGTGATCCTGGATTATTCCCACTACTACAGCCAGGCCTGGTGAGGACTTTCCATCTAGAGGTCTATAAGAACTGTACCCATTCCACCAAAGCCCTGTGGTCATTGCCACCCTATAGTTCTCAGGAACTGTGATATATTACCTGCTAATATTACGTATTTCTTTTATCATTGCTGTGCTGCATGGAGTGTGTTCAATAAACATCATTGACTTTTACCTTGGTTGTCGTGGTCACGCCTTCGGGCAAACTTCCTACGTGTAACTTACATGTCCAGGGGTCTGATACAACCTCCTAGTTTCACTACACCTCAGCCCCTACAACTGAGGCTGCTTCCCGTCAGCTCAGGCCCTCAGTTGTGACAGTAAGCACTGACCAAATGAATCCAGCCGGAGACCAGGATCAAGCGGCCAGGCCGATGCAAGAACTGGCAGCCAGGCTCGAACATCAGGAGGCTGCACAAGGCCACATTATCCGCTGTCTCCAGGATCTCTCTACTCGGCTGGATGGGATCCAGACAACCCTCCGTGGATCTGGCGCGTCCGGTGCGTCCACCACAGCGACATCTGTTGTAACTCCGCCCACTCTACCTATTTCTGCTCCACGTCTTCATCTTCCAACGCCAGCAAAATTTGATGGATCTCCAAGACTCTGCAAGGGATTTCTCAATCAGTGTGAAATTCACTTCGAGCTACAACCTGGCAGTTTCCCCAGTGATCGTACTAAAATTGCCTATATCATTTCTCTTCTCAGTGGCTCAGCCCTTGACTGGGCATCACCTTTGTGGGAGAAGTCCGACACCCTGCTGTCTTCCTATACCGACTTTGTAACGACATTCAGGCGCATCTTCGACGAGCCAGGCCGAGTAACTTCTACTTCCTCTGAGATTCTTTGTTTACGCCAGGGAACGCAAACTGTGGGACAGTATCTTATACAGTTCAAGATCCTGGCGTCCGAACTGGCTTGGAACGACGAGGCCCTGTATGCTGCATTCTGGCATGGCTTATCGGAGCGCTTTAAGGATGAATTAGCTACCAGAGACTTGACTTCTAAGTTGGATGAGCTAATATCTTTATGCACCAAAGTTGATCTGCGGTTTAGAGAAAGAGCAACTGAGCGGGGAAGGTCATCTATTTCAAAATCTTCTGCTCCTCCTCCTCGTCAGCCGTCTCCATCCAAAGATGAGCCCATGCAAATTGGTCGTTCCCGTCTATCTCCTGCTGAGCGACGAAGACGTCTTTCTGAGTCCCTCTGTCTTTACTGTGCAGCTCCGTCTCACGCAATTAATGCCTGTCCCAAACTTCCGGGAAACTTCAAATCCTGTGAAAAAACTACCAAGGTAGGATGGCGCTGACAGGTGTTATAGATCCTCAAGCTGCTGAATAAAAAGGGCTAGTTAGACCCTTAAATAGAAACAGAAAAGGTAAAAACAATTCAGCGCTAGGAACTAGTTAAGTGTATATTAGAAAATTTATTAAGAACGTACGTCATCAATTTCATACATATTGATATATACTGCTGCAACAGGTATTAATAAAAAAATTATATATAAAATATATGGTAAGGGTACCACAATTTGAAAAATAGAGCCAAAATCAACACTGCTAAATTTTGAGAAAAATTCTTGAAATGCTGGGTGTATTGCGAGAAGCCTTATCCTAGGGAAATTTTTGTACGGTGTTACCAGTTCACTGTAGTGAGTCCTCCAGTCGGTTAGCACTCCGTGGAAAAGGAGATCCTCTCACTTGTTTTGGTTGTCCCGTGCTGGTACTGGTAAGGGAATTGGACCATAGCAAGGTCCTGATGTTATTGTCTTCCCAGAAGTTGTCCCTTAGGGATCACCGTTCCCAATAGTCGGATAGCAGGCGAATCTTGTAGTTTGAAAGTCCCAGTCTTATCACCAATGCGTTTCACTGCTGGTGCAGCTTTTTCATCTTCTTCGACACCATTTTTTATCAACTATGGATTCCACCCTAAAGTTCCAGAATTCCAACCGCTTCCAGCAACTTCCGTTCCAGCTGTGGATATCACCTTGCGCCAGTTTTCAGACAACTGGAAGAATGTGCGTGCAGCTTTGCTTAAAGCATCATTTAGATACAAGAAGTTTGCAGATAAGAAGCGTAGGGCAGTTCCAGCTCTCAAGGTGGGTGATCGTGTGTGGTTGTCTACAAAGAATTTGACACTAAGAGTTCCCAGCATGAAATTTGCACCTCGTTACATCGGTCCTTTTCCAAATTGAATAAGTCATCAATCCTGTTGCTTACAGACTTCAGTTACCGCCATCCTTGAAAATTCCTAGGACATTTCATGTTTCCCTTCTGAAACCGATGATTCTGAATCGGTTTCATTCTGCGCTACCTCCGGCTCCTAAAGTCCAGACTCAACGAGGAGTTGAGTATGAAGTTGCCAAGATTCTGGATTCACGTTTCCGCTACGGCCAGTTGCAATATCTTATTGACTGGAAGGGATATGGTCCTGAAGAGCGCTCTTGGACCAATGCTTCAGATGTCCATGCTCCTGCCTTGGTCCGGAATTTCCACTCTAGATTCCCTCAGAAGCCGAAAAAGTGTCCTGGGGCCACTCATAAAGGGGTATCTGGACGGCATTTCTTACCATTCAGATGTCTCCTGAGGCTGGCTCGGCGTCCCAGGGCCGGATCTCATCTGCGCTGCTGAGGTCCACACTGTACATCTCCCTCCTGTCACTTTACAGCGCTGTCACGAGCGGCACCATGTAAGTCTCAGAATGGCATCTCCAGTCCTCCGTGGCCTCCGCCGCCGTTCCTGTGCTTCCAGCATGCAGAGTGGTCTGTGTGGCACTTCATGCCTGCCGCTGCCTCCGCTGTCATCTATGAGGTTCCAGCATGTAAGTTGTCAGTGTGGCGTCTCCTGTCCTCCATGGCCGCGCCGCCATTATTGCTGAATCTGCACATGTTCCTCTAACTAACTTTTCCCTCCAAGTGCTAGCATGGGCGCAGCCATGTTGGATTGTATCACATGTCACAGTTTCCACCAATCCATTGTTCCACAGGAATCTGCATAATTGATCAGCCAATGCCTGCCTAGCTCAGTGATCGCAAAAACGCGCTATGGTGCGTTTTTTACCCGTTTTTGAAGACATGGGACTCCAGTTTACAAAGTGGGAGGGTCCCCGGGGACGCGCTCCTCATTAGCCAATCCCTAAGGGGGATTTGTTTTAACTGACACGCTGGCCTCGGGCTGAATGATATTGAGGAGTTGGAGCCAGTTTCCCCTCCTCTTTGGCGCCTGGCTGCTTGCGGAGGCCGGGTGACTTTGTGTCGGTGAGTGAATAGTGCGGCTGGTGGATGGGTTACGGGGGGGGGGGGGGGGGGGTTGCCACAGCGTCTCTGGGGGGTGGGCAATGTGCAGGGATCGGCGTCCTCCATGATCTAGTGGGTGAGGCTGGGCTTTGTGACTGAGGCTTCCCGCGGTGCCGTCTGAGGCAGTGGCCACGCTGCTGCTCTTGCTTTGAGGTGTTCAACCCCTCGAAGCAAGAGCGGCAGCGTGGCCACTTCCTCAGACGGCACCGCGGGAAGCCTCAGTCACAAAGCCCAGCCTCACCCACTAGATCACGGAGGATGCCGATCCCTGCACGTGTGGTGCGTTTCCTGTACTGTGTCCCTGTGTCCGCTACGGCCCGGGGGGAGGGTGGGGGGGAGAGGAGGAGGACGACGGTGATTACTGCAGTGTGCCTTAGTGCTCTTACCTGGTGCAGTGTGTCTCAGTGCTCTTACCTGGTGCAGTGTGCCTCAGTGCTCTTACCTGGTGCAGTGTGTCTCAGTGCTCTTACCTGGTGCAGTGTGTCTCAGTGCTCTTACCTGGTGCAGTGTGCCTCAGTGCTCTTACCTGGTGCAGTGTGCCTCAGTGCTCTTACCTGGTGCAGTGTGCCTCAGTGCTCTTACCTGGTGCAGTGTGCCTAAGTGCTCTTTCCTGGTGCAGTGTGCCTCAGTGCTCTTACCTGGTGCAGTGTGTCTCAGTGCTCTTACCTGGTGCAGTGTGTCTCAGTGCTCTTACCTGGTGCAGTGTGTCTCAGTGCTCTTACCGGGCGCATTGTGTATAACATGCTCTACCGGGCGCATTGTGTATAACGTGCTTTACTGGGCGCATTGTGTATAACGTGCTTTACCGGGCGCATTGTGTATAACGTGCTCTACCGGGCGAAGTGTGTATAACGCGCTCTAACTGGCGCAGTGTGTATAACGCGCTCTGCCTGGCGCAATGTGTATAACGTGCTCTAACTGGCGCAATGTGTATAACGTGCAATAACTGGAGAAATGTGTATTACGTGCTGTACCTGGTGCAAAGTGTATAACGTGCTGTACCTGGTGCAAAGTGTATAACGTGCTGTACCTGGTGCAAAGTGTATAACGTGCTGTACCTGGTGCAAAGTGTATAACGTGCTGTACCTGGTGCAAAGTGTATAACGTGCTGTACGCTGTACCTGGCGCAAAGTGTATTACGTGCTGTACCTGGCGCAATATGTATAAAGTGCTCTACCTGGCGCAGTGTGCATAGGAGGTTCTACCTGGTGCAATGTGTATAAGCGGCACTACTGTGTGGTGTAATGTGAATTGGTACTATTATGTGGTCACGCCCCTTCCCCACGAAGCCATGCCCTTAAAATTGTGTGGCGCGCCTTCGGCGCGCATTGCCTATACTTTGCAGTCTGGGAGGTGGGACACCAATTCACTTCCTGCCTAAGGGCACCAAAATGTCTAGTTACACCTCTGGTGCAGGGTGTCCTGCATGCTACACAGCCCAGCAGCATTGTCGCCCCATCCTCCCCACCTTGCAACACTTTTGTAGTGTCCAAACAAGATTAAGTTTAAAAGAACCTTCCAATGGGACCCAGAAAAAGACCGGTAGGACCCCAATTTTCAAAAGTGAGGGGTCCCTGGGACCCACTTTTTTTTGGGCTCAGCGCGATCACTGCTAGCTGCAGGTATAAATATCCTGAGCCTGAACCAGGAAATCGTCAGTGCTTTGTTTGTCTAACCTATTTCCAGTCTCTCTCCAGTGGATGTGTTTCCAGGATTCCAGCTCCTGTCCCCAGCTTCCACTTAGAGACCCGCATCAGCATTTCATCTGCGGTGCAGCCTGACTCTGCAGTCCTTAGTGGCTATCTCAAGTTCCAGTTATAGCTTCCAGCGGTGATCAGCATTTCTTAAAGTGCCGGTGCGCTTCTCAGCATATCTTTACAAACCACCGGTAATATCATTGCATCGCTCTCAAGCTTCATATCATTATTCAGCTGGTTCTACCCAGCATCCACTCCATGTTAACACCTGTCTGGTTCCAACCAGTACTCACAGCATCTACTTCATCTACAGCAGTCCAGCTCTCCAAGGAACATCAGTTGGTGTGATCCTGGGTTATTCCCACTACTACAGCCAGGCCTGGTGAGGACTTTCCATCTAGAGGTCTATAAGAACTGTACCCATTCCACCAGAGCCCTGTGGTCATTGCCACCCTGTAGTTCTCAGGAACTGTGATATATTACCTGCTAATGTTACGTATTTCTTTTATCATTGCTGTGCTGCATGGAGTGTGTTCAATAAACATCATTGACTTTTACCTTGGTTGTCGTGGTCACGCCTTCGGGCAAACTTCCTACGTGTAACTTACATGTCCAGGGGTCTGATACAACCTCCTAGGTTTCACTACACCTCAGCCCCTACAACTGAGGCTGCCTCCCGTCAGCTCAGGCCCTCAGTTGTGACAGTGCTGAAGCTGCTGCCACTAGTCATGTCCGAGACGATGAAATGTCATCAACGTCGTCTGCCAAGGCCGATGCCCAATGTCATAGTAGAGAGCATGTAAAATACAAAAAAATAAAGCTCAGTAAAATGACCAAAAAATCTAAATCAAAATCGTCTGAGAAGAAGCGTAAACTTGCCAATGTGCCATTTACGACACGGAGTGGCAAGGAACGGCTGAGGGCCTGGCCTATGTTCATGGCTAGTGGTTCAGCTTCACATGAGGATGGAAGCACTCACCTCCTGCCAGAAAACTTAAAAGAGTTAAGATGGCAAAAGCACAGCAAAGAACTGTGCGTTCTTCTAAATCACAAATCCCCAAGGAGAGTCCAATTGTGTCGGTTGCGATGCCTGACCTTCCCAACACTGGACGGGAAGAGGTGGCGCCTTCCACCATTTGCACGCCCCCTGCAAGTGCTGGAAGGAGCACCCGCAGTCCAGTTCCTGATAGTTAAATTGAAGGTGTCACTGTTGAAGTACACCAGGATGAGGATATGGGTGTTGCTGGCGCTGGGGAGGAAATTGACAAGGAGGATTCTGATGGAGTCAGGCACCCGGGGAGACACCTGTTGTCCATGGGACGAATATGGCCATTGACATGCCTGGTCAAATTACAAAAAAAATCACCACTTCGGTGTGGAATTATTTCAACAGAAATGCGGACAACTGGTGTCAAGCCGTGTGTTGCCTTTGTCAAGCTGTAATAAGTAGGGGTAAGGACGTTAACCACCTAGGAACATCCTCCCTTATACGTCACCTGGAGCACATTCATCAGAAGTCATTGACAAGTTCAAAAACTTTGGGTGACAGCGGAAGCAGTCCACTGACAACTAAATCCCTTCTTCCTCTTGTACCCAAGCTCCTGCAAACCACACCACCAACTCCCTCAATGTCAATTTCCTCCTTAGACAGGAAAGCCAATAGTCCTGCAGGCCATGTCACTGTCAAGTCTGACGCGTCCTCTCCTGCCTGGGATTCCTCCGATGCATCCTTGAGTGTAACGCCTGCTGCTGCTGGCGCTGGTGTTGTTGCTGCTGGGAGTCAATCGTCATCCCAGAGGGGAAGTCAGAAGACACTTGTACTTGCCTCCCGCAGCAAGAACAGCAGCGGCGGCACCAGTAGCAGTATCTCGCAAACGCCAACTCGTTCCTAGGCAGGCTACGCTTTGTATCACTGCTTTCCATAAGAGGCACACAGCTGACAACCTCTTACGGAAACTGAGGAACATCATCGCAGAATGGCTTACCCCAATTGGACTCTCCTGGGGATTTTTGACATCGGACAACGCCACCAATATTGTGCGTGCATTACATCTGGGCAAATTCCAGCACGTCCCATGTTTTGCACATACATTGAATTTGGTGGTGCAGAATTATTTTAAAAACGACAGGGGCGTGCAAGAGATGCTGTCGGTGGCCCGAAGAATTGCGGGCCACTTTCGGCATTCAGCCACAGCGTGCCGAAGACTGGAGCACCAGCAAACACTCCTGAACCTGCCCTGCCATCATCTGAAGCAAGAGGTGGTAACGAGGTGGAATTCAACCCTCTATATGCTTCAGAGGATGGAGGAGCAGCAAAAGGCCATTCAAGCCTATACAGCTACCTACGATATAGGCAAAGGAGGGGAAATGCACCTGACTGAAGCGCAGTGGAGAATGATTTCAACGTTGTGCAAGGTTCTGCAACCCTTTGAACTTGCCACACGTGAAGTCAGTTCAGACACTGCCAGCCTGAGTCAGGTCATTCCCCTCATCAGGCTTTTGCAGAAAAAGCTGGAGACATTGAAGGAGGAGCTAAAACAGAGCAATTCCGCTAGGCATGTGGGACTTGTGGATGGAACCCTTAATTTGCTTAACCAGGATTCACGGGTGGTCAATCTGTTGAAATCAGAGCACTACATTTTGGCCACCGTGCTCGATCCTAGATTTAAAACCTACGTTATATCTCTCTTTGCGGCAGACACAAGTCTGCAGAGGTTCAAAGACCTGCTGGTGAGAAAATTGTCAAGTCAAGCGGAACGTGACCCGTCAACAGCTTCTCCTTCACATTCTCCCGCAACTGGGGCTGCGAGGAAAAGGCTAAGAATTCCGAGCCTACCCGCTGGCGGTGATGCAGGGCAGTCTGGAGCGAGTGCTGACATCTGGTCCGGACTGAAGGACCTGCCAACGATTACTGACAAGTCGTCTACTGTCACTGCATATGATTCTGTCACCATTGAAAGAATGGTGGAGGATTATGAGTGACCGCATCCAAGTAGGCACGTCAGACAGTTCGTACGTATACTGGCAGGAAAAAGAGGCAATTTGGAGGCCCTTGCACAAACTGGCTTTATTTTACCTAAGTTGCCCCCCTCTCCAGTGTGTACTCCGAAAGAGTGTTTAGTGCAGCCGCTCACCTTGTCAGCAATCGGCGTACGAGGTTACTTCCAGAAAATGTGGAGAAGATGATGTTCATCAAAATTAATTATAATCAATTCCTTCGTGGAGACATTCACCAGCAATTGCCTCCAGAAAGTACACAGGGACCTGAGATGGTGGATTCCAGTGGGGACGAATTAATAATCTGTGAGGAGGGGGATGTAACCAGTGAAAGGGGTGAGGAATCGGACGATGAGGAGGTGGACATCTTGCCTCTGTAGAGCCAGTTTGTGCAAGGAGAGATTAATTGCTTCTTTTTTGGTGGGGGCCCAAACAAACCAGTCATTTCAGTCACAGTTGTGTGGCAGACCCTGTCGCTGAAATGGGTTTGTTAAAGTGTGCATGTCCTGTTTATACAACATAAGGGTGGGTGGGAGGGCCCAAGGACAATTCCATCTTGCACCTCTTTTTTCTTTCATTTTTCTTTGCATCATGTGCTGTTTGGGGACTATTTTTTGAAGTGCCATCCTGTCTGACACTGCAGTGCCACTCCTAGATGGGCCAGGTGTTTGTGTCGGCCACTTGGGTCGCTTAGCTTAGTCACACACAGCTACCTCACTGCACCTCTTTTTTTCTTTACACCACGTGCTGTTTGGGGACAATTTTTTTAATCTGCCATCCTGTCTGACACTGCAGTGCCACTCCTAGATGGGCCAGGTGTTTGTGTCGGCCACTTGGGTCGCTTAGCTTAGTCATCCAGGGACCTCGGTGCAAATTTTAGGACTAAAAATAATATTGTGAGGTGTGAGGTGTTCAGAATAGACTGGAAATGAGTGGAAATTATGGTTATTGAGGTTAATAATACTATGGGATCAAAATGACCCCCAAATTCTATGATTTAAGCTGTTTTTGAGGTTTTTTTGTAAAAAAACACCCGAATCCAAAACACACCCGAATCTGACAAAAAAATTTCAGGGAGGTTTTGCCAAAACGCGTCCGAATCCAAAACACGGCCGCGGAACAGAATCCAAAACCAAAACACAAAAAATTTCCGGTGCACATCACTAATATATATCACTAATATATATATATACACATACATACATACATACACACACACACACACACACACACACACACACACACACACACACACACACACACACACACACACACACACACCCCCCCATGCAGAGCTGCTGGAGGCACACACACTGATGGACTTGTACAGTACAGTATACAATCTTTATTACATATATTGTAATTATGTAGTAGTAGTATTATTATTAATAGAATATGCAGTATACCTCCCCCCAAGCGCAGGGATCCTGACTGCTGCCGTTCGGGTGTTCCTGTTATTTCCAGTGCTACGGTGTGGTTGTATTCGGTGCTAGGGTGCAGGTGTCCACTCACTGTGTCTGGTTCTTCGAAGCTGGGTGTCTCCAGTGCCAGGATGTAGATGTTCCTGGTGTCCCGGGGCGGGATTTACTAAAGGGAAAATGCGGTAAAACCCCCGTTTTACCGCATTTTCATTTGTACTAAGCCCCGACCGCTGCGTTTTCGCCCCATAGGGTATCGCCATCTTTTTATGGTGATACCCTATAGAAGCCTATGGGATTCTTACCGCCGCCCCGCTCACGACAACCCCCCTCCCCCCGGCATACCTGTGTGTAACTGTGAGCTGCTGCTGGTGCGGCCCCCCTCCTCCTTCTCCCCCGCAGCACATCCTTGTCTCTTTCCGGCTGCAGGGGGGAGGAGAAGGACGAGCCCGGGGACTCTCTGCACACATCACCTCCCGGGTCTGGGAGGTGACGGAGACCCCCGTTGACCCCTGAAGACATCATCGCGGGGGCCTCCTATACCGCATTGCGATACTAACCGCATATGTTAGTACATATGCGATTAGTATAGCTGCGATAGGCGGCGAGGGGCGGCGATGACATATAGTACATTCCGCCCTCGGTCTTCAGCACAGGGTGTCCATGGTGCCGGAATGCCGATGTTCCAGGGGCCTGGGTTAGGTCGCGATCTCTACTGGCTCTCTTGTTTGCCTAGTCCTGTATGCAGCGCCGAATGTTGCGCCCGGGCTGGGGAGGAGGCCAAGGTCTGTAATCCTCACACACCTCCCAGCCCGGCCACTGTCAGTGCTATCAGCAGCCGCAGCTGTTACGACTAGGAGGAGGGGGGAGCGGGTTGATCGGCCACGGAGTGGGGGCCTAGGGACGACCGCCCCTGTCACCCCTCCTTTAATCCAGCCCTGTGTGTACATGTGGTAGGGCATATATTTTGGCGCCCCGGGTGGAGAATAGGGGCGTGGCTTCATACAGGGGGCGTGGTCAGTTATGCCCCCTGTAGAGTTGTGCCCCCTGTAGCGTAGCTCCGCTTGCACACACACAAAAAAATAATACGTACAATCCCCGCTCCTGACCGGCGCCGCTTCTCTCCTCGGATCTATGGGAGACGTCATGACGTCTCTCCCATAGTACAGCATACACAGACACTACAGGTCAAATATGACCCCTAGCGTCTCTCAGTCCCACAATGCTGTGCGGTGCGCGATGCACAGCAAAGGTCCTCTCCAGGAAGGGAAACCAGACGCATAGCGTCTAGTTCCCTTCACTGCGGGGGACACAGTAGAGGATCTTACCATGGCGCGGCGCCCTCCGGGCAAAAGTCCTGCTTGCCCGTGGCAAGATCCGCTACTGTATAGATTGTAAGCTCCACTGGGGCAGGGACTGATGTGAATGGCCAAATATTCTCTGTAAAGCGCCGCGGAATATGTGTGCGCTTTATAAATACATGTTAATAAATAATAAAAATAATAACAGGATTTTGGTACTCACCGTTAAATCCTTTTCTCCTAGTCCGTAGAGGATGCTGGGGACTCCAAAAGGACCATGGGGTATAGACGGGATCCGCAGGAGCTTGGGCACACTAAAAAGACTTAAATTGGCTCCTCCCTCTATGCCCCTCCTCCAGACCTCAGTTATAGGAACTGTGCCCAGGAGAGACGGACAGTACAAGGAAAGATTTTTGTTTTAACTAAGGGCTACCAAACTACCAGCCCACACCATAAACATACCGTACAACCGGAATAACGCCAAACCAGATAACAGTATGCATAAAACTCCAGCAACCAGCTGCAACAAACCAATACACAACTCGTGTACAAACTAACTTAACCAATAAGAAAACACACTGCAAGTAATAGTCCGCACTGGGACTGGCGCCCAGCATCCTCTACGGACTAGGAGAAAAGGATTTAACGGTGAGTACCAAAATCATGTTTTCTCTTACGTCCTAGAGGATGCTGGGGACTCCAAAAGGACCATGGGGATTATACCAAAGCTCCAGAACGGGCGGGAGAGTGCGGACGACTCTGTAGCACCGACTGAGCAAACGCCAGGTCCTCATCGGCCAGGGTATCAAACTTATAGAACTTAGAAAAAGTGTTCGAACCCGACCAAGTAGCTGCTCGGCAAAGCTGTAGCGCAGATACACCTCGGGCAGCCGCCCAAGATGAGCCCACTTTCCTGGAAGAATGGGCTTTAACAGATTTCGGCACCGGCAGTCCTACCGAAGAATGAGCCTGCTTGATCGTACTACAAATCCAGCGTGCAATAGTCTGTTTTGAAGCGGGATGACCAATCTTGTTGGCCGCATACAAAACAAACAACGCTTCAGTTTTCCTAGTAACAGCTGTCCTAGAAACATATACTTTTAACGCTCTTACAACATCCAGAGATTTTGGAATCGCCACCTCTTCCGTAGCTACAAGAACCACAATAGGTTGGTTAATGTGAAATGAAGAAACCACCATCGGTAGAAATTGTTGACGAGTCCTGAATTCCGCCCTATCCGAATGAAAAATCAAGTACGGGCTCTTATGAGATAAAGCTGCCAATTCCGACACTCGCCTGGCAGATGCCAGCGCCAAAAGCATAACGACCTTCCAAGTGAGAAATTTCAACTCAACCTTGCGCAAAGGTTCAAACCAGGAAGACATGAGAAACCTTAAGACGACATTGAGGTCCCATGGAGCTACAGGAGGTACAAACGGCGGATTGATATGCATTACACCCTTCACAAAGGTCTGAACCTCTGGGAGGCAGCTAACTCTTTTTGAAAGAAAATAGACAAAGCCGAAATTTGCACTTTGATGGAACCCAAATTCAGGCCTGCATCTACGCCCGTCTGTAAAAAGTGGAGAAAACGACCCAAGTGAAAATCCTACGCAGGAGCCTTTTTAAGCTCACACCAGGAAACGTACTTCCTCCAGATACGGTGATAGTGTTTCACCGTAACCTCTTTCCTAGCCTTAATGAGAGTTGGAATGACTTCCCTGGGAATACCCTTACGAGCTAAGATCTGGCACTCAACCTCCATGCCGTCAAACGCAGCCGCGGTAAGTCTGGAAACACGCATGGACCCTGCAACAACAGATCCTCTCTTAGAGGAAGTGGCCAAGGATCTTCCACCAGTAAGTCCTGAAGATCCGGGTACCAGGCCCTTCTTGGCCAGTCTGGAATGACGAGAATCGCCTGAACCCTTGCTCGACAAATGATCCCCAGCACCTTTGGAATGAGAGGAAGTGGAGGGAACACATACACCGACTGGAATACCCACGGAGACACCAGGGCGTCCACTGCAGTGGCTTGTGGGTCCCTTGACCTGGAACAATAACTCGGGAGCTTCTTGTTGAGCCGAGACGCCATCATGTCTATCAACGGAATTCCCCAGCGTCTTGTCACTTCTGCAAATACCTCTTGGTGCAGAGCCCACTCTCCCGGATGGAGGTCGTGTCTGCTGAGGAAATCCGCTTCCCAGTTGTCCACCCCCGGTAGGAAAACTACTGACAGTGCGCTGACGTGTTGTTCCGCCCAGTGAAGGATCTTTGTGGCCTCCGCCATTGCCGCTCTGCTCCTCGTTCCGCCTTGCCGGTTTATATGGGCCACCGCTGTGATGTTGTCTCACTGTACCAGGACCGGTCGATCCTGAAGAAGACTTCTTACTTGGAGCAGGCCGTTGTAAATGGCTCTTAACTCGAGAATATTTATGTGGAGACAGGCTTCCTGGAGCGACCATTTTCCCTGGAAATTTCTTCCTTGGGTGACTGCGCCCCAGCCCTGGAGACTTGCATCTGTCGTCAGAAGTACCCAATCCTGGATACCGAATCGGCGTCCCCCCAGGAGGTGATGAGCTGGGAGATAGACTTATCTTCCGGTGAATGTGTAGATGAGATCCGGACCATTTGCTCAGCAAGTCCCACTGAAACACGCGGGCGTGAAATCTGCCAAATGGAATGGCTTCGTACGCCGCAACCATCTTCCCCAGAACCCGAGTACAATAATGGATTGACACACTCGTCGGCTTCAGAAGTTCTCTGACCATCGTCTGCAGTTCCCGAGCCTTTTCTTCTGGAAGGAATACCTTCTGTAACTCCGTGTCCAGAATCATGCCCAGAAAAGGAATTTATTGTGACGAAAGGACTGCATTTGTTGATGTGGTGCCTTTTTCTGTTGTGTGGGAACATAAGGAAGAAAAGAGGACTTACCCGCAGTCGGGGTCGAGACTAGGTCCGCCAGGCCGTCCCCAAACAAGACAGTACTTTTAAAGGGTAGAGCTTCCATAGACCTCTTGGAGTCGGCATCCGCATTCCATTGATGGCTCTCCTGGCAGAGATCGACATGGCATTGATCTTTGATCCCAAGAGACAGACGTCCCTTGCCGCGTCCTTTAGGTAATCCGCAGCGTCCTTAATATAACCGAGAGTTAGAAGGACATTATCTTTATCAAGAGTATCCATGTCACTAGCTAAATTCTCAGCCCATTTAGCAATAGCATTTCTCATCCATACCGACGCCACAGCAGGTCTGAACAATGCACCCGTATTAGCGAAAATGGACCTCAGACACGTCTCCAACTTGCGATCCGCCGGATCCTTGAGAGCTGCCGTGTCAGGAGACGGAAGCGCCACCTTCTTAGACAAACGGGATAGAGCTTGATCAACAGTTGGAGATGTCTCCCATTTTTTCCTGTCCTCAGAGGGGAAAGTATACGCCATATAAATCCTCTTGGGAATCTGCCATTTCTTATCCGGCGACTTCCAAGCCTTTTCACAAAGAGTATTAATTTCATGAGAGGGGGGAAACTTCACCTCAGGTTTCTTTCCCTTGAACAAGCAAATCCTTGTTTCCTGTACCGCAGGTTCATCAGAAATCTGCAAAACATCCTTTATAGCCACAATCATGTACTGAATACTCTTAACTAATCGTGGATGTAACGCAGCCTCAGTGAAATCAACCTCGGAATCAGAGTCCGTGTCAGTATCCGTATCCCCCACCTGAGTAAAAGGCCTCTTATGGGACCCGGATGGGGTCTGTACCTGAGATAAAGCCTCCTCCATGGACTTTTTCCACACCTGCGTCTGTGACTCAGACTTATCTAACCTCTTAGATAAAGAAGCTACATTGGAATTGAATGTATTAAGGAGTGCTAGTAAATCAGGAGTCGGCTGCGTCGACAGTGCTACATCTAGCCCCGCATCCCCACCTTCCATAACCTCCTCTGGTGAATAACATTCAGGCTCCTACATGTCGATACGTAGTACCGACACACAACACACACAGAACCGTCCCAGCAAGGTGACAGGCCCACAATGCAGCACAGAAGAGGAGACAGAGGGAGTATGCCAGCTCACACCCTAGCGCCTGTATATTGGTACACGAATATATGTACCCAGCGCTGCCTTATCAAAAAGACTGGTACCACACTGCGGCTCCCCTCTGGAGATGCCCCCTTTACTTGAAATCAGCGTGGAGGTCTCGGCAGCGTCTCTCCCTCCGTCTGGTGCAGGGAGAAAATGGCGCATGTGAGCCGCGGACCGAAGCTCCGCCCCCTTCCCGGCGTCTTCGGCCCGCCAAATTCAAACTCATGTAAAATGCCGGCGGGGGTCTGTAAAAGGTGCCTCGGCACCCACAATCATATGCTGCCCTTACAAAACTTCAGTAACATGCCTCCTAGGGCGCCCCCCCAGCGCCCTGCACCCAGTGACAACCGTTGGTGATATGTGTGTGGGAGCATGGAGCACGGCGTTACCGCTGTGCTTTACCTTCCGTCACTGAAGTCTTCTGCCGTCCTGAAGTCTTCTGATCTTCTCATACTCACCCGACTTCTGCCTTCTGTGAGGGGGTGACGGCGTGGCTCCTGGAACAAGCAGCTAGGCGCACCAAGTGATCGAACCCTTTGGAGCTAATGGTGTCCAGTAGCCCAGAAGCAGAGCCTTGAAACTCACAGAAGTAGGTCATGCTTCTCTCCCCTCACTCCCACGCTGCAGGAAGCCTGTAGCCAGCAGGTCTCCCTGAAAATAAAAAACCTAACAAAAGTCTTTCTAGAGAAACTCAGTAGAGCTCCCCTAGTGTGCATCCAGTGACTCCTGGGCACAAAGTCTAACTGAGGTCTGGAGGAGGGGCATAGAGGGAGGAGCCAGTTCACAAACAGTTTTAAGTCTTTTTAGTGTGCCCAAGCTCCTGCGGATCCCGTCTATACCCCATGGTCCTTTTGGAGTCCCCAGCATCCTCTAGGACGTAAGAGAAAAATAATTAGCTTGCCATACATGGCAGAATCACTGACAGTCTCATGCACCCGCAGGTGAGTATTGCTCCAGTGTTAGCAATAGTAGGAGCATACAGAGGTAGGGTGACTGTATATAGTACTGGACAGTGGCCCCTGATCTCAACCAAGCAGCAGTGCACAGTAGCTGCAGGGGCTGTATAAGCATCGTTCCGTAATGTGGCTACCGGAACAGTGTGGTGTTATTATACAGGACGCCTCATGTCCCTCTCTCACCTGTGGCAATGCCAGGAGGTGTCACCTGAGCAGCATTCTGTGCGACACCCACAGACACCCGTTACTGTATAATGGGGACCTCCTGCCAGGGTGTGACTAACGCTGCAGGGAGCCGTTCCGGTAATTACCCAATACAGTAGCCAAGACCCGTCACACGGGAGAGGTGTCTCAGTACAGATAGAAGGCGAGCGCAGAGCAGCTGGTGATTCCCTGAGGTGCTGGGAGATCGGAACTTATCATTATAAGCAAGTGACTGACTGCCACCTGCACGACCATACCCCGCCTGTGGGCGGCAGCAGCCCCGGGGGACGTGGTGGTACCGCGCCACTTTAGAACGAGCGGGAAGGAGTCGCGGACGGTACTGGGGCAGCAGAGGAGGAAACATGGAGATGCGGCGGGTCCCAGCAGCAGGTCAGTAATACATTTCATTTATCGTTGATCGCGCAATAATAGGCGATCTCTTCGTCTGGAAATAACATCCAGCACATGCAGGGGCGCCCCTCCCTGCGATGTGCTCAGACGGATGCGGGTTTGGGGGGGGGGGTAAATTTCGGATATTAGTAAATTTGGCAGAAACCTATGGGCATACATGTCTACCTGTCCTCTCCATGAGGGAGAAAATGCTCTGTTCCTGGACTTTCCTGGTAATGTATGATTGCCATCACCTGTGCTGAGCTAGTTAATTGATAAGAAAGGTGTTTCACCACAGGTGATGGCAATCATACATTACCAGGAAAGTCCAGGAACAGAGCATTTTCTCCTTCATGGAGAGGGTCAGGTAGGCAAGTATGCTTTAGAGCAGGGGTTCTCAAACTCGGTCCTCAGGACCCCACACAGTACATGTTTTGCAGGTAACCCAGCAGGTGCACAGGTGTATTAATTACTCAGACACATTTTAAAAGGTCCACAGGTGGAGCTAATTATTTTACTTGCGATTCTGTGAGGAGACCTGCAAAACATGCACCGTGTGGGGTCCTGAGGACCGAGTTTGAGAACCTCTGCTTTAGAGGGTTCCCGTGCACCATAATAATTGTGGGGGATGGTATATGGTAGAATGGGAGATGCAGCTGCTGGCGGCAATGGGGATTCCTTATATTTTTGAGCTAACCCCCGAAAACAGATGCTTTCAGGGATATGGCCACAAATCTACTTTGATAAATGGGCCCCTTAAGGTGTGTACACACTGACCGATATATATCAGACGTTCTCTTGAACGGCTGATATATCGCGGGTCCGTTGGCCAGTGTACAGCCGACTATGGTTAGAAATATTGGCACGTCAGTGTGTGTGCATGGGCGATCAGCCAACCACCCGTACACAAGCTGCAGGAGCCGGCCGTGACTGACAGCTGAACTGGGCGCAGTGACAAACGCAGGATTATTAGAGGGGGGTTTCCAATTGAAGTCCACAATCTCCCACTCTACGTAACACTAGAGCAAGTGCAGGAGTCTTGGGGAGTGGTAGATGAACCTAGTAACGACCCTGGACATTAATGTAAACATTGTGTTTTTTTTATTTTTATACACTGGATACTGGATGGAATACAGTATTAATATTTCTGCAGCGTGGTACATTGGTTTCCACAGGGAAACATCGGGGTGTAGAGATGGATCTTGATCCAGGCACCAACAGGTTAAAGCTTTAGGCTGTCCCAGGATGCATTGGGGCCTCCTCTGTAACCCCGCCTCCAGGCACTGTGAGCTCCGTTTTCGAGTTGGTGCCTGCAGAGCAGGTCACTTAACAAGGGGGCTGCGCTGGGCAGCCCTGAAAAAGCTTTCTAAGAAGACTTCAAGGGCCGCAGCACTTGCATGTCAGAGTGACATACTGTTCTGCAGCTTCATCACCTCCCAAGCGGCGTCGCATAGTCCCGCGGCTCAGTTCCTCGGTACTTGCGGCGAAGAGGCTCCGGCATTAGCCACACAGTCGCAGACGCTCTCCTGGTTCACGTGGCTGCTACGGGCGGGGAGGCGGTAAGAGGGTCCCCGAGGCGGGACCCGCTTCTAATTCGCCTTCCGGTCACAGTCTAGGGAGATGGACTGCAACGCTGGCGTGGACACTGTTACGCGCAGGGACCCCACTATATCCCCCAGGGCATAGGAGTACAGGTCGGGTGTACTAACACCAAGTTTAATAAGACTCCGTAGTAGGACCAGCATAGGGGAGCCAGCGCTTGACCTGTAGCCCCTCTACTGGGCGCCATCTCTGAGCAGATTTTCTCGCCCTGGATCTGCCTTCCGCTCTCCCTCCCTGACTGAGACGCTGGGTGCCATCTTAGAGCGTAGCTGTGGCTGGTCTCCCTTGTAAAGCCGCCTGTATACAGCAATGTGACTTTACAAACACTTAAGTATTCTACATATCTATATACAGACAGCGTTAGTTAAGAACAAGTGTACCTGTTACAGAATATTTTGTACGAGTATTCTGATATATACCTCTGGTCTAGGACCGCGCTGTGTTATATATATCTATATAGTATTGTATACTAAAGAAAATACAAAATAGGTGTACATAAGATCCCACTGAGCGCCAATCACCGCAATCACGTGATATTCCCAACTGAATTCACAATACGTTCCTTTCTTACTGTTTCCTCCTCAGATAATGTCACACCAATATAAAGGTCAGCACATGAGGAAGAGAATAAAACAGATCATGTGTAGAAACATCTATTTAATTTACACACAATAAACATAAAATTGATAAAAAGATAAAAATATTGCTCCAATGAATCTGGCTACTGAAGTACAAAACAATTACCAGAGGTAATGTGAACCGTCCTGAGTCAGTTCAAACAAAGGGGTCGATTCAATTCGGCAATTTATGAATAGCGCCGGGAATTAGCTCCCGACGCTATTCAATTCAGCTGCTAATTACCCGCAGTTGTCTGGAATTCTTCTCTCATCTCTGGGGGGTGAGAGAAGAAAACCGACAAAAGTGCTGCCGCGTGGCTGGCACGAGGCTGATTCTGCCGGGAATCAGCATCGCCGCGGGTAGTTAAGTCGGAGAATGCCCGTTCTCCCGACAAAACTACCTGCTAAGTCGGCGAGAACGGGCTTTCGCCAACTTAATTTTAGCTGAATTGAATAGCGCCGGGAGCTAATTCCCGGCGCTATTCATAAGTTGCCGAATTGAATCGACCCCAAAGATTTCAAATGTCACCAGTTTTCGTTCCCGGGTAGGCAGTCTGGGGACGACTCACTCCGGCAGATGGTCAGCTCCAACAGTCCACAGTCACAATGGAGATCCAGTAATATACAACGCGTTTCGACCCTATTCCTTGGGTTTTTTTCAAGGCAATAAATTTAGAAATCCACAGAGGGGTATAAAAACCCCTTCCATCCAATCAAAAATAACCTTACACAGTTGAATTTCATTAGAGTGGTGAGGTTTTCCTGGTAGCCATGACGACCATAACACAACTGAGGCTCCGGCCTGACATCACTTCCGTCAGGTGCCACAATAAATAGAGTCCCTCCTGGGTCTATTACGACCCGTGGAGGCTTCCCTGGTGCGTGTATACAAAGCTCCCCCTGTAACCATGGAGACGTGGCTAAACCGCGTCACGGCATTTCCGTAGTGTCGGACTTCCTGTATTAGCCTGATGGAGAGAACCGTTATGTAGCGGTCGTCATGGCAACCGCGCGTCACCGCTCATAGTGTTCATGCTAGGCTGTTTTAGCAGGGCGCCGCGCCCTGCCCAATTTTTTTTTCTCTAACGTCCTAGTGGATGCTGGGGACTCCGTCAGGACCATGGGGAATAGCGGGCTCCGCAGGAGACAGGGCACATCTAAAAAGCTCTTTAGGTCACATGGTGTGTACTGGCTCCTCCCCCTATGACCCTCCTCCAGGCTTCAGTTAGGTTTCTGTGCCCGGCCGAGTAGGGTGCAACCTGGATGGCTCTCTTATAGAGCTGTTTAGAAAAGTCTTTTTTAGGTTTAAACTAATCAGTGATTCCTGCTGGCGACAGGATCACTGCAACGTGGGACTTAGGGGAGAGACTTGCAACTCACCTGCGTGCAGGAGGATTGAAGTCTTAGGCTACTGGACACTGAGCTCCAGAGGGAGTCGGAACACAGGTCAGCCTGGGGTTCGTCCCGGAGCCGCGCCGCCGATCCCCCTTACAGACGCTGAAGACGGCGGAGACGGAGGTCCGGTGACAGGCGGCAGAAGGCTTCACAGTCTTCATAGAGGTAGCGCACAGCACTGCAGCTGTGCGCCATTGTTGTCTCACAGGCTCACTGACACGGTCACGGAGGGTGCAGGGCGCTGCTGGGGGCGCCCTGGGCAGCAATATAAATACCTAATTTGGCAAAAGAAATACACCACATATAGCCATTAAGGCTATATGTATGTATTTTAACCCAGGCCAGTATTAAAAAAACCGGGAGGAAAAGCCCGCCGAGAAAGGGGCGGAGCTTATTCTCCTCAGCACACAGCGCCATTTTCCCTCACAGAAAGGCTGAGGGGAAGGCTCCCATGCTCTCCCCTGCACTGCACTACAGAAACAGGGTTAAAACAGAGAGGGGGGGCAATTATTTGGCGATATAAATATATATTAAATGCTATAAGGGAGGAACACTTATATAAAGGTTGTCCCTGTATAATTATAGCATTTTGGTGTGTGCTGGCAAACTCTCCCTCTGTCTCCCCAAAGGGCTAGTGGGTCCTGTCCTCTATCAGAGCATTCCCTGTGTGTGTGCTGTAGGTCGGTACGTGTGTGTCGACATGTATGAGGAAAATGTTGGTGAGGAGACGGAGCAAATTGCCTGTAATAGTGATGTCACTCTCTAGGGAGTCGACACCGGAATGGATGGCTTACTTATGGAATTACGTGATAATGTCAACACGCTGCAAGCCGGTTGACGACATGAGACAGCCGGCGGACAAATTAGTATTGGTCCAGGCGTCTCAGACACCGTCAGGGGCTTGTAAAAACGCCCATTTACCTCAGTCGGTCGACAGACACTGACACGGACACTGACCCCAGTGTCGACGGTGAAGAAACAAACGTATTTTTCCTTTAGGGCCACAAGTTACATGTTAAGGGCAATGAAGGAGGTGTTACATATTTCTGATACCACAAGTACCACAAATAAGGGTATTTTGTAGGGTGGGAATAAACTACTTGTAGTTTTGCCTGAATCAGATAAATTAAATGAAGTGTGTGATGATACGTGGGGTTCCTCCGATAGAAAGTTATGGGCGGTATACCCTTTCCCGCCAGAAGTAAGGGCGAGTTGGGAAACACACCTTAGGGTGGATAAGGCGCTCACACGCTCATAAAAACAGGGCGTTACCGTCTCTAGATACGGCCGCCCTCAAGGAGCCAGCTGATAGGAAGCTGGAAAATATCATAACAGTATATACACACATACGGGTGTTATACTACGACCAGCAATCGCCTCAGCCTGGATGTGCAGCGCTGAGGGGGCTTGGTCGGATTTCCTGACTGAAAATTTTGATACCCTTGACAGGGACAAGATTTTATTTACTATAGAGCATTTTGAAGATGCATTTCTATATATGCGTGATGCGCAGAGGCATATATTGCATTCTGGCATCAAGAGTAAATGTGATGTACATATCTGCCAGACGAAGACACGACAGTGGTCAGGTGAGGCAGATTACAGACGGCATATGGAAGTATTGCCGTATAAAGGGGCGGTCCATTGGACCTGGTGGCCATGGCAACAGCTGAAAAATCCACCTTTTGTTACCCCGAGTCACATATCGGCAAGAAAGGACACAGTCTTTTCAGTCTCAGTCCTTTCGTCCCCATACGGGCAGGGGGGCAAAGGCCAGTCATATCTGCCCAGGGGTAGAGGAAAGGGAAGAAGACTGCAGCAAGCAGCCCATTCCCAGGAACAGAAGCCTCTCACAGCTTCTGCCAAGTCCGCAGCATAACGCTGGGGCCGTACAAGCGGACTCAGGTGCGGTAGGGGGTCATCCCAAGAGTTTCAGCACGCAGTGGGCTCACTCGCAAGGGAACTCCGGGATCCTACATGTAGTATCCCAGGTGTACATTGGAAATTCGAGACGTCTCCCCCTCACACAATTCACAGGCTGTATTCCCAGCAGGTGATAATCAAAGTACCCCTCTTACAGAAGGGGGTAGTATTCCACACTATATTGTGGTACTGAAGCCAACCGGCTCTGTGAGATCTGAAATATTTGAACACTTACATACAAGCGTTCAAATCAAGATGGAGTCACTCGGAGCAGTGATAGCGAACCAGGAAGAAGGGGACGATATGGTGTCACTGGATATCAGGGACGCTTACCTACAGGTCCAAATTTGCCCTTCTCACCAAGGGTACTTCAGGTTCCTGGTACAGAACTGTCACTATCAGTTCAGACGCTGCCGTTTGGATTGTCCACGGCGCCCCGGGTCTTTACCAAGGTAATGGCCGGAATGATGAATTTTCTTAAAAGAAACATGGACGCTTTCCTGATAAGGGCAAGGTCCAGAGAACAGTTGGAGGTCGGAGTAGCACTATCTTAAGTAGTGCTACGACAGCACGAGTGGATTCTAAATATTCCAAAATCGCAGTCTTTTCCGACGACACGTCTACTGTTCCTAGGGATGATTCTGGACACAGTCCAGAAAAACGTGTTTCTCCCAGTGGAGAAAGCCAGGGAGTTATCCGAGCTAATCGGGATCCTCCTAAAACCAGGAAAAGTGTCAGTGCATCATTGCACAAGAGTCCTGGTAAAAATGGTGGCTTATTACGAAGCAATTCCATTCGGCAGATTTCCCGCAAGAAGTCTTCAATGGGATCTGCTGGACAAATGGTCCGGATCGCATCCTCAGATGCATCAGCGGATAACCCTATATCCAAGGACAAGGGTGTCTCTCCTGTGGTGATTACAGAGTGCTCATCTTCTAGAGGGCCGCAGATTCGGCATTCAGGATTGGATGCCGGTGACCACGGAGGCCAGCCTGAGAGGCTGGGGAACAGTCACACAGGGAAAAAATTTCCAGGGAAGTGTGATTAAGTCTGGAGAATTCTCTCCGCATAAATAAGCTTAGAGCAAATATATAATGCTCCAAACTTAGCAAGACCTCTGCTTCAAGGTCAGCCGGTATTGATCCAGTGGGATAACATCACGGCAGTCGCCCACGTAAACAGAAAGGACGGCACAAGAAGCAGGAGGGCAGTGACAAAACTGCAAGGATTTTTCGCTAGGCGGAAAATCATGTGATAGCACCGTCAGCAGTGTTCTTTCCGGGAGTGGACGACTGGGAAGCAGACTTCCTCAGCAGGCATGACCTCCACCCGGGAGAGTGGAAACTTCATAGGGAAGTTTTTCAGCATGATTGTGGACCGTTGGCAAAGACCAAAGGTGGACATGATGGCGTCCCGCCCAAACAAAAAACGGGACAGGTATTCCGCCAGGTCTTGAGACCTTCAGGCGATAGCTGTGGATGTTCTGGTAACACCGTGGGTGTACCAGTCAGTGTATGTGTTCCCTCCTCTGTTTCTCATAACCAAGGTATTGAGAATTATAAGACATAGAGGAGTATGAACTATACTAGTGGCTCCGGATTGGCCAAGAGGGACTTGGTACCCGGAACTTCAAGAGATGCTCACAGAGGACTAAGGGCCTGGGGAGCTAAGAAGGGACTTGCTTCAGCAAGTACCATGTATATTCCAAGACTTACCGCGGCTGCGTGTGACGGCATGGCGGTTGAATGCCGGATCCTGAAGGGAAAAGGCATTCCATAAGAGGTCATACCTACCTTGGTCAAAGCAAGGAAGGAGGTGACCGCACAACGTCATCACCACATGTGGTGAAAATATGTTGCGTGGGTAAGGCCAGGAAGGCTCCACGAAGGAAATTCAACTAGGTCGATTTCTGCACTTCCTGAAAACAGGAGTGTTTTGAGCCTCAAATTGGGGTTCATTAAGATTTAAATTTCGGCCCTGTAGATTTTCTTCCAGAAAAAATTGACTTCAGTTCCTGAAGTCCAGATTGTAAAGGGTGTATTGCATATACAGTTCTTTTGTGCCTCTAGGGGCACCGTGAGATCTCAACATAGTGTTGGGATTCCTTAAAATCATATTGGTTTGAACCGCTCAAATCTGTGGATTTGAAATATCTCACATGGAAAGTGACCATGCTGTTGACCAATATCTCACATGGAAAGTGACCATGTTGTTAGCCCTGGCCTCGGCCAGGCGATTGTCAGAATGGGCGGCTTTGTCTTACAAAAGCCCATATTAAAATTTTCCATTTGAACAGGGCAGAACTGGGACTCGTCTCCAGTTTTCTTCCTAAAGGGGTGTCAGCGTTTTCACCTGAAACAACCTATTGTGGTGCCTGCGGCTACTGGGGACTTGGAGGACTCCAAGTTACTAGACGTTGTCAGGGCCCTAAAGATAAATATATATATATAGTTAGGACGGCTGGAGTCAGAAAGTCTGACTTGCTGTTTATATTGTATGCACCCAACAAGCTGGGTGCTTCTGCTTCTAAGCAGTCTATTGCACGCTGGATTTGTAGTACAATTCAGCTTGCACTTTCTGTGGCAGGCCTGTCACAGTCGAAATATGTAGATGCCCATTCCACAAGGAAGGTGGCATCATCCTGGGCGGCTGCCCGAGGAGTCTCGGCATTATAACTTTGCCGAGCAGCTACGTGGTCAGGGGAGAACACGTTTGTAAAATTTTACAAATTTGATACTCTGGCTAAAGAGGACCTATAGTTCTATCATTCGGTGCTGCAGAGTCATCCGCACTCTCCCGCCCGTTTGGGAGCTTTGGTATAATCCCCATGGTCCTGACGGAGTCCCCAGCATCCACTAGGACGTTAGAGAAAATAAGATTTTACTTACCGATAAATCTATTTCTCGTAGTCCGTAGTGGATGCTGGGCGCCCATCCCAAGTGCGGATTGTCTGCAATGTTTGTACATAGTTATTGTTACAAAAAATCGGGTTATTACTATTGTTGTGAGCCATCTTCTTAGAGGCTACTTCGTTTTGTTATCATACTGTTAACTGGGTTCAGATCACAAGTTGTACGGTGTGATTGGTGTGGCTGGTATGAGTCTTACCCGGGATTCAAGATCCTTCCTTATTGTGTACGCTCGTCCGGGCACAGTACCTAACTGAAGCCTGGAGGAGGGTCATAGGGGGAGGAGCCAGTACACACCATGTGACCTAAAGAGCTTTTTAGATGTGCCCTGTCTCCTGCGGAGCCCGCTATTCCCCATGGTCCTGACGGAGTCCCCAGCATCCACTACGGACTACGAGAAATAGATTTATCGGTAAGTAAAATCTTATTTTTTTTTAGGGCAGAATCCGCCCTGCCCTTTCTGTGGCACCCTGCTAGAACAGCCGCCCGCTTTCTGCCCTCCCAGCATGTAAAGATGCAGTGCGCATGCGTGCGGCATCCATTCACGCTGTGAGAGAGCTTGGGGGAAGCCCAGCACCTCCGTAGGTGCTGGGCACGCCCCCAACAGTGATCTGCCCCCATCTGTGGGCTGAACCGCCCACTTTTATTACGTTTATTGACCACACCCCCTATTTTGAATGGTCACGCCCATTTTTGGCGCGCGCACACCCTTGTGCCCCTGACAGTCCGGCGCCCTGCCCAGATCCTAGAGTGAACACTACGCTCAGTTTATCCAATCCCTATGCGCTCCTCCCCAGTGTCTGTAGTAACGGAGATAGCTGGCTGCATGGTGATCTAATTCCAGTTTATTTATTTTTTCATCATATGATTTTTATTTTAAGTTAGAAACATATGTCATTTGTCGAAATACAAACGGTAAACAAGAGTTTGTAAAAGCAGAGTGGTCGTTATAGAAACAAATTATGCTAGTAAACTTCTTTGAGAGAATGGTGAGGAGGTGTGGTATGATTGGTAGAGAGAAGAACTGGAAGTCGAAGAATCCAGAGCCATGAGGTGAGGGAGAAAGCGGGGGAGTAGAGCAGTGTCAGTAATGGGACGTGAGTTCAGAGGATAGAAGGAAAAAATAGAAAAGAGAGGAAAGGGAAAAGAAGGATGAAAAGTAAATAAATAGAGGGGAAGAAAATAAAAAATAAAAAACAACATTTATAGGGGGGGGGGAGGGGATATAGAAGGAGGGGTTGTGGTTGCGAGGCTAAGTCTTTAATTAGTTAAGTCCTGGGAGGGGGCGGTCGTGGAGCCTGTACCATGGGAGCCAGGTGGAGTGGAACTTTTTAACTGTATTGTGGCGAAGGCTAGTGATGTATTCCATGTTTGCCACAAACCAGATTCTATTCTTGAGAGCCTGGCTGCTGGGGGTTTCAGGATTCTTCCAATTACTTGCAATTTGGTATTTTGCTGCGCAAGATATGAAGAGGACTAGGTTTTTAGATTCCTTGGAGATGTGATCGGGCGGAGAGCAGAGAAGGAGGTTCGCAGGCGATAAGGGCTCTGGCAAGTCGATTAGTCGTGAGATAAGCTTACGGACCTTTGCCCAGTAATGAACAATCACCGGGCAGGTCCACCAAATGTGATAGAATGTGCCTACTTGGTCGCAGCTTCTCCAGCAAAGGTTGGAGGTGTCGGGGTAGATCTTGTGCAGTCGGTCCGGTACCAGGTACCATCTAGTATATATTTTGTAAGAGTTTTCCCGTATGGCCACGCTGATGGAGCATTGTGAGATCCACTCATGTGGTTCGAGAGGTGGGGGTGTAGGGCTGAGGATAGTCTTGTAGAGGAGGGAGATGGTGCCTCTGCCGGTAGAGTAGTAAATACAGAGTCTCTCAAAAGGTGTGGGGGTCGATAGAGGAAATTTTAACTGTAGAGAGGAAAGAAAGTGGCGAATTTGCAGGTATTGGTAAAACAGTGAGTTAGGTAGGCTGTGCGTAGTTTGTAGGTCAGAGAATGATTTAATATAGTGTGTCCCTGTGAAGTGGTGTATCCTGGTAATTCCCGCTGAGATCCAGGGGCGGGCCATTTCCCGAGAGAGTCCCGGGGGAAATGTTGGGTTACTCCAGATGGGAGTCAGGGGGGAGGGGTGGCTTGATAGTTTTAATTTTTTGCTCAGGTTTCGCCAATGTGTAAGTGTCAATTCTATTGCGGGGGAGGTGTAGTGGGATGGGGTGCGTATTTTACTAGAGAGCCAGCGCAAGTAAGAGTTTGATGGGAGTCCCGATAAATCACTCTCTAGGTCAACCCATCTTTTAGTGTGTTCTGGAGCGTGCCAGGCAGCTAGTTGGCTTAGTCTGGTCGAGTCATAGTAGCGTTGGAGGATGGGAAGGCCCAGACCCCTGTTTTGAGAGTGTTTGGCTAAAATATCCCGCCGGATTCTAGGCTTTTTGTGGTTCCAGACAAATTTGCAGAGGGAGGACTGGAGTTTGTTAAGAGTCTGGGAGGGCACGGAAATCGGGAGTGTCTGAAATAG
The DNA here is from genome assembly GCF_028390025.1 of Pseudophryne corroboree. Taxonomy (NCBI): domain Eukaryota; kingdom Metazoa; phylum Chordata; class Amphibia; order Anura; family Myobatrachidae; genus Pseudophryne; species Pseudophryne corroboree. The sequence continues at coordinate 764,563,410 of NC_086446.1, forward strand.
GTAGAGAAGTTTGGGAAGGACATTCATTTTTATAGCATTGATTCGTCCCACCCAGGAAAGAAAGTAAGATTCCCATTGTTGAATATCAGTGAGGATTGACGTGATAAGAGGGGGGTAATTAGCCTTGAAGAGGGAATTGTAAGTTTTGGTGATGGAGATTCCAAGATATTTGAGGGAGCGTCTGCGCCAGGAAAAGTTAAAATTCTGTTGTAGTTGTAGCTTAGTTGGTTTGGGGATGTGCAATGCGAGGGCTTCGGATTTGGTTTGATTAATTTTATAGCCTGAAAGATTGCCATATGTGGCTAGTTCCTGGAAAAGGTTTGGGAGAGAAATAGTTGGGTTTGTCAGGGTCAGGAGGATGTCATCGGCAAAGAGGGAGATGGTGTACTGAGTATGGTTGACTTGGACTCCTGTGATGTCAGGGTTAGTCCGGATGTGGCTTGCAAGGGGTTCAATGATGAGTGCGAATATAAGGGGGGATAATGGGCATCCCTGCCGTGTTCCATTTGAAATTTTTAGGGGGTCCGAGAGAAGGCCATTGGAAAGAACCGAGGCTGAGGGGTTCTGGTAAAGGGCTTGTATAGCCTGGAGAAATTTACCTTGAAGGCCAAAACGTTGTAGAGTCTGTTGCATGAAGGGCCAAGAAACTCTGTCGAAGGCCTTCTCTGCGTCTAGGGCAAGGGTCAGGGACGGGATCTTGTGGAGGTTAATGTGGTCGATAATGTCCACGACACGTCTAGTGTTGTCAAGTGCTTGTCTGGATTGAACAAAACCCACTTGGTCGGGGTGTATGAGCGAGGGGAGGATAGGATTAAGTCTATTAGCTAGTATTTTGGCAAAAATTTTCAGATCCGAGTTTAAAAGTGATATGGGTCTATAATTAGAAATGAGTTGGGGATCTTTATTGGGTTTTGGAATCACGGTAATGACGGCCTTGGTAGTGTGGGGGTGAAAGGAGGATCCATCTAAGATAAGGTTGAATAGTGATGTGAGGTGGGGGAGTAGTGCGGGTTGAAAAGTTTTATAATATGACATTGGGTAGCCATCAGGGCCCGGGGTCTTAGATGGTTTCTGGCTCCCGATGGCAAGGGTTAATTCCTCGGGGGTGATGGGTTTGTTCAGGGCCATGGAGGTGTTGGCGTCAATACGAGGCAAATCTGTGGAGGCTAAGTAGTCTGCAGCCGTGGGGTAAGTCGGGTCAATTGAGGAGGAAGTGTCTGGTAAGTTGTAGAGTTTCTCATAATACGTCCGAAAGAGAGAGTTGATAGTCTTTGGGTTGTATTGGAGGGTGTTTTGTTCGTCCTTGATAGCCGGAATAGTAGTGTGCGCTTTCTGAGCCCTCAATCTGCCGGCTAATAGCGAATCGGCTTTATTACTTTTTTCGTAGAATTTCTGTTTCAGCCAGCGGAGTGAGTGCTCGGTTTTTTCGGCTAGCAACGCGTTCAAAGTGGCCCTGGTGGAAGTGAGTTTTGAGTAGAGAGATTGCGAGGGTCGTTGCTTATGTAGTGTTTCTAAGTTGTGGACTTCAACTGTGAGGGTTGATATTTTTTGTTTGCGATCCTTGTTCCTATGTGATGCGTAGTTAATGATGTGTCCCCTGATTACTGCTTTGTGGGCTTCCCAGATTAGTGGGGTGCAAGTAGTGTCAGTCATGTTTAAGGAAAAATAGTCGGCTAAAGCTAGTTTGATCTTTTCCTGAAATTGAGGGATTTTTAGGAGCGTTTCATTTAGTCTCCAATTGGGGCGAGTCGTCGGGGTGTCAAGGAAGTCGAAGGAGACTGTGATAATGGAGTGGTCAGACCAAGGGTTAGTGAGAATAGATGAGTCTAGTACATGTCGGGAGAGCAATGCGCCGCAGTAAAATAGATCAATGCGAGAGTATGATTGGTGTGGGGTTGAGAAGAAGGTATAGTCTCTGGCTGTTGGGTTGAGAGCTCGCCAAACGTCGAAGAGACCAGATTCGAGGATATGTTTGTTTAAAGAGCGTGAGGGAGAGTCTCGATGGGGGCGGGACTGGGCAGAAGATTTATCTAGATCGGTGTCTGGGACAGTGTTGAAGTCCCCTCCTAGTATTAAGTACCCTTTTCTGATTTTGTTCAGATCTGAGAAAAAGGTGTTAAAGAAAGAGGATTGCCCAGAGTTGGGAGCATATACAGTTAGTGTTCACTCTAGGAGTGAACTGGGGCAGGGCGCCGGACTCAGTGGGGGCACATGTGTGCGCGCGGCGAAGCCGCCCGGAATGGGGGCGTGGCCACGCAAATTAGGGGGCGTGGTCACGCCTCCGTCATTTTAGGGGGCGGTGCGGCCCACAGACGCTACTATAGAGAGCGTCTGTGGCCGGCTACGTCACTGTTGGGGGCGTGCCCAGCACCTCCGTCGGTGCTGGGCTTCCCCCAGCCCTCTCCCAATGCGTAAATGGATGCCGCGCGCATGCACACGGCATCTATACACGCCGGGAGGGCAGGGAGCGGGCGGCTGTTCTAGCAGGGCGCCGCAAAAGGGCAGGGCGGGTTTTGCCTGTTAAAAAACGGGCAGGGCGCGGCGCCCTGCTAAAACAGCCTAGAGTGAACACTATACAGTGGCGATCGTGCATTCTAGGTGTCCGAGCGTGCCCGTCAGAATGATATACCGGCCATCCGAGTCTGTGTGGGATGAATGGAGTGTGAATGGGATTTTGGAGTGGATCAGAATGGCCACCCCATTGTGTTTCGATTGACTTGAAGAGTAGAAGGCCGTTGGGTAGCGTTTAGTGATTAGGGAAGGGTGTGATCGAGATTTGAAGTGGGTCTCTTGAATGAGCACAATTCCCGCTTTTTAAGGTTTGGAGAGAGTGGAATAGTGACGAGCGTTTTTGGGGGGTGTTGAGACTCTTGGTGTTCAAAGACGCCAGGAGTAGGGGCATCTTTTATGGCGTTGGGAGGGTGCGCAGAGGAGAAATGGGGGAGAAAGAGGGATGCGCAGAAGGAGAGGAAGCTAAGAAAATGAAACAATAGTGAGAAAGTGAAGGGAGAGATAGGGAAGAAAAAAAAAAGGAGGGGGGGGGGGGGAGAAGGTAGGGTGGGCCTGTGTAGATGTTCCTTACGACCAGCGAGAAGGAACGGGCACAGAAAGTGGGATCAAAGGATCCAAGGTGGAGGAGCGTCAGGTAGCGATCGTACTCCCTCCACGGAGGGAAAGAGGTGGGGATGGGGGTGGGCCTAGATGTTTGAAAACAACAGTGTGGGCCTGTTTGGGCTTGTGTGGTGGGTACAGGGAGTGAAGGAACACGTCCCTCCAGTGGTGGTCTGTGTGATAGAGGCAATATTAGTTGAGAGGCGTATGAGTCTTTGAGAAAGTGGTGTGTGGTTAAAAGGTAACATGCGAAGTCAAACAACAAATACAATAATAGCAATACAACATCAATACCAACAAAACTGAAAAGTAGTTAGATTTTCGGACTGAGCCTCTTGGTTCCTATATGGAAATAGAGAGAGCATGTTAGTTATTAGTATGCTACGTGAGGCGTATATGTCGTCGGGCCTAGGAGGATAGCCTAAACCGCAGGGTTTCAAATAGCGGGATTAGCAAGGTGGGTTAGAGAGAGGTAAGGACAGACAAAATACAGTATGTTCATGGACCGGTTAAGATGTGAAACTAAAACAGGTAAAGTAGTCTATAGAGGTATTATAACAGTAAAATGAACAAAGCGTCTTTGTAGTTGTAGATGCTGAGGCAATCAGGGTGGATGAAGGTCAGAGGTGTGGTCAGCTAGTGGGTCAGAGTCCTCCAGGTGTGATAGGAAGTCATTTCCGTCTCTCGGGTCTTTAATGACGATTGTCTTCCCATTATACTCGATCAGGAGTTTGAAGGGAAAACCCCAACTGTAGCGGATACCACGTGTGCGGAGAGCTGATGTTAGATCTCTGAGTTCTCTTCTTTTAAGTATGGTGGAGGGGGCAAAGTCCTGAAAAAACTGCAGTTTGACATCTTCAAACATTATGTGTGGCTTGCCCCGGGTCGGGAGAAGGACCATCTCTTTATCCTTGAAGTTGAGGAAGCGCATGATGATGTCTCTCGGGGGCTCGCCGTCTCGGGGTCTAGGACGGAGGGCTCTATGAGCTCTCTCCAGAGGTAGCTCTCGAGAATCTGCACTAGGTAGAAGAGTGGAGAACAGCCTTTGGAGGTATGGTTCGAGGGCTGTCGGGAGAATGGACTCTGGAATGTTGCGGATTCTGAGGTTATTTCTCCGTTTGCGATTTTCCAGGTCCTCGTTCTTATATCGGAGCTCTGTTATATCTTGGTTGAGATGGTCTATATCCCTGACCGTTTCTATGTGGTCTTTTAGTAGAACGTCTTGTCTGGCTTCCAGTTTGGAGGTTCTGGAGGATAAGGATGAGATATCTGACCTAATAGAGGTAACTGCTCTGTCGAGTTTGGTTTCTAGGGATTCTTTAAAGTCCATTATGAGTGACTTCAGAGCCATGATATCCTCTTTGGTCGATGGTGCGGGCGAGGGTAGTGGGTCATCTCCACCTGGAAAGGATAGGCTGGGAGAGGGAGGGCCAGAGGGTAGGGAGGGTTTATCGCCCTTGTCGGTTTTGGTGAAGTGTTGAGAAATATCTGTACCCGCACGTCTTCTCGTGTTCGGGTTAGGTTTGGACATGATTGCGCGTTGGTGAATGAGTGTGGAGGAAAAGGGGACCACACAAAGCGTTGAGGTAGGAGGGTAAAGTAGGATTATTTAGTCGCCAGAGAGGGAACCACTGGAGGGCTTAGTTATGATGTGATCAGTGGAGCATGAGGATTGGTGGGCGTATTAGAGAGTTGAGGTATACCCAGTCGGTGCTGTTTGTGAGTACGTTGGACACCGCGGTAGAGGAGGTCCGAGGGTTTTGGGTCGGATGTCACAGTCGCGGCTGCGGCCGGCCGTTAGTAGATCAGAGGCAGCGCTCCGTTGCCGCGTTGTGCGGTTGCGTAGTGTAGATAAGTGGGTGCGACAGTAATGGAGGTGGGTACAGTGCTGGAGAATGCGGTGGTTTCGGTCGTGCGGGGAGACTTGGACAGAAGGAACGGTACTTTTAGTGACCAGAAGCCACCTGGGGGTGGGTGACTGGATGCAGGAGCGTTTCAGCAGCAATAGTCGCCTGGTGTTATGTACAGCGGCCAGCGAGTCACCATCAATCTCTCCCGGAGGCCTCTAGATTGGTGATGGGGCAGAGGGATTTGTGACAATCGCAGGTAACGCTCAGTGTCACTGGTGTTGGGTACAAGGGAGAGGCAGTTTGGAGGTCACCAGGTCGCGGACAGGTCAGGATGGACCAGCGGGCCTCGGCTAGAGAGCTAGCTTGTGGGTTAATGTAGGGAGGCCCAGTAGTTCTCAAGGCTCTGTTGTCCCTGCACTGTAGAAGGAGGAGGCTGGGGAACAGGATTTGTGGTGGCGCCAGTCCCAATATGGCCGCCGGAGCTGTCTCGTCCCGTGGGTCTGCTATATGTTTGGGACCACCAGATCACAGTGTCAGCACTGGCGGTGTTACAGGTGTGGTGTACGGCTCGGGGACCCCTGTAAAAACCGGCCCAGCAACCGCAGCAGTGAAGGAGCATGTGGCGGCGCCAACCACAAGATGGCCGCCGCCGCTCGCAGCAGCCCTCACCTCAGTCGGTTTCAGCGGTCCGCGGCTCCTGGGGGTGTCCGCAGGCAGTGCGGCGATGGTCCCCACAGCGGAGGGTATACGGAGAGTGGGACAGTTAATCCTCGGCGGGAGGCAGGACGGTCCGGATCGAGCGGACGGGACGCTTCGGCGGCCCGCCACAGAAATCGAGGCCCCGGCTCCAATACCGAAGGTAGGCCGCAATCTGCGGGGGGCAAATCAGGGCCCCCCTGACTCCGCAGCTCCCGGCTCCTGGTGCCGGACGGGTCAGCAAGTCTGGGGATACAGGTGCAGGCCGGCCTGGCGTGGTTAAGTTGGGTCAAGGGACGATTAATGTAGGATTTAGCCTGGAGCTCCACGGGATCACAGCTTTCTCTATTGCTGGCTAGGCCACGCCCCCTCCTAATTCCAGTTTATTTTATATGTCCATCCTGAGATAATCGTTGTATAAAGGTCCACTTAGTAGTCATTAATTAACACTCCTGATTCACATCAAAAGTCCCAGTCACAGCGGATGAAGTTCATAAATACATATTAAGTGAAAATCCACAATTCTGGACCTGGTAGGTATAGGATATAAATAAACCTCAAAAAGAGAAAGAAGGAGAAAATATCATAAAACCAATAAAAATCTAAAAATTGCAGGAGAACTATAAGCATACAATAAAGGGGAGGTATCATAAAAACCACTTTAGCTCAAAATCACTATTTAGGCCATTTGGATGCAATGTATTAAAATCATAAATGCACTGCTATTCACTTTTGGCCAGTACAGTAGTGATATCCCTTTGACGAGCACTGCACTTTGCTATCTTGAAGCCTGCAAAGCATTTAATAGCATTGGTGGAACAACGATGTCGTTTATAGGGTCGAAACGTGTTGTATATTACTGGATCTCCATTGTGACTGTGGACTGTTGGAGCTGACCATCTGCCGGAGTGAGATGTCCCCAGACCGCCTACCCGGGAGGGAAACTGGTGACATTTGAAATCTTTGTTTGAACTGACTCGGGCCGGTTCAAATTACCTCTGGTAATTGTTTTGTACTTCAGTACCCACAGATTCATTGGAGCAATATTTTTATCTTTTTATCAATTTTATGTTTATTGTGTGTAAATTAAATAGATGTTTCTACGCATGATCTGTTTTATTCTCTTCCTCATGTGCTGACCTTTTATATTGGTGTGACATCATCCGAGGAGGAAACAGTAAGAAAAGAGCATATTGTGAATTCAGTTGGGAATATCACATGATTGTGGTGATTGGCGCTCAGTGGGATCTTATGTACACCTATTTCGTATTTTCTTGAGACACATTTGGGGTCGTTTATGGAGAGTCACCCATTTGGTGTATTTATCCTATAGATCTGCCGAAGTATCCGTGCGCAGTTTTTTTGAGTATCCAATAATTTTATTTTGCATCCAGTATTGTATACTAGTGCAGTGCAGTTTTATTGTCATACTAATAATTATCTGCATTGCCGCTGTGACTGTGTGTGCCTGTGTCTGTTGTGTTTATTTCACTTTCAGTGTTTCCCAGATATATCTATCACTATATTCTGTACCCTAAGTTACTAGGTGCGTCAGGGTCATTTATATAGTGCGTCGCCGTATTTACCTATAAAGTGTATTCTACTGTGTACTCAGTCACATAATACCAGATTAATTTGGAGGTGTTGTGTACTGGATACTCAGTCACATACTAAAGAATTTATTCGCAGGTATTGTACTCTGTCTGGCTTTATCGTACTCATATGCTGTTACTGCATTTGCTGAAATGTCGAACAAGAAGGACAGTAAGTCCGGGGACGCTCCTGCATCATGCAGAGCATGCGCCAAGGATTTACTTGAGGGGGAAGTTTTTATATGATGGTCTGTGTAATGCGTGCCATACCTCTCCCAGTCAATCCACAGCTCCTGCAACCAATCAGGAGCCACCATGGGCTACATTCTCAACCCTGTTGGGTACTCTGGTAGACCGTTTTACGCTTACTATGGGACCACCTGTGCCAATACAGCCACAAATTGTCCCGGTGGTTAATCCGCCTTGGGCAGATAATTTGTCTAACCAGTTGCAGCAATTAACTCAATCTTTGGTTAGACACAAATCTGCTATAGGTCACACTCGTGCCCCTGGGTCATCTAAGCGGGCTGCCTCCTCCTCACAATCCACGTATCTCTCTGAAGCTTCTACTGAGGAGGTTGGGGATCAGACTATCCTGTCATTCACTGAATCGGATGCTTCTGACGAGGAATCTTCTTTACAGGTTGATGTCCCTGACCTGGTGGCTGCTATTAGGAAGGTCTTACAAATCTCTGATGATGAGGAGGATTCCACTACGGTGTCTAAGAAACCTGACAAGTTCAAATGTCAGAAGGTAGCTAAAACTACTACCACATTCTGACCATTTAGTGGACATACGCCAAGAACCCTGGTCTGATCCAGGAAAGATATTCCCCCTGCTTAAACGGGCCTTAGCTCAATATCCTCTCCCTGCAGAGTTATGTAACAAGTGGGAAAATTCACTGCCGGTGGATTCCCATGTCACCCGTCTAGTGGTATCGTCTACTTTGCCTTTCACCACTGTCGCCTCACTCAAGGAACCGACAGATAAACGTGTGGAGGGATGCCTGAAATGTATTTATTCCCTTACAGATGCTGTACATAGATCCACGATTGCAGCCTCCTGGGCTGGAATAAGTATTGAAGCATGGGTTCAGGCACTGGAGGAAGAGCTACCCGAGGAATTATCTGACAAGGCCAGACAATACCTGTCTCATGTTACCACCGCCACCTATTACATTCAGGAGGCGTCCTCTGAGGCGGGTTTGTTGGCGGCTAAGGCGTCAACTACGTCTATCCTGGCTTGCTGTATTCTGTGGTTGAGGTCATGGAAGGTGGACCTGGACTCCAAAAAGACTTTGGAGGTACTCCCTTTTAAAGGGAACATCTTGTTTGGAGAGGACCTAAATAAAATTCTGTCTGATTTAGCGGCTGCTAAAACAGCATTTCTCCCAAACCCTACTCTCTCTACACAGAGGGCAAAAGGTACCACTTTTCGTTCCTTTCGGCCTCAAGGGAAAGCAAAAGGTCAGGCATACCCGAGACAGTCTAGTGCTACCAAAACCACAAAGCCCAAGGAAAAGCAGACCTGGGCGGCCCGTCAGCCTGCTTCTAAACAAGACAAGCCTGCTGCATTATGGGGCGGGCCTCCCCCTGGGGGACCCCAGTGTGGGAGGCCAACTTTTACAGTTCACCCAGGTCTGGTTGAAGACCACTTCAGACGCATGGGTGTGGGAAGTCGTCTCTCATGGGTCTCCTTCAAGAGACGTCCCCCTCGCCGGTTTTGCATCACGGTTATCCTTTCGGATCCCTTAAAAGCTCAGGCTCTACAAATGGTTGTGAGTTCCTCCTAGATACAGGAGTGGTAGTGCCAGTATCTCTGTCCCAGAGAGGCAGAGGATACTAGTCGACCCTGTTTCTAGTTCCGAAACCCAACAGGTCTTACCGGCCTATACTCAACCTCAAATCATTGAACAAGTTTGTGAGAGTGTCCAAGTTCTGTATGGAACTCTGCGCTCAATTGTACTGGCTATGGAACCCGGAGACTATATGGTATCCCTGGACATACAGGATGCTTACCTGCATATACTTATTGCCATGTCGCATCAGCAATATCTGCGGTTTGCTATTGGCAACATCCACTATCAGTTTCAGGCTCTGCCATTTGGACTGGCTATGGCCCCTCGGATCTTTACCAAGGTTATAGCCGTGATGACGGCTCATCTCCGTCGCCAGGCATTCGGGATCCTGCCGTATCTGGACGACTTGCTGATTCTAGCAAACTCCCCACGATGTCCTTCTCAGTCATCTACAACCAACGATAAACTTCCTACAAGCCCATGGGTAGCTCATCAATTGGAGGAAGTCCTCGCTGGTCCCAGCTCAGCATGGTGCACCTGGGGGCACTCCTGGACACACACAGTCAACGTCTGTTTCTGTTTCCAGTGAGGGTCCTGAAGCTTCAGGACAGAATAAAATACTTTCTTTGTTGCCCCAGAGTGTCGATACACTCTATGATGCAGGTACTTGGCCTGATGGTGTCGGCATTCGACATGGTGAAGTACGCTCAATTTCATTCCCGCCCCAACAGAGGTTAATCCTTTTCAAGTGGGACGGCCTACCTCATCGGATCAGGTCTTGCATGATGATATGGACTCCGGAGGTTTGTCTGTCGCTGACCTGGTGGCTTCAGGACCAGCGATTAAGCAGGGGTCATCCCTTCTGGATCCCCAACTGTGGGTCCTGCTGACTATGGACACCAATCTGAGGGGATGGGTTGCGGTGTTGGAGCAACATTCTTTTCAGAGTCGGTGGACCAAGGAGGAATTCCTCCTCCCGATAAACATTCTGGAGTTGAGGGCAGTGTTCAATGCGTTGTCTCTCGCCCTGCCTCTAGTACAGAACAAGCCTGTTCAAGTACGGTCAGACAACGCCACCACGGTGGCATACATAAATCATCAAGGCGACACTCGGAGCCGCATGGCAATGTTGGAAGTGTCAAAAATCCTTCAATGGGCGGAACGCCATCTGTCAGCGATATCGGCAGTGTTCATTCCGGATGTCCTCAATTGGGAAGCGGATTTCCTCATTCGTCAGGACGTGCACGCCGGAGAGTGGAGCCTTCATCCGGAAGTCTTTCAACTCCTAGTGGACAAGTGGGGCCTACCAGATGTAGACCTGAGGGCGTCTCGACACAATCACTGAGTTCCGGTCTTCGGATCAAGGACCAGGGATCCTCAAGCAGCGTTCGTGGATGCACTAGCCATTCCATGGAACTTTCGGCTACCTTACGTGTTCCCTCCAGTGTCACTCCTGCCCAGGGTCCTGCAGAAGTTCAAGCAAGAAGGAGGAATACTACTTCTAGTCGCTACAGCGTGGCCCAGACGGCATTGGTTCTCAGACCTGCAAGGTCTATCGACAGAGCGTCCTCTTCTACTTCTTCAACGACCAGACCTCCTCGTACAAGGCCCTTGTCTCTGTCCTTACCTGGCCAGACTGGCTTTGACGGTGTGGCTCTTGAAGCTTCACTCCTGAGGGCTAAAGGATTCTCTGAGGTGGTCATCCAAACTATGTTGAAAGCCGCAAACTGGCATCTACCGGGATCTATTACAGGGTCTGGAATTCTTACTTCACCTGGTGTGCTGATAAGAACTATGATACGTACAGATTCAAAACATCCAGAATCCTGGCTTTCCTGCAACTCGGCCTGGACTTAGGCCTTCGTCTGGCCTCTCTTAAGGTTCACATATCTGCCTTGTTGGTGTGGTTTCAGAGAAAGATTGCGTCTATACCTGACGTTCATATATTCACTCAGGGTGTGCTATGGATTCAGCCTCCCTGTGTCCCTCCGGTGGCTCCATGGGATCTGTCTGTTGTCCTGACTGACCTGCAAGAGTATCCATTTTAACCTCTTAAGTCAGAGGACTTTAAATGGCTCACAGCCAAGGTCCTCTTTCTGCTGGCTATTGCCTCTGCTAGAAGGGTGTCGGACCTAGGCGCTTTGTCCTGTCGTCCACCTGTTCTGATATTTCATCGTGTCCGAGCAGTTCTTAGAACTCGCCCTGGTTATTTACCTAGGGTGGTGTCATCTTTTCACCTTAACCAAGAGATTGTGGTTACATAGTTAGTGAGGTTGAAAAAAGGTAAAATGCCTATTGAGTTGAACCTGTATCCGTATTAAGCAGTGCACATTATAATGCACCAACCAAAATAATGGTTTCGTACCTATTAACAACTATATTTTGTATCACTCCCCTATACATATTGTCAATACAGGTTGAGTCTCCCTTATCCAAAATGCTTGGGACCAGAGGTACTTTGGATATGGGATTTTTCCGTATTTTGGAATAATTGCATACCATAGTGAGATATCATGGTGATGGGACCTAAATCTAAGCACAGAATGCATTTATGTTACATATACACCTTATACACACAGCCTGAAGGTCATTTTAGCCAATATCTTTTATAACTTTGTGCATTAAACAAAGTGTGTGTACATTCACACAAATCATTTATGTTTCATATACACCTTATACACACAGCCTGAAGGTCATTTAATACAATATTTTTAATAACTTTGTGTATTAAACAAAGTTTGTGTACATTGAGCCATCAAAAAACAAAGGTTTCACTATCTCACTCTCACTCAAAAAAGTCCGTATTTCGGAATATTCCGTATTTCAGAATATATGGATATGGGATACTCAACCTGTATATTAAATGCTATAGCCTTGGATGCCTTTTTCAGCTAGAAAACTGTCCAATCCGTTTTTAAAAGCATTTACAGAGTCTTCCCTTATTACCTTCTCCGGCAGTGAGTTCCAAATCCGTATTGCCCTTACGGTGAAGAACCCTTTCCTACATTGTGTACGAAATTTTCTCTCCTCTAGCCTCAGTGAGTGCCCACGTGTCCTACAGAGTTTTTTTTATTAATAAACTAATCCCCTGCTAACTCTTTGTATTGACCCTTTACATATTTGATGATATTAATAATGTCTCCTCTTAGTCTCCTCTTTTCAGGGGAATACAAATTTAACCCAGTAGGCCTTTCCTCATACTCCAGTGACTCTAACCCTTTAATCAGTTTAGTAGCGCGCCTTTGAACTCTTTCGAGCTCCCCGATATCTTTTTTATAATATGGTGCCCAAAATTGAACACAATATTCCAGATGCGGCCGTACCAATGATTTATACAGAGGCAGGATTACATCCTCATCCCTTGTGTCAATGCCCCGTTTTATGCACGCATTTTACTTGCCTTCTTTGCTGCATTTTGACATTGTGTACTGTTATTAAGCCTATTATCTATGAGCACCCCCCAAATCTTTTTCCACCACAGTTACGTCTATCTTTTCCACATTTAGAATGTAGGATGCAAGTTTGTTTCTAATCCCAAAGTGCATAACTTTGCATTTATCAATATTGAATCTCATTCCCCATTTAGACTCCCAAGTTTCAAGTTTAAATAAGTCATTTTGTAAAGACTCCATCGATTTCTGAATGAATTACCTTTACACAGTTTAGTATTCATCTGCAAAAATTGACAATGTGCTTTTCAGGCCTATTCCTAGATCATTGATAAATATATTAAACAGTAGCGGGCCAATTACAGACCCTTGTGGTATTTCGCTGACTACTGGTGCCCAGCTGGAGAACATCCCATTAACCACTACTCGTTAAACCCTGTTTCTCTGACGTCCTAGTGGATGCTGGGAACTCCGTAAGGACCATGGGGAATAGACTGGCTCTGCAGGAGACTGGGCACTCTAAAAGAAAGATTAGGTACTATCTGGTGTGCACTGGCTCCTCCCTCTATGCCCCTCCTCCAGACCTCAGTTAGAATCTGTGCCCGGCCAGAGCTGGGTGCTCCTAGTGGGCTCTCCTGAGCTTGCTAGAAAAGAAAGTATTTGTTAGGTTTTTTATTTTCAGTGAGATCTGCTGGCAACAGACTCACTGCTATATGGGACTGAGGGGAGAGAAGCAAACCTACCTGCTTGCAGCTAGCTTGTGCTTCTTAGGCTACTGGACACCATTAGCTCCAGAGGGTTCGAACACCGCGCCCGACCTCCATCGTCCGTTCCCGGAGCCGCGCCGCCGTCCCCCTTGCAGAGCCAGAAGACAGAAGAGAAGCGATGAAATCGGCGGCAGAAGACTCCTGTCTTCCCACAGGACACCACACACTCCGGTCACTGTAGGGTGCAGGGCGCTGGGGGGTAGGGGGACGCCCTGGCCAGCAATTATAATACCTTTTGGCAAAAACTACACATAATACAGTCTGACAACTCTATATGTGTGTGAACCCCCGCCATTGAGTTACATAAAACGCGGGACAGAAGCCCGCCGCTGAGGGGGCGGGGCCTTCTTCCTCAGCACACCAGCGCCATTTTCGCTTCACAGCTCCGCTGGAAGCAGCTCCCCAGGCTCTCCCCTGCAGTATTCTGATACAAGAAGGGTAAAAAAGAGAGGGGGGGCGCATAAATTTAGGCGCAAATAAGATATTTAAGCAGCTATTGGGTAAATCACTTTTATAGTGTAAATCCCTGTGTTATATAGCGCTGTGGTGTGTGCTGGCATACTCTCTCAGTCTCCCCAAAGGACTTTGTGGGGTCCTGTCCTCAGTCAGAGCATTCCCTGTGTGTGTGTGGTGTGTCGGTACGGCTGTGTCGACATGTTTGATGAGGGTTACGTGGAGGCGGAGCAGGGGCAGATAAGTGTGGTGTCGCCCGCGACGGGGCCGACACCTGATTGGATGGATATGTGGAAGGTCTTAACCGACAGTGTCAACTCCTTACGTAAAAGGTTAGATGACGCAGCAGCCTTGGGACAGCCGGGGGCTCATCCCGCGCCTGCCCAGGCGACTCAGAAGCCGTCAGGGGCTCATAAACGCCCGCTAGCTCAGATGACAGACACAGATGTCGACACAGAGTCTGACTCCAGTGTAGATGAGGATGAGACAAATGTACAGTCTACAAAGGCCATCCGATGCATGATTACTGCAATGAAAGATGTATTGCACATTTCTGACGTTAACCCGGTTACCACCAAGAGGGGTATTATGTTTGGGGAGAAAAAGCAGCCAGTGACTTTTCCCCCATCTGATGAATTAAATGAATTGTGTGGAGAAGCATGGTGTTCCCCTGATGATAAGAAACTAGTGATTTCTAAGAGGTTACTGATGGCGTACCCTTTCCCGCCAACGGATAGGTTACGTTGGGAAACATTCCCAAGGGCGGACAAGGCGCTCACACGCTTATCTAAAAGGGTGGCACTGCTGTCTCAGGATACGGCCGCCCTAAAGGAGCCCGCGGATAGAAAGCAGGAAGCTATCCTGAAGTCTGTGTATACACACTCTGGTACTCTACTGAGACCAGCTATTGCTTCAGCCTGGATGTGTACTGCTGCAGCAGCATGGACTGATACCCTGTCAGACAACATTGATTCCCTCGACAGGGATACTATTTTGCTAACCCTTGAACATATAAAAGACGTTGTCTTATATATGCGGGATGCCCAGAGGGACATTTGCCTGCTGGCATCTAGAATTAATGCAATGTCCATTTCTGCCAGGAGAGTATTATGGACTCGGCAGTGGACAGGTGATGCTGATTCTAAAAAACACATGGAGGTTTTACCGTATAAGGGTGAGGAATTGTTTGGGGACGGTCTCTCGGACCTCATATCCACAGCAACAGCTGGGAAGTTGACTTTTTTACCTCAGGTTCCCTCACAGCCTAAGAAAGCACCGTATTATCAAGTACAGTCCTTTCGGCCTCAGAAAGGCAAGCGGGTCAGAGGCGCATCCTTTCTCGCCAGAGGCAGGGGTAGAGGAAAGAAGCTGCACCAGGCAGCCTGTTCCCAGGAACAAACCTCCTCCCCTGCTTCCACTAAGTCCACCGCATGACGTTGGGGCTCCACAGGCGGAGCCAGGTGCGGTGGGGGCGCGTCTCTGAAACTTCAGCAACCAGTGGGTTCGCTCACAGGTGGATCCCTGGGCTGTACAAATTGTATCTCAAGGATACAAGCTGGAGTTAGAGGCGACTCCCCCTCGCCGTTACCTCAAATCAGCCTTGCCAGCTGCTCCCAGGGAAAGGGAGGTAGTACTGGCAATTCACAAGCTGTACCTCCAGCAGGTGATAATCAAGGTCCCTCTCCTTCAACAGGTAAAGGGTTACTATTCCACAATGTTTGTGGTACCGAAACCAGACGGTTCGGTGAGACCCATTCTGAATTTAAAATCCTTGAACACTTATATAAAGAAGTTCAAGTTCAAAATGGAATCACTCAGGGCGGTTATTGCAAGCCTGGAAGAGGGGGATTTTATGGTGTCGCTGGACATCAAGGAAGCTTGCTTGCATGTCCCCATTTACCTACCTCACCAGGAGTACCTCAGGTTTGTGGTACAGGACTGTCATTACCAATTCCAGACGTTGCCGTTTGGTCTCTCCACGGCACTGAGGATATTTACCAAGGTAATGGCCGAAATGATGATACTCCTTCGGAAGAAGGGAGTTATAATTATCCCGTACTTGGACGATCTCCTTATAAAGGCGAGGTCCAGAGAGCAGTTGTTGGTCAGCGTAGCACTCTCTCAGGAAGTGTTGCAACAGCACGGCTGGATTCTGAATATCCCAAAGTCGCAGCTGATTCCTACAACGCGTCTGCCTTTCCTGGGCATGATTCTGGACACAGAAGAGAAGAAGGTGTTTCTCCCAGTGGAGAAGGCCCAGGAATTGTCATCTCTGGTCAGGGGCCTCCTGAAACCAAAACAGGTGTCGGTGCATCACTGCACGCGAGTCCTGGGAAAGATGGTGGCTTCTTACGAAGCAATTCCCTTCGGCAGGTTCCATGCAAGGATCTTTCAGTGGGATCTGTTGGACAAATGGTCCGGATCGCATCTTCAGATGCATCGGTTGATCACCCTATCCCCGAGGGCCAGGGTGTCTCTGCTGTGGTGGCTGCAGAGTGCTCATCTTCTCGAGGGCCGCAGGTTCGGCATACAGGACTGGGTCCTGGTGACCACGGATGCATGCCTCCGAGGATGGGGGGCAGTCACTCAGGGAAGAAACTTCCAAGGACAGTGGTCAAGTCTGGAGACTTCACTACACATAAATATACTGGAACTGAGGGCCATTTACAACGCCCTGAGTCAAGCAGAGCCCCTGCTTCAAAACCAACCAGTACTGATTCAGTCAGACAACATCACGGCGGTCGCCCATGTAAACCGCCAGGGCGGCACAAGAAGCAGGATGGCGATGGCAGAAGCCACAAGTATTCTTCGATGGGTGGAGAACCACGTGCTAGCACTGTCAGCAGTGTTCATTCCGGGAGTGGACAACTGGGAAGCAGACTTCCTCAGCAGGCACGACCTCCACCCGGGAGAGTGGGGACTTCATCAAGAAGTCTTCACACAGATTGTAAATCGTTGGGAACTGCCACAGGTGGACATGATGGCGTCCCGCCTCAACAAAAAGCTAAAAAAATATTGCGCCAGGTCAAGGGACCCTCAGGCAATAGCTGTGGACGCACTAGTCACACCGTGGGTGTACCAGTTGGTTTATGTGTTCCCTCCTCTTCCTCTCATACCCAAGGTACTGAGGATAGTAAGAAAGAGAGGAGTAAGAACTATACTCATCGTTCCGGATTGGCCAAGAAGAACTTGGTACCCAGAACTACAAGAAATGATCTCAGAGGACCCATGGCCTCTGCCTCTCAGACAGGACTTGTTACAACAGGGGCCCTGTCTGTTCCAAGACTTACCGCGGCTGCGTTTGACGGCATGGCGGTTGAACGCCGGATCCTAACGGAAAAGGGCACTCCAGATGAAGGGATTCCTGCGCTGATAAAAGCTAGGAAGGATGTGACAGCAAAGCATTATTACCGCATATGGCGGAAATATGTTGCTTGGTGTGAGGCCAGTAAGGCCCCAACAGAGGAATTCCAGCTGGGTCGATTTCTGCACTTCCTACAGTCAGGGGTGACTATGGGCCTATTGGGGTCCATAAAGGTCCAGATTTCGGCCCTATCTATTTTCTTTCAAAAAGAACTGGCTTCACTGCCTGAAGTTCAAACTTTTGTCAAGGGAGTGCTGCATATTCATCCCCCTTTTGTGCCTCCAGTGGCACCTTGGGATCTTAACGTTGTGTTTGATTTCCTGAAATCACACTGGTTTGAGCCACTTAAGACTGTGGAGCTAAAGTATCTCACGTGGAAGGTGGTCATGCTGTTGGCTTTAGCTTCAGCTAGGCGTGTGTCAGAATTGGCGGCTTTGTCATGTAAAAGCCCATATCTGATCTTCCATATGGACAGGGCAGAATTGAGGACTCGTCCCCAATTTCTCCCAAAGGTGGTATCAGCGTTTCATTTGAACCAACCTATTGTGGTGCCTGCGGCTACTCGGGACTTGGAGGATTCCAAGTTGCTGGACGTAGTCCGGGCTTTGAAAATGTATGTTTCCAGGACGGCTGGAGTGAGGAAAACATACTCGCTATTTATCCTGCATGCACCCAACAAGCTGGGTGCTCCTGCTTCAAAACAGACTATTGCTCGCTGGATCTGTAGCACGATTCAGCTGGCACATTCTGCGGCTGGACTGCTGCATCCTAAAACAGTGAAAGCCCATTCCACAAGGAAGGTAGGCTCTTCTTGGTCGGCTGCCCGAGGGGTCTCGGCTTTACAGCTTTGCCGAGCTGCTACTTGGTCGGGTTCAAACAGATTTGCTAAATTCTACAAGTTTGATACCCTGGCTGAGGAGGACCTTGAGTTTGCTCATTCGTTGCTGCAGAGTCATCCGCACTCTCCCGCCCGTTTGGGAGCTTTGGTATAATCCCCATGGTCCTTACGGAGTTCCCAGCATCCACTAGGACGTCAGAGAAAATAAGAATTTACTCACCGGTAATTCTATTTCTTGTAGTCCGTAGTGGATGCTGGGCGCCCGTCCCAAGTTCGGACTCTCTGCATTACATGTATATAGTTATTGCTTAACTAAAGGGTTATTGTTATGAGCCATCTGTTAAATGAGGCTCAGTTGTTGTGATAACCATACCCAGTTAACAGTATGAACAAGTTGTACAGTGTGATTGGTGTGGCTGGTATGAGTCTTACCCTGGATTTCAAATCCTTTCCTTGTTGTGTCAGCTTTTCCGGGCACAGTTTCCCTAACTGAGGTCTGGAGGAGGGGCATAGAGGGAGGAGCCAGTGCACACCAGATAGTACCTAATCTTTCTTTTAGAGTGCCTAGTCTCCTGCGGAGCCCGTCTATTCCCCATGGTCCTTACGGAGTTCCCAGCATCCACTCCTACTACGAGAAATAGAATTACCGGTGAGTAAATTCTTATTTATCCAGCCAATTTCTAATCCATGTACAAATAGTATTTCCTAGTCCATGTTCCCTTAATCTGAAGATACAGTGCGTATCGAAGGCTTTTGCAAAATCTAAAAAGATCACATCCACTGCTTTACCCTGGTCGAGTTTTCGCTCACTTCCTCGTAGAAGCTAATTAAGTTAGTTTGAAACGATCTGTCCCTCACAAAAGCATGCTGACTATTGCTAATACGCTTAGATTTCCGTAGATAATCCTCTATGCTATCCCTCAAAATTCCTTCCAATATTTTACCCACTATAGAGGTTATACTAACTGGTCGATAGTTCCCAGGATGATTTTTAGATCCCTTTTTAAATAATGGCGCTACCTCAGCTATACGCCAATCCCTCCAGCCCTCATCTCTTCTGATTTGTCCTCCAAAGAGAGGTCTTTGGATGTGGTACGGGATCTCCGCATATATGTGGAGAGGACTGCCTTTATTCGGAGGTCGGATTCCCTTTTTGTACTGTTTGGTTTCCACAAACGTGGCTGACCGGCGAATAAGAAAACCTTGGCCAGATGGATTAGAATGGTGATTGCACAAGCTTATGCGCAGGGGGTGCACTTCCAGCTCCTGCTGCTATTAAAGCCCATTGTACTCAGTCTGTTTGGCCTTCTTGGGTGGCGCGTCCGCAAAACAATTGTGCAAGGCGGCTACGTTGTCTTCTGTGAACACGTTCATTAGGTTCTAAGCCTTTCATACTTCTGCCTCCTAGGATGCTTCCTTTGGACGCTGGGTTCTCTTGCCCGTTACGGCGCGTCCCCTTCCTTGAGGAACTGCTTTAGGACATCCCTGATGTTTCCCTGTGGAAACCAATGTACCTCGCTGCAGAAAAGGAGATTTATGGTAGACTTACCATTGTTTAAATCTCTTTCTGCGAGGTACATTGGTTCCACGGGACGCCCACCCTGACGCACCTAGCTTCTATTGGTTTGTATGGCATTAGCCGCTGGTACCTTCTCATGTCGTGAGAATTTGGTTCTATGTGATTAACATCTGTCTTCTCTTTTACCTGCTCCTGCATTGGACTGGTTAAGGAAACTGAGCTCACAGTGCCTGGAGGTGGGGTTATAGAGGAGGCCTCAGTACATCCTGGGACAGCCTAAAGCTTTAACATGTTGGTGACTCTGGATCAAGATCCATCTCTAAACCCGATGTTTCCCTGTGGAACTAATGTACCTCGCAGAAAGAGATTTAACAATGGTAAGTACACCATAAATCTCCTTTTATAACACTATAGATTGTCTCTAGTATAGGCTGTATCAAACATTTAAATAATATAAATAAGTGGTCATGAAAAGGTTAAACATACAATAATAAATAAATACACAAACGTAATCGAACCGGTATTGCACTTTCTAAGCACACATTCTCCCACATCATGGTAAGGCTCCTGTCTCTTCTTCCTAGTAGCTACTCTCTGGTCCAGTGCGCTGATTAAGGGTTCAGATCCACACGCACAACAAACTTGGTAGAGAAGAAGCTGCTACCACTGGGCATGTGCAGCAGCTCTGCTCTGTCCCTTACACTGCATGATGTGGCGGCTGCTCTAGTAATCGTATATACAATTGCTATTGTTGTCACAATTTGAGCCACTTGACAAGAGTAGGGGGGTTGCCGGGCAACCGGATTTCCCTCCCACGTTTGCCTATGGGGCGGGCATGTGTAAATGGCTACCCAGTTTATGACGTCGGTTCCCGACGGACGGGCAGTGTGTATGCACAGCACATTGCTCGATCCGGCTTTAGATGTATCTGCAGATCAATTCAATTGATCTGCAGATATATATTCCAGTGTGTACCAACCATAACACTTATGCGGCTATTGCTCTGGTAACGCCCAGCTACCGGACAGGGAAGGGGTGGTGTCGGGGGTAGCGGGAGATAGACGCAGATGTTAGGTAACACCCGCATGTATGAAGGAGGTACCGCATCAGGTACCTGCTGCAATCCCTCCTTGGCCGTCCGCAGCTTTATTCCCCCCATAGGTTTCTATGGGGAATGCAATGCTGCCAGATTTACCAATATCCGGAATGCAAAGCATTCTCGGTTTTGGCCCCACAGCTACGGCCATCTGAAGATGGTGGTACAGTAGCCTTTTGTAGCCCTTGTTCCTGCGGGTACTGATTGGTACATCATCCTGATTGCTTTTCCAATGTTATCCTGGGGGAGAAGAACCCACCCAGATCGCTACTAAGCCTTTGATCCCTGGGTTAACGCGTAATCTGACGTTACCCTATAGAAGTCTATGGGCTTCTTTTCGCATTCAGCACCGAGAGGGAGCCAATCGGATCTCTCCCAGTCATCCCCTTCCCCCCTCTCCTGCTGCCGTTGCATCTTTCTGCACATGCACAGACTATTTCCTGGAAACTTGGAAGTCCAGTGGCTGGCACTGATTGCAAAAGACAGTTCTCATAAGGGAAGCTGTCCTTTGCAGTACTAATCGCATATGTTATTAGCATACTGAGCGAACAGAAGTGTTGAGGTCACAATTATCTTGGGGCTGCGCTACATCCTACAGCACCTAGACTGACCGGCCTCTTATGTGAGAGTCCTATTTGTCGACTTCAGTTCGGCATTCAAAACAATCGTCCCCAGTATTCTACAAACCAAACTCCTCTCCTTAGTGGTCCCAGAATCAACATGCTTCTGGATCGTTGAATTCCTGACAGCAAGGAAACAAGTGGTGAAAGCCGTGTCATTCCCGTCTAGTGGGCGCACAATCAGCACGGGGGTCCCTCAAGGATGTGTCCTCTCCCCCCCTGCTCTTCTCTCTATATACCAACGACTGCACCTCGACCGAGCAATCGGTAAAAATAAAAACATTTGCAGACGACACCACTGTCATCGGCTTAATTGAGGACGAAGACAAATCTGCATACAGACGCGAAGTGGAACAGCTAACACAGTGGTGCGGTAGGAAGAACCGTGACCTAAATCGCCTCAAAACATTTGAGATGGTGGTGGTCTTCAGAAGGAAACCCAGTGCCATGCAACCACGCGTAATAGCCAACACTGTGGTTTTGTGGGTCAACTCCCTAAAATTTCTAAGGTCAAAAATTTCCTGAGACCTCAAATGGGGACCCAACATAAGCACTGTGGTAAAGAAGACCTAGCAGCAGATGTTCTTTCTGAGGCAACTCGGGAAATTCAACATCCCGCAGAAGCTGCTGCTCATCATCTACACAGCGATGGTAGAATCGGTCCTACGTTCCTCGATCACAGTCTGGTATGGGGCTGCCAATGAGAGTGACAGATGGAGGCTGCAAAGGGTGGTGAGGACAGCTGAAAAGATCATTGGGGGTGACCTCCCTCCTGTCCAGGAATTGTACCAGTCAAGGGTCAGGAAGCGAGCGGAGAAAATCGTGGCAGATATGCAGCACCCAGGTCACAAACTGTTTGAACCGCTTCCATCAGGCAGACACTACAGGTCCATTCCTGCGAAGTCGACCAGATCCATTAAAAACCTTTTCCCACTAGCTGTCCACCAGCTGAACAATATATAAAAGGTCTAACATGTATAATATGTCTAATATGTTGAGTCTATCGTACAGTTGCAATGTGCAGTATGATCTCGTACGTGTAATGTATGCTACGCTTTTCTCCCTTCTTATGCTATGTATTCCCCCTTCATGTTGCTGCTTGGCGATACATGAGTACACCTGCCCAATAAAGCTGATTCTGATATGTATCATTGCGATGTCACTGTGATGTGTAGCGGGCTGTACCGGTGAGGGTTAGTGCATCCCGCCCTCACTCTGGGCCGGATGCACTAAAATTGTGCGGTACATCCCTCCACACAACACATCCATACTAATTTAACATGTACTAACATATGCAGTTAGAATCACAAGGGTAGGCTTACCACACCATCCCTTTAAATCGGGATGCTCATGGATTACACAGGTTCTGTGGCTGATTAAAGCCAGAGGAAATGCAGGCTTTAAGTCAGTTAGCCACAGAACCTGTGTAATTTCTTAGTGTCCCAGTTTTAAAGGGATAGGGGTCTATTCATGTAGCAGAGAAAAGCCCTGTTTTGCGTTGAATGGGGCTTTTCTCTGCTTACCGCAATTCACAGAGCGGGTTACCGTGGAGAAGTCTCTGACTTTTCCAGCGGCACCCCCTGCGTGCTTGAATCGCATCACTATACTTTTTGTATGCTGAGTGCAATTTATGAAGGAACGGAGAGCTCTGTTTTCCATTTCTCTATGGAGTTCAGATTTACCATCTCAGGGTGGTGTAACCTGAACTGCGGTGCAGTAACTGCACGCTCCTCCTGACACTAGCTCCGCCCCCCTGACCTCCCAGCAGCCACTTCGGCATGCGCAGAGGGACCCACTGGTATATTCCGAACATCGCAGAAGGGATTCCCCTGGAGGAAACTGCATCGCTGGAACCCCAGACTCTGTAGTGCCTCGCTGGAGAGGTGAGTATATGTGAATTGATACTTATCACAGATATACATCACATCGAATCGATGCAATGAATAGTGATAAGTAACATTGAATTTTTCGTCTTCTTTATGAATAGACTCCATAGTATGGTAAGCCTATGCAAAGGACAGCTCTACTGATAAGAAATGTCTTTTGCTCTCTTGCGTAACCAGAACTTTGGGGGCCCCATAGCAAGGGACCCAGTGATTCTTGAGAGACACATCTCTGCAGAAGTTATTACTTTTATGCCCCATTATAGTGCCTTAGCTCATTTTCTGAACCATAGTAGTGCCTTAGTCTAAGGTGCCATGAAACTGGAAAGTGCAAAGGTAAAGTATCTATAGAAATTCTCCCAAACTTAAAAAAATAAATGGATTAAGGCATCGACACTTTCCATATGGGCCAAATAAAAATATTTAGTATTTGTATAAACAAGAATTGGGGTTACAGATGTATCTGGTTTTAGAGGGCGGTGTTCCTGGCCACAGCACTGATAGCCAATAACAATGTCAGACAACCTCCATCTCAGGGGTAGGCAACCTGTGCATGCCAGGTGTCTAGGAACTACACATTCCAACATGCCTTGCCAATGTTTTGCTGTTAGGGGACGCTAAAATTGTGTCGGGACATGCTGGGATGTGTAGTTTCTCAGTAGTTTGAGCACCACCGGTTGCCTATCTGTGCTCTAGCTACTCGCTGTCCACGCGGTAAAATCCCAAGTACTGACCACTCAGGGGTGAATGGGACCTAATGGTGGATGTTACTAATTTTTGTGTTCTCCCAGCATCATCGGATTCTGCAGCAGACGGCACAAGAGAGACCGGTACAGAGAAAAACAATAAGAACATGGAAGGAAGTGGACAGAACAAGCAAACAACCAAAGATGAAGCAAAGCCTTTAGATGGCAGCAGTTATGGTGAGATAAGTGATGGGGAATGTTCTTTTGTGCTGGACCCAGGGTCTACATAGGGAGGGCACAGTATTCTCATAGTGATGTTCATAAAGCAACTTATAGGCAAATAAACATGTTCATAAGTCATAATTGGTCACTTGCCCAGATCCCAGGGGAGTTCTGTTATCTGGGACAGTTAGCAGCCCTCCCGAATCCTACCACTTCTGTGCTGAAGAGGTGGGCGTTATGTCGTGGTTCGACCAATTGTTGGATTTTAGGGGGGGGGGGGCGGGGGGGTTAACAATAATGATGTGATTAGTGGCTCCAAGTCCCCACTACAGCCTCCTGGTCCTCCCTCTGCCCAGACCTTCCAGAGCTTAGCCTTCCAGAGTTGGTTGGTATGGTATAAGGAACGTACAAGCAGCATGAAGGGAATGCGGGAGTGCCAGGATACCTATTCTTCTGCAACCACAGCTTTAGCTAGGGGGGTGGGGGTGGGGGGGGGGCATTTGCAAGCAGGGATAATAGGATTTCTCTGACGTCCTAGTGGATGCTGGGAACTCTGAAAGGACCATGGGGAATAGCGGGCTCCGAAGGAGGCTGGGCACTCTAGAAAGATTTATGACTACCTGGTGTACACTGGCTCCTCCCACTATGACCCTCCTCCAAGCCTCAGTTAGATCTTGTGCCCGGCCGAGGTTGGATGCACACTAGGGGCTCTCCTGAGCCTTTAGAAAGAAAGTATAGACTTAGGTTTTTTATTTTCAGTGAGACCTGCTGGCAACAGGCTCACTGCAGCGAGGGACTAAGGGGAGAAGAAGCGAACTCGCCTGCTTGCAGCCGGATTGGGCTTCTTAGGCTACTGGACACCATTAGCTCCAGAGGGATCGACCGCAGGCCCAGCCTTGATGTTCGGTCCCGGAGCCGCGCCGCCGCCCCCCTTACAGAGCCAGAAGCAAGAAGAGGTCCGGAAAATCGGCGGCATGAAGACTTCTGTCTTCACCAAGGTAGCGCACAGCACTGCAGCTGTGCGCCATTGCTCCTCATACACACTTCACACTCCGGTCACTGAGGGTGCAGGGCACTGGGGGGGGGGCGCCCTGAGAAGCAATAAAAACACCTTGGCTGGCAAAACAATCACAATATATAGCCCCAGAGGCTGTATATGTGATAAATACCCCTGCCAGAATCCATAAAAAAGCGGGAGAAAAGTCAGCGAAAAAGGGGCGGAGCTATCTCCCTCAGCACACTGGCGCCATTTTCTCTTCACAGTGCAGCTGGAAGAAAGCTCCCCAGGCTCTCCCCTGTAGTTTTCAGGCTCAAAGGGTTAAAAAGAGAGGGAGGGGGGGGGGCCACAAAATTTAGGCGCAATATTGTATATACAAGCAGCTATTGGGGAAAATTCACTCAGTTATAGTGTTAATTCCCACATTATATAGCGCTCTGGTGTGTGCTGGCATACTCTCTCTCTGTCTCCCCAAAGGGCTTTGTGGGGTCCTGTCCTCAGTCAGAGCATTCCCTGTGTGTGTGCGGTGTGTCTGTACGGCTGTGTCGACATGTTTGATGAGGAGACTTATATGGTGACGGAGCAGATACCGATAAATGTGATGTCGCCCCCTGTGGGGCCGACACCAGAGTGGATGGTTAGGTAAAAGGTATTAACCGACAGTGTCAACTCCTTACATAAAAGGGTGGATGACGTAACAGCTGTGGGACAGCCGGCTTCTCAGCCCGCGCCTGCCCAGGCGTCTCAAAGGCCATCAGGGGCTCAAAAACGCCCGCTCACTCAGATGGCAGACACAGATGTCGACACGGAGTCTGACTCCAGTGTCGACAAAGTTAAGACATATACACAATCCACTAGGAACATCCGTGACTTGATCTCGGCAATAAAAAATGTGTTAAACATTTCTGACATTAACCCAAGTACCTCTAAAAATGGGTTTTAGGTTGGGGAGAAAAAGCAGGCAGTGTTTTGTTCCCCCTTCAGATGAATGAATGAAGTGTGTGAAAAGCGTGGGTTCCCCCGATAAGAAACTGGTAATTTCTAAAAGTTACTGATGGCGTACCCTTTCCCGCCAGAGGATAAGTTACGCTGGGAGATATCCCCTAGGGTGGATAAGGCGCTCACACGGTTGTCAAAAAAGGTGGCACTGCCGTTTTAGGAACGGCCACTTTGAAGGTACCTGTTGATATAAAGCAGGACGATATCCTGAAGTCTGTATTTACACACTCAGGTACTAGACTGAGACCTGCAGATCGTGCTGCTGCAGCGTGGTCGGTGACCCTGTCAAACATGAGAACATATTAAAGACGTCGTATAATATATGAGGGATGCACAGAGGAATATTTTGCCGGCTGGCATCCAAAATTAATGTAATGTCCATTCTGTCAGGAGGGTATTAGAGACCTGTCACTGGACAGGTGATGCTGACTTTAAAAGAGATTCTGCCTTATAAGGGTGAGGAATTATTTGGGGATGGTCTCTGGGACCTCGTATCCACAGCCACAGCTGGGAAGAAATATTTTTACCTCAGGTTTCCTCACAGACTAAGAAAGCACTGTATTATCAGGTACAGTCCTTTCAGCTTCAGAAAAGCAAGCGGGTCAAAGGCGCTTTCTTTCTGTACAGAGACAAGGGAAGAGGGAAAAAGCTGCACCAGTCAGCCGGTTCCCAGAATCAAAATTCTTCTCTCGCTTCCTCTGAGTCCACAGCATGACGCGGGGGCTCCACAGGTGTAGCCAGGTACGGTGGGGGGCCGTCTCAAAAATTTCAGCGATCAGTGGGCTCGCTCACAGATGGATCCCTGTTTCTTTCAAGTAGTATTTCAGGGGTACAAGCTGGAATTCGAGATGTCTCCTCCCAGCCGTTTCCTAGAATATGCCTTGCCGACAACTCCCTCAGGCAGGGAGGCTGTACTAGAGGCAATTAATAAGCTGTATTCCCAGCAGGTAATACTCAAGGTGCCCCTACTTCAAAAGGACGGGGTTACTATTCCACACGGGTTGGGGTACCGAAACCGCATGGTTCGGTGTGACCCATCTTATATTTAAAATCCTTGAACACATACATAAAAAAATTCAAGTTCAAGAGGGAATCGCTCAGGGCGGTTATTGCAAGCCTGGACGAGGGGGATTACATGGTATCCCGGGACATCAAGGATGCTTACCTGCATGTCCCCATTTTCCATACTCGCCAGGAGTACCTCAGATTTGTGGTACAGGATTACCATTACCAAGTCCAGACACTGCCGTTGGGACTGTACAAGACACCGAGGGTGTTTACCAGGGTAATGGCCGAAATGATGATACTCCTTCGAAAAAAGGGAGTTTTAATTATCCCGTACTTGGACAATCTCCTTATAAGGGCGAGGTCCAAGGAGCAGTTGCTAGTCGGGGTAGCACTATTTTGGAAAGTGCTACAACAGCAGGGTTGGAATCTAAACAGTCCAAAGTCACAGCTGGTTCCTATGACACATCTACTGTTCCCGGGGATGGTTCTGGACACAGACCAGAAATAAGTGTTTCTCCCGGAGGAGAAAGCCAAGGAGCTGTCATCTCTAGTCAGAGACCTCCTGAAGCCAAAACAGGTATCGGTGCATCATTGCACGCGAGTCCTGGGAAAAATGGTAGCTTCCTACGAAGCAATCCCATTCGGCAGGTTCCATGCAAGAATTTTTCAGTGGGACCTGTTGGACAAGTGGTCCGGATCGCATCTTCAAATGCATCGGCTGATAACCCTGTCTCCAAGGACCAGGGTATCTCTACTATGGTGGTTGCAGAGTGCCCATCTTAAGGAGGGCCGCAGGTTCAACATACAGGACTAGGTCCTAGTGACCATGGAGGCCAGCCTTTGAGACTGGGGGCAGTCACACAGGGAAGAAACTTCCAAGGACTTTGGTCAAGTCAGGTGACTTACCTACACATAAATATTCTGGAACTGAGGGCCATTTACATTGCCCTGGGTCAGGCAAGGCCTCTGCTTCTAAACCAGCCGGTACTGATCCAATCAGACAACATCACGGCGGTCACCCATGTAAACCAACAGGGCGACACAAGAAGCAGGATGGTGATGGCAGAAGCCACAAGGATTCTCCGATGGGCGGAAAATCATGTGTTAGCACTGTCAGCAGTGTTCATTCCCGGAGTGGACAACTGGGAAGCAGATCTTCTCAGCAGACACGACCTCCACCCGGGAGAGTGGGGACTTCGTCCAGAAGTCTTCCAAAGGATTGTACACCATTGGGAAAGGCCACAGGTGGACATGATGGTGTCCCGCCTCAACAATAAGCTATAAAAGATATTGCGCCTGGTCAAGGGACCCTCAGGCGATGGTTGTGGACGCTCTGGTAACACCGTGGGTGTACCAGTCGGTTTATGTGTTTCCCCTCTGCCTCTCATACCAAAGGTACTGAGAATAATAAGAAGGCGAGGAGTAAGAACGATACTCGTGGTTCCGGATTGGCCAAGAAGAGCTTGGTACCCAGAACTTCAAGAAATTATATCAGAGGACCCATGGCCTCTGCCGCTCAGATAGGACCTGCGGCAGCAGGGGCCCTGTCTGTTCCAAGACTTGCCGCGACTGCGTTTGACGGCATGGCGGTTGAACGCCGGATCCTGAAGAAAAAGGACTTTCCGGAGGAAGTCATTCCTACGCTTATTAAAGCCAGGAAAGGTGTTATGGAAAATCATTATCACCACATATGGCGGAAATATGTTGCATGGTGAGGCCGAAAAGGCCCCAACAGAGGATTTTTAACTAGGTCGATTTCTGCATTTCCTGCAAGCAGGAGTGAATATGGGCCTAAAACTAGGCTCCATTAAGGTACAGATCTCGGCTCTGTCGATTTTCCTTCAAAAAGAACTAGCTTCAGTACCTGAAGTTCAGACATTTGTAGAAGGAGTGCTGCATATTCAGCTCCGTTTGTGCCTCCTGTGGCACCTTGGGATCTCAACGTGGTGTTGAGTTTCTTAAACTCACATTGGTTTGAGCCACTAAAAATCGTGGATCTGAAATATCTCACGTGGAAAGTGGTCATGTTATTGGCCTTGGCTTCGGCCAGGCGAGTATCAGAATTGGCGGCTTTATCTTGTAAAAGCCCTTATCTGATTTTCCATATGGATAGGGCAGAATTGAGGACTCGTCCCAAGTTTCTCCCTAAGGTGGTGTCAGCGTTTTACCTGAACCAGCCTATTGTGGTGCCTGCGGCTGCTAGGGACTTGGAGGACTCCAAGTTGTTAGACGTTGTCAGGGCCCTGAAAATATATGTTTCCAGGACGGCTGGAGTCAGAAAATCTGACTCGCTGTTTATCCTGTATGTACCCAACAAGCTGGGTGCTCCTGCTTCTAAGCAGACTATTGCTCGTTGGATTTGTAGTACAATTCAGCTTGCACATTCTGTGGCAGGCCTGCCACAGCCAAAATCTGTAAATGCCCATTCCACAAGGAAGGTGGGCTCATCTTGGGCGGCTGCCCGAGGGGTCTCGGCTTTACAACTTTGCCGAGCAGCTACTTGGTCAGGGGCAAACACGTTTGCTAAATTCTACAAATTTGATACCCTGGCTGAGGAGGACCTTGAGTTCTCTCATTCGGTGCTGCAGAGTCATCCGCACTCTCCCGCCCGTTTGGGAGCTTTGGTATAATCCCCATGGTCCTTTCGGAGTTCCCAGCATCCACTAGGACGTCAGAGAAAATAAGAATTTACTCACCGGTAATTCTATTTCTCGTAGTCCGTAGTGGATGCTGGGCGCCCATCCCAAGTGCGGTTTATCTGCAATACTTGTACATAGTTAGTGTTAACTAAATCGGGTTATTGTTATGA
The DNA here is from genome assembly GCF_028390025.1 of Pseudophryne corroboree. Classification (NCBI taxonomy): domain Eukaryota; kingdom Metazoa; phylum Chordata; class Amphibia; order Anura; family Myobatrachidae; genus Pseudophryne; species Pseudophryne corroboree. Next base: position 764,593,108 of record NC_086446.1, read on the forward strand.
GCCATCTGTTGAGAGGCTCAGTTGTTTTCATACTGTCAAACTGGATATAGTATCACGAGTTGTACGGTGTGATTGGTGTGGCTGGTATGAGTCTTACCCGGGATTCAAAATCCTTCCTTATTGTGTACGCTCGTCCGGGCACAGTATCCTACCTGAGGCTTGGAGGAGGGTCATAGTGGGAGGAGCCAGTGTACACCAGGTAGTCCTAAATCTTTCTAGAGTGCCCAGCCTCCTTCGGAGCCCGCTATTCCCCATGGTCCTTTCGGAGTTCCCAGCATCCACTACGGACTACGAGAAATAGAATTACCGGTGAGTAAATTCTTATTTTTAATACCTACCGGTAAATCCTTTTCTCTTCACTTCATAGACCATGAGGTATAGACGGGATCCTCAGGAGACATGGGCACTCTAAAGACTTTTAGTGGGTGTGAACTGGCTCCTACCTCTATGCCCCTCCTCCAGACCTCAGTTATAGGAACTGTGCCCAGGGAGACGGACATTTCGAGGAAAAGGATTTATTTTAAAACTAAGGGTGAGATACATACCTGCTCACACCACAAACACGCCGTACAACATGGCATTTGTAACCAAACCCAGTCAACAGCATGAACAAAAAACCAGCAACAGGCTGATTATAATCAAACACAACCATTGTGTAACACAAGCAAAAACTACAACCATTACTGCAGATAGAGTCCGCACTGGGATGGGCACCCATCATCCTCTACGGACTAAGAGAAAAGGATTTACCGGTAGGTATTAAAATCCTATTTTCTCATACGTCCTAGAGGATGCTGGGGACACTTCATAGACCATGGGGTTTATACCAAAGCTTCAGATCGGGCGGGAGAGTGTGGATGACTCTGCAGCACCGATTGACCAAACAAGAGGTCCTCATCAGCCAGGGTATCAAACTTGTAGAACTTTGCAAAAGTGTTTGAACCCGACCAAATAGCCGCTCTGCAAAGCTGTAACGCCGAGACCCCACGGGCAGCCGCCCAAGATGAGCCCACCTTCCTGGTAGAATGGGCCTTAACCGATATCGGTAACGGCAATCCAGCCGTAGAATGAGCCTGTTGAATCGTATTACAGGTCCAACGTGTAATAGTATGCTTAGAAGCAGGCGTCCCCAATCTTTTTGGGAGCATATAGGACAAACAGAGCCTCCGTTTTCCTAAGTTGAGCTGTTCTGACTACATAGATTTTCAAAGCCCTGACCACATCCAGAGACTTTGAGTCCACGAGGGTGCCAGTAGCCACTGGCACCACATTAGGTTGGTTCATGTGAAAAGCTGAAACCACCTTTGGCAGAAACTGCTGCCGAATTCTCAACTCCGCTCTATCTTCATGGAAGATCAAATAGGGGCTCTTGTGAGACAAGGCCGCTAACTCAGACACCCGCCTTGCGGATGCCAAGGCCAACAACGTGACCACTTTCCAAGTGAGGAATTTTAATTCAACCTTCCGTAAAGGTTCAAACCAAGGAGATTGCAGGAACTTTAACACCACGTTGAGATCCCATGGTGCCACCGGAGGCACAAAAGGAGGCTGGATATGCAGCACCCCCTTTACGAAAGTCTGAACCTCAGGGAGGGAGGCCAATTCCTTTTGAAAGAATATTGACAAGGCCGAAATTTTTACCTTAATGGAGCCTAGTTTTAGGCCCGCATCCACACCAGCTTGTAGAAAATGGAGAAAACGCCCCAGCTGAAATTTCTCCGTAGGGGCCTTCTTGGATTCACACCAAGACACATATTTTCTCCAAATACGGTGGTAATGCTTCACCGTTAATTCTTTTCTAGCTTGAAGTAGAGTGGGAATAAATTCACTGGGAATCCCCTTCCGGGCTAGAATATGGCGTTCAACCGCCATGCCGTCAAACGCAGCCGCGGTAAGTCCTGGAATACGCATGGACTTTGCTGTAACAGGTCCTCTCGTAGAGGAAGAGGCCACGGATCTCCTATGAGCAACTCCTGAAGATCCGGATACCAGGCCCTCTTTGGCCAGTCTGGGACAATGAGTATCGCCGGAACTCTAGTTCTTCTTACGATCCTTATCACCTTCGGGATGAGTGGAAGCGGAGGGAACACGTAGACCGACGGAAACACCCACGGTGTCACCAGGGCGTCCACCGCTATTGTTTGAAGGTCCTTCGACCTGGAACAATACATCCGAAGTTTCTTCTTGAGGCGAGACGCCATCAGTCTACATGAGGAATTCCTCAATGACTTGTCACGTCTGCAAAGACCTCTTGATGAAGACCCCACTCCCCTGGATGGAGATCGTGTCTGCTGAGGAAGTCTGCTTCCCAGTTGTCCACTCCTGGAATGAAGACCGCCGGCAGAGCGCTTACATGTCTTTATGTCCAGCGGAGAACTTTTGTGGCCTCTGCCATTGCCGCTGTGCTCTTTGTTCCACCATGGCGCTTTATGTATGCCACTGCTGTTATGTTGTCCGACTGAATCAAGACGGGCAGATCTTGAAGATGATTTTCCGCTTGTCGAAGGCCGTTGCAAATGGCCCTTAATTCCAGAATGTTTTATGTGCAGACAAGCCTCCTGACTTGACCATTTTTCGTGGAAATTTTCCCCCTATGTGACTGCTCCCCATCCCCGGAGACTTGCATCCGTGGTCACCAGGACCCAATCCTGGATCCCGAACCTGCATCCCTCTAGAAGGTGAGGACTGTGCAGCCACCACAGGAGAGAGATTCTGGTCCTGGAAGACAGGACTATTTTCCGGTGCATGAGTAGGTGAGACCCGGACCACTTGTCCAGCATGTCCCACTGAAACACCCTGGCATGAAACCTGCCAAACGGAATGGCCTCGTAGGCCGCCACCATCTTTCCCAGCAGTCGAGTGCACTGATAAATCGACACCCTCGCTGGTTTCAGAATCCCTTTTACCATGTTCTGGATTTCCAGAGTTTTCTCCACCGGCAGAAAAACTCTCTGTAACTCTGTGTCCAGAATCATGCCCAGGAATGACAGCCGTGTTGTCGGAACCAACTGATTTTGGCAAATTCCGGAGCCAACCATGTTGCTGCAGAATCTTCAGGGAGAGCGTGACGTGTTCTAGTAATTTTTCCCTTGATCTCGCCTTTATCAGGAGATCGTCCAAGTACGGGATAATTTTGACTCTTTGCTTGCGCAAGAGGACCATCATTTCCGCCATCACCATTGTGAAGATCCTTGGAGCCGTGGAAAGCCCAAACGACAACGTCTGAAATTGGTAATGACAATCTTGAACCGCAAACCTCAGGTACGCCTGATGTGGAGGGTAAATGGGGACATGTAAGTACGCATCCTTTTATGTCTACTGACACAATAAAATCTCCTCCCTCCAGACTGCAGATCACTGCCCGAAGAGATTTCATTTTGAATTTGAATCTCTTCAGATAGAAATTGAGAGATTTAAGTTCAGAATCGGTCTGACCGAGCCATCCGGCTTCAGAACCACGAGCAGGCTTGAAGAAAAGCCTTTTCCTTGTTGAGACGGTGGTACTGTGACAATGACCTGATTTTGACACCGCTTTTGTATGGCCGCGCATAACACCTCCCTTTCGGGGAGAGAAGCTGGCAAGGCTGATTTGAAAAAACGTTGAGGGGGCACATCTTGAACCTCCAGTTTGTAAACTTGGGTTACTATATCTAGAAACATAGAATTTGTCGGCAGATAAGAACCACTTGGCCCATCTAGTCTGCCCCTTATTTTTTTTATTTTTTTTTATATTATTTTTTATCACTAACCTTATTTGATCCTTATTTCTTTGTAAGGATATCCTTATGTCTATCCCATGCATGTTTAAATTGCTCAACTGTCTTAGCCTCTACCACCTCTGATGGGAGGCTATTCCACTTGTCCACTACCCTTTCTGTGAAATAATTTTTCCGCAAATTTCCCCTGAACCTCCCCCCCTCCAGTCTCAGTGCATGTCCTTGTGTCCTATTGCTTCTCTTCATTTGGAGAATGTTTCCCTCCTGGACTTTGTTAAAACCCTTGATATATTTGAAAGTTTCTATCATGTCCCCCCTTTCCCTTCTCTGCTCCAAACTATACATATTGAGATTTCTTAGTCTTTCTGGGTATGTTTTGTGATGTAGGCCATGCACCATTTTAGTTGCCCTCCTTTGTACAGTTTCTAATGTATTAATATCCTTTTGAAGATATGGCCTCCAGAACTGAATACAGTATTCTAGATGAGGCCATACCAATGACCTATACAGTGGCATTATTACTTCTTTCTTTCTGCTGCTGATTCCTCTCCCAATACAGCCAAGCATCTGACTAGCCTTCCTCATTGCCTTGTTACATTGCTTACCTGCTTTTAAGTCATCTGAAATAGTGACTCCTAGATCCCTTTCCTCCTCAGTAGTTTCCAGTATAGTGCCATTAATACTGTATTTAGCTTTAGGATTTTTGAGACCCAAGTGCCTGATTTTGCATTTTTTGGCATTAAACTGTAATTGCCAGACTCTTGACCATTCCTCTAGTCTACCTAGATCCTCAATCATTTGTTTTACCCCATCTGGTGTGTCTACCCTGTTGCATACCTTTTGTGTCATCTGCAAAAAGGCATACTTTCCCTTTAATGCCATTTGCAATGTCACCAATAAAGATATTAAAAATCACTGGTCCAAGTACAGATCCCTGAGGTACTCCACTGGTAACATTTCCCTCCTGTGAATGCACTCCATTTACTACAACTCTCTGTTTTCTATCCTTCAACCAAGATCTTATCCATTCAATAATCCTAATATCCAATCCCAAATTTTCAAGTTTATTTAGCAGTCTGCGATGTGGAACTGTGTCAAAAGCCTTACTAAAGTCTAGATAAGCTATATCCATGGCTCCACCTTTATCCATCACTTTAGTCACACAATCATGTACTGAATATTCTTAGCCAGTTTAGGATTCAATCTGGCATCACTATAGTCGACACAGGAATCGGTATCTGTGTCCAGTAACTGGGCAAATCAACGCTTCTGTGCCCCCGAAGGGGTTTGTGACAATGCATCCTCCAAGGACCTTCTCCATGCTCGGTGCTGGGACTCAGATTTATCAAATCTCTTCTTTAATAGGGCCACATTAGCATTCAAAACACTCAACATATTCACCCAATCAGCAGTCGGTGGTGCCAACGGGGTCACTCCCACAGTCTGTACTGTCTCCACACCTACTTCTTCCTGGGAAGAGCATTCAGCCTCAGACATGCCGACACACATGCACCGACACCACCAAACACTCTGGGCTATAGGGGACAGACCCACACTAAGACAGTCAGGGAGACACAAAGGGAGATTGCCAGCTCACAACCCAGCACCTAACTTGTTTTTGAAATGTGCAATACACAGCCCCAGAACTGTCAGCGCTTTTCAGCGCTCCGGTGTCACTCCTGCCCAGGGTAATAAGGAAGTTCAAGCAAGAAGAAGGAATCCTACTTCTGATCACTCCAGCGTGGCCCAGACGGCATTGGTTCTCAGACCTACAGGGTCTCTCGTTAGAGCGTCCTTTTCTGCTTCCACACGCCCAGACCTCCTCATTTAGGGCCCTTGTGTCTACTAGGATTTGACCCGGCTGGCTTTGACGGCGTGGCTCTTGAAGCTTCAGTTCTGAGGGACAAAGGATTTTCCGAGGCGGCCATTCAAACTATATTGAAGGCCCGTAATCCGGCATCTGCTCGGATTTTTCATAGGGTCTGTAATTCTTACTTTGCGTGGTGCGCATCTAACAATCATGACATCTACAAGTTTAGTACGGCCAAACTTTTGGCTTTCCTGCAACAGGTCCTGGACTTGGGCCTTCGTCTGGCCTCCCTCAAGGTTCATACTGTATTTCTGCCTTGTCGGTATGGTTTCAGAGAAAAATTGCGACTCTGCCTGATGTTCATACATTCACTCAGGGTGTTTTACGGATTCAACCTCCCTATGTCCCGCTTGTGGCTCCTTGGGATTTGTCGGTTGTTCTGGAGGCCTTACAAGATTCTCCGTTTGAACTTCTTGAATCTGTGGACCTTAAGTGGCTTACTCTTAAGGTTTTGTTCTTGCTGGCTAATGCCTCTGCTAGACGGGTTTCAGACTTGGGTGCCTTGTCCTGTCGATCACCCTTTCTGATTTTTCACCGTGATTGGGCGGTTCTTAGAACTCGCCCAGGTTATTTGCCTAAAGGTGGTGTCGTCCTTCCACCTTAACCAGGAGATTGTGGTTCCAGCATTCACCTCTCCAGGTTTGTCCTCCGAAGAGCGGTCTTTGGACGTGGTATGGGCTCTCCGTATTTATGTAAAGAGAACATCTTCTCTTAGGAGATCTGATTCCCTCTTTGTTGTGGCTGGCCTGCTAATAAGCAGACCTTGGCCAGATGGATTAGAATGGTGATTGCACATGCTTATGTACAGGCTGGCCTTCCAGCTCCTGCTACCATCAAAGCCCATTCTACTCTGTCTGTTGGACCTTCTTGGGCGGCCCGCTGTGGTGCGACCCTTGAACAATTGTGCAAGGCGGCTGCGTGGTCCTCAGTGAACATGTTCATAAGGTTCTATGCCTTCGATACTTTCGGCACCCAGGATGCCTCCTTTGGAGATTTATGGTAAGAACTTACCTTTTGTTAAATCCCTTTCTGCGAGCTATACTGGGTTCCACAGGGCGCCCCACCCTGATGCACTTAGCTTCTTTGGGTTTGTATGGCATTAGCCGCTGACACCTTCTCCTGTCATGAGAATGTGGTGTATGTAGCTACTAACGGTTGTCGTTTCTTTTACCTGCTACTGCATTGGACTGGTTAACAAAACTGAGCTCCTGTGCACGGAGGCGGGGTTATAGAGGAGGTGGTGCTGTGCATCCTTGGAGCAGTCAAAGACTTTAGCCTGTTGGTGCCTCTGATCAAGATCCTACTCTACACCCCAATGTTATCCCTGTTGAACCCAATGTACCTCGCAGAAAGAGATTTAACAAAGGTAAGTTCTTACCATGTATTTGTATAAACAAGAATTGGGGTTACAGATGTATCTGGTTTTAGAGGGCGGTGTTCCTGGCCACAGCACTGATAGCCAATAACAATGTCAGACAACATCCATCTCAGGGGTAGGCAACCTGTGCATGCCAGGTGTCTAGGAACTACACGTTCCAACATGCCTTGCCAATGTTTTGCTGTTAGGGAACGCTAAAATTGTCAGGATATGCTGGGATGTGTAGTTTCACAGTAGTTGGAGCACCACCGGTTGCCTATCTGTGTTTTAGCTACTCGCTGTCCACTATGGAGAATCTCAAGTACTGACCACTCAGGGGTGAATGGGACCTAATGGTGGATGTTACTAATTTTTGTGTTCACCCAGCATCATCGGATTCTGCAGCAGACGGCACAAGAGAGACCGGTAACCTGTCAGAGAAAAACAATAAGAACATGGAAGGAAGTGGACAGAACAAGCAAACAACCAAAGATGAAGCAAAGCCTTTAGATGGCAGCAGTTACGGTGAGATAAGTGATGGGGAATGTTCTTTTGTGCTGGACCCAGGGTCTACATAGGGAAGGCACAGTATGCTCATAGTGATGTTCATAAAGCAACTTATAGGCAAATAGACATGTACATAAGTCATACTTGGTCACTTGCCCAGATTCCAGGGGAGTTCTGTCATCTGGGACAGTTAGCAGCCCTCCCGAGGGTGTTATGTCGTGGTTCACCATGAGTTGCGAACCCAATGACCAATTGTTGGATTTTAGGGGGGGGGGGGGGGGGGTTAACAATAATGATGTGATTAGTGGCTCCAAGTCCCCACTACAGCCTCTTGGACCTCCCTCTGCCCAGACCTTCCAGAGCTTAGCCTTCTAGAGTTGGTTGGTATGGTATAAGGCAGGGCTGGCAAAACCAGTCCTCGAGATCTACCAACCGTACACATTTTCCAGATCACCTAGCTGGTGCACAGGTGTAGTCAGTACTAATTAAGATGTGCTGCATTCATTCCTAACTGACAATTCTACAGGTCTCCAGGAGGCCTGGAAAACATTAACTGTTGGTAGATCTCGAGGACCGGTTTGGCCAGCCCTGGTATAAGGAATGTACAAGCAGCATGAAGGGAATGCGGGAGTGCCAGGATACCTATTCTTTTGCAACCACAGATTTAGCTAGGGAGGGGTGGGGAGGGAGGAGGGGGGGGGGGGGGGGGGGCATTTGCAAGCAGAGATAAGGAAATAAATAGCTGAAGATACGGGACATAGAAGGGGATAGGTGCTGGTTTATAGAAGTGGAGATGTTGCCCATAGCAACCAAGCAGATTCTAGTTATCTTCTAGGAGGTGCTAGATAAATAATAAGTAGAATCTGATTGGTTACTATGGGCAACATCTCCATTTCTATACACCCGCACCTCAGTGCTCCAGCAGATTGGTGGCTGGCATGTTGTAGCTTTCAGCATGTTAATTAAGAACTAGACAAGGGAAAAATGTGATATTTCAAAATAGAAAAAATACTCCCAGCATGTTTGTTAGGTATCTGGGGTCTCTAGATGGAGGACATGTGACAAAGATTTTTGCAAGAAGCAGGATGGTAGAAAGATTTGGGCCTTCGAGATTAAGTATATAAACCAGAGGTTCTCTAACACAGTCCTCAAGGGTATCCGGATGATAGATAGTGTCTTGTTAGACAGTCAATAGATAGACACCACATGTTAGACAGACATTAGGTCGACAGAGTCAAAAGGTCGACATGAAAAAGATAGACAGTATAAAAAATACAAAAGAGATACGGGATGAAAATGGTCGACATAAAAAAGGTAGACACAGGTTTTTTTAATATTGCATTTTTATTACCTATTTCATATCTTCTCTATCCATGTCGGCATAGAGTTGGTTATAACCCTTGCGAGTCCTTTCTACAATTAGGGATCCCAGATGACAAAGCTTCGCACACAAACCCCAAAGTGTGTCTACCTTATGTCGACCATTTTCATATCGACATTTTGACCCAGTCGACCTTTTGACTGTCTAACATGTGGGGTCTATCTATTGACTGTCTAACTAGACACTGTCTATCTGTTATACCACACCCGTCCTCAAGGCACCCAACGGTCCAAGTTTTAAGTATACCTGTGCTTGGGGACAGGTGACTTAATTAGCACCTCAGTCAATTTGATTTAACCATTTGTGCTGAGCCATGGATATACCTAAAACCTGGATCGTTGGGGTGCCTTGAGGACCGCGTTTGAGAACCTCTGGTGTAAACCAAAAGAGAGAGGAAAAAAGAACTCCCTGTGGGGGGGGGGGGGGGGGGTACACTTAATAAATATAATTACTTTCTCTTACGTCCTAGAGGATGCTGGGGACTCCGTAAGGACCATGGGGTATAGACGGGCTCTGCAGGAGACGTGCACTCTAAAGACCTTTTATTGGTGGGAACTGGCTCCTCCCTCTATGCCCCTCCTCCAGACCTCAGTTAGATCCTGTTCCCAGGGGAGACTGGTTGCACACTAGGGGAGCTCTACTGCGTTTCTCTAGAAAATACTTTTGTTAGGTTTTATTTTCAGGGAGCACTGCTGGCAACAGGCTCCCTGCTTCGTGGGACTGAGGGGAGAGAAGCAGACCCACTTTCCTGGACTGATGGGCTTTGCTTCTTAGGCTACTGGACACCATTAGCTCCAGAGGGTCGGAACACAGGTGTCGTCCTTGCTGTTCGTCCCAGAGGCGCGCCGCCATCCTCCTCACAGCGCCGGAAGATAGAAGCCGGGTAAGTAAGGAAGCAAGAAGACTTCAAAGGCGGCAGAAGACTTCAGATCTTCATGAGGTACCGCGCAGTGGTCGAGCTGCGTGCCATTGCTCCCACACACACACAAGGCACAGCAAGGGTGCAGGGCGCAGGAGGGGGCGCCCTGGGCAGCAATTATGGCCTCAGAATTAGACTGGCTCATATATAGATACTGCGGAGGCAGTATATATTAAAAACCCCGCCAGTATAAAGAAAAATAGCGGGACCGAGGGAATCCGCACCGGTAGGGGCACGTCTTCAGCTCTTCAGCCAGGTCTGGGTTCAGTCGGATTTGGATACTTGGGTAGTCGGAATTGTGTCCCAAGGCTACAAACTGGAGTTCGAAGATGTGCCTCCACACCGATTTTTCAAATCGGCCTTGCCAGCTTCTCACCCAGAGAGGGCAATAGTTTCAGCTGCCATACAAAAGCTGTGTTAACAGCAAGTGATTATCAATGTTCCCCTAGTGCAACAGGGGAAGGGGTTTTATTCAACCCTATTTGTGTTCCCGAAACTGGTTGGCTCAGTCACGCCAATTCTGAATCTAAAATCCCTAAACCTATATTTGAAGAGGTTCAAATTCAAGATGGAATCTCTCCGGGCAGTGATCTCCAGCCTGGAAAGGGGGGGATTTTATGGTGTCACTGGACATAAAGGATGCATACCTTCATGTCCCCATATATCCTCCTCATCAGGCGTACCTGAGATTTGCTGTACAGGATTATCATTACCAGTTTCAGACGTTGCCGTTTGAGCTTTCCACGGCCCTGAGAATTTTCACCAAGGTAATGGCGGAAATGATTGTGCTCCTGCGCAAGCAGGGGGTCACAATTATCCCATACTTGGACGATCTCCTGATAAAAGCAAGACCAAGAGAACAGTTACTAAAAAGCGTGCGTCTCTCCCTGAGAGTACTACAATAACACTGCTGGATTCTAAATCTACCAAAGTCGCAGTTGGTTCCGACAACTCGGCTGTCGTTTTTGGGCATGATTCTGGACATGGAAAAACAGAGGGTTTTTCTCCCAATGGAAAAAGCCCAGGAACTCCAGAACATAGTCAGGGACACCGCTGAAACCAAAAAGAGTGTCAGTTCATCAATGCACTCGAGTATTGGGAAAGATGGTGGTGGCGTACGAGGCCATTCCGCAAGAACCTTTCAGTGGGACCTTCTGGACAAGTGGTCAGGGTCCCATCTACAGATGCATCGGAGGATAAGCCTGTCCCCCAGGGCCAGGGTCTCTCTCCTGTGGTGGCTCCAGAGTGCTCACCTTCTAGAGGGTTGTAGGTTCGGCATTCAAGATTTGATTCTTGTGACCACGGACGCGAGCCTCCGAGGATGGGGAGCAGTCACACAAGAAATAATTTTCAGGGAATATGGTCAAGCCAGGATGCTTCTCTACACATCAGTGTGCTGGGATTAAGGGCCATATACAACGGCCTGAAACAGGCGGAGAATCTTCTTTGCAACCTACCCGTTCTGATCCAGTCAGATAACGTCACAGCTGTGGCGCATGTAAACCGCCAGGGCGGGACAAGGAGCAGAGCAGCAATGGCAGAAGCCACCAGGATTCTTCGCTGGGCGGAAAATCATGTAAGCGCTCTTTTAGCAGTCTTCATTCCAGGAGTAGACAACTGGGAAGAAGACTTCCTCAGCAGGCACGATCTCTATCCAGGGGAGTGGGGACTTCATCAAGAAGTCTTTGCAGAGGTAACAAGTTATTGGGGACTCCCTCAAATAGACATGATGGCATCACGCCTCAACAGAAAGCTTCGGACGTATTGTTCCAGGTCGAGGGACCCTCAGGCAGTGGCGGTGGACGCCCTAGTGACACCGTGGGTGTTTCAGTCGGTCTGTGTGTTCCCTCCTCTTCCACTAATCTCAAAAATATTGAGAATCATAAGACGAACAAGAGTGCAGACAATACTCATTGTTCCAGATTGGCCTCGAAGGGCCTGGTATTCAGATCTTCAAGAAATGCTCACAGAAGATTCGTGGCCTCTTCCTCCCAGTGAGGACCTGTTACAACAGGGGCCCTTTATGTTCCAAGACTTACCGCGGTTACGTTTGACGGCATGGCGGTTGAACACCAAATCCTAGCTAGGAAAGGGATTCCAGGTGAAGTCATCCCTACTCTAATTAAAGCTAGGAAGGAGGTAACGGCAAAGCACTATCACTGTATCTGGAGGAAATATGTGTCTTGGTGTGATGCCAAAAATGGAAGATTTTCAGCAGGGTCATTTTCTCCATTTTCTACAGACAGGTGTGGCTATTGGCCTAAAGTTAGGGTCCATTAAGGTGCAGATTTCAGCCTTATCTATATTCTTTCAGAAGGAATTGGCTTCTCTCCCAGAAGTCCAGACTTTTGTAAAGGGAGTGTTGCACATCCAACCTCCTTTTGTGCCCCCAGTGGCACCTTAACGTGGTGTTTACAGTTCCTTAAATCGCACTGGTTTGAACCTCTTCAAACAGTTGAATTAAAGTTTCTCACTTGGAAAGTGGTCATGTTGTTGGCCTTGGCATCTGCAAGGCGGGTGTCCGAATTGGCGGCTTTGTCTAATAGGAGCCCCTATCTGATTTTCCATGTGGATCGATCAGAGCTGAGGACTCGTCCTCAATTCCCGCCTAAAGTGGTTTCGTCGTTTCACATGAACCAACCTATTGTGGTGCCTGTGGCTAAGGGTGCCTTGGAGGATTCCAAGTCCCTTGATGTAGTCAGGGCCTTAAAAATGTATATAGCCAGAAAGGCTCGGGTTATGAAAACAGAGGCACTGTTTGTCCTGTATGCAGCCAACAAAGTTGGCGCTCCTGCTTCTAAACAGACTATTGCAAGCTGGATCTGTACCACGATTCAGCAGGCTCATTCTATGGCTGGATTGCCGTTACCAAATTCGGTAAAGGCCCATTCCATTAGAAAAGTGGGCTCTTCTTGGGCGGCTGCCCGAGGCGTCTCGGCATTACAGCTTTGCCGAGCAGCTATTTGGTCGGGTTCAAACACTTTTGCAAAATTCTACAAGGTTGATAGCCTGGCTGATGAGGACCTCATGTTTGCTCAGTCGGTGCTGCAGAGTCATCCGCACTCTCCCGCTCGGTCTGGAGCTTTGGTATAAACCCCATGGTCCTTACGGAGTCCGCAGCATCCTCTAGGACATAAGAGAAAATAAGATTTTAAACCTACCGGTAAATCTTTTTCTCCTAGTCCGTAGAGGATGCTGGGCGCCCGTCCCAGTGCGGACTATTTCTGCAAGACTTGTATATAGTTGTTGCTTACATAAGGGTTATGTTACAGTTAAGCTCAGTCTCTGGCTGATACTGTTTTGTTCATGCTGTTAACTGGTTTAGTATATTCCATGTTATACGGTGTGGATGGTGTGGGCTGGTATGTATCTCGCCCTTAGATAAACAAAAATCCTTTCCTCATATTGTCCGTCTCCTCAGGGCACAGTTCTCTAACTGAGGTCTGGAGGAGGGGCATAGAGGGAGGAGCCAGTTCACACCCATAAAAGGTCTTTAGAGTGCCCATGTCTCCTGCGGAGCCCGTCTACACCCCATGGTCCTTACGGAGTCCCCAGCATCCTCTACGGAATAGGAGAAAAAGATTTACCGGTAGGTTTAAAATATTATTTTTAAAATGTAGCTTTTATTAATATTTGTAACAGTTTTAAGAGCAATTGATAAGTAAAAATGATGATGTACCACTGAACATGGAACGTAATTGATTCCTTTAATGCTACAGACGGAGCCACGCTCATCTTGGCTTCTCTGCTGCGCCTAGGCACACCATGGGTTATTAGCATAAGCCTTTCATCTATTGTTCATAGCTGCAATACAATACAGAGAACATTACAGCAGGGGATTAAGGGGTCCATTTACTAAACCTTGGATGGAGATAAATCCGACGGAGATAAAGTTCCAGCCAATCGGCTCCTAACTGCCATGTAACAGGCTGAGTTTGAAAAATGACAGTTAGGAGCCAATTAATTATCCTCTCCGTTCATGTTAATACAGTGAATTACAGTTCTAGCCCTGTTAGTATTCTCGATGGGCCAGCCTATCATGCTCGTTCATGTTTCAGATGGGGTGGTGCCTGTGTATGGGGCATATATTGGCACTCCTAAAATGTGTACATGCAGGAAATATTCAAAATATACTGTAAGTCTAGAGGATGAAAAACAATTGAGTACTGTAAGATTCCTCATCAGATCACCTCTACCATCTCTGCGTGTGCAAATGTACAAGTAAATAATAATTTATAAGACAGCAGACCATGCTTTAAGTATCGAGGGTGGAGAACAATTCAGCAATAGTCACGTGCCCTGTCTGTACAAATACAAGTAGAAAGCGGTTTATGTTTTAATGAGACTGACAATTGGGGGTATCCAATAACCCGCGGTCATTGTATCGCCGGGGGCTATCCTGTTTCAGTACCGGTTACGGAGACACTCAAAAGACAGGGAAGGAAGGGGAGGATTACCGCTATATACCTAAGGTGGGCGAATCCTGCAAGAAAAAAAAACTTCTGTCTAGATTGTGAGAATGGGGTGTTAAGCCATATTAATGGCTGCCATGAACTACTTCAAAGAAATTGAATTATCGTAATTTGCTGTTATCTCTTGCTGTACAAACACCTATAGAGTGGAAATAGAACTTGTGGAGAGCCACTGAAACCGCAAGGGGCTATATTGCGTTTTACACCCCCTCCCGCCGGTCAAATAACAGCCGGGACCTCCATGTCAGTATTGTGACCAGTCACACATACCCAATCCAAACACTGCTAGGTAAATTGGACTGTAATTTGTATTAATACATTTCAGTCTGAAGTAAGGCAGGAAATCATTGTGTATTTGTGGGGGTTTACTGGACTCTCAATGTTCACACCTTGGGGTATATTTACTAAGCTCCTGATTTTGACCGAGATGCCGTTTTTTTCTTCAAAGTGTCATCTCGGTAATTTACTAAACTCAAATCACGGCAGTGATGAGGGCATTCGTATTTTTTTGGAAGTCCTGAAAAAAAAATACGACTGAATACACAATCGGTCAAATACGCCAGAAAATTAGTAGAACTTGGTCATTTACTAAAAAGTGCAAATCTCAAAATAGCCAAACACTGCCGTGATAAATTACAATTCGTAAAAAAGTGCTAAAAAACCCCAGACCTGCTTTTTTGAGCCGTGATTGGATAGGCATGCACGGATCCATGAGATCCGTGCATGTATATCAGTGGGAAGGGGTGGGAAAGTGTTAATTTTCCCCCAAAAAATTGCGTGGGGTCCCGTCTCCTAAGCATAACCAGCTTCGGGCTCTTTGAGCCGACCCTGGTTGCAGAAATATGGGGGAAAAATGGACAGGGGTTCCCCCATATTTAAACAACCAGCATCGGGCTCTGCGCCTGGTCCTGGTTCCAACAATACGGGGGACAAAAAGCGTAGGGGTCCCCCGTATTTTTGAAACCAGCACCGGGCTCCACTAGCTGGATAGATAATGCCACAGACGGGGGTCACTTTTATACAGTGCCCTGCAGCCGTGGCATCAAATATCCAACTAGTCACCCCTGGCCTTCAATCAAGGGGTCCCCCCCCCCCAGCCACCCAAGGGCCAGGGGTGAAGCCCGAGGCTGTCCCCCCCATCCAATGGGCTGCGGATGGGGGCTGATAGCCTTTTGTTGATAGTGAAATGGACAAAGAAATTTTCTCCACAAATTGCTCAGCGGTTGACTGAAAGTGACCTCACCGCTGACCACAAAGTTCCCACCATTGGTTACAATGTAGCGCATAGGCGCTACATTGTAACACTGCCGTGTGCCGCCTGTCAGTCAGTACAGGAGCACACAGCCGATCAAGAGGGTGCCACAACGTGGCGCTCCCTGATTGGCTGAAGAAACCCACTTAGACATAAGTCAGAGGGGGTTTCTGGCATTTGGGGAAAGGGGACCCATGTGAAAACATGGGTCCCCTTTCAGTGCGTGGTCGGGTATCCGTTTTTTTATTTTTTCAAGTACGTGGATTACAAAAGGATTATCCGAGGAGCCTTCTACCATGGATTATGTGAGTATAATTTTTTCTACAGGTACACCATGGATTCTACTGGAGAAGAGGACCGACCTGCGTGGGAACATAAGGTAAGTATGTGTATATGGTGGTGTGGATGGATGTATTAAAGTTATACTATCAAGGTGTGTGTGTGATGTCTTTTTGGGGGTATTTTTTTAGTAGTAGTACTACAGGTACCAGCGGGCCCGTTTTTCCTCCGCATGCTGGTACTTGTGGTTCTCCAAGTACCAGCTTGCGGGGGAGGCTTGCTGGGCCTTGTAGTACTGCTACAAAAACAATATCAATCACTATCAACAAAGACTATCAGCCCCCCATCCGCAGCCCATTGGATGGGGGGGGGGGGGGGGCAGCCTCGGGCTTCACCCCTGGCCCTTGGGTGGCTGGGGGGGGGGGGGGAGGACCCCTTGATTGAAGGGGTCCCCACTCCCCCAGGGTACCCCAGCCAGGGGTGGCTAGTTGGATATTTGATGCCACGGCTGCAGGGCACTGTGTAAAAGTGACCCCCGGCTGTGGCATTATCTGTCCAGCTAGTGGAGCCCGGTGCTGGTTTCAAAAATACGGGGGACCCCTACGCTTTTTGTCCCCCGTATTTTTGGAACCAGGACCAGGCGCAGAGCCCGATGCAGGTTGTTTAAATATGTGGGAACCCCTGTCCATTTTTTCCCCATAATTCTGCAACCAGGATCGGCTCAAAGAGCCCGAGGCTGGTTTGCCTTAGGAGGGGGGACCCCACGCAATTTTTTTTTTTTTTACATTAAAACAATTTTTTTTAATTTTTATACAAGGTGAACAATGAAGCCCAGCACGGATCTCTCAGATCCGGCCGAGATTCATTGTATTAAAGTCGGCAGTGTTTTACAATTCACTCACGTAAAACACTGCAAAAAAAACGAATTACATCGACATCGGAAAACCCGAAAATGCAGAATACGGCATCTTAGTAAATTAGTCGTAATCAATTCAAAAAGTTGCAATTTTACACTTTCGATGTCATTCGTGATTAAACTTTGACCTCAAACGGGAAAATACGAATCTTAGTAAATTTACCCCGTTGTTGTAAATCTTTTGCTTTGGGTGGAGTTTTCTGAGGATGGCGGGCGTGATGTGTGTTGAGTGAGGGGGGCGCTCATTTCACACAGCAGTGAAGTGAGCGATGTAGTAGATTGTGCAGGCCAGTCTAATCGCTATGGGGCATATACACTGAGTCTCAGTGACTGAGAGATCAGTGCTTCATTTCTAAGCAATCCAGGCAGATTGCTTAGAAATTGAGCACGGATCTCTCAGTGTGCAGTGCACCCCCCTTTATTGTAAAGTGTGATGAAACATTAATATGCATATCGGAGATAGATCGTTGTCCCTCTGTATTTCTACAGTCTAACGTCTATACCTCCTCCAAAAGGCCTATGATCAACATACAACAGTAAAAACCATCTTCACGTTAATATTAGTTTTCTCTGGTTACACTGTTCACACCCCAAAAGTTTGCAACTGTGATCCTGTCTGCAATGAAACACCCCCTCTGCTAATTAGATTGCTGAACATACTGATGAACACCTCTCCCCCTGAGCCAGATGATAGTGTGTAGTATTTAAGAACATCATTGATAATGCCTGCAGTCAGGACCATGGCCTGCATTTGTTAAGAATGCATTTTAAGGATGTCATTTCAAGGATGCAGATAGAACCGGAGTTTGGACTTTGGACTATTCTAGGGCCCTCATTCCGAGTTGATCGCTCGCTAGCTGCTTTTAGCAGCATTGCACACGCTAGGCCGCCGCCCTGTGGGAGTGAATCTTAGTTTAGCAGAATAGCGAACGAAAAATTAGCAAAACTGCTACTAAATAATTCTTAGCAGTTTCTGAGTAGCTCCAGACCTACTCCTAGATTGCGATCAGCTCAGTCCATTTAGTTCCTGGTTTGATGTCACAAACACGCCCTGCGTTCGGCCAGCCACTCCCCCGTTTCTCCAGCCACTCCCGCGTTTTTTCTTGGCACACCTGTGTTTTTTTAGCAAATGCTGTGAAAACGCTGAGTTGCCGCCCAGAAACACCCACTACCTGTCAATCACACTACGATCACTCGAGCGTTGAAAAAATGTCGCTCGAGCTTGTGTAAATCTACTAAGTTCTTAGCTAAATAACTAAGCACATGCGCTCTGCGTACCATGCGCATGTGCAATTAGTAGCAAATCGCAGCATAGTGAAAATCGTCAATGAGCGAACAACACGGAATGACCCCCTAGATTAAAAAATGAAACCACTATTTTTACAAACACTGCAGCTCAGGATCATTATGTGGCCTCTCGTCAACTCTGCCATGAGAACACCAGGACCAGGCCTACCAGCCCTGGAAAGTCCTGTTCTGGACCATTTATTTGCAAACCTTCTTACTCCTGATCAGTGCAGAAGAAGGTCCATCATTCAGATGGTCCATTCTCTTTTAGATTCGGGGGTAGTTGTTGTTCAGGAAGGTCAACGAGGCCAGGGATTTTATTCACATCTTTTCTTGGTGAACAAGCCGGACGGAACCTTCCGTCCGATTTTCAATCTCAAGTGGTTAAATCTGTACCTTTTACTTGGAAAGATTCAAGATGGCATCCATACGGTCAGTGGTCAGTTCCATGGAACAAGGAGAATATTTGGCTTATATAGACATAAAGGATGCCCATTTACAAATTCCCATATGGAAGGGACATCATCATCATCTTCTAAGATTTGCTGTAGGTCATTGGCACTTTCAGTTTCAAGCCCTGCCACTTGGTTTATCAACAGCGCCCACAGTTTTTACAAAGGTCATGGTCCACTTGATCTCTGCTCAGAAAGTTAGGTATAAGGGTTATGCCTTATCTGGATGATCTGTTGATAAAGACTCACTCAGTAAGTCTGTTGAGACAACATCTTCAATTGATATTGGACACACTCCAAAAATTTGGGTGATATACAGTCTCATTCTGGAGTCCATGTCTACACCAAGCTTTGAGTCTTTTGACTTTGACTTCTTAGTTCTTGAAACCAAGATATTGAGAGCCAAGGGGATTTATAGTCAGGTTGTGGAAACCATGATCCAGGCATTTTATGTGGAAGTGGCTTTTTAAATATATTTTATGTTGGATCTGGCTTTAAAAATGTCTTTTATGTGGATCTGGCTTTTCAAATGTATTTTTTACCAGTGGCGTGGCCTAGCAGGCACAAGTGCGCACCCCATTTTTGCATGTGCGCTTTCAACTTGATGTCGGCTCTTTGACGTGCCTAACAAGATTTTTTGGCTCTTTGACTCTGATTGGTTGGCCACCCCTGCCCTAGACAGTCTTGCGTTTCCAAATCCACCAAGCCAGAGACCAAGCAACCTTGGGTGGCCTGTCAGCCTGCTGCAAAACACAACAAGCCTGCTGCCTGACGGGGTGGGCCTCCCCCTGTGGGACCCCAGGGTGGGAGGCTGACTTTTGCAGTTCGCCCAAGTCTGACTCACTACCACTTCAGACGCTTAGGTGCTGGAGGTTTTCTCTCACGAGTACGCTGTCTCATTCAAAAGATGTCCCACTCACCAGTTCTGACCCATTGAAAGTGCAATCTATACAAACAGTTGTAAACTCCCTCCTGAGTACTGGATTGGTTGTACCGGTTCCTCTGTCCCAGAGAGGCAGAGGTTACTACTCGACCCTGTTTCTGGTCCCGAAATCCAATGGGTTATTCCGGCCTATACTCATCCTCAAGTCTTTGAACAAGTTTGAGAGTATCCAAGTTTCGTATGGAAACACTGCGCTCAGTAGTTCTGGATATGGAACCCGGAGACTATATGGTATCCCTGGATATACAGGATTCATATTGCCATGTCTCATCAGCAGTTCCTGCGGTTGGCTATTGGCAACCTTCATTATCAATTCCAGGCTCTGCTGTTTGAACTGGCTATGGCTGCTCGGATCTTCACCAAGGTCATAGCTGTTATGACTGCCCATCTCCGTCGCCAGGGAATCAGAATCTTCCCATACTTGGACGACATCCCTGATTCTGGCAAGTTCACACGTCCCAACTTAGAGCATGGTACACCTTGGGGCACTACTAGACACACACAGGATAGGATAAGACTCTTCCTTCGTCGCCCCAGAGTGTCGATACACTCTGCGATGCAAGTCCTTGGCCTGGTGGTGTTGTCCTTCGACATGATAGAGTACTCTCAATTTCTTTCTCGTCCTCTGCAACGGTTGATCCTTTCCAAGTGGGACGGCTTACCTCATCAGATCAGATCTCAAATGGTCTCTTTGACTCCAGAGGTTTATCTGTCGCTGACCTGTTAGCTCCAGGACCAGCAACTGAGCACAGGCCGTCCCTTCTGGATCCCCGACTGGGTCCTGCTGACAACGGACGCCAGTCTTTGGGGTTAGGGAACAGTGTTGGAGCAACACTCGTTTCAGGGTCATTGGACCAAGGAGGAATCTCTTCTTCCAATCAATATTGTGTAGCTGAGGGCAGTGTTCAGTGCACTGTCTCTCGCCCTGCCTCTGGTAAGGAACAGGTCTATTCAGGTACAATCAGACAACGCCACCAAGGTGGCCTACATAAACCATCAGGGTGGTACTTAAAGCTGCATGGCAATGTTTGAAGGTTCCAAAATCCTATGTTGGGCGCCAAAGCCATCTACCAGCCATATCGGCGGTGTTCATGCCAGGTGTCCTAAACTGGGAAGCAGACTTCCTCAGTCGCCAGGACGTTCACTCCGGAGAGTGGGGTCTTCGTCCCGAAGTCTTCCAACTCGTGCTCGACAGATGGAGGTCTACCAGACGTAGACCTCATGGCATCTCGACACAGTCACAAGGTTCCAGTCTTCAGATCACAAACCAGGGATCCTCAGGTAGTGTCCATTGATGCATTAGCAGTTCCGTGGAATCTTCAGCTGCCTTACATATTCCCTCCAGTGTCACTCCTGCCCAGGGTGCTTTGGAAGTTCAAACAAGTAGGAATGCTGATTCTGATCGCTCCAGCGTGGCCTAGACGGCATTGATTCTCAGACCTGCAAGGTCTGTCGATAGAGCGATCCCTTCTACTTCCTTAGCGTCAAGACTCCTGGTACAGGGCCCTTGCCTCTACCCAGACCTGGCCAGACTGGCTTTGATGGCGTGACTCTTGAAACATCACTCCTAAGGACCAATGGGATTTCTGAGGCTGTTTTTCAGACTATGCTGAAGGCCCGCAAACCGGCCCCTTCCCGGATTTATTACAAAGTTTGGCATTCTTACTTGACCTGGTGTGCTGATAAGAATTATGACGCCTAAAGATTCGGAACTGCCAGAATTCTGGCTTTTCTGTAAAGAGGCTTGGACTTAGGTGTTCGTCTTGCCTCCCTCAAGGTCCACATATCTGCCATGTCAGTGTGATTGCCTCTATACTTGATGTTCATTCAGGGTGTTCTACGTATTCCGCCTCCCTATGTCCCCCCAGTGGCTCCTTGGGACCGGTCTATTGTATTGCAAGCCCTTGAGGAGTCTCTCTTCGAACCTCTTGAATTGGTGGATCTCAAGTGGTTCATGGCCAAGGTCCTGTTCTTGCTAGCTATTGACTCTGCAAGAAGGGTCTCGGACTTAGGTGCTTTGTCCTGTTGTCTGCCGTTTCTGATTTCTTTACTGTGACAGGGCAGTTCTTCGAACTCAACCCGGTTGGTGTCGTCATTTCACACCTTAACCAAGATATTGTGGTCCCGGCCTTTATCTCTTCTGACTTTTCAGCTAAAGAACGTTCTTTAGATGTGGTTAGGACTCTCCGTGTCTATGTGGACAGGGCTGCCTTCATTAGATGTTCTGATGCCTTCTTTGTCCTGTTTGGATTTCACAAACGTGGCTGGCCTGCTAATAAGCAAACTCTGGCTAGATGGATTAGAATGGTGATTGCACATGCTTATATGCAAGCTGAACTTCCAGTGCCAGCTTTGATTAAGGCCCATTCTACTCTGTATGTTGGAACTTCTTGGGCAGCCCGCCGTGGCGCGTCCGCATAACAATTGTACAACTGTCCTCTGTGAACACGTTTCTTAGGTTCTATGCCTTTGATAGCTTCACCTCCCAGGATGCTTCCTTTGGACGCTGGATTCTCGTGTCCACTCAGGCGCGTCCCCTCCCTTGAGTACTGCTTTGGGACATCCCCGATGTTTCCCTGCAGACACCCTATGTACCCTGCTGCAGAAAAGGAGAGTTGTGGTAGACTTACCATTGTTAACTCTCTTTCTGTATGTATGCATGCACTTAACAGGAGGCTGCCATAAGCAGCCTTTTCAGAGCTTCATTTTATAGACTGAAAACAATCGAAATGTAAAGAAGACTTCCAGGGCTGCTGCAGGCACAGTCTAATAGACCTTCCTGCATGCAGCTCCATCACACCCAGAGGCGTTGTATACTCCCGCGCCGCGGTTGCCAGGTCACTACAGCGGAGGCGCCGGCTTCTTCCAGGAATATTGAAAAAATACCCAGGGGTATTCGGGCGCTGTGAGGCGAGGTGCTTGACTAAGCAGCAGCCAGATTTTAGGGGAGTCACTCCCTATACGATAACAATAGAAAAGAAAAGGAGGCTGCGCTGTCAGAGGAAAGAACAGTACCATTCACTAAGTGTGTAAATTTTAAAACCATTTATTAAAAAACAATAACTCTTTAAAAAGCAGTATTTTGTGCAAAATAAGCCAATTGTAAGCAAGGAATGATATAGCCAATTATATAGGATGGATGAAGTTTACCCCAGGAAATGATTCAGGACTCTAGGATCCGTTCCACATTTTGCCCGTAGAAGATATGTCCAGTTAAATTCCACTGTAAAGAGTCCCTTTTAGATGGTATTGTAGAGAGTCCAAATAAAAGTTCCATATGCCGCTAGAGGGTTAGTGCAATATCCCATGTATGGTGGGTACCTCATGCGATGCAGAGATAGGATGGTGCCTCTCTAGGACTCCACTGGATAACTGGTAGGTGATATTGGCTGGTTCGGGTCCAATTCAGGGTTGTCCTGTTCCAAAGGGTAAATGCCTGGACATATCATCTATTGGTAAAATGTGGAACGTATCCTAGAGAATACAAAACATCAGTCCTGAATCATTTCCTGGGGTAAACTTTATCCATCCTATATAATTGGCTATATCATTCCTTGCTTATAATTGGCTTATTTTGCACAAAATACTGCTTTTTAAAGAGTTATTGTTTTTTAATAAATTGTTTAAAAAATTTACACACTTAGTGAATGGTACTGTTCTTTCCTCTGACAGCGCAGCCTCCTTTTCTTTTCTATTGCCGGCTTCTTCCATCCTAACGTGAGTCACACACACGCCACAGTCTCCCTGATCGCGGGGCCGCAGACAAATGGGAGGTAAGGGGCTTCTGTGCCGCACTTTATGATCCAGCGCGGCCGTAGGAGGCGGGCCGCGCGCACGCTGGCGTGGACACGGATTACTGGGCTGATGTTCCACTAGCCACCAGGGTTATATTATGGGCACAGGTCATGGGGGATGTTGTACCAAGCTCCCCCCGCGTTAGTTTTACTTCCCGCACACCTGGTGGGGATGCCGTCAGGGGGGGCAGGTCGGACCTGAGGCCCCTCCCCCCAGCCCCAGGGCGCCATTTCAGCAATGTTCCCACCCTGGAGCTGCTTCCCTCCCTAATTCCCGATTAGCAGCCATTACAAACAGAGCCTTGCTGTTTCCTGGGATTGCTGGAGCAAATACTCCTCTGTGGAACCGCCTGACTGCCAGTGCTGTGCTTCCTACAGGACACTTGAGTATTCTACCTGTCACTGGGACTGTGTTAGTTAAGAAAGAGTGCATACTGTCAGGGTTGTGTGGTACAAACACCCTGTGATCTACATCCAGTGCTTACTGTGTTTGTTATATCTATTGTTATCACATATAGCCATACTGAGTATTACTTTGTATTGCTAGTCCAGTGCAGTTTATGGTACATAATATCTGCATGGTACGCTTGTGACTATATCTGTGTGTGTGCATGTAGCTGCTGCGTGGCTGCCTTATTGCAGGGTATTTCACTCAGCGTGCTATTCCTATATTGTTATACCTGAGGGGGCCAAGTGTTTCAGGTTTTTCTATTTTCAATATAGGATTATATCACAAAATATACCGTCGGGGTATTTTTGTGTTTGATTTATAGTCACCTTATATTCTATATCTATTGAACCTCCAGTCTGTGCCTTCTGAGAGTTCTTGCTAGGTATAGTGCTGCTACACCTTGTACCGGGTTGCCCATTATTGTGCACATAGTTATGTCTGCTACACGTAGCAACAACGTTGGGGCCTCTCCCACACTGCGTAGTAGTGAGGCCGCTGACGCAACAGAGGATAATTTAGCAGCTGAGAGTTCTGGTTCAGGGGGTTCATTACCCCCCCAGTGGGTCAGTAGCGCATGGGTCATCACAGGATCCACCTTGGGCTACATTCTCCACATTGCTAAGCACGCTTGTGACTAAATTGACGCCCCCTGTGGGACCACCTGTGCCACTGCAGCAGTTTATGGTCCCTGCTACGAACCCGCCATGGGCGGATCAGCTTTCCACTCAGCTGCAGCATTTGAACGGATCTATGACTAAGTCTCACTCTCGCCCGCCTAAGACTAAGTCGTGTTCTAAACGGGCCATTACCTCCTCCCAATCCACGGCTTTAACCGACACATCCTCTGAGGAGGAAGTTGCATATACTGACCCCGATGACACTAACGCTGACGTTTCAGATGGGGAAGGAAAGTCATCCGTGGATGTCCCAGATTTGATTGAGGTGATTCGGCTAATTCTTCAAGTGTCTGATTCTGATTCTCCAAGAAACCGGATAGGTTTAAACGTAAGAATGTGGTTTAACAGGTTTTACCCTTCTCTAAACACCAGGTTGGCATACGTCAGGAATCCTGGGACAAAGTTTACACTGAATAAGAGACTGTTGGCTCGCTATCTTCTCTTCTATGGAGGTGTGTAAAAATTGGGAAACCCCACCTCCTGTAGATTCTCATGTGGTGTGTATGGTTGCAGTGATCGCGCTGAGCCCAAAAAAAAGTGGGTCCCAGGAGCCCCTCACTTTTAAAAATTGGGGTCCTACCTGTCTTATTCTGGGTCCCATCGGAATGAAGATTATTAATCTTATTAATGATTCAAATATGAAACCCCACAACTTGATTTGGACACTACAAAAGTGTTGCAAGGGGGAGAAGGGGGTGACCGTGCTGCTGGGCTGTGTAGCATACAGAACACTGCTCCCAGAGCTGTACGTAGACATTTTGGTGCCATTTGGCAGAAAGTAAATTGGTGGTCCCCCTCCCATACTGCAAAGTATGGACAATGCGTGCCGAAGGCACGCATAAAAAATTTAGGGGTCTGGCTTTGTGGGGAAGGAGCTTGGCCACATAATGGTACCAATTCACATTACACCACAGAGTAGCGCCGCTTATACACATTGCACCATGTAGAACCACCTACACACACTGCACCAGCTAGAGCACGTTACACAGATTGCACCAGTTAGAACACGTTATACACATTGCGCCAGGTAGAGCACGTTATACACATTGCGCCAGGTAGAGCACGTTATACACATTGCGCCAGGTAGAGCACGTTACACACATTCCACCAGGTAGAGCACGTTACACACATTCCACCAGGTACAGCACGTTATACACATTGCACCAGGCAGAGCACGTTATACACATTGCACCAGGCAGAGCACGTTATACACATTGCGTCAGGTAGAGCACATTATACACATTGCGTCAGGTAGAGCCCGTTATACACATTGCGTCAGGTAGAGCACGTTACACACATTCCATCAGTTAGAACACGTTATATAGATTGCGCCAGTTAGAACACGTTATACACATTGCGCCAGGTAGAACATGTTATACACATTGCGCCAGGTAAAGCACGTTATACACATTGCATCAGGTAAAGCACGTTATACACATTGTGTCAGGTAGAGCACGTTACACACGTTGCGCCAGGTAGAGCACGTTACACACGTTGCGCCAGGTAGAGCACGTTACACACATTGCGCCAGGCAGAGCACGTTACACACATTGTGTTAGGTAGAGCACGTTACACACATTCCACCAGGTACAGCACGTTATACAGACTTCGCCAGTTAGAACACGTTATACACATTGCGCCAGACAGAGCACGTTATACACTATGCGCCAGGCAGACCACCTTATACACAATGCAGCAGGTAGAGCACGTTATACACTTACTTTGCGCCAGGTAGAGCACGTTACACACATTGCAACAGATAGTGCACGTTATACACATTGCGCCAGGTAGAGCAGTATATAATGGCCACTGTGGGTGTGCATGTAATGGTCACTGTGTGGGTATGTGTGGGGGGTGTATGTTGGCCACTGTGGGAGTATTTGGTGTGTTTATAATGGACACTGAGGAGGTATGGGCAGAGTGTATGATGGGCCCTGCCCCATCCTCCATATTTGCATCATTAGCTGCCAACACTCTCCACCCTCCCACACACACACGCTCCCGCTTTTAGTTTATAACTTACTTAATCCCCCAGGGAGTGCAGCCGTATGCAGCCAGAGAGAGACAGGGTTTTTCAGTGATCGCGCTACTCTGGCTAGTGAGCAGCCACTGTGTGTGTCATAAGACAGCCTGCCCCGGCGCCTGCTCGCAGCTGCCTCTTACTGTAGTTTGGAGCAGCACGGCGAGCACGCTGGCGGACAGGGAGGAGGGACGTCACATCTCAGCCGCACTTGAATGACAAGACATTGCCGGCAGCGCGATTGGACGGGAAGAAGCTGCGGGCAATGCGATTGGACAGGGAGAAGCTGCCGGCAGCGATTTGATGGCGAGAGAGGCACTGAAGAATGGTATTGGCAGAGACGCACTGGTCAGTTAGAGACAGCGCGTCCCGCGGGACCCGATCATTTTAAAAAAGAGAGTCCCCGTCTGCTTGTAGCGCGTAAAAACGCGCTATAGCGCGTATTTTGCAATCACTGTGGTTGTTTCCTCTGCTCTGCCAGTAACTACCGTCACCTCTCTGAAGGAACCGATGGATCGATATGTGGAGGGCTGTTTAAAAGCGATTTATACCCTAACAGGGGCTGTACATAGGCCAACAATTGCAGCGACATGGGATGTTGAGGCGTGGGCTCAGGAACTCGAGGCGGAACTGTCTGCCGATGCGTCTGAGCATGCTCAACAATGTCTCCTATATTGCCACGGCTTCTCTGTACCTTAAGGAGGCGGCCTCCGATGCCGGGGTGCTCGCGGCCAAGGCTGCTACTGCATCCATCTTGGCCAGACGTAGCCTTTGGTTGAGATCCTGGTCGGTGGATTTTGGATTCCAAGAAAACCCTGGAGGTGCGTCCTTTCAAAGGAGACATTCTCTTTGGAGAAGACCTAAATAAGATTGTGGCTGATCTGGCGAGAGCTAACACAGCTTGCCTACCTAGTACGGCTCCTTCTACACAGAAGGCTAAAAGTACTTTTCCTCAGCCCTGTCGTACTCCAGGTAAAGCAAAAGGTCAGGCGTACCCAAAGCAAGATCGTGCTTCCAGACCAGACAAGCCCAGATCAAAGCGTGCGTGGGCTGCCTGTCAGCCAGCTTCCAAAACTAAAAAGCCTGCCGTATGACGTGGCGGGCCTCCCTCTGGAGGATCCCAGGTAGGGGGCCGACTTCTAGGTTTTGTCCAGGAATGGTTGAAGACCACTTCGGATGCCTGGGCGAGGGAAGTCGTCACTCGAGGTTACGCCATACCTTTCAAGAATCGTCCCCCGTAGTGTTTTTTCCTGACAGATGTGCCTCTGGAACCGGCAAAAGCAGACACGTTACACTCAGTGGTACATTCACCCCTGGTCACAGGAGTGATGGTACAGGTGCCTCTGGCTCAGAGAGGCAAGGGGTACTATGCCACGCTGTTTCTAGTCCCGAAACCGAACGGGTCCTCGCGGCCCATTCTCAATCTGAAGTCCTTGAACAAACGTGCGGGTCTCCAAGTTTCGTATGGAGACTCTGCGCTCTATTATTCTGGCCATGGAGCCTGGGGACTATATGACAGGATGCCTACCTGCATATTAATATCGCGGTATCTCATCAACAGTACCTGCGGTTTGCGGTGGGCAACCTGCATTACCAATTTCGGACGTTACCCTTTGGTTTGACAACGGCTTCCGGAGTCTTCACCAAAGTAATGGCGGTCATGACGGCTACTCTCCGCCATCAAGGGGTCAGGATCCTACCGTACTTGGACAATTTGTTGATCCTGGCAAATTCCCCAGAACTTATCCTGTGTCATCTTGATCTGACGGTCCAGTGCATGAAAGCCCACGGGTGGCTGATCAACTAGAAGAAATCCTCCCTGGTTCCTGCTCGGAGCATGTTACACTTGGGAGCGTTATTGGACACTCACAAACAACGGTTGTCCCTGTCTCAGGAGAAAGTCCTGAAGCTTCAGGACAGGATTCGATGCTTCCTATCTCGTCCGCAAGTGTTGATACATTCGGCAATGCAAGTGCTGGGTCTCATGGTGTCGGCTTTCAACATGGTGGAGTATGCTCGGCTCCACTCTCGCCCTCTGCAGAAGTTAATTCTGACCAAGTGGGACAACCTGCCTCACCGGATCAGATCTCGCATGAACTCATTGTCTCCAGAGGTCCGCCTGTCATTGAGTTGGTGGCTGCAGGACCAGCGATTGAGCAGGGGCCTTCCCTTCTGGATATCCGACTGGGTCCTACTGACGACAGATGCCAGTCTGAGTGGTTGGGGCGCGGTGTTGGAACAACACTCTCTTCAGGGTCGATGGACCAAGGAGGAGTCTCTGCTCCCAGTCAATATTCTGGAACTGCGGGCAGAGTTCAACGTGTTGACAATGGCCCAGCATCTAATTCAGAACAGACCTGTTCAAGTACAGTCGGACAAGGCCACCACGGTGGCGTACATAAATCATCAAGGCGGCACTTGAAGCCGCATGGCAATGAGGGAAGTATCAAGGATTCTTCAGTGGGCAGAACGCCATCTGCCGGCCATATCAACAGTGTTCATTCCGGGCGTTCTGAACTGGGAGGTGGTCTATCTCAGTCGTCAGGACGTGCACGCCGGAGAATGGAGCCTACATCTAGAGGTGTTTCAACTTCTCGTGGACAAATGGGGCCTCCCTGATGTGGACCTGAGTGCGTCTCGACACAATCACAAGGTTCTGGTCTTCGGAGCAAAGACAAGGGATCCTCAAGCAGCGTTCGTGGATGCTCTGTCAATTCCATGGAACTTTCGGCTGCCGTATGTGTTCCCTCCGGTGTCACTCCTGCCCAGAGTAATACGGAAGTTCAAGCAAGAAGGAGGAAAACTACTTTTGCTAGCTCCAGCGTGGCCCAGGCAGCACTGGTTCTCCTATCTACAGGGCCTCTCGCTAGATTGTCCCCTTCTACTTCCACAACGTCCTGACCTCATCGTATTGGGCCCTTGTGTTTACCAGGACTTGGCCCATCTGGCTTTGACGGCATGGCTCTTGAGGCATCCGTCCTGAGGGCCAAGGGTTTTTCTGAGACGGTCTTTTAAACTATGTTGAAGGTCCGTAAGATGGCTTCTGCTCTGATTTACCATAGAGTCTGGAATGCTTTACTTGGTGTGCGTCTCACAGTCCTGATGTTTTCAAGTTTAGCACGGCCAAACTGTTGGCTTTCCTACAACAGGGCCTAGACTTAGGCTTGCGTCTGGCCTCCCTCGAGGTTCACATCTCTGCCTTGTCGGTTTGGTTTCAGAGAAAGATTGACACCCTACCTGATGTCCATACACTCAGGGTGTGTTGCGGATTCAGCCTCCTTATGTGTCGCCTGTGGTCCCATGGGACTTGTCGGTGGTTTTGGAGGCCTTGCAAGTGTCTCCGTTTGAGCCTCTTGCCTCTGCGGACCTTAAGGGGGTTTCCCTTAAGGTCCTATTCTTGCTGGCTATTGCTTCAGCTAGAAGGGTCTCAGACTTGGGTGCCTTATCCTGCAAGTCTCCCTATTTGATTTTTCACTGTGACCGGGTGGTTCTTAGAACGCGGCCAGGTTATTTGCCTAAAGTGGTGTCTTCTTTCCACCTTAACCAGGAGATTGTGGTTCCGGCCTTTAATTCTCCTCAGTTGTCTCCCAAAGAACGGTCTTTGGATGTGTTACAGGCTCTCCGTATCTATGTGAAGAGAACATCCTCCATTAGGAAATCTGATTCTCTGTTTGTACTGTTTGGTTTTCACAAACGTGGCTGGCCTGCTTCCAAGCAGACTCTGGCCAGATGGATTAGAATGGTGATTGCACATGCTTATGTCCAGGCTGGTCGTCCAGCTCCTGTTACCATTAAGGCCCATTCTACTTGGTCAGTTGGACCTTCTTGGGCGGCCCACCGTGGTGCGACCCTTGAACAATTGTGCAAGGCGGCTACGTGGTCCTCAGGGAACACGTTTATAAGGTTCTATGCCTTCGATACTACCGCTTCCCAGGATGCTTCCTTTGGACGCCGGGTTCTTGTGCCCGCTACAGTGCGTCCCCTCCCATGAGGAACTGCTTTGGGACATCCCTGATGTAATTCCTTCTGGAGCCCAGTGTACCGCGCAGCAGAAAAACGAGATTTATGGTAAGAACTTACCGTTGTTAAATATCTTTCTGCGAGGTACACTGGGCTCCACAAGGCACCCACCCTGACGCACTTAGCTTTTTTGATTTGTATTGGCATAGCCGCTGACACCCTCTCCTGTGGTCGTGTAATTGGCTACGATCGGTTGTCGTCTTTGGTACCTGCTACTGCATTGGGCCGGTTAACAAAACTGAACTCTCTGGCAAGGAGGCGGGGTTATAGAGGAGGCGGCGCTGTGCATCTTTGGAACAGTCAAAAGCTTTGAGTCTGTTGGTGCCTCGGATCAAGATCATACTCTACACCCCGATGTAATTCCTTGAGCCCAGTGTACCTCGCAGAAAGAGATTTAACAACTGTAATTTCTTGCCATAAATCTCGTTTTTTAAATGATAATAAATGTGCGATTTAGCCCCTGGAAGAACAACATTGATTTTAGATCGATTTTTTTTTTTTTTAATCTATTAAAATCATCCTTTACTGAATTTACCCCTAAGTCTCAATATGGTAATACTAAGAGGAAAGCTGAATGTAGTTGCTTCACTTAGAGCGTGCCTGTAACTCGCGCACATTACGCAGACGTGATCAGGTGTAGAGGACACAGCTGTACAGTGTATTCATTCTTGCCTACTCACAAATTTTAGGGAATGTGGGAGAGTAGAATCCCCCCAGAGCGTTGGGTAGGTGTGACCTCCGGTCAGGAGACTGCCGGTCACCATACCGACGCCAGGATCCCGGCTGCGAGATGCCCGGTTGGGTGGAGGGGGCGAGCAAGTGCAACAAAGCCTTTTGTGGGCTCGCTACGCTCGCCACGCTGCATGCCCGGTGGTAAGCTGCACTCGCCACATGTTATTTTCCCACTCTATGGGTGTCGTGGACATCCACGAGTGGGAATAGGCCCCGTCAGTCGGCATGGCGACTGTCAGGATTGTAAGCTGGCGGGATCCCGACTTCTGTATTGTGGCCGGCGCTCTCCTGACCACCGGTCACACAACTACATCCCCCCCCTCCAGTACATTCCCAATTCCCCACAGAAGTGAACAGTCTGGGAGTTTGAGTCATGAAAATTCATGCGAGGACAGGAAACAACGTCCCACAACCACCCGCTTTCTTCCTGAATCTCCTAGAGGAATAATGTATTATTGCAGAGGGCGATTAAAGCACCTACGAGTTTGTCACGAATCATATATATATGATTTTCTTTGCTTTGCAAATCTTTCTTACCCCCTTGTAGAGGAGATGATAGACTACAAAACATGATTATTCTGGATAAGCATTTAGGGGTCTATATGTTCTAACTGAAAATCTGTGTAGGGGTTCTTTCCTCCTCACTGGCAGCTTAACATGGCATTCCTGATGTATACGTTGCTTTGATGGGTACAGCAAAACACCATTTCTCTTACGTCCTAGAGGATGCTGGAGTCTACATTAGTACCATGGGGTATAGACTGGTCCACTAGGAGCCACTGGCACTTCAAGAGTTTGAAAGTGTGGGCTGGCTCCTCCCTCTATGCCCCTCCTACCAGACTCTGTTTAGAAAATGTGCCCGGAGGAGCCGGTCACAGCTAGGGGAGCTCCATAGGAGTTCTTCTAGCTTTATTATTTTAAATAGAGTTTAGGCACAGGGAGGCTGCTGGCAACAGCCTCCCTGCTTCGTGGGACTAAGGGGGGGGGGGGGGAGTAGCGTCCGCCCTGCAGGGTCTGAGCCACCATCTCCGCTGACAGGACACTGAGCTTCTAGCTCCTGAGGGGATCGAACGTTCCCCGCCACAGGGGATCGCTCACCCTAGCAGCATGCCGCCACCCCCTTACAGAGCCAGAAGATCAGTGGCGAGTTAGTCACCGGCTCCCCTGGCAAGCGGGGAGCCGGTGTTAAGATGGCGGCAACAGGGTAGGGAGCGCAGTACTAACTGTGATCCGGGGCTCAGTGGTACATAGTGCGGCGCTGTGAGGGGCGCCCTGAGCCAGCGCCTACACCCTATACTGACCTCCAAGCCTGTCAGGGTCCTAGGATCGCTGCCAGCACTTTTCCTCAGGCCAGTATAATCTTCAGAAGAGCAGGAAGCAGTGCCATGAAAGGGGGCGGAGCTTCTCCTCAGAGCGGAACCAGCAGCGTTCAGCACCATTTTCCTGCCTGCAGAAGCGCTGTCAGTGAGAGCTGTCCTTCCAAATCAACTCCAGCTATCTTATACGGTACCAGGGGGTTGTAGAAGAGTGGGGAGGCTGTAAATCTGTACTGTGCAACCTATTAAGGTGCACAGTAAGCGCTGGTTGGGGTCTCCCTATATCCTGAAGAGCTGCGTGTGGGTTGGCTCCAATCTCTGTGTCTCTCTTGCCATTCTTAGGGGGGAAACTCTGTCTGCCCCTTCCGTGTGTGTGTGGAGTGTCTGTGGTATCCATTAAGCTATGTCCAGGGACTCTGTGTCATATGCTGCAGAGGATGTGTCCTCTCAGGATCTTCCCATTCCATGTAATCAGGATTGCACTGTGTTAGCACAGGTCCCAGCAAGGGAGCCTGAGTGGTTAGCCTCTATTAAAAGTATGATTTCTCAGATATCTACTAGGGTTGCACAAAATTAATATGCAACTCAGGTTTTACGGAACTCTATGGCAGTTTGGTCCGGTTCTGTTACCTCAGGGGCCCCTACTGTATGCTCCCAAAAACGTTCTCTTGTCCAAATTATGCAAGATGACACGAATACCGATTCTGATGCGGCAGGGGGTGAGGGGGATGTGCTGCGGGGGGTGGCATCTCTTGCAAAAGGGGTGCAGTTGATGATAGAGGCCATTAGAGATGTGTTGAATATTGCCAATACAACACCTGAACAGGTTGAGGAGGCTTACTCACTGACAATAAGAAAGCCTCGCTAACCTTCCCTGCGTCTAAGGAATTAGATGCTTTATTTGAAAAAGCCTGGGAAAACCCAGAGAAAAAATGTCATATCCCTAGAAAGGTTCTGGTTGCTTTCCCTTTCCCTGAGGAGGATAGGAAAAAATGGGAAAACCCACCCATAGTTGACGCGTCTGTATCAAGACTCTCAGAAAAGGTAGTTTTACCTATCCCCGGATCTACCGCGTTAAAATAACCGGCTGATCGCAAAATTGATACTACGCTCAAATCCATATACACGGCTTCAGGGGCAATACTACGTCCAACTATAGCCTGTGCATGGATTTCCAAAGCTATAGTAAAGTGGTCAGGCACATTACTTGAGAATTTGGATTCAATGGATAAAAGTGACGTTGAATTGTTTTTTTCATAACATTCAGGATTCTGCAGGATTTATGGTGGAATCCATGAAAGACCTGGGTTCGATGGCTGCTGGGATATCTTCCATGTCTGTCTCAGCTCGTCGGAGACTTTGGCTATGCCAGTGGTCTGCCGACGCGGAATCCAGGAGAGGTGTCAAGACCCTACCCTACACAGGTCAGGCTCTCTTTGGGAAGCGTTTGATGCATGGATTTCCATGGCTACAGTGGGTAGGTCACCTTTTCTTCCCTCAACTGCGCCTGCTACAAAGAAACCTTTTTCTTCAGCTGTCTCACAGTCCTTTCGGGCTGCTAAAACTAGAAAGGCCAAGCCGTCCAACACCTTCTTTAGAGGAGGTCGGCCAAAATCCAAGAAACCTGCTGCAGCGGGTTCCCAGGAACAGAAGACTGTTTCAGGTACGCCAAAGTCCTCAGCATGACGGTGGACAAAGCGGCCTGGTGGTGGGAGCTAGACTTGGGCATTTCAGCCACGTCTGGGTGTCGTCCTGCCTGAATTCCTTGGTGCAAGATATTGTATCCCAGGGATACATGCTGGAGTTTATAGATCTCCCTCCTCACCAATTCTTCAAATCAGGCTTGCCAGCTTTGCTAGCGGACAGGGCTATCCTACAGGAAGCCATCCAGAAGTTTGTGGAGTCACAGGTCATTGTACCAGTTCCAACCCATTTGCAAAACAAAGGTTACCATTCGAACCTTTTCGTGGTACTGAAACCGGATGGTTCGGTCAGACCCATTTTGAACTTAAAATCACTAAACCCCAGGAGGGCGTGGCCACGGCGGCAAAGGACTAGGAAGCAGGATCGAGGAGCTCCCTGGATAATTAATCCTGTCATAATCCTGGGGCTCTGTTCCTGCTCTCCTCTGGACTCCTCTCCTGCCTGGCGGTACTGGGGAGGCGGCGGGCACCGCTGTGAGTTTGTGCGAGCGCTCCCGGCTCGCGTCGGCGGCCGCCCGGACTCCGGGCCTAGGCCGCAGCTCAGTCCCCGGCCTCGATTTTGGAGCTCCGCCGGGCGAGTGCGCGCGCGCACACGATCGAGCGCCCGAGGCGGACACAGCGGCCAGCGGCACCGGAAAAGAGCAGCACCCCACTCCTGCACCCCCAGGGCTCCAACTATAAATCATCCTGCTCCCCTGAAGGCTGGTGCAGTGAGGGAAGAGGGGGAAATCTGTGTGCTGGGCGGCCATTTTACCTGCAGCTCCCTGTATTACTGACCACAGCAAGGTGCAGTGTGGGTGAAGACTGCACTGGGCTGGAGGTTTGGATATTGTCCTAGCTGCCCTGCCTATTGCTTATACTGCTGGAATATCACACACTGGACATATTTATTTATACCATTGGACCCCCCTGGTCCCCCTTCTCCCTTCATTACAACATCTGGCTATCCCAGTGCCTGGCGTGCTGCTGATACTGCATCTACCACCCACTGTTATACTTTTTGACACTGAATAACGGGACTCACAGTATTACTGGGCCTTCACACGATGGTGAGGGGCGGCCAGAGTGCGGCCGCGGCTAAATTGGAGAAGTTTGCTCGACAGCCTGCATCCCAGTCGACGCAGTCATCTCCTAAGCCCTCCCCCCCTGCCAGAATGGATCCATCGGCTGGGGCCGACTCGGGGGCGAATACGCAGCCGTCTGCTCCCTCCATCCAGCAGGTCCTGGAGGCCATAGCGGCCAGTGAGCAACGTCTATCGGACAAGATGGAGAAGGTGCAGTGTGATTTATCACTGCTACGACAGGACGTCCAACGAGTACGGGAGAGGGTGGGCAAACTGAGACAAGGGTCTCCAACTTGGAAGACCTCAGCGGTCCTCTGCAACAATCTGTGTCTGCAGTTACACAACAAGTCACGACGATGCAAGCCAAACTCCTGGACATGGAGGGCAGACTCCACAGAAACAACGTGAGGTTCGTAGGCCTCCCCGAAAAAGAAGAGGGGCCACATCCCGAGGATTTCTTGGAATCCTGGCTAAAAGAGGCATACGGTGCTGAATCCTTTACCTCTCAGTCTTCAGTGGAGCGGGCTCACCGCGTGCCCTTCCGGCCTTTACCACCAGGTGCCCCACCACGAACTTTTATAGCAAAATTCCTGCATTACAAGGACCGAGACTCTGTCCTGTGCCTGGGACGCGTGAAGGGCCCCCTGATCCGGAATGGAATCCGGGTGTCGGCATTTCCGGACTTTGCAGCGGACGTCCAAAAAGACCGAGCCCAGTTTCTTCCCATAAAGCGACGCCTTCGTGACCTGAACCTATCCTACTCGATGCTGTTTCCCTCCAGATTGCGTGTGGTGGCGGACGGGGAGACCAAATTCTTCAGCTCGCCCAGGGAAGCGGCCTCCTGGTTGGACAGATATGCTCCGGGGGCCCGCCAGCTGGCTCCAGACTGACATCGGGTCGCCCTCCTCTATGGGCCTACAACCCCCAAGTATAAGTCCAGGGAGCTTCCTCTCGTTTAGTGGTTCTGGACTTTGCTGAGAAGTGTTATAAACGTATAAACGCATAAAGGTTTAGGTATTGGGGTTGTTTGATCTGTACGCCTAGTACAGTGTTGCCGTAGGCTTTGGGTTCTCCAGGGCTAGAGTTCGGTTAGGGATCTAGGTATGCCACAGTTCGGGGAGGTATACGGGGAGGGGGGATGCCTGGGGGCCGCTGTTGGCCTCAGTAGTTTTTCTGTTTTATGTTTTGAATTTACGAAGCCTATATACTTGCTATACAGAGGGTGTGGTGGGGTCGCACTGTTTTCAGGGGTTCGGCTCGGGGTCCGGGACCTGTGGACTACGTGATTACGTGAGCGGAGAGCCGGGTGGATGAGCGGTCGATAGGAGTGTTGCGCCCCGGCTGATGACTTGGCTGACATGCCTCCCTTAAAAATCTTGGCGTGGAATGTCCGGGGCATCAACAACAAAGTAAAG
This sequence comes from Pseudophryne corroboree, assembly GCF_028390025.1. NCBI lineage: Eukaryota > Metazoa > Chordata > Amphibia > Anura > Myobatrachidae > Pseudophryne > Pseudophryne corroboree. The sequence goes on from NC_086446.1 coordinate 764,629,651, forward strand.
CGATCCTTAGTATTTAAAATGATCAAGAAATATTGCCCGGATATCATTTGTCTAAGCGAAACCCATTTGGAGGGAAATAGGCTGTTGTCGCTCCGCAGGCCTTGGGTGGGCTGGGCATATCATTCCTCGCACTCCTCTTGTTCCCGAGGGGTGTCGGTAATGATAAAGAGGACTGTACAGTTTGAGATGATCAGAGTAAATACAGATCCACATGGTAGATACGTGTTCATAGAATGTAAACTGTTCTCACATAATTTTTTCCTATTGTCTGTGTAAATTCCCCCCCCCCCCCCCTGTTTTCATATGTTGTTCTGCAAAAGGCCGCCTCATTTGTTGCCTCCTCCCCCCACACCCCTGTCATCTGCCTGGGGGACTTCAACGCTGTGTTGGATGCCTCTTTGGGCAGATGGAGGGCTCCTCGGGATCAAGGGACAGGGGGCGGCTTGATCTCACCGGGATCTAAATTCGCAGATTTTCTAGACAGTATGCAGTGGGTAGACGTCTGGAGGATTCGGAATCCTAGTCTTCGGCAATACTCCTGTTATTTGGGTACACATGGCTCTTTTTCTAGAATCGACCTGGCCCTGGTCTCACCTGGGCTTTTGCCTGGCGTGACGCCCCTGGTGCTCTCAATAGATGGGGAATGTCAGAGGGGACAGTTATATTGGCGGCTACACCCTTCTTGGCTGGCCCAGCTGGGCGAATGCCCGGAGTTGGCGTCCACATGGGAGGGATTTTTTGCAGAAAATGTGGGATCGGCCCCGGCCCCGGTTGTCTGGGATGCATTCAAAGCGTATTTGCGAGGTACATTGATTGGCAAAATTGCAGCCTGCAAGGTGGCTAGAAGGGCGATGGAAAGACAGCTTGAGGCTGAGTGTAGAGATCTGGAGACGCGATACCTGACTGAGGGTACTCCTGCGCTGAAGGCCCGCTGGCTTGTGGCTCAGGAGGCCTGGCTGGCTCACCTTTCAGATACAAATGCACGTTCCCTTTTGTTTAGGGCCACTAACATTTATATGCAGGCGGACAGACCAGGTAGCCTGCTGGCCCACTTAGTGCACTACGATCGACCTGGGACCACGATAGCGCAACTGCTTGACTCAGGCGGCTCCATGGTGGATGCCACCCCTGACATCGCACAGATGTTCCTCAGCTACTTCAGGGAGGTATACGATAGCAGACTGACATGTTCCACGGAGGAACTAGACCTGTACCTGACAAATATTCCCCTTTCTAAACTCTCCCCTGAGGCCAGGGACGCACTGGACGCACCTCTGACCCTGGAAGAGGTGGCGTCGGCGGTAGAGGTGTCTCCTAGTGGTAAATCCCCGGGTAGCGACGGTATTCCCACGGAACTATATAAACAGTACATTGAGTTCTTTGGCCCTCCGCTGCTTGACACGTACGTTAAAATGATTGCCGCTAACGGCCTTCCTCCCTCAATGTCCGAGGCGATCCTTATAATGCTTCCAAAGCCTGGTAAGGACCCCAAGTTGTTGGACTCCTACAGGCCGATCTCCCTCATCCCCACTGATGCCAAGATCCTGGCGAAAATTCTTGCGGTCCGGCTCAACCTAGTAATTGAATCTATAATTCATCCGGATCAAACCGGCTTCATGCCTGGGAAATCCACATCCATTAACTTGCGCAGGCTATACACCATTTTGCAAGCTCCTCGCGACTTCCCCTCGGACGCGGCTGTGGTCTCATTGGATGCAGCCAAGGCATTCGACAGTGTTGAGTGGCCTTACCTGTGGGGAGTCATGAGGAGCATGGGCTTCGGCCCAAACTTTATTCAATGGATCAAATTACTATACCAGAATCCACGCGCCAGGGTCTTGGTGAACGGCTACATTTCCTCCTCCTTCCCTTTGACACGGGGCACCAGACAGGGATGCCCCCTCTCTCCTGCCCTGTTTGCCATAGCCATAGAGCCCCTCGCTTGCTTGATCAGATCGCACCCGGACATTGGGGGAATAGGTACGGGTTCCTGCACTGACAAGATAGCCCTTTATGCGGATGACTTGTTGTTATTCCTTCACGACTACGCGGTAGAGATGCCCACTGTGCTGCGGGTCATTGAGACCTTCGGTGGGTATTCGGGTCTCCGCATAAACTGGTCCAAATCATTTATTATGCCCATTATAGGCTCCCTCCCCCAGGTTCCGAAAATATCCCTGCCGCTGTGTTGGACAGTCCAGTTTAAGTACCTCGGAATTCTAATTACAAACGACCCATCAGACTTTGTGCCCTTAAACCTTGACCCTCTTGTACAGACAGTAGTGCGCAAATCGAGAGCTTGGTGTAAGCTACCACTGACAATGACGGGCAGGGTCGGCCTCATTAAACGGTAGTTTTGCCTAAACTATTGTATGTTCTATTACAGTCCCCTGTATACATCTTTCCAGCCTTCTTCAGGAAATTAAATAGCGTCCTGTCATCCTTAGTATGGGCCAATAAAAGAGCTAGAATAAAATTAACCACCCTCACCAGACAAAAAAGGGACGGCGGCCTGGCCTTGCCCCACTTCCAACTGTATTACTATGCTGCTCAGCTATCACATATCAGTATGTGGCTTCGGGAGGGGGGGGGGGGGCTTGGCTAGGTCGGGCGTTCCTTCGATGCTATTACCCGGACCTTTCCCCGGCACAGGTCCTGGTGGGGGGAAATCCTTCTAGATTTTTACCTCCTATTGTCTTTCAGGCAATGAGGATATGGCTAGCATTGAAGGGCCTGCTCGGGTATGAAGTGACAATGCTAAATTCCTTTGTCGTATAAACAACCCTTTATGAAGTCTAAGAACACTGTACGCTGTTTGCTTAAGAAGTACCGTAAGGGTACGCTATCTGCGTAACGATCGCTCAGCCGTAGGCGAGACGCTCAAGCGTCACGTTCGCTCGCGGCCCAGTGATCACAGGACACGTTATTGGTTATGACTAGAGTAATGATTCGCTATGGCGTAGCATACGCTCGAGACCACGAGGAGGTCACCAGCGGCGCAGACGCTCACAATGCTATACCTTTATGTCTAAACCTTATACCAATGAGATACACAGAATACCTTAATGTGAATACAGGGTGTAAGTGCAACCTTGTGTAACCTGACTAACTACAAAGCTGCTTGAGCGTCACCGACGCTCAAGTGAACACTTAACACTATAGAAAATACACAGATACTGGTTTAGGGTCCAAAGCCTATTAACTGTATTATATCTAATATACTTGTAAAAGGGGATAACAGTACAAATGATACACTACAATATAACAGAGACTTCCTAACCAAAATACAATACTATCTAATACAATACAATACTAGTCTAGGGGAGATGTGAGAGAAAAGAGACTGGAGAGAGAGAAAAGAGAAGTGGAGAGAGATGAGAGAAATTGGCTCACAGTAAGACAATGATTACGGAGAGAAAACTTACGCACAAAGGGTATGATCGCATGCGCCTCGATATCCAGCTCCCGATTATCAGCAGACAACCGTTGATGAGAGAGTGAAGTTGGATATGGTCGGCCTGCCTATTTATGCCCCACACACAATGCAATCTCATAGTCCCTACAATCCCATTGTCCATTGGATGAAGGAATTCGACCCTGTATCACAACAAAAGGTCATAGGGTGATTCATACAGGTGGGCTGTGACGATTTCCAACAGCTCAGGTGGGTGGGAAACTGGGTTTCCCGCCGCATACCTGAGTATGAGTAAATAATAGAAATGGACATTACTTCTTATGTCCATAACTATTCGCACGAGCGATTAATACGCTCCAAACCAACACCGGAATATTGCTAATTAAATACTCTTCCGATGGGTACCAAACACTGCTGTATGATTCCTGTTAGACCCTTCGTACAATACAAAGAGGGATTCCTTTAAACAGGGACCTTCTATATTAACCAAACTTTCAGAAACTATCAAAGGGATCATGATCTATAAACTACATTAATTGTGAAAATATGTAACGAATGAGTCGCACGCTACGACTACATAAACTCTACCGTAAATACGCATACCGCGCCTGCGAGTGCACGCTATTGCGGGTATGCGCCTTCACGGGAGAGCGTACGCATGCGCAGCGCGGACCAGTGTGCGGTGCAAATATGGCAACGTGCATAGAGACATTTTTCTGACTTTGACAGTCCACCCTTTGGCAGTCAATAATAACTGCCACCTTCTAAAATATTTAAGGAGAAAAATGTAAGTCAGGGGTTAATTGATTTCCATGGTGGGGTAAGGAAGAAGAGAGGAGTAGGTGTGAAAAGGGTATGACCTAGTGAGAAAGTAGAAGCATGTGTGTATGAGTCCATGTTTGGAGGGTCATGTATCATCGTGCCGTACGTGTGGTAAATCAAGCTTCGAGGTATTGCGAAGTATACATTTGAATTCCTTCTTATCCCGTACTAAGGGTCTGTGGATGGGCTGTCAAACTCTACCGAGCTCATTTCGGCTTTCAGTTGTAACAAAATGGGGATGCACATTTTAGTTGATGATACATGAATGGGGGAGGTATGTGGTTGCTGATATCTGTGCCTGTATTCCCTATCGTCTATGTGTGTCATTACCTGAGGGTTGTAGAGATGAAGATAAAGAACACTTATGGAAAATGCTATGATATTCTATGTCAGGGAAATGTACATCTGTCGTTGAAGTTGTGTTCGGTATCTGTTGAGAGTCGTCTTCTTTGCGCTGTATTGCTCCTTGGGCATGAGCAAATAGCTTTGTCAGAGCCATCGGATTTACAAAAAATGTTGGGCTAGCGTGAGTTTAAAAGTACTAGGGAAACTGGGGATCCATGGCAAAGTTCATCAAGTGTCCATATCATAGGTTGTCAAAACTTCATCTTTGGTGCTTGTCTGTTGTCTGTATAGCGTCTCATCAACTTCCTCGTCCAAGGGGGTCTTTGTATCTTGGAGAAAAGCAGAAAAACAGGTGAAAGAAACGGACCGTATAATCGCATTTTCATCACATCCTGGTTTCTATCATTGGGTCATAAATCAAATCCAGGTTAATTACAGTTTCCTCGCTCCTCAAGCTCATCACTCTTGTACTTTGTTTGCACCTCATTAAAGCCTGCCCGCATCTAAATATCAATCCAATCGATATAACGACACCCAAGATACATAGTAGAAACTTTCCAACATCCATTATGACTCCTTGAGCCCAGTCTCCCAAACCGGAGAACCAATTTCGCGGGTTCAACCATGACACCCAACCAGTCAGCTCATTACCTACAGCAGCAAGGGTGAGATTGTGTTTTCGACGAAATTCCCACTTTAATTGCAGAATATCGTCCATCTTTTGGTCTATGACTTCTACCGGATCCTCGGTGCTATTTGTGATATACGTGCAACACTTTATGCCGTACTGTGTTGCCAATGTAACACAATATCCGCCTGTTACTGCTGTAAGATAATTAAGAACCATCCTATGCTGAACTAGTTCTGTTTTGTAGGCTTGAAGTTCTCTTCCAGTGTATCTAAACGTGTCATCATACATTTCAGTGATATTATCTAACAAATTGGCGAGTGCGGAAATGTATCTATAATTCATCACTCCCCGAGCGGTACGAGTGAAATCTAACGCTACCAGAACCTGAATCCCGGTGGATTCATGGATAAGATCAGAGGCCGGATGCTCTAACCTTTCTGACAGTTGTCTTTTAACTCGGTGCTCGTAATGAGTGTGAGTATAAGGAGCTTGGGCACCACGGTGTATGTCCTTCATTTTGTCATGTGTAACAGTCATCACTTCAGGCAATACTTTTCCAATATAACACAATCCTTCAGAGTTTGGGGCGAGCCACTTGTACGCCTTTCTCCCGCATATGAAATATGCATCATCGGGGAGAACATAAGGGACGGAGAAGGACATGACCATGTTACAAACCTTCCAGGTGAAATCTCCTGACCCTAATTCTTCCATCTGCTTAATGCACGTATCAGTTTGTACGATATGTGCACAGTATCCTTGTGATACCTCTCCAACTCTAGTAATCCTATTTCCTAAGGTATATCGATACCGGAAAGATTTTCCTCTACTGGCTATGTGGCGTACGAGCTCTGTATCTGTAGGCATTCTATCTGCTCTGTGTGAAAAGGTCATGGTAAGGTTGCTCCATGACACTTCCCAATTTCCCGGCTTACGGGGGTTGGAGATATTAAAACATAAGAGGGACCTATCCACATGGTATTGGTGGAGCTTCAAACTAGGAGGGCTGGAGATGTTAAACCTCCGGTCCACCGGTCTCCCACCACTTAGCTCAAGTACCTCCCCTAACGTTAAAGGAAATGGTACTAGCCCTGATTTGCTGTGACCCTGAGGTACTTGAGAGCATACCCAACAATCTGTTTGGTTTAACACGTTACCCACTAAGGAGTGATAGTCACTCAATGGATGCCGGTCCATATGGATATTAAAACTGGATTGGCATTTCTTTATGCATCCATCTTCAACCAGATTATCACAGAGCCTACAGATACAATTTTCTTCAGCTAACAATCCATCACAATTTCTTCTATCGGATCGTTTTCTGATACTCGCCTTTGCTTGTTGGTTTGGTTGATCTTGGAAAACTACGCCTCCATCATCATAATCGGAACCCATTCCAGATCCTCTCTCGACCTCTATGGTACTCTCGCCGGAACAGACTGCTCTGGTCAACATCATGGTTAACATCAAAATCCGGATCACAGTCTCTTGGGGCAAGTCCATCTTTGAGGAGGAAATGGAGAAGAATGAGAAGGGGGAAAAAGAAATTTTAAGGGAGAGGGGATGGGAAGTGGAGAAAAACAATAAAAGGGAGAGGGGAGTCGACAGCTGCTTTCGATCTTCAAGGCTCAGGTGCCGCCTCAGTCCTCCTGGAACAGACACTCCAGTGATACAACCTCTACCGTTTGTTCCTTATCACGGGACTTCTCTGGATCAGCAACCTTTTTGCAGTGGGATGAATGGACCCAAGTCTCTCTCTCAGCAACCTTCAATGCTGTGGTGCTAGTCAATAAGACCTGGTATGGTCCTTCCCATCTATCAATAAGACAACCTGAGCGTAGAAAATTTCGTATCATTACATAATCCCCAGGTTCAATGTCATGACAATTACTATCTGGTAAATCAGGAATCACCAACTTCAGATTATCATTTTGATTCCTCAACTGTTTACTCATGTTAATCAAGTATTTTACAGTTACTTCATTGTTACATTTCAAATCATCCTGAGGGTTAATCATGACATGCGGTTGTCGACCAAACAAGATTTCAAAAGGAGACAGATTAAGAGGGGACCTGGGAGTGGTTCTGACGCTATACAAAACAATGGGTAAAGCTTCTGGCCACGTCAATCCTGTCTCTGCCATTACTTTACTCAATTTATTTTTAATAGTGCTGTTCACTCTTTCGACCTTCGCGCTCGCCTGTGGACGGTACGGAGTGTGCAGCTTGCTATCAATTCCCATCAACTTACACATTCCTTGAAAGACATCACCTGTAAAATGGGTACCCCTATCACTTTCAATGATTCTAGGGATACAATATCTACATACAAATTCCTGCACAATTTTCTTGGCTGTAAACATAGCGGTATTTGTAGCTGCTGGAAAAGCTTCGACCCAATTCGAGAAAACATCTATACAGACAAGTACATATTTCAAATTTCGACATGGGGGTAATTGAATGAAGTCAATTTGTATTACCTGGAAAGGGCCGCCGGCAGGTGGGATATGGGATGGTTCTGTAGGTATTGCTTTTCCAATATTCTTTCTCAGACAGGTAAGGCATGACATTGCTCTTTTACTCGCATGAGAGGAGAATCCTGGGGCGCACCAGTATGCTCTTACCAATTTGCACATCCCCTCCTTGCCTAGATGAGTCAGCCCGTGAGCTGCTTCAGCCAGACATGGAAGGTATGCCCTGGGGGCCACTGGTTTACCATGTCCATCCGTCCAGAGCCCTGAGGACTCCTGGCCATATCCCTTTGCCCTCCAGACTGCTCTTTCCTGTGTGGAACACAAATTCTGCATCTCACACAACTTTTGTGTGTTGATGGTATTAAATACCATCAGTTGTGTGGTGTCTGTCTGTATGGGAGTAGCAGCTGCAAGCTTTGCGGCTTCGTCTGCTCGGCTGTTACCAAGGGATACTGGGTCTTGGCTATATGTATGTGCTTTACATTTGATAACAGCCACTCTGTCGGGTTCCTGTATCGCTGTTAGAAGCCTTTTTATATAAGCTGCATGCGCTATCGGTGTACCAGCTGCCGTCATGAAATTTCTGAGGCGCCATAGGGCTCCGAAATCATGTACTACCCCGAAGGCGTATCTAGAATCGGTGTAGATATTGGCTGACTTACCCTTAGCCAATTCACATGCTCTGGTTAGGGCGACCAGTTCAGCAACCTGGGCTGAGTGAGGTGGGCCTAGCGGTTCCGCTTCTATGGTGTCTTGGTCATCTACGACTGCGTATCCAGTACACAAGTCTCCCGAGTCTGACTGTCTATGACAACTACCGTCAGTGTAGAACGTGAGTTCTGCATCTTCCAGTGGATTGTCACTGATGTCAGGCCTTGCGGTAACATTTTGGGTCAAATATTCCATACAATCATGTGTATCTTCCTTTGCATTAAATCCTCCTTCCCCATCACTCTCACCTTCCACCCTTTGTGCCTGACCAGGCACACCTGGGAGAAAAGTTGCAGGATTTAATGCGCTGCATCTCCTTATGGTGATGTTTACTGGGGCCATTAATGCCAATTCCCATCTTGTAAACCTTGCAGATGAGACGTGTCTGGTTTGGGCAGAATTCAATAAGGCAGATACCGCATGCGGTGTATGGATTGTGAGGTTGTGGCCTAGCACGACATCTTCGCTTTTCGTCACTAGCAATGCTATCGCCGCAACGCTACGCAAGCATGTGGGGAGGGATCGCGCTACCGTGTCTAGCTGGGCGCTGTAGTATGCGACTGGCCTGCTGGCGTCACCGTGTTTTTGGGTTAGTACACCTGCTGCGCACCCAGCACTTTCTGTTCCGTATAGTTCAAAGGGTTTCCCATAGTCTGGCATACCTAGTGCTGGTGCCTGCGTTAGACACTGTTTGAGTCTCTCAAATGCTGTTTCAGATTCGTCTGTATGCGAAATCCGATCAGGTTTGTTTGAGGAGACCATTTCCTGCAAAGGTAGCGCCAATATGGAAAATCCTGGGATCCAATTACGGCAATACCCACACATTCCTAAAAACGTCCTTATCTGTTGCTGGGTTTGTGGCAGTGTCATGTCTCTAATGGCTTGGATTCTATCAGCGGTCAGGTGTCTCAGTCCTTGTGTTAGACAGTGTCCCAAATATTTTACCTTAGTCTGGCATAATTGTAACTTGTCTTTGGAAACCTTGTGACCTGTGTCTGAAAGATGAAACAGGAGCTGTTTCGTATCCTTCAGGGAAGCTTCCAGTGAATCTGAACACAGCAGTAAATCATCCACATACTGTATCAATACTGATCCACTCTCTGGTTGGAAAGACTGTAAACAATCATGCAAAGCCTGAGAAAATATACTTGGACTATCTATGAAACCTTGGGGTAACCGAGTCCACGTGTATTGGACTCCTCTGTATGTGAATGCAAACAAATATTGGCTGTCAGGGTGCAGAGGTACCGAAAAGAAAGCGGAGCAGAGGTCAATAACAGTGAAAAATTTGGCAGTGGGAGGAATTTGCATTAGGATGACAGCTGGATTAGGCACTACGGGGAACTGACTCTCAACTATTTTGTTAATCCCCCTTAGGTCCTGCACTAGCCTGTAACCCCTCCCCCCACTCTTTTTAACAGGGAAGATGGGACTATTTGCTGTGCTGGACGTTCTTACTAGAATGCCCTGTTGTAGCAAGCGCTCTATTACGGGAAAAACTCCTAACTCCACCTCTGGCTTCAGAGGATACTGTGGGATTTTTGGAGCTATCCTACCATCTTTTACTTGTACAATTACTGGAGCTACGTTTGCCATTAATCCAGTGTCCTGTCCATCCTTTGTCCAAAGTGACTCTGGTATCTGAGATGTCATCTCTTCTACTTGGGATGGATTCCTATTTGTCATAATGGAATGTGACATTAATTTTGATGGGGAGTCTAACATGTCTCGTACCTCCTGAGCGTGATTCTCAGGTATGTCCAAGAATACACCTTCAGGAGTACAATAAATGACGCAACCCATTTTACATAGTAAGTCTCTACCCAGGAGATTAGTTGGTGCCGATGCAGCCAGCAAAAAGGAATGCTTGGTATGCAAAGGCCCTATTGTAATCTCGGCTGGTTTGCTAACAGGGTAGTGCTGGACTACTCCTGTTACTCCCATGGCTGGAATTGTCCTACCAGTGGTTCTCATGCCCACTGTCGAATTTATCACTGACTTGGCCGCCCCTGTGTCTACAAGAAAGTTTAAAGTTTTACCAGCTACATTGATTGCAATCTCTGGTTCGCTTCCAAGACTGGCAATCAATTTAACTGGCTGCAGATTACAGGTATGGCCACACCCCTATTGGGTATGCTGACCTCCCTGAATCCCGCTGGCAGCAACTACTTGTGAGGGGGTTAGCTGGGAACTCCCAGAGGCATGCCAATCTCTGTTCGGGGGATATCTTTTTGTTTCCCCTGTATGTGGCTCAAAACTCCGCCTCTGTGGACCCTGCTCCCAATGTCGTGTGTCGTGTCGTTGTCTAGGGGGTTGAAAAGATCTTTGTACACTCTTGGTTCTACATTCTCGTGCATAGTGTCCCGGTCTGTTACAAGAAAAACATGTTATTACACTTGCCTTACCCACAGGATTCGGTGGTACATACGCAGGCTGCCTTGTGGTCAGCGCCTGTATACTTACGGACATCAACTTATCACTTTGCGACTCCCTGTGCCTAGTGATGTTTCTGTCGTGATCAATAGCAGCCTCTCTCAATGTGGACACTGACAGACCTCGCCAACATGGTTGTGGGGTCTGTACCCTAGCTTTTAATGTTTCTTTCAAACCATCCATCAGTACAGATACTGCTACTTCTCGATGGTTTGGGTTGGTCTTAATGTCTTCTATACCAGTGTACTTTGCCATTTCTAATAGTGCCCGGTGAAAATATTCTGTTGCCGTTTCGGACTCCTTTTGCTTAATGGAAAATATTTTATTCCATTTAACAACGGCTGGGAAATACTCTTTTAGCTGTAAATTTATCCTTTTTACATTATCCTTGTTGTACACGTCTGTAAGCGGTACATCTTTATCCAATGCACAGTCAGCTAAAAATTGAGTTGCATCGACATTGGAAGGTAAACAAGCTCTTAGCAGTATCTGCCAATCCTTGTTGTTGGGTTCTACAGTGTTACCTAGATCCCTGATGTATTTTTGGCTAGCAACTAAGTCCTTCCTGGGGTCAGGAAATTCGGACACTATTGTTCTTAATTCCATTCGGGAAAATGGAGTGTACATGGCAATGTTCCTTATGGGAGTGGCTCCAGACACATCTGTTTTTCCATTGGGAACTGCTATTACCCTTACAGGAGCAATTCTAACAGCCTCATTCTGCGTAGATTCTACAACTTGTGGTACAATTGTTTCAGTGTAGTGCATGGTGCCGTACTTACCCGTTGACACGACCTCACCTATCCCTCCGCTAGGGGCTTTCACTAATCTCGTGGGTGTCGCTGTGCCTACTGTGGTCTCTGCTATGGTGGCCGCAAGAGAGAGAGCTGAAATTGTTGCCGAATCTTCTTCTTGATCACACTCCTGAGGAAGGTTCAAAACAGGGTACAACTTGCACGGGTTAATAATTGCATGAGTTACTTGGTTAACATCATTTACATTTACAGGGTTACTAAGTGTTTGTGTTTTACAACCCAGTGCGTTTCTCTCCGCAATCAACTTCTCTCCTGCAATGTATGGTGGAGGAGGAGCTGTGGCTATCAGCTTCCTGACTGCCCCAGATCCTGCCGCCAGAGCCAAACCTCTCTGTATCTCACCTTCCTGGTGCCATAACTGTAAATAATCATGATGTTGAATTCGTCTCTTTGTTGATTTTACGAGACATATCCTCCTCCTTAAATTTTGTAACACTTCTGGACTGAAGCTACCTATTCTTGGGAATTTGTCCCTGTCTTGTACAGTCATTCTCTCCCATTCATCACATAAAGATTCTGTGTGACTTCCGTATTTTTCACACATGATGTATCTTGCCGACCCGACTGGTCGGTTCTCTGAATCAACCCGAACCGAGGTTGATCGCCCCCTACCTGAACAACTGGCTCCCATAATCTGCAGGTGTTGCTTACTACTCCTTTGATCTTTAAATCACGGTCTTCAGCGAACCGTTACAGCAAACCAAATTATTCAAAAATAGGCCGGCGGTGGCGGTTTACCGAGTACCCCACTCACTCGCCCACCTCCACCAATACGACCTGATCACACCGACGTGGTGCTGGCGTACTCGATACAGGGCCCTACCAAAAGAACCTTCGGTTTACTGGAACATATGAGGGTTACCCGCAGGACACTTACTCTTTCCAGTAAAGGTGGGGTTGTTAGATAGTTCCTGAGTGACCAGCGAACTTCCCTTTAAAAATAAAAAATTACACAAATCACGTCAGAATGTACAAATAGCGTTTGTGACCACTTTACTCTAATGGTATTAGGTCAGATTACTAACTACTGCACACAATTACGTGCGGTCCAATCGTTCAGTACATAAGCACTACCTGTTATGTACTGAGAGATTTAATGGAATCGATGTTTCCGGCCGCGATTCCTTCAGCAAGAGCTTATGGCCTATATGGGTTCTGCACCAACACCCCAGGCGTTGTGCCTCTTGTACCTTTATAGCGGACCTCTTTGTCTATTTTACCTGTTACCTTATGACCTCCTGGTCTGTTAATGACCTCCTGGTCTGTTACCTTATGGTCCGCTATATTCTAATGCTCAAATATTATTTAACCAGGGATGCCTCCCTAGCCACCGTATATGTCACTTACACGTATGTCCCTTGACGAGTACCCGACTTTCCTTTTGGTTCAACCTCTAAGTTATATAAACTTATGTGATAAAAACACACTCACTCAACACATGTACACTTTGTTTCTATATCTATTTCTGCGCAGAAATTGTCTTCAGTCCAACTGTGTTACCAATTAGGAGCAGGATCTGTTAAACTAAATTTCAGATTTTCCAAAAATAGATTTGCGTTATTTACCGCTTCGCGTTATCTACCGCTGTGCGTTACTTATCGCCTTTGCGCTAATTATCGCTTTGCGCTAATTCAACTTTTCGTGACTTGAGCTACGTGGGCGTAACCGGACGCTACGTTGCGTAATGTACGCTGCGTGCGTCTGCCTTTTGGATTGCGTACGCTAGTCTTTGTTAGCGACACGTGTACGCAATGCAAAGATCCACCGTAACACAATATATACTTTTATCAATGTAAATGATCCCTGATCATCTACCGCAATCCACACTGACTGCCTTATCTCCCAGGCAAACCGTGTGTTGTTCTATACTTTAACTATTACCTCTACTATGAACTAACAGCAAATCTCTTTTAGCAAACAGGAATAGTGATATACGAAATTTGAAAAAGAAATGCAGATATATGTATGCGTGCGTGTATACGCAAGACAGAAGAGAAATAAACAGTTTTAAAAGACACAAGCGTTTTGTTCTTACTTCCGGTTCCCGGATTCCTTCAGCACTCTTTATCTAAGCGAAGCAGACGCTTATCCCGTCAGCACTGCGAGACAACCTCCCACCCTTTGCTGGAGGGATAATGTCTGCTGATCTACCTAGTGCAGATATGAGAAGGATCGGACGAGTCCCCAATTGACAATGCTAAATTCCTTTGTCGTATAAACAACCCTTTATGAAGTCTAAGAACACTGTACGCTGTTTGCTTAAGAAGTACCGTAAGGGTACGCTATCTGCGTAACGATCGCTCAGCCGTAGGCGAGACGCTCAAGCGTCACGTTCGCTCGCGGCCCAGTGATCACAGGACACGTTATTGGTTATGACTAGAGTAATGATTCGCTATGGCGTAGCATACGCTCGAGACCACGAGGAGGTCACCAGCGGCGCAGACGCTCACAATGCTATACCTTTATGTCTAAACCTTATACCAATGAGATACACAGAATACCTTAATGTGAATACAGGGTGTAAGTGCAACCTTGTGTAACCTGACTAACTACAAAGCTGCTTGAGCGTCACCGACGCTCAAGTGAACACTTAACACTATAGAAAATACACACATACTGGTTTAGGGTCCAAAGCCTATTAACTGTATTATATCTAATATACTTGTAAAAGGGGATAACAGTACAAATGATACACTACAATATAACAGAGACTTCCTAACCAAAATACAATACTATCTAATACAATACAATACTAGTCTAGGGGAGATGTGAGAGAAAAGAGACTGGAGAGAGAGAAAAGAGAAGTGGAGAGAGATGAGAGAAATTGGCTCACAGTAAGACAATGATTACGGAGAGAAAACTTACGCACAAAGGGTATGATCGCATGCGCCTCGATATCCAGCTCCCGATTATCAGCAGACAACCGTTGATGAGAGAGTGAAGTTGGATATGGTCGGCCTGCCTATTTATGCCCCACACACAATGCAATCTCATAGTCCCTACAATCCCATTGTCCATTGGATGAAGGAATTCGACCCTGTATCACAACAAAAGGTCATAGGGTGATTCATACAGGTGGGCTGTGACGATTTCCAACAGCTCAGGTGGGTGGGAAACTGGGTTTCCCGCCGCATACCTGAGTATGAGTAAATAATAGAAATGGACATTACTTCTTATGTCCATAACTATTCGCACGAGCGATTAATACGCTCCAAACCAACACCGGAATATTGCTAATTAAATACTCTTCCGATGGGTACCAAACACTGCTGTATGATTCCTGTTAGACCCTTCGTACAATACAAAGAGGGATTCCTTTAAACAGGGACCTTCTATATTAACCAAACTTTCAGAAACTATCAAAGGGATCATGATCTATAAACTACATTAATTGTGAAAATATGTAACGAATGAGTCGCACGCTACGACTACATAAACTCTACCGTAAATACGCATACCGCGCCTGCGAGTGCACGCTATTGCGGGTATGCGCCTTCACGGGAGAGCGTACGCATGCGCAGCGCGGACCAGTGTGCGGTGCAAATATGGCAACGTGCATAGAGACATTTTTCTGACTTTGACAGAAGGCATGGACCCTGATACTCCCCTATGGCACTCCACATTGCTTAATGAACTGAGGTCCCTAGAGGGCGGGGAGGTATGGGCTCCATATTCGATAGACTCGCTGTCCCAGTTATATAGTGACGGTTCATTGAAATCATTTCAGCAATTAAAGGAGGAGTTTGGACTTCCGAACTCTTACTTCTACAGATTTCTACAGCTCAGGCACGCCTTGCGGGCGCAATTTGGAGATTCCCCCCGGCGCTCCTCCCCTTTCCCATAAAAACATTTCTACATTCACTGGGTCGAGTCAAGGCGATTTCCTTCACCTACTCGTACCTTCTTCAAACAATACAAGCAGACCCGCTCTCGAATCTTCGGGAGAACAGGGAGTGTGACTTGGGTCCCATAGACGGGGATGACTGGGAGGGCGCTTTGGGTAATCCGAGTCAGGTCACCAAATCGCTGCGGTTTCAGCAGATACAGCTTTTTATTCTGCATAGATCATACATGACACCGAGCAGGCTGGCCAGATTCAGGTCTGATAGTGCTGATGTTTGCCCTAAGTGCGGGGCTGCCGGAGGCACATTCTGGCACCTCATATGGGAATGCCCGCTGCTGCAGGTGTTCTGGGCTGGGGTCGGGTCGATTCTGGAACATACGGGAACACAGAGGGGATTGCTGACTCCGAGATTCTGTATTTTGGGGGTGGGCTACTCTGATTCTGGGTCCCGATGGGAAAGCATGTATGCCCGCAGCATATGCGCACTTGCAAAAGTGTGTATCGCGCAGACATGGATGGCCCCTAGTCCTCCCACAATACCTGCTTTCAAAAGTTTGGTCAACGATACCCTATTAAAAGAACGATATGTATATATGAAATATAATGCCCTTACCAGATACGAGAAGATTTGGTCTCCCTGGATCACTTCCACATACTCCTCCCTTGCCCTTCAAATTTAGCGGGCACCGGCCATCGATGCGAAAGCGCTATTTGGGCCCCGGGGCGCTGGGCCGAGCCTTTTATCTCCCCTTTAATGCAGCTGTTTAACCATCTAGCTGTCACACCACACCATACACACATTAGCTTGACTAGGCTTGAGTTTGTTTTAGAGGGTTTAGTTCGGGGGTAGTGGGGTTGTGGGCTATGGCCCTCATTCTGAGTTGATCGCAGCAGCAAGAAAGTTAGCAATTGGGCAAAACCATGTGCACTGCAGGAGGGGTAGATATAACATGTGTAGAGAGAGTTAGATTTGGGTGGGGTGTGTTCAATCTGCAATCTAATTTGCAGTGTAAAAATAAAGCAGCCAGTATTTACCCTGCACAGAAACAAAATAACCCACCCAAATCTAACTCTCTCTGCACATGATATATCTGCTTCCCCTGCAGTGCACATGGTTTTGCCCAATTGCTAACTTTCTTGCTGCTGCGATCAACTCAGAATGAGGGCCTATATACGGCTCACTAGACGGGGTAATTACACAAAAGGTGTGGGGAGAAAACATTGAAAATGTTAAGTATGTGAACCATGACTTGTCTGCAGACTACAAACATTATGCATACTGCGGGAAGACCGCACGGGAATAGTAATACGGGGAATGTCATTCGTACATGTATACTACCAAAAAGTTAACAAGAATGACTCAGAATATTGTGACAATCCACTGTGACTCCCAATGTATACTGAAATGTCTGTATCTCTAATATGAAGGTGAATAAAAACTACTCTATTTAAAAAATAAAAATCACTAAACCCCTTTCTGAGGGAATTCAAATTCAAAATGGAGTCTCTGAGGGCGGGGATATCAGGTCTGGAAGAGGGAGAATTCCTGGTATCCCTGGATATCAAGGATGCGTACCTCCAGATTCCGATTTGGCCGCCGCATCAGGCTTTTATCCGATTCGCACTGTTAGTCATTTTCAGTTCCAGGACCTACCATTCGGCCTGTCCACAGCACCGAGGGTATTCACCAAGGTGATGGCAGAGATGATGGTTCTCCTCTGCAGACAGGGGGTAAACATAATTCCGTATCTGGACGATCTGCTGATAAAAGCATTGTCTAAGGAGAAGCTGTTACAGTCCATTGTTCTCACGACCCACCTACTCACGGAACACGGTTGGATCCTGAATCTTCCAAAATCACATTTGGAGCCAACCAGGAGGTTGTCCTTTCTGGGAATTATCCTCAACACGGAAGTGCAGAGGGTGTTTCTCCCGGAGGAAAAAGCGATGGTGATACAAGCAATGATCCGGGATGTCCTGAAGACAACCCAGGTGTCTGTTCATCAGTGCATTCGACTTCTGGTGAAGATGGTGGCCTCTTTCGAGGCTCTGCAGTACGGGAGGTTTCATGCTCGACCCTTCCAACTTGATCTCCTGGACAAATGGGGGGGATCTCATCTACACATGTACCAGAGAAGGTCAGGATTTCACTCCTCTGGTGGCTACAATTACCTCACCTTATGGAGGGCCGCAGGTTCGGTATTCAGGACTTGATCTTTCTAACCACGGATGCAAGTCTCCGGGGTTGGGGCGTAGTCACTCAAGGGGAGAGTTTCCAAGGTCATTGATCAAGTCTTAAAGCCGGCCTGCCTATAAACATTCTGGAACTAAGAGCCGTCTACAACGGTCTTCTCCAAGTGGCTCATCTTCTGCGAGATTGAGCCATTCAAGTGCAGTCTGACAATGTAATGACAGTGGCTTACATAAACCGACAGGGCGGAACGAAGAGCAGAGCTGCAATGTCAGAGGTAACAAGAAACATCCTCTGGGCAGAAAAACACGCGTTGGCGCTGTTGGCAATCTTCATTCCGGGAGTAGACAACTGGGAAGCGGACTTTCTCAGCAGACACGATCTCCATCCAGGAGAGTGGGATTTCCATGCGGAGGTGTTCACGGAGGTAACAGATCTTTGGGGTATACCTCAAATAGACATGATGGCCTCTCATCTCAACAAGAAGCTTCGGCGGTATTGTTCCAGGTCAAGGGACCCACAAGCCGTGGCGGTGGACGCTCTAGTGAATCCGTGGGTGTTCCATTCGGTGTACGTGTTTCCTCCACTCATTCCAAGAGTTCTAAAACTCTTAAGGAGAACAAAAATTCAGGCAATCCTCATTGCTCTGGACGGGCCAAGAAGGGCTTGATACGCGGATCTACTGCTAGAAGAGCCGAGGCCTCTTCCTCTTCGGAAGAACCTGCTGCAGCAGGGGCCGTTCGCTTATCAAGACTTACCGCGGCTACGTTTCACGGCATGGAGGTTGAACGCCAGATATTAGCTCGGAAGGGCATTCCGACCAAGGTTATTCCTACCCTGGTACAGGCTAGGAAAGGAGTAACGTCTAAACATTACCATCTTATTTGGAAAAGATATGTATCTTGGTGTGAGTCCAAGAAATTTCCTACGGTGGAGTTTCAACTGGGACGGTTTCTCCTCTTCCTGCAAATAGGTGTGGATATGGGCCTGAGGTTGGGATCCGTAAAGGTCCAGATTTCGGCCCTATCCATTTTCTTCCAGAAACAATTGGCTTCCCTCCCTGAGGTTCAGACTTTTCTGAAAGAGGTTCTGCACATCCAGCCTCCCTTTGTGCTACCTACGGCGCCCTGGGATCTTAATGTGGTGTTAAGTTCCTCCAATCGGATTGGTTCTAGCCTCTACCGGAGGTTGAGGTCAAGTTTCTCACGTGTAAGGCTGTCACTTTGTTGGCCTTAGCTTCTGCTAGACGTGTGTCGGAGTTGGGGGCTTTGTCTTGTAAGAGCCCTTACTTGATCTTCCATGAAGATAGAGCTGAGCTCCGGACACGTCCGCAGTTCCTTTTGAAGGTTGTGTCTGCATTTCATATCAACCAACCTATTGTGGTGCCAGTTGCTACTGACTCCTCAGTTTCATCAAAGTCCTTGGATGTTGTAAGGGCTCTGAAAATCTATGTGAAGAGGGCTGCTCGTCACAGAAAATCGGACTCTGTTTGTCCTGTATGATCCCAAGAAACTTGGGTGTCCTGCTTCTAAGCAGACAATCTCTCGCTGGACTAGGTTTACTATCCAGCATGCGTATTCTACGGCAGGATTGCTGTGTCCTACGTCTGTTAAGGCCCACTCTACTCATAAGGTGGGTTCTTCCTGGGCGGCTGCCCGGGGTGTCTCGGCTTTACAGCTTTGCCAAGCGGCTACTTGGTCTGGGTCGAACACGTTTGCAAAGTTCTACAAGTTTGATACCTTGGCCGCTGAGGACCTGAAGTTTGGTCAATCGGTTCTGCAGGAGCCTCCGCGCTCTCCCTCCCGCTCTGGGAGCTTTGGTACATCCCCATAGTACTAAGGTGGACCCCAGCATCCTCAAAGACGTAAGAGAAAATAGGATTTTAATTACCTACCGGTAAATCCTTTTCTCGTAGTCCGTAGAGGATGCTGGGCGCCCGCCCAGCGTTTTGTGATCCTGCAGTGGTTACTTAGTTCAGTACTGCTTAATTCTTGGTTAAGTACTGTTTTGTTACTTGGTAAGTAATATTGTTCAGCCGTTGCTGATGTTTCAAGCTAGTTAGCTTGGTTTGCCTTGTGTGTGAGCTGGTGTGAATCGCGCCACTATCTGTGTAAAATCCTTCTCTCGAAGTTGTCCGTCTCCTCGGGCACAGTTTCTAGACTAAGTCTGGTGGGAGGGGCACAGAGGGAGGAGCCAGCCCACACTCTCAAACTCTTAAAGTGCCAATGGCTCCTAGTGGACCCTTCTATACCCCATGGTACTAATGTGGACCCCAGCATCCTCTACGGACTACGAGAAAAGGATTTACCGGTAGGTAATTTAAAATTTTATTTTAAAGAAAAGTGCAGCTTTTTGACGCTTGTTAAGTTATGACACTTCTCAATAGCCATAGCAGACTGCAGTGACTGAGGTAAAAGGCGAAACAAGAAGGACCATAGGAGGAATATGGCTTCTCTGTGGTAGCACTCTTGTTAAATAGGAGGAGCCAGGAATAACGTTTTTGTTGGCAAAAAGGGGTAATGACTGCTTTATAAATGTTAATTTTAGACCACTACTTCACTTAACGTTTAAGTGTATTCTATTGCTTGTACTTAAGACGTTATTCAGTATCACATGCCAGGTACCGCCCAGTACAGGGCAAGGCTGCCTAGTATGCTAATCTCCGTCCTGCGATGCAGTTGCAAATCTTTAGATTGTAAGCTCTCCCGAGCAGGGCCCTCTTCCCTCATGTCCTTATCCTTTGTCTTACTTTAATAATCTTCAACTGAACCACATCCAGCAGTCTTCTGCCACCTGATACTTATTCCAGTGTCATCTGCTGATGTAGCTATGTGTATTTACCCTGTACTTGACCTATACTGTCATCAACTGTAAGTTGCTGTTTTCCTGTTTGATTATTTATGTACTCTGTAACCGGGCGCTGCGGAACCCTTGTGGCGCCATATAAATAAAGGATAATAATAATAATTGTGATTGCATCGCAGAATGAGAAATTAAGTTTGACCCCCTGCATACGCAACCAGGTTGCGGATGCAGGTGCAGTGCCGCCATTTTTATCGTCGCATAGGCCGCCTCCCTAAAACGGTCCGGACATGCCTGCATTGTCTGGACCACTCCCCCGTAATGCCGCGTCTATGCCTGCTGCTGTCAATCAAATTGCGATTGTGTCCTTTAGGGATACAGTCGCAACGCAGAAGTCCACGCACGCGCGCTGCTGACTTCATGTGATTTTTGCTCTTTAGCGAATTAACCTGAATGATGGCCTTAATCTGTGATTTTAGGGCCTAATGCAGACCTGATCGCGCCTCTGTGAATTTGCAGAGGTTTACGCTCAGATAATCGCCGCCCAGACAGAGTGAAATTCCGCCCTGTGCAAGTCTGTGTACGCCGTGCGAAAATCTCTACGAACGCCGGTCAGCTGCATGTCCGTTCGCAACTCACTCACCATGGAATGATTTCTCCAGTGTGTGCGTATCCCAGGACTTACTCCTACACTGCGATACACACAGGCTGATCGGGGCTGAAGCTGACGTCACACACCCGCCCTGAAAATGCTTAGGAACGCCTGCGTTTATCCTGACACTCCCAGAAAACGGCCAGTTACTACCCCAAAACGTCCGCTTCCTGTCACTCAGCCTGTGTTCATCTACCGATCAAAAAAGACGCTGGATTCTTTCACTGTTTGGCCTCGCGCCTGCTCACTACGATCCATACGTATGCGCAGTTGATCGATAATCGTCTGCCTTGCGAATTCGCACAACAGCGATCAGGTCTTAATTAGGCCCTTAGTTTGTTATGTCTCTTAATTCACCATGCATAAGTCTCATGTAACGTTCTCTTATTTTATATCCAATCCATTTTAGACTATCGCCTTTATAAGTATCTAGTGCTTCTATCTATTTTCTTATTTGGACTGATCTCTGCAATTATTTATTGTTTCTGCAGGACAGGTAAGCACATATTACTTTTAAAATCACACACATGTATACTTTTAATTTTTTGAAGATAACCTTTAAACATTTTTCAATCCTAAATCGAGAAGACTCCCCTTCCACCTCGTGCACTTACCCTGTCTGCACTCCTCCAGGGCCCCTTCTCTCTATTGTCCGCAATCTGAGGTGTTAACGAGGGGGAAGGGTGTTAGTCTGTTCCGAGTCAGACGTGGGGGTAAATTTACTAAGATGGGAGTTCTATTTAAGATGTGATGTTGCCCATAGCAACCAATCAGATTCCAGGTATTCTCATCTAGAAGGTGCTAGATAAATGAGAAGTAGAAGCTGATTGGTTGCTATGGGCAACATCTCATCTTAAATAGAACTCCCATCATAGTAAATTTACCCCATGGTCCCACTGCACACGTTTAACTCTGGAATTACTTTATAGAACTACTATATAGATGTTAGCTAAGCACTGAATTTTTAAATCAGAATCGTTCCATGAGAAATAACTTCAACGTATAATCTCTCCTACAGAACAAATCACTTTATTTACAAGCGATTTGTGCTGAATGATATCATAATCTATAATGGCAGTGTTTGCTTTAGATTTATTCATGAATAGTCTGACTGTGTTTATGACGAACCTATCTGCTTACAGCATTGTAATGGAGGCTACTGTTTTTATATTATGTGAACTGTGGAGAGGAGGGTCCAAATGTAATAGGCTGAGAGTTGCGGGTAGTGGCGAGATTCAGTGATGTAGTCTCAAAACCTACCTTCAAAAAATGTTCTGCTTTAAATCTCGAGGCCACATCATTGAATTCTTTCCGCTTTCTGCAACTCACAGGATGTTACATTCGGGCCGAGGTGAATTTAGAAAGCGCCTGTGTAAGATTCAAGTGGAGCTGTGAAACTGCTCATCTGTCCACACTCCCATGCTTCAGCAATAAGTGTTATAAATTGACATAGTGGCACAGTGGTTAGCATTGCGTGCTTCACAACAGTATGGGTTTGCTCTGAACCAGGGCACCATCTGTATGGAATTTGTCACTCCACCTAAAAAAACAGGTTGATATGCTGGACAAGAGCATATTTCTTGGGAAGTAGCTTCAAAGTATAATCTCTTCTACAGGGCAAATTATTTATTGCTGTCACTTTAAAAGCAACTATTTGTGCTGAATGATGTTGCAAAACGGGGGTACTGGCTGCTTCATAAATAGACCTCTCAGTGCAGGAGCGGTTCTTGGTGCGGGCAAGCAATACCTGCGCCCGGGGCGCTGCGGCCTGAGGGCACGGCCGCAGTCACCCCGCAGGCACCGCCGCCTACCCGCACCCCGCTCCCAGGCTGCAGCGCACGCCGTGGGCTGTGTGGGCGTCCGCTGCAGCCGGCTCCAGTGACAGACACTAGAGGGCAGTATTGACCTCTAGTGTCTGTGCGGCGCTGCTATGGGAGAGACGTCATGACGTCTCTCCCATAGAGAGGAGCCGCGGGAGGCAAGAGACGGAGCAGCGGCTGTGATCGGGAAGCAGTGGTAAGTATTGGGTTTTTTTTGTGTGTGTGTGTGTGTTTTTTCAGCGGCAGGGGGCACAGCAGTAGAGGGCACAACTCCAGGGGGCATGCAGCAGAGGGCACAAATACAGTGGGCACAGCAGCAGAGGGCACAACTCCAGGGGGCATGCATTAGAGGGCACAAATACAGGGGGCACATCGGCAGAGGGCACAACTCCAGGGGGCATGCATTAGAGGGCACAAATACAGGGGGCACAGCAGCAGAGGGCACAAATACAGGGTGCACAGCAGCAAAGGGCACAAATACAGGGTGCACAGCAGCAGAGGGCACAAATACAGGGGGCACAGCAGCAGAGGGCACAAATACAGGGGGCACAGCAGCAAAGGGCACAACTACAGGTGGCACAGCAGAGAGGGCACAACTCCAGGGGGCACAGCAGCAGAGGGCACAACTCCAGGGGGCACAGCAGCAGAGGGCACAACTCCAGGGGGCACAGCAGCAGAGGGCACAACTCCAGGGGGCACATAAGCATAGGGCACAACTCCAGGGGACACAACTACTGGGGGCAAAGCAACAGGGGGCACAGCTACTGGGGGCAAAGCAACAAGCGACGGGGCACAACTAATGGGGGCACAGCCACTGGGGGGAAATCTACTGGGGGGCACAACTACTGGGGGCAAATCTGGGGGCATAACTGTGACCACGCCTCTATTTTTGGGCGTGCGCCTCCGGCGCGCACAAACTGTTTTACCGCGCTCTGGGGGGGGGAGGGGGGGCGCGGGGCATTGTAAAGTTTTGCACTGGGCGCTACAAGGTGTAGAACCGGCCCTGCCTCTGTGTTATAACAGTTGTATAATTTAGGGGTCAGGTGGGTCGACTGAGACAATCTGTCAATAGTGGATTAATTACTATATGTATTTTAGTGCACAGCAACTCTTTATTAGTAAACCAATTTTATGATAGTGTTACTTTTCAGGCCATTGAGTCATTTAAAGTGTAAGGCCAAGTACACATTAAGACGACCCACAATCGGAAGAAAAAAGAGAAAATGGGAGACTGCGCTCACTGGTGGGGGAGGGAAATGTACGGAATTGGTGCTTCTAGACCTGGAGGTGTCCAACCTCCTACTGAATTATGAATTGGATATGGTCAGCGCACTCAGATGTGAGGATGTGTGTGAAGATTTGAAGGATGAGAGGGGGGGGGGAATATCAATTTAGTAAATGACTGTGTGTAAAATGATTAAAGAAATGAGGACTATGTTTGTACTGATTTGAGGGGATGCAGTCTCTTTACCTCCAATCATAATACCGACGGACTATATACCGACACCCATTGACCGATGGTCGATATCCCGACAAGGTCTAAATACCGACACGGACTAAATACCGACATGTGAAATACCGACAAGGTCTAAATACCGACATGTAAAATACCGACAGGTCGAAATACCGACACAAGTTTTTTATGATTTTTTTCATTAAAACCGACTTTTTCATACTTTACCGTCCCAGTGGACCTGGAGGGGGAATATAATAGTGTGCCGAGCGCAGCGAGGCACCGTGCCCGAAGCATGGCGAGCGCAGCGAGCCATGCGAGGGGACGCGGTACACTTTATATGGTGTCCATGTTGATTTATGTCGACATACACACAAAAAAACATAAAAAAAATCATGAAAAACTTGTGTCGGTATTTCGACCTGTCGGTATTTTACATGTCGGTATTTAGACCTTGTCGGTATTTCACATGTCGGTATTTAGTCCGTGTCGGTATTTAGACCTTGTCGGGATATCGACCATCGGTCAATGGGTGTCGGTATATAGTCCGTCGGTATTATGATTGGCGGGATATCATACCGATCCCGATTTGAGATCTGTTATTTATTTGTGGGTAAAAAAAAGTCTCTATCAGGTGTGTCATGCAGACCACCCTTTGTATAGTATACCCTCCTAAATGGTATACCCTGATCTGGATTGACCCCTGATGGGTGAATGTCAGGTGTTCCTGTTAGGGCACCTTTACCATAGGTGGATATGACCTATGTATTTAGTATGAGTATAATAGTTTATCAGTGTTCGTGGGGTGATGAGACTGTTGCGGCGTCCCACTAGTCCGACCCTTGTATTGCTGATGTCTATGTGCACCACTATGAGGAAGACAGGTTACGGGCTTGGTTCTTTTACTTACCGCCGGGGGTGCGTTCAGCGCGCCTGTGCCGGCTCAGCTTCCGTGCCTGTATCCTCCGGTGCTGTTGTCTACCAGTCCGTGGCGTCTCGAACACCATGCGGTGCAGCAGCCGCTGCACTCGCCTGCTTAGGGTCCCGTTCCATCATGTAGCTACACTTAGAAGAAAACCAACCAAATATACATACAACATAAATGCCACACACAGAGTAATCTCCTATATAATAGCCCAGATCTGTGACTTTGTGATTCATTTGCTAACGCTGGGCGGAGTCACAAACCTGGGCGCAGTTAGTCAAATGAGTCACAGATTTGGCCAAATCTATAGGAGACAAGGAGCAGAAGCAGATAGTATGGGCATGGCACAGGCAGGGGTGCATACCTCCCAGCTTTCTGCAGGAGCTTTCTTCAGGCAGGAGGGACACACACACACACACGGCGAAAAGGGGGCGTGGCTTCACGGGAGGGCCCCCGTTTTCGTCAGTGAGAGAGCATGCCCAGCGCTCTGTGAGCTGCTGGCATGCCCCCAGGGGCTGATTATGAGTCCGGGGGGCCCAGGGCACTTGTGACAGGGAAGCCCTATATCATTGCTGTGCCTGCTATGGGGTTGGGGGCGTGGCCTAATAGCGCCACGTGAGGCCACGCCCCTTATGCAAAATCCGGGATTTTTTTATTTTTTTTTATGGTATTTTGGCCCCTCAGCTAGGGGTAAATCCAGAGGGGGTGGTCACTCCCCCCTACACACCCGCACAGGCAGAAGAAAGCAGGGAGACTACTGCCTCCCTGCAACACCACAGACCTGCCAACACGCAGCAGCGTATACTGACTGTAGCACAATGCTGTTGCTGGCAGGACAGAGGAGCTTCAGAGCTGGGACAGAGCTACTCCAGCCGGGGGGGCCCCTTAAACTGTGGGGCCAACAGTACGTACCGCCTGCCCCCCCCCTTAATCCGTCTCTGCTGCGGGAATACCCCCTTAATCCGTACCCCCTGATGCCCCCTCTCCCTCTGTCTCCACTATTCAACGCTGCTCTGCTAAGCAGAACAGCGAGTACAGGAGCTTTTCAACTGCCCCCCCCCACCGCGGGACACTGCGACCCGCGGGTGGGACAGCGGGACAGACCCCAAAAAATGGGACTGTCACGTGAAAATCGGGACATTTGGGAGGTATAGGGGTGTGTGAGGGGGTATGCCGTACAGACAGACGGGCACCGGCTCACTGTGTACTTGACCCCCCACATCCGCATACTCAGCAGGGTCTCTCTGGCGCAGAGGAGCGTCACTTTCTGGCATACTCCACGCTTCTTAGCTGCAGTTTTGTGGGTCACCAGCTACTGTGCACTTTCCGTACTACCTCTGTTATCTCCAGCCCCGGCAACCCCACCGCTAGCTGCAGCGCTGCCGCCCGCAGTGAGGTGCGCCCAGCTCCTTCACACACTTTAGCCGGCGGGTAGCGCTGCAGAAGTCCGTGTTGCTTGCAGGCTCTGACCCCTTCCTCCCTCCAGCCGCAGCGTCTCCTGGGAGCTAACCAGTCACTCCCAGTCTCCCCTTACCACAGTGCCCAGCAGCCGCGAGGTCGGCACCACGTGCATGCTATGACCCCCTCCTCCCTCCAGCCGCAGCATCTCCTGGGGGCTAACCAGTCACTCCCAGTCTCACCTTACCACAGTGCCCGCCCGCTGCGCGAGGTCTGCGGTGTGTGACTGAGGAGAGGGGGAGGGATGTGGACGGGCAGAGGAAGCAGGACTTCAGTCTAAGAGAGTCAGCCATGCCAAGTCTCCACCAGCAGCAGATCCCAACAGGTTGGAGTGGAACAGCAGCAGCCAGCAGCAATGACTCCGGTAAGACACATCTGTCTGTCACCACTGTTTTGTCCCTAATACCAATCTCTCCCGTGCCCTGTGTTCTGGTATGTCCCTGTCACCCCTGGCCTTGACCTGCCACCCTTATCCTGGCCCTTTCACCCATATCGTAGCCCTTTCACCCTTATGCTGGCACTGTTACCCCTATCCTGGCCCTGTCACCCCTGTGCTTGCCCTGTCAACCCTATACTGGCCCTGTCACCCCTGTCCTGGTCCTGCCGCCCCTACCCTGGCCCTGTCACCCCTATCCTGTCCCTGCCATTTCTGTCCTGGCCCCGTCGCCCCTGTCCTGGCCCCGTCACTCCTGTCCTGGCCCCGTCACTCCTGTCCTGGCCCCGTAACCCCTGTTCTGACCATGTCACCCCTGTCCTGGCCCCGTCAACCCTGTTCTGACCCTGTCACCCCTGTCCTGGCCCTGTTACTGCATACCCTCCAACTACCTTTTTGGCATGTACAGTACCCGCAGCACCTCCAGACCTCTCCCCAATGCACCACACCTCCGCACCTTCCCCTCCACCACATGCGGCACTCCATCCCTCCCCCACATGCTGTACCTCCAGACCCCCTACACCACCCGCGGCTCCCACTCCTCCGCCCCTTCACCACCTCCAGCACCTCCAGGCCCCCTTCACCATTCACCCCCCTTATATGTCTCCCCCCACACCTGCCCCCCTCCACCCGCAGCATCTGCAGACACCCTCCTCTATCCGCGGTCCCCCCATCACCCACCCCTCCCCCACCAATGGAACCCCCGCACCTGCCCCTCCACCACCTGCAGCACCTCCAGACCTCCTTCCCCATCCGCCGCAACACCCGTATCTGCCCCTCCCCTACCCATGGCGCCTGTGGACCCCTACCCCACCAGCGGCACTCCCGCCCCTTCCCATCCCACAGCACCTCTGGAACCCTTCACCCATCCACAACCTGCCCCTCTCCCACCCATGGCACCCCTGCCTCTCCCCCACCTGCAGTGCCTCTGGACCCCTCCCCCATCTGCTTCCCCCACTCCTCTGCCCCTCCCCCACCCACAGCACCTCCCGACCCTTCCCCATCCGGGCCCCACCCCCACTTCCGCCCCCCCCTGCACCCGCAGCATCTACAGACACCATCCGCAGTCCCCCCCGCACCCGCTACATTCTGTACATCGTGCCCTGCAGGTGCTGTTCACGCCGTCGCAAGGGACTGCGCCTACTTCACCATTGCACGCCCTTTCATTGTGCAATATTTAACCACTAACAAAGGAATGCAGGTAATACTCTATATAATACAAATATTGAACTCCAGAAAGGCATGCAAGGGTTAAGGGGGCGTAGCCCCTTGAGACGGTGTAAAGAGCGCCCGTAGGGCGCGATGAAGCACCTAGTTCATATATAAGAAAGAATGGGTGTCTTTAATTGACACACCAATACTTTCAACCTAGGTGACACACACAAACCTTTGGTCCGTACATTACCATATCAACACAGTAAAACAGAGGTGATCTTAACCCTTTAGTTCCATGCATATCATCATGGTAAAATACACCTCGTCACAATCTTTCATCTACTGCATCCTACTACGGATATCGTAAGAAACACACAAATGTGATAAAGAAATAATTATAAATATACTCCACATATATCCATAGGTACTGATAATATTTTACCAACTCTTAACCCCTTCCAATCCTATCTGCTAATTTCTCCAAAAAAAGACAATTTTCTCCTCACCACTCTCCCTCCCATCTCTCTCTTCAATCTGATCTTATTATTCATCCTCCATTCATACTATCTATTTTCCAAAAAACAATTACTCCACATGACTTACTTTTTTGGTTTACAATACTGCTTTACATCTGTTTCCTTTTATTGATAAACCCCATCATCTCAACAATTGCATTCCCTCATTTAACCCCTCACGATACACTGCACTCACCATTAAATCATTAATCCCATTCACAACAAATGGTTAACAATCACAGACATACAGACACATATCCACGGACAACTGCTTGATTGACAGATTACTCCTCCAATGACTAAGGAGTCTGAATTCCCATGACAGCCAATTACAGACACATAGGCACAGATTGACATATCAACTGATTGACAGATGACTCCACCAATAACAGACGGAGTTGAACTCACATAGAGCCAATCAATACATACAGGGATGTTTAAAAGCATCCAAGGACTTATGGCAGGTAATCCTTGACAAAGGCATTATTGCTGAAACGCGTTGGACACTGCTGGACACTGCAACACCATTTTCTCTTACGTCCTAGAGGATGCTGGGGACTCCGTAAGGACCATGCGGTATAGACGGGCTCCGCAGGAGACTTATCACTGACCTGGTTTGGAAGTGTTGTGGACTCGGGGTCTCCTCCGGTGACCGGGAAGAGGAACCGCTACTGGGTCGCAGTAGAGACGGCCGGATGTAGGTCTTCCTCATACAGGGTTAGGACGGTAGGCAGGAGGCACGGGTGAATGCTTGAAGGTCTTCTGAAAGACAAGACTTGTAAAGGTGCTGATGAATTGGTGGAGAGTACCAAAAGCTTACTGTGAGCGATGTTGGGGTGCTGGAGGCACTGAGGTGCTAGAGGCACTGAAATGCTAGAGGTACTGAGGTGTTTGAAGGCGCTGAGGCGCTTAGAGACGTTGAGATGCTTGGAGGGACGAAGGTGCTGAGTGCTGCGGCACGGAGGTGCTGAGTGCTGAGGCACGGAGATGCTGAGGCACGGAGGTGCTGAGGCACGGTGGTGCTGAGTGCTGAGGCACGGAGGTGCTGAGGCACAGAGACACTGGAGGCACGGAGGTGCTGAGTGCTGAGGCACAGATACACTGGAGGCACGGAGGTGCTGAGGCACGTAGGTGCTGAGGCACAGAGACACTGGAGGCACAGAGGTGCTGGGGCACGGAGGTGCTGAGTGCTGGGGCACGGAGGTGCTGAGTGCTGAGGCACGGAGAAACGGGAGCTCTGGAGATCACCACAGTCTCAGCAACGATGATAGTCAGGCGCCGGAGCACTGCCCGGCGTCTGAATTTGAACTTCCCGCCAGAGCCTGATTGGTGGAGGTACCGATGACGTCACCCGCACCTCCCGTGGACGTCGAGCGCACACGCTGGCCGGACGGAGCGCTGGACGCGGGAACCGCCAGCGAGGACGGCCGCACAGAGACCCAGCGCGCCCGGAGGCGTAGGTATGGAGACCACGGCGGCGCTGTGACAGTACCCCCTCCTCTAGGAGTGGCCCCTGGACACTTTCCTGGCTTCGTAGGGTGTCTAGAATGGAATATCCGGATTAGTCGAGGAGCCGAGCCCTCAGAAACCTTTATCCAACTTCTCTCCTCAGGACAATATCCTTTCCATTCTACCAGATATTGCAGATTCTTGTGAAGGTAACGAGAGTTTAGAATAGTTTTGATCTCGAAGTCTGTTCCTGTTTCAGTCTCCACTGAGGTGGGGCTAGAGGCCTTTGAATGAAAACGATTAAGGACAAGAGGAATGAATCTTGGAGCAAACTTCATGGTGGGCACCTTCAACCGGAGATTACGTGTGGACAGCCATACCCTGTCACCAACCTTGTATTGAGGAGCGGCTCGCCGTTTCTTATCTGCAAAGAACTTGTACCGGACTGAAACCTTCTTAAGATTAGCATGAATCTTACTCCAAATTTGTCTGAAGTGTTGTAGAGTGGACGTTACAGCTGGAACCTCTTCTATCGGAAGGCTTGGTAATTCCGGAACACGTGGATGGAACCCGTAGTTGACGAAGAATTGAGATTCACCAGTGGAAGAATGAAACGAATGGTTATGGACAAACTCCGCCCAAGGTAACAACTCCACCCAGTTGTCCTGTGAAGGGGAGAGATAAAGACGAAGGAAAGTCTCTAGAACTTGAATGACTCGTTCCGTTTGTCCATTCGTTTGGGGATGATAAGCGGATGAAAACTTAAGTTTAATCTGTAGAGTCGAGCAGAGGGCTTTCCAAAACCTTGCGGTGAACTGTACCCCACGATAAGAGACTATTTCCTGTGTCAACCCATGCAACTGAAAATGTTCTTGGATGAATAGTAGAGCTAGTTTCGGAGCTGTCGGTAGACCAGTCAATGG
The DNA here is from genome assembly GCF_028390025.1 of Pseudophryne corroboree. Classification (NCBI taxonomy): domain Eukaryota; kingdom Metazoa; phylum Chordata; class Amphibia; order Anura; family Myobatrachidae; genus Pseudophryne; species Pseudophryne corroboree. Next base: position 764,660,917 of record NC_086446.1, read on the forward strand.
AACGAAGTGTGCCATCTTCGAAAAACGGTCGACGATTACCCAGACGGTGTTGCAACCCTTGGAACAGGGCAAGTCAGTGATGAAGTCCATGGAAATGTGAGTCCAGGGTCTCACAGGAATAGACAAAGGACGAAGCAACCCAGCAGGAGGCAGGCGAGGAGATTTATGTTGTGTACACTGTGGACAAGAATTAACGTAATCCTGTACATCCTTCCTCATGGTGTTCCACCAATAAGAAACTTGTACATCTTCTGGGCACCGGGATGACCGGAAAACTTGGAGTTATGGGCCCACTGTAATATTCTTGGCCGGAATCTAGCTGGTACGGACATTCTTCCAGGAGGAGGAGCTGGAGTAGTTAAAGCAGCGGAGATAGAAACTGGATTTAGAATTAAACTCCGCTCAAAAGATTCATCCTCGTCTGTGGAAACTTGTGAACGGGACAGCGCATCCGCTTTAACATTGAGAGTCCTGGCCCGGTACTTGATAACAAAAGAAAATCGAGTAAAGAAAAGTGCCCATCTCACTTGGCGAGGATTCAAGCATTGTGCGGATTTGATGTACAACAAATTTTTGTGATCCGTGTAAATGGTCAACACATGTTTAGCCCCTTCTAAGAGGTATCTCCACTCTTCCAAGGCGGTTTTAATTGCCAAAAGTTCCTGGTCTCCAATAGTGTAATTTCGTTCGGCCGGAGAGAATTTACGAGAGTGGAAGCCACACGGATGTAATTTCTTATCAGAGGAGTACTGAGAGAGAACGGCCCCAACCCCGACTGAAGATGCGTAAACCTCTAGGAAGAAAGGTTAATCGAAACTTGGTTGTTGGAGAACTGGAGCGGACATGAAAGCTAACTTCAAGTGGGAAAAGGCCTCAATGGCTTCGAGGAGGCCACAAACTCGGATTAGAGCCCTTTCTTAACAAGTAAGTAATGGGTGCGACAATGGTGGAGAAACCACTAACGAATTTCCTGTAGTAATTCGCAAAGCCCAGGAATCTTTGTATTGCTTTCAAAGAGAGAGGCTGAGTCCAGTCACGAATGGCAGAGAGCTTTTCCGGATCCATGCGAAGCTCCGTCCCCGAGATGATATAACCGAGGAACGGAATTGATGTTACTTCAAAGGTACATTTGGAAAGCTTAGCATAGAGATGATTCTCTTGTAAACGGTGGAGCACTTCTTTGACTTGAGTCCTGTGTTCAACAAGATTTTTGAAAAAATCAGAATGTCGTCTAAATATACTACAACACTCTGATATAACATGTCTCGGAAGATTTCGTTGACGAATCCCTGGAAAACAGCAGGAGCATTACTAAGACCGAACGGCATCACCAGGTATTCGTAATGCCCATCCCGGGTATTGAAGGCAGTCTTCCATTCATCCCCTTCTCAGATGCGTATAAGATTATATGCTCCCCTCAAGTCGAGTTTGGAGAAAATGTGGGCGCCACGAACCCTATCAAATAACTCTGTGATTAGTGGCAAGGGGTATTTATTCTTGATAGCGATATCGTTTAAACCGCGGTAGTCGATACATGGTCTCAACCCCCCTTCCTTCTTCACGAAAAAGAAGCCTGCTCCAGCAGTGGAGGAAGAGGGGTGAATAAATGCCTTGAGCAGATTAGACTTAATATATTCTGACATAGCTTGGGTCTCGGGGAGTGACAGGGGATATGTGCGACCACGAGGTGGCGTCTTCCCTGGGACAAAGTCAGTAGGGCAGTCCCAAGGCCTATGAGGTGGTAACAGATCAGCTGCTTGTTTCGAAAACACATCCTTGTACCCTTGATACGCCTCCGGAATATGCTCTTCATCCGTCTTGGAAGAGTCACGGAGCGGACAAACAGGACTGAGACGGTAAGCGTGACAAAAGGTACTCCAAGATAGAATTTGAGAAGACTTCCAGTCAATGTAGGGATTATGAATTTTCAGCCAAGGCATTCCAAGGACCAGATCGTGATGCATTTCTGGAATCACCAAGAGTTCCAGACCTTCTTGATGTAGAGCCCAAATCTGCAGCTTAACTGGCTCCGTGCGCCACATTATGAGACCCTTGGAAATTCTAGTACTGTTGATAGCCGTCAACGAAATAGGCCGCTCGATAGGCCGTAACTTTAAATCCATGCTTTGGACACAGGAGGAAGAAACGAAGTTCCCCGCAGCTCCGGAATCCAACAAGGCTTCACAAGACTTGGAGGCTGAATCGGTGACTAAAGTTACAGGAAGCAAACAGTCCAAAATTGGAGAAGATTTTGTTGTAACCCCCAGCTTGACTCCTCCGGAACAAGCTAGGCCTGCCCGTTTCCCGGACGGGATTTACAAAACTTGAGGAAATGATCTGCGGCTCCACAGTAAAGGCAAAGTTTACCCTCACGACGACGCTGTTGTTCTTCCGGAGACCGCCGGGATCGGTTAATTTGCATGGGCTCGTCCGAGCTAGGCATAGTCACCGGTCTAGGAGTAGGATTCCGGAACCTGGAACGATCTGAACGGCTACGTTCTCTTCCACGCTCCTGCATCCGAAGATCCACCTTGACGCAAAGGGAAATCAACTCTTCTAATGGATCCGGCAGATCCCTTGTGACCAACTCATCTTTCAGCCGGTCGGAGAGACCGTTCCAGAAGGCAGCTCTCAGAGCATCATTATTCCAGCGCAATTCAGATGCAATGGTCTGGAAATGAACCACGTACTGACCCACGGAACGGGAGCCCTGACGAACACGGAGCAAGTCGGAAGAAGCAGTGGTCATCCTGCCGGGCTCGTCGAAGATTCTTTGAAAGGACGTGATGAAGTTGGTGTAGTTGGAAACCACAGGATCAGATCGTTCCCACAACGGAGACGCCCAATCCAACGCTGACACTTCAAGCAGGGAAATTATATACGCTACCTTAGAGCGATCCGTAGGAAAGTTATGAGAGAGCAGCTCGAAGTGCACCTCGCACTGATTTAAAAAAACACGGCAATTCTTTGGGTTCCCATTATAGCGGGAAGGAGTAGGAACCTGAAGACGTGACCTGGTACCGGCCGGAGGTTGGACATTACTGAAAACAGCAACTGGAGCAGTTACGGGAGCTGGAGCCGTAATTGCGGAGGCTAAGGATGCTTGGATTTGATCCAGTCGGCCGGACAGTTCCTGGAGATATTGCATCACCTGACCCTGTGTTGCCTCTTGAGACTGAACTCGGGAAGCCAAACTTTGGATGGCGCTCAACTCTGTGTTCCGATTCCCCGGGTCCATGAGGCCTGAGTATACTATCACTGACCTGGTTTGGAAGTGTTGTGGACTCGGGGTCTCCCCCGGTGACCGGGAAGAGGAACCGCTACTGGGTCGCAGTAGAGATGGCCGGATGTAGGTCTTCATCATACAGGGTTAGGACGGTAGGCAGGAGGCACGGGTGAATGCTTGAAGGTCTCCTGAAAGACAAGACTTGTAAAGGTGCTGATGAATTGATGGAGAGTACCAAAAGCTTACTGTGAGCGATGTTGGGGTGCTGGAGGCACTTAGGCGCTAGAGGCACTGAGGTGTTTGAAGGTGCTGAGGCGCTTAGAGACGTTGAGATGCTTGGAGGCACGAAGGTGCTGAGTGCTGCGGCATGGAGGTGCTGCGGCATGGAGGTGCTGAGGCACGGAGGTGCTGAGTGCTGAGACACGGAGATGCTGAGGCACGGAGGTGCTGAGTGCTGAGGCACGGAGGTGCTGGGGCACGGAGGTGCTGAGGCACAGAGACACTGGAGGCATGGAGGTGCTGAGGCACGTAGGTGCTGAGTGCTGAGGCACGGAGGTGCTGAGGCACAGAGACACCAGAGGTGCTGAGGCACGGAGGTGCTGAGTGCTGGGGCACGGAGGTGCTGAGTGCTGAGGCACGGAGAAACGGGAGCTCTAGAGATCACCACCACAGTCGCAGCAACGATGATACTCAGGCGCCGGAGCACTGCCCGGCATCTGAATTTGAACTTCCCGCCAGAGCCTGATTGGTGGAGGTACCGATGACGTCACCCGCACCTCCCGTGGACGTCGAGCGCACACGCTGGCCAGACGGAGTGCTGGACGCCGGGAACCGCCAGCGAGGACGGCCGCACGGAGACCCAGCCCGGAGGGGTAAGTATGGAGACCGCGGCGGCGCTGTGACAAGACATGGGCACTCTAAAGAACTTTAGATGGGTGTGCACTGGCTCCTCCCTCTATGCCCCTCCTCCAGACCTCAGTTAGATCCTGTGCCCAGAGAAGACTGGGTGCACTGCAGGGGAGCTCTGCTGAGTTTCTCTGAAAAAAGACTTTTTGTTAGGTTTTTTTATTTTCAGGGAGCACTGCTGGCAACAGGCTCCCTGCATCATGGGACTGAGGAGAGAGAAGCAGACCTACTTAAATGATAGGCTCTGCTTCTTAGACTACTGGACACCATTAGCTCCAGAGGGTCGGCACGCAGGTCTCACCCTCGCCGTTCATCCCGGAGCCGCGCCGCCGTCCTCCTCACAGAGCCGGAAGATAGAAGCTGGGTGAGTATGAGAAGATAGAAGACTTCAAAGGCTGGAACCTCAGTCAAAAAGAGCGATAAGCAATTACAGCATTGAGCAGAGATGAATCTATCGTCATAAAACCCTGTGATAAGGGTAGGGGTGTTGCCATTCTTAATTTGTCTGACTACACTCAAGAAATCATGAGACAATTATCCGACACAACTACATATCAAAAATTAAAAACTGACTCATCTATACAAATCAAGAACAACTTTGAGAAACTTCTCAACAAACATCTAGAATCTGGAGGTATATCCAAGGGTGAATTTGAATATCTGACTATAGAGAATCCTGTCACACCCACAAGTTATGTTCTACCGAAAGTACACAAGAGTCTGACCACACTCCCCGGTCGACCCATAATTACCGGTACGGGCAGCTTAACATCCAATCTATCAGCAATGGTAGATCGACTATTACAACACTCTGTTATTCAAACCCCTTCCTTCATCAAAGACACCAGAGATGCCATTAGGAGGATACAAAAGATCAATTGGAAAGAAAACACCTTTTTGGTAACAGCTGATGTCTGCTCACTTTACACCATTATCAAGCATGAGGACGGCCTTAAAGCAATCAAGTGGTTCCTTGACCAAACCCAATACACGGAAGGAAGAAAGAGCTTCATTGTAGAAGCCATCAATTTTTTTCTTATGAACAACTTCTTCTTTAATGGGCACCGCCATGGGCACCTGATTTGCCCTAAGTTACGCCAATCTTTTTATGGCATATTGGGAATCCACCACCATTTATCCAGGCGTAACTTGGGGTGAACAACTTAACGATTGGGGCCGATATATTGATGATGTAATCTTCACCTGGACGGGAGAAAGAGAAGAACTAGAGTCCTTTTGCACCTCTTTGAACAACAATAACATCAATTTATCATTCACCTTTTCCATCAGTCAATGTGAAATCAACTTCTTGGACCTTCAAATATATATCAAAACTGGATCAGTCCACACAAGAACATATCACAAACCCACTGATACACAGAATTACACTGCAATAAACAGTGAACATCACATCAACTGGTTAAAAGAGATCCCTAAGGGACAATTCATAAGAACAAGAAGAAATTGCAGTGAACTTCCGATATGTGAATCTCAAATACAGGATCTCAAGAAGTTGTTCTTGGAGAAGGGATACAAATCTAAAGATATCGAGCAATCAGTACAACAAACGCTGTTAATGGAAAGATCGACACTAATAGAAGAGAGAACAAAGCTCCCTAATGCCGCCAAAGAGACACAGTTGGCATTTTTTTCCAGTTTTGATTCAGACCATAAACTTTTTGAACAAGTCATAAAAAACATTGGCATATACTGCAAGGCGACCCCATCTTGAAGAAAATTATTCCGTCACCAAAATTCATCTATCGCAAGGCCCCAAACCTAAGAAATCTATTGAGAAGTGCGTTACCATTTAGAACATCCAACCCCATAAGGACATCTGGTTTCCACCGATGTGGGATGTGCATTGGGTGCAGAATCTGAAAAATTCAAATTTACCGAAGTCGCAGTCAATGGTATCAAGATGAAAATCCGCGACTTCATCACTTGTAACACCACCAATGTAGTTTATATTATTACATGCAAATGTGGGAAAACTTATGTCGGTTGGACGTCGAGATCATTAAAAACTAGAATAGGGGAACATCTTCCGAACATTAAAAAAGGTCTAACAACTCACCACCACAGAACATTTCAGAACCGAACATCAATGTTCCACAAACTCTATTTCCGACTTCATAGGCCTGCGCCACATTAAAGCAACGTGAAAGAATCGCAATCTGGAGACAAATCTTGCGAAAGCCGAAATGAAAACCATTTATAACTTACAAACTCTTTTTCCTATGGGTCTCAATAGAGATTTTGAAATTAAATGGTTCTTTTGACAATTCTTTAGCATATTCTTTAAAAAACATTTTTTAAATACTCTTAAAAATTCTAAAAAAATGTTTTTGTTATTTATTTGTTTATTATTTACTCATTATTTTTATTCACTTATTTTACATGTACCGGTACTATGGACCACGTTAAGAACAACATACCTTGATGAACACTTATAATAAGCTTTTCTGGAATTATGAAGTATTGTGGACACATGAAATAACAGGATCTGTTTTCACCATCCATTTCCGGTCAATGGAATGCACCCCACTTCCGATAACGTCACTTCTGGTTTCGGATGAAGCAAGACTACTTCCAGTCGGCGGGTGAAACGCACATGAATGTCACTTCCGGTTCCGGTAATGCACAGGGAACGTCACTTCCGGTTCCGGTAATCAGCAGACAGGAAGTGCTCTTCAAGAGGCCAATTCATCAATGGCACCCCTTATATAAAGACAGAATGTTAGCACTGGAGACATATTACCTTGAAAAAGGGACTTTGACGTCCCGAAACGCGTTGGTATCTGCCTACCAGTGCCCCGGACTACCAAGAACTGTTTTGAACTCGGTTCATTCCACAGGGAATTCTCACCTTCCGGAGCCTTATGCAGGGTATCTTTCCCAGGTATACCTTGCATATTACACCTGCGGCTCAGGCCACCATCTTGGTAGGATTCCCTATGTTATTCACTCTTGTTCAATTTAAGTGTCATGTTTTAAAAAAGTGTCTGTTTAAATTTAAACCTTAGCTTGTTTTTACTACACTTGACACATGCCTTATTTTTAATTTAATTGTACGCGTTATTTGAACAGGCTTGGGAAACTCCAGACAAGAAACTGCAGATTCCCAAGATAATTCTTAGGGCATATCCTTTCCCGGCACAGGACAGGGTACGGTGGGAATCCTCGCCAGGGTGGACAAGGCTTTAACGCGCTTGTCCAAAAAGGTGGCGCTACCGTCTCCAGACACGGCAACCCTCAAGGATCCTGCTGATCGCAGACAGGAAACTATCTTAAAATCAATTTATACACGTACGGGTGCCTTGCTCAGACCGGCAATAGCGTCAGCTTGGGTTTGTAGCGCTGTAGCAGCTTGGGCAGATACCTTGTCAGCTGACATTGATACCCTAGATAGGGATATCATTTTATTGACCTTAGGTCACATTAAAGACGCAGTCTTATACATGAGAGATGCTTCGAGAGACGTTGGGCTGCTAGGTTCAAGAGCCAACGCCATGGCGATTTCTGCTAGCTGTGCCCTGTGGACCCGCCAATGGACGGGTGATGCCGACTCAAAGAGGCATATGGAAGTTTTGCCTTACAAGGGTGAGGTTTTATTTGGGGAAGGTCTCGCGGGTAAATCAACTTTTTTACCTTATGTTCCCCCACAGCAAAAGAAAACACCACAATATCAGATGCAGTCCTTTCGGTCGCATAAGTCCAGAAGAGGTCGGGGCTCTTCCTTCCTCGCCAGAGGTAAGGGTAGAGGGAGAAGAATGCCTGCTACGGCTAGTTCCCAGGAGCAGAAGTCCTCCCCGGCTTCTACTAAATCCACCGCATGACGCTGGGGCTCCACTAAGGGAGTCCGCACCGGTGGGAGCACGTCTTCGACTTTTCAGCCACGTCTGGGTTCAGTCAGACGTGGATCCTTGGGCAATGGAAATTGTATCCCAAGGCTACAAGCTGGAATTCGAAGACGTGCCTCCTCGCCGATTTTTCAAATCGACTTTACCAGCTTCTTCCCCAGAAAGGGAGAGAGTTTTAGCTGCAATTCAAAAACTGTGTCAACAACAAGTGGTTGTCGAGTTTCCCCTAGTTCAACAGGGGAAGGGTATACTATTCAACTCTGTTTGTGGTCCCGAATCCGGATGGCTCGGTCAGACCCATTCTAAATTTAAAATCCCTAAACCTGTACTTGAAAAAGTTAAAATTCAAGATGGAGTCGCTGTGGGCAGTTATTTCCAGCCTGGAAGAGGGGGATTTTAGGGTGTCACTAGAGATAAAGGATGCATACCTTCATGTCCCCATATATCCCCCTCATCAGGCGTACCTGAGATGCTGCACAGGACTGTCATTGCCAGTTTCAGACGTTGCCGTTTGGGCTGTCCACGGCCCCGAGGATTTTCACCAAGGTAATGGCGGAAATGATGGTGCTCCTGCTCAGGCAGGGAGTCACAATAATCCCGTACTTGGACAATCTCCTGATAAAGGCGAGATTGAGAGATCAATTGCAGAAAAGCGTGTCGCTCTCCCTGAGGGTGCTGCAGCAGCATGGCTGGATTCTAAATCTACCAAAGTCACAGTTGATTCCAACGACTCGGCTATCTTTCTTAGACATGATTCTGGACACGGAACAAAAGAGGGTTTTTCTCCCAATGGGAAAAGCCCAGGAACTCCAGAACATGGTCAGAGACCTGTTAAAACCGAAAAAAGTGTCAGTCCATCAATGCACTCGAGTACTGGGAAAGATGCTGGCGACCTATGAGGCCATCCCCTTCGGCAGGTTTCATGCGAGGACTTTTCAGTGGGACCTTCTGGACAAGTGGTCGGGGTCCCATCTACACATTCATCAGAAAATAAGCCTGTCCCCCAGGGCCAGGGTGTCTCTCCTGTGGTGGCTGCAGAGTGCTCACCTTCTCGAGGGTCGCAGGTTCGGCATTCAAGACTGGGTTCTGGTGACCACGGATGCGAGCCTCCGAGCATGGGGAGCAGTCACACAAGGAAGACATTTTCAGGGACTATGGTCAAGCCAGGAGGCTTGTATACACATCAACATACTGGAATTGAGGGCCATATACAACGGCCTACAACAAGCGGAGAATCTTCTTCGTGACCTACCGGTTCTGATTCAATCAGACAACGTCACAGCCGTGGCTCATGTAAACCGCCAAGGCGGGACAAGGAGCAGAGTGGCAATGGCGGAAGCCACCAGGATTCTTCCCTGGACGGAAAATCATATAAGTGCTCTGTCAGCAGTCTTCATTCCGGGAGTGGACAACTGGGAAGCAGACTTCCTCAGCAAACACGATCTCCATCCAGGAGAGTGGGGACTTCATCAAGAAGTTTTTGCAGAGATAACAAGTCATTGGGGACTTCCTCAAATAGACATGATGGCGTCACGCCTCAACAAGAAGCTTCGGAGGTATTGTGCCAGGTTAAGGGACCCTCAGGCAGTAGCAGTGGACGCCCTGGTGACACCGTGGGTGTTTCAGTCAGTCTATGTGTCCCTCCTCTTCCGCTCATCTCAAAGATACTGAGAATAATAAGACGAAAAAGAGTGCAGACAATACTCATTGTTCCAGATTGGCCTTGAAGGGCCTGGTATTCAGATCTTCAGGAAATGCTCAAAGAAGATCCGTGGCCTCTTCCACTCAGGGAGGATCTGTCGCAGCAGTGGACCTGTGTGTTCCAAGACTTACCGCGGTTACGTTTGAAGGCATGGCGGTTGAACACCAAATCCTAGCTGGGAAAGGCATTCCGGAGGAAGTCATCCCTACTCTGATAAAGGCTAGGAAGGAGGTGACGGCGAAACATTATCTCCGTATCTGGAGAAAGTATGTATCTTGGTGTGAAGCCAAGAATGCTCCTATGAAAGATTTCCATCTGGGCCGTTTTCTCCACTTTCTACAGACAGGAGTGGATATGGGCCTGAAATTAGGCTCCATTAAGGTACAGATTTTGGCCCTATCAATTTTCTTTCAGAAGGAATTGGCTTCTCTCCCAGAATTCCAGACTTTTGTAAAGGGAGTGCTTTACATACAGACTCCTTTTGTGCTCCCAGTGGCACCATGGGACCTTAACGTGGTGTTACAGTTCCTAAAATCTCACTGGTTTGAACCTCTTCAAACGGTTGAATTAAAATTTCTCACTTGGAAGGTGGTCATGTTGTTGGCCTTGGCATCTGCAAGGCGGGTGTCCGAATTGGCGGCTTTGTCTCACAAAAGCCCCTATCTGATTTTCCATGTGGATAGAGCAGAATTGAGGACTCGTCCTCAATTTTTGCCTAAGGTGGTTTCATCGTTTCATATGAACCAACCTATTGTGGTACCTGTGGCTACGGTTGACTTGGAGGATTCCAAGTCCCTTGATGTAGTCAGGGCCTTAAAAATTTATGTAGCCAGGACGGCTCGGGTTAGGAAAACAGAGGCACTGTTTGTCCTGTATGCAGCCAACAAGGTTGGCGCTCCTGCTTCTAAGCAGATTATTGCTCGCTGGATCTGTAACACGATTCAGCAGGCTCATTTTACGGCTGGATTGCCGTTACCAAATTCGGTAAAGGCCCATTCTACTAGGAAGGTAGGCTCTTATTGTGCGGCTGCCCGAGGCGTCTCGGCATTACAGCTTTGCCGAGCCGCGACTTGGTCGGGTTCAAACACTTTTGCAAAATTCTACAAGTTTGATACCCTGGCTGATGAGGACCTCATGTTTGCTCATTCGGTGCTGCAGAGTCATCCACACTCTCCCGCCCGGTCTGGAGCTTTGGTATAATCCCCATGGTCCTTACGGAGTCCCCAGCATCCTCTAGGACGTAAGAGAAAATAAGATTTTAAACCTACCGGTAAATTTTTTTCCTCCTAGTCCGTTGAGGATGCTGGGTGCGCCCGTCCCAGTGCGGACATATTTCTGCAAGGCTTGTATATAGTTATTGCTTACATAAGGGTTATGTTACAGTTAAGATCAGTCTTTAGCTGATGCTGTTTTGTTCATACTGTTAACTGGTTGCGTATATTCCATGTTATACGGTGTGGATGGTGTGGGCTGGTATGAATCTTGCCCTTAGATTAACAAAAATCCTTTCCTCGTACTGTCCGTCTCCTCTGGGCACCCCCGGCGGTAAGTAAAAGAACCAAGCCCATAACCTGTCTTCCTCATAGTGGTGCACATAGACATCAGCAATACAAGGGTCAGACTAGTGGGACGCCGCAACAGTCTCATCACCCCGCGAACACTGATAAACTATTATACTCATACTAAATACATAGGTCATATCCACCTATGGTAAAGGTGCCCTAACAGGAACACCTGACATTCACCCATCAGAGGTCAATCCAGATCAGGGTATACCATTTAGGAGGGTATACTATACAAAGGGTGGTCTGCATGACACACCTGATAGAGACTTTTTTTACCCACAAATAAATATCAGATCACAAATGTATTTATTTATTTATTTATTTATTAACAGTTTATTATATAGCGTAGCAAATTCCGTTGCGCTTTACAATTTGAAATCACAATAACAAACTCAGTACAAACATAGTCCTCATTTCTTTAATCATTTTACACACAGTCATTGACTAAATTGATATTCCTCCCCCCCCCCCCCCCCCCTCTCCACCCTCCTCCCATCCTTCAAATCTTCACACACATCCTCACATCTGAGTGCGCTGACCATATCCAATTCATGACCCGCAATCGGAGACTGCTGGTATACTCTAGACAATTTAATGTACGACGAATAGAAAAGAGAGACACTCTGGTGGTGAGTCAGCACCACCTTCCCGGTGCTATTCACCAATTTAATTCATAGCTGCATATGTTTTGAGACTTGGGCCCCTATTTATCAAGCAGCAGTTTGTGAAGTGGTAAATACCGTTTTCACTCGCCGTGCTATAGTGGCATCGCGCTCTTCTATTTAAGAAGAGCCTATGCCACGGCGAGCAAATGCAGTATTTGCCAAGTCAGTGCTGATGTTTACCTTGCATCAGTGACGACGAATGACCTGTGTCCCCGGACTGGCCTCCTACCGCGCATGCACCGGTTTATGCTAATTCCCAGCACATGTGCGGTAGTGATTTCCGGACGCAGTGGCCATTTTCGTTATCTGATCTCTATAGCAACCCGGCATGCCGGGATTGCTGCGGGAGGGGGGATCCAGCGCGCAGTACGGACACCGTTGCAGTGGTGTCCATAACGTCTGCCCGGAGCAGACAAAGGCATTTTAGGTAAGCGAGCGCTGTTTCAGAAATAGCGCTCGTTGTTAAATACACTTTAGTGTGCAGCAGTATAGGGAATATGAAAGGCTAATAACGCTGCTAGTTAGCAGTGCTATTAGCCTTGTTAAATAGAAATTGGTCCCATTTACCACCTAAAACGAGTTTCCAGCAAGGAAACTCGTTGATAAATGGGGGGACTTGGTTAGAGTCTGGTACATAAGAATAGATTAATGGTTAAAACACTGTGCTTCTAGTTATCTATATAAACACAAACTTGAGTGTCTGTGTGCCTGCTAGAAAATGTTGGAAGACTTCAATTATAAAGAAATCATACATTCATTTTGAACACACACATAAATACAAAAAATAATCACAATAGTCATAGACTAAAAAATAATTGGTCATATAGGACTTAATCACAGAATGTCCCAGGTATTTTGCAGTATATAAATAGTTTGCAGGATCCTTCGTATTCTCCAAGGATAAATATACAATGTAGCACTGAATAGTGAGGTGATACGAATAGTGTCCTTTAGAGTTGAATAAAATTTTTGCTACAAATAAGTCCTTATTGAGACCAAGTACTTCACTGTATCCACAAATTGTTAAAACAAGTTTGTTTAAGGTCATTTGTATACGCCGGCTTCCCGGTTGTAATCAGACACAGTTCAATGAAAGCAAGGAAAAGCTGCTGGAATAATTACCCACGAGCAGATGTAGTAATCTTTCCACTTATGTTGCACCTCCGTTTCTCCTCTCCCGGTGGTGAGGTTGTCACCGCCGCGGGTGATTATTAGTGCAGATACAAAATCAATTCCGTACAGTGTAGAGCCGGGTACTCCATGCTGTGCATACAAGCCACAGTGGCGGAGATGAATTTTGTTCAGTGGAAACCCGGGTATTTAACGCTGCCCATACAAACCACAGTGGCGGAGGTGAGTCGAAGCGCATCCAGCAGCACCACGATCGTGGGATAGGGGTGGATAGTTTAAGCCAGTGTGTCTTCTGAAGCTGGTGGTACAGTGTATCGTCAACGCGTTTCATCCCGCAGTGCCCTGGGACTTTCTCAAGACTACTGATTTAATGAACGACGGAATGATCTCTTGCTCCGTACTTCATTAAACTGCACTGAATAGCATGAGATATCTTTTGATTGGCCCCCCCGTCGTGTACTTCACACCTCCACAGTCATACATGGAGGAGAAGTGCTATCCGTGCACATAACGTGCGCTGATACCACTTTTCCCCCATATTTGAGAATCATACATCTACCCCCAGTGTGCAGTTGAATAAAATGTTGATTAGAACCTAAAGTTATCTAGTAATGAGATCTTCACTCAGTATAATATATGAGCTTATCTGTCTATTGGGGGAAGTCCAGGTACAGCAGTCTCCTATACTTCCCCAAATGGACAGATAAGTTAATATATTTTCTCTGACGTCCTAGTGGATGCTGGGTACTCCGTAAGGACCATGGGGTATAGACGGGCTCCACAGGAGACTGGGCACTCTTAAAAGAAAGATTAGGTACTATATCTGATGTGCACTGGCTCCTCCCTCTATGCCCCTCCTCCAGACCTCAGTTAGAATCTGTGACCGGCCAGAGCTGGATGCACCTAGTGGGCTCTCCTGAGCTTCCTAGAAAAGAAAGTATTTGTTAGGTTTTTTATTTTCAGTGAGATCTGCTGGCAACAGACTCACTGCTACGAGGGACTGAGGGGAGAGAAGCAAACCTACCTGCTTGCAGCTAGCTTGTGCTTCTAAGGCTACTGGACACCATTAGCTCCAGAGGGATCGAACACAGGGCCCGACCTCGATCGTCCATTCCCGGAGCCGCGCCGCCGTCCCTCTTGCAGAGCCAGAAGAACGAAGAGAAGTTGAAAATCGGCGGCTGAAGACTCCCGTCTTCATTAAGGTAGCGCACAGCACTGCAGCTGCGCGCCATTGCTCCCTTAGCACACCACACACTCCGGTCACTGATGGGTGCAGGGCGCTGGGGGGGGCGCCCTGGGCAGCAATTAGATTACCTTAATTGGCGAAAAGCACATAATGCAGTCTGATAAACTGTATATGTGCATTAACCCCCGCCATTATACATTTAAAAACGCGGGAGAAGCCCACCGCTGAGGGGGCGGGGCTATCTTCCTCAGCACACCAGCGCCATCTTCTCTTCAAAACTCAGCTGGAAGGACGCTCCCCAGTTTCTCCCCTGCAGTTCCAGACTTCAAGGGTAAAAAAGAGAGGGGGGGCACATAAATTTAGGCGCAAAACTGTGTAAATAAGCTGCTATAGGGGAAAAATCACTCAGTATAGTGTACATCCCTGTATTATATAGCGCTGTGGTGTGTGCTGGCATACTCTCTCTCTGTCTCCCCAAAGGACTTTGTGGGGTCCTGTCCTCAGTCAGAGCATTCCCTGTGTGTGTGAGGTATGTCGGTACGGCTGTGTCGACATGTTTGATGAGGAAACTTATGTGGAGGCGGAGCAGGTGCCGATAAGTGTGATGTCACCCCCTGCGGGGCCGACACCAGAGTGGGTGCATATATGGAAGGTATTAACCGACAGTGTCAACTCCTTACATAAAAGTTTAGATGACGTGACAGCAGTGATACAGCCGGTATCTCAGCCCGTGCCTGCCCAGGCGTCTCAAAGGCCATCAGTGGCTCGAAAACGCCCGCTACCTCAGATGGCAGACACAGATGTCGACACGGAGTCTGACTCCAGTGTCGACGAGGATTAGACTAATGTACAATCCACAAGGGCCATCCGTTGCATGATTACGGCAATGAAAAATGTGTTGCACATTTCTGACATTAACTCGGTTACCACAAAAAAGGGTATTATGTTTGGGGAGAAAAAGCAATCAGTGACTTTTCCCCCATCTGATGAGTTGAATGAAGTGTGTGAAGAAGCGTGGGGTTCCCCAGATAAGAAACTAGTGATTTCTAAGAGGTTACTAATGGCGTACCCCTTCCCGCCAGAGGACAGGTTACGTTGGGAGACATCCCCTAGGGTGGACAAGGCGCTCACACGCTTATCAAAAAAGGTGGCACTACCGTTTCAAGATACGACCGCCTTAAAGGATCCTGCTGATAGAAAGCAGGAAGCTATCCTGAAGTCTGTGTATACACACTCAGGTACTATACTGAGACCTGCAATTGCGTCAGCATGGATGTGCAGTGCTGCTGCAGCAGCTTGGTCCGATACCCTGTCAGATAATATTGATACCCTTGACAGGGATACGATTTTGCTAACCATAGAGCATATTAAAGACGTCGTCTTATATATGAGGGATGCACAGAGGGATATTTGCCGGCTGGCATCTAGAATTAATGCAATGTCCATTTCTGCCAGTAGAGTATTATGGACTCGGCAGTGGACAGGTGATGCTGATTCTAAAAGGCACATGGAGGTTTTGCCTTATAAGGGTGAGGAATTGTTTGGGGATGGTCTCTCGGACCTCGTATCCACAGCAACAGCTGGGAAGTCGACATTTTTACCTCAAATTTCCTCACAGCCTAAGAAAGCACCGTATTATCAGGTACAGTCCTTTCGGCCTCAGAAAGGCAAGCGGATCAGAGGCACTTCCTTTCTGCCCAGAGGCAAGGGAAGAGGGAAAAAGCTGCATCAGACAGCCAGTTCCCAGGAACAAAAATCCTCCCCTGCTTCCTCCAAGTCCACCGCATGACGCTGGGGCTCCACGGGCAGAGCCAGGTGCGGTGGGGGCGCGTCTCCGGAACTTCAGCGACCAGTGGGTTCGCTCACAGGTGGATCTCTGGGTTCTGCAAGTGGTATCTCAAGGATACAAGCTGGAGTTCGAGGCGACTCCCCCTCGCCGTTACCTCAAATCAGCCTTGCCAGCTGCTCCTAAAGAAAGGGAGGTAGTACTGGCGGCTATTCACAAGCTGTACCTTCAGCAGGTGATAATCAAGGTACCCCCCCCCTTCAACAAGGGTGGGGTTACTATTCCACAATGTTTGTTGTACCGAAACCAGACGGTTCGGTGAGACCCATTCTAAATTTAAAATCCTTGAACACTTATATAAGAAAGTTCAAGTTCAAGATGGAATCGCTCAGGACGGTTATTGCAAGCCTGGAAGAGGGAGATTTTATGGTGTCGCTGGACATCAAGGATGCATACCTGCATGTCCCCATTTACCCACCTCACCAGGAGTACCTCAGGTTTGTGGTACAGGACTGTCATTACCAATTCCAGTCGTTGCCGTTTGGTCTGTCCACGGCACCGAGGGTATTTACCAAGGTAATGGCCGAAATGATGATACTCCTCCGAAAGAAGGGATTTATGATTATCCCGTACTTGGACGATCTCCTTACAAAGGCGAGGTCCAAAGAGCAGTTGCTCGTCAGCGTAGCACTCTCTCAGGAAGTGCTGCATCAGCACGGCTGGATTCTGAATATCCCAAAGTCACAGCTGATTCCTGCGACGCGTCTGCTGTTCTTGGGCATGATTCTGGACACAGAACAGAAGAAGGTGTTTCTCCCGGAGGAGAAGGCCCAGGAATTATCATCTCTGGTCAGGGACCTCCTGAAACCAAAACAGGTGTCGGTGCATCACTGCACGTGAATCCTGGGAAAGATGGTAGCTTCTTACGAAGCAATTCCTGTCGGCAGGTTCCATGCGAGGATCTTCCAGTGGGATCTATTGGACAAGTGGTCCGGATCGCATCTTCAGATGCATCGGTTGATCACCCTGTCCCCGAGGGCCAGGGTGTCTCTGCTGTGGTGGCTGCAGAGTGCTCATCTTCTCGAAGGCCGCAGGTTCGGCATACAGGACTGGGTCCTGGTGACCACGGATGCAAGCCTCCGAGGTTGGGGGGCAGTCACTCGGGGAAGAAACTTCCAAGGACAATGGTCGAGTCAGGAAACTTCCCTACACACAAATATTCTGGAACTAAGGGCCATTTACAATGCCCTGAGTCAAGCAGAATCCCTGCTTCAAAACCAACCGGTGCTGATTCAGTCAGACAACAAAAAGCTAAAAAGATATTGCGCCAGGTCAAGGGACCCTCAGGCGATAGCGGTGGTTGCTGTAGTGATACCGTGGGTGTACCAGTCGGTTTATGTGTTCCCTCCTCTTCCTCTCATACCCAAGGTACAGTGAATAATAAGAAAGAGTGGAGTAAGAACTATACTCATTGTTCCGGACTGGCAAAGAAGAACTTCAAGAAATTATCTCAGAGGACCCATGGCCTCTGCCGCTCCGACAGGACCTGCCACAGCAGGGGCCCTGTCTGTTCCAAGACTTGCTGCGTTTGACGGCATGGAGGTTGAACGCCGGATCCTAATGAAAAAAGGGCATTCCGGATGAAGTCATTCCTACGCTGATAAAAGCTAGGAAGGATGTGACTGCAAAACATTATCACCGCAGATGGCGAAAATATGTTGCTTGGTGTGAGGCCAGGAAGGCCCCAACAGAGGACTTTCAGCTGGGTCGATTTCTGCACTTCCTACAGTCAGGAGTGACTATGGGCCTAAAATTGGGATCCATAAAAGTCCAGATATCGGCCCTGTCTATTTTCTTTCAAAAATAACTGGCTTCACTGCCTGAAGTTTAGACGTTTGTTAAGGGAGTGCTGCATATTCAGCCCCCTTTTGTGCCTCCAGTGGCACCTTGGGATCTCAACGTTGTGTTGGATTTCCTAAAATCACATTGGTTTGAGCCACTTAAGACCGTGGAGTTAAAATATCTCACGTGGAAGGTGGTCATGCTGTTGGCCTTAGCTTCGGCCAGGCGGGTGTCAGAATTGGCGGCTTTGTCGTGTAAAAGCCCATATCTGATTTTCCATATGGACAGGGCAGAATTGAGGACTCGTCCCTAATTTCTTCCTAAGGTGGTATCAGCGTTTCATTTGAACCAACCTATTGTGGTGCCTGCGGCTACTCGGAACTTGGAGGATTCCAAGTTGCTGGACGTAGTCCGGGCACTGAAAATCTATGTTTCCAGGACGGCTGGAGTCAGGAAAACTGACTCGCTATTTATCCTGTATGCACCCATCAAGCTGGGTGCTCCTGCTTCAAAGCAGACTATTGCTCGCTGGATCTGTAGCACGATTCAGCTTGCACATTCTGCGGCTGGACTGCCGCATCCTAAATCAGTAAAGGCCCATTCCACGAGGAAGGTGGGCTCTTCTTGGGCGGCTGCCCGAGGGGTCTCGGCTTTACAACTTTGCCGAGCTGCTACTTGGTCGGGTTCAAACACTTTTGCAAAATTCTACAAGTTTGATACCCTGGCTGAGGAGGACCTTGTGTTTGGTCATTCGGTGCTGCAGAGTCATCCGCACTCTCCCGCCCGTTTGGGAGCTTTGGTATAATCCCCATGGTCCTTACCGAGTACCCAGCATCCACTAGGACGTCAGAGAAAATAAGAATTTACTCACCGGTAATTCTATTTCTCGTAGTCCGTAGTGGATGCTGGGAGCCCGTCCCAAGTGCGGACTCTCTGCAATACATGTATATAGTTATTGCGTAACTAAAGGGTTATTGTTATGAGCCATCTGTTAATGAGGCTCATTTTTATTTCATACTGTTAACTGGGTATAGTTATCACGAGTTGTACGGTGTGATTGGTGTGGCTGGTATGAGTCTTACCCTGGATTCCAAATCCTTTCCTAGTAATGTCAGCTCTTCCGGGCACAGTTTCTCTAACTGAGGTCTGGAGGAGGGGCAAAGAGGGTGGAGCCAGTGCACACCAGATATAGTACCTAATCTTTCTTTTAAGAGTGCCCAGTCTCCTGCGGAGCCCGTCTATACCCCATGGTCCTTACGGAGTACCCAGCATCCACTACGGACTACGAGAAATAGAATTACCGGTGAGTAAATTCTTATTTTATCATCTTGTACATGTATTTTTTTACAATTTTGTGTCACTATGTAACACCTATCATAATTTGAGGATCTTTTTATTGCGGAACTAATTTGTTCCTAAATATGTTGGTGTATTGCTACTCTACAACAAATTTGCAGTGTTAAAATTGTAAACACTATGTTGCATTTCTTTTTTTAAAATTTATATCCTATACCCTGATTTTACTGGTGGTCAATGGACCGAAGATTTCATTAGTTGCGGTTCTGATCATCATTTTATTCCACTGCACAGTGGGTGCTTTATCATTTCTATTACGTCCTTGAGGATGTTGGGGACACCAAAAGAACCATGGGATATATACGGATTCGCAGGAGACATGGACACTTTAAGACTCTCAAAGGGGGCGTGACCTGGCTCCTCCCTCTATAGCCCTCCCCAGACTCAGTTTTAGAAAATGTGCCCTGCGAGATGGAGGCACTCAGGGGAGCTCTCAGAGTGTCACGATCCGGGTATCTGGACGCCATTACTTACCCTTCAGATGCCTCCTAAGGCGGGCTCAGCGTTCCAGGACCGGATTCCGCTGTTCCTGAGTTTCCACATGCAGAGTGGTCTTTTCATCAGCCGCGGCCTCCGCTGTGCCCGCGTGGTTAAATGTGCATCTATCAGCCTGGCGTCTCCTGTCTCCGGTGGCCGGCGCCGCCATTACTGTTTCCCAGACCACATGGATTACAAACCAAACTTCCCTCCAAGTGTCTGCATGGGCGCAGCCATCTTGGATTCTGTCATCTGATCATTTCCACCAATCTGCTGTCTGTGTTGTTGATTTGCATAATTGCCTAGCCAACCCCTTCCTTGCTGCAGGTATAAGTAAGCTGTACCTGAGCAAGGAAGACGTCAGTGCTTTGGTTGTCAAACCTAGTTCCTGTTTGTCTCTCTTCTATGATTGTCTTCCAGGTTCCAGCTCCTGTCTCAAGACTTCCACCATAGAGACCCGCACCAGCATTCCACCTGCGGTGTAGCCTGACTCTCCAATCCATTGTGGATTCATCTGTTTCCAGCTACAACACTACCTGCTTCCAGCCTCAGCTTCCAGCAGAGTACAGCTTCCCTTAAAGGGCCGGTGTCCTTTCTACACTTTACCACTCTCCACCGGAATTATTATTTCTCCGCTCTCAAGTTCTACATTTCAGTTCACATTTCATCGCTCCCAAAGTTCATTTATTATTTAACTGGTTCCAGCCAGTATCCACTCCGTGCTAACAACAGTCTGGTTCCAGCCAGTATCCACAGCAGCTGTTTTACCTTCAGCAACCCAGCTCTTCCTGGAACACCAGCTGGTACAATCCTGGGTTATCTCCATTGCTACAGCCGGGCCTGGTAAGGACTTTCCATCTAGAAGATCATAAGAACTATCTCACACTACCAGTGCCCTGTGGCTCCTGCCATGCTGTAGTACTCAGGAACTGTATTTATTCTTTGCTGACTTTTACGTTTTCTTTTATTGCTGCTGTGATGCGGAGTTGTCATAATAAACATCATTGACTTTTATCTAAGTTGTCGTGGTCACGCCTTCGGGCAGTTATTATTCATGTTACTTACATGTCCAGGGGTCTGATACAGCCTCCCAGGTTCCGGTACATCTCAGCCCCTACAACTGAGGCTGCCTCCCGTCAGCTCAGGCCCTCAGTTGTGACAGTAAGCACTGACCTAATGAATCCAGCCGGAGACCAGGATCAAGCGGCCAGGCCGATGCAAGAACTGGCAGCCCGATTAGAACATCAGGAGGCTGCACAGGGCCACATCATCCGCTGTCTCCAGGATCTCTCTACTCGGCTGGATGGGATTCAGACAACTCTCCGTGGATCAGGCGCGTCTGGTGCGTCAACCACAGTGACTCCAGCTATAACCCCATCCACCTTACCCATTTCTGCTCCACGTCTTCATCTTCCAACGCCAGCAAAATTTGACGGATCTCCAAGATTCTGCAGGGGATTTCTCAACCAGTGTGAGATTCAGTTTGAGCTACAACCTGGCAATTTTCCCAGTGACCGTACAAAAATTGCCTACATTATTTCTCTTCTCAGTGGCTCAGCCCTTGATTGGGCATCACCGTTATGGGAGAGGTCCGACACCCTGCTATCTTCTTACACTGCATTTGTGTCAACATTCAGGCGCATCTTCGACGAGCCAGGCCGGGTAACTTCAGCTTCGTCTGAGATTCTCCGTTTACGCCAGGAATCACGTACTGTAGGACAATATCTTATACAGTTCCAGATCCTGGCATCCGAACTGGCATGGAACGACGAGGCCCTGTATGCTGCATTCTGGCATGGTTTATCTGAGCGTATTAAAGATGAGTTAGCTACCAGAGACTTACCCTCCAAGTTAGATGAGCTAATCTCACTTTGTACGAAAGTTGACTTACGTTTCAGAGAGAGAGCAACTGAGCGTGGAAGATCATCTGCTCCAAAATCTTCTACTCCTCCTCTTCGCCAACTGTCACCAACTACAGATGAACCCATGCAAATTGGCCGTTCCCGTTTAACTCCTGCTGAGCGCCGAAGACGTCTCTCCGAGTTTCTCTGTCTGTATTGTGCAGCTCCGTCTCACACCATTAATGCCTGTCCCAAACGTCCGGGAAACTCCAAATCCTAGCTCGCCAAGGAGAGGGCCGGCTAGGAGTAATGATCTCCTCTCCATCTCCTCAAGATTGTAACCTCCCAGTCTCGCTTCAAGTTGCTCAACGTTATCAGAACGTCATTGCCCTCCTGGATTCCGGAGCAGCTGGGAACTTTATTACTGAAGCCTATGTTAAACGGTGGTCCCTACCCACCGAGAGACTTCCTTCGTCCTTTTCCTTAACTGCTGTGGATGCCAGTAAAATTTTTGATACAGTTATTTCTCTAAGGACTCTACCAGTTCGTCTGAGAGTGGGAGTTCTTCATTCCGAACTTATTTCATTTTTAGTGATTCCAAGAGCCACACATCCTGTGGTCCTGGGCCTTCCATGGCTCCGTCTTCACAATCCTACAATTGATTGGACGACTACGCAAATCCTGGCATGGGGTTCCTCCTGTACTAAGACATGTTTGTTTAAAGTGTTGCCTGTCTGTTCTTCCTCCCCCAGGTCGTCTGATGTTCCACCTCCTCCATATCAAGATTTCACGGATGTGTTCAGTAAAGCTTCTGCTGATATCCTTCCTCCTCATAGAGAATGGGACTGCCCGATTGATCTCGTTCCAGGGAAGGTTCCACCTCGAGGCCGAACTTATCCGTTGTCTCTCCCCGAGACACATTCTATGGAGGAATACATTAAAGAGAACCTAGCAAAGGGGTTCATTCGACCTTCTTCTTCTCCAGCCGGCGCAGGCTTCTTTTTTGTAAAGAAGAAAGATGGTGGTCTGCGGCCGTGCATCGACTACAGAGGTTTGAACGACATTACCATCAAGAACCGCTATCCTTTACCCCTGATTACTGAGCTCTTTGACAGAGTTAGCGGAGCTACCATCTTTACAAAGCTGGACCTGAGAGGTGCATACAATCTCATCCGGATCCGTGAGGGTGACGAGTGGAAGACCGCATTTAACACCCGTGACGGACATTATGAGTACCTCGTCATGCCCTTCGGATTGAGCAATGCTCCAGCTGTCTTCCAGCATTTCGTCAATGAGATCTTCAGAGACATTCTATACCGTCATGTCGTGGTCTATCTAGATGATATCCTCATTTTTGCCAACGATTTAGAGGAACATCGTTTCTGGGTAAAGGAGGTTCTGTCCCGTCTCCGTGTCAATCATCTCTACTGCAAATTAGAGAAATGCGTCTTTGAAGTCAAGTCCATTCCGTTTCTAGGGTACATTGTGTCCGGTTCCGGACTAGAGATGGATCCTGAGAAACTACAAGCAATCCAGAATTGGCCGGTACCCTTAACCCTCAAAGGGGTCCAGAGGTTCTTAGGGTTCGCCAATTATTACCGAAAGTTTATACGAGACTTTTCCACCATTGTGGCGCCTATTACTGCTTTCACCAAGAAGGGTGCTAACCCGTCCAAGTGGTCTGAAGAAGCCATGCAAGCTTTTCATCTTTTAAAACAGAGGTTCATCTCTGCACCTGTCCTGAAACAGCCTGACATCGACTCTCCTTTCATCTTAGAGGTGGATGCCTCCTCCGTTGGAGTAGGAGCGGTGTTATCTCAGAGGGCTAAAGATGGTCATTTACATCCTTGCAGTTTCTTCTCACGGAAGTTCTCCCCAGCGGAGCGCAACTATGCCATTGGCGACCAGGAGTTGCTAGCCATCAAGCTCGCTCTAGAGGAGTGGAGATATCTGTTGGAGGGAGCTTCTCATTCAATCACCATCCTTACAGACCACAAGAACCTTCTATATCTAAAAGGCGCACAATGTCTCAACCCTCGTCAGGCCAGATGGGCACTTTTCTTTTCCAGGTTCGACTTTAAACTCCAGTTCTGTCCGGGCTCTCAGAATCGCAAGGCCGATGCCCTTTCCCGCTCATGGGAGCAAGAAAATGAGTCAGAGTCTTCAGACAAGCATCCTATTATAAATCCGTTGGCATTCTCCACGGTAGGGATGGACTCTACGCCCCCATCAGGGAAAAGTTTTGTGAAGCCGACACTAAGGAAGAAGCTCATGCATTGGGCCCATGCTTCCCGTTTTGCCGGACATACAGGTATCCAAAAAACCCTGGAGTTTATCTCTAGGTCCTATTGGTGGCCAACTCTGAAAAAGGACGTTTTGGAGTTTATTGCATCTTGCCCAAAGTGTGCTCAACATAAAGTATCCCGCCAGTCGCCTGCGGGGCAACTGGTTCCACTATCTGTTCCCCGTCGACCATGGACCCATTTGTCGATGGATTTTATTACAGATTTGCCCATGTGCAACAAGTTCAATACCATCTGGGTGGTAGTTGACCGGTTCACCAAGATGGCACACTTCATTCCTCTCACCGGTCTTCCGTCAGCTTCCAAGTTGGCTCAAGTATTCATACAAGAGATCTTCCGACTCCACGGTCTTCCAGAAGAAATTATCTCAGATCGAGGAGTTCAATTCACAGCCAAATTCTGGCGAAGTTTATGTCAAGTCCTCCAAGTCAAGTTAAAGTTTTCCACGGCTTACCATCCTCAGACCAATGGTCAAACTGAGAGGGTGAATCAGGACTTGGAGGCCTTCCTCCGCATCTATGTGTCCTCCTCTCAAGATGACTGGGTTCAATTACTTCCCTGGGCCGAGTTCTGTCATAACAACCAGTATCATTCTTCATCTTCCTCAACACCATTCTTCACCAACTTTGGATTCCACCCTAAAGTCCCTGAGTTCCAACCGCTTCCAGCAACTTCTGTTCCCGCAGTGGATATCACCTTGCATCAGTTTGCCAATATCTGGAAGAGCGTACGATCAGCTCTGCTCAAGGCATCGTTCAGGTACAAGAAGTTTGCGGATAAGAAGCGTCGAGCAGTTCCTGCTCTCAAGGTGGGTGATCGGGTATGGTTATCCACGAAGAATTTGAGGTTAAGAGTTCCCAGTATGAAGTTTGCACCTCGCTACATCGGTCCTTTTAAAATTGATCAAGTCATCAATCCTGTTGCTTACAGACTCCAGTTACCTCCCTTCTTAAAAATACCCAGGACATTCCATGTTTCCCTGTTGAAACCGCTAATCTTGAATCGGTTTCATTCCTCACTTCCACCAACTCCGAAAGTCCAAACTCAACGAGGCGTTGAGTATGAAGTGGCCAAGATCCTGGACTCACGTCACCGTTACGGTCAACTTCAGTATCTCATTGACTGGAAGGGCTATGGTCCTGAAGAACGCTCTTGGACCAATGCCTCTGACGTCCATGCTCCTGCCTTGGTCAGAAATTTCCACGCAAAGTCTCCTTTAAAGCCTAAGAAGTGTCCTGGGGCCACTCCTAAAGGGGGGGGTGCTGTCACGATCCGGGTATCTGGACGCCATTACTTACCCTTCAGATGCCTCCTAAGGCGGGCTCAGCGTTCCAGGACCGGATTCCGCTGTTCCTGAGTTTCCACATGCAGAGTGGTCTTTTCATCAGCCGCGGCCTCCGCTGTGCCCGCGTGGTTAAATGTGCATCTATCAGCCTGGCGTCTCCTGTCTCCGGTGGCCGGCGCCGCCATTACTGTTTCCCAGACCACATGGATTACAAACCAAACTTCCCTCCAAGTGTCTGCATGGGCGCAGCCATCTTGGATTCTGTCATCTGATCATTTCCACCAATCTGCTGTCTGTGTTGTTGATTTGCATAATTGCCTAGCCAACCCCTTCCTTGCTGCAGGTATAAGTAAGCTGTACCTGAGCAAGGAAGACGTCAGTGCTTTGGTTGTCAAACCTAGTTCCTGTTTGTCTCTCTTCTATGATTGTCTTCCAGGTTCCAGCTCCTGTCTCAAGACTTCCACCATAGAGACCCGCACCAGCATTCCACCTGCGGTGTAGCCTGACTCTCCAATCCATTGTGGATTCATCTGTTTCCAGCTACAACACTACCTGCTTCCAGCCTCAGCTTCCAGCAGAGTACAGCTTCCCTTAAAGGGCCGGTGTCCTTTCTACACTTTACCACTCTCCACCGGAATTATTATTTCTCCGCTCTCAAGTTCTACATTTCAGTTCACATTTCATCGCTCCCAAAGTTCATTTATTATTTAACTGGTTCCAGCCAGTATCCACTCCGTGCTAACAACAGTCTGGTTCCAGCCAGTATCCACAGCAGCTGTTTTACCTTCAGCAACCCAGCTCTTCCTGGAACACCAGCTGGTACAATCCTGGGTTATCTCCATTGCTACAGCCGGGCCTGGTAAGGACTTTCCATCTAGAAGATCATAAGAACTATCTCACACTACCAGTGCCCTGTGGCTCCTGCCATGCTGTAGTACTCAGGAACTGTATTTATTCTTTGCTGACTTTTACGTTTTCTTTTATTGCTGCTGTGATGCGGAGTTGTCATAATAAACATCATTGACTTTTATCTAAGTTGTCGTCACGCCTTCGGGCAGTTATTATTCATGTTACTTACATGTCCAGGGGTCTGATACAACCTCCCAGGTTCCGGTACATCTCAGCCCCTACAACTGAGGCTGCCTCCCGTCAGCTCAGGCCCTCAGTTGTGACACAGAGTTTCTCTGAAAAGACTTAATGTTAGTTTTTTTATTTTGGGGAGATCTGCTGGCTACAGACTCCCTGCTTCGTGGGAAAGAGGGGAGAGCAGTCTAGACCCACTTCTAATGAGTTTCAGGGCTCTGCTGCTGCTGACAGGATGCCTTCAGCTCCTGAGGGGAGATGAACGCCGGGCTCTCCTGGATGCTCGCTCCCACAGCCTGCCGTCACCCCTCTTCAAACCAGAAGTCAGAAGACAGGTGAGTATGTGAGGAAAAGACATCTTCTCTTCAGCAAAGACGGCATATAGAGGTATCGCGTGATTTGTTCAGTGCGCGCTAGGCTCCCGGACTGTACACATCGCTGGGTGCAGGGCGCTGGGCGGGCGGGGGTGGTGCCCTGGGGAGCTAAAAATACCTCATAAATAAAGCTGGCATATCTGTACAGTGCCCTGGCACTGCCCGCAAACCGCCACAAGGATAAACATGTAAAAATAAGCGGGAAGAAGCGCGCCATGTTGGGGGCGGGGCTTCTTCCTCCAGGCTCACTCATCGCCATTTCCTCCTCCAAGCAGCAGCGCTGGTCCTTCCTCACAGCAGCAAGTACCAGGGACTATAAAAACGAGGGGGGGGCAGATTATTTCTATACAGATATATAGCGCTGCAGCTCTGTGACACTTGAGGGTGTTTTTTTCAGACCTGCACTTTGGCGCTGGGGTGTGAGCTGGCTCCTTTCCTTTTGTTCCCTCACAGGCTTTTCTTTGGGTGCTGTTGGGGAGACAACATGTCTGAGGCAGAATTTTCCTCTCAGGGTGATCATTTATTGGGGTCACCAAATGTTTTGGGGGTCCTGTCGGCACCGTCGACTGCTGATTGGTTAACTGCTTTAAATGCTAATGTTACTCTATTAATTCAAAAGTTTACTGAATCTGACTCTCAACTGCAGATTTGGAAGAGATCAGTAGATGACGCTTTATTACAAGGGTCACTAAAACGTGGTGTTGACCAATTAGATGACACAGATACCGACACGGACTCTTATACCGGTGCCGATTATGCTGAATCTAGATTAGATCCTAAATTGGCTAAGACTATTCAATATATGGTTGTGGCTGTCAAAGACATATTACGTATTGACGAGGACCCCTTTACACCAGAAACGAGGGTCCTTATTTACAAAGAAAAGAGACGCTCTGTTTCTTTTCCTCCTTGTTTTGAACTAAATTACCTTTTTGATGGCATTTGGAATATACCTGATAAGAAATTTCTCATTCCTAATAGGATCAAGGTGACATACCCCTTTCCCGCAGCAGATAGGGATAAGTGGGAAATACCACACACAGTAGACAAAGCCCTAGCACGCTTGTCTAAACAGGTAGCGCTCCCTGCAGCTCAGTCGACGACTCTTAAGGAGCCGGCTGATCATAAGCAGGAGGCTACTTTAAAAGCTATTTTTACTACCACAGGGACGCAGCTTAGCCCGCTTATTGCGTCAGCGTGGGTTAGCGCCATTGAAAAATGGGCTGAAAGTTTATCTGCAGATTTAGATACTCTGGATAGGGATAGCATCCTAGTGACGCTTGGTTATATCAGGGACGCGGCTGCGTAGTTGAAAGAGGCTGCAAGAGATGCTGGCCTCCTGGGAGCTAAGGCTAATGCTATGTCAATTGCGGCTAGGCGTGCACTATGGACTCCTCAATGGAATGCTGACGCTGATTCCAAGAAAAATATGGAGTCCCTTCCCTTTAAGGGTGGGCAACTGTTTGGTAACGGCCTTACTGATTTAGTGTCAGCGGCCACAGCGGGTAAATCTACTTATTTACCTAATGCTCTTGCGCAACAGAAGAAACCGCACTATCAAATGCAGTCCTTTCGGCCCAATAAATATAGAAAAGGCCGAGGTAACTTCTTCCTCGCTACCAGAGGTAGAGGAAGGGGCCCTCCTCGAGTTCACAAGAGCAGAAGTCCTCCCCGGCTTCCGCCAAATCCACCGCATGACGCCGGGTCTCCCTTACAGGAGACCGCACCAATGGGGGCACGTCTAAGGCTTTTCAGTCAAGTTTGGGTTCGCTCGGACCTGGACCCTTGGGTGTTACAAATTACAATTTTGTTAGCATTGGCATCCGCAAGGCGTGTGTCTGAATTGGCGGCCTTGTCTCACAAGAGCCCTTATTTGATCTTCCATGAAGATAGGGCAGAATTGAGAACTCAGCAACAATTTCTGCCAAAGGTGGTTTCCTCTTTTCATATTAACCAACCTATTGTGGTGCCAGTGGCTACTGGCACTTTGGCTGAGGAAAAGTCTCTAGATGTCGTCAGAGCATTGAAAATTTACGTTGCCAGAACGGCTCCAGTTAGAAAAACAAAGTCTATGTTTGTGCTAGACGCTCCCAATAAACTTGGGTATCCTGCTTCCAAGCAAACCATTGTCCGCTGGATATGTCACACGATTCAGCAGGCTCATTCCACGGCAAGTTTGCCGTTACCTAAATCGGTAAAAGCCCATTCCACTAGGAAGGTGGACTCGTCCTGGGCAGCTGCCCGGGGTGTCTCGGCATTACAACTTTGCCGAGCTGCTACTTGGTCGGGGTCAAACACGTTTGCTAAATTTTACAAGTTTGATTCCTTGGCCGATGAAGACCTAAAGTTTGGTCAATCGGTGCTGCTGAGTCATTCGCACTCTCCCGCTCGTTATAGAGCTTTGGTATAATCCCATGGTTCTTTTGGTGTCCCCAACATCCTCAAGGACGTAATAAAAAACAGGATTTTAATACCTACCGGTAAATCCTTTTCTATAAGTCCGTAGAGGATGTTGGGTGCCCGTCCCAGTGCGTACTGTATCTGCAGTTTAGTTCTGGTTACAGACAGGTTATGTTATGGTTTCTTCAGCTTGTTGCTGAATTTTGTTCATGTCCGTTGGTATGTGTTCAGTTGAATGCCATGTTATTATATTGAGCTGGTATGATGCTCACCTTGTTGTTAATTCCTTTCCTCAAAATGTCTATCTCTCCGGGCACAGTTCCAAACTGAGTCTGGGGAGGGATATAGAGGGAGGAGCCAGGTCACGCCCCCTTTGAAAGTCTTAAAATGCCCATGTCTCCTGCGGATCCGTCTATATCCTATTGTTCTTTTGGTGTCCCCAACATCCTCTATGGACTCATAGAAAAGGATTTACCGGTAGGTATTAAAATCCTGTTTCTCTTACGTCCTAGAGGATGCTGGGGACTCCGTAAGGACCATGGGGAATAGACTGGCTCCACAGGAGATATGGGCACTAAAAAGAACTTTAGGTATGGGTGTGCACTGGCTCCTCCCTCTATGCCCCTCCTCCAGACCTCAGTTTAATACTGTGCCCAGAGGAGACTGGGTGCACCACAGGGAGCTCTCCTGAGCTTCCTGAAGAAAGTATTTTGTTAGGTTTTTATTTTCAGGGAGCACTGCTGGCAACAGGCTCCCTGCATCGTGGGACTGAGGAGAGAGAAGCAGACCTACTTAAATGCTATGCTCTGCTTCTTAGGCTACTGGACACCATTAGCTCCAGAGCGAGTCAGAACGCAGGTCTTCCCTAGCGGTTCGTCACGGAGCCGCGCTGCCGTCCTCCTGTGGGGTGCAGGGCGCGGGGGGGGGGGAGCGCCTTGGGCTACAATGTAGACCACAGCTCTGGCTTTTAGGAATATAATTACTCAGTTTGATATTATTTCAGAGCCCCCGCCAGTTTAAAGAAAGAGCGGGACCGAAGCCCGCCACTGAGGGGGCAGGGCTTCTCCCTCAGCACTCACCAGCGCCATTTTCTCCTCAAGCACACACTGAGAAGCTGGCTCCCCGGACTCTCCCCTGCTGATCACCGGTGACAGAGGGTTTTAAAGAAGGGGGGGTGGGCACATAATTGGGCGCAGTGAATAGCGCTGTATCTAGGTAATATTTTTCTTTTTCTCCAGATTATTGGCGCTGGGTGTGTGCTGGCATACACTCTGTCTCTCCAAAGGGCCTTGTGGGGAAACTGTCTCCAGATAGAGCTTTCCCTGAGTGTGTGGTGTGTCAGTACGTGCGTGTCGGCATGTCTGAAGCGGAAGGCTCTCCTAGGGAGGAGGTGGAGCGCATGAGTGTGGTGTCGCCGTCGGCAACGCCGACACATGACTGGATGGATATGTGGAATATTTTAAATGCAAATGTGAATTTATTGCACAAACGTTTGGACAAAGCAGAGTCCAGGGACAACACAGAGGGTCATACCCTGCCTTTCCCTATGTCACAGGGACCTTCTGGGTCTCAAAAGCGGCCGCTTTCTCAGTTAGTTGACACAGATACCGACACAAAGTCTGACTCCAGTGTCAATTATGATGATGCGAGGTTGCAGCCAAAATTGGCTAGGAGTATTCATTATATGATTATTGCTATAAAGGATGTGCTGCATATTATAGATGACCCCGCGGTGCCTAATCCTAAGATCCACATGTTTAAAGAAAAGAAGCCTGAGGTTACTTTTCCACCTTCTTTTGAATTAAATGAGTTATTTGAAAGTGCTTGGGAAACTCCAGATAAGAAGCTGCAGATTCCCAAAAGGATTCTTATGGCGTATCCTTTCCCTATCAAGGACAGGATACGGTGGGAATCCTCCCCAAGGGTGGACAAGGCGTTGACGCGCCTTTCCAAAAAGATGGCGCTGCCGTATCAGGATACAGCGGCCCTCAGGGATCCTGCTGACTGCAAGCAGGAAACTACCTTGAAGTCAATTTACACACATACCGGTACATTACTCAGACCGGCGATAGCGTCGGTTTGGGTTTGTAGTGCTGTACTAGCGTGGACCGATACCTTATCTGCTGATATGGATACGATGAATAAGGAAACTATTTTATCGACCCTGGGACATATTAAGAATGCGGTCCTTTATATGAGAGAGGCTCAAAGGGACATAGGCATACTGGGGTCCAGAGCAAACGCTATGGCGGTTTCTGCCAGGCGGGCGCTGTGGACCAGACAGTGGTCGGATGATGCCGACTCAAAGCGGCATATGGAGGTTTTGCCGTACAAGGGTGAGGAGTTGTTTGGGGAAGATCTCGCAGACCTAGTTTCCACAGCTACTGCTGGTAAATCAACTTTTTTACCTTCTGTTTCCTCACAGCCTAAGAAAGCGCCACATTATCAGATTCAGTCCGTTCGGCCGCATAAATCCAAGAGAGCTCGGGGATCTTCCTTTCTTGCCAGAGGTAAGGGCAAGGGGAAAAAGCTGCTGGCTACAGCCAGTTTCCCAGGAACAGAAGTCCTCCCCAGCTTCTACTAAATCCACCGCTGGGGCTCCGCTGGGGGAGTCCGCTCCAGTGGGGGCACGCCTTCAGCCAAGTCTGGGTTCACTCTCAGGTGGATCCCTGGGCAATAGACATTGTTTCCCAGGGGTACAAGCTGGAATTCAAAGAGGTGCCTCCTCGCCGTTTTCTCAAATCGGCACTGCCGACTACTTCCCCAGAGAGGGAGGGTAGTTTTAGCAGCAATTCAAAAATCCTTAAACCTATACTTAAGGAGGTTCAAGTTCAAGATGGAGTCGCTCAGGGCGGTCATTGCAAGTCTGGAAGGGGGAGATTATATGGTGTCTCTAGACATAAAGTATGCATACCTTTATGTCCCCATTTATCAATCTCATCAGGCGTTCCTGAGATTTGTGGTGGAGGATTGTCACTACCAATTTCAGACGTTGCCATTTGAGCTGTCCACGGCTCCGAGAATTTTTACCAAATTAATGGCGGAGATGATGGTGCTCCTGCGCAAGCAGGGGGTCACAATTATCCCATACTTGGACAATCTCCTGATAAAAGCGAGATCGAGAGAACAGTTGCTGGTCAAAGTATCACTCTCCCTGAGGGTGTTACAACAACACGGTTGGATTCTAAACCTGCCAAAGTCACCGTTCTTTCCAACAACCAGATTGCCTTTCTTGGGCATGATTCTGGACACGGAACAAAAGAGGGTCTTTCTCCCTACGGAAAAGGCCCAGGAACTGCGGGACTTGGTCAGGGACCTGTTGAAGCCAGACAGGGTGTTGGTACGTGAGTGCTGGGGAAAATGGTGGCATCTTACGAGGCCATTCCATTCGGCAGGTTCCATGCCAGAACCTTTCAGTGGGACCTTCTGGACAAGTGGTCCGGGTCACACCTACAGATTCATTAGATGATCCGCCTGTCCCCCAGGGCCAGGGTTTCTCTCCTGTGGTGGCTGCAGAGTGCTCACCTTCTAGAGGGTCGCAGGTTCGGAATCCAGGACTGGGTTCTGGTGACCACGGACGCGAGTCTCCGAGGATGGGGAGCAGTACACAGGGAAGAATTAAGGGCCATATACAACGGCCTTCGTCAGGCGCAGACCTTACTTCAGGGTCTACCGGTTCTGATTGTCAGACAACATCACAGCAGTGGCTCATATAAACCGCCAAGGCTGCACAAGGAGCAGAGTGGTAATGGCAGAAGCCTCAAATATTCTTCGATGGGCAGAGAGTCATGTAAGCGCTCTGACAGCAGTCTTCATTCCGGGAGTAGACAACTGGGAAGCAGACTTCCTCAGTAGACACGATCTGCATCCAGGAGAGTGGGGACTTCATCAGGAAGTCTTCGTAGAGATTACAAGTCAGTGGGGTCTGCCTCAAATAGACATGATGGCTTCACGCCTCAACAAGAAACTTCCGAGATATTGCGCCAGGTCAAGGGACCCTCTGGCGATAGCAGTGGACGCACTAGTGACAACGTGGGTGTTTGAGTCAGTCTATGTGTTCCCTCCTCTTCCTCTCATTTCAAAGATACTGAGAATCATCGTTCCAGATTGGCCTCGAAGGGCCTGGTATCCGGATCTACAGGAAATGCTCTCAGAAGATCCGTGGCCTCTTCCTCTCAGGGAAGACCTGTTACAATAAGAGCCCTGTCTGTTCCAGGACTTACCGCGACTGCGTTTGACGGTATGGCGATTGAAAGCAGGATCCTAGCGGAGAAGGGCATTCCGGAGGAGGTCATTCCTACTCTGATAAAGGCTAGGAAGGAGGTGACATTGAAACATTATCACCGTATCTGGAGGAAGTATTTGTCTTGGTGCGAAGCCAAGACTGCTCCTCCGGAAGAGTTCCATCTAGGCCGTTATCTTCACTGCCTGCAAACAGGAGTGAATTTGGGCCTAAAGTTAGCTCCATTAAAGTTAGAGATGTGTTAGGCGCCGTGGTCCGCGATGTCCTCGCGGCCCGGCGCCTAGCAACTAGGGACGCCGAGCGTGCTAGCCGCCGGGTCCCTAGCAACGCTGGACGCCGGGCGCGCTGAGCCGCCTGGACCCTAGCAACGGGGACGCCACGGGCGGACCGCGCTCCCCGTTGCAGGGTCAATCAAGTTAAACACACACACTTGTCTTCTGGTCGTGCAGCAAGGCAGCTGCACAGCATTTATGCTAATCAGGCTCTGAACATCTGATTGGAGGACTCCCTGATAAATACCTTCTCAGTGCTTCACACAGACGCCGGTAATAGCTTCCTGCATGCTGCTTAGGTTGCTGAACGTCTGTTCCAGTCCTGCTGTGTCCGGTCATTCCTTTCCTCAGAGTTCCTGAATCTGGCAGTGTCTTCTCATCCCAAGGAGTCTTCTGGTCCTCAATTGCCCGTAACAGTCGCCAGAGGATCTCGTGTGGTTTTCGTGAGTTGCGGCTCTGCCGCGTGCTGTGGCCCAGCCCGTTTCATTCTGTATTCTGTTTCGGAGCATTTGCGGAGGTTTCCGCTTCCACAAGTCCTCTCCGGAACTCGGCGGTGCCGGGTAGTAGAGTGGACAAGTGGGTATTTGGGTTGTCCTTTTCCCTGGCGGTTTTCTTGTATGATGACCCAGATAGAGAGGCGTCCGCTGAGAATCATCTGCGCGCTCTCAAACAAGGTAGAAATCCAGCTGAGGTTTATTGTACCGAGTTTCGCCGTTGGTCGAACGACTGTGGCTGGAATGACCCGGCCCTGCGCAGTCCGTTTCGCCTCGGTTTATCTGAATTTATTAAAGACAGTCTCCTCCAGTACCCCGCTCCAGAGACTCTCGATAAACTCATGGAGCTTGCTATAAAGATTGATCGTCGTCTCCGAGAGCGGAGGGCTAAAAGAGGAACAACTGTAAGGTCTAGTCCTTGTGTTTATACCTTCCCAGAGGACGTCGAGGAGCCCATGCAGATAGGTCTCTCTCGGCTGGCTCCTGAGGAAAGAACTAGAAGACAAAAATCCGGTCTTTGTTTGTACTGTGGGGATAAGGGACATTTTGCTCGTAACTGCCCGAACAAGTCGGGAAACGCTCTGACCAGGTGAATTGTAAGGGGGAGCACTTAGGTCTGCAGCTTATCTCCTCAAACAACTCTCTATTAGTCCCTGTTAAGGTTTCCTTTGGCAGCCTCAGTTCTTTGGTGTCGGCTTTTGTCGACAGTGGAGCTGCAGGAAACTTTATGGATTTAACTTGGGCTAAGGCCTTAGGCATTCCACATTTACCGTTAGATAGATGTATCACCATGCACGGCTTAGATGGGGGTCCGCTTTCCAATGGGGTAATTACTCACCGTACACCTCCAGTAGTACTTACAGTAGGAGCCTTACATTCTGAAGATATTGAATTCTACCTTACACATTGCCCGGCAGTTCCTGTTGTTTTGGGTCACCCTTGGCTTGCCTTTCATAATCCCACCATTGATTGGCGGTCCGGGGAGATTTCCCAATGGGGTACTTTTTGTGCTAAAGAATGTATTTCGTATCCAGTCAGAGTTGCAGCAGTCGTCCCAGAGCTCATTCCTGTGGAATACCAGGAGTTTGCCGATGTCTTCTCCAAAGGCAATGCGGACATTCTGCCTCCCCATCGGCCCTATGATTGTGCAATTGAGCTAGTTCCAGGTGCCACTTTGCCTAAGGGGAGATTATATGCCTTGTCCGGGCCAGAAACCATGGCCATGAATAATTATATTCAGGAAAGCCTTAAGAAGGGATTTATTAGACCATCAAACTCTCCTTTAAGTGCTGGTTTTTTCTTTGTGGAGAAAAAAGATGGCTCACTTAGACCATGCATTGATTTTAGGGCTCTGAATAGGATCTCCGTTAAAAACACCTATCCTTTGCCGTTAATTTCTGTGCTTTTTGATCAGTTACGTTCCGCCGTGATTTTTTCTAAAATTGACCTTAGGGGAGCTTACAACCTCATCCGAATTAAATCTGGGGATGAGTGGAAGACGGCTTTCAGCACTCACTCGGGTCACTATGAATATCTGGTGATGCCGTTCGGCTGTTACGCACACCAGTGCTAACAGGAGTATACTGGTGTATGAACAGAGAGGGAAGCGAAGCAAACGAACTCACAGACAGTATAACATAACATACACAGGATGTGATGGAATAACTAATAAACACAAAGTGAACGGAGAAGCCCAAAGGCTCAGGAATTGGGTGTCTCCCTAGTGTCAGGAATGCTCAGATGGAATAGAGCGGACAATGAAGCGATGTGTAGTGATTTAACATGTGGAGCACCTGAAATGATGTTGCTAAGAGCAACAGAAAAAACCCCAAAGGGTTACCAACGGGTGTGGGAATAAACTCCTTGGTCAGAGATAGAAATATAGACACAAGGAGAGTATCCACAATCCTAACCCCCACTTGCAGGGCACAGGTTCAGCTTACTGCCACTAAACTGACACCTGGACGCCCTGCACAGTGAGGGAGGATTAAGCAAGCAGGTCTGAGAGTACAGCCGCAAACCTGCTGGGTTCACAGAATAGCAAAAGAACCCCAGCAGGTCAAACAACTGACTCCAGTCTAACTGCTAGGTCCGGATTGGCAGAATGAAGTACCGAATCCCAAGGCCTATTCGCAGTAAGCAACAAGTAAATACAAAGTCACACAGTACTAGCTAACTCTTTGGAACTGACTAACAAACAAAGATTCAGCAGCATTTGCCTAGCCTGAGAGGATGGTTTATATAGCGGGTGCTGTCCACGCCCCACTCAGACCTCACAGACTGTGTGCACAAAACCAGCGCCGGATTCCCTGCCGTGCACAGAGCCTGTACCCACTACACAGTAAAAACCCGGACCGGAGTATCAGTGTTACTTCGCTAACACTTGCCTCCCGGTTGCCATGGCGACGTGGCAGCACAGAGCAGGAGATCCTAACAGTACCCCCCCTCTGACGAGGGGTCAAAGAACCCCTATCACCGGGTTTATCGGGGAACTGCGAGAAGAAAGAGCGTGTCAGTCTGGGGGCATGAAGATCACAACTGCGCACCCACGACCGCTCCTCCGGGCCATACCCCTTCCAGTGCACCAAAAATGACAGCCGACCCCGAACCATCTTGGAGTCAATAACCCTTTCAACCACAAACTCCCTCTGACCCCGTATCAGAAGAGGAGAAGGTCTTCCACTGGAAGAAGGATTACTAACCGCCAGTTTTAAAAGGGAACAATGAAATGTTTTATTGATACCCAATGAACGGGGCAGATCTAACTGAAATGCCACCGGATTGATAACCCTGGTGATCTTATAAGGGCCGATGAACCGGGGGCCAAACTTATGAGATGGCTGTCTCAACTTCAAATTCTTGGTGGACAACCAGACGAAGTCTCCTTATTTGAAGCTGCAGGGTCTTCTCCGCTTATCAAAAACCCTTTTGGTCACTAATGACACAGACACAAGGGCTTTCTTCACTTTCCTCCAAATACCCCTAAGGACCGAACAACAGAGGAACCACCAGACGTGGAATCCAGGGGGTCAAAAGAATTGGCCTTAGGATGATGCCCATACACACAAAGGAAGGGAGAGATCCCTGTAGCAGAGTGAGCCGCGTTGTTATAGGCAAACTCCGCCATGGACAGATGAGCAACCCAGTCAGTATGACACTTGGAGACATAACACCTGAGGAACTGCTCCAAGGACTGGTTCACCCTCTGTCTGCCCATTAGACTGTGGATGGTAGCCTGACGACAAGCTCACAGAAATCTGGAGATCAGAACAAAATGCCCTCCAGAATTTGGCCACAAACTGGGATCCACGGTCAGAGACCACATCAAGTGGCAACCCGTGGAGGCGCACAACATGCTGCATAAATAACTCAGACAGGCTTCTGGCCGATGGCAACCCAACCAGTGGAACGAAATGCGCCATCTTCGAAAACCTGTCAACGACAACCCAAATGGCTGTCATCCCCGAGGATTTGTGCAAGTCCACCACAAAATCCATTGAAATGTGGGTCCATGGCTTAGACGGAATAAAGAGTGGATGTAATGGGCCGACAGGAACCCCTCTAGGAGTTTTATTTCGGGCACAAACGTCACATGCCCGAACCCACTGATCCACATCCCTAGCCACCGAGGGCCACCACACCGCCCTAGACAGCAACTCCCGAGTTCTGGCAATACCCGGATGCCCTGCCGACCTCTTGGCATGGAATTCCAGGAACACTCGCTGTCTTAACCTAGGAGGCACAAACAAGAGACCTACCGGAAGGTCTGGAGGAGCCTGCTCCTGTTCTCTAAGGACTAATGACAAGAGTTCCTGGGTAATGCCCACTTTAATACATGATGGGGACACAATGGGCAATGGCTCCTCGGTGGTCTCTTGAACTGGAGCAAAACTCCGCGAGAGCGCATCAGCCTTGATGTTTTTTGACCCAGGGCGATATGTTATCAAAAAATTAAAGCGAGCAAAAAACAAAGCCCATCGTTCCTGCATGGCATTGAGCCGCTTCGCTGACTCTAAATATGCCAGATTCTTATGGTCAGTGAGAATTGAGACCACAAACTTAGCCCCCTCAAGCCAGTGTCTCCACTCCCCGAGTGCATCCTTTATAGCCAACAATTCCCGGTTACCCACATCATAATTCATCTCGGCAGACGAAAATTTACGGGAAAAGTAAGCACAGGGATGAAGGCGATTATTAGACACCCCCATCTGAGAGAGCACTGCCCCTATACCTATCTCAGAGGCATCCACTTCTACCACAAAAGGACGCTCTGGATCTGGGTGTCGCAGCACCTTGGCCGAGACAAATGCCCTTTTGAGACGGGCAAAGGCCGCTTTGGCCTCACAAGACCAGTGAGCAACATACCCCCCTTTCTTAGTGAGTGCCACCAAGGGGGCCACTATAGACGAAAATCCAGCGATAAACCGTCTATAAAAATTCGCAAAGCCCAGAAAACGCTGAAGCGCCTTCAAACTAGTGGGCTGCACCCAATCCAGGACTGCCTGTACCTTAGAACCCTCCATTTGGAAACCTGAGGAGAAAATATACCCTAGAAATGCGATTTGCTGGACTTCAAACTCGCACTTCTCCAGCTTCGCCCCAAGCTGGTGGTCTCTGAGTTTCTGGAGGACTAAGCGTACATGCTTCCGATGTTCCTTCAGGGAATGAGAGAAGATTAGGATGTCATCTAGATAAACAATTAAGAATCTATCCAAATATTCCCTGAGCACATCGTTCATGAATTCCTGGAAGACTGCCGGGGCATTAGAGAGCCCAAAAGGCATAACCAAATATTCATAATGCCCTGAGTGGGTATTAAAGGCAGTCTTCCATTCATCCCCCCTCTCTTATTCGGATTAGATTGTAAGCACCGCGTAGGTAAATCTTAGAAAAAATGGTGGCAGTACGAAGCTGGTCAAACAAAACCGAAATGAGAGGCAGTGGGTATGAGTTTTTAATCGTGATACGGTTCAATTCCCTGAAGTCGATGCAGGGTCGCAACGAACCGTCCTTTTTACCCACGAAAAAGAACCCCGACCCAACTGGGGACTGTGAGGGTCTGATAAATCCCTTAGCCAAGTTCTCCTGAATGTACTCTGCCATAGCCTGAGTCTCAGGACGTGACAGGGAGTACAACCTGCTCTTGGGAAGCTTAGCATCCGGCAACAAATCAATGGCACAGTCATAGGGGCGATGGGGAGGTAGTACCTCCGCAACTTTTTTGGAGAACACATCCGCAAAATCTGCATAACATCCTGGCAATCCTGGCAAACTTAGCTGCGAGAGCCTGACTGGAAGGCTCAAGCAACTCCTGAAACAATCACTACCCCAACTAAGAATCTCCCCAGAGACCCAGTCAAATTGAGGGTTATGGGCCCTTAACCAGGGTAACCCCAAAACCAATGGGGCAAAAGAATAGACAGTCACATAAAAAGACAATTTTTCAGAGTGTGTGGCTCCAATAAACAAAGGAATTTGGCTGGTGCAGGAGGTAATTTTACCCTGGGACAATGGTTCCCCGTTTAACCCACAGATCTCAATCTCTGATGCCAAAGGTACTGAGGGAACAGAGTGTTCCAGGGCGAATTGACAGTCCATGAAAACCCCATCGGCCCCACTGTCAACAAAGGCCTTAGTCTTGACAGTTTGACTGAGGATCTCCAAAGTCACCGGAATGAGAAAAGTCTTTTTAGGAAATTCTGACTTCTGGCCTGACAGGATATTTCCCATCACCCTCAGGCCCTGAAGTTTTCTGTTTTTTCTGGGCATGATACTACAACATGACCTTTATTCCCACAGTACAAACACAAACCCTGCTGTCTCCTCCGCGTCTTCTCACGCGAGGAGAGGCGGGTAGCCCC
This sequence comes from Pseudophryne corroboree, assembly GCF_028390025.1. Taxonomy (NCBI): domain Eukaryota; kingdom Metazoa; phylum Chordata; class Amphibia; order Anura; family Myobatrachidae; genus Pseudophryne; species Pseudophryne corroboree. Next base: position 764,700,778 of record NC_086446.1, read on the forward strand.
AATCTGCATAGGCTCCTCGGAATATTCCTCAGAGTCTGAGGTTCCCTTGGGAAAAAAGGAAACTGCGGTCTCCCTTTCAAGCCTACGCTCTCTCAGCCGTCTATCCACCCGGATGGATAACTGCATGAGCTGATCTAAGCTATCAGGCTAGGGATAAGGTCCCTTCGGTACTGGTTTCTCAGGGCTGGGTCATTCCACTGGGTATCATGAGCCAACCTCCGAAACTCCGTACTATAAACCTCAGCTGGCCGTCGCCCTTGCTTAAGAACCGTAATCTGAGCCTCGGCTGAAGCCATCTTGTCAGAGTCATCATACAAAATGCCCAGTGCCGTAAAAAAAGGGTCAACACTTTTAAGCGACGGACAGTCAGGCTGTAACCCATATGCCCAGACCTGTGGGTCTCCTTGTAGCAAGGAAATCACCATGCCCACCCGCTGAATCTCCGACCCAGAAGACTGGGGCCTAAGCCTGAAATATAGCTTACAGCTCTCCTTGAAACAAAAGAACTGCGAGCGATCTCCAGAAAAACGATCCGGGAGATTTACTTTCGGCTCCTTAACCCCTGAACTTGCCGCTGCTGCTGCGGGAGCTCCAGTAGCTGCCTGCGGGGTGTTCATTTTAATCTCATTAAATTGTCGAGTCAGGACCTGCACCTGATCGACCACCTGTTGCAAAGTATTTTGAGGGGTATGCTCCATATTCCCACAAAATTTCAACAGGAGTAGGGCTGCTGAATATGTTACGCACACCAGTGCTAACAGGCGTATACCGGTGTATGAACAGAGAGGGAAGCGAAGCAAACAAACTCACAGACAGTATAATATAACATACACAGGAGGTGATGGAATAACTAATAAACACAAAGTGAACGGAGAAGCCCAAAGGCTCAGGAATTGGGTGTCTCCCTAGTGTCAGGAATGCTCAGATGGAATAGAGCGGACAATGAAGCGTGATGTGTAGTGATTTAACATGTGGAGCACCTGAAATGATGTTGCTAAGAGCAACAGAAAAAACCCCAAAGGGTTACCAACGGGTGTGGTAATAATCTCCTTGGTCAGAGATAGAAATATAGACACAAGGAGAGTATCCACAATCCTAAGCCCCACTTGCAGGGCACAGGTTCAGCTTACTGCCACTAAACTGACACCTGGACGCCCTGCACAGTGAGGGAGGATTAAGCAAGCAGGTCTGAGAGTACAGCCGCAAACCTGCTGGGTTCACAGAATAGCAAAAGAACCCCAGCAGGTCAAACAACTGACTCCAGTCTTACTGCTAGGTCCGGATTGGCAGAATGAAGTACCGAATCCCAAGGCCTATTCGCAGTAAGCAACAAGTAAATACAAAGTCACACAGTACTAGCTAACTCTCTGGAACTGACTAACAAACAAAGATTCAGCAGCATTTGCCTAGCCTGAGAGGATGGTTTATATAGCAGGTGCTGTCCATGCCCCACTCAGACCTCACAGACTGTGAGCACAAAACCAGCGCCGGATTCCCTGCCGTGCACAGAGCCTGTACCCACTACACAGTAAAAACCCGGACCGGAGTATCAGCTGCGCTCGGGTTACTTCGCTAACACTTGCCTCCCGGTTGCCATGGTGACGTGGCAGCACAGAGCAGGAGATCCTAACATCGGCCTGTCAAATGCTCCGGCAGTTTTTCAAGACCTCATTAACGATGTTCTCCGTGACTTCCTAGGGAAGTTCGTGGTCGTTTATTTAGACGATATCTTGATTTATTCTGAATCGATGGAACAACATGTTACCCAGGTGCGTCTGGTTCTTCAAAAGTTACGTGAGAATCATTTATATGCCAAGCTGGAGAAGTGTGATTTTCACATCACAGAAGTATCTTTTTTAGGGTACATAATTTCTCCCCAGGGATTTTCCATGGAACCGAAGAAGCTCCAGGCCATCCTTAATTGGGCGCAACCCACTAATTTAAAAGCAATTCAGCGCTTTTTAGGGTTTGCGAATTATTATAGGCGGTTCATTCATTCTTTTTCTGACCTGGTTGCTCCCATAGTAGCTCTGACTAAAAAAGGAGCGGATCCTTCCAATTGGTCGCATGAAGCCGAGTTGTCTTTCCAGGCCTTGAAACAAGCCTTTGTCTCGGCTCCTGTCCTCAGACATCCTAATCCGGAATTGCCCTTTATTGTGGAGGTTGATGCCTCAGAGGTTGGAGTGGGGGCTGTCCTTTCTCAGGAAGATCCGGAGTCTCTGGAGTTACATCCTTGTGCCTTTATGTCCAGGAAATTCTCCTCCGCTGAATCCAGCTATGACGTTGGTAATCGGGAGTTACTGGCAGTAAAATGGGCTTTCAAGGAATGGAGGCATTGGCTGGAGGGAGCTAGACATACTATTTCGGTTTTAACTGACCATAAGAACCTGCAATATATTGAATCAGCTAAACGGCTTAATGCTCGGCAGGCACGTTGGGCATTATTTTTTAGTCGTTTCAGGTTTATCATCACTTTCAGGCCTGGTTCCAAGAATACGAAAGCTGATGCCCTGTCACGTAGCTTTCTTCCGGTTCACAATAGCAATCCTGTTGTTACCCCCATAGTTCCATCTTCGGTCATCCGGGCAGGCCTCACACAGGATTTATTTACCCAGTTAAACCAGCTTCAACACCAAGCTCCTAGACTTACTCCTGCTGGTCGTCTTTATGTCCCTGAATTTTTGAGAGCCACTGTTTTAACTGAGTTTCATGACAACAAAGTCTCAGGGCATCCGGGTATCACTAAGACCTTGGAGTTAGTCTCTCGCTCAGTGTGGTGGCCTAGTCTTTCTAAAGACGTTAAGGAATTCGTCCATTCCTGTCAGGTTTGTGCACAGCATAAGGTTCCTCGTTCGTTGCCTATCGGGCAACTCATGCCTTTAACTGTTCCTCTCAGGCCATGGTCTCATATCTCCATGGATTTCGTGGTTGACCTTCCTCTTTCAGCCGGATTCCGAGTCATTTGGGTGGTAGTGGACCGTTTTAGTAAAATGACTCATTTTATTGCTCTTCCCCGATTGCCTTCTGCTCAAGGGTTGGCAGTTTTGTTCCTCCGCCATGTGTTCAGGCTTCATGGTTTGCCCACTGATATTGTTTCTGATCGGGGTCCACAATTCATCGCACAATTCTGGAAACGTTTTTGTGCCTCATTGAAGATGAAACTGTCTTTAACATCTGGTTATCACCCACAGTCTAACTGGCAAACCGAACGAGTCAACCAGTCATTAAAACAATATTTACGTTTGTATTCAGCCAAACTCCAGAATGATTGGTCCGAGTTTCTCCCTTTGGCTGAATTTGCTTATAATAACTCTTGTCATTCCTCCACCAAAGAGTCTCCATTCTTTTCAGTTTTTGGTTTTCACCCCAGAGCCAATTCTTTTTTTCATCATTCTCCAGTCTCCTCGCTGACCTGAACCTCCCATCTCAGAGCAATTTGGAGAAAAGTTTACCTTGCTCTCAGAAAAGCGGCCTTCCGAGAGAAGAAATTTTCTGACAGACTCCGACGTCCTTGCACTTTTAAGGTGGGAGATAAGGTGTGGTTGTCTACTCGCAACATCAAGCTTCGACAATCCTCGGTTAGACTGGGACCCAAATTTATTGGACCATTTCTTATCATTAAGAAGGTCAACCCAGTTGCCTTTCGGCTACGTTTACCAAGATCTCTCAGAATTGGAAATACTTTTCACTGTTCCCTGTTGAAACAATATATTTCTTCCAGTAGATTTCCTCGGAGGATCTCTCAGGGTAGATCTCCAGTGGATGTGCAGGGACAACAGGAGTTCTTGGTAGAGAAAGTTCTTGATTCTAGAATATCCCGGGGTCGGCTTTATTTTTTGGTTCATTGGAAAGGCGGTCCGGAGGAAAGGTCTTGGGTCCTGGATAAGGATCTTCATGCCCCTAAACTCAAGAGAGCATTTTTTCTGGAATTTCCTCAGAAACCTGGCTTTAGGGGTTCGTTGACCCCTCCTCAAGGGGGGTGTACTGTTAGGCGCCGTGGTCCGCGATGTCCTCGCGGCCCGGCGCCTAGCAACTAGGGACGCAGAGCGTGCTAGCCGCCGGGTCCCTAGCAACGCTGGACGCCGGGCGCGCTGAGCCGCCTGGACCCTAGCAACTGGGACGCCATGGGCGGACTGCGCTCCCCGTTGCAGGGTCAATCAAGTTAAACACACACACTTGTCTTCTGGTCGTGCAGCAAGGCAGCTGCACGGCATTTATGCTAATCAGGCTCTGAACATCTGATTGGAGGACTCCCTGCTAAATACCTTCTCAGTGCTTCACACAGACGCCGGTAATAGCTTCCTGCATGCTGCTTAGGTTGCTGAACGTCTGTTCCAGTCCTGCTGTGTCCGGTCATTCCTGTACTCAGAGTTCCTGAATCTGGCAGTGTCTTCTCATCCCAAGGAGTCTTCTGGTCCTCGATTGCCCGTAACAGTCGCCAGAGGATCTCGTGTGGTTTTCGTGAGTTGCGGCTCTGCCGCGTGCTGCGGCCCAGCCCGTTTCATTCTGTATTCTGTTTCGGAGCATTTGCGGAGGTTTCCGCTTCCACAAGTCCTCTCCGGAACTCGGCGGTGCCGGGTAGGAGAGTGGACAAGTGGGTATTTTGGTTGTCCTATTCCCTGGCGGTTTTCTCTAACGTCCTAGTGGATGCTGGGACTCCGTCAGGACCATGGGGAATAGCGGGCTCCGCAGGAGACGGGGCACATCTAAATAAAGCTTTTAGGATCACATGGTGCGTACTGGCTCCTCCCCCTATGACCCTCCTCCAAGCCTCAGTTAGGTTTTTGTGCCCGTCCGAGAAGGGTGCAATCTAGGTGGCTCTCCTAAAGAGCTGCTTAGAAAAAGTTTTTTTAGGTTTAAATCTCAGTGAATCCTGCTGGCAACAGGATCACTGCAACGAGGGACTTAGGGGAGAGATTTCCAACTCACCTGCGTGCAGGATGGATTGGAGTCTTAGGCTACTGGACACTTAGCTCCAGAGGGAGTCTGAACACAGGTCATCCTGGGGTTCGTCCCGGAGCCGCGCCGCCGATCCCCCTTACAGACGCTGAAGACGGAGGTCCGGAAAGCAGGCGGCAGAAGACTCCTCAGTCTTCATGAAGGTAGCGCACAGCACTGCAGCTGTGCGCCATTGTTGCTACACGGCTCACTGATTCAGTCACGGAGGGTGCAGGGCGCTGCTGGGGGCGCCCTGGGCAGCAATATAAAATACCTTTAGTGGCAAAATAAATACATCACATATAGCCATTAAGGCTATATGTATGTATTTAACCCAGGCCAGTTTTCTTAAAACCCGGGAGAAAGGCCCGCCGAAAAAGGGGCGGAGCTTATTCTCCTCAGCACTCAGCGCCATTTTCCTGCTCAGCTCCGCTGGTGAGGAAGGCTCCCAGGACTCTCCCCTGCACTGCACTACAGAAACAGGGTAACAAAGAGAAGGGGGGCAAAATTTGGCGATATTGATATATTAAGAGCGCTTATATCAAAAACAACACCTTCTAGGGTTGTTTATATACATTTATAGCGCTTTTGGTGTGTGCTGGCAAACTCTCCCTCTGTCTCCCCAAAGGGCTAAGAGGGTCCTGTCTTCGATTAGAGCATTCCCTGTGTGGCTGCTGTGTGTCGGTACGTGTGTGTCGACATGTATGAGGACGATGTTGGTGTGGAGGCAGAGCCGTTGCCGGTAATGGTGATGTCACCCCCTAGGGAGTCGACACCGGAATGGATGGCTTTAGGTATGGAATTACGTGATAATGTCAGCACATTACAAAAGTCAGTTGACGAAATGAGAGGGCCGGAAAACCAGTTAGTACCGGCTCAGGCCTCTCAGACACCGTCAGGGGCTGTAAAACGTCCCTTACCTCAGTCAGTCGACACGGGTACCGACACAGATGAATCTAGTGTCGACGGTGAAGAAACAAACGTATTTTCCAATAGGGCCACACGTTATATGATCACGGCAATGAAGGAGGCTTTGCAGATCTCTGATACTGCTGGTACCTCAAAAAGGGGTATTATGTGGGGGGTGAAAAAACTACCTGTAGCTTTTCCAGAATCAGAGGAATTGAATGACGTGTGTGATGAAGCGTGGGTTAACCCCGATAGAAAACTGCTAATTTCAAAGAAGTTATTGGCATTATACCCTTTCCCACCAGAGGTTAGGGCGCGCTGGGAAACACCCCCTAGGGTGGATAAGGCGCTCACACGTTTATCAAAGCAAGTGGCGTTGCCGTCTCCTGATACGGCCGCCCTCAAGGATCCAGCAGATAGGAGGCTGGAAACTACACTGAAGAGTATATACACACATACTGGTGTTATACTGCGACCGGCAATAGCCTCAGCCTGGATGTGCAGTGCTGGGGTAGTGTGGTTGGATTCTCTGACTGAAAATATTGATACCCTGGATAGGGACAGTATTTTATTGACTCTAGAGCAATTAAAGGATGCTTTTCTTTATATGCGAGATGCTCAGAGGGATATTTGTACTCTAGCATCAAGAGTAAGCGCGATGTCCATATCTGCCAGAAGAAGTTATGGACGCGACAGTGGTCAGGTGATGCGGATTCCAAAAGGCATATGGAAGTATTGCCATATAAGTGAGAGGAATTGTTTGGGGTCGGTCTTTCGGACCTGGTGGCCACGGCAACTGCCGGCAAATCCACTTTTTTACCTCAGACCCCCTCCCAACAGAAAAAGACACCGTCTTTTCAGCCGCAGTCCTTTCGCTCCTATAAAAAGCGACCAAAAGGACAGTCTTATCTGCCGCGAGGCAGAGGAAAGGGTAAGAGAGGGCAGCAAGCAGCCCCTGCCCAGGACCAGAAGCCCGCCCCGGGTTCTACAAAGCCATCAGCATGACGCTGGGGCTTTACAAGCGGACTCAGGAGCGGTGGGGGGTCGACTCAAGATTTTCAGCAATCAGTGGGCTCACTCACAGGTGGACCCGTGGGTCCTGCAGATAATATCTCAGGGTTACATGTTGGAGTTCGAAAGGTCTCCCCCTCGCCGGTTCCTAAAGTCTGCTTTACCAACGTCTCCCTCAGAAAGGACGTCAGTTTTGGAAGCCATTCACAAGCTGTATTCTCAGCAGGTGATAGTCAAGGTACCCCTCCTACAACAGGGAAAGGGGTATTATTCCACACTATTTGTGGTACCGAAACCGGACGGTTCGGTAAGGCCTATTCTAAACCTGAAATCCTTGAACCTGTACATACAGAAATTCAAGTTCAAGATGGAGTCACTCAGAGCAGTGATAGCGAATCTGGAAGAAGGGGACTTCATGGTGTCCTTGGACATAAAAGATGCTTATCTACATGTCCCAATTTACCCCTCACACCAGGGGTATCTCAGGTTCGTGATACAAGACTGTCATTATCAGTTTCAAACGCTGCCGTTTGGTTTGTCCACGGCCCCTCGGGTCTTTACCAAGGTAATCACCGAAATGATGGTTCTTCTACGAAGAAAAGGCGTATTAATTATCCCTTACTTGGACGATCTCCTGATAAGGGCAAAGTCCAGAGAACAGCTGGAAGTCGGTGTAGCACTAACCCAAGTAGTGCTTCAGCAACACGGGTGGATTCTGAATCTTCCAAAATCTCAATTGACCCCGACAACACGTCTGCTGTTCCTGGGAATGATTCTGGACACGGTTCAGAAAAAGGTGTTTCTCCCGGAGGAGAAAGCAAGGGAGTTATCCGAACTTGTAAGGAACCTCCTAAAACCAGGAACTGTGTCAGTACATCAATGCACAAGAGTCCTGGGAAAGATGGTGGCTTCTTACGAAGCGATTCCATTCGGCAGATTCCATGCACGGACATTTCAGTGGGATCTGCTGGACAAATGGTCCGGATCGCATCTGCACATGCATCAGCGGATAACACTGTCACCAAGAACAAGGTTGTCTCTCCTGTGGTGGTTGCAGACTGCCCATCTGTTAGAGGGCCGCAGATTCGGCATACAGGACTGGGTCCTGGTGACTACGGATGCCAGCCTACGAGGCTGGGGAGCAGTCACACAGGGAAGAAACTTCCAGGGCGTGTGGTCAAACCTGGAGACGTCCCTTCACATAAATATACTGGAGCTAAGAGCGATCTACAATGCTCTAAGCCTGGCAAAACCGCTGCTTCAGGGTCAGCCGGTGTTGATCCAGTCGGACAACATCACGGCAGTCGCCCACGTAAACCGACAAGGCGGCACGAGAAGCAGAAGTGCAATGACAGAAGCTGCAAGGATTCTGCGCTGGGCGGAGAATCATGTCATAGCACTGTCAGCAGTGTTCATCCCGGGAGTGGACAACTGGGAAGCAGACTTCCTCAGCAGACACGACCTTCACCCGGGAGAGTGGGGACTTCATCCAGAAGTCTTCCACATGATTGTGAACCGTTGGGAAAAACCAAAGGTGGATATTGCGCCAGGTCAAGAGACCCTCAGGCAATAGCTGTGGACGCTCTGGTGGCACCATGGGTGTACCAGTCAGTGTATGTGTTCCCTCTTCTGCCTCTCATACCAAGGGTACTGAGAATTATACGGAAAAGAGGAGTAAGAACAATACTGGTGGCTCCGGACTGGCCAAGAAGAACTTGGTATCCGGAACTTCAAGAGATGCTCACGGAGGATCCGTGGCCTCTACCTCTAAGAAGGGATCTGCTTCAGCAGGGACCTTGTATGTTCCAAGACTTACCGCGTCTGCGTTTGACGGCATGGCGGTTGAACGCCGGATTCTAAAAGAAAAGGGCATTCCAGAGGAAGTTATTCCTACCTTGATTAAGGCTAGAAAGGAAGTGACTGTACAACATTATCACCGCATTTGGCGGAAATATGTTGCGTGGTGTGAGGCCAAGAAGGCTCCAACGGAAGAATTTCAATTGGGTCGATTCTTACATTTCCTGCAAGCAGGATTGTCTATGGGCCTAAAATTGGGGTCCATTAAAGTTCAAATTTCGGCCTTATCAATTTTCTTCCAGAAGGAATTGGCGTCAGTGCCTGAAGTACAAACTTTTGTCAAAGGTGTACTACATATACAACCCCCAATAGTGCCTCCAGTGGCACCGTGGGATTTGAACGTAGTTTTGAATTTTCTCAAATCTCATTGGTTTGAGCCTCTAAAATCGGTAGATTTAAAATACCTTACATGGAAGGTAACCATGCTATTGGCCCTGGCTTCAGCCAGGAGAGTTTCAGAGTTGGCGGCTTTATCATACAAAAGCCCATATCTGATTTTCCATTCGGACAGGGCAGAATTGCGGACACGTCCTCAATTTCTCCCTAAGGTGGTTTCGGCTTTTCACTTGAACCAGCCTATTGTGGTGCCTGCGGCTACTAGCGACTTGGAGGACTCCAAGTTACTGGACGTTGTCAGAGCATTAAAAATATATATTTCAAGGACAGCTGGAGTCAGAAAATCTGACTCGTTGTTTATATTGTATGCACCCAACAAGATGGGTGCTCCTGCGTCTAAACAGACGATTGCACGTTGGATCTGTAGCACAATCCAACTTGCACATTCTGTGGCAGGCCTGCCACAGCCTAAATCTGTAAAGGCCCACTCCACAAGGAAAGTGGGTTCATCTTGGGCGGCTGCCCGAGGGGTCTCGGCATTACAACTTTGCCGAGCAGCTACGTGGTCAGGGGAGAACACGTTTGTAAAATTTTACAAATTTGATACTCTGGCTAAGGAGGACCTGGAGTTCTCTCATTCGGTGCTGCAGAGTCATCCGCACTCTCCCGCCCGTTTGGGAGCTTTGGTATAATCCCCATGGTCCTGACGGAGTCCCAGCATCCACTAGGACGTTAGAGAAAATAAGAATTTACTTACCGATAATTCTATTTCTCGTAGTCCGTAGTGGATGCTGGGCGCCCATCCCAAGTGCGGATTGTCTGCAATACTTGTACATAGTTATTGTTACAAAGATCGGGTTATTACTATTGTTGTGAGCCATCTTTTCAGAGGCTACTTCGTTTTTTGTTATCATACTGTTAACTGGGTTCAGATCACAAGTTGTACGGTGTGATTGGTGTGGCTGGTATGAGTCTTACCCGGGATTCAAGATCCTTCCTTATTGTGTACGCTCGTCCGGGCACAGTACCTAACTGAGGCTTGGAGGAGGGTCATAGGGGGAGTAGCCAGTACGCACCATGTGATCCTAAAAGCTTTATTTAGATGTGCCCTGTCTCCTGCGGAGCCCGCTATTCCCCATGGTCCTGACGGAGTCCCAGCATCCACTACGGACTACGAGAAATAGAATTATCGGTAAGTAAATTCTTATTTTCCGCACATATTCTAGTTTTAGGTTAGTTTGTAGCCCCTGGCTTTGTTGTTTAGTAAGAGGGCCCCTTGTTATCACCCTGTCTCGGATTTCTCTTTGTCTCCCATTAAGACCTGAGGGGGCATCGGAGTTGGGCAGACGTAATCCGCCCTTCAAACGCGGCTGCCATGGGCTCAAGCAACCATAGTCTCGCAAGAGATTTCTGACAGCACGGGCGAGACAACGGAGTTAGGGCGCCAGGGGCTATTTCCGTTCCCGTTCCCTTTCCCAGCATTACGTTCCAGAGCTAAGGTCCTTGCTATAAGATCTCCCCAGACCAGAGTGCTGGAATCATAACAAGATGAGCGGGTTCGGTTCCTCGGAAACCGAACCCCCCCCCCCCCCCCCCCCGAACTTCACCCATTTTACACAGGTCCGAGGCATACTCGGATTCTCCCGTATGGCTCGGTTAACCCGAGCGCGCCCGAACGTCATCATCCCGCTGTCGGATTCTCGCGAGATTCGGATTCTATATAAGGACCCGCGCGTTGCCGCCATTTTTCACTCGTGCATTGGAAATTATATTGAGAGAACGAGGCTGGCGTCCTCTCACTTTGTTTCAGGGGGCTGCGTATCTTTATTCTGGGGACCAGCAGTATTATAGGAGGAGTACAGTGCAGCGTTTTGCTGACCAGTGACTACCAGTATTATACGTTGTCTGCCTGAAAAACGCTGCATTGTAGTCTATAGTAGGAGTACAGTGCATAATTTTGCTGACCACCAGTATATAATATATAGGAGCACGGTACAGAAGGCCACTGCTCTACCTACCTCTGTGTCGTCAAGTATACTATCCATCCATACCTGTGGTGAATTTCAGTTTTGCACAGTTTGCTGACCACCAGTATATAATATATAGCAGTACGGTACAGTAGGCCACTGCTCTAGCTACCTCTGTGTCGTCAAGTATACTATCCATCCATACCTGTGCTGCATTTAAGTTTTGCACAGTTTGCTGACCACAAGTATATAATATATAGCATTACGGTACAGTAGGCCACTGCTCTTCCTACCTCTGTGTCGTCAAGTATACTATCCATCCATACCTCTGGTGCATTTCAGTTGTGCGCAGTATATATAGTAGTAGGCCATTGCTATTGATACTGGCATATAATTCCACACATTAAAAAATGGAGAACAAAACTGTGGAGGGTAAAATAAGGAAAGATCAAGATCCACTTCCACCTCGTGCTGAAGCTGCTGCCACTAGTCATGGCCGAGACGATGAAATGCCATCAACGTCGTCTGCCAAGGCCGATGCCCAATGTCATAGTAGAGAGCATGTAAAATCCAAAACACAAAAGTTCAGTAAACTGAACCAAAAATCAAATTTAAAAGCGTCTGAGGAGAAACGTAAACTTGCCAATATGCCATTTACGACACAGAGTGGCAAGGAACGGCTGAGGCCCTGGCCTATGTTAATGGCTAGTGGTTCAGCTTCCCATGAGGATGGAAGCACTCATCCTCTCGCTAGAAAAATGAAAAGACTTAAGCTGGCAAAAGCACAGCAAAGAACTGTGCGTTCTTCTAAATCACAAATCCCCAAGGATAGTCCAATTGTGTCGGCTGCGATGCCTGACCTTCCCAACACTGGACGGGAAGCGGTGGCACCTTCCACCATTTGCACGCCCCCTGCAAGTGCTGGAAGGAGCACCCGCAGTCCAGTTCCTGATAGTCAAATTGAAGATGTCACTTGAAGTACACCAATATGAGGATATGGGTGTAAGGAGGAAATTGACCAGGAGGATTCTGATGGTGAGGTGGTTTGTTTAAGTCAGGCACCCGGGGAGACACCTGGGACGAATATGGCCATAGACATGCCTGGTCAAATTACAAAAAAAATCACCTCTTCGGTGTGGAATTATTTTAACACAAATGCGGACAACCGGTGTCAAACCGTGTGTTGCCTTTGTCAAGCTGTAATAAGTAGGGGTAAGGACGTTAACCATCTCGGAACATCCTCCCTTATACGTCACCTGCAGCGCATTCATCATAAGTCAGTGACAAGTTTAAAAACTTTGGATGACAGAGGAAGAAGTCCACTGGCCACTAAATCCCTTCCTCTTGTAACCAAGCTCCTGCAAACCACACCACCAACTCCCTCAGTGTCAATTTCCTTCTTACACAAAAAAGCCAATAGTACTGCAGGCCATGTCACTGGCAAGTCTGACGAGTCCTCTCCTGCCTGGGATTCCTCCGATGCATCCTTGAGTGTAACGCCTACTGCTGCTGGCGCTGCTGTTGTTGCTGCTGGCAGTCGATCGTCATCCCAGAGGGGAAGTCAGAAGACCACTTGTACTACTTCCAGTAAGCAATTGACTGTCCAACAGTCCTTTGCGAGGAAGATGAAATATCACAGCAGTCAACCTGCTGCAAAGCGCATAACTCAGGCCTTGGCAGCCTGGGCGGTGAGAAACGTGGTTCCGGTATCCACCGTTAATTCACAGGCAACTACAGACTTAATTGAGAGACTGTGTCCCCGATACCAAATACCATATAGGTTCCATTTCTCTATGCAGGCGATACCTAAAATGTACACAGACTTTAGAAAAAGAGTCACCAGTGTCCTAAAAAATGCAGTTGTACCCAATGTCCACTTAACCACGGACATGTGGACAAGTGGAGCAGGGCAGACTCAGGACTATATGACTGTGACAGCCCACTGGGTAGATGTATTGCCTCCCGCAGAAAGAACAGCAGCGGCGGTACCAGTAGCAGCATCTCGCAAACGCCAACTCGTTCCTAGGCAGGCTACGCTTTGTATCACCGCTTTCCAGAAGAGGCACACAGCTGACAACCTCTTACGGAAACTGAGGAACATCATCGCAGAATGGCTTACCCCAAATGGACTCTCCTAGGGATTCGTGACATCGGACAACGCCAGCAATATTTTGCGTGCATTACATTTGGGCAAATTCCAGCACGTCCCATGTTTTGCACATACATTGAATATGGTGGTGCAGAATTAATTAAAAAACGACAGGGTCGTGCAAGAGATGCTGTCGGTGGCCCAAAGAATTGCGGGCCACTTTCGGCATTCAGCCACCGCGTGCCGAAGACTGGAGCACCAGCAAACACTCCTGAACCTGCCCTGCCATCATCTGAAGCAAGAGGTGGTAACGAGGTGGAATTCAACCCTCTATATGCTTCAGAGGATGGAGGAGCAGCAAAAGGCCATTCAAGCCTATACATCTGCTTACGATATAGGCAAAGGAGGGGGAATGCACCTGACTCAAGCGCAGTGGAGAATGATTTCAACGTTGTGCAAGTTTCTGCAACCCTTTGAACTTGCCACATGTGAAGTCAGTTCAGACACTGCCAGCCTGAGTCAGGTCATTCCCCTCATCAGGCTTTTGCAGAAGAAGCTGGAGACATTGAAGGAGGAGCTAAAACAGAGCGATTCCGCTAGGCATGTGGGACTTGTGGATGGAGCCCTTTATTCGCTTAACCAGGATTCACGGGTGGTCAATCTGTTGAAATCAGAGCACTACATTTTGGCCACCGTTTGGAGGCCCTTGCAGAAACTGGCTTTATTTTACCTAAGTTGCCCACCCTCCAGTGTGTACTCCGAAAGAGTGTTTAGTGCAGCCGCTCACCTTGTCAGCAATCGGCGTACGAGGTTACTTCCAGAAAATGTGGAGAAGATGATATTCATCAAAATGAATTATAATCAATTCCTCTGTGGAGACATTCACCAGCAATTGCCTCCAGAAAGTACACAGGTACCTGAGATGGTGGATTCCAGTGGGGACGAATTAATAATCTGTGAGGAGGGGGATGCACACAGTGAAAGGGGTGAGGAATCGGACGATGAGGAGGAGGTGGACATCTTGCCTCTGTAGAGCCAGTTTGTGCAAGGAGAGATTGATTGCTTCTTTTTTGGTGGGGCCCCAAACTAACCAGTAATTTCAGTCACAGTTGTGCGGCAAACCCTGTCGCTGAAATGATGGGTTTGTTAAAGTGTGCATGTCCTGTTTAAACAACATAAGGGTGGGTGGGAGGGCCCAAGGACAATTCCATCTTGCACCTCTTTTTTCTTTCATTTTTCTTTGCATCATGTGCTGTTTGGGGACTATTTTTTTGAAGTGCCATCCTGCCTGACACTGCAGTGCTACTCCTAGATGGGCCAGGTGTTTGTGTCGGCCACTTGGGTCGCTTAACTTAGTCATCCAGCGACCTCGGTGCAAATTTTAGGACTAAAAATAATATTGTGAGGTGTGAGGTGTTCAGAATAGACTGAAAATGAGTGGAAATTATGGTTATTGAGGTTAATAATACTATGGGATCAAAATGACCCCCAAAAAACACCAGAATCCAAAACACACCCGAATCCGACAAAAAAAATGTCAGGGAGTTTTTGCCAAAACGCGTCCGAATGCAAAACACGGCCGCGGAACCGAATCCAAAACACAAAACCCGAAAAATGTCCTGTGCACATCACTAATTAAGGTTCAGATTTCGGCCTTATCCGTTTTCTTTCAAAAGGAATTGGCTTCTCTTCCAGAAGTCCAGACTTTCGTGAAAGGGATGCTGCATGTCCAGCCTCCTTTTGTGCCTCCAGTGGCACCATGGGACCTTAACGTGGTGTTACGGTTCCTTAAGTCTCACTGGTTTGAACCACTTCAAACAGTTGAGTTGAAGTATCTTACTTGGAAAGTGGTCATGTTATTGGCCTTAGCTTCGGCACGGCAAGTGTCAGAGTTGGCGGCTTTGTCTCACAAAAGCCCTTATCTGATTTTCCATGTGGATAGAGCTGAGTTGCGGACTCGTCCCCAATTTTTGCCTAAGGTGGTTTCTTCTTTTCATATGAACCAACCTATTGTGGTGCCAGTGGCTACAAGGGACGTGGAGGATTCCGAGTCCCTAGATGTGGTCAGGGCATTGAAAATTTATGTGGCCAGAACGGCTTGGGTTAGGAAAACAGAGGCTCTGTTGGATAAACAGAGCCTCTGTTTTCCTAACCCAAGCCGTTCTGTATGCAGCCAACAAGGTTGGTGCTCCTGCGTCTAAACAGACTATTGCTCGCTGGATCTGTAACACGATTCAGCAGGCTCATTCTACGGCTGGATTGCCGATACCGAATTCGGTAAAGGCCCATTCCACTAGGAAGGTGGGCTCTTCTTGGGCAGCTGCCCGGGGCATCTCGGCATTACAACTTTGCCGAGCCGCGACTTGGTCGGGTTCAAACACTTTTGCAAAATTCTACAAGTTTGATACCCTGGCCGATGGGGACCTAATGTTTGCTCATTCGGTGCTGCAGAGTCGTCCACACTCTCCTGCCCGTTTTGTAGCTTTGGTATAATCCCCATGGTCCTTACGGAGTCCCCAGCATCCTCTAGGACGTAAGAGAAAATAAGATTTTAAACCTACCGGTAAATCTTTTTCTCGTAGTCCGTAGAGGATGCTGGGCGCCCGTCCCTGTGCGGACAACATCCTGCAGGACTTGTATATAGTTATTGCTTACATAAGGGTTATGTTTCAGTTGGATCAGTTTTGGACTGATACTGGTTTTGTTTCATACTGTTGACTAGTTCGTATATCCCATGTTATACGGTGTGGATGGTATAAATCTTGCCCTTAGATTTACAAAATCCTTTCCTCATACTGTCCGTCTCCTCTGGGCACAGTTTCTCTAACTGAGGTCTGGAGGAGGGGCATAGAGGGAGGAGTCAGTGCACATCCATTCTAAAGTTTCTTTTTAGTGCCCATGTCTCCTGTGGAGCCCGTCTATTCCCCATGGTCCTTATGGAGTCCCCAGCATCCTCTACGGACAACGAGAAAAAGATTTACAAGTAGGTTTAAAATCTTATTTTTATTACGCAGGATGCGTTCATTAGGTCGACATCACTTAGGTCGACATGCATTAGGTCGACATGTGCTAGGTTGACAGGTCAAAAGGTCAACATGAGTTTTTCACATTTTTTCTTATTTTTGGACTTTTTCATACTTGACGATCCACGTGGACTACGATTGGAAAGAGTAACCTGTGCCGAGCGCAGCGAGGCATCTTGCCCGAAGCATGGCGAGGGGACATGCAAGGGGGACAGATTCCTTGTCACTTTACAAAGAAAACGACACAAAAAAAACAACTCATGACCTAGTACATGTCGACCTAATGACCCCGTTGACCTAAGTGGTGTCGACCTAATGACCCATACCCTATTACACTATTAGGCACTTCATTCTCTCCATTTGTTAGATTTATTTTTAATATGTGATTACCAACACATAACACCCTGATTTAAGAAACGGCCACTCATAAACTAAATAAGGAGCCACACCAAAATCACAAGTCCAACATAAATTAGCTCTATCTATCTATCTATCTATCTATCTATCTATCTATCTATCTATCTATCTATCTATCGCACTGATGCCCGTTAGGGGCCAGCAAGTAGGCTGTAGTGTTATAGTGCCAGGGACTGATGACATTGGCTGTGCCAGGAGAGCATGGCAGACTGATTGCTGAGCACAAGGAGTGCTAGGAATTTTTTTTTATGTTTGTTGGTTTATTTTAGGCATGTTCCGGTGTGACCTGGCACAAGCCTGTGTATGCTATATGCACAGTGTCTGCTGCCATTAAAAGACACTGTGTAAAACTGGAAGACCTGACTCACAAGTCCTTATTTACAGTACCTGTTTTACTATATATATAGATAGATATGTATATATCATATAAAGTGATGAGGAGGCTGCGGCACTCACAGGACTTCTTAATCCAACTTACTGTCTCACATAGTCAGCGTGACTCCTTATTGATTGTCAGCGTTTAATTTTAATTTATAAAATTTTCGTCCTGATGAAATTTTATAAATTAAAATGAAACGTTGACAATCAATAAGGAGTCACGCTGACTATGTGAGCTAGCAAGCTGGATTAAGAAATCCTGCAAGTGCCACAGCCTCCCCTCCACTTTTGCATATTTCTTTTTCATCCACTAGGGGTCACTGGAGTACTCTTGGGATATGGACGGTGCAGTAGCAGGGATAGGCACATTTAAATATTTAAATGTGTAACCCTCCTTCCCCCTCCATACTCCCAAGTACCTCAGTGTTTTTTATGTGCCTCATGGGATAGGACATACTGGATTCAGCTTCCAGATATATTTTTACTTTTTACGTTTTCACCACAGCCCTTCCCAGCTTATTAAGAAGCTTGGGTCCGGTTCTGTGTGTACTGCTCTGGGCCCCTCCTCAAGACCTCAGTTAGAGAAACTGTGCCCAGAGAAGACGGACAGTACGAGGAAAGGATTTTGTTAATCCAAGGGCAAGATTCACACCAGCCCACACCATCCACACCGTATAACCAGGAATATACGAACCAGTCAACAGTGTGAAACAGACCAGCATCAGTCAAAGGGTATCCGGACTCCAGGTCGACAACAAAAAGGTTGACACACCTTAGGTCGACACCAATTGGTCGACACACCTTAGGTCGGCATGGACAAAAGGTCGACAGGAACAAGGTCGACATGGAAAAAGGTCGACATGAGTTTTATGTTTTTTTTTTCTTTTTTGGAACCTTTTCATACTTAACGATCCACGTGGACTACGATTGGAACGGTAATCTGTGCCAAGCGGAGCGGAGCGAAGGCACCATGCCCGAAGCATGGCGAGCAAAGCGGTGCACTAATTGGGGTTCCCGGTCACTCTACGAAGAAAACGACACCCAAAAAACATAAAAAACTCATGTTGACCTTGTTCCTGTCGACCTTTTGTCCATATCGATCTTTTGTCCATGTCGACCAATTGGTGTCGACCTAAGGTGTGTTGACCTTTATGTTGTCGACCCTGAGTCCCAGACCCAGTCAAAGACTGAACAAAACTGTAACATAACCCTTATGCAAGCAAATAACTATATACACGTCTTGCAGAATGTTGTCCGCACTAGGACGGGCGCCCAGCATCCTCTACGGACTAGGAGAAAAAGATTTACCGGTAGGTTTAAAATCTTATTTTCTCTTATGTCCTAGTGGATGCTGGGGACTCCGTAAGGACCATGGGGATTATACCAAAGCTCCCAAACGGGCAGGAGAGTGTGGATGACTCTGCAGCACCGATTGAGCAAACATGAGGTCCTGCTCAGCCAGGGTATCAAACTTGTAGAATTTAGCAAAAGTATTTGAACCCGACCAAGTCGCAGCCCGGCAAAGCTGTAATGCTGAGACGCCTCGGGCAGCCGCCCAAGATCCAGCCGTAGAATGAGCCTGCTGAATTGTGTTACATATCCAGATAGCAATAGTCTGCTTAGAAGCAGGAGCGCCAACCTTGTTGGCTGCATACAGGACAAACAGAGCTTCTGTTTTCCTAATTCGAGCTGTCCTGGCTACGTAAATTTTTAAGGCCCTGACTACATCAAGGGATTTGGAATCCTCCAAATCTCCCGTAGCCACAGGCACCACAATAGGTTGGTTCATATGAAAAGAGGAAACCACCTTGGGCAAAAATTGAGGACGAGTTTGCAACTCAGCTCTGTCCACATGGAAAATCAGATAGGGGCCTATGTGCGATAAAGGCGCCAACTCAGACACTCGCCTTGCAGACGCCAAGGCCAACAACATAACCACTTTCCAAGTGAGATATTTTAATTCCACGGTTTGAAGAGGCTCAAATCAATGAGACTTAAGGAACTGTAACACCACGTTAAGGTCCCATGGTGCCACTGGGGGCACAAAAGGAGGCTGTATATGCAGCACTCCCTTCACAAAAGTCTGGACTTCTGGTAGAGAAGCCAATTCCTTCTGAAAGAAAATAGACGGGGCCGAAATCTGTACCTTAATGTAACCTAATTTTAGGCCCAAATTCACTCCAGTCTGTAGGAAGTGGAGAAAACGGCCCATATGGAATTCCTCCGAAGGAGCATTTTTGGTCTCACACCAAGACACATACTTCATCCAGATAAGGTGATAATTTTTCGCTGTCACCTCCTTCCTAGCCCTTATCAGAGTAGGAATGACCTCATCCAGAATGCCCTTTTCAGCTAGGGGGCGGCGTTCAACCGCCATGCCGTCAAACGCAGCCGCGGTAAGTCTTGGAATTGTCAAAGTCGAAAATTATCATGATTCACAATGCCTTGTACTAACCCCAATGCACATGCCCGCTGCTCGTGCACCCACTCCCCCGTGCGTACGCATCCCCTCAGGTTGCGTAAGGGACGCTCCGACGTCTCCTGCGCATGGAGATGTGTATTCACGGCGGAGTTTGTAAGCAACTAGCGGGCGACTCGATCGCAACATATTTAACCCACATAGTGTGTTTTATAGACAATATTCCCATAAGCAATGTCAGCAAGTATGTTTAGTGTAAACAGTTCGTGGACAGAGGGATTCCTCTTTGCATGATAGGAAGGGTCAGATAAAGGTTGAACGGTGGTGTCTAGTATCAAGCTGTGAAGTATTTTAATAGTAACATTTCGGTGTTGGTTAGGAAGAGATTGCTCGCTCCTGCGTATAGTTATGTATAAAAGTAGTTTATAGACATTTACTGTATTTGCTGTTCATTATCCATGCGGCGGGAATCCTGAGGATACCTCCCACCTGAGCAGTTGGAGAAAGATACAACCCACCTGTTCGAACCCACCTATGACCTTTTTGTTATAATGCAGAGACACATTCCTGTGTCCAATGAACAATGAGATTTTAGGGACCATTGTATTGTTACTGTATGCTGTGTATATAAAGACCACCATTGCTGGGCCAGTCACTCACTCTCTGCAAGGTTTTCACATTGAAGGCTGAGGGCTGGATCCAGGACGCGCTTGCGAATCATTCCCACGTGTGTAAGTTCTCTGTAGCCATTTTGTTATCTGTAGTGTTTGCCATTTATTCTCTTTCTGTTTGCTCGTGTTTGCGATAGTTTGCTATTGTTCACATTATTCCTTGTTATTCTGTTTAGATTTTGATGTTAGTTTTGTAGTGTATAAGCTGTATTGTTTTCCCCTTTTTATACTAAAAGAATCATCCCCGAAGGTGTTAGAGCCTGAGTGGTTGTTAAATCCATACCAGGTCTTGTGTATTTCACCATTTACTACAAAGGGTTTCTGAGCGTCTCAATCGCTCAAACAGCTTTCATATTGAGGGTAATTCCAAGTTGATCGCAGCAGGATTTTTGTTAGCAATTGGGCAAAACCATGTGCACTGCAGGGGAGGCAGATGTAACATGTGCAGAGAGAGTTAGATTTGGGTGGGGTGTGTTCAATCTGCAATCTAATTTGCAGTGTAAAAATAAAGCAGCCAGTATTTACCCTGCACAGAAACAAAATAACCCACCCAAATCTAACTCTCTCTACACATGTTATATCTGCCTCCCCTGCAGTGCACATGGTTTTGCCCAATTGCTATCAAAAATCCTGCTGCGATCAACTTGGAATTACCCCCATTATCAAGGTCAATAAGCGTTACATCATTGTAGTATTACAGTACTAAGGTTTACAGTATAAGCATACCCTTACAGTGTGTTGTTAATAAGGTTTACTGTGTATCATTCTGTGAGCGTCTGCGCCGCTCGTGTCCCACTCTCACGGCACAGCGTCCGCTACGCCAATAGCATAGCATTACGGTACTCGGGCCGCCTATAGCGTTTTCGATAGTAGCGTGAGCCTGTGAGCGTACGCGTCGCTCGTGTGTCGCGCCCACGGCCTAGCGTCTGCTACGCTAAGTGCGTACCCTTACGGTACTCCGTGCGCCAATTGCGTACTTAGTCCATAATAAGTATATAGCTTACTTTTAAAGGATATATTTGACTTTATCAGAATAGACAGGGCCCCTGTTGCAACAGGTCCTCTTTGAGAGGAAGAGGCCACGGATCTTCTGTGAGCATTTCCTGTAGCTCCGGATACAGGCCCTTCGAGGCCAATCTGGAACAAAGAGAATTGCCTGTACTCCTTTTCGTCTTATGATTCTCAATATTTTTGAGAGGAAGAGAAGGGAACACATAGACTGACTGGAACACCCACGGAGTCACCAGGGCGTCCACCGCTACCGCCTGAGGGTCCCTTGACCTGCACAATACCTCGGGAGCTTTTTGTTGAGGCGTGACGCCATCATGTCTATTTGAGGCAGTCTCCACTGACTTGCAATCTCTGCAAAGGCTTCTTGATGAAGTCCCCACTCTCCTGGATGGAGATCGTGTCTGCTGAGGAAGTCTGCTTCCCAGTTGTCCACTCCCGGAATGAAGACTGCTGTCAGAGCGCTTACATGATTTTCCGCCCAGCGAAGAATTCTGGTGGCTTCTGCCATTGCCACTCTGCTCCTTGTTCCGCCTTGGTGGTTTACATGAGCCACAGCCGTACGTTGTCTGACTGAATCAGAACCGGTAGGTCGCGAAGAAAATTATCTGCTTGACGTAGGCCGTTGTATATGGCCCTCAATTCCAGTACGTTGATGTGTAGACAAGCCTCCTGGCTTGACCATAGTCCCTGAAAGCTACTTCCTTTTTTTACTGCTCCCCATCCTTGGAGGCTCGCGTCCGTGGTCACCAGAACCCAGTCCTGAATGCCGAACCTACGACCCTCTAGAAGGTGAGCACTCTGCAGCCACCACAAGAGAGATACCCTGGCCCTGGGGGACAGGCTGATCATCTGATGAATATGTAGATGTGACCCGGACCACTTGTCCAGAAGGTCTCCCTGAAAGGTCCTCGCATGGAACCTGCCGAATGGAATGGCCTCGTAAGACGCCACCATCTTTCCCAGAACTCGAGTGCATAGATGGACCGACACCCTTTTTGGCTTTAACAGGTCCCTGACCACGTTCTGGAGTTCCTGGGCCTTTTCCATTGGGAGAAAAACCCTTTTACATTCTGTATCCAGAATCATGCCTAAGAAAGGCAAACGGGTCGTTGGAACTAACTGTGACTTTGGTAGATTGAGAATCCAGCCGTGCTGTTGCAACACCCTCAGGGAGAGTGACACGCTGTTCAGCAACGGTTCTCTCGATCTCGCTTTTATTAGGAGATCGTCCAAGTACGGGATAATTGTGACACCCTGCTTGCGCAGGAGCACCATCATTTCCGCCATTACCTTGGTGAAAAGCCTTGGGCCGTGGAAAGCCCAAACGGCAACGTCTGAAATTGGTAATGACAATCCTGTACAGCAAATCTCAGGAATGCCTGATGAGGAGGATATATGGCTGGCGATGACCGTTCTGAGCGATTCCATCTTGAATTTTAACCTTTTCAAGTATAGGTTAAAGGATTTAAACTTCAGAATGGGTCTGACCGAACCATCCGGTTTCAGTACCACAAACAGGGTTGAGTAGTACCCCGTCCCCTGTTGAAACAGTGGCACCTGGACCACCACTTGTTGAAGACACAGCTTTTGAATTGCATTTATAACTACTTCCCTCTCCGGGGAAGAAGCTGGTAGGGCCGATTTGAAAAACCGGCGAGGAGGCACCTCTTCGAATTCCAGCTTGTAACCCTGGGAAACAATGTCTATTGCCCAGGGATCCACCTGTGATTGAATCCAGACGTGGCTGAAAAGTCGAAGGCGTGCCCCCACTGGGACGGACTCCCTCAGGTGTGCCCCAGCGTCATGCGGTTGATTTTGTAGAAGCCGGGGAGGACTTCTATTCCTGGTAACTAGCTGTAGTTGGCAGCTTTTTCCCTCTGCCCTTACCTCTGGCGAGAAAGGAAGATCCCCCGTATTCTCTTGGATTTATGCGACCGAAAGGACTGCATCTGATAATGTGGCATTTTCTTTTGCTGTGAGGAAACATAAGGTAAAAAAGTGGATTTACCTGCAGTAGCTGTGGAAACCAGGTCCGTGAGACCTTCCCCAAATAATTCCTCACCCTTGTAAGGCAAAACCTCCATATGCTTCTTCGAGTCGGCATCACCCGTCCATTGTCGGGTCCACAGGGCTCGCCTAGCAGAAATCGCCATGGCGTTGGCTCTGGAACCCAGTAGGCCAACGTCTCTCTGAGCAGCTCTCATATATAGGACAGCATCCTTAATATGACCCAAGGTCAATAAAACGGTATCCTTATCCAGTGTATCAATCTCAGCAGACAAGGTTTATAAGAAAAAGAGGGTTGTGTGAGGAACTGCGCCACTCCTAAATATGGCTGTAGGATTTGGGTGGCAGCTGTAGAACAATTGGTGAGTGTACTATAGGCACCCACTTGAGTTTTATATGGTGTAGAAAAATGTTCAGCGCTCACCCTCCCCCCCCCCTTTTTTCTAAAAATAGTATATGCAATCAGCTATTCTATTAAAAAATATTCACATACAATAAAATTCAAAAATAGTTTATTCAGAGAAAAGTATATAAAGTTTTAAAATAAGAATGAGGTAATGTCAGGTTTGGCTAATAATTAATCAATTAATTAATTAAGATGAAAGTAAAACTAATTGAGAATAAAAACGGACCTGAAAACTGTATAAATGAATCTAGTTTAACAAGCTTAATACCGGTATACAAAAACAGACATATAGCACAAATATGAACACAAATATGGGCTGCAAGAGTTCCACATGTGGGTACACTTTCAGCGTTTTACCCCGTTACGTGCATATGCTTGTGGAGTCTCTATAGGATTAAGTGATCCAATCTGAGTTTTGCGTCTGGTGTTACCTATGGGCAGTCTGTGCTGTAACGTAACTCGATACACTTAGGTGTTTGAAACAAAAGCTCCGGGTAAGTAGTTAAATTCCTTGCATGGAAATAGTCCTGTGGTACCATTTTCCGTTGGTGGTATAGTGAGGTTCCCGTGGTCTGCCGGCAGACACCCGCTGCTCCGTGTCCCTCTCTTTTCCGGACTCCGTGCAGGGATCGATTTCTCCGCAATCAATGCATTTCGCCTTGGTGTAGGCTTCGTCAGGATGGCTGGATAGTTGATTCACGGATCGCCTTCGTCTTTATAGCTGCTGCTGAGTGCCATTCTCCTCCGCCCTTACTTAAGATGGCCGCACTGTTCTTTTTCGAGGTGTATCTTTTGCCCATACTTAAAGCAATCATATACAGTGGTTCTTTCCATTATTCCTGTATTAAAATACTAATAATTGGCAGTGGTTTAGTGGATAAGACTGGATCCATGGTATTTATTAGTGTATTAGTATCTATTTTAAAATTTTATAATAAATTGCTACGTACTATTCGAATCAAGGAGTTACGTGATATGATATTATATCGTATGAAGGTCTTCTATACTGTATTGTTCCTTATACTGAATGAGTATAAGGAACAATACAGTATAGAAGACCTTCATACGATAGCAAGTTCTTATAAAATTTTAAAATAGATTTTAGTTCCCGATTTATAAATTTTTTCTTTTGTTTTATGTTGTTTGTTGTCTATCCCTATGTCCGTTTATGTCTCTATTCATGTCTATAAAAATATTTCTTACAGCTGTAGAAATATATCTTATGTTTACCCAAATGGAAGTAACCAATAGCAACCAAGTTTGTGGAAGAAGGAGAATATGTGGATATCACAATAAGTACTAATAAATACTATGGATCCAGTCTTATCCACTAAACCACTGCCAATTATTAGTATTTTAATACAGGAATAATGGAAAGAACCACTGTATATGATTGCTTTTTAAGTATGGGCAAAAGATACACCTCGAATAAGAAAAAGAACACAGTGCGGCCATCTTAAGTAAGGGCGGAAGAGAAGGCACTCAGCAGCAGCTATAAAGACGGAGGAGATCCGTGAATCGACTATCCAGCCATCCTGTCGAAGCCTACACCAAGGCGAAACACGTCGATTGCGGAGAAATCGATCCCTGCACGGAGTCCGGAAACAGAGGGACACGGAGCAGCGGGTGTCTGCCAGCAGACCACGGGAACCTCACTATACCACCAACGGAAAAAGGTACCACAGGACTAATTCCATGGAAGAATTTAACTACTTACCAGTAGCTTTTGTTTCAAACACCTAAGTGTATCGAGTTACGTTACAGCACAGACTGCCCATAGGTAACACCAGACGCAAAACTCAGATTGGATCACTTAATCCTATAGAGACTCCACAAGCATATGCACCTAACGGGGTAAAACGCTGAAAGTGTACCCACATGTGGAACTCTTGCAGCCCATATTTGTGTTCATATTTGTGCTATATGTCTGTGTTTGTATACCGGTATTAAGCTTGTTAAACTAGATTCATTTATACAGTTTTCAGGTCCGTTTTTTTCTCAATTAGTTTTACTTTCATCCTAATTAATTAATTGATTAATTATTAGCCGAACCTGACATTAACTCATTCTTATACATATTTTAAAACTTTATATACTTTTTTCTGAATAAACTATTTTTGAATTTTATTGATTGTGAATATTTTTTAATAGAATAGCTGATTGCATATACTATTTTAGAAAAAAGGGGGGGAGGGTGATCTCTGTACATTTTTCTACATCAGCAGACAAGGTATCTGTCCTTGCTGCTACAGCGCTACAAACCCAAGCTGACGCTATCGCCGCTCTGAGTAATGTACCAGTATGTGTGTAAATTGACTTCAACGTAGTCTCTTGCCTGCGATCAGCAGGATCCTTGAGGGTTGCGGTATCCTGAGACGGCAGCGCCACCTTTTTGGAATAGCGCGTCAACACTTTGTCTACTCTGGGAGAGGGTTCCCACCGTATCCTGTCCTTAGCCGGTAAAGGATACGCCATATGAATCCTTTTGGGAATCTGCAGTTTCTTGTCTGGAGATTCAAAGCCCTTTCAAACAACTCATTTAGCTCATGTCAAAAGGGGAAAGTAACCTCAGGTTTCTATTCCTTATACATGCGTACCCTCGTGTCCGGGACCGAGGGGTCATCTGTGATATGCAAAACATCTTTTATAGCAATAATCATATAATTAATACTTTTTGCCAATTTCGGCTGCAACCTCGCATCGTCATAGTCGACACTGGATTTAGAATCCGTGTCGGTATCAGTGTCTGCTACTTGGGATAGTGGGTGCTTTTGAGACCCAGAAGGGCCCTGTGACATAGTGAAAGGCAGGGATTAACTCCCTGTATTACCCCTGGACTCCGCTTTGTCCAACCTTTTGTGTAATAAATTCACATTTACATTTAAAACATTCCACATATCCAACCAATCAGGTGTCGGCATTGACGACGGAGACACCACACTCATTTGCTCCACCTCCTCCCTAGAAGAGCCTTCCGCTTCAGACATGCCCGGCACACGCGTTCCGACACCCCACACACTCAGGGAAATCTCTAATCTGGATATAGTTCCCCCAACCAGGCCCTTTGGAGAGACAGAGAGAGAGTATGCCAGCACACACCCAGCGCCAATGACCCTGGAAACACAAGTCCCAGCTATATACAGCGCTTTTTAAAAAAAAAAATATATGTATGTATTGACTGCGCCCCAAATTATGTGCCCCCCCCCCTCCTTCAAAGCCCTCTGTCACCGTGTTCAGCAGGGGAGAATCCGGGGAACCAGCTTCTCAGCAGCGTGCTGTGGAGAAAATGGCGCTGGTTAGTGCTGTGGGATCAAGCTCCGCCCCCTCAGCGGCGGGCTTCGGTCCCGCTCAAAATACAAAATAACCTGGCGGGGGATTGTTTATCATACAGCCATAGCTGAATATACCTGTAATGCCCCCCCTGCGCTATGCACCCATCTGTGCCTGTGTGTGTGTGTGTGCGGGAGCAATGGCGCGCAGCGTTACCGCTGCGCTTTATCTCAGTGAAGATCCGAAGTCTTCTGCCGCCTGTGAAGTCTTCTTTCTTCGTATACTCACCCGGCTTCAATCTTCCGGCACTGCAAGGAGGACGGCGGCGCGGCTCTGGGACGAACGGCAAGGGTGGGACCTGCGTTCCGATCCCTCTGGAGCTAATGGTGTCCAGTAGCCTAAGAAGCAGAGCCTATCACTGAAGTAGGTCTGCTTCTCTCTCCTCAGTCCCACGACGCAGGGAGCCTGTTGCCAGCAGAGCTCCCTGGAAATAAAAAACCTAACAAAATTCTTTTTCAGAGAAACTCAGGAGAGCTCCCCTGATAGCACCCAGTCTCCTCTGGGCATAGGATCTAACTGAGGTCTGGAGGAGGGGCATAGAGGGAGGAGCCAGTGCACACCCATTCTAACATTCTAAAGTTTCTTTATAGTGCCCATGTCTCCTGCGAAGCCCGTTTATTCCCATGGTCCTTACGGAGTCCCCAGCATCCTCTAGGACGTAAGAGAAAACAATTTGTTGAAATTTGGTGCAATGGCTGTTTTCCCCATGGATGATCGGTTGCCAGCAGGGACCAGGAAAATTCTACAGAAAGATGGTCTTAGAGAGAGCTAAAATAAAAGTGTTGTACAATTCACTGATCTCCTTAGAAAATCAACTTTCTTCTGCGGGGTACACTGGGCTCCACAAGGATTTTAACATCGGGGTGTAGAGTAGGATCTTGATCCGAGGCACCAACAGGTTCAAAGCTTTTGACTGTTCCCAAGATGCACAGCGCCGCATCCACTATAATCCCGCCTCCATGTACAGGGAGCCCAGTTTGTAAGTTGGTGTTGTGCAGTATGCCTTAGGCAGCCTTTTCAGAGCTTCATTTTACAGAAAAAGATGATGATTCTTGTACAAGAATACTACAGGGCTGTTGCAGGCAAGGTCTCATAGACTTCCCTGCATGCAGCTCCATCACCTCCAGCGGCGCTGTATACTCCCGCGCCCTGGTTGCCGGGTCACTGTAGCTGAGGCGCCGGCTTCTTCTAAAAGTAAGTCACACACACGCCGCTGTCTCCCGGATTGCGGGGCCGCAAACAAAGGGGAGGTAAGGGGCTCCTGTGCCCGCTCTTTACCGCGATCCAGCATGGTTGTAGGATGTGGGCTGCGCGCGGTGGCGTGGACACTTGAGTACTGGGCAGCTGCTCCACTAGCCAACCGGGTCGATTCATGGGCACAGGTCGTTGACACTGATGTTTCGGATGGGGAAGGGAAGTCATTGGTGGATGTCCCGGATTTGATTGAGGCGATACGGCTCGTTCTTCAGGTGTCTGATGATTCTGAGCCTGAGACTTTCTCCAAAAAACCGGCTAGGTTTAAACATAAGAAGGTGGTTAAACAAGTTTTACCCCAGTCTAAACACCGGGTTGACATACGTCAGGAATCCTGGGAAAATCCGGGGACCAAATTTACACCGAATAAGTGACTGTTGGCTCGCTATTCTCTCTCTGCGGAGGTATGTCAAAATTGGGAAACCCCTCCGCCTGTAGATTCTCATGTGGCGCGTATGATTGTTTTCTCTGCTCTGCCAGAAAACTACCGTGACCTCTCTGAAGGAACCGACGGATCGAAGTATGGAGGGCTGTTTAAAAGCGATTTATACCCTAACGGGGGCTGTGCATAGGCCAACTATTGCAGCAACTTGGGCTGCTGAAGCTGTTGAGGTGAGGGCTCAGGAACTTGAGGCGGAACTGCCTTCCAGTGCATCTGAGCATGCTCAACAATGTCTCTCGTATATTGCCACGGCTTCTCTGCACCTTAAGGAGGCAGCCTCCAATGCCGGGGTGCTCACGGCTAAGGCTGCTACTACGTCCGTCTTGGTTAGACATATCCTTTGGTTGAGATCCTGGTTGGTGGATATGGATTCCAAGGAAATCCTGAAGGTACTTCCTTTCAAGGGAGAAATTCTCTTTGGAGAAGACCTCAATAAGATTGTGGCTGACCTGGCTACTGCTAAAACAGCTTGCCTACCTAGTACGGCACCTTCCGCACAGAAGGCTAAAAGTACTTTCCCTCGGCCCTTTCGTCCTTCAGGCAAAGCAAAAGGTCAGGCGTACCCGACGCAAGCTCGTGCTTCCAGACCTGTCGAACCCAGACCGAAGCGTGCCTAGGCTGCCCGTCAGCCAGCTTCTAAAACTGACTAGCCTGCCGCATGACGGGGCGGACCTCCCTCGGGGGGATCCCAGGGTTGGGGGCCAACTTCTAGGTTTTGCCCAGGAATGTTTGAAGACCACTTCAGATTCCTGGGTGAGGGAGGAAACCCTTCAAGAATCGTTTTTGCCTGACAAATGTGCCTCTGGATCCAGCAAAAGCAAACACGTTGCACTGGGTGGTACATTCCCTCCTGACATCAGGAGTGGTAGTACAGGTGCCTCTGGCTCAGAGGGGCAAGGGGTTCTATTCACCGCTGTTTCTAGTCCCGAAACCGAACGGGTCCTCGCGGCCCATTCTCAATCTGAAGTCCTTGATCAAGCATGTGCGGATCTCCAAGTTTCGTATGGAAACACTGCGCTCTGTTGTTCTGGCCATGGAGCCTGGGGACTATATGGTCTCCCTGGACATACAAGATGCCTACCTACATATTCCTATTGCAGTATCTCATCAGCAGTACCTGCGGTTTGCGGTGGGCAACCTACATTACCAATTTCGGCGTTACCCTTTGGTTTGACAACGGCTCCCCGTGTTTTTACCAAAGTAATGGCTACACTGCGCCGTCAAGAGGTTAAGATCCTACCGTACTTGGACGATTTGTTGATCCTGGCAAATTCCCCAGAACTTCTCCTGTGTCATCTCGATCTGACGGTCCAGTGCATGAAAGCCCACGGGTGGCTGATCAACTGGAAGAAATCCTCCCTGGTTCCTGCTCGGAGCCTGTCTCAGGAGAAAGTCCTGAAGCTTCAGGACAGGATTCGATGCTTCCTATCTCGTCCACAGGTGTCGATACATTCGGCAATGCAAGTGGTGGGTCTCATGGTGTTGGCTTTAGACATGGTGGAGTATGCTCAATTTCACTCTCGCCCTCTGCAGAAGTTAATTCTGACCAATTGGGACGGTCTTCCCCACCGAATCAGATCTCACATGATCTCCTTGTCTCCGGAGGTCCTGGTGGCTTCAGGACCAACAATTGAGCAGGGGCCGTCCCTTCTGGATCTCCAGCTGGGTCCTTCTGACAACGGATGCCAGTCTGAGAGGTTGGGGTGCAGTGTTGGAACAACACTCTCTTCAGGGTCGGTGGACCTAGGAGGAGTCTCTGCTCCTGATCAATATTCTGGAACTGCGGGCAGTGTTCAACGCGTTGACAATGGCCCAGTATCTAATAGAGAACAGACCTGTTCAAGTACAGTTTGACAACGCCACCACGGTGGTGTACATAAATCATCAAGGCGGCACTCGAAGCCGCATAGCAATGAGGGAAGTGTCACGGATTCTTCAGTGGCCGGAGCGCCATCTGCCGGCCATGAACGCTGTGTTCATTCCGGGCGTCCTGAACTGGGAAGCGGACGATCTCAGTCGTTAGGACGTACATGCAGGAGAATGGAGCCTCCATCCAGAGGTGTTTCAACTTCTCGTTGACACGTGGGTCCTTCCAGATGTGGATCTGATGGCGTCTCAACACAATCACATGGTTCCGGTCTTTGGAGCAAGGGCAAGGGATCCTCAAGCTGCGTTTGTGGACGCTCTGAAAATTCCATGGAACTTTCAGCTACCGTATGTGTTCCCTCTGGTGTCACTCCTGCCCAGAGTAATACGGAAGTTCAAGCAAGAAGGAGAAAACCTGCTTCTGGTCGCTCCAGCGTGGCCCAGACGGCACTGGTTCTCCTATCTACTGGGTCTCTCGTGGGATCGTCCCCTTCTACTTCCACAACGACCAGACCTCTTCGTTCAGGGCGCTTGTATTTAACAGGATTTGGCCCGTCTGCCTTTGACGGCATGGCCCTTGAGGCTTCCGTCCTGAGGGCCAAGGGTTTTTCTGAGGCGGAAGTTCAACCTATGTTGAAGGCCCGTAAACCAGCTTCTGTTTGGATCTACCATAGGGTCTGGATTGCTTACTTTACTTGGTGTGCGTCTCACAATCATGACGTTTAGTACGGCCAAACTATTGGCTCTTCTACAACATGGCCTAGACTTGGGCTTGCGTCTGGCCTCCCTCAAGGTTCACATATCTGCCTTGTCGGTTTGGTTTCAGAGAAATATTGGTACCCTGCCTGATGTACATACATTCACTCAGGGGTGCCACCTGTGGCCCCTTGAGATCTGTCGGTGGTTTTGGAGGCCTTACAAGAGTCTCCGTTTGAGCCTCTTACCTCTGCTGACTTTAAGTGGCTTTCCCTTAAGGTGTCTTTCTTGCTGGCTATTGCTTGAGCTAGAAGGGTCTCGGACTTAGGGTCCTCATCCTATAAGTCTCCCTATTTGATTTTTCACCATGACCGGGCAGTTCTTAGAACACGGCCAGGTTATTTACCAAAGGTGGTATCTTCCTTCCACATTAACCAGGAGATTGTGGTTCTGGCCTTTAATTCTGCTGAGTTGTCTACCAAAGAGCAGTCTTTGGATGTAGTATGGGCTCTCCGTATCTATGTGAAGAGAACTTCCTCCTGTAGGAAATCTGATTCTCTTTTTGTGTTTGGTTTTCACAAACGTGGCTAGCCTGCTTCCAAGCAGTCTCTGGCCAGATGAATTAGAATGGTGATTGCACATGCTTATGTACAGGCTGGTCGTCCGGTTCCTGCTACCGTCAAAGCCCATTCTACTCGGTAGGCCCACCGTGGTGCGACCCTTGAATAATTGTGCAAGGCGGCTACATGGTCCTCGGGAAACACGTTTATAAGGTTCTATGCCTTCGATACCGCCGCATCCCAGGATGCTTCTTTTGGACGCTGGGTTCTTGTGCCCGCAACAGTGCGTCCCCTCCCATAAGGAACTGCTTTAGGACCTCTCCGATGTTAATCCTTGTGGAGCCCAGTGTACCCTGCTACAGAAAATGAGATTTATGGTAAGAACTTACCGTTGTTAAATCTCTTTCTGCGAGGTACACTGGGCTCCACAAGGCGCCCACCCTGACACACTTAGCATCTTTGGGTTGGTATTGGCATAGCCGCTCACACCCTCTCCTGCGGTGAGTGTGTGGTGTAATTGGCTACTAGCGATTGTTGTCTCTGGTACATGCTACTACATTGGGCTGGTTATCGAAACTGAGCTCCCTGTGCATGGAGGCGGGGTTATAGAGGAGGCGGCGCTGAGCATCTTGGGAACAGTCAAAAGCTTTGAGCCTATTGGTGCCTCGGATCAAGATCCTGCTCTACACCCCGATGTTAATCCTTGTGGAGCCCAGTGTACCTCGCAGAAAGAGATTTAACAACGGTAAGTTATTACCATAAATCTCGTTTTTACTTTTATGATGATGTGAAGGAATGCTTCTGCTGTAAGATCCTCGTACCAGAGTATACCCAATAAGTTTAATGGTTCATTTCCTTTTTCAAGAATACATCATTGTATTCCAAAACGTACGTAAAATGTACTTTTACATCACACATGCATCTTCGTCAATGTGAGACAGGTGTTATTTAAACGGGATGTAGTTGGCATCCCGACGGACGTGATGCCGGCGGTCAGAAACCGGCACCGGAATCCCAACACCTGTCAGAGCTATTTCACACGAGCCGGTTTTCACCGGCTGGCAAAAAGCTGGATGGCTTTTTGCCTTGCAGTGTTTTCAGTGTACCATGAAAACACATTGGCCCTCATTCCGAGTTGTTCGCTCGCAAGCTGCTTTTAGCAGCTTTGCACGCGCTAAGCCGCCGCCTACTGGGAGTGAATCTTAGCTTAGTAAAATTGAGAACGAAAGATTTCCAATATTGCGAAAAGACTTCTCTGTGCAGTTTCTGAGTAGCTCGAGACTTACTCTGCCAGTGCGATCAGTTCAGTGCTTGTCGTTCCTGGTTTGACGTCATAAACACACCCAGCGTTCGGCCAGACACTCCTCCGTTTCTTCAGCCACTCCCGTGTTTTTCCCAGAAACGGCAGCGTTTTTTCACACACTCCCATGAAACGGCCAGTTTCCGCCCAGAAACACCCACTTCCTGTCAATCATACTCTGATCACCAGAACAAAGAAAAAACCTTGTAATGCCGTGAGTAAAATACCTAACTGCATAGCAAATTTACTTGGCGCAGTCGCACTGCGAACATTGCGCATGCGCAGTTAGCGGAAAATCGCTGCGATGCAAAGAAAATTACCGAGCGAACAACACGGAATGACCACCATTGCTTCTTTCACACAGCACGGCCCCGGCCCGGCTGCCGGGTTGCGTCCGGAAATATTCACTGAAAGGTCCGGCTTGTCTTTGTAGGCAGAGAACCGTGTGTTTGGAAGCTTTCACACCCAACAGTTTTTATTTTTAACCGCTGCTACTGTGCATGTGCACAGCATTACACATGGCTCAAATCTGTTGTGTGTGAAAGACCCTGCCAGATGGCAAAAAGCCGGACAAAGTTTGTCCGGCTTTTTGCATCCGGTTAAAAATAGAGATGTGCACCGGAAATTTTTCGGGTTTTGTGTTTTGGTTTTGGGTTCGGTTCCGTGGCCGTGTTTTGGGTTCGAACGCGTTTTGGCAAAACCTCACCGAATTTTTTTTGTCGGATTCGGGTGTGTTTTGGATTCGGGTGTTTTTTTCAAAAAACCCTAAACAGCTTAAATCATAGAATTTGGGGGTCATTTTGATCTCAAAGTATTATTAACCTCAATAACCATAATTTCCACTCATTTTCAGTCTATTCTGAACACCTCACACCTCACAATATTATTTTTAGTCCTAAAATTTGCACCGAGGTCGCTGGATGACTAAGCTCAGCGACCCAAGTGGCCGACACAAACACCTGGCCCATCTAGGAGTGGCACTGCAGTGTCACGCAGGATGGCCCTTCCAAAAAATACTCCCCAAACAGCACATGATGCAAAGAAAAAAAGAGGCGCAATGAGGTAGCTGTGTGAGTAAGCTAAGCGACCCTAGTGGCCGACACAAACACCTGGCCCATCTAGGAGTGGCACTGCAGTGTCAGGCCGGATGGCCCTTCCAAAAAATACTCCCCAAACAGCACATGACGCAAAGAAGAAAAAATAGAGGCGCAATGAGGTAGCTGTGTGACTAAGATAAGCGACCCTAGTGGCCGACACAAACACCTGGCCCATCTAGGAGTGGCACTGCAGTGTCACGCAGGATGGCCCTTCCAAAAAACACTCCCCAAACAGCACATGACGCAAAGAAAAATGAAAGAAAAAAGAGGTGCAAGATGGAATTGTCCTTGGGCCCTCCCACCCACCCTTATGTTGTATAAACAGGACATGCACACTTTAACCAACCCATCATTTCAGTGACAGGGTCTGCCACACGACTGTGACTGAAATGACGGGTTGGTTTGGACCCCCACCAAAAAAGAAGCAATTAATCTCTCCTTGCACAAACTGGCTCTACAGAGGCAAGATGTCCACCTCATCATCATCCTCCGATTCATCACCGTGTACATCCCCCTCCTCACAGATTATCAATTCGTACCCACTGGAATCCACCATCACAGCTCCCTGTGTACTTTGTGGAGGCAATTGCTGTTGGTGAATGTCTCCATGGAGGAATTGATTATAATTCATTTTAATGAACATCATCTTCTCCACATTTTCTGGATGTAACCTCGTACGCCGATTGCTGACAAGGTGAGCGGCGGCACTAAACACTCTTTCGGAGTACACACTTGTGGGAGGGCAACTTAGGTAAAATAAAGCCAGTTTGTGCAAGGGCCTCCAAATTGCCTCTTTTTCCTGCCAGTATACGTACGGACTGTCTGACGTGCCTACTTGGATGCGGTCACTCATATAATCCTCCACCATTCTTTCAATGGTGAGAGAATCATATGCAGTGACAGTAGACGACATGTCCGTAATCGTTGGCAGGTCCTTCAGTCCGGACCAGATGTCAGCATCAGCAGTCGCTCCAGACTGCCCTGCATCACCGCCAGCGGGTGGGCTCGGAATTCTGAGCCTTTTCCTCGCACCCCCAGTTGCGGGAGAATGTGAAGGAGGAGATGTTGACAGGTCGCGTTCCGCTTGACTTGACAATTTTCTCACCAGCAGTTCTTTGAACCCCTGCAGACTTGTGTCTGCCGGAAAGAGAGATCCAAGGTAGGTTTTAAATCTAGGATCGAGCACGGTGGCCAAAATGTAGTGCTCTGATTTCAACAGATTGACCACCCGTGAATCCTTGTTAAGCGAATTAAGGGCTCCATCCACAAGTCCCACATGCCTAGCGGAATCGCTCAGTGTTAGCTCCTCCTTCAATGTCTCCAGCTTCTTCTGCAAAAGCCTGATGAGGGGAATGACCTGACTCAGGCTGGCAGTGTCTGAACTGACTTCACGTGTGGCAAGTTCAAAAGGTTGCAGAACCTTGCACAACGTTGAAATCATTCTCCACTGCGCTTGAGACAGGTGCATTCCACCTCCTATATCGTGGTCAGTTGTATAGGCTTGAATGGCCTTTTGCTGCTCCTCCAACCTCTGAAGCATATAGAGGGTTGAATTCCACCTCGTTACCACTTCTTGCTATGTGGTGCCTGTACGCCGAAAGTGTCCCGCAAGTCTTCTGGCCACCGACAGCATCTCTTGCACGCCCCTGTAATTTTTTAAATAATTCTGCACCACCAAATTCAATGTATGTGCAAAACATGGGACGTGCTGGAATTTGCCCATATTTAATGCACACACAATATTGCTGGCGTTGTCCGATGCCACAAATCCACAGGAGAGTCCAATTGGGGTAAGCCATTCTGCGATGATCTTCCTCAGTTGCCGTAAGAGATTTTCAGCTGTGTGCGTATTCTGGAAACCGGTGATACAAAGCGTAGCCTGCCTAGGAAAGAGTTGGCGTTTGCGAGATGCTGCTACTGGTGCCGCCGCTGCTGTTCTTGCGGCGGGAGTCAATACATCTACCCAGTGGGCTGTCACAGTCATATAGTCCTGAGTCTGCCCTGCTCCACTTGTCCACATGTCCGTGGTTAAGTGGACATTGGGTACAACTGCATTTTTTAGGACACTGGTGAGTCTTTTTCTGAGGTCTGTGTACATTTTCGGTATCGCCTGCCTAGAGAAATGGAACCTAGATGGTATTTGGTACCGGGGACACAGTACCTCAATCAAGTCTATAGTTGGCTCTGCAGTAATGATGGATACCGGAACCACGTTTCTCACCGCCCAGGATGCCAAGGCCTCAGTTATCCGCTTTGCAGCAGGATGACTGCTGTGATATTTCATCTTCCTCGCAAAGGACTGTTGGACAGTCAATTGCTTGGTGGAAGTAGTAAAAGTCGTCTTACGACTTCCCCTCTGGGATGACCATCGACTCCCAGCAGCAACAACAGCATCGCCAGCAGCAGTAGGCGTTACACGCAAGGATGCATTGGAGGAATCCCAGGCAGGAGAGGACTCGTCAGAATTGCCAGTGACATGGCCTGCAGGACTATTGGCATTCCTGGGGAAGGAGGAAATTGACACTGAGGGAGTTGGTGGGGTGGTTTGCGTGAGCTTGGTTACTGGTCAGTGGACTGCTTCCGCTGTCGCCCAAAGTTTTTTAACTTGTCACTGACTTATGATGAATGCGCTGCAGGTGACGTATAAGGGAGGATGTTCCGAGGTGGTTAACGTCCTTACCCCTACTTATTACAGCTTGACAAAGGCAACACACGGCTTGACAAATGTTGTCCGCATTTCTGTTGAAATACTTCCACACCGAAGAGCTGATTTTTTTGGTATTTTCACCAGGCATGTCAATGGCCATATTCCTCCCACGGACAACAGGTGTCTCCCCGGGTGCCTGACTTAAACAAACCACCTCACCATCAGAATCCTCCTTGTCAATTTCCTCCCCAGTACCAGCAACACCCATTTCCTCCTCATCCTGGTGTACTTCAACACTGACATCTTCAATCTGACTATCAGGAACTGGACTGCGGGTGCTCCTTCCAGCACTTGCAGGGGGCGTGCAAATGGTGGAAGGCGCATGCTCTTCACGTCCAGTGTTGGGAAGGTCAGGCATCGCAACCGACACAATTGGACTCTCCTTGTGGATTTGTGATTTCGAAGAACGCACAGTTCTTTGCTGTGCTTTTGCCAGCTTAAGTCTTTTCATTTTTCTAGCGAGAGGCTGAGTGCTTCCATCCTCATGTGAAGCTGAACCACTAGCCATGAACATAGGCCAGGGCCTCAGCCGTTCCTTGCCACTCCGTGTGGTAAATGGCATATTGTCAAGTTTACGCTTCTCCTCCGACGATTTTATTTTAGATTTTTGAGTCCTTTTTTTTACTGATATTTTGTGTTTTGGATTTTACATGCTCTGTACTATGACATTGGGCATCGGCCTTGGCAGACGACGTTGATGGAATTTCATCGTCTCGGCCATGACTAGTGGCAGCAGCTTCAGCACGAGGTGGAAGTGGATCTTGATCTTTCCCTATTTTTGGAACCTCAACATTTTTGTTCTCCATATTTTAATAGGCACAACTAAAAGGCACCTCAGGTAAACAATGGAGATGGATGGATACTAGTATACTTATGGATGACGAGTGACTGACGACACAGAGGTAGCTACAGCCGTGGACTACCGTACTGCGTCTGCTAGTATAGAGATGATAATGATATAAAAAATATATATATATCACTACTGCAGGTATATATAATATAATGACGGACCTGCTGGACACTGTCAGCAGACTCCTAAACTACTAGTATGAAGAAGATAGAAAAAAAAAACCAACCACAGGTAGGTATACAATTATGGACGAGCACTGGCGACACAGAGGTAGCCACAGCCGTGGACTACCGTACTGCGTCTGCTAGTATAGAGATGATAATGATATAAAAAATATATATATATCACTACTGCAGGTATATATAATATAATGACGGACCTGCTGGACACTGTCAGCAGACTCCTAAACTACTAGTATGAAGAAGATAGAAAAAAAAAACCCACCACAGGTAGGTATACAATTATGGACGAGCACTGACGACACAGAGGTAGCTACAGCCGTGGACTACCGTACTGCGTCTGCTAGTATAGAGATGATAATGATATAAAAAATATATATATATCACTACTGCAGGTATATATAATATAATGACGGACCTGCTGGACACTGTCAGCAGACTCCTAAACTACTAGTATGAAGAAGATAGAAAAAAAAACCCCACCACAGGTAGGTATACAATTATGGACGAGCACTGACGACACAGAGGTAGCTACAGCCGTGGACTACCGTACTGCGTCTGCTAGTATAGAGATGATAATGATATAAAAA
This sequence comes from Pseudophryne corroboree, assembly GCF_028390025.1. Taxonomy (NCBI): domain Eukaryota; kingdom Metazoa; phylum Chordata; class Amphibia; order Anura; family Myobatrachidae; genus Pseudophryne; species Pseudophryne corroboree. Next base: position 764,739,088 of record NC_086446.1, read on the forward strand.
ATATATATATATCACTACTGCAGGTATATATAATATAATGACGGACCTGCTGGACACTGTCAGCAGACTCCTAAACTACTAGTATGAAGAAGATAGAAAAAAAAAACCCACCACAGGTAGGTATACAATTATGGACGAGCACTGACGACACAGAGGTAGCCACAGCCGTGGACTACCGTACTGCGTCTGCTAATATAGAGATGATAAAGATGATAGAGATGAACAAAAAATATATAACACTACTGCAGGTAAATATTTATATAATATAATGAATGACGGACCTGCTGGACACTGTCAGCAGAATGCGTTTATAGAATAAATTAAAAAAAACACCACAGGAGTGTTTAACTTTTTCAGGCAGACAATATACTGGTGGTCACTGGTCAGTCACACTGGCAGCAAAAGTGTGCACTGTACTCCTGCTATAACTGCACCCCAGTCTCCCCCACAATTCAGCTGTGTGAGCAGTGAGCACTCAGCACAGTCCGATATACATATAGATGATATTATCATGCAGCACACTGAGGCTGAGCACAGATATGGTATGTGACTGTGTATCGTTTTTTTTCAGGCAGAGAACGGATTATATTAAATAATAAATAAAACTGGTGGTGGTCAGTCACTAGTAACTATCAGCAAAACTCTGCACTCTGAGTACTCCTAATGCTCCCCAAAATTACTAAGTAATCAACTCAAGTGTCTCTATCTATTCTAACGGAGAGGACGCCAGCCACGTCCTCTCCCTATCAATCTCAATGCACGTGTGAAAATGGCGGCGACGCGCGGCTCCTTACATAGAATCCGAGTCTCGAGATAGAATACGAGCCTCGCGAGAATCTGACAGCGGGATGATGACGTTCGGGCGCGCTCGGGTTAGCCGAGCAAAGCGGGAAGGTTCGAACCTGCCTCGGACCCGTGTAAAAAGGCTGAAGTTCGGGGGGGTTCGGATTCCGAGGAACCGAACCCGCTCATCTCTAGTTAAAAACCGGGTAGTATGAAACAGCCCTTAGAATGCTAATGCTGGAATCCCGACAGCCTGAATTCCAAACGTAAGTATGCCGGGGAGGGTTAGCTTCAGGCTGCAGGGGAAGTATTGGGGTTAGACTGCTCGAGGGGAGGGTTAGGTTGTGGGGGGGGGGGGGGGGGGAGCTGTGGGAGGGGAGGGTTAAGGTTAGGCTGCGGGAAGGGAGAGTTAGGGTTAGCCTGCAATAGGGGAGGGTTAGGATGTGGGAGGGATGGGTTAGGGTTAGGCTGTGGTAGGGAGGGTTAGGCAGCGGGAGGTTAGGTTAGTATATTAGGCAGTACGGGTGTTTACTGCCTCACAGCACTAAGGTCATGGGTTCGATTCCCATCATGGCCCTAACTGTGTGGATGTAACCCTATTCTTACCCAAGCCCTCTTATTAATAAGGTTACTATAAGTATATGTTGCGTGCCTCCACCCAAGCTAATTATCTAGGCTTGCCTGGGTAAGCCTTTGTCTAGTTGTAAATAATAGAAATGACTCGATTTACCTTATATATGTGCATGAATTACAATGTGGTATTAAACCTGTTCTTCCTTTTGTGTTTTCAGGATGTCCGGACAGAATTCCAAATTGCAATGTATATGGTAAGTGTGTGTGTGTATATATGTGTATATGTGTATAAGCATAAGGAAGTACAATACATTTACAGTTCTACTATCTCTCTTAGGGGCCTATACAAATCATTTTGCATGGAATACAAAAAATACCGTTGTGTTAATAAGCGAGTGACCCGGGTGCTCTTAAACATAGTGTGCACAATCACCGTTGGGGCCCATAAAATAAAAGCATGTAAAACGGAATGCCTAACACTATTCTTTAGCAGTAATATTCAGTGCTTTAGTAAGTCAATGAAGAAAGTGCTTGGCTCAATCTGTTATTGTAACAGTTACTTTCTTCTATACTGCTACTTATGTTTCTTATTTAGCTGATGATAGGAAGTAGCTATTTTGGCTCATAGGTTATAACATCAGCAGTTGATCAACAGTTATTAGGGGATTTGTATCCTTCAGCATATAAACTCTTGTGAAGATGATATACAGTAGCTAGCCCTTGGTATGCTGTGCCTTTTGGATTCTTTTGATAAAGCTATAGCCTTTTATATTTCATTATAAATATAATTTCTCTAACGTCCTAAGTGGATGCTGGGGACTCCGTAAGGACCATGGGGAATAGCGGCTCCGCAGGAGACTGGGCACATCTAAAGAAAGCTTTAGGACTGACTGGTGTGCACTGGCTCCTCCCCCTATGACCCTTCTCCAAGCCTCAGTTAGATTTCTGTGCCCGACGAGAAGGGTGCACAGTAGGGGCTCTCCTGAGCTTCTTAGTGAAAGTTTTAGTTTAGGTTTGTTATTTTCAGTGAGACCTGCTGGCAACAGGCTCACTGCATCGAGGGACTAAGGGGAGAAGAAGCGAACTCACCTGCGTGCAGAGTGGATTGGGCTTCTTGGCTACTGGACATTAGCTCCAGAGGGACGATCACAGGCCCAGCCTGGATGGGTGCTGGAGCCGCGCCGCCGGCCCCCTTACAGAGCCAGAAGAGCGAAGAGGTCCGGAAAAATCGGCGGCAGAAGACGTTCCTGTCTTCAATAAGGTAGCGCACAGCACTGCAGCTGTGCGCCATTGCTCTCAGCACACTTCATACTCCGGTCACTGAGGGTGCAGGGCGCTGGGGGGGGGGCGCCCTGAGACGCAATAAAACATGATAAAAATACCTTACATGGCAAAAAATACATCACATATAGCTCCTGGGCTATATGGATGCATTTAACCCCTGCCAGAATATACAGAAAAACGGGAGATAAGGCCGCCGAAAAGGGGGCGGAGCCTATCTCCTCAGCACACTGGCGCCATTTTCCCTCACAGCTCAGTTGGAGGGAAGCTCCCTGGCTCTTCCCTGCAGTCACTACACTACAGAAAGGGTTAAAAAAAGAGAGGGGGGCACTAATTAGGCGCAGTATTAAAACATACAGCAGCTATAAGGGGAAAAACACTTATATAAGGTTATCCCTGTATATATATATAGCGCTCTGGTGTGTGCTGGCATACTCTCCCTCTGTCTCCCCAAAGGGCTAGTGGGGTCCTGTCCTCTATCAGAGTATTCCCTGTGTGTGTGCTGTGTGTCGGTACGTTTGTGTCGACATGTATGAGGAGAAAAATTATGTGGAGACGGAGCAGAGTGTCTGTAACAGTGATGTCACCCCCTAGGGGGTCGACACCTGAGTGGATGTACTGTTGAAAATTACGTGACAGTGTCAGCTCTGTATAAAAAAACAGTGGTTGACATGAGACAGCCGGCTACTCAGCTTGTGCCTGTCCAGACGTCTCATACTGACTCCTGTGTCGACGGTGAAGAGACAACCGTGATTTCCAGTAGGGCCACACGTTACATGATTGAGACAATGGAAAATGTTTTATACATTTCTGATAATACGAGTACCACCAAAAAGGGGTATTATGTTCGGTAAGGGAAAAACTACCTGTAGTTTTCCTGAATCTGAGAAATAAAATGAGGTGTGTGATGATGCGTGGGTTTCCCCCCGATAACAATTGATCATTTCTTAAAAAGTATTGGCTGTATACCCTTTCCCGCCAGAGGTTAGGGTGCGTTGGGAAACACCCCCTAGGGGGGGATAAGGCGCTCACACGCTTGTAAGAACAAGGGCTCTACCCTCTCATGAGATGGCCGCCCTTAAGGATCCTGCTGATAGAAAGCAGGAGGGTATCCAAAAATGTATTTACACACATACTGGTGTTATACTGCGACCAGCAATCGCCTCAGCCTGGAGGTGCAGTGCTGGGTTGGCATGGTCGGATTCCCTGACTGGAAATATTGATATCCTAGATAAGGATAGTATATTATTGCCTATAGAGCATTTAAAAGATGCATTTCTATATATGCATGATGCACAGCGGAATATTTGCCGACTGGCATCAAGTATAAGTGCGTTGTCCAATTCTACCAGTAAAATGGTCAGGTGATGCGGATTCCAAACGGCATTTGGAAGTATTGCCTTTGAAAGGGGACATTTGGGGTCGGTCTTTTAGACCTGGTGGCCACGGCAACAGCTGGGAAATCCACGTTTGTACCCCAGGTCGCCTCTCAAAATAAGACGCCGTATTATCAGGCGCAGTCCTTTGTTGGCAAGCGGACAAAAGGTTCCTCTTTTCTGCTCGTGACAGAGGGAGAGGAAAAAGGCTGCAGAGATCAGCCAGTTCCCAGGAACAGAAACCCTTTCCCGCCTCTGCCAAGCCCTCAGTATGACGCTAGGGCTTTACAAGCTCAGGCACGGTGGGGGCCCGTTCTCAATGAATTTCAGTGCGCAGTGGGCTCACTCGCAAGTAGACCCCTGGATCCTTCAGGTAATATCTCAGGGGTACATATTGGAATTCGAGACGTCTCCCCCTCGCCGTTTCCAAAAGTCGGCTTTACCGACGTCTCCCTCTGACAGGGAGGCAGTTTGGGAAGCCATTCACAAGCTGTATTCCCAGCAGGTGATAATCAAGGTACCCCTCCTGCAACAGGGAACGGGGAATTATTCCACACTATTGTGGTACCGAAGCCAGACAGCTCGGTGAGACCGATTCTAAATCTAAAATCTAAAATCTTTGAACACTTACATACAGAGGTTCAAATTCAAGATTGAGTCACTCAGAGCAGTGATTGCGAACCTGGAAGAAGGGGACTACATGATGTCTCGGGACATCAAGGATGCTTACCTTCATGTCAAAATTTACCCTTCTCACCAAGGGTACCTCAGGTTATGGTACAGAACTGTAACTATAAGTTCAGACGCTTCCGTAGGGATGGTCCACGGCACCCCGGGTCTTTACCAAGGTAATGGCCGAAATGATATCCCTTCGAAGGAAGGGAATTTTAGTTATCCCTTACTTGGACGATTCCCTGATAAGGGTAAGATCCAGGGAACAGTTGGAGGTCGGTGTAGCACTATCTCAGCTAGTGTTGCGGCAGCACGATTGGATTCTCAATATTCCAAAATCGCAGCTGGTTCCGACGACTTGTCTTCTGTTTCCTAGGGATGATCCTGGACACAGTCCAGAAAAATGGTGTTTCTCCCGGAAGAGAAAGCCAGGAAGTTATCCGAGCTAGTCAGGAACCTCCTAAAACCGAGCCAAGTCTCAGTGTATCAATGCACAAGGGTTCTGGGTAAAAATGGTGGCTTCCTACGAAGCAATCCCATTCGTTAGATTCCACGCAAGAACTTTCCAGTGGAACCTACTGGACAAATTGTCCGGGTCACATTTTCAGATGCATCAGCGGATAACCCTGTCACCAAGGACAAGGGTATCCATTCTGTGGTGGTTGCAGAGTGCTCATCTTCTAGAGGGCCGCAGATTCGGCATTCAGGACTGGGTCCTGGTGACCACGGATGCCAGCCTGCGAGGCTGGGGAGCAGTCACACAGGGAAGGAATATCCAGGGCTTAGAGTCAAGCCTGGATACATCACTTCACATAAATATCCTGAAGCTAAGGGCCATTTACAATGCTCTAAGCTTAGCAAGACCTCTGCTTCAAGGTCAGCCGGTGTTGATCCAGTCGGACAACATCATGGCAGTCACCCACGTAAACAGACAGGGTGGCACAGGAAGCAGGAGGGCAATGGCAGAAGCTGCAAGGATTCTTCGCTGGGCGGAAAATCATGTGATAGCACTGTCAACAGTATTCATTCCGGGAGTGGACAACTGGGAAGCAGACTTCCTCAGCACGACCTCCACCCGGGAGAGTGGGGACTTCACCCAGAAGTCGTCCACATGATTAAAAAACTCGACAGGTATTGCGCCAGGTCAAGAGACCCTCAGGCAATAGTTGTAGACGCTCTGGTAACACCGTGGGTGTACCAGTCAGTGTATGTGTTCCCTCCTCTGCCTCTCATACCCAAGGTACTGAGATTGATAAGATGGAGAGGAGAAAGCACTATATTCGTGGCTCCGGATTGGCCAAGAAGGACTTGGTAACCGGAACTTCAAGAGATGCTCACGGAGGATCCGTGGCCTCTACCTCTAAGAAGGGACCTGCTCCAGCAAGGACCCTGTCTGTTCCAAGACTTACCGCGGCTGCGTTTGACGGCATGGCGGTTGAACACCGGATCCTGAAGGAAAAAAGGCATTCCGGATGAAGTCATCCCTATCCTGATCAAAAGCCAGGAAGGATGTAACCGTAAAAACATTATCACCGCAATTGGCGAAAATATGTTGCGTAGTGCGAGGCCAGTAAGGCCCGACGGAGGAAATTCAACTGGGTCGATTCCTACATTTCCTGCAAACAGGAGTGTCTATGGGCCTGAAATTGGGGTCCATTAAGGTTCAGATTTCGGCCCTGTCAATTTTCTTCCAAAAAAGAACTAGCTTCAGTCCCTGAAGTTTAGACGTTTGTAAAAGGGGTACTGCATATACAGCCTCCTTTTGTGCCTCCAGTGGCAATTTGGGATCTCAATGTAGTTTGGGTTCCAAAAGTCACATTGGTTTGAACCACTTAAATCTGTGGAGTTAAAATATCTCACATGGAAAGTGGTCATGCTGTTGGCCCTGGCCTGGGCCAGGCGCGTGTCAGAATTGGCGGCTTTATCCTATAAAAGCCCTTATCTGATTTTCCATTCGGACAGGGCGGAATGAGGACTCGTCCTCAGTTTCTCCCTAAGGTGGTTCCAGCGTTTTCACCTGAACCAACCTATTGTGGTGCCTGCGGCTACTAGGGACTTGGAGGAATCCAAGTTGCTGGATGTTGTCAGGGCCCTGAAAATATGTTTCCAGGACGGCTGGAGTCAGGAAATCTGACTCGCTGTTTATCCTGTATGCACCCAACAAGCTGGGTGCTCCTGCTTCTAAGCAGACTATTGCTCGTTGGATTTGTAGTACAATTCAGCTTGCACATTCTGTGGCAGGCCTGCCACAGCTAAAATCTGTAAAAGCCCGTTCCACAAGGAAAGTGGGCTCATCTTGGGCGGCTGCCCGAGGGGTCTCGGCTTTACAACTTTGCCGAGCAGCTACTTGGTCAGGGGCAAACACGTTTGCTAAATTCTACAAATTTGATACCCTGGCTGAGGAGGACCTGGAGTTCTCTCATTCGGTGCTGCAGAGTCATCCGCACTCTCCCGCCCGTTTGGGAGCTTTGGTATAATCCCCATGGTCCTTACGGAGTTCCCAGCATCCACTAGGACGTCAGAGAAAATAAGAATTTACTTACCGATAATTCTATTTCTCGTAGTCCGTAGTGGATGCTGGGCGCCCATCCCAAGTGCGGATTGTCTGCAATACTTGTACATAGTTATTGTTATAAAAATCTGGTTATTATTGTTGGGAGCCATCTTTTCAGAGGCTCCTCTTATCATACTGTTAACTGGGTTCAGATCACAGGTTGTACGGTGTGATTGGTGTGGCTGGTATGAGTCTTACCCGGGATTCAAAATCCTTCCTTATTGTGTACGCTCGTCCGGGCACAGTATCCTAACTGAGGCTTGGAGGAGGGTCATAGGGGGAGGAGCCAGTGCACACCAGTCAGTCCTAAAGCTTTCTTTAGATGTGCCCAGTCTCCTGCGGAGCCGCTATTCCCCATGGTCCTTACGGAGTCCCCAGCATCCACTACGGACTATGAGAAATAGAATTATTAGTAAGTAAATTCTTATTTTCTCTGCTCCTGTTAGGCTTAAGTCAAAGCTGCCCCTTAGAGTTTGTCTGAGATAAAATAAGTATATTTACAAGAAATTATATCACCTTTCTCAGTCTTGGTTTACCTGACTCTTATAGCTTTACGACCGAATAGCCTAATGCACCTCAATTGTCTGTTTTCCAGTTTCTCTCTACAGATTCACAGACATACAGTATAACACTGCTGAATTAATGAGCAATAATTTGACTGGTGAAACAGGGATGATAGACTATCTCTTTGCCGTTAATAAACTCTAGTTTTCATTCACTGTCCCTGCCTTATAGGCCCTCTTAATGTCCTTGTCCTGGGTCCTGTTGACTCTTGAATATAAGTATCCCCTTAAATACACATCAGGTTTAGGGTATTGACCTCGTTTAACACTAGAGTAAGATATCTCTGGTTCTCCTTCTCCTTTACAAATACTAAAGTAATGCAGGGAGCTCTTAACTGTGGATGTGGAGTATTAAATATTAAAGAGTCCAAGTTCCACTTTACCCCAATAATTATATACACATAGTACTTCCCTACTACTCTTTGGCTCTATAATAATGTCTTACATGACGCTGTAATTATGAGTCACTATGCGTTATGGCTGCAACGACCGGATACACTCTTTATGCCTTATAGCCACTGTTACTGCATCCTCATTAGCAGCTATCTACTGCTGATTTCCTTAGTCCCAGTCTGTGCTTGGCTAAATGTTCAATAGCCTCCTATTACTTGTGGTGCTTAGTGTAGTTTAGGTGACTGGTTATACACTTACTCCGTTCTGTAGCAGCGCTGGTGTGAGGTGCTTTCCCCCGACTCTCTCTCTTGCCAGTGACAGATGCCACTCCCTCCTCAGCTTACTGGCGCCTTGCCTAGTACACTGCCTCTGATTGGAAGCCCAAGGGGAGTGCCACTGGTATCTTGGTTGTCACGGCACTGCACTTCCCCTGCTGCTTCCGCTGCTGCAGGCACTTGGGTCTCTGCTGTCATCCACCCCAGGTGCAGCCGCACTTCAGCGAAGCTGTCCCTCTCCAACCTCCGCCGGCACCTGGGGCACAGAGAACAGGTACACCACCTCAGCGGCCACTTCCGTCTCTGTTCACCCGCTCCTGGTTCCTCTGTTCCAGTCAGCTAGCTCTGTCTGGCAACGCTCCCCCTAGTCTCAACCGCTGCGGTGTAGTTTACAGCAAGTTTGCAGCGCTTGGCAGCAGTGATCATCGGGGTGCGTGTGCCAACAGAGGGATCTGCAGACTGCCTGGTTGCCGACGGGGAGCTCTATTTATACCCCTCCAGACCTCCGGCTCCTGCAGCTACCTTCCCACTTATGCCTCGCGATATCCCCCCTGCCAGCCACCTCTGTAACGCTCGTGGAGTACTCGAGTCACTTCTACAGCTTTCTGACGGCTCTGTCAGTGTAAACTATACTTCTCACTGACAGCCGCTGCTGCGCCCACATAGCCCCCCTGTCTCCCTATACTGTTCTGCTATAGACCACAATGTAAATTAGCACATGCATTTCCTTCTCATTAAACTGTATATTTTAATAAATGATACATTTCTGTGGCTGGGTCCACAGGATAACATTGGGATATTGTCGAGCGACAGCGAAAATGGCACCAACACGGTCACAAGCTTTCTGGCCTCCCAGGATGCATTGGGGCCTCCACTATATAATCCCGCCCACTGACTCAGTCAGATCAGTTTTTGCTTGGTGCAGCAGGAAGCCGCATGGTCACAGGGCTGCTGTATGAGCAGCCTCAAGCTTTTATTATTTTATTTTTATAGACTTACTATATTGTTTTTTTTTTAGCGACTTCTCTTAACAGCGTCTTAAACGCATACAAGAAAGAGTCGTTTCAACAACTCCCCACCGGGTCGCAACAACGCTTACCTTCGGGTATCAGTGCTGTCTCGACGGGCGTCTGTGTCGGATGTTCTAGCAGGTCCAGCAGACGTTACCAGGCTGTGGCCGGAGCATGGGGAGACGGTGAGTCTATGGACTTCCTCTTACTAGAGGGGTCAGGACACAGCTACACTGATTTGGTGGAGACTACAAACAGTGTGTTGATGCGCCGAACATCTAGAGTGCGACAGCGCTACGCTCCTGGGATCATAGGCGCCAGGACTAGGTAGAGGCCGCGATCCTGGGAGTTTAAGTCAACAGGGAAATCCTCCGAGTTCATGGCCAGTTCCCGCGTGTCTCTTGTTTCATGAACTGAATGACCTCACTTCCGGCTCAGACGCTACCACGAGGGTACTCGGTCGCAGCTTAGACGCTGCAGTTGTGTACACTGGAGATAAACCCGCTAGACCGAGTCGCAGGCCTTAGCGTCTGCATACATGTGGAACTCGCTCAGCGTCTGTGTCTGTTATCAGTTATCAAGAGCGGCAGTGTACACCAGTAGCGTCTGAATCCACTCAGCGTATTACGAGCGTATGTGCTTGGATATGGAAGTGTGATGAGTCTCCCTGTATCCCGCTCTCCGGAGGCAGGGTATACAGTACTAAAAATTCCTTCTACTTGTTAGTATGAATTGTTAATTTTTAGTACCTATTGCATATGAGACCTGTATATTACTGTGTTTTCTGCATGTTATGTTGAAAAAAGAACCAGTTAAAACAGAAGTACAATTTCTCTGACGTCCTAAGTGGATGCTGGGACTCCGTCAGGACCATGGGGAATAGCGGCTCCGCAGGAGACAGGGCACAAAAGTAAAGCTTTAGGATCAGGTGGTGTGTACTGGCTCCTCCCCCTATGACCCTCCTCCAAGCCTCAGTTAGGTTTTTGTGCCCGTCCGAGCAGGGTGCAATCTAGGTGGCTCTCTTAAAGAGCTGCTTAGAGAAAGTTTAGTTAGGTTTTTTATTTTCAGTGAGTCCTGCTGGCAACAGGCTCACTGCTACGAGGGACTTAGGGGAGAAGAAGTGAACTCACCTGCGTGCAGGATGGATTGGCTTCTTAGGCTACTGGCACCATTAGCTCCAGAGGGATCGAACACAGGCCCAGCCATGGAGTACGGTCCCGGAGCCGCGCCGCCGACTCCCTTGCAGATGCCGAAGAGTGAAGAGGTCCAGAAACCGGCGGCAGAAGACTTTTCAGTCTTCATGAGGTAGCGCACAGCACTGCAGCTGTGCGCCATTGTTGTCAGCACACTTCACACCAGCGGTCACTGAGGGTGCAGGGCGCTGGGGGGGGCGCCCCGGGCAGCAATGAAAATACCTATAACTGGCTAAAAATACATCACATATAGCTCTTGGGGCTATATGGATGTATTTAACCCCTGCCAGGTCTCACAAACTCCGGGAGAAGAGCCCGTCGAAATAGGGGGCGGGGCCTATTCTCCTCAGCACACAGCGCCATTTTCCTGCTCAGCTCCGCTGTGAGGAAGGCTCCCAGGACTCTCCCCTGCACTGCACTACAGAAACAGGGTAAAAACAGAGAGGGGGGGCACTTTTTTGGTGATATTAATATATTTAAGCTGCTATAAGGGATACAAAACTTCTGTAGGGTTGTTCCCATATATGTTTATAGCGCTTGGGTGTGTGCTGGCAAACTCTCCCTCTGTCTCCCCAAAGGGCTAGTGGGGTCCTGTCTTCGATAGAGCATTCCCTGTGTGTCTGCTGTGTGTCGGTACGTGTGTGTCGACATGTATGAGGACGAGGTTGGTGTGGAGGCAGAGCAATTGCCGGTAATGGTGATGTCACCCCCCAGGGAGTCGACACCGGAATGGATGGCTTTGTTTATGGAATTACGTGATAATGTCAGCACGTTACAAAAATCAGTTGACGACATGAGACGGCCGGCAAACCAGTTAGTAACTGTACAGGCGTCTCAGACACCGTCAGGGGCTGTAAAACGCCCTTTACCTCAGTCGGTCGACACAGACCCAGACACGGACACTGAATCTAGTGTCGACGGTGAAGAAACAAACGTATTTTCCAGTAGGGCCACACGTTATATGATCACGGCAATGAAGGAGGCTTTGCATATCTTGCATATCTCTGATACTGCAAGTACCACAAAAAGGGGTATTATGTAGGGTGTGAAAATACTACCTGTAGTTTTTCCTGAATCAGAGGAATTGAATGATGTATGTGATGAAGCGTGGGTTAACCCAGATAGAAAATTGCTAATTTCAAAAAAGTTATTGGCATTATACCCTTTCCCGCCAGAGGTTAGGGCGCGCTGGGAAACACCCCCTAGGGTGGATAAGGCGCTCACACGCTTATCAAAACAAGTGGCGTTACCGTCTCCTGAAACGGCCGCCCTCAAGGATCCAGCTGATAGGAGGCTGGAAACTACCCTAAAAAGTATACACACGCATACTGGTGTTATACTGCGACCAGCCATCGCCTCAGCCTGGATGTGCAGTGCTGGGGTGGTCTGGTCGGATTCCCTGACTGAAAATATTGATACCCTGGATAGGGACAGTATTTTATTGACTATAGAGCAATTAAAGGGTGCTTTTCTTTATATGTGAGATGCTCAGAGGGATATTTGCACTCTGGCATCGAGAGTAAGTGCGATGTCCATATCTGCCAGAAGAAGTTTATGGACGCGACAGTGGTCAGGTGATGCGGATTCCAAACGGCATATGGAAGTATTGCCGTATAAAGGGGAGGAATTATTTGGGGTCGGTCTATCGGATTTGGTGGCCACGGCAACAGCCGGGAAATCCACCTTTTTACCTCAGGTCTCCTCCCAGCAGAAAAAGACACCGTCTTTTCAGCCGCAGTCCTTTCGGTCCTATAAGAACAAGCGGGCAAAAGGACAGTCATATCTGCCCCGAGGCAAAGGAAAGGGTAAGAGAGTGCAGCAAGCAGCTCCTTCCCAGTAACAGATGCCCTCCCCGGGTTCTGCAAAGCCCTCAGCATGACGCTGGGGCTTTACAAGCGGACTCAGGAGCGGTGGGGGGTCGACTCAAGAATTTCAGCGCGCAGTGGGCTTGTTCACAGGTGGACCCTTGGATCCTGCAGGTAGTATCTCAGGGTTACAGGTTGGAATTCGAGAAGTCTCCCCCTCGCCGGTTCCTAAAGTCTGCTTTGCCAACGTCTCCCTCAGACAGGGCGACGGTATTGGAAGCCATTCACAAGCTGTATTCTCAGCAGGTGATTGTCAAGGTACCCCTCCTGCAACAGGGAAAGGGGTATTACTCCACACTATTTGTGGTACCGAAGCCGGACGGCTCGGTAAGACCTATTCTAAATCTGAAATCTTTGAACCTGTACATACAAAAATTCAAGTTCAAGATGGAGTCACTCAGAGCAGTGATTGCGAATCTGGAAGAAGGGGACTTTATGGTGTCCCTGGACATAAAGGATGCTTACCTACATGTCCCAATTTGCCCTTCACATCAAGGGTACCTCAGGTTCGTGGTGCAAAACTGTCATTATCAGTTTCAGACGCTGCCGTTTGGATTGTCCACGGCACCTCGGGTCTTTACCAAGGTAATGGCCGAAATGATGATTCTTCTGCGAAGAAGAGGCGTATTAATTATCCCTTACTTGGACGATCTCCTGATAAGGGCAAGGTCCAGAGAACAGCTGGAGGACGGAGTAGCACTAACCCAAGTAGTGCTGCAACAGCACGGGTGGATTCTGAATTTTCCAAAATCTCAATTGACCCCGACGACACGTCTGCTGTTCCTGGGAATGATTCTGGACACGGTTCAGAAAAAGGTGTTTCTTCCGGAGGAGAAAGCCAGGGAGTTATCCGAACTTGTCAGGAACCTCCTAAAACCAGGAAAAGTGTCTGTGCATCAATGCACAAGAGTCCTGGGAAAGATGGTGGCTTCTTACGAAGCGATTCCATTCGGCAGATTCCACGCACAAACTTTTCAGTGGGATCTGCTGGACAAATGGTCCGGATCGCATCTGCAGATGCATCAGCGGATAACCCTGTCGCCACGGACAAGGGTGTCTCTTCTGTGGTGATTGCAGAGTGCTCATCTGTTAGAAGGGCGCAGATTCGGCATACAGGATTGGGTCTTGGTGACAACGGATGCCAGTCTGAGAGGCTGGGGAGCAGTCACACAGGGAAGAAACTTCCAGGGTGTGTGGTCAACCCTGGAGATGTCTCTTCACATAAATATACAGGAGCTAAGAGCGATTTACAATACTCTAAGCCTGGCAAAACCCCTGCTTCAGGGTCAGCCGGTGTTGATCCAGTCGGACAACATCACGGCAGTCGCCCACGTAAACAGACAGGACGGCACAAGAAGCAGGAGGGCAATGGCAGAAGCTGCAAGGATTCTTCGCTGGGCGGAAGATCATGTAATAGCACTGTCAGCAGTGTTCATTCCGGGAGTGGACAACTGGGAAGCAGATTTCCTCAGCAGACACGATCTACACCCGGGAGAGTGGGGACTTCATCCAGAAGTCTTCCACACGATTGTGAACCGTTGGGAAAAACCAAAGGTGGATATGATGACGTCCCGCCTCAACAAAAAACTGGACAGGTATTGCGCCAGGTCAAGAGACCCTCAGGCAATAGCTGTGGACGCTCTGGTGACACCGTGGGTGTACCAGTCAGTGTATGTGTTTCCGCCTCTGCCTCTCATACCAAAGGTACTGAGAATTATACGGCAAAGGGGAGTAAGAACAATACTAGTGGCTCCGGATTGGCCAAGAAGGACTTGGTACCCGGAGCTTCAAGAGATGCTCACGGAAGATCCGTGGCCTCTACCTCTAAGAAGGGATCTGCTTCAGCAGGGACCCTGTCTATTCCAAGACTTACCGCGGTTGCGTTTGACGGCATGGCGGTTGAACGCTGGATCCTAAGGGAAAAAGGCATTCCAGAGGAAGTCATTCCTACTCTAATTAAGGCCAGGAAGGAAGTGACCGCACAACATTATCACCGCATTTGGAGAAAATATGTTGCGTGGTGTGAGGCCAGAAAGGCCCCGACGGAGGAATTTCAACTGGGTCGATTCCTGAATTTCCTGCAAACAGGATTGTCTATGGGCCTCAAATTGGGGTCCATTAAGGTTCAAATTTCGGCCCTGTCGATTTTCTTTCAGAAAGAATTGGCTTCAGTTCCTGAAGTCCAGACGTTTGTCAAAGGAGTACTACATATAGAGCCCCCGGTGGTACCTCCAGTGGCACCGTGGGATCTCAATGTAGTTTTGGATTTTCTCAAATCCCATTGGTTTGAGCCGCTCAAATCGGTGGATTTGAAATATCTTACATGGAAAGTAACCATGTTACTGGCTCTGGCTTCAGCCAGGAGAGTATCAGAATTGGCGGCTTTGTCGTACAAAAGCCCATATCTGATTTTCCATTCGGACAGGGCAGAACTGCGGACGCGTCCTCAATTTCTCCCTAAGGTGGTTTCAGCATTTCATTTGAACCAGCCTATTGTGGTGCCTGCGGCTACTAGCGATTTGGAGGACTCCAAGTTGTTAGACGTTGTCAGAGCCCTAAAAATATATATTTCAAGGACGGCTGGAGTCAGAAAATCTGACTCGCTGTTTATACTGTATGCACCCAACAAGCTGGGTGCTCCTGCTTCTAAGCAGACGATTGCTCGTTGGATTTGTAGCACTATTCAACTTGCACATTCTGTGGCAGGCCTGCCACAGCCTAAATCTGTAAATGCCCACTCCACCAGGAAGGTGGGCTCATCTTGGGCGGCTGCCCGAGGGGTCTCGGCGTTACAACTTTGCCGAGCAGCTACGTGGTCAGGGGAGAACACGTTTGTAAAATTCTACAAATTTGATACCCTGGCTAAGGAGGACCTGGAGTTCTCTCATTCGGTGCTGCAGAGTCATCCGCACTCTCCCGCCCGTTTGGGAGCTTTGGTATAATCCCCATGGTCCTGACGGAGTCCCAGCATCCACTTAGGACGTCAGAGAAAATAAGAATTTACTCACCGGTAATTCTATTTCTCGTAGTCCGTAGTGGATGCTGGGCGCCCATCCCAAGTGCGGATTGTCTGCAATACTTGTACATAGTTATTGTTACAAAAATCGGGTTGTTATTGTTGGAAGCCGTCTTTCAGAGGCTCCATCTGTTATCATACTGTTAACTGGGTTCAGATCACAGGTTATATGGTGTGATTGGTGTGGCTGGTATGAGTCTTACCCGGGATTCAAAATCCTTCCTTATTGTGTACGCTCGTCCGGGCACAGTATCCTAACTGAGGCTTGGAGGAGGGTCATAGGGGGAGGAGCCAGTACACACCACCTGATCCTAAAGCTTTACTTTTGTGCCCTGTCTCCTGCGGAGCCGCTATTCCCCATGGTCCTGACTGAGTCCCAGCATCCACTACGGACTACGAGAAATAGAATTACCGGTGAGTAAATTCTTATTTTTCCTACTTATGTATAAGTTGTTATGGGGGTTGTATTCTCATAGGGCAATGTCTAATGCTTTAACATGTGACTGACTGCTAGTATGTGTGCTGACTTTTCTGTGTAATGTCAGTCCTGTTCTGACCCTCAAATCAGGTGCACTGTGGTCAGATTGATCTCACCTCTATATACTGACATATTGGGTGATTTTCAGTCATTGTGTAGTCAATAACAGGTTATTACCATGTCTGTGAGCGGCAAAAAGTGATGAGGAGAATTTGTCAAGCACTCCTACATCCCTAACATGCTTATCTTGTAAGACAGGGTTAATTGGTATGGACCAATTGGTCACTTATGAGGGTTTGTGTGCAAACTGTTTCGCTTCTCAGCAAAGTAAAATACAGGAGTTGGTTAAGCCACCAACAGAGCCACCATGGAATATATTCGCAAAGACTCTATCTTCAATAGCGGACAGGTTAACTCCGGTAGCACCACCTCAAGGGTTAGGTTACACTATGAACCCATACATGCAGCTCCCTTCTTATGGCTTGGTTCCAGTAGCGTCTACAAGCAACCAGGGGACAGGTAAGACTAAGACAGATACGTCTGTGTGGCAGACTACACAAGAGGATACACTGGATGATGATGCGGAAACAATAGATTCAACTCCGTATGATGATCAGTCGCAGAGCTTTAGTTCAGATGATGTAGCTGAACTGATTAATGCTGTGAAGGCTGTTCTCTCGTTGGAAGAGCCAGCCAAGACAGTGTTAAAAACTAAAGCACCTGTATTTAAACGAACAAAGTCAGTGAAAGCTGAATTCCCAGCGTCAGATAAGCTGACGGAAATGATGGATGAGTCATGGGCGGCGCCCAGTAAAAAGTTTAAGATTCCTAAAAGATGGGATTCTTATTATCCATTTCCAGCTGTGGATTGTTCGAAAAGAGAAGTTCCTCCAAAAGTAAATGCACATGTTCTGCGACTCGTGCATAAATCTGCTTTACCACTGTCATCTACCTCACTAAATGATGTCACAGACAGAAGGGTAGATAGCCTTTTGAAAAATATTTTTTCTCTAGTAGGAGCAGTGGTAAGACCTGCTATGGCTTCGGCCTAGGTAGCAAAGGCAATGGGCGAATGGATAGAGGAACTAGAGAAGGACATCCCTTCTCCTACTATGGAGCAAGAGGATCGTTTTTGCCGTTTAAGAAAATCTGCCCAGTATTTGGAAGAAGCAGCAATTGATGTAGGAACAGTTGCTTCTAAAGCTTCAGCCTTGACAGTAGTCGCTCGCCGAGCAATTTGGCTACGTACCTGGAAGGCAGATGCGGAATCCAAGAAAGAATTGGAAGCATTGCCTTTTGTAGGTAATATATTATTTGGAAAACAGTTATCGGATATCCTAGAATCAGAGCCTGAATCGAAAAAGGTCAGATTTCCGGCTACCCATAACCCTAAGTCCAAGGGTTTAAAATGTCGCTCTTTTCGTTGGCAAAGCGAAAGCAAAAGAGGAGCCTAAACAACCCCAGTTTAAATCCAGGGGTAGGAAGCAGTGGGCTAGCAAGAAGCCAGCTTCCAAACTGAACAGAAACCTTCAGCCTGAAGAGACGGGCCTCCGCCTGGAGGATTCCAGGGTTGGGGGCCGACTCCTTCATTTTGCACACATATGGCAACAGTCAACAACAGATGCTTGGGTGCAGAAGGTAGTATCTCAGGGTTATGGGTTCCCATTCAGGAGGCAGCCTCCTCAAAGATTTTTTTGCACCAGCCCGTCTCGGATAGAGTCGAAGGCCAATGCCCTGCAAGAAGCAGTCCAAAAATTACTGCAGTCAGGTGTGATTGTCCCAGTACCTCCCATCACAAAGGGGACAGGGGTTTTACGCCAATCTATTTCTAATCCAGAAACCAAATGGGTCATACCGACCAATCCTCAATCTGAAAATGTTGAACAAATACATATGGATCCCGAAGTTCCACATGGAGACGCTACGCTCCATAATGTTGGCTATGTAACCGGGAGATTACATGGTATCTCTGGATGTACGGGATGCTTACCTACATGTGCCTATAGCACTGTCACATCAGTGTTACCTCAGGTTTGCCATCCTCCAAGAACATTTCCAGTTCCAAGCTCTGCCTTTCGGGCTAGCTATAGCACCCAGGGTGTTTACCAAGTTCATGGTAGTTATGGCAGCTTGTCTGCGCAAACAGGGGATAAGAATATTCCCATACCTCAACGAACTGTTAATCTTAGCACAGTCGCAAGATTTACTGTTGAGCCATCTTCAACAGATGATAGTTTGTTTACAGAGACACGGGTGGCTCATAAATTGGGAAAAGTCGTCCCTGAATCCGTCACAGCGGATGGTTCATTTGGGGGCCATATTGGATTCAGACCTACAGAAAGTTCTCTTACCAGAGAAAAAGATAGTCAAGGTGCAGGTCATGGCTCAGGAAGCGTTGCAAGCCCAGACAATATCAGTCCATGCAGCAATGCGACTGTTGGGTCTGATGGTATCAACCTTCGACATGGTGGAATATGCGCAAATCCACTCCAGACCGTTGCAGCACCTTATTCTGACCAAATGGAACGGAAATCATCAGACGATAAAGAAGCAGATGATAAAGATTCCAGTAAATGTAAAAAGGTCTCTAGCGTGGTGGCTACAGACAGGCCATTTAAACAAGGGGAGACAATTTTGGATAAAAGAGTGGCAAGTCCTGACAACAGATGCCAGCCGGCAAGGCTGGGTTCGGTACTCGGAAGCCTATGGTTCCAGGGAAAATGGACCGCAAAGGAAAGTCGTCTGCCGATAAATCTGTTGGAGATGGGGTCTACCGGAGATGGACCTAATGGCGTCTCGGCTAAACAACAAAGTTCCGAGGTACGGATCGAGAACAAGGGACCCAGGAGCGGTCCTTATAGACGCACTGTCAGTAGAATGGAGGTTTCAGCTGGCATATCTGTTCCCTCCAATATCTCTGTTACCCAGATTAGTGAGAGAGATAAAACAGGCAAAGGGAGCAATCATTCTAATAGCTCCAGCTTGGCCAAGAAGGCATTGGTACACAGATCTGTTGAGAATGTCCATGGAAGCACCGATACTGCTCCCTCAACGTCCAGATCTGTTAATGCAGGGTCCTTGTTGTCAAAGTCATCTGGATCGCCTGTCTTTGACGGCGTGGCTGTTGAAACCTCTATCTTAGAGGCTAAAGGATTTTCGAAACAAATAATCCAAACTATGCTTAGAGCAAGAAAGCCTTCTTCGGCCCGTGTGTATCATAGAATATTGCAAGCCTATATTCACTGGTGTTCTGGAAAAAATTAAATCAGAGATCTTTTAAAGTAGCTAGGATTTTGGATTTCCTTCAAGCAGGATTGGATAAAGGTTTGAAAGCTGCTTCCTTGAAGGTTCAAGTATCAGCGTTAACTGTATGGTTTCAGCAGAAGATTTCTGATTTACAGGATGTATGTACGTTTTTTCAAGGAGTAGTACATATTCAACCTCCATTTGTTCCTTCTGCAGCTCCCTGGGATTTGAATTTAGTTCTTACATTTCTCCAGGGTCCTCTGAACCACTTGAGAGAGCAGATTTTAAGTGGTTAACTGTTAAAGTTCTTTTTTTACTGGCAACGGCGTCAGCTTTGTGTCAGATTTGGGAGCATTATCGTGTAAGTCTCCTTTCCGAAGTTTTTTTCCAGACAGAGCAGTTCTCAGAACGAGATCTAGCTATCTTCCAAAGGTGGTATCAAAGTTTCACCTGAATGAAGAGATTGTAGTCCCAGCTTTTCAGGTATCGGGACTGTCAAAGTCAGAAAAATATCATGATGCACACTGCCATATTTGCACCTCATATGTGTCCCCGCTGCGCATGCGTACGCTCTCCCGTGCGTGCGCATACCCGCTGTTACGTGCACCCGCAGGCGCACGGTGTGCGCATTTACGGTAGAGTTTATGTGCGCCTAGCGTGCGACTCGATCGTTACATATTTTCACCATATAATGTATTTTGTAGATTATGGTCCCTTTGATAGAATCTGAAAGTTTAGTTAATGTAGCATGTTCATAGACAAAGAGATCCCTCTTTGTCTGATACGAAGGGTCAGACAAGGGTTATACAGTGGTGTTTAGTATCCATCGGAAGAGTATTTAATTAGCAATATTCCGGTGTTGGTTTGAAGCGGATTAATCGCTCGTGCGAATAGTTATGGACATAAGAAGTTTATGGACATTTACTATTATTTGCACTTTATTATCCATGCGGCGGGAAACCTAGTTTCCCACCCACCTGAGCAGTTGGAAATAGTCACAGCCCACCTGTATGAATCAACCTATGACCTTTTGTTATAATGCGAAGACGAATTCCTGTGTCCAATGAACAATAAGAATATAGGGACCATTGTACAGTATTATGTGTAGGGTATAAAAGGACAAGCCGACCTGATCCAGCTCTCTATTCTCTTCAACGGTTCTCATTGTTGATAATCGGGAGCTGGATATCCAGAGGCGCATGCTATTGTTTCCCTTGAGCGTAAGTTTTCTCCGCAATCATATTGTCTTTCTTGTTATTGTGAGCCATATATCTCTCTCTCTCTCTTCTCCTCTTTCTCTCTCTTTCTCTTATATTGTTATTGTACTGCTATTGTATTTCATGTGTAGTGATCTGGTTAGGTAGTCTATGTTATATTGGTAGTGTATGACTTGTATTGTTTTATTCTTTTTGAACGTTCATTCATTTCCTTAAAAGGCGTTAGACCCTTAGACCGGTATTGTGTGTGTGTTCATTACATTGCAGTGGGTAATAGGAGCGTCTCTATCGCTCAAACAGCTTTAGTGTAAACCATCTTACACTGTGTTGCATTTTCACCTTATCATTGCACAAGGGTTTACAGTATAAGTACATTGTTTATGGTATAGTTATAAAGGTTTAACATTGTGAGCGTCTGCGCCGCTGGTGATCTCTTCGTGGTCCCGAGCGTCCGCTACGCTAATAGCGTATCATTACGTTAGTCGGCAGCCTATAGCGTGCCTGCCTGTGATCTCTTGGCCGTAAGCGAACGTGACGCTCGAGCGTCTCGACTACGGCTAAGCGATTGTTACGCAACGTGCGTACCCTTACGGTATACCATACGCCAATAGCGTACTGTGTTCTTCCACCTTTTAGAGGGTTTTATGTAAGATAAATATTCGGCTTTATCAGGACTATCTGCGGGAGAAGCGTTGCTGGACATGGTCCGTTCTTTAAGAATCTACATAGATCGTACTAGTGCCATCAGGAAAACAGATGCTCTCTTCATCCTCTATGGATTCCATAGAAGAGGATGGCCTGCTAGTAAACAGACGCTGGCGAGATTGCTCCGAATGGTAATATCAGAAGATTATTCTCATGCAGATCTCCCTATTCCGGCTAATGTCTCTGCACACTCTACACGTAAGGTAGGTCCTTCTTGGGCAGCACAACAGGGTGCTTCAGGAGAACAGATATGTAGGGCAGCCACATGGTCTTCCATAAACACTTTCATTAGACATTATGCCTTGGATACTTTTGCCTCTCATGACGCAGACTTCGGGCGAAAGCCAATATTCATACTACTGCAGTTTGTATATTCTCCCTGTACTTGCGTGGGTTTCCTCCGGGAACTCCAGTTTCCTCCCACAATCCAAAAATATACAGGTAGGTTAATTAGCTTCTGACAAAATTAACCCTAGTGTGAATGTGTGTGCGTGTACATGTGATAGGGAATATAGAGTCTAAGCTCCACTGGGGCAGGGACTGATGTGACAAAATATTCTCTGTAAAGTGCTGCAGAATACGTGTGCGCTATATAAATAACTGGTAATAATAATAATAATGTACTTTACTTCCGTTCCCAGTAATCACTGGAAATACTTCTAGTTACTGCGGCCGCAGTGTTCTGTAGTTTAATAACTTTAAGGAGTTTTTGGAGCGTATATATTTTAGCTCTTTTATAGTTTATGTTGTGGGATGCTAGTGTGCTCCTAAAAGTGGTGATTAAGTAAATAATTTAATTATGTATGTCTAGTATACATCATTTGCACATTACAGGATATCCTGTTTCAGCCATTTTGGATTCCTAATTCAGTAATCAATAATGCTAATGGACTGCCTTATAAAAAAAAAAAAAAAACTCCAGCACAGGATGTGATTAAGTAAATAATTTAATTATGTATGTCTAGTATACATCATTTGCACATTACAGGATATCCTGTTTCAGCCATTTTGGATTCCTAATTCAGTAATCAATAATGCTAATGGACTGCCTTATTAAAAAAAAAAAAAACTCCAGCACAGGAGATTTGTCATTGCCCCTGAGGAAGTCAGAAAGATGAGACACCATTCCTCCTAGACGAAACGCATTGGCTGATAACTGCTGTTTGCCGCTGTTCAGATAAGCTCGTATTTCTCTGAATATATTTACGGGCATTTACTTATGTTCCTGTGTCTTGTATGTTAATTGGACTACACTTTTTGTTTTTGTATTTTATCTTTTATGTATTCTGGATGTATATTAAAATTTTAAACTTCATATTGCTTATGACCTCGTGTAAGTCATTACAAGAACCTGAGAATGCCTTTTGAAATATTTAATTTGATACAGGCCCACCTATATTTGCAATATATACACTTTGGGGGTGTAAACACATTATTGCACAAGGAGGCGCTCCTGTCGCTCTTTTTTTTTTTATATATATATATTTTTTATATATATTTTAGGTTGGAGAAATTTGTATGCATCTGGATGAGGAGCCTGGCCGTCCCATATTAGTGGATTTTCCTTTGCATGAATCATTGTTGCATACTTTTTAAGTGCTTCAAGCACACATTGGCCTAGTGCCTGTTTTTGTTTATTTTCCTTTATAGATATATATATGTGTGTTTGTGTATGTATGTGTATATATATATATATATATATATATAAGTTGTAACACTGTAGGGGTGCAAGGCGCCTCTTCCTGGGGAATATGGCAGCACGCAGCAGCTGAGGAACAACACAAGTCCAGTTTCTGGTACAACTGGCCCCGGCCAGTTTTATTGAAACAGAAAATAAAACAAACACCAAAAGAAAATACCTTGCCTGTCCGGCACTAACTAAACACAAGATATTCCTAACTGTCACTAAACAAAACACAGAGTTCTCCAGTAAATACTGTGTAGCTCACTTGTATCAGAAAGCGTGTTTCTCTCACACAGAACCTGCAGCCTTCCCAGGCAGTCTGCACACACTAATCAGGCTAGCAGCCCTATAACACTCTTACACAGCTGAAACCCTGATTAGCCTTCTGTGAGGCCAAATACCCGAACTGGGCCCAATGTCTAGAACTCGCCTTATCTCTCTCTCCGAGCCTTTACCCAGCTTTTACAGCAAACTGAAAAGGTTCTGACAAAACAAAAGCATTTTTCCTAGAAGTTAACATTTTCTAAAACATGTAAGACAAGAACCTGGGACAAACATACCTGCTCTCAAACACTATCCCAGTGTTCTTGTCCCATATCCCCCTCCCCTGTTTCGACCTAGGGGCCGGAACACTTGTAGCCCCCAAACAGAAGATGCGAGACAATGCATCTGCGTTGGCCAATTGTGTTCCCGGTCTATGTTCGACAGTAAACTTAAAGTCCTGCAACGCTAGAAACCATCTAGTTACACGAGCATTCTTGCCTCTATTTACATACATCCATTTTAAAGGGGCATGGTCTGTCACTAGTCTGAATTTTCTACCCAAGAGGTAATATCTCAAGGTATCTAGTGGCCACTTAATGGCCAAAGCCTCCTTTTCCACAATGGCATACCTTTTTTCATGCTCATTGAGTTTCCTACTCAAATAAATTATAGGGTGTTCGTCCCCAACTCTGGTTTGGGACAGCACAGCCCCTATCCCTACCTCTGAGGCATCTGTCTGTACCACAAATTCTTTTGAAAAATCTGGTGTTATCAATACCGGTTGTGAACACAAAGCCACTTTTAACGCTTGGAACGCTTTTTCTGCATCAGGGTTCCATTTCACCATATTTGACTGCTTCCCTTTGGTAAGGTCTGACAACGGCACCGCCGTGGTCGCAAAATTGGGAATAAACCGTCTATAGTACCCAGTTATTCCCAAAAAAGCCCTTACCTGTTTTTTATTCACTGGACGAGGCCAGTTTTGAAGAGCATCAATTTTATTCAATTGGGGCCTAATCAGACCTCTGCCTATGGTGAAGCCCAAGTATTTGACCTCCTCCATTGCGAGGCAGCACTTCTTTGGGTTAGCAGTTAACCCTGCCTGTCTGATTGAGTCCAGTACTGCTTGTACTTTAACCAAATGGGACCCCCAGTCTGTACTGTGAATTACTACATCAACCAAATAGGCAGCTGCATATTTTCTATGGGGCCTCAAAATTTTATCCATCGCCCGTTGAAAGGTTGCTGGAGCCCCATGCAACCCAAAGGGTAACATCTTGTACTGGTACAGCCCCTCCGGAACCGAAAAGGCTGTTTTTTCTTTTGCGCCATCAGATAAAGGTATTTGCCAGTAACCTTTGGTCAGGTCCAACGTGGTGAGAAACCTGGCTGTTCCCAGCCTTTCTATAAGCTCGTCCACACGGGGCATGGGGTATGCTTCAAACTTGGACACCTCATTTAACTTATGAAAGTCATTACAGAAGCGTATGCTACCGTCGGGCTTCGGGATGAGAACTATGGGACTGGACCACTCACTGTTAGATTCCTCTATGACTCCAAGTTCTAACATGGTTTTAACTTCTTTAGAAACAGCTTCTCGCTGAGCTTCCGGAATCCTATATGGCTTTAAATGGACCCTGACCCCTGGTTCTGTGACAATGTCATGTTTTATTATGGTCGTTCGGCCAGGCAGCTCTGAAAATATTTCCCTATTTTGGATGAGAAATTCTTTAACCTGATTTTTCTGACCAGCTGATAATGTCTCTGACACCTTCACTGCGGGAAGCAACCGAGGTGAAGACACCGAAGGGCAAGGCTCCGCTGACAGAGACAACCTATCTTTCCAGGGTTTGATTAAGTTAACATGATAAATTTGTTCGGGTTTTCTCTTTCCCGGCTGGTATACTTTGTAATTAACCTCATTCACTTTTTCCCTAATCTCAAATGGACCCTGCCAATTAGCTAGGAACTTGCTTTCCACAGTGGGTACCAAAACAAGAACTCTATCTCCAGGAGCAAATTCCCATATCTTGGCACTCCGGTTGTATACCCTCTGTTGAGCACTTTGGGCCTGTTCCATGTGCTCTCTGACAATAGGTACCACGGCTGCAATCCTATCCTGCATTTGTGTTACATGTTCAATAACGCTTCTATAAGGAGTGGGCTGTCCTTCCCACGTCTCTTTGGCAACGTCCAACAGCCCTCTGGGGTGTCTACCATACAACAAATCAAATGGAGAAAACCCCGTACAGGACTGAGGAACTTCTCTGACGGCCATTAACAAGTAGGGCAACAAACAATCCCAATTTTTCCCATCTTGATCAACCACCTTTTTTAACATACTTTTTAATGTTTTATTAAACCTTTCCACCAACCCATCAGTTTGGGGATGGTAAATGGACGTCCTGAGGTGAGTGACCTTAAATAATTTGCACAATTCTTTCATGACCTTGACATAAATGGAGTACCTTGGTCAGTCAAAATTTCTTTTGGTATTCCCACTCTACTAAAAACCTGCACCAGCTCCTTAGCTATCGCCTTGGTTGTGATAGTGCGTAAAGGGACAGCCTCAGGATATCGAGTGGCATAGTCCATTATTACCAGGATATACTGATGGCCCCGAGCGGACTTTAACATGGCCCCCACGAGATCCATGGCTATTCTGTCAAACGGGACTTCTATAATAGGCATGGGAACTAGTGGGCTCCTGAAATGGGGTCTAGGGGCATGATACTGGCATTCAGGACAGGAAGAACAATATTCAGACACTTCTTTATAAACCTCTGGCCAAAAGAACCTTTGAAAAACTCTTTCAGTGTTTTTTCTGCCCCTAAATGTCCTGCTGTAACGTGACTATGAGCTAAATCTAGTACCGTTCTCCGATAAGGCTGGGGTACTACCAGCTGTTCTACCACATCCTCACCCTTTTTCACAATGTGGTACAAGAGCTCATTACAGATGGCCATGTGGGGATACGTAACCCTGTCACCTGGTACCACAGGCTCCCCATTAATAATCTTAATATTCTCTCTAGCCTTTATCAAGGTAGGATCCTTTATCTGTTCAGATGCAAACAGATCCTTTTTTACCTCCAGGTCAGGCACGCTTTCGTTTCTAACCACTATGTCTCCGTTCCCAGCAAGAGGATCCTCACTGGAATCCCGATCTGTCACTTCCCCAGCCAAACTGGCAAAAGGCAAAGAATCAGTAAGTTCCGAAGACACACGTACATCCATACAATCACCGGTATTATCAACTGGCTCTTCACTTCTCACATCTGTTGATAAACGTGATTCCCACAGCTTCCAAAAATGAGGAAAATCCCTCCCTATTATGGCCTTATGCACCAAGGTGGGGACCAGTCCTACTTTAACCATTGCTGACCCACAACAAGTTTCTATATTCACTTCAGCAGTGACATAATACTGGGTATCCCCATGTATGCAAGGTACCCCAATAGGTATTTGCTGGATCTTTAAGGGGTTCACTAACCCAGCTTTGACGAGGGTAACTAAACTTCCTGAATCTAGCAAGGCCTCTACCCGGTTACCCTCTAAGAACACATCACACATTTGTTTTTCCAGCTCAGTTGAAGGTACCACAGTACAGGCTAACCTTGCAAAGAAAGACATTCTGCGACTTTCAAAGGCAGCATCATATTGCATGGGTTCTTGCATGACTGGGCAATTGGCAATAACATGACCTGGCATACCACATCTAAAACATTTAACCACACGATTATCAACCCGTTTGGGCAACATAGACCGTTCTAGCCCCATTGGCCTGTCTCCAGGTCCAGTGTTTACAGTCTCTCCAGCCTTGCGTTCTCTTAACCGCCCAGCAACGTTTTCCCACGGAACAGTCTTACCAGTCTTTACTGAAGGGCGCTGTCGAGGATCTATGGGTTGCTGGGTGGTCATCAGTAGTTCCTCTGCTGCCAAATACCGCTCTACCATGTCCACTAATTGGTCAGCAGTACCCGGGTTTCCATGGCTCACCCACTTGCGCAGGACCATGGGCAA
The DNA here is from genome assembly GCF_028390025.1 of Pseudophryne corroboree. NCBI lineage: Eukaryota > Metazoa > Chordata > Amphibia > Anura > Myobatrachidae > Pseudophryne > Pseudophryne corroboree. The sequence goes on from NC_086446.1 coordinate 764,766,258, forward strand.
AGATCTCAAGTAGCGGTCCATGACGACTCTTTCAACCATCTGGGGACCAGTTAATGTCTCTGGCTGTAGCCATTTTTTTGTTAGCTGAATAAGGTCGTGCATCTGGGAGCGCAGAGGCTTCTCCATGGCGTACACCCAACGGTGCACCCGTTGTGCTCGTACTGACAGCGTGACTCCCAGGCGGGTCAGGATCTCAGTCTTTAGTTTATCATAGTCCCGAGCCTCAGCAGGGCTTAAATCAAAGTACGCGTTTTGGGGCTCACCTGACAGAAAAGGTGCCAGCAGACTGGCCCACTGTGCTTTTGGCCAGTTCTCACGCTCTGCAGTCCTTTCAAACGTGGTCAAGTAGGCCTCCACATCATCAGCCTCTGTCATTTTCTGCAGGAAGTGACTGGCCCGTATAGAACTAGAGCTGGTTGGAGCACTGACGGCCATATCTCCAATCTGGGCTGCAAGGCTCTGCATCACTTCCGTTAGGGCCTCTCGCTGTAGTCTCCAATTTTCCTCCATTGCCACCTGCTGCTGTCTGTTGGCCTCCTGCTGAGCCGCTGTAGCTTGCAGCAAGGCTTTGAGCAGTTCCTCCATGTCGACAGACTTTTCAGGCGGCTTTATAGCTGCTTTCACCAAGGACATATATCAAATCCTCAGGGCAAGTCTCTGTAACATCACACTGGGCTGTATCTGCATAAACCACCGTTTTCTGCAGGCCTCACAAAGCTGCTGCTTTCACTTATGCGCAGAACGGCATGCTCGCATTCTCCACCAAGTTGTAACACTGTAGGGGTGCAATGCGCCTCTTCCTGGGGATTATGGCAGCACGCAGCAGCTGAGGAACAACACAAGTCCAGTTTCTAGTACAACTGGCCCCGGCCAGTTTTATTGAAACAGAAAATAAAACAAACACCAAAAGAAAATACCTTGCCTGTCCGGCACTAACTAAACACAAGATATTCCTAACTGTCACTAAACAAAAACACAGAGTTCTCCAGTAAATACTGTGTAGCTCACTTGTATCAGAAAGCGTGTTTCTCTCACACAGATCCCTCCTGTCTTCCCAGGCAGTCTGCCCATACTAATCAGGCTAGCAGCCCTATAACACTCTTACACAGCTGAAACCCTGATTAGCCCTCTGTGAGGCCAAAGACCCGAACTGGGCCCAATGTCTAGAACTCGCCTTATCTCTCTCTCAGAGCCTTTACCCAGCTTTTACAGCAAACTGAAAAGGTTCTGACAAAACAAAAGCATTTTTCCTAGAAGTTAACATTTTCTAAAACATGTAAGACAAGAACCTGGGACAAACATACCTGCCCTCAAATACTATCCCAGTGTTCTTGTCACAATATATATATATATATATATATATATATATATAAACCAAAGAAGTATATCTCTGTGGAGCGCACCTATTGAAGTATTGGCCCTCATTCCGAGTTGTTCGCTCGGTAAATTTCATCGCATCGCAGCGATTTTCTGCTTAGTGCGCATGTGCAATGTCCGCACTGCGACTGCGCTAAGTAAATTTGCTATGAAGGTAGTAATTTTACTCACGGCTTTTTCTTCGCTCCGGCGATCGTAGTGTGATTGACAGGAAATGGTTGTTTCTGGGCGGAAACTGGCCGTTTTATGGGTGTGTGTGAAAAAACGCTACCGTTTCTGGGAAAAACGCGGGAGTGGCTGGAGAAACGGAGGAGTGTCTGGGCGAACGCTGGGTGTGTTTGTGACGTCAAACCAGGAACGACAAGCACTGAACTGATCGCAGATGCCGAGTAAGTCTGAAGCTACTCTGAAACTGCTAAGAAGTTTGTAATCGCAATTTTGCGAATCTTTCGTTCGCAATTTTAAGAAGCTAAGATTCACTCCCAGTAGGCGACGGCTTAGCGTGAGCAACTCTGCTAAAATCGCCTTGCGGGCGAACAACTCGGAATGACCTCCATTGTTCGATATAATTATACTTAGTTAAGAATGTGATTTAGTATTTGGTTACTGATGAAGAGAGGATGACTTAACAGACACACCCTTTTGCTTTAAAACACTTGTTTCTTTTTATTGCTAAAAACAATTTTAAATTCTCTTTTCCATTAAAAGAAGTTGATGAACATTTTTACAGTGGCCCTCATTCCGAGTTGTTCGCTCGGAGATTTTCATCGCATCGCAGTGAAATTCCGCTTAGAGCGCATGCGCAAAGTTCGCACTGCGACTGCGCCAAGTAACTTTACTAAGAAGAAAGTAGTTTTACTCACGGTGTTTTCATCGCTCCGGCGATCGTAATGTGATTGACAGGAAATGGGTGTTACTGGGCGGAAACACGGCGTTTAAGGGGCGTGTGGCTGAAAACGCTACCGTTTCCGGAAAAAACGCAGGCGTGTCTGGAGAAACGGTGGGAGTGCTTGGCCGAACGCTGGGTGTGTTTATGACGTCAGCCGGGACCGAAAAGCACTGAACTGATCGCACAGGCAGAGTAAGTCTGAAGCTACTCAAAAACTGCTAACTCGTTTGAGAACGCAATATTGCGAATACATCGGTCGCACATTTAAGAAGTTTAGATTCACTCCCAGTAGGCGGCGGCTTAGCGTGTGTAACTCTGCTAAAATCGCCTTGCGAGCGATCAACTCGGAATGAGGGCCAGTGTTCATTACAGACACAAAAAATTTCTTCCAACGCGTTTCGTCTTATAGCGACTTCTTCAGGGGGTGTTTTTTATGAATGATAAATAATTTGTTTAATTTGAAACGGCTATATTTTCATAAAGATATGGTCCACAATATGCTTAGAATTATTTGAAAAAAATAATTGACTTCCATAATTTAGCAATGTTTGGTAGAACTTCCCATTTGAGAACGCCTGGTAATAAATATTATTCTTCCAAGTAATGACTTGTAGTTAGTTTATCCAACTTTTTATTTGTAATTTTCCCGCAATTCTTTCCTATACCAAAAAAGGATCCAAAGTAGCCTGAATATAATTAAGCCTCTTTAATTTACCAACAGCTCTCCTATATGTCTGCATGCATAGAGATCCAGAAGTGTAATATATATATATATATATATATATACACATACATACATACATACACACACGCATACACAGTAATCAGAACATGTCGTCACTCCCGTATTCATCCACACTACCCCGGTGCTCATAAATATAACTTGATAAAGTATCCAAACAAATACCTGTATGCGACTTAAAAAATTAATCACCAGACTTGCAGTATATTCTCCAACATTTCAAGGCTTACACCTTTTCTCCAGCAGGGTCCACAGGTTATCCACAGGATAACAATGGGATATGATGGAGAGACAGCGTATTTGCAGCAATCAGTCAAAGCTTTCCGGCCTCCCAGCATGCAATGGGCCCGTCCATATATCCCCTACCCCTGGCTCAGGCAAATCAGTTTTTTGTTTGGTGCGGCGGGAGCCGGACCATGGTCAGAGGGCTGCTGTTTCTTTAGCAGCCCCAAGCTTTCTTATTTTATTTTTATAGTCTATTTTTTGAGTGATCTTTCTAAACAGCGTCTTATACGCATATTGGAAAGAGTCGCTCCAACAACTCTCCGCCGGGTCGCGACAATGCTTACCCATGAGTACAGTGCTGTTTCGGTGGGCGTCTGTGTCGGATATACTAGCAGGTCCAGCAGACTTTACCAAGCTGTGGCCGGAGCACAGAGAGACGGTAAGACATCGATTTCGCTTAGTAGGGGAATACGGACACAGCCGCACTGTATTGGGAGGAGACTACCAAACAGTAGCTGACACGCCGCCATCGCGGGGGCTCCAGCACTAGGCCTTAGGGATCTTAGGCACCAGGAATAGCATGAGGCCGTGATCCCTAGGGTTGATGTCAGCAGGGGGAGTCAGATGCTCTTCTGGTCGCCCCTCCCCCCGGTTCATGACCAGCCAGTTTCCGCCATGAACTGTTTCCTTGCTTCCGTCTCAGACGCTATTAGCTACACTAGGAGACGAGGGGACCCGGTCTCAGCATAGGCGTCTGTGTGACCGGGGCGTCTGTGTTCACTGAGCGCTACCCCATGGAGACCCGGTCGCAGCATAGGCGGCTGTGTGACTATTGTGTCTGTGTTCACTGAGCGCTACCGCGAGGAGACATGGTCGCAGCATAGGTGGCTGCGTGACTGGTGCGTCTGTATTCACTGAGTGCTATAACAAGGGGATCCGGACGCAGCATAGGCGGCTGTGTGACCGGAGCGTCTGTAATCACTGGGTCAGGAAGCGGCAGTGTACACTAGTAGTTGCGTCTGGATCCACTCAGCGTTTGCTAACTTATTGATCGATCCTGGAAGCGGGGTGAGTCTCCCTGTATCCCACTCTACTGAGTACGGGTAATACAGCACTAAGTCTCTATCTACCTTTGAGTACGAATAGTTAAAGTGTCTGTTGCATATGAGTCTGTACCATTACTGTTGTTTCTTTCGCATTGCATCTGAATACGTTAGATCTGTTTTAAACATGATTCAGGAGTGTGTGCTCCTACATAAATAATATATTGTTTGTCGTTGATTATATACTCATATTGCTTATTATATTAATGTGACTGTCTGCTAGTATTTAGGCTGACTTTACATATATGTCTGTCTAGTCTGTCTTAGATCCTTATTGCTGAGGTATGGAGGGTCAGATGAATATCGTTTAAAGATTACAGCCACAAAATTGTGTGGTATACTGTGGAAGTGCTGATTATTTATCATGTATAAGAGCGGCAAAGGTGAGAACACTCATATTATGTTTGTTTTACAAAGCTGTATTGTCCTCTCATGATCTGGTTCAGGGTGGTTCATGTGCATAGTGTTTAGCTTCAGCAGAAATACAAGGCAGATTCAGGTACAAATGTCTCTTCCTTGGGCTATCTTTGCACACCTTTTATCCAATAAGCTGTATGGATAAATCTCTTCAGAATCCTGTACCAGGAATAGCCTTTACATGCAGATCCACATATGGTGCATCACTCCCAGCAGCAGCTTCTCAGAGCAATGGTAAGTAAAATCTTCACATTCACAGGCTACACATTTCTGAATTCATCGGAAGATGAAAGTCCAATTTATTCTACTTCATTATACAAAAAAGAGGTAAGTCTCATCTGGAATATAGCTGAGCTACTTAAACCATTGAGGGAGCCTGGTTAAAAGCCTAGGCACCTGTATTTGAACATCCTAAAAACCTGAGTTTCCTGAGTCAGATCAGCTGACAGAAATCAGGGAAGAGGTTAAGGTCATGCCCAAATAAAAGTTAGAATCCTAAGAAATTGAATTCTAATTACCTTCTTCCAATTGGGGATGTTTTAAAAGAGGTGGCTCCTAAAGTAGTTATGCAAGTGATCTACTTTATCTTTGCTTTCCCTGTCTAGGAAAGTCATAGGGCCAAGCCTTGGGTTTGACTTAAATGGCAAAGACAGTGGTTGTCTGGGCTAATGCAATTGAAGGAGAGTCTTTTCATTAACGGCAAAGTTCTCATATATTGCAATGATTCTGGAGAAACACTAATATATTGGCATTGTATCCTTCGGGGCATTAGCCTCAATCATATCTGCACGAGAGCAGGTTGGCTGGAAGGTGGAAGCCGATTCAGAATTTAGGAAAGGTTCGAAATCGTTGTCCTTTCTGGAACATTTTTCATTGGTAAAGAATTAACAGATATTCTGAAATCAGGAGCAGATTCCAAAAAGGTCAACTTTCTTCCACATACAGTTTTAAACTTAACGTTCTGTTTTCGGCCCCTGGGTTTGATTCCTTGGAGGACTAATAAGGCATGGGCTGTCATAAGTCCGGTTGGATCTACAGCTATATCACAGTGGGATAGGCCCAATCTCATCTGAGTTGGGAGGATAAGCAGTGTTGAGCCTGGTTGATACTCGGATACGAGACCATCTGGTATGGGGCTGTAGAAAGATAAGCCATCAGTAGCATGGTGTGGGCCTCTGCCTGGGGACCCCAGGCTGGGAAGGGGGGCCATTTCTTCAGGCATACAGTTCTGACACAGTACTAGGTATGTTTCGCCTTCACAGCCATCTCGGATAGAGATGAAGGACAAGGCTTGCAAGAAGCAGTTAAAAAATAGCTTCTGCAGGAATAGTCATTCCAATTCCTCTTGCAAATGAGGACAAAGTTTTTACCCCAGCCTGGTAAATTCAGAAGCCAAACGTGTCATTTCGGCCTATGCACTTGCAATCGGTATGTTCCTTATGCTTGGCATAGAGCTAAGGGATCAAGGCTACTCCTGGATCTACAGGATGCTTGCCTTCAGGTGCTATATCACTGTCCATCAGTGTTATTTAAGGGTTTGCTATCTTCCAACAGCATTTTTTAGTTTAGGACTTACCTTTTCAGTTAGCCTGACTATTTAACAAACATATGAAGGTGAGCACATCTTATCTCCGCTAGCAGTGGTTAAGAATTTTCTCAGACCTAGATGATCTTTAATCCTGGCATGCAGGGATTACCTTTACGTCCTCAGCAACAGACTCTGGGGGTCATTCCGAGTTGATCGCTCGCTAGCTAGTTTTAGCAGCCGTGCAAACGCTATCCCGCCGCTCAGTGGGAGTGTATTTTAGCTTAGCAGAAGTGCAAACGGTTGTATCGCAGAGCGCCTGCAAAAAAAAATTTGTGTCATTTCAGAGTAGCTCAAAACCTACTCGGCTCCTGCGATCACTTCAGACTATTCAGTTCCGGATTTGACGTCACAAATCCACCCAGCGTTCGCCCAGCCACGCCTGCATTTTTCCTGGCACGCCTGCGTTTTTCTGCACACTCCCTGAAAACGGTCAGTTGCCACCCAGAAACGCCCACTTCATGTCAATCACTCTGCGGCAAGCAGTGCGACTGAAATGCATCGCTAGACCCTGTGCAAAACTACATTGTTCGTTGTGCCGTACGTCGCACGTGCGCATTGCTACGCATGCGCAGAACTGAGGATTTTTAGCCTGATCACTGCACTGCGAACAAATTCAGCTAGCGATCAACTCGGAATTACCCCCAATAACCTGTATACAGAAGCACCAGTGAATCAATAATGAACCATTAAGTGTCTCCAGTTCCGTCACATCGGATGATTCACTTGGGGCTGTTCTGGATCAGGTCTGCAAGAAGTAAATTTTACCTTGCAACAAAATATCCAGGGTGTAGTAACATAGTAACTAAGGTTGAAAAAAGACAATTGTCCATTGAGTTCAACCTATTTGTGGTCACCTATGCAGTCTTATTATAGGACTAGTTATTTTTATGTTAGTACTAGTTATATTAACTTTAATGCGTGCCTACGCACCATAACCCTTAATGTCTTTATCCAGTAGGAATTTATCTAACCCATTCTTAAAGGTATTAACCGAGTCCGTACTTACTACTCTCTCAGCCATCGAATTCCAAACACGTATTGTCCCCACTGTGAAAAACCTTTTCGCCTCAATGTGCGGAAACTCTTCTCCTCTAACCTAAGCGAGTGACCACGTATCCTCTGTGCTGATCTTCTAGAAAACAGGTCCCTCCCAAGCTCTGTGTATTGACCCCTTATATATTTGTAGATGTTGATCATGTCCCCTCTTAGTCTTCTCTTTTCCAATGTAAACATACCCAGCCTTGCAAGCCTTTCCTCGTATTCGAGCGTCTCCATGCCCTTGATTAGTTTGGTCACCAGTCTCTGCACCTTTTCTAGCTCCAGGATATCCTTTTTGTAATATGGTGCCCAAAATTGCACACAGTATTCAAAATGTGGCCTCACTAGTGATGTAAATAATGGGAGTATAATACTCTCGTCCCTTGCATCAATTCCCCGTTTTATGCATGCTAATATCTTATTAGCCTTCTTTGCTGCACTCCTACTTTGGGTACTGCTGCTTAATTTGTTATCTATGTGAACTCCTAAGTCTTTTTCCAGTACAGTGTCCCCTAATATTACCCCATTTAGTATGTAGGTGTCATTTTTGTTCTTGCCCCCACAGTGCATTACCTTATACTTGTCTGTGTTGAATCTCATTCTCCATTTTGCTGACCATGCTTCCAGTTTAGTTAAGTCATTCTGAAGAGACTCAGCATCCCCCTCTGTATTTATAACCTTACACAATTTGGTATCGTCTGCGAAAATTGACACCATGCTCTCTAGACCTACTGTTAGGTCGTTGAGGAAAATGTTGAACAAAAGTGGTCCGAGTACAGACCCTTGTGGCACACTACTTAGTACTTTAGTCCAATTTGAAAATGATTCATTGACCACAACGTGCTGCTCCCTATTATCTAACCAATTACTGAAGTGCATATTGTGCTCCCTAGCCCTATTTCTTGTAGCTTATAGATAAGACGCATGTGTGGTACAGTGTCGAAAGGTTTGGCAAAGTCTAAAAAGATTACATCCACCTTCTTAACCTGATCAAGGTTCGCACTTACTGTTTCATAAAAGCCAAGTAAGTTGTCTGTCTATCACAAATCCATGTTGGTTCCTTTTAATGACCTTATTTGCATCAAGGAACTTTTGAATACTGTCCCTTAGAATACCTTCCAATACTTTCCCCACTATAGGTGTAAGACTAACTGGTCTCTAATTACCTGGTTCAGCTTTGCTCCCCTTTTTGAATATCGGCACTACCTCCGCTATACGCCAGTCTTTGGGAACCATACCCGATTTAACCGAATCCATGAAGATCAAAAATAGAGGTCTTGCTAGTTCAGCGTGCAGATCCATAAGAATCCTCGGGTGAATTCCATCAGGACCAGGTGACTTATTAATCTTTAACTTTTTTAATCGGTCACAGACTACCTCCTCACATAAATAAGCATTTAGCAGTGGGACATTATCTTTGTTGAGATTTTGTGTTAGACCCAGCATTTGGTCCTCTCTGGTAAATACAGTTGAAAAAAACTTGTTTAGTTTGTTTGCTATGTCATCATCATTTTTTATTAAGATTCCCCTCTTGTCCTTTAAAGGGCCTACACTTTCCTTCTTTAGTCTCTTGCTGTTGATGTACTTAAAAAAAAATAATTGGGATTCGCTTTGCTTTCCTTTGCTACTAGTTTTTCAGTTTCTACTTTAGCCGCTCTTATTCCTTTTTTGCATATTTTGTTACAGTACTTATAGTGCTGAAAGTACTCCGCATCCCCCTCAGATTTGTATTTTTTAAATGCTCATCTTTTTTTGGCCATTAATTCCTTTATATTTTTGTTAAACCACATTGGTTTGGAATTTTTATTCCATTTTTTGCTGCTGGTGGGAATAAATTTACGAGTATTATTAATTAGCAGTGATTTTAATACATCCCATTTCTCTGTAGTATTTTTTCCTTGAAACAGAATTTCCCATTCAATGTCCCTTAACGCGTCCTTCATCATGTCAAAGTTGGCTTTGCTAAAGTTTAGAGTCCTAGTTGAGCCAGTTTAGGACTGCTTATGAAAACTGATATTGAATGTGACCATATTGTGGTCGCTGATTCCTATGGACTCTCCTACTTCAATATTTGATAGCAATTCCCCTTTGTTAGTTACCACCAGGTCTAAGATTGCATTGTACCTAGTTGGTTCCTCAATTAATTGAACAAAGTAATTATCATTTAGTGTGTTTAAAAACATATTGCCGCTAGCAGTATCACATGAATTGATTTTCCAGTTTATCTCGGGATAGTTAAAGTCTCCCATCACTACTATGGGGTATATGCAATTCCGGGCAAATTGCAGCATTTTTTTCGCCCGTTTTTAAATTCGACCGTCGAATTCCGTCCGGCGGGTGCCGGAATTCGACATATTCAATAAAAAACGGATTCGACAGTCCCGCTGTCGAAAAACGGACCAATTGACGGATAAGTGCGTCCTGGATTCGACTTTTCAGATGGCACAAAAATCATTAAAAAAAAACCAAAAAAATTGCGTGTGGTCCCCCCTCCTAAGCATAACCAGCCTCGGGCTCTTTGAGCCGGTCCTGGTTGTAATAATACGCAGGGAAAATTGACATGGGATCCCCCATATTTTTAGAACCAGGACCGGGCTCTGCGTCTGGTTTTGGTGCAAAACATACGGGGGACAAAAGACGTAGGGGTCCCCCGTATTTTTTACACCAGCACCGGGCTCCACTAGCTGGAGAGATAATGCCACAGCTGGGTGACACTTTTATACAGCGCCCTGCGGCCGTGGCATTAAATACCCAACTACTCACCCCTGGCCGGGGTACCCTGGAGGAGTGGGGACCCCTTAAATCAAGGGGTCACCCCCCCCTCCAGCCACCCAAGGGCCAGGGGTGAAGCCCGAGACTGTCCCCCCCGCTCCCTCTCCATCCAAGGGCTGCGGATGGGGGGCTGATAGCCATGTGTAAAAATAAAAGAATATTGTTTTTTGCAGCAGAACTACAAGTCCCAGCAAGCCTCCCCCGCGTCTGAGCTGTCAGACAGCGCATCGCACAGCCCCACCATTATCTTCAATGGTGGGCACTTTGTGGTCAGCGGTGAGGTTACTCGCGGTCATTCCCACCATTGAAGATAATGGAGGGGCTGTGCGATGCGCTGTCTGACAGCTCAGACGCGCATAGGCAATCAGGAGAGTGCCACGACGTGGCGCTCCCTGATTGCCTGAAGGGACCCTCTGTGACATCAGTCACGGGGGGTCTCAGCATTTGGGAAAAGGGATCCCATGTGTTAACATGGGACCCCTTTCAGTCCGTGTGGATCGGGTAAATGCGGTTTGTTTTTTTGCCAAGTACATGGATTACAAAAAAGAACAGGACACTGGATTTAGGTGAGTATAATTTTATTTTCAGGTACCCCGGATTCTGTCGACAGACAGAGATGTGGCCAGAGTCGGCGTGTCCACATAGGTAAGTATGTGTGTGTCGGCATTTATGTAATAAAGTTTTACTTTCAAGGTGTGCGTGTCCTGTTTTTATTTGGGTATTTGTTTTTTGCAGAAGAACTACAGGTACCAGCGGGCCCGTTTTACCCCCACATGATGGTACTTGCGGTTCTCCAAGTACCAGCTTGCAGGGGAGGCTTACTGGGGCTTGTAGTTCTTCTGCAAAAAACAATATTCTTTGATTTTACACAAGGCTATCAGCCCCCCATCCGCTGCCCATGGATGGGGGGACAGCCTCGGGCTTCACCCTTGGGTGGCTGGAGGGGGGGACCCTTTGATTTAAGGGGTCCCCACTTCTCCAGGGTACCCCGCCCAGGGGTGACTAGTTGGAGATTTTAATGCCACTGCCGCAGGGACCGATATAAAAGTGTCCCCCGGCTGTGGCATTATATCTCCAGCTAGTGGAGCCTGGTGATGGTTCAAAAAACACGGGGGAACCCTACGCTTTTTGTCCCCCGTATTTTTTGCACTAGGACCGGACGCAGAGCCCAGTGCTGATTCTAAAAATACGGGGGATCCCATGTCAATTTTTCCCCCGTATTTTTTCAACCAGGACCGGCTCAAAAAGCCAGAGGCTGGTAATGCTTAGGAGGGGGGACCCCACGCATTTTTTTTTCAACATTTTACCCCATTCCCACTCCTTCCCACTGAAACCATGCACTCTCAATTTTAGTCAGTTAAAAAAAATATTATTTAAAAAAATATATAAATAATAGTTGTAAATCCTAATAGACAAACCAAGTACCTAATCCCTTCTAATATAAATAGATATGCTATTAGCAATAAAAAAAAACCACAAAAAAAACCCATGATTTTAATTTTTTTTATTAGATTCCGCCAGCAAAGTGAGGCGGAATGAAATTGACGAATTTACTGTCGAAAAGCACTGTTGTCGAATCGACATTCTTCTATTGAATATACTTTTGTCGAAAAACGCGTATTTACCATTGCAGAAATGTCGAATTTGTCAACTGTCGAATTTCCAAAAGTCGAATCTAAAAAGTCTGGGTTTTTTTGTCGAAAAGTACTGTATTGCATTGTTGAATTTATTTTTTTGTCGAAAAATTACCCGTTTTTCGACATTTGCTGCAATTCGACCGCAATTGCATATACCCCTATGTCTCCTACTCTCTTTCAATTTGATTCAGTAACAATTTCTCATCGGACACATTAATACAAGGCGGCCTGTAGCATAACCTCAATAATAACTTCTTTATTCCTTTACCCCCGCATGCAATTTTTACCCATAATGTCTCAATAGTGTTTACAGTCCCTTCTTGAATATCATCCTGTGTAACTTGTTTTAGAATAACTTGTTTAAAGACATACCCCTCCACCCCATTTATTTAGTCTGTCTCACCTGTACAGCGGGTAACCCTCTAGTTTGACTGTCCAATCGTGAGATTCGTCCCACCACGTTTCTGTAATGCCTATCATATTCCCTGCTTGCTGCTAGGATTTCTAGTTCCCCCTTTTTACCTGTAAGGCTTCTAGCATTTACATACATACAATTGAGATATGTATTTCCCCTTATGGTAGGGACATCATAATTCTTATGCAGCAAAGATGACCCGTAATCGTCATTGGTTACTTTATTCTAAAACCCTTTTTAGTTCCCATGTTGCTACCCTTGCCGTCTGCTCTATTCCTCCCCCCTACTCCTTCCTCGTTTTGTTCACTAATGCCACACCTGCTATTCTTACTGAATCACCCGTAATTTCTTGCTAAACCCTCCCCCCAGGCACCTAGTTTAAAATCTGCTCCAACGCTCTAACCATCCTTCCCCCCCAGCACCACTGCCCCCTCCTCATTCAGGTGCAATCCATCACAACAAAAAATATGGCGCCTGACTGAGAAGTCCGCCCAGTGTTCTAGGAACACAAACCCTTCTTTCCTGCACCAATCCCTAAGCCACACATTTACCTCCCTAATCTCCCTCTGCCTCCCTGGACAAGCGTGGCACGGGTAATAATTCAGAGAATATTACCTTAGATGTTTCTTGCCTAAGTCCCCATAGTCTTTCTTAAGGACATCCCACCTTCCACTAACTTTGTAGTTGGTGCCAACGTGCACCAAGACCGCTGGATCATTTCCAGCCCCTCCCAACAATCTATCTACCCGGTCCGCGGTGTGCTGCACCCGGGAGACAACAGACTGTACGGCGATCACGGTCCCGATAGCAGATTGCTCTATCTGTCTTCCTAATAATGGAGTTCCCTACCACTACAATCTGACTAGGTACCTTACTAACTTTTATCCCAACTGCGCCAGAGGGACTGCTCCTCATGTTGCTAGATGGAACAGTCTCCTCTGGCACCGTCATTTCCTCACTATCATCCTCCAATTCCTCGTACAGTCGTGCAAATTTATTCGGGTTTGATAGTTCAGAGATGTCGAGCCTCCCCCTCTTTCTCTTACGTCCTAGAGGATGCTGGTGTCCACATTAGTACCATCGGGTATAGACGGGTCCACCAGGAGCCATTGGCACTTCAAGAGTTTAACAGTGTGGGCTGGCTCCTCCCTCTATGCCCCTCCTACCAGACTCAGTTTAGAAAATGTGCCCGGAGGAGCCGGTCACAGCTAGGGGAGCTCTCCTGAGCTTTCCTGGAAAAGTTTAATTTAGAGTTTATTTTACAGGGAGGCTGTAGGCAACGGTCTGCCTGCAGCGAGGGACTAAGGGGGGGAGCAATGTCCGCCCTGCGGGGTCTGGGCCACTGACTCCGCTGGCTGGACACTGAGCTCTAGAGGGTTCTGATCGGTCTCCGCCACAGGGGAATCGCTCGCCCCAGCAGCATGCCGCCGACCCCTTACAGAGCTGAAGTGAGTGGTGAGTTAGTCACCGACCCCCCCCCCCCTAGCAAGCGGGGAGCCGGTGTGAAGATGGCGGCAAATGGGGATGGAGCACGGTATTAACCGCGCTCCATCCCCATTATCCCCACTATGTACCTCTGGTACCGTCCAGGAGCTCGGTATTGACCACGCTCCTGGACCTTACCAGAGGCACATAGTGCAGCGCTGTGAGGGGCGCCCTGGGCCAGCGCTTACCCCACACACTGGTCAGCAAGCCTGTCGGGGTCCAGGGATCTCAACCAGCAAAACTCCTAAGGCCAGAATAATCATCATAAGAGCGGAAAGACAGAGCCATTAAGGGGGCGGAGCTTCTCCTCAGAGTGGACCCTGCAGTGTTCCAGCGCCAGTTTCCTGCATGCAGAGCTGAAAAGAAGATACTGGTCCCTCCACTTCAACTCCAGCTTACTGTATAACGGTACCAGGGGGTTGTAGAAGGGAGGGGAGGCTGTTATATTGACTGTGTGTCCTATTAAGGGGCACAAGTCAGCGCTGATAAGGGGTTTCTCCTTGCTAAAAAGCGCTGGTGTAGGTTGGCTCCAATCTCTGTCTCTCTCTTTTGCCATTCTTGGGGGGGGGGGGGGGGGGGGACGACACTCTGTCTTACCCCCACCTGTGTGTGTGTGGAGTGTTTGGTGATCACCTGTAGCAATGTCCAGGGATACAGTGTCATATGCTGAAGAGGATTTATCCTCCCAGTATGATCCCATTCCATGTAATCAGGCTAGCACTGGTTTAGCACAAATTCCAGCAAGGGAACCAGAGTGGTTTTCCTCTATCAAGACTTGGATTTCTCAGATTTCGGATAGGGTTGCCTGTAATGAATCTGCAACCCAGGTATTGCAGCCCTCTATGGCTGTATAGACCTTGTCTGGTACCTCGGGTCACCCCACTATATACCCCCACAAACGTGCGCTTGTGCAGGTAACACAAAACAACACGGATACCGATTCTGACACTACAGATGGTGATGGGGATGTGTTGCGGGGGTCCGCATCTCTTACAAGGGGGGTGCAATTGTTGATAGAGGCTATCAGGGATGTGTTAAATGTAAATGATACCACACCTGAGTGGGTTGAGGAGGCTTTTTTCACTGAAAATAAGAAAGCCTCGCATACCTTCCCTGCGTCAAAGGAGCTGAATGCTATATTTGAAAAAGCATGGGTGAACCCTGAAAAGAAGTTTCAGATCCCTAAGAGGATTCTGGTAGCTTTTCCTTTCCATGAGGAGGATAGGAAAAAGTGGGAAAACCCACCGATTGTTGATGCATCTGTATCCAGACTCTCAAAAAAGGTGGTTTTACCTGTATCGGGATCTACCACCTTAAAGGAGCCGGCAGATAGGAAAATTGATAATACGCTGCAATCAATGTACACTGCTTCGGGGGCCATATTACGTCTCACTATTGCTAGTGCATGGATTGCAAGGCTATAGTGAAGTAGTCGGCTGCCTTAATTGATGATTTGGATACGATGGATAGGGATGACGTTGCATTTTATTTACGCATTATTCATGATTCTGCAGGTTTTATGGTAGAATCCATGGCTGCGGGAATTTCTTCCATGTCTGTTTCAGCTTGTCGGGGACTATGGCTACCCCAGTGGTCGGCCGACGCGGAATCCAGAAGAAGTGGGGAGTCGCTACCCTATACAGGTCAGGCTCTCTTTGGGGAAGCTCTAGACGCGTGTATATCTACTGCTACAGCGGGTAAGTCTCCATTTCTTCCCTCAGCAGCACCTGCTCCGAAGAAATCCTTCTCCTCAGCTGCGCAGCAGTCCTTTCTGCCTAACAAGCCCAGAAAGGCCAGATCATCCAAAACATTCTTCAGGGGAGGTAGGGTTAAGTCCAAGAAACCTGCCGCTGCAGGTTCCCAGGAACAAAAACCTGCTTAAGGTACCCCAAAGTCCTCCACATTATGGTGGATGAGACGGCCCGGAGGTGGGGCCTGTGGGAGCGAGACTCGGACAGTTCTGTCATGTCTGGGTATCGTCCAGCCTGGATCCCTGGGTAGTAGATATTGTGTCTCAGGGATACAGGCTGGAATTTCAAAGTCTCCCTCCTCATCGTTTTTTCAAGTCAGGCTTACAAACTCTTTTGGAGGACAGCACAGTGCTTCAAGACGTTGTCCAAAAGCTGGTAGAGGCAAAAGTCATTGTTACGGTACCACCTCACATGCTGACAAATGGTTACTATTAGAATCTTTTCGTGGTACCGAAACCGGAACCTAAAATTGTTGAACCCCTTTCTAAAGGAGTTCAAGTTCAAGATGGAGTCTCTCAGGGCGGTGATATCAGGTCTGGAAGAGGGGGAATTCCTGGTATCACTGGATATCAAGGATGCATACCTTCACATTCCGATTAGTCTGCCGCATCAGGCTTATCTCCGCTTCGCATTGCTGGACTGTCATTTTCAGTTCCAGGCCCTGCCATTCGGCCTCTCTACAGCACTGAGGGTGCTTACCAAGGTGATGGCGGAAATGATGATGCTACTCCGCAAGCAGGGTGTGAACATCATTCCTTATCTGGACGATCTCCTGATAAAGGCATCGTACAGGGAGAAGCTGCTGCAGTACATTGTTCTCACAACGCGACTGCTCCAGAGTCACTGGTGGATTTTGAATTTTCCAAAGTCACATTTGGAACCAACGCAGAGATTGTAATTTCTGGGAATGATCCTGGATACGGAAGTACAGCGGGTGTTACTTCCGCGGGACAAGGCGTTGGGGATCCAATACATGGTCCGGGATGTCTTGAAGCCACCCCAAGTGTCGGTTCATCAAAGCATTCGTCTGTTGGGAAAGAAGGTGGCCTCCTACGAGGCTCTCCAGTACGGAAGGTTTCATGCTCGGCCCTTCCAACTGGATCTCCTGTACAAGTGGTTGGGATCTCACCTCCACATGCATCAGAGAATTCGTCTATCGCCAAGGGCAAGGATTTCTCTCCTCTGGTGGCTCCAATTGCCTCACCTCCTAGAAGGCCGCAGGTTCGGGATTCAGGACTGGGTCCTGCTAACAACGGATGCAAGCCTCCGGGGCTGGGGAGCAGTCACTCAAGGAGTAACCTTCCAAGGATGGTGGTCAAGCCTGGAAGCCGGCCTGTCCATCGACGTCCTGGAACTAAGAGCCATCCACAACGGTCTTCTTTAGGCAGCCCCTCTTCTGAGAAATCGGGCCATCCAAGTGTAGACGGACAACGTCACAACAGTGGCTTACATAAAGCGACTGGGCGGAATGAAGAGCAGAGCGGCAATGTCAAAATTGTCAAGAATACTCCTCTGGACAGAAAAACACGCGTTGGCGCTGTCAGCCATCTTCATTCCGGGAGTAGACAACTGGAAAGCAGACTTCCTCAGCAGACACGATCTCCATCCAGGAGAGTGGGGACTCCATCCGGAGGTTTTCAGGGAAATAACAGATCTTTGGGGATTACCCCAAATAGACATGATGGCCTCTCGTGTCAACAAGAAGCTTCAGCGTTATTGTTCCAGGTCGAGGGACTTACAGGCAGTGGCAGTGGACGCCCTGGTGTCTCCGTGGGTGTTCCAGTCAGTGTACGTGGTTCCACCACCCCCACTCATCCCAAGAATCCTAAAGCTCATAAGGAGAACAAGGGTTCAAGCGATCCTCATTGCCCCAGATTGACCAAGAAGGCTTGGTACGCTGACCTTCTGAATCTACTGCAAGAAGAGCCAAGGCCTCTTTCTCTTCGGGAGGACCTGCTGCAGTAGAGGTCGTTCGCCTATCAAGACTTACCGCAGCTACGTTTGACGGCATGGAAGTTGAGCGCCTGATTCTTGCTCGGAAGGGTATTCCGAAAAAAGTTATTTCTACCCTCATACAGGCTAGGAAAGGGGTAACGTCAAAACATTACCATCGTATTTGGAAGAAATATGTTTCTTGGTGTGAATCCAAGAAGTTTCCTGCGGTGGAATTTCAACTGGGACATTTCCTCCTCTTCCTGCAGACAGGAGTGGATATGGGTCTAAGGTTGGGATCTGTGAAGGTCCGGATTTCAGCCCTATCCATTTTCTTTCAGAAACAATTGGCTACCCTCCCTGAGGTTCAGACATTTTTGAAGGGAGTTCTGCATATCCAACCTCCCTTTGTACCGCCCACGGCACCATGGGACCTTAACGTGGTATTGCAGTTCCTCCAGTCGGATTGGTTTGAGCCTCTACAGGAGGTGGAGCTCAAATTTCTTACATGAAAGGCAGTCACTTTGTTGGCCTTAGCTTCTGCTAGACGTGTCTCCGAGCTGGGGGCTTTATCATGCAAAAGCCCTTACTTGATCTTCCATGAAGATAGAACTCCGGACTCGTCAGCAGTTTCTTCCAAAGGTTGTGTCGGCATTTCATATCAACCAACCTATCGTGGTGCCAGTGGCTACTGACTCCTCAGTTATTTCAAAGTCCTTGGATATCGTGAGTGTTCTGAAGATTTATGTGAAGAGAACTTCTCGTCACAGGAAGTCGGACTTTCTGTTTGTCCTATATGATCCCAAGAAAATTGGGTGTCCTGCTACTAAGCAGACTATTTCTCGCTGGATTAGGTTCACTATCCAGCACGCTTATTCTACGGCTGGACTGCCGTGTCCAAAATCTGTTAAGGCCCACTCTACTCGTAAGGTGGGGTCTTCCTGGGTGGCTGCCCGGGGTGTCTCGGCACTGCAACTTTGCCGAGCTGCAACTTGGTCTGGGTCGAGCACGTTTGCAAAGTTCTACAAGTTCGATACTTTGGCCTCTGATGATCTGAAGTTCAGTCAATCAGTTCTGCAGGAGCCTCCGCGCTCTCCCTCCCGTTCTGGGAGCTTTGGTACATCCCCATGGTACTAATGTGGACCCCAGCATCCTCTAGGACATAAGAGAAAATAGGATTTTGGTGCCTACTGGTAAATCCTTTTCTCGTAGGCCGTAGAGGATGCTGGGCGCCCGCCCAGCTCTTCGTTTTACTGCTATTATTTGGTTCAGTACAACTTCGTTTTAGTTGAGTACTGCATTGTTACTTGGTAAGTAATGTTTCAGCTGTGTGCTGAGTAGTTCAAGCTAGTTTTCTTGACGTGCCTTGTATGTGTGAGCTGGTATGACTCTCACTACTATCTGTGTATTTCCTTCTATCGAAGTATGTTGTCTCCTCGGGCACATTTTCTATACTGAGTCTGGCAGGAGGGGCATAGAGGGAGGAGCCAGCCCACACTGTTAAACTTTTAAAGTGCCAATGGCTCCTGGTGGACCCGTCTAAACCACATGGTACAAATGTGGACCCCAGCATCCTCTACGGACTACGAGAAGAGGATTTACCGGTAGGTACCAAAATCCTATTTTTTCTTCCTTCTAACTGTGACCCTGTAACTGCCTGGTCATCCTCATCTACCAGTGACCCCTCCCTCAACTACTCCACCGTTTTATCTAAACTTCGCTTGAGATTGTGAATGTCCCTCAGTCGCGTAACGGGTTGCTCTAGATCAGTTACCTGGGCTTCCAAGGCAACCATTCGCACACACCTCGTGCAGATGTACTCACACTGGGACGGTTGCTCCAGGTGCGTGTACATCTTGCACGACATGCACTGAGTAAAATCCCCAATCCCAGCCCCACCCATTTTTTTGTAAGGTCTAACTCCCTGTTACCCAAAAAGAACTAGAGAAGCAAAACAATCTAGGCAAAACACCCACTATACAATAATGAAGTTGAGCTTATACTTATCTATCCTTTGCGTCCCCTAATCCTGAACTTTTATGCAGCAGTAGTTACCGGTTCCTTCGCTTGTATTCAGCAGTCTCCGTCCCCTTCCGTCCTCTCCTCTGATGTCTGCAGCAGCAGTCTTCCTTGCCCTCTTGCGCAGCTCAGCAGTGGATTCAGACCCTACAGGCCGATTGTGGGTCCCTGGTAGTACCTGCTGGCAGCAGCAGTAGGCTCTTTCCCCACTGGCAGCGTCCCTGGGCAGAACCTAGTATACTCACACACAAAATTTAAAAAAAACAAAGACAGAAACAAAGGCAGCCCTATATCCTCAAAATATCAGCCCCTCACACACACAAAATCTCAGCCCCTCTGTTACTCCAATTTAGAAACCCTCTCCCTCACTCACAAGGTCAGCCCCTTGCAGCATCACCAGAGACTTAATGGTATTGCTAATATTTGTGTTCCTGCTTGCGTATTATAAAACTGACCTTTTTCTGTATTCTAACAAACCTGCTGCTGTTTTCAAATCACAATTCACTTAAGAAGCCAAGCTTCACTTTACAATGCAAGCTCCCACAATGAGCCGAGGATTCAAGTTTTTGTCACACAGTCAAACGGATCTATTCAAGCAACAAAGCGGGTGTTGGGTTTGACGGTATCATCATCAACAGAGTAGCTCTGCAGTGTCTGAATTTTACCAAATAGAATCTTCAGTCACACCACACTAAATGTGCCCAATCTCATTGGGTTGTGGAAGATGGGCAGTGTTGTACAAGTTGGTACTTGGAGGAACCACCTGGGAATACAAGGTACTGTAGGTAATTATGGAAGGCTTCACATAATGAAAACGGAATGGTACTTAAGATAAAAGTAAGAATGTCGTCATCCTGATGGAAACAGGCTTCCCAGCTGGACAAAGGGAAATCCTTTTGCATATCAGATTGGAAAAATTCTGTCACTGAGGAACAGTGTCAGGAAGGTTGTGTTCCCAAAGAAGTAGGTTGTATGCCAAATAAAGGTGGAACCTTGGGCCACATATGGGGCACTGGTGTAGGCACAGGAGAGTCTTCAAGGAAAACCAGTCTAGTGCCGTGCGGACTATGGGGGTCATTCCGAGTTGTTTGATCGTTATTTTTTTCCGCTATGGAGCGATTAGTCGCAAACTGTGCATGCGCAATGTGCGCCTGCGCCAAGTAAATTAGCACAAAAGTTTGGTATTTTACTCACGGCGTAACAAATTTTTTTCATCATTCTGGTGATCGGAGTGTGATTGACAGGAAGTGGGTGTTTCCGGACGGAAACTGTCCGTTTTCTGGGAGTGTGCCGAGAAACGCTGCCGTTTCTGGGGAAAACGCAGGAGTGTCTGAAGAAACGGGGGAGTGTCTGGCCGAACGCTGGGTGTGTTTGTGACGTCAAACCAGGAACGAAACTGACTGAACTGATTGCAGTGTAGGAGTAAGTCTCGAGCTACTCAGAAACTGCTAAGAAATTTCTATTCGCAATTCTGCTAACCTTTCGTTCACTATTCTGCTAAGCTAAGATACACTCCCAGAGGGCGGCGGCTTAGCGTGTGCAATGCTGCTAAAATCAGCTAGCGAGCGAACAACTCGGAATGAGGGCCTACGCGAGTACCTCAACATCAGAAAGGAACTCGCAGCCGAAAAGCGATGAAAAAGGTAAAGTACATACTAATATGGGCAGAACTTCATCGTTCAGTCGGGTCCGCTATTTTCATTCCAGGAATCCTAAATGGGGAAGCAGACTTTCTCAAGTTGACACACCGTTCAGGAAAATGAATGGGCTCCAGACCCGGGGGGTTGTGGATTTTGGTGAACTACAGGTGTTTGTCAGAGATATATCTCATGGAGTGTTTGTCGGAACAACAAAGTGCTCACATAGGGGTAAAAAATAATGGATCCCAGAGTGATCTTTGTGGATGTCTTATCGGTGAGATGAGACGTTCTTCTGGTTTTGATGTTTCTCCAATCACCCTATTACCAGGGTTGTGAGCAGGCCCGGCGCTACCCGCTCAACGAAGGGATGCAGTGCAGGGAGGCGCTGGGACGGAGAGGCGCTTCCACTGCTCTGCATTCCTTCCCTGCTGCGCCGTCCTGTCCCCCCTGCTGCTGCTGCTGTGCCTGTATGACAGGCACTGGCAGCGGCGCTTGTAGCATTAAAATCCTCCTCCCTCCCCTCACCTGTGTGACAGGACAGCACTGCGTATGGGACAAAAGGGCGCGGAGCTACACTGGATGGAAGGGGCGGGGCTACACGGACCAGGCTGCTATAGTGTACAGACTCAGAGGGAGACTGGCTTAGGTAAGTGAAGGGTGAGAGGGAAGTGTGTGTGTATTGTGTCTGTGTGTGTGTGTGTTTGTGGCATGTCTGTGTGCGTTTATGTGTGCTTTAAGAACGCTACTACTACAGGGGGGGCATTACGTGTAACGTCGCTACTAATGGGGGGGCCATTACGTGTAACAACGCTACTACTAGGGGGGTCATTACGTATAAGGACGATACTACTACTTGGGGGGGCATTATGTATAGGATGCTACTATTACTTGGGGGGCATTACATATAACCATACTACTACTACTTGGGGGGTCTTACGTATAAGAACGCTACTACTACTGGGGGTGCACTATGTATAAGGATGCTACTACTGGGGGGGCATTATGCATAGGGATGCTACTACTACTGGGGTGCATTACATATAAGGACGCTACTACTACTTGTGGGGCATTACGTAAAAGGTGAATAAGATTGTGCTACATTGTGGCGTAATTTTGAATGGGGGTACTATTGTGTGGCTATGCCCCTTACTTGTGAGACCACACCCCTTTTCCCGGTGCGCGCCAAAGGAATATGGGAGGGCGCAAATTTATAGTTTGTAGGGGGGCGCCGAACACCCTAGCACCGGCCCTGGTTGTGAGAAAGCTAAACAGGAAAACCAGCAGAGAATGGCAATGGATACTCCATTTCTGCTCTCCCAAGGTCCAGAACTACTGACGCAGGGTCCTGGCTATCGAAGACATCTGAATCTACGGTCCTTGATGGCATGACCTTGATACATTTATCCTGAGGGTAACAGGATGGTTTGCAGCAGGTGATTTAAACAAAAGGTCAGAACAAGGAACTCTTCCTTAGCTCACCTTTATCACCAAATATGGCAAGCCTATGTTCAGGCTTACAGTGAGGTTGGATCTTAGATCTTTCAGAGTTCTGGGGTCTTAGCATACTTTCGGGCACGAATGGATAAAACTTTGAAGGTGGCTCCCTTGGAAAAGAAAGGGTCGGCATTGACTGTAGGGTTCCAAAACTAAATAACTTACAGGATGTGCATGTTTTTTTCCAGTTTATGCAGCGCATTCAGCCTCTGGTTGTTCCTACAGTGCCGTAGGATGGGTGTTAGTCCTTGAAGCCCCTCAAATTGCCCAATTTTAAAATAGATCATAAATTTGTTTTCTACTGACTAAGGTGTCAGCTAGAGGAATATCAGACTTAGCGGCATGGTCACGTTTTTCCCCATTTCTGATCTTTTATCCACATAAACCAGTTATCAGAACTAGGTTTGGGTATATTTCCAAGGTGAAGTTCCACCTTAACAAGGAAAATATTATCCCTGTCATTCAGGTTCTGGGCCTCGCTGCAGGAGATGCATCACTAGACGTGATCCGTGCATAAGGGATCTACGCGTAATATACCAGTGCCATCAAGAAAGAGATTCCCTCTTCATTCACTATGGATTTTACAAGTGAGGATGGCCTGCTGGTAAGCAGATGCTGGCAAGATAGCTTCAGAGGATGATTTCAGAAGCATATTCTCTAAGCTGATCTCCCTATTCTGGCTAATGTCTCCGTTCATTCTACCCGTAAGGTAAGTCCTTTTTGGGCAGCACAATGTGATGTGCCTAAACAGAACAGGGTTGTAAGGCAGCCATATGGTTTGCCATTTGCACATTTAATAGACATTATGCTTTGAATACCTTTGCCTCTCACAATGCTGAACTCGGGCGAAGGATTCTCCTAATCATCAGGAGCGTCCCCACCACTAAACTGCTTTGGGAAATCCCATTGTTATCCTGTGGATAACATGTGGACCCTGCCAGAGAAATATACGTTATGGTAAGAACTTACCGTTGATAACGGTATTTCTCCTAAGTCCACAGGTTCCACAGGGATCCCACCCTGACGCACCTGATTTGAGGATCCTTTTTACTCATTAACCTATTTCTTCTTGTACGGAAGGGTGTGCATGTGGGTTATTCTCGCCTGATTAGGGTTCTACATGATGCTCCTGCCTTCTGCTTTGGAATACAACTGATTTGCCTGAGCCAGGGGGCGGGGATATATGGACACAACCTTATATCCCTGTGTGAATCACCCACCATCACCACACTCCCAGACGCCGCACGGACAGGTCCGCTGTCTCATTTCCGGCCAGCGCAGCTGCAGTAAGCTCGGACTTCATGCATCCCATTAGCACAGCCAGATTGCCATGCAACCAACAGCATGTTCTCCCACGGCCAGAAGATACATTGCAGCCCATAGAACAAGCGTCTGTGAAGCAACAACACAATTGAAACATATCCCAAACAACAGATCATTAAATCTAGATATCAGACATACTTGAACATACAGCAATTCAAAAATGTGATGGCACCAGAAAGGGGCAGTTATACAGTGGCTCATTGGTCCCCCTCTAATATAAAGAGAGTTACATTATAACTGTCATATAAGGTGCAGTAAAAATCCATAGGCAGTTGTCTCTCTAACATTAATCACACACAAAAGTGTAGCATGTTATATGTCCCAATGGTCTCTCCACTAGCACTGTACATCCTGAAATATAAAAACACATATATTGTATATGCCATAGTGGGACCCACTGCAGCCACAACATTCCTCTGTCAGGGATTACGTAACCGTATTCCGATTAATCTTCTTGTTCAGTCCGTAGGAAACAGAAGTATTTAGCCTCATAATCCAGCTTTCTTCCTTTATAAGTCTTAGCACGGCCACTTCCCTGTATTGATTCAGGGACATGATCAATTATAAAATATTTGATTGAAGCTAAATTGTTACCTGTGGATTTAAAATAATGAGCCATCAGTTCTATCTCCAAGCGGATCTATGCGGGGCCATGCAATCAGGGAACCTGCGTGTTATCTTGCCCAAATAGTATAACCCGCAAGGACACATTGTGACATAAACCACATGTGTTGTCCATCCAAACAGACAGAGCAATTTGCAGTTTTATAAAGCTTTCGCATTGAAATGTTGCCTTCAGATATTAGTGCGAAAGTCAGAAAGCTATATATTTTTACCCTGTTAATAAAATGAGCAATAAAAGCTCTCAATAATAGGAGAATTGGAAAGCTTTTCAGTGGCAGTAAAAAGCACTTTAGCTCAAGATATAAGTTAGTCTTCTTAATAATGCGTTGGATATCGCGTGACCGGCGGGCAGGAGATCGCCAGTCAGCATACCGACGCCGGAATCCCGGCATGTAGATGGCGGGGGGGGGGGAGCACAGTGAAGCCCCTTGCGGGCTCTCTGTGCTCGCCATACTGTGGGCTCGTGATTATTACTTTATGCACGTCGTAGACACCCACAAGTGGGAATAGTCCCTGTTGGTCAGCATGCCGACCGTCAGGATTGTGAGGGGGCGGGATGTAGGAGGAGGTATTGTGACCGGCAGTCTCCTGACCGCCGGTCATATAACTACATCCCTTATTAATCATGGCCATGATAGTTTGATAGAAATGTAAATACCACTATTTCTCCTGGGCTTACAATGTGATTCCTTATCCACTCCCGGCTATTGAAAGATTGTAACATCCATATCTGGGGATGGAGTCCCAAAGTGAGGTAATCACTCCAGGGAAGTAGCAGGTACCAGCTGGCTTTGTGTGGCTAAAAAATGCGTTTCCCCGCCTGTACTAATTGTCAGCGGCTTACTCAGTAATGTGCTGTGGTCTGGTGGGTTACGTTTTTAAAACCGGATATGCACGTCTTGTGCATGCACAGTCCGGCTGCTGTCCAAGCCTCTCTTTCGATCTTAATGAACTGCGCATGTGCGGTGGCCATTTTATGTATTCCAGTGCTTGTTTTGCATTCCAAGTGCTGGCTAATGCATTACTGCACTTCCTGGTTCGCGCTGAATGGTCACACTGATGTCTAAGAATAGATCTATAAGAAACAAGACTGCTACAATTGTCAGGCTTATTGTATCTGCAGATTTAGCTTGATGAAAATGCAGCACCTATTGTGAAAGTTCCCATTCCAGCAAACTACTCTGTCATCCACATCCCAAGACTAGACTGTACGGGAGGTGAGATGTCTATCTGCTTTAACAAAGCACTTAAGCTTAAGGTCCACCCTAAGGAAATTACCCACTCATCTGAGTGCATCGCTGCCCGGAGTTCTACAGGATTAGGTTTCAGAGTACTTCTCATTTACTGGCCCCCCTGGAGATCGAAAGTTCTTTCTACAAGAAATCGCAGACACTGTTGCTGGTCTAGTTCTGGAGCACCAAAGATGCTCATCCTCTGGGATTTCACTGCATGGATTGTTGACAAGCTCTCACACCTTGGTCAAGACCTTGGCCAGTATTTACTAAAAAAAACGAGTTTTGCCGATTTGTGGGTTTTTTACTTAGTCCCAATCCGGGAATTCACTAAGCACAAATCTCGGCAGTGTCTGGTCTATTCGGAATGGATTTAACGGCAAAGTTCCGAAATACTAATGAATAGACCATCGGTCAAACGCGGCTGTTATTTCATAGAATACGGCCATTCACTATTCATTCGTATTTGGGTGTTAGTTTCTGAGTGCTCAAGTGCTGGTCTATTTTTTTGCGAATCGTTAAAAAAAGCAGCAAAAAAATAGACCTGCTTTTTCCAGTCGAGTTTGGATAACCATGCACGGATCAGTGAGATCTGTGCATGATTATCTATGGGAAAGGGTCTGTTTAGTGTAAAAACAGAAGAAAAAAATTGCGTGGGGTCCCCCTCCTAAGCATAACCAGCCTCGGGCTCTTTGAGCCAGTCCTGGTTGACAAAATATGGGGAAAAAAATGACAGGGGTTCCCCCATATTTCATCAACCAGCATCGGGCTCTGCGCCTGGTTCTGGTTCAAAAAATACGGGGGACAAAAAGCGTAGGGGTCCCCCATATTTTTTAAACCAGCACCGGGCTCCACTAGCAAGGTACATAATGCCACAGCCGGGGGTACACTTTTATTGTGGTCCCGGCGGCCCTGGCATTACATACCCAACTAGTCACCCGTGGCCGGGGTACCCTGGAGGAGTGGGAACCCCTTAAATCAAGGGGTCCCCCCCCTCCAGCCACCCAAGGGCCAGGGGTAAAGCCCAAGGCTGTGTCCCCCCCCATCCAAGGGAGGCGGATGGGGGGCTGATAGCCTTTGTGTGAAAAAGTGTAAGATGAAGAATAAACATTGCCTTTTACCTGTGGAACTACAGGACCCAACAAGCCTCCTCCACATGCTGCTACTTGGAGAACCACAGGTACCATCATGCGGAGCATTAAAGGGCCCGCTGGTACCTGTAGTTCCACATGTAAAATAAATATTTAAATAAAGACAAGACACGCACATCGTACACAGTATAAGTTTAAAAAAAATACACAGTACTTGCACACTCACACTTACATGCATACTTACAGACAGTATACTTGACTACATCCCATGAAGCGATTCGGTCTCTTTGTCCAGTAGTGATCCATACGTACCTGTAAATAAATAAAAAAAATACTTGTGTAGATTGGTCCTCTTGAGTCCATGTAGGCATCCAGGGGTTAAAAACAAAAAACGCGTTAATCCAAACCAGCGGACGTACACACATGGATCCCCTTATCCTGAATGCTGGGTGACCATGTGACTTGTCACATTCTAGACCCGCCAGCCAATCAGGGAGCTCCACGTCATAGCGCTCTCCTGATTAGCTGTGTGCTCCTGGCCTGCCACTCAAGCTGAGCCCATATTGTTTAATGAGGAAAAATAAATCCCCATTGAAGTCTATGGGTGGGAACCTGTGGTCTACAGCAGACCGCAAGGTTAATTAAGGTCACTCGCCATACATCTTACCCCCCCCCCCCTGTATTTTTGGAACCAGGGCCTTTGGAACCAGGGCCTGTCCAAGAGCTCGGTGCTGGTCGTTAAAATATGGGAGACGCGTAATCCGTTTTTTTTCCCCTCTGTATTTTAGCAACCAGGATCGACTCAAAGAGCACATGGCTGTTTATGCTGCACGTCTTTTAGTTTATTTCTTTTTTAACTTATTTTAAAACTATTTAAACACTTTTACAGACAGAAGCATGCACGGATCTCACTGATTTGTACATGCTTCTCTCAAAACTTGCACCTTGTAATGCAACTCGCATTACAAGGTGTGATTTTAACAACTAGGTTTCTGGTCTGTATTTTCACCAGACCTCACATGCAGGTAGGGTTTTTTTTTACTAAAAACACGCAGTGCATTACATTTGCGAGTTCCGTCACCAACTTGCACCTTCTCAAAGTGTGAGACGTTGCGGGACGAAATTTTACTATAAACTTGTACTGCATATCATCCGGCCCATTGAATCAACAGTAGAAACCAACAATCCGGTCATCATACTGTCGCTCATGTTAGTAATCAGTCAAAGTCCAACGATATAATTTCTGTGTATTACACCATCCACAAGGACTGCCCAGGAAGGTGTAAATCACTGAAACAATGGTGGTCATTCCGAGTTGTTCGCTCGTTATTTTTTTTTCGCAATGGAGCAATTAGTCGCTAATGCGCATGCGCAATGTCCACAGTGCGACTGCGCCAAGTAAATTTGCTATGCAGTTAGGAATTTTACTCACGGCATTACAAGGTTTTTTCTTCGTTCTGGTGATCGTAATGTGATTGACAGGAAGTGGGTGTTTCTGGGCGGAAACTGGCCGTTTTATGGGTGTGTGTGAAAAAACGCTACCGTTTCTGGGAAAAACGCGGGAATGGCTGGAGAAACGGAGGAGTGTCTGGGCGAACGCTGGGTGTGTTTGTGACGTCAAACCAGGAAAGACAAGCACTGAACTGATCGCAGATGCCGAGTAAGTCTGGAGCTACTCAGAAACTGCTAAGAAGTGTCTATTCGCAATTCTGCTAATCTTTCGTTCGCAATTTTACTATGCTAAGATACACTCCCGGTAGGCGGCGGTCTTAGCGTGTGCAAAGCTGCTAAAAGCAGCTTGCAAGCGAACAACTCGGAATGAGGGCCAATATTGTCTATCTATCACTAGTGAATGCAATTTCTCTATAACTAAATGGATAATGCAAAATATAAATTTATGTTGATATTTATTTTGTACAACAGAAACACAGGGAAACTCCTTTCTGAAGTCTGTGCCGTGTGAAGATGATTGGATCTTGTACAGGGACAAATGTTACCATTTCTCTGAGGAACGTTATACATGGAACAACGGCCAGAGCTTCTGTCTCTCACATAATGCATCTCTGGCACTTATTGATGACCAGAAAGAACTGGTGAGTGTGAGATGACGTCTGGTGTGAGCTGTGATTTGTGGGAATGTTTAGAGGATACTGGGGGTCATTCCAAGTGGATCGCTAGCAGAAAATGTTCACTGCGCAGCGATGATGCAAAAAAGGCACTTCTGCGCATGCGGCGCAATGCGCACGCGCGACGTTCTTTCAGAACGGCCGATGTAGTTTCACACAAAGACTAGCGAAGCTTTTCAGTCGCACTGGTTGCCGCAGAGTGATTGACAGGAAGTGGGCGTTTCTGGGTGTCAACTGACCATTTTCAGGGAGTGTTTGAAAAAACGCAGGCGTGCCAGGAAAAACGCAGGCGTGGCTGTGCGAACGCAGGGCGTGTTCCTGACGTCAAAACAGGAACTGAACAGTCAGAAGTGATCGCAAGCGCTGAGTAGGTCTGAAGCTACTCTGAAACTGCACAAAATAAATGTGTAGCCGCTCTGCGATCCTTTCGTTCGCACTTGTGCTAAAATACACTCCCAGAGGGCAGCGGCATAGTGTTTGCACGGCTGCTAAAAACAGCTAGCGAGCGATCAACTCAGAATGACCCCCATTATCCTGAGTTGAGCAAATATTCTGACTGTGTCCTACAGTGTTTTATATTTTAGTTTTGGTGTTCACTTTTTTAAATTAGTGATGGTGGTAATAATGGGCTCATTTATCAATGAGAGATCAATTTCACTGTGAGTGATAAATTGTACGGGCCAATCAGCTCCTGACTGTCATTTTTCAAACGCAGCCTGTAACGTGATAGTTAGGAGCTAATTGGCTGGTGCAATTTATCACTCACAGTTAAATTTATCACTCATTGATAAATGAGCCCATAAATCTGGGAGCCGCTAGGATTAAAAAACATTAATTTTTTGACTAAACATTTCTTCTCATCTTAATATCGGTGTAAACCTATATTACAAAACATTGCACGTTTCGTCTGAAATTTACTAGTTTGTTTTTCCCAAATGTCTTTTGTT
The DNA here is from genome assembly GCF_028390025.1 of Pseudophryne corroboree. Classification (NCBI taxonomy): domain Eukaryota; kingdom Metazoa; phylum Chordata; class Amphibia; order Anura; family Myobatrachidae; genus Pseudophryne; species Pseudophryne corroboree. Next base: position 764,796,125 of record NC_086446.1, read on the forward strand.
TTTATGTGCATTTTGTAAATTGTGAAATTGACTGGCGGCCAACCTCACATAAAACTGCTTTATTTCTCTTACGTCCTAGAGGATGGGGTCCATATTAGTACCATGGGGGTGTAGACAGGTCCACCAGGAGCCATTGGCACATTTAAGAGTTTAATAGTGTGGGCTGGCTCCTCCCTCTATGCCCCTCCCACCAGACTCCGTTTAAAAAATGTGCCCGGAGGAGCAGGTCACAGATAGGGGAGCTCTACAGAGCTTCTTTAGAAAAGTTTATTTTAGAGTTTGTTTTTTTACAGGGAGGCTGCTGGCAACAGACTCCCTGCATCGAGGGACTGAGGGGGGAGCAGTGTCCACCCTGCGGGGTCTTGAGCCCAGGCCCGGCGCTACCCGCTCAGCGAAGGGATGCAATGCAGGGAGGCGCTGGGACGGAGAAGTCCCCCCTCACCTTCCCAGCATCCAAATAATTAAACACTATCTTTGAAAAAACCTGGGAAACTCCGGAAAGTAAATTTCGGATCCCTAAGAGGGTCTTGGTTGCTTTTTCCTTCCCAGAGGAAGATAGAAAGAAGTGGGAGTCTCTATCGATAGTTGACGCCCATGTCTCCAGGCTGTCAAAACAGGTGGTTTTACCATTCCCAGGATCTACCGCGTTGAAGGACCTGGCAGATCGCAAGGTGGATGCTACGCTAAAATCCATTTACACTGCTTCCGGGGCTATATCACAACCTACTATAGCCTGTGCTTGGATTGCAAAAGCTATTGCCAGGTGGTCAATCACTCTGCAGGAGGAATCGACTTCGCTGGATAAGGGTGACGTTGATGTATTTTTGCACCATATTCAGGGGGTCCTGGTGGATTCCATGAAGGACCTGAGTTCCATGGCTGCGGGGATCTCCTCCATGTTCGTCTCGGCTCGCAGGGATCTCTGGCTGCGCTAATGGTCTGCAGACGCGGAATCCAGGAAGAGCGTGGAGGGCCTACCCTATACTGGTCAGGCTTTCTTTGGGGAGGCATTGGATGCGTTGATTGCCATTGCTACCGCGGTTAAGTCTACTTTTCTCCCCTCAGCTGCACCGGCTACGAAGAAGCCTTTTACACCAGCCACGTCACAGTCCTTTCGGCCCACAAGGCCTAGAAAGAACAAGCCTTCGAACACCTTCTTCAGAGGTGGTCGTGCCAAAGAAAAGAAACCTGCTCTCACAGGTTCCCAAACCCAGAAGCCCGCTTCTGATACGCATAAGTCCTCCGCATGACAGTGGACAGCTAGGCCTGGAGGAGGGTCAGGTGGGGGCAAGACTCCGACAGTTCAGCCACATCTGGGTGTCGTCTGGCCTGGACCCCTGGGTACTGGATATAGTGTCCAGGGGGTACAGACTGGAGTTTAAAAATCCCCCACTTCACCGTTTCTTCAAGTCAGGCTTGCTAGCTCTGCGGGCAGACAGAACAGTTCTTCTGGAGGCCATCAGAAGACTGGTGGTGTCAGAGGTCGTTGTTCCAGTTCCGCCTCAGCAGTGGAACAAGGGTTATTATTCGAACCTTTTTGTGGTAGCAAAACCGGATGGTTCGGTATGGCCTATTCTAAACTTAAAGTCTTTGAACCCTTATCTCAGGGAGTTCAAATTCAAGATAGAATCTCTGAGAGCTGTCATCTCGGGACTGACGGAGGGGGAGTTCCTGGTGTCTCTAGACATCAAGGATGCTTATCTCCACATTCCCATTTGGTAACCTCATCAGGCATATCTCAGGTTTGCACTGTTGGACGATCACTATCAGTTCCAGGCGCTGCCATTTGGCCTCTCCACAGCACCAAGGTGATGACGGAGGTGATGGTTCTCCTCCGCAAATAGGGGGTGAACATAATTCCATATCTGGACAATCTCCTGATCAAGGCGTCGTCCAGGGAGAGGTTGTTGCGATCCATCGCGCTCACAACACAGTTGCTCAGGAAGCACAGCTGGATCCTGAACCTTTCCGAAGTCTCATCTGGAGCCGACAAGGAGGCTGTCTTTCCTGGGAATGATCCTCGACATGGAAGTGCATAGGGCATTCCTCCCAGTTGAGAAAGCGTTAGTGATTCAAACAATGGTCCGGGATGTCTTAAAGCCTACTCGGTATCGGTTTATCAATGCATACGCCTTCTGGGGAAGATGGTTGCCTGCAGTATGGTAGGTTTCATGCTCAACCTTTTCAGTTGGACCTCTTGGACCAGTGGTCGGGCTCTCACATGCACGAAAGGATACACCTGTCTCCGAAAGCCAGGATTTCACTCCTCTGGTGGCTGCAACTTCTGCACCTTCTGGAAGGATGAAGGTTTGGAATTCAAGACTGGATCCTTTTAACCACAGATGCAAGTCTAAGGTTGGGGAGCAGTCGCTCTGGAGGAAACCTTTCAGGGAAGATGGTCGGATCAAGAATCACTTCTCCCAATAAACATCCTGGAACTCAGGGCCGTGTACAACGCCCTTCTGCGGGATCGGGCTGTTCAGGTGCAGTCGGACAACGTGACCACAGTGGCCTACATAAACCGACAAGGCGGAACAAAGAGCAAGGCTGCCATGTCAGAGGTGTCAAAAATCCTCCTCTGGGCAGAAAGGCACGCGGTGGCGATGTCGGCAATCTTCCTTCCGGGTGTAGACAACTCCATCCAGGAGAGTGGGGCCTCCACCCGGAGGTGTTCGAGGAGGTAACCAGTTGGTAGGGGGTTCCTCACATAGACATGATGGTCTCCCGCCTCAACAAGAAGCTGCGGAGGTACTGTTCCAGGTCGAGAGACCCACAGGCTGTGGCGGTGGACGCGCTGGTAACACCGTGGGTGTTCACGTCAGTGTATGTATTCCCTCCACTTCCTCTGATACCAAAAGTTCTTAACTGGTAAGAAGAACAAAGGTTCTGGCAATCCTCATTGCTCCGGTCTGGCCAAGGAGGGCTTGGTACGCAGCTCTACTGGATCTTCTGCTGGAAGATCCAAGGCCGTTGCCTCTTCGGGAGGATCTGCTACTGCAGGGGCCGTTCGCTTATCAAGACTTACAAAGGATATGTTTGACGGCATGGCGGTTGAACACCAGATCTTAGCCCGGAAGGGTATCCCGAGTGAGGTCATTCCTACCCTGATACAGGCTAGGAAGGGGGCAACGTCTAAACATTACCATCGCATTTGGAAAAAATATGTTTCTTGGTGTGAGTCCAAGAAGTTTCCTGTGGTGAAAAGGATTTACCGGTAGGTAACCAAAATCCTATTTTCAAACAACCAGATCTAATACTGCCATTGTGATTTTTACACATGGTATTAATATAATGAGCTTTCCAAATCGTGATGCACTAAAAGGACAAGACAATTTTAAATGAAACTTGTGATCTCTAGTTTTAATCCATTAAAATATCTAAACTTAATTTAGCATGCCAATTCTTTATGAGAGGCATTTGGGATCCGGGATCCCGACCGCCAGGATAGCGACAACTGTTCTCCCTCTTGGGGGGTCCACCACACTCCTGGAGAGAGAATAAATAATGTTGCGCACCACCGTACCCATGTTTTCTCTATCCATCGGTGTGCCTCCTGTGTTTTTTTTTTTATATTTCCTTTACAGTAGTACTACAGGTGCCAGCAGCCCCTTACTGCCCAGGCATGCTGGCACTTGTGGTTTGCCAAGTACCAGCATGTGTGACAGGCTAGCTGGGACCTGTAGTTCTGTTGTAATGGACAATATTACTTATATTGTTACACCATTAATCCTGCACCCACTGCCACCAAGGATGCAGGAAATAGCCCTGGGATTCTGCCCAAGCATTTGAGAGAGGGGTGGGGGGGTCAGCCTGGACTGACCAGCTGGGGGCTGGTTAATGTTTTGGCAGGGGAAATTACGTGATATGTGTCCTGGTGCTGGTTACTGGAAATATGGTGGAATCTCACATGTTTTTTCTCCCATTTTCCCAGAACCAGAACAGGCTCATAAGTCCTGGTTATTCTTTGGGAAGTGGGGGCACTTTTTTTTTTTTTTTTAAACATTTCATTAAGGTATAACACACAGAAGCACTGCATAGACCACACAAATCACAATATGTTGCTCGCAGGCCACTCTAAATCCATGAATTGTATTTTCTGTCTTAAAAGTACTTGCAAGTTGGTTCAGTAGTCTGTTGACTTCTGTTTGTGTGTTTGTCTGTCTTTTTCTGTTCGGTTAGTGTTTTTACGCCTGTGTTTGGCTTAAGTCAATCTCAAAACAGGTTAAAAAATCACCTGAAAATGTGGGAGGTAATGGGGGAGTGGCAAATAAAATACAGGCCTGTCACAACATTTCAAAGGAAGGGGGGGTGTCACAGCCAGTGACTGCGTCAGGGCCGTAACTAGGGTGGTGCAGAGTGTGCCAGTGCACATAGCACTGCAGGGTAGGGCCACTGTTGGCACCACTTATCAATTATCTGCTTTCATTTCACGTGCAGCTTCCCCCCTTTTTGAAGCACAGCATCACCTGACAGCCTCTGTGTTCTTTCCCCACGCCTTCTGTCGCTAATACCTATACAGCATTCATGAACTTAACTTGACAGCACTTTGTTATTCAGTCACACGGTCCTTTATTACATTTCAAAATGCTGACATACCCGGGATTCAAACCCATTGCCTGTGGCATTGCAGTCAGATGGAGGGATGTTATGGCATCCGAGTTTGATGGAGGTGCGGGATGCCGTCCGAACTATGACTTTTTTCAAAGCGACAGTCATTCACAAGGCATGGTTTTGCTTTGTAAATGACTATCGCTTGAAAAAAATGTTCAAGCTCGGCTGGCATCCCACACCTCCAGCAAACTCGGACGCCATTACATCCCGCCGTTGCACTCTATTCATTAGTCTATCTGTCCTTGCAGTGAAAGCTAGAGAATTCTAGCTATTTGATGCTTATCTTGTACTTTGTGAAAAAATGATCAGCACTGCGGCTGAGGAGATCTATGTAGTGTGTGGCTGCAAGAGATCGGATGTGTGACTGCACACTACATAGAGCTACTCAATTGTAATGCTGGTTATTTTTTACAAAGTACAAATAGCTTCATATAATTTGAAATCGTTTTTATGCAGTATCAAATATCTCAATGAGTAGGGTGTTTGACTGGAAAGCAACAGGTTCTAGGTTTGAATCCTGGATATGGCAGTATATTGAAATGTGTTATTTAATTGTTATTTAATAAAGAGTATCTTAACTGAATAACAGTGAGCTCTCAAGTTACAGTGAATCCGGAAAGTATTCACAGCGCTTCACTTTTTCCACATTTTGTTATGTTACAGCCTTATTCCAAATTGGGATAAATTCATTTCTTCCCTCAAAATTCTAAACACAATACCACATAATGACAACGTGAAAACGTTTTTTTTTGAGATTTCTGCAAATTTATTAAAAATAAAAAACGAAGAATTCCCATGTACATAAGTATACACAGCCTTTGCTCAATACTTTTTTGATACACCTTTGGCAACGGGTGGTCTTCAGTATGCCGACTGTTGGTATCCCGGCGCACAGTATACCGGTACCGGAATCCCGACAGCCGACATACCGACACTTTTTCTCCCTCGTGGGGGTCCACGACCCGCCTGGAGGACGCGCACCACTGTGCCCGCAGCGTGGCGAGCGCAGCGAGCCCGCAAGGGGCTAATTTGTGCTAGCCACGCTGTCGGTATGCCGGCGGTGGGGCTCCCGGTGCCAGTATGCTGGTCGCCAGGAGCCCGGCTGCCGGCATACCATACTACACCCTTGGCAACAATTACAGCGTCAATTATTTTTGAATGTGATGCCAGAAGCTTGGCACACCTATCTTTGGGCAATTTCGCCCATTCCTCTTTGCAGCACCTCTCAAGCTCCATCAGGCTTGATGGGAAACGTCGGTGCACAGCCATTTTCAGATCTCTCCAGACATGTTCAATCGGATTCAAGTCTGGGCTTAGGCTGGGCCACTCGAGGACATTCACAGAGTAGTCCTGAAGCCACTCCTTTGATATCTTGGCTGTGTGCTTTGGGTCGTTGTCCTGCTGAAAGATGAACCGTCGCCGCAGTCGGAGGCCAAGAGCGCTTTGGAGCAGGTTTTCATCCAGGATGTCTCTGTACATTGCTGCATTCATCTTTCCCTCTATCCTGACTAGTCTCCCAGTTCCTGCTGCTGAAAAACATCCCCACCATGCTTCACTGTAGGGATGGTATTGGCATGGTGATGAGCGGTGTCTGGTTTCCTCCAAACATGATGCCTGGGATTCATGCCAAAGAGTTCAATCTTTGTCTCATCAGACCAGAGAATTTTATTTCTCATGGTCTGAGAGTCCTTCAGGTGCATTTTGGCAAACTCCAGGCAGACTGCCATGTCCTTTTTACTAAGGAGTGGCTTCCGTCTGCCCACTCTACCATACAGGCCTGATTGGTGGATTGCTGTAGAGATGGTTGTCCTTCTAGAAGATTCTGCTCTCTCTACAGAGGAATGCTGTAGCTCTGACAGAGAGACCATTGGGTTCTTGGTCACCTCCCTGACTAGGGCCCTTCCTCCCCGATTGCTCAGTTTAGACGGCCGGCCGGCTCTAGGAAGAGTCCTGGTGGTTCCAAACTTCTTCCATATATACAGATGGAGGCCACTGTGCTCATTGGGACCTTCAAAGCAGCAGATATTTTTCTGTACCCTTCCCCACTTTTGTGCCTCGAGACAATCCTGTCTCGGAGTTCTACAGACAATTCCTTTGACTTCATGCTTGGTTTGTGCTCAGACATGCACTGTCAAGTGTGGAACCTTATATAGACAGGTGTGTGCCTTTCCAAATCATGTCCAATCAACTGAATTTACCACATGTGGTCTCCAATTAAGCTGTAGGAACATCTCAAAGATGATCAGTGGAAACAGGATGCACCTGAGTTAAATTTTGAGCTTCATGGCAAAGGCTGTGAATACTTATGTACATGTGATTTCTTAGTTTCTCTGACGTCCTAGTGGATGCTGGGGACTCCGTAAGGACCATGGGGAATAGCGGCTCCGCAGGAGACTGGGCACAAAAGTAAAGCTTTAGAACTACCTGGTGTGCACTGGCTCCTCCCCCTATGACCCTCCTCCAAGCCTCAGTTAGATTTTTGTGCCCGAACGAGAAGGGTGCACACTAGGTGGCTCTCCTGAGCTGCTTAGTGAAAAGTTTAGTTTTAGGTTTTTTATGTTCAGTGAGACCTGCTGGCAACAGGCTCACTGCATCGAGGGACTAAGGGGAGAAGAAGCGAACTCACCTGCGTGCAGAGTGGATTGGGCTTCTTAGGCTACTGGACATTAGCTCCAGAGGGACCGATCACAGGCCCAGCCATGGATAGGTCCCAGAGCCGCGCCGCCGGCCCCCTTACAGAGCCAGAAGACAGAAGAGGTCCGGAAAATCGGCGGCAGAAGACGTCCTGTCTTCAACAAGGTAGCGCACAGCACTGCAGCTGTGCGCCGTTGCTCTCAGCACACTTCACACTCCGGTCACTGAGGGTGCAGGGCGCTGGGGGGGGGGGGGGGCGCTCTGAGACGCAATAAAAACACCTTGGATGGCAAAAAATGCATCACATATAGCTCCTGGGCTATATGGATGAATTTAACCCCTGCCAGAATACACAGAAAAACGGGAGATAAGGCCGCCGAGAAGGGGGCGGAGCCTATCTCCTCAGCACACTGGCGCCATTTTCCCTCACAGCTCCGTTGGAGGGAAGCTCCCTGGCTCTCCCCTGCAGTCACTACACTACAGAAAGGGTTAAAAAAGAGAGGGGGGCACTAATTACGCGCAGTATTAAAAATACAGCAGCTATAAGGGGAAAAACACTTATATAAGGTTATCCCTGTATATATATAGCGCTCTGGTGTGTGCTGGCAAACTCTCCCTCTGTCTCCCCAAAGGGCTAGTGGGGTCCTGTCCTCTATCAGAGCATTCCCTGTGTGTGTGCTGTGTGTCGGTACGTTTGTGTCGACATGTATGAGGAGAAAAATGATGTGGAGACGGAGCAGATTGCCTGTAATAGTGATGTCACCCCCTAGGGGGTCGACACCTGAGTGGATGAACTGTTGGACAGCCGGCTACTCAGCTTGTGCCTGTCCAGACGTCTCATAGGCCATCAGGGGCTCTAAAGCGCCCGTTACCTCAGATGGCAGATATAGACGCCGACACGGATACTGACTCCAGTGTCGACGGTGAAGAGACAAATGTGACTTCCAGTAGGGCCACACGTTACATGATTGAGGCAATGAAAAATGTTTTACACATTTCTGATAATACGAGTACCACCAAAAAGGGGTATTATGTTCGGTGAGGAAAAACTACCTGTAGTTTTCCTGAATCTGAGAAATTAAATGAGGTGTGTGATGATGCGTGGGTTTCCCCGATAACAACTGATAATTTCTAAAATGTTATTGGCATTATATCCTTTCCCGCCGGAGGTTAGGGTGCGTTGGGAAACACCCCCTAGGGTGGATAAAGCGCTCACACGCTTGTAAGAACAAGGGCTCTACCCTCTCCTGAGATGGCCGCCCTTAAGGATCCTGCTGATAGAAAGCAGGAGGGTATCCTAAAATGTATTTACACACATACTGGTGTTATACTGCGACCAGCAATCGCCTCAGCCTGGATGTGCAGTGCTGGGTTGGCGTGGTCGGATTCCCTGACTGAAAATATTGATACCCTAGATAGGGACAGTATATTATTGCCTATAGAGCATTTAAAAGATGCATTTCTATATATGCGTGATGCACAGCGGAATATTTGCCGACTGGCATCAAGTCTAAGTGCGTTGTCCATTTCTGCCAGTAGAGGGTTATGGACACGACAGTGGTCAGGTGATGCGGATTCCAAACGGCATTTGGAAGTATTGCCTTATTAAGGGGAGGAGTTATTTGGGGTCGGTCTTTCAGACCTGGTGGCCACGGCAACAGCTGGGAAATCCACGTTTGTACCCCAGGTCGCCTCTCAACATAAGAAGACGCCGTATTATCAGGCGCAGTCTTTTCGTGGGCAGGCGGGCAAAAGGTTCCTCATTTCTGCCCCGTGACAGAGGGAGAGGAAAAAGGCTGCAGAAATCAGCCAGTTCCCAGGAACAGAAGCCCTCTCCCGCCTCTGCCAAGCCCTCAGTATGACGCTGGGGCTTCACAAGCAGAATCAGGCACGGTGGGGGCCCGTCTCAATGAATTTCAGCGCGCAGTGGGCTCACTTGCAAGTAGACCCCTGGATCCTTCAGGTGATATCTCAGGGGTAAAAATTGGAATTCGAGACGTCTCCCCCTCGCCGTTTCCTAAAGTCGGCTTTACCGATGTCTCCTTCTGACAGGGAGGCAGTTTTGGAAGCCATTCACAAGCTGTATTCCCAGCAGGTGATAATCAATGTACCCCTCCTGCAACAGGGAACGGGGTATTATTCCACACTGTTGTGGTACCGAAGCCGGACGGCTCGGGGAGACCGATTCTAAATCTAAAATCTTGAACACTTACATACGGAGGTTCAAATTCAAGATTGAGTCACTCAGAGCAGTAATTGCGAACCTGGAAGAAGGAGACTACATGATGTCTCGGGACATCAAGGATGCTTACCTTCATGTCCCAATTTACCCTTCTCACCAAGGGTACCTCAGGTTTATGGTACAGAACTGTCACTATCAGTTTCAGACGCTGCCGTATGGATGGTCCACGGCACCCCGGGTCTTTACCAAGGTAATGGCCGAAATGATGATACTCCTTCGAAGGAAGGGAATTTTAGTTATCCCTTACTTGGACGATTCCCTGATAAGGGTAAGATCCAGGGAACAGTTGGAGGTCGGTGTAGCACTATCTCAGGTAGTGTTGCGGCAGCACGATTGGATTCTCAATATTCCAAAATCGCAGCTGATTCCGACGACTCGTCGTCTGTTCCTAGGGATGATCCTGGACACAGTCCAGAAAAAGGTGTTTCTCCCGGAGGAGAAAGTCAGGGAGTTATCCGAGCTAGTCGGGAACCTCCTATAACCGAGCCAAGTCTCAGTACATCAATGAAAGGGTTCTAGGAAAAATGGTGGCTTCCTACGAAGCAATCCCATTCGGCAGATTCCACGCAAGAACTTTCCAGTGGGACCTGCTGGAAAAATGGTCCGGGTCGCATCTTCAGATGCATCAGCGGATAACCCTGTCACCAAGCACAAGGGTGTCTCTCCTGTGGTGGTTGCAGAGTGCTCATCTTCTAGAGGGCCGCAGATTCGACATTCAGGACTGGGTCCTGGTGACCACGGATGCCAGCCTGCGAGGCTGGGGAGCAGTCACACAGGGAAGGAATTTCCAGAGCTTATGGTCAAGCCTGGAGACATCACTTCACATAAATATCCTGAAGCTAAGGGCCATTTACAATGCTCTAAGCTCAGCAAGACCTCTGCTTCAAGGTCACCCGGAGTTGATCCATTCGGACAACATCACGGCAGTCACCCACGTAAACAGACAGGGTGACACAAGAAGCAGGAGGGCAGTGGCAGAAGCTGCAAGGATTCTTCGCTGGGCGGAAAATCATGTGATAGCACTGTCAGCAAGTGGGGACTTCACCCAGAAGTCTTCCACATGTTTATAAAACTCGACAAGTATTGCGCCGGGTCAAGGGACCCTCCGGCAATAGCTGTAGTCGCTCTGGTAACACAGTGGGTGTACCAGTCAGTGTATGTGTTCCCTCCTCTGCCTCTCATACCCAAGGTACTGAGATTCCTACATTTCCTGCAAACAGGAGTGTCTATGGGCCTGAAATGGGGGTCCATTAAGGTTCAAATTTCGGCCCTGTCAATTTTCTTCCAAAAAGAACTAGCTTCAGTCCCTGAAGTTCAGACGTTTGTGAAAGGGGTACTGTATATACAGCCTCCTTTTGTGCCTCCAGTGGCACCTTGGGATCTAAATGTAGTTTTTGGGTTCCAAAAGTCACATTGGTTTGAACCACTTAAATATGTGGAGTTAAAATATCTCACATGGAAAGTGGTCATGCTGTTGGCCCTGGCCTGGGCCAGGTGCGTGTCAGAATTGGCGGCTTTATCCTGTAAAAGCCCTCATCTGATTTTCCATTCGGACAGGGCGGAATTGAGGACTTGTCCTCAGTTTCTCCCTAAGGTGGTTTCAGCGTTTCACCTGAATCAACCTATTGTGGTGCCTGCGGCTACTAGGGACTTGGAGGACTCCAAGTTGCTAGACGTTGTCAGGGCCCTGGAAATATAGGTTTCCAGGATGGCTGGAGTCAGAAAATCTGACTCGTTGTTAGTTCTGTATGCACCCAACAAGCTGGGTGCTCCTGCTTCTAAGCAGACTATTGCTCGTTGGATTTGTAGTACAATTCAGCTTGCACATTCTGTGGCAGGCCTGCCACAGACAAAATCTGTAAATGCCCACTCCACAAGGAAGGTGGGCTCATCTTGGGCGGCTGCCCGAGGGGTCTCGGCTTTACAACTTTGCCGAGCAGCTACTTGGTCAGGAGCAAATACGTTTGTAAAATTCTACAAATTTGATACCCTGGCTGAGGAGGACCTGGAGTTCTCTCATTTGGTGCTGCAGAGTCATCCGCACTCTCCCGCCCGTTTGGGAGCTTTGGTATAATCCCCATGGTCCTTACGGAGTCCCCAGCATCCACTAGGACGTCAGAGAAAATAAGAATTTACTTACCGATAATTCTATTTCTCGTAGTCCGTAGTGGATGCTGGGCGCCCATCCCAAGTGCGGATTGTCTGCAATACTGGTACATAGTTATTGTTACCAAAAAAATCGGGTTATTGCTGTAGTGAACCATCTTTTCTAGGGGCTCCTCTGTTATCATGCTGTTAACTGGGTTTAGATCACAAGTTATATGGTGTGATTGATGTGGCTGGTATGAGTCTTACCCGGGATTCAAAATCCTTCCTTATTGTGTACGCTCGTCCGGGCACAGTATCCTAACTGAGGCTTGGAGGAGGGTCATAGGGGGAGGAGCCAGTGCACACCAGGTAGTTCTAAAGCTTTACTTTTGTGCCCAGTCTCCTGCGGAGCCGCTATTCCCCATGGTCCTTACGGAGTCCCCAGCATCCACTACGGACTACGAGAAATAGAATTATCGGTAAGTAAATTCTTATTTTTTTTATTTGTAATAAATTTGCAAAAAAAAAAAAAAAATTCACGTCATTATGAGGTATTGTGTGTAGAATTTTGGAGGGAAAAATGTATCCCATTTTGGAATAAGGCTGTAACATAACATAAAATGTGGAAAAAGTGAAGCACTGTGAATACTTTCCAGATGCACTGTAAATGCATGAATGTGGTATAAAGAGGATTTGTGTCTAAATCCTTTTTTTGCAGTGTTCTATAAATGTGTGTGTATATATGTGGGAAGGGGCTTCATAGCATGGGGTTTCTCTTGGATCAATTTTGTAATGCCCCTTCACCATGAGGGTATGCGCCTTATGTCCCTGTTGGAAAAATGGGGTGGGGGCGGGGCACCAATTCTCTTTCTGGCACAGGGCACCAAAAAGTCTAGTTACGACTTCTGGACTGCGTCTTCATATGCAGTCAAAATGTCCCCAGTGTCTTAATTCCATTGGACATTCTGGGCAACCATAGGGTTTACCAGATGTTTGTTGGTGCGACTGATGTTCGCCCAGTGGTGAAACTTTGTATGCAAGTGGCAGATCTGAGACATTGAATGTGGTATCTCCTGTCATATCCTGGCGGTTGCAACATTTGCATATTTTTGACATCCACTGCATATGAGGACACAGCAAAGGCACAATGAGCTTCCACCCCTGAATCAGACCCTCTGACAAGAAAGTCATTAGGTAACAGGTTCAGTAAACAAGAAACTTGCAAGGTAACAGGGTTTTTGCTTAGTTCTTTATAAACAGACTTTGCATCCAGTCACTGCAAGATGAGGCCTTTATATGTTGACATATATAGAAATACAGTCCTGACACAGAAGCATAACACATAGGGGGAAGTCAACTATTATATCGCGTCTGATCTCCTGTCTAAAGTGATGTCGGGTGTAACTGGGAAAAGTTCAGTTGGAGCTCTCAAACGTGTCACTCGGAAGTTTTTTTTAATGGGGCAATCACTTTCAAGGCATGGTTTTGCCTTGTAAGTGATTGCTCCTTTAAAAAACCTCTGAGTTCAGCCGGCATCCCGCACGGCCGCCGAACTCGGGCGGCATTACATCCGGCCCTTGGTGTGTGATTAGCAGTCAGCGGGGGAGATGTACAGTGCAGATATAAGTGTAAAGTACACTATAGCTACAGTATTTGACACTTAAATTAAACATTGACATGTATGGAAGCCCATAGCGTAGAGGAAAACATTGGGGGTGATTCAGACCTGGTCGCACGCAGGCGTTTTTTTGCAGTGCTACGATCAGGTAGTTGCCGCCTACAGGGGGAGGGGGTAATCGCTGTGCAAGGGTACAATCGCTTGTGCAGAGAGCTCCACAAACAAAAGTGTGTGCAGTCTCTGCACAGCTCAGGACTTACTCAGCCGCTGCGATGATCTGGCCCGGAGCCGACGCCAGGAATCCTCCCTCCAAACGGCTGGGCACGCCTGCATTTTTCCGGACACTCCCTAGAAACAGTCAGTTGACACTCACAAACGGCCTCTTCCTGTCAATATTCTTGCGACCGCCCGTGTGATCACTTTCTTCTTTTAACCTGTTGCTGTCCGGCGACCCCCGTAGCCGGGGGCCGCCGCCGCGGGGGGACGCATGCGCAGTTGCGACCTGATTGCAGCGCTGCAAAAAAAGTAGCGTGCGATCAGGTCTGAATGACCCCCACTGTCTCTATGGTATCTGCATACATCTAATGACTTTGTCATTGTTATACAACAGTATAGTGACGGAAATCATTTGGATGTTACTAAAAAATAGAGATGGGCTAACGCAAATCCAGATTTATCTGGATTTTTCTTGTTGACTTTCCAAAACACGTGACATCAGAGTCTATAACCTGCCTTTTTGATATCCTGGTAAATCTGAACTGTGGAGATACCAGGGGGTTTATTTACGAAGGTCCCGATTTTGTCCCGAGTTTTTTTTTTTTTTTTCTAAGTGTCATCTCTGGAATTTAGTAAACACAAATCTTGGCAGTGTTGGGTTTAGTCGCATTGTTTTCCCCGGCTAAGTTCACAAATACGAATGACTAGACCATCGGTCAAACAAGCCTGTTATTTGATACAACTCGGTAATTTACTAAGAATTCGTATTCACACTAACTGCCAATAATAGCCAAACACTGCCGGTAAAGCATAGAATTCGATAAAAAAAGCAATTTTAAAATAGACCTGCGTTTTCCTGGCGTGTTCGCATAGTCATGCATGGATCAGTGAGATCCGTGCATGCTTATCTGTAGAAAGGGGTGTGAAAGTGTTATTAATCAAAGAAAAAAATTGTGTGGGGTCCCCCCTCCTAAGCATAACCAGCCTCGGGCTCTCTGAGCCGGTCCTACTTGTAAAAATACAAAGGCAAAAATGCGTAGGGTCCCCCCATATATATATAACCAGCACCGGGCTCTGCGTCCGCTCCTGGTTCAAAAAATACGGGAGACAAAAGATGTAGGAGTCCCCCATATTTTTTACACCAGCACCGAGCTCCACTAGCCAGAGAGATAATGCCACAGCTGGGGGACACTTTTATATAGGTCCCTGCGGCCGTGGCATTACCCCCCCCCCCCCCCCCAACTAGTCACCCCTGTCCGGGGTTCCCTGGAGGAGTGGGGGACTCCTTAAATCAAGGGGTCGCCCACCCAGGGACCAGGGGTAAAGCCCGAGGCTGTCGCCCCCCCATCCCTGGGCAGTGGATGGGGGGCTGATAGCCTTTGTGGGGAAAAAAAGAATAGAACTACAAGTCCCAGCAAGCCTCCCCTGCAAGCTGGTACTTGGAGAACCACAAGTACCAGCATGTGGGGAATTAACGGGCCCGCAGGTATCTGTAGTTTTTATAACAAAAAAATACCCCCCAAAAAAACACAACACACACCGTGAAAGTAAAGCTTTATTTTACATAAATGCACACTTACACACTCACATACTTACCTATACTCCCACGGAGCCCCTCGGTCCCCTTGTCAAGTAGAATCCACGGGGTACCTGTCAAATAAAAATTATACTTACAACCAATCCTGCGTAGATCTGTCCTCCTTCTTATCCGACGTAATCCACGGACTTGAATAAAATAACAAACCGGAAATCCAATCCCCGAATGCCGGGACCCCCCATGACTGCTGTCACTGAAGGTCCCGCCAGCCAGTCAGGGAGTGCGACGTCATGGCGCTCTCCTGATTGGCTGCGCGCTCCTAGCCTGTCAATCAGGAGGAGCGCACTGGCTAGAATGGGGCTTAGTGCAGCTCCCAATGATGGGAACTTTGCGGTCTGCGGTTTAAGTGGTACCTCTCCCAGCTGCTGTTGTTGCAAGCACCCCTGCCTGGGATCTCACGCTGGTATGCAGAGTCCTGATTTATTCCCCTTAGCACTGGGGTATGATAGTATAGAAATTTGCCGGCCGGCTCAGCAACATCAGGATCGAGCAGATGAATGCTGAAATGCTTTGGTGAAGTGTCTTGTCCTAGGACATACGTGTTTCCCCGCCTCCGGACTGGTGTCAGCGGCTTCCTCAGTGTGAGGACTCTGCATATCAGCGTGGGAGAGGTACCACTTTGGGTGCATTGCATGGTGTAATTGTTTGATATTTTTACTAATCAGCTTCAATGCTATAACGTATGTTTGCATACTAATGAAATACTAACTGCTTCAAAAAGTGCAATAAATAAGGAAAAAGCTGCATATGAAATAAACAAACTGTGCTTATAAATTACTACTGCATAATAATCCAAACAGACCTTTGCAGTTGTCGCTTGCTTCCCTTCTAGCCACCGATCACAGTTTCTTCGCAGTAAACTACTAAATTCTGTGTAAGTAGAATCTCCACTTTTTGACATGGATCGGAACTTAGTGCGGTAGAATTCGGGGGTAACTGCATACCAAGCCAACAACACTCTCCCAATCTCCTGGTAGTCTCTTCCTTGCTCTGGGCTCAGGGCATGGTATGTGTCCTGAGCTCGACCCATCAAACTAGGCACTAAATAATTTGACCACTCCCTCCCAGGTATATCATGTATATTCATCGTGGACTCAAATACCTGAAGGTGCGTGTCAATATCCGTGGCTGATTCCACAAAGTGTGGTACATCGTTGTAGCCCACTCGCAGCATCTGTCTTTCTTCTGACACTGGTGCTGATGCGATTGATGGTACTATGACAGGCCTCCCCCAGAGCCTCACCCAATACTGCTGCCCTCTAATGTGCGGGGGTGGCCATTGCCCTGGTGTCATTACTTGTCCTCCTCTCCAACAGGGTGTTCCAAGTCCCATTGCACCCGTTTTTCGATTAGGGACCTCTTGGTATCCACTGTGTTGATTATAATTTTTCTTGCATGACACAGTTCCTGCAGGACTCCTTTCTTGTTGTGTTTGTAGGATTGTGCTACTCTATTCTGCTGTAATATCTTGCTTCCGTGCTTGTCACCTGAGTGATCCCTCTGCTTGCCACTAAATGTGAAGATACCGGGTTCCAAATCACTCAGCGAGGGTGGTAGATGAAAAACCAACATTGGTTTCTTGAACAGAATGGGTTATAAACAGCTCAGCACACTTCTGTAATCCAATTCCACACGACAATTCCCACCACAAACTCCTGACAGAACATTACTTCTTAGTCAAGAAGCAGAGAATCTCTCCTTCAGCTCTCTGGGCAGCTCTACATATACCCCCAGAAGCTTCATATTTCAAGGGTGTGTTTTTCTTTCTTAGGATATTACAGCATTGGAATACAATGTACATATTCTAATCAAGGTGATTACATCAGTCAGTGAGCCACCCTGTCTGGTCAGCTCACTGTTGGACAATAGGGAGTAAACTAAAAGGGACCTTTGAGTGTCCACTGTGGTGTTAGTAAACAATAGGAAACTCAGTCTAAATGTGCATACTGTGCACATGGAGAGATTTTGACTATGTGAGATTTTGACTGCACAATTTCCCTTGAACTGGCAGTAGGAGATTTTGACTAAAGGTCCATACACACTGAGCGCTTTTCCCCCCTGCCCAGCGATGTCAGTGGAGGTGAGCGGCTTTCCATAGCAGGACGCTATGGAAAGCCGCTCACCCCACCGTTCATCTACTGGTAATACCAGTAGATGAACGGCGGCCGCCAGCGATGAAGCGGGAGCACGCATCAGCGCTCATCGCTTGAGCTAAAAGCAGCTAAACACACCAAAAGTGAGCTGCTCTCAGCTCAAAATCCTCCAGTGTGTATGGGACTTTAGTGTGCAAGAGATTTTGGCTATCTCATTTAAATAGGGGGATGCTTTTACAGAGTGGGGGAGTGACATATATACGTTAGTATTTTTATTTTTTTAATTACAGGTACACCAGTGGATTGAGAGCCAAGTTGTCCATTATTCTGCAATTGATGCCACAATTTCTTAGTATGTTATATTTTTCTAACTGTTACACATACTAACAAACATCAGTCTCTCATTCCCAGTTTTCACCTCTTTAATCATAACCGTAGTTTGTGCTGAATCCTGTCTGTTATAATAGAAAATAAAGGAATAGACAAATTATAGCAGGAACTTTTCGGGATAGTTCTACAAGTGTCAGCTGTCACATATCCATACCAACCAACTTTTGCTGCCATCAACTCAGGACAGACGTCTAAAAAGGGGGTGTGGCATCAGTCGGGATAGGAATGGCCTCAGACGAGATGGGTTGTGGTATGACCCTGTTTCATCATTTTGGGCGTGCACCTAGCGATCAGTTCCCGAACAGCTGGGCAGCCCCCTGGCTCACCTTCCTGCACTGGTTAGATGTAGCAGACACCTCCTCAGTACCTGCTCCCTCATCCACCATCGCTAGTGGTATGGACCGGGGTCCCTGCATCTCTCTTCTCCAATGCTACTGCTGCCACTTGCACCATGCTGAGAATGTCACTACACATGTGCGCCCAGTGGTCTGCAGTCCCCAAGGACACACTCAGCTGCATCTCACTGCTACAACCATTAACAACCCACCCTCGGACCTGACACTATACATGTGTGCCCGGCGTAGCAGGGACACACAGCGGCATCTCCCCCCAATCCCCACCTCCCAGAGCAGAAGCTAGGCAGAGGAGAACTGCGGGAATTGGGCAGGCACCCGAAGTGTTCATACTCATGTTTTTAGTAGTGTCTGGAGCTCCTGAATGCTGCTGGCTCTTCCCTCTTCAGCCTCCGCGCACCAAGCTTTACAAAATGGGTGGCGGGGAGTGGCTATAATTAATCAGATCGCTGTCGCTGGGAAAAATCGCTGTGGACAAAAAATATGAGCGACTTAGTAAAAATGTACTTGCCTGCACAGTCTATTTTTCCCAGCGATAGCGACCTGGCGGGGACGCGCATCTCTATCACTGGCTGTGTACACATGGAGAGATATGCACTAACTTTCTGAGCGATTTTGACTATATAGTCAACATCGCTGAGCCATATCACTCCGTGTGTATGGACCTTAACATGAATACATTATCCAAAGGGTAACAGATAACATAACGCAAATGCATATATTAACATTATTAAGGTTGATTTAAGCACAATTTGGGGGTGATGAGGGACACGCTATGGGGATAAAAAAAAAGTTTAAAAAAGTACACATTTGACATGGGAAATGAGGCATAGCTATATTAATTGTCACAGACCTCTCATTTCCTCACACGAACCCGCACATTTCTACAAAAAAAAATATTTTTTGTGGTGTAGCTTTATTTTACATATCGCCAGTATTACCTGCTGGTAGGTGTACTGGGCAGTGGCTGCTTCTGTGGCAGTCTATCTGCGAGGTCTCGCGCATGCACATTGGAACTGACCAGGAGGCAAAATGCAGCATAGAGCTGATGCACTATGGTGATTGCTGGAAGAGGATGTTTTCTATCCCTCACATTGGTGACCAAGATGTTAATATAGTACATCTCCTCATTTGTGCTATGCGATTCGCCTTAATAAGAGGCGAAGCAGGAAGAGCTATAGCTGAACGAATAGTGCCACTGTAGTACAACTGCACCAGTGTATTTACATTCTTACCCAAATAATTTGCTCCTCAGTGTCAATCTCTTCCTTCAAATGCAAGCACAGCAATGAAGATGGATGTAAATCCTGATCTCTGAACCTTTGTTCCTATTCTCTCAGCTCTTATTCCCACCCGCAGTGGCTTTGCAGAAAGTCTGTCACTCTGTAAAGGTTTTCTGCAGACTAGACTGACTGCACTCAGCCCTTATATCTCCACCTCTCAAGATGGCTGCTACAGCGGTTCTTCTCACACTTTCCTCAGACCAATTGCCTCTCGTGTCTATATTGGCGCTATCTGAAACATAGCACGCTGATATGCAGGGCAATATATGAATAGTCAGTGGTACTGACCATTCCGAAACCTGTAGCTGTTGATTTCCATAGATGCAGGTGTCGTTGCCCTATCTCCACAGCAGGGACAGCGCTGTCATGGCTGCCGGCTCTGTGCTGCACAGAAGATCTCACGCATGCCCAGAGGAGCCAGTGGGGGAAGAGACACATCGCATCAGCACTAGGCTGATGTGCTGTGGGGGTCATTTCGAGTTGATCACTCGCTACAGATTTTCGCAGCGCAGCGATCAGGGCAGAACGGGACAAATCTGCGTATGCACCGCAATGCGCACGCTCTGTGTACGGGTACAAAGAGTAGTGTGGTTTTGCACAGGTTCTAGCAACGATTGCATTCGCCCAGCCGAACGCAAGGAGATTGAGAGGAAGTGGGAGTTTATGGGTGTCAACTGACCGTTTTATGGGAGTGTTTGGAAAAACGCAGGCGTGTCCAGGTGTTTGCAGGGCGGGTATCTGACATCACTTCCGGGACCTTCATCGCAGCAATCATCGCACAGAATAAGTAACTACAGGGCTGGTCTTGTTCTGCACAAAATGTGTTTGTAATCGCTCGGCTGCACAGGCGTTTGCACACTTGCAAAGCGAAAATACACTCCCCCGTGGGCGGCGACTATGCGTTTGCACGGCTGCTAAAAGTAGCTAGCGAGCGATCCACTCGGAATGAGAGCCATATAGAATGCAGTTGCAGTAGTAATCCTACTACTACCTACATTCAGCCAACCAACCAACCAGATGCAGCTACCATTTTTCATAATTATGAGTTCATAACCTGTACCAGGGGTCTAGATCCCACAAGTGATCTGCCTCTAAACAGCAGCATATGACCACACCTTTACTGTTCTTGGGGGGTAATTCAGATCTGACCGCAGCAGCAAATTTGTTAGCAGTTGGGCAAAACCATGTGCACTGCAAGTGTGGCAGATGTAACATGTGCAGAGAGAGAGATTTGGGTGGGTTATATTGTTTCTGTGCAGGGTAAATACTGGCTGATTTATTTTTACACTGCAATTTAGATTTCAGATTGAACACACCCCACCCAAATCTAACTCTCTCTGCACATGTTACATCTACCCCACCTGCAATGCACATGGTTTCGGCCAACTGCTAACAAATTTGCTGCTGCGATCAGATCTGAATTAGGCCCTTAGTGTCACATTCAGAGATGGACTCAGTAGCACAGTCACTGCGTCTCTGTGTTTGGTTTAAACAAGACACGATTTGGGACTTTGTAATCCATAACACACTGGATGTGCAAATCTCCCCTGTTTAACGGGAAATGAGGCTGTGTGTGTTCAGTTGCAAGCTTGCATTGCTTAAGTTGCTGTCTGATATAATACTACATGTTATAAGTGTGCACACAACTGGTATTTACACAAATGAAATGCATTTTCTTCCTGGCAGAAATTCCTGAACAGACATAAATGCCTCGACCATCACTGGATTGGACTATATTGGAATAATACGAATACTGGCTGGACATGGACTAATGGAACATTGTACACTCAGCAGTTGTGAGTTTTCTCTGATTTCAATCTGTAAAATTGGTATTGATTTATGTCCATAGCAATGTAGAGTCAATAACAATGTTAGTGGTTGTACTGTTCTGTCACACTTGCCCACTCTCCCGAAATTTCCAGGAGACGCCTCAGTTTTGCAGAGCGTTTCCCAGCCCCCAAGTAAATGGACAAGTCTTACTCAACCCGGCACTCTCCGTGTAAAGTGGATAGGACAAGTTGCCGGATGACACAATTCTAAGTGAATCTGGTCATTGCAGCCCTGCTGCTGTGACGGGTAGCCTGTTTTTAGGTCGACACATGAATAGGTCGACAGGTATGGACTGTCGCCATGGTCATTATGTCGACATTACCAAGGTCGACACACAAAAGCTCGACACAGTTTTTTAAGGGGTTTTGAGGACCTTTTCATACCTCCTCTATCCAAGTGGGCATAAAGTTGGTTATAAACCCTGTGGCGAGTGTAGCGAGCCACCATGCCCTGCGAGGGGACGCGTTTCAACTGTCGGTGGTCCCAGGTGGCAATTGGGTCCAAAATCCCCTAAAAAAAATGTGTTGACCTTTTGAGTGTCAATCTTAGCCAAGTCGACCTTTCCATACCTGTCGACCTTTTTCATGTGTCGACCTTCAGTCAGTGTCAACCTAGTCACTGTTGACCTTTAGTGGTCGGCCTAGTGACTGTCGACCTAGACAGGGTCGATGCAATGAACCACATCCTCTATGACGGTTAGACTAAATTTTTGTCATACCATTGAGGGTTATGGACCTGTGATGATGTAATTTGCTACTACCCCAACCCTTCCACCTGGACCTCCCTCTCCCAGACACTGACTTGCCAATATTAGCAAGAATTCGTTATATGGGTATAAGGAGTAGAAACTGTTGTAGTATAAGGGCAGAATGTACTAATTCTAGAAAGTGGTCAAAACTCCAAAACTGCCATTTTCAGATATTTGACCATATTTCTCAAAGCTTTGGAAAGTGTAACTTTGTGGACCTTGTACCTGTTAGGCAATGTCAACTATAGATGGTGTTGCCTAATAGACGCCTATGGGCTAATTTTTGCATAATTCCCCAAAAGGGATCCAATAGAATCCCTCTGTGTCCCAGGTGGCTCCGAATCTGCCACGCATGCACAGAAGGGCTCACGATCATAAACCTCAAAGTCATATTATCACAAAGAGCAGCTCTTTTCGGAAGAGCTGTCCTTTCCAATTTTAATCTCATTCATACATCCATATGGCACCACTATGCATGCTATCAGTGGTGGAATGTATCGCACACAAAATGTGATGCATGATACATCCCACCCTAAAATAGAAACTGCTCTTAATAGTGGACATTGGACTCTGTCAGTGCATGCTGTCATATTATGGTTACTGGGAAAACGTTATCTTATATTCAGTATAATTGCTAAATATTAATATTTCTTCAGTCCTAGTTAATACAGCGCAAAATGTGGAATAATAGTAATTTTAGTTTTATAGCACTCTTTCTCCCAATAGGACTCAAGGTGCTTAACATATAGAATAAACATAATACAGCACAGAAAAGCCCTTCATAAACTATAGAGATCCTAAAGAGACTTTAGTGAAACGCGTGAGTAAGCAGGAAAGTCTTTAGTCTGTTTTTGAAGGATTCTATAGTTGGGGCCTCTCGAGCTGCACGGGGCAGTGAGTTCCATAGAGCAGGAGCCACATGGCTAAAAGCTCGACCACCCCCTGCCTAGATGAATTCTGGTAGATTCTAGGTACTGCTGATAGTCCTTCATCTGCAGAGCGCAGTAAGCGAGCGGGGCAGTATGGGATCAGAAGCTGCTTCTCATTTAGGACTTTGAAAGTCAGTAAACCAATCTTGAAATAGATTTGCCATCTTACAGGCAGCCAGTGGAGGGAGTAGAGGATGGGTGTAATGTGGCTGTAACGGGGCTGGTTGGTTAACAGCCTGGCAGCTGCATTTTGTACCATCTGAAAGCGGTATAACTAATTTATTCTGGGAAGACTCAGGTAGAGGGCATTGCAGTAGTCTAGGCGTGATGATACAAATGCATGTATGAGTTTTGGCAGATCTCCAGAGGGATTTAAACACTTGCCTGGCATGGTGGCATTAGATGCGACCATACCAGCAAGTGCTTTGTCTCACCTAGTCGCACAGGATGCGATTAGTCAGATAAAAAGTGTTGGCAGCTGCAGGGAAGAGAAACTTCCCTCTGCTGCTGCTCTCAGAGGGACATTCTGCCTCCCTGCACCCTCCCCTCAGTGTTGCCGTGCTGCTGATTGGTCAGCACGGCATGACCCCCCCCCCCCCCCGCCCACCCAGTCGCTGGGGAAGTGTAAGCCAAGCCTCCACCCCTGTGTACCTGGCAGCTTTCTGGGATGTTTGGAAAATATATATTTTTTTTCTTTAACTTTTTCCCAAATCATTTTGGGTAGGGTAAAATTTATGTTCTTCACCTAGTTCACATATATATAAAAAAAAAAAAAAAAAAAAAAAAAATTCTGAGCAGTTTTTTGGGGGAAAAATTGTCAGTTAAGTGCTTGCTTCTGGCTATGTTCCTCAGATGAAAGAATGAGGATTTGTATAGCAGTTTGCAATCTCGCAGTCCAGAGTCTGTCTCAGTAATATCAATTCTTGCAATTTTATCAATTGATATCATTATTGGGATGCTACGATTGCTAATCTGCATTATAGAAATGTCCGGCCTGAGCAAGACGGTAGCCGACAGATACATGATCTCACAGCACAATATTGGCTTTTGTTTTCCTACAGATTTGCAATCAAGAACGTGTCAGGAAATTCAGATCAATCCGAATATGCTTTCCTGGATGATGAGGGTGTTGCAAGTGAGGATGGAAACCATGAGAAAAAATTGATCTGTACAAAAGTATCTGACTTATGGAGAGATGAGGAAGCATTGCTCATGTTCTCCACTTGACTCAACATTCAATGAGCTTCATGAGAGAACCTCTCTCCCCTTGTGAAGAAACGAGTTGCTACAAATCTGTCCTAAGTAATCCTGTGTCACCTTGAGGCATGTATAACGTGCAGATGTATACGCTACGATACAATACGGTCCATGCCATACAATTTTCAGCTTACCTGCTAGGTTGCCATTACTCTGTGAATTAATATTACAGTACTGTATACAGGGCTGCCATCAGAAATTGTGGGGCATGAGACTGACAAAATAGGCACGGTCCCTTTGGGGGTGGAGCTGTGAATAATGTGGGTGAAGCTACAGTGTGGGTGGGGCATGAATTGGTGCTTAAACCAGTTTTCTCATATGTCCTAGAGGATGCGGGGGTCCACTTCAGTACCATGGGGTATAGACTGTTCCGCAGGAGCCACGGGCACTTTAAGACTTTTCAAGGGTGTGAACTGGCTTCTCCCTCTATGCTCCTCCTCCAGACCTCAGTTTTAGAAATGTGCCCAGGCAGACTGGATGCACTCTGAGGAGCTCTACTGAGTTTCTCTGAAAAGACTTATGTTAGGTTTTTTATTTTCAGGGAGAACTGCTGGCAACAGTTTTCCTGCTTCGTGGGACTGAGGGGGCAGAAGTAGGAACCAACTTCCTAAAGAGTTTCATGGCTCTGCTTCTGGCTGAAAGGACATCATTAGCTCCTGAAGGGAACTGAACGCTAGCCGTGCCTAGATGCTCACTCCCACAGCACGCCGTCACCCCCCCTCACAGAGCCAGAAGTCAGAAGACAGGTGAGTGTATGAAGACAGATCTTCAATCAAGAAAGTGACGGCTAAAGGTACTGCGCAGCTGGTGGGAGCGCAGCGCGCCATGTTGCCCACACATACACAGGCACTATGGAAACTGGCATAAATAAGGGGCATAAGTTGCTGAGGCACAGTCCTACCCCCGCCAGTATAAAAAATTACCCCATAAAAGCTGAGGAGAAACACACCATTAAAGAGTGGAGCTTCCTCCCCAGTCAGCCAGCACACTGCTGAGCGCCATTTCTCTCTCTCCTCAGGCTGCAGAGACAACGCTGGTCCTCCTCCACTACTGAACAAGTATCAGGGTGCAAAACAGGGGGGGCCCACAGTGAATTTGGTGCTATATAATTGTGTGATTAGTATTATAAAAGCGCTGCATGTCAGTGGGCATTTTGTGTTCACAGACATTGTGTTACTGGCGCTGGGAAGTCCCGGAGTGTCTGTGGTGTGGTTGTGCATGTGTGTGACATGTCTGTGGCAGGGAATTCTCCTCTGTGGGAGACATGTTAGAGACACAGAGGTGTAAAATGACACCAAGAGCCTGACTGGGTGAAAGGTTACATGATAGTGTGAATCATATCAGTAAGAGGTTGGACTGAATCTCGTACAGAAAACTGAATATAATCTGTTGAAGATGTGATTTTTAATAGTTCTGCCTTTCATCCACAGGGACCCCTCTGGGTCACATACAAACAAGTAGTACAAACTGATACAGACACGGACTCTGATTCCTGTGTCAACACTAGTGATTCCAGGGGAATAGGTCCTAAGTTAGCAAAAAGCATTCAAAACATGTTTTAGCTATAAAGGAGGTGTTAGAAGTTACGAAGCCCCTTCTTTTACCACAAGGAGAGGGTTTACTTTAGTAAAGAAGTAATGTCATTTTCCCTCCACCTCAGGAGTTGAACAGTCTCTTGGAGGGAGTCTGATTTAACCTGAAAAGAAAGTTCAGATTCCCAAAAGGAATTCAGGCAGCTTACCTTTTTCCAAAAGGTGGGAGTCACCCCGCATTTTAGACAGGGCCCTGTCATAAAAGAGAAAAGGTGTTTCTCCCTGCGGCTGGAATGGCTTCACTTAAGGAGCCGACAGACCGCAAGTGAGTGAGGTGATCTATTGATGTGGCCAGTGGGACACTACTCAGGCCTACCATTGTCTGTGAGTGGGTGAGCAGTGCTATTGAAAAGTGGTCAGAAAACTTGTCATTAGACATTGACACAATAGATATACGTACGTACTAGAAACCATGAAATATATTGGTTTCTTGGGATCATAAACCGCTACCATGGCAGTATCAGCTCGGAGGGCATTGTTTATTCGCCAATGTAATGCTGATGCAGATTACAAAAGAAATATGAAGGCTCTCCCGTATAAAGGTGAGGCCTTATTTGGTGATGGGCTGGATGCGTTAGTCTCGGCGGCTACCGCAGGTAAGTCGACATTCTTGCCTTATGCTCCTACATCGGCGAAAAAGACACATCACTCTCACATACAGTCCTTTCGGTCCAAGAAATACAAAAAAGCCAAAGGTTCCCCCTTTTTTGCAGGTAGGGGAAGGGGAAAAGGAAAGAAATCTGCAGCGTCTCTGAAGGGTTAAATCTCCTCTGTCATTGTGCATTGTGTAAATATTGTTTCTTTTTCTTTTGCCTTGGATTTAGCTTGCATTGCATAAAATGAATATAGCTCCACCCATAGTTTGTTGGGAACTGTGTGAAATCACCACCCCTAGATGAAGTACTAGGCTGTATCCTACATCCCCCCATGTAGCCTGTTTTATCCCTCCTATGCAGTAAAGTTAAACCAATAAAGTATTTACTTTTGCCTACCCCTCCCTGGACATTCCAATCCCTCCCTAGACAATGATGCCTTATATACCATTGTTATGAACAATAAACGCAGAGTGATTCTTAATTACATGGTGTCGTGTATAATCTGTAATTTTAAGGATTGCTCTCACTGACGTCAGTGGCCATCAAATCGAGGGGTACAAGAAGAGGCTGATATCCTTTCAAGTGGGGGCTCAGTCCTGGATTCAGTTGATCGCCCCCGAATCGGTAAGATAGAGAATTCATTGTCTGTCTTTTCCGTAAGGGATTGCGTTCAAACACTGAATTTGAACTCGCTCCGTGTTCCGGGAACACGTGACAAGGTAATATTTAAGTCCGGGACTTAATATTACGAAGTTTTATGTAAAAACATAAAACAGGTATCAGGGATACCATATAATCTTTAATGTCTGGGACTTAAAGATACGTCTGAGAAAAGCGCAATTCTCCAAAGACGTTAGTATCTGGGATACTTAAAAAATAGACCTGGGGTCTATACGTAACGTAGAAAATACCCCGATTTGATCGCCTATATTCTTGTATGTTTGTAGTGTGATAAGTTCTTATGTTTGGTCCAGACGGCTGGTAAGTTTTCGTCTGCCAGATATCTTTACTCAAAACACTTTTCTTGCTTCCTGTTTAAAACGCTGTATTTTTTCTGACATCTTGTACGAAGGTAAGCGTACCCGTCAAAAGATTTCATGTTCTCATTATACAGATAATATTGTGATATTGTCAATGACTAATTAACTGGTGTTAACTAATGCATGCATAGAAAGTTTTTGTAAATTGCATAGAAAGTCTTTTTGTTGTGAAGTTGTATAGAAGGTTTTTTTTTAAACTGCATTTTTGTTGTGATATTGCATAGACAGTTGTTATAAGTTGTTGTAGAAATTGCGTAGAAAGCTGGTGTAGATTGTATTCTTTACTATGGGAGGGGGTCAGAGTAAGACAGTCATTTACCCCCCACCTTTACCAGGAGAAACATGTAAGGAATATGTTGCCCGTAACTCCACCACAGATTATTATTTAGTTAACCCTTGGGTAGATAACTTAGCGGGGTGGACAGAGAAAGTTGGCAGCCCCAGTCCATTCCCCCGTGACGGTATTAATTATCCCTTTTATATGGACATGGTCAAAGGTCTTTGTCTGGAAGACAAGGAAGCCTGGCCATGGTACGATCATGACCCACAATGGGACATGACATATATGCGTGCTGGAGGAGAGCAATGGCTCACGATAGCACCTCATTGGTATGACAAGAATATCAAGCAGAAACAGCGTAGAATAAAATCTGTAACTTCCAGACTGCATAAAGCTGAGGAATTTAGAAGCAACAAGTTTCTGAAAAATTCTTCTCCCCCGCCTTACAATCCCCTATACCCCTCCTTAAAAGACACAGATCTGTTAGCTGCAGTTGCTTTGTCACGAATTCCGATGCAAAGGGGAGGGGGAGGAGGGGAAGGGGAAGGAGAAGGAAGCTCAGTTGCTTTGTCACGAATGCCGATGCAAAGGGGAGGGGGAGGAGGGGAAGGGGAAGGAGAAGGAGGCTCAGGAGGAATAGCCCCCCCTGACAGTACCCTCCACATAGACGTAACCACCCCCGCCCCTAGTGCCCCTACTCCTAACAGACAAACCGCCTCCCGCCGCAACGCTGACTTAACTATTGCTACTGACAACCCTCTCACCCCCTCCATAACGCGATCCGGCACTGGTTTCCTTGAAAACAGTGCTGGTGCCAGCGGTGTCGCTACACACCTGCCCTTTATGACAGTAGGGGATCAGTTGTTAAAGAAACCCATTGAAATAGAGGATTTGGACAGAATTGTTAAGAACTGTCCCAAACCCACTGTTGCACCTGACGGCTGCATAGCTTACTTGAAAAAGGCTTGCACAGGACGCAGCTATACTCAAGAAGATATGAAGCTGATCATAGATGGGGTTATAGACCATTACAACGGGTGGGATTGGAAAAAGATTCCCACCATAAACACTCCTACCACCCTTAACGATGCCGTTCGCTACCCTCTCAATACTGGGGACGGTGTAACGGAGATGTGGAAGGAAATTGAGACCCATATGAAAGAGATTTTTAAAACCCGAGCTTCTCTTCCTATTGCCGTAGCATGTAAACAAAAGCCCACTGAAACTGTCACTGAGTTTTGGAAGAGGTTTAAAAAGTGTTGGTCTGAAGATGCAGGTCTTACTCTTGTAGATACAGACCATTTACTAATTTCTACCTTTGTAAATAACTTGTTGCCATCTGTTATGGTCCCAGTTAAGCAAGGTGTTTCTTCCTGGACCTCTGATAATATTAAGGAATTTGAAAAGCACTTATATGAAAAGGAAGCTGCAGGATGCTTTGATGTTAAAAAAACCCTTGCAGAATGCCCCAACTCATAATTACCAAAATCAGAGAGGTCGGGGAGATAGACGCCAGCAGCACTCCACTGGCCCACCCCGCAATCCAGCCCGATATCAAAACCCACAAGCCAGGCCACCCCACCCCCCTGACTCTGCCAGCAGGAAACAAACCTCCTGCTTCAACTGTGGAAGGGACGATCACTGGGCAAGGGATTGCCCTTGTCCCCCACAAAACCACCGACAGCCCCAAGCTCCGGCTCCCTCCCGGGATCATCCCCGACAGTCACACAACAACCCCTTTCAGGATCATGTCCGATTCCGGGTTGACTGGCAGGATCCCTCCCACTGACGGGGCCCGGAGGAGGGTATCCCAGCCTTTGCCCAACTCACCAGACACTGGAAGGACCCACCGCTACTAACCTTGATTATAGGAAAGAGAGCAATCCCTTTCCTGGTGGATAGCGGGGCAACTACTAGTGTTTTGTGTGTCGACCTGTACGATGGTCATTTGGAAAAGACTGCTCCTTCAATGGGAATCAATGGGATACCCACAGATGCTTACCTGACAGATGCCCTTAGTGTCAGAACCACGGGAGGCACGTATATGGGTAAACACAATTTCACTGTAATACCTGAATGTCCAATTAATCTTCTGGGAAGGGATCTTCTTAGCAAACTCGAAATCTCCATTCTCCCTTCACCCACTAGCAGTGGCCTGGAGGTCGAGTCCCCACACCTACCGGTGTGGGAGGCAACAGACATTACACCTGATTTTGACAAAGTGAACCCTGCTCTATGGTCGGAGGGTCCCTATGACACTGGCCTCATTCCTTGCACACCATATAGAGCAACCCTGAAACCTGACACACAACCTGTCTATCAAAAGCAATACCCCTTGTCACAAGAGAAGGTTGAAGGTCTTAGACCAATGATACAACAGTTTCTCCAACAAGGCATTCTCAGACACATAATCTCACCTTACTGCACACCAGTCAACCCTGTTGCTAAGTCAGATGGTAGTGTAAGGTTTGTACAAGACCTTAGGGCAATTAACC
Organism: Pseudophryne corroboree; assembly: GCF_028390025.1. Lineage (NCBI taxonomy): Eukaryota > Metazoa > Chordata > Amphibia > Anura > Myobatrachidae > Pseudophryne > Pseudophryne corroboree. Next base: position 764,826,017 of record NC_086446.1, read on the forward strand.
AACTCATTGTGCCTATAGCACCCATTGTACCTGACATTAACTCACTCATTTCAGCTATCCCTGCAGATGCTGCATTTTTTTCGGTAATTGATTTAAAAAATGCATTTTTTAGCATTCCAGTGGATGCACAGACACAGTTACTTTTTGCCTTTTCTTTTGAGGGCAAGCAACTCACCTGGTGTCGTTTACCCCAGGGCTTCATTGACGCACCTGTTGTGTATAGCATTGTACTCCAGGCCACATTGGGGCCCTGGCACCCTCACCATGGTTCAGTCCTGCTACAGTATGCAGATGATCTGCTGCTCTGTAGTCAAACTGAGGAGGCCTGCCGGGAGGATGGTATATCACTGTTAAACTGGCTCTGTGAATGTGGACACAAGGTGTCCAAAACAAAAATGCAATGGTGTAAGAAGCATGTGGATTACTTAGGTTTTGTGCTCACTCAGGGGGAAAGGAAAGTCAGTCCACAGCGCATTCAGTCTGTATTGGGCCTGGTCACCCCAACTACCCAGAGAGAACTGCTGTCTTTTCTGGGTATGGTAAATTACTGCAGACAGTGGATATCTGATTGTTCCTATTATGATAACATCTTGAGACAAGCCACACTGAAAGACAAACCTAACACTGTACAATGGTCACAAGAAATGTTAACTGCATATGAAAGCTTAAAGTGTATGTTAATGAAAAGTCCGGCACTTGGCCTCCCCAACTATGTACTACCTTTTCATTTGTTTGCAAGGGACAATTGTAAAACCATGGCGGGGGTGCTCACACAGTTTCATGGAGGAAAGTTGCGCCCAGTGGCATTTTTTTCCAAAGTAATGCCTGTCACTGTGCAAGGTATGCCTGCTTGCCTCAGGGCACTTGCAGCCTGTGCAATGGTAACTGAAATGGCCACCACACTCACCCTAGGCCACACAACAATACTTCACACCACTCATGATGTTCTAACCATTTTAAAAGGGTTACACACACAACACATGTCAGCTCAGCGCCTCAGTGGATATGAGGTTCTCCTTTTGAACAACCCCTCCCTCACCATTAAGTATGCCACCAACTCTTCAGGTCCTGCACCCATTCTCAACGCTCTCCTGGGGCTCAAAGGTCCTGAAGACCACCCTCCTGAACCCCATGACTGCTCAGCTTCCATTGAGTCAGAAACATCCCCCAGACTGGACATGTCCCCTGTCCCTGTCCCCGACGCGGATGTCATTTTTGTAGATGGTTCCTGTAGCAGACCCAATGACACCACGTACCAAGCGGGTTATGCTATTGTCACTCTCCCTGACATTATTCTGGAAGCACAGCCCATTCCTTACCAGTCAGCACAGGCTGCAGAGCTCATTGCTCTCACAAGGGCTTGTCACCTTTACCGGAATAAACCAGTCACCATCTACACTGACTCCAAATACGGGTACGGCGTCGTGCATGACCATGGGGTCATTTGGCAACGCCGTGGTTTCCTTGGAGCTGATGGAAAAGGCATATCACATGCCCAACTCATCTCTGACCTTCTGCATGCCATAACCTTACCCTCTGACATTGCAATCCTCCATTGCAGGGCACACACCGGGGGGAAGGATGCAGTCTCCCTTGGAAATGCCCTTGCTGACTCTGCTGCCAAACATGCAGCCTCACAGCCCATCACCCAGGCCCACATGTCCATCATGACCCCCCCAGCTCTCGACAACCATTACCTGATCACCCAGTTACAGGCCTCAGCCTCCACTGCCGACCTAGCTGACTGGACTTACCCAGTTTTGCAGAAGAATCCTAAAACAGGATTAATCTGCAAAGAGGGGAAACCTTGTATACCCCAGTCCAGTGCACCCTTGTTTATTGCTCACTACCATGGCATAGGACACCACAGTAAGGCAACAACTACCTTACTTTTACGTAATGATTTCTATGTCACGGATGCCAAGTCATTAGTAGATCAGTATGTCAGTAGATGCATCACTTGCCTGCGAAACAACCCCAACAACCCTGACAAGGCAAAACATCAGCATCTTGAATATCCCACCACACCCTTTACACACCTGCAAATTGACTTCACCCATATCCCAGGTACTGGTAAACAGGAGTATGCCCTGGTCATTGTAGACATGTTCTCTCGATGGCCAGAGGTATTCCCCACTAAATCTGAGGATGCAAAGACAGTTGCTAGGATCCTAACTCAGGAAATCATCCCCAGATGGGGGTGCCCATTGCAAATCAATAGTGATAAAGGCTCCGCCTTTACAGCAAAAATTACACAGGCCTTGGTAAAGGCCCTGCAGGTGGAATGGAAGTTCCACATCCCGTATCACCCGCAGAGTTCAGGGGTCGTAGAACGCATGAATAGGACCCTCAAAGACAAGCTTAGGAAGGCCACAGGAGGCACCTTCCACAAATGGAAGCAAGTCCTTCCCATTATCTTGGCAGAAATTAGAATGACACCACAAAAGACTTTGGGTTACTCCCCCTTTGAAATATTAATGGGTAGGCCCTTCCCTACACCTTGGGCTAAGAAACCATTAGTAATACAGGAGGGAGATCTAGAACTTATCAGAGAAGAGTATGTCAGGTCCCTGATAATAAAACTGAATGAAATTGAACATGAGGTTGTTTGTAAAAACCCTTTGAATCCACAGGAACCTACACACCCCTTTAAAGTCGGAGACAGAGTCGTGGTGAAGGTGCTCCCCAGGAACAAGAGCCCAGGAGACTTTACCTACGGTCCAGAGACAGAGGTCGTAGCAGTAACCAGAACAGCAGTCCTGACAGAGGAAAGCCCCACCTGGATCCATGCATCCCGAGTGAAAAAGGTTCCTAGACCAGACCTAGAGAGGGAAGCAAGTGATTCCAGCGAGGTACAAACGGGGGCAGACAGCCCTGACCTCCCACCTAGCGAAGACAGAAGAACAGAGGAGGATGAGGAACCTGTCCCCTACCTCTATCCTGGGGACTATGTTGATAATCCTAATGATCACCGATGACCCCACTCCTCCCTCTAATACTCCTGCTAATCGAAAGAAAAGAGCACTCCCAGGAGGTAGCTTTGACCCCCACGTATACATTGATGCTATAGGGGTCCCAAGAGGTGTTCCAAATGAGTTCAAAGCTAGAGATGAAGTGGCTGCGGGTTTTGAATCATTGTTCCCTATAGTAACTGTAAATAAAAACGTAGCCTGGATTAATTATATATATTATAATCAACAAAGATTTGTTAATGATACCAAAGATGCTCTTAAAGGTATAGCTGAACAGCTAGAAGCCACTTCCCAAATGACATTTCAAAACAGAATGGCCCTTGACATGATTCTAGCAGAAAAAGGCGGTACATGTGTTTACATTAGTAAGGTGGAAGGCTGTTGTACATATATTCCTGACAACACTGGTCCCAACGGTAAGGTTACTTTAGCCATAAACAAGTTAGAAACCTTATCCATAGAACTTAAGAAAAATTCAGGTGTTGATAACCCATGGAGCCAATATTTTGGGTGGATTGAAAATTGGAAACAGGCTCTTGTGCAAATAAGTATATTCATAATAATAACTTTAATCTTTATAGGTCTCATAGTTTATTGTGTGATTCCCTGTGGAAAGAAACTCACATCTAAAGGTATTGACACAGTCTTGATGTATTATGATGTTACCACTAGCCCCATCACCTCCTCTGATAGCAAAGGCCCCGATGATTATGTTCAATATCTAAAAAATTGGAGAAACAAAAAGGGGGCTCTACAGAAGAATCATGTCGTATAACAATCATGATTCTAAGAGGGGATTGAAGGGTTAAATCTCCTCTGTCATTGTGCATTGTGTAAATATTGTTTCTTTTTCTTTTGCCTTGGATTTAGCTTGCATTGCATAAAATGAATATAGCTCCACCCATAGTTTGTTGGGAACTGTGTGAAATCACCACCCCTAGATGAAGTACTAGGCTGTATCCTACATCCCCCCATGTAGCCTGTTTTATCCCTCCTATGCAGTAAAGTTAAACCAATAAAGTATTTACTTTTGCCTACCCCTCCCTGGACATTCCAATCCCTCCCTAGACAATGATGCCTTATATACCATTGTTATGAACAATAAACGCAGAGTGATTCTTAATTACATGGTGTCGTGTATAATCTGTAATTTTAAGGATTGCTCTCACTGACGTCAGTGGCCATCAAATCGAGGGGTACAAGAAGAGGCTGATATCCTTTCAGTCTCCCGGATCGCAGGAGCAGAAGTCCACCCCTGCTTCTGCCAAATCTGCAGCATAACGCTGGGGCTCCCTTGCGGGAGTCCGCTCGGGTGGGAGCACATCTGAAACTTTTCAGCCAAATCTGGATTCAATCTGGCCTGGACCAGTGGGTCTTACAAATAGTGTCCCATGGGTACAAACTAGAGTTTCAAGACGGCCCCCCCATGCCGATTTTTCAAATCGACCTTGCCAGCTTCTCTTCCGGGAAGAGAGGCAGTAACAACAGCAATTCAAAAATTATGTCAGGATCAGGTCATTGTCCTGGTACCCTTGGCACAGTAAGGAGAAGGTTTTTTATCCAAACCTCTTCGTAGTTCCGAAGCCGGACGGCTCGGTCAGACCGATTTTAAACTTGAAAAATCTGAATCTCTACCTAAAAAGGTTCAAGTTCAAGATGAAATCCCTGAGGGTAGTGATTTCCTGTCTGGAAGAAGGGGACTTCATGGTGTAAGTAGACATAAAAGATGCTTACTTGCATGTTCCCATTTATCCTCCTCAGCAAGCTTATCTGAGATTTGCAGTACAGGATTGCCATTACCAGTTTCAGACGTTGCCGTTCGGACTCTCCACGGCACCGAGGGTATTCACCAAGGTGATGGCGGAGATGATGGTCCTCCTTTGTTAAAAAGGAGTCAATATAATTCCTTATCTGGACGATCTCCTGATAAAAGCGAGATCCAGGGAACAGTTGGTGCAGAACATCGCACTCTCCCTGTCAATACTCCAACAACACGGTTGGATCATGAATTTTCCAAAGTCGCAGTTGTAACCGATGACAAGATTGTCCTTTGTAGGGATGATTCTGGACACAGGAGTACAGAGAGTATTTCTTCCAGCGGAAAAGGCTCTGGAAATCCAGTAAATGGTCAAATAAATATTGAAATCAACAAGCATGTCGATCCATCAATGCATGTTTGGGAAAATGGTAGCGGCCTACGAGGCCATGCAGTTTGGCCTATTTCATGAAAGAGTATTCCAGTGGGACCTGTTGGAGAAGTGGTCCGAATCCCACCTACACATGCACCGGAAAATAATCCTGTCCCCCAAAGCCAGGATTTTGTTCCTGTGGTGGCTACACAGTTCTCACCTACTAGAGGGACGCAGGTTTGGGATTCACGACTGGGTCCTAATAACCACGGAAGCAAGTCTCTGAGGCTTGGGAGCTGTCACACAGGGGGAAAGCTTCCATGGAAAATGGTAAAGTCAGGAAGCCTGCCTTCACATAAATGTTCTGGAATTGAGAGCCACTTACAACGGTCTTCTACAAGCGGTACATCTTCTTCAAGATCCCGTACAGATCCAGTAGGACAATGTAACAGCATTCACATACATAAACAGGCAAGGCGGAACGAAAAGCTGAGCGGCAATGGCAGAGGTGACAAGGATTCTCCTCTGGGCAGAAAGACATGTTAGAGCTCTGTCAGCAATTTTCATTCCGGGAGTGGACAACTGGGAAGCACACTTCCTCAGCAGACACGATCTCCATCCAGGAGAGTGGGGCCTCCACCAAGAAGTCTTCGCAGAGGTTACAAGTCTTTGGGGAGTTCCTCAAGTAGACATGATGGCATCTCGTCTAAACAAGAAGCTTCAGAGAGTGGATGCACTGGTGACCCAGTGGGTGTTTCGGTTGGTATATGTTTTTCCTCCACTTCCACTGATTCCAAAAGTTCTCAAAATAATAAAAATAAGAGTTTGAGCACTCTTAATTGCCCCAGACTGGCCAAGGAGGGCTTGGTATCCAGATCTTCAGGAGTTGCTCATAGAAGATCCTCGGCCTCTTCCTCTTCGAGAGGACCTACTACAGCAGGGGCCGTGTGTGTATCAAGACTTACCGCGGCTACGTTTGACGGCATGGCTGTTGAGCGTCGGATCCTAGCCCAAAAGGGTATTCCCAAGGAAGTCATCCCCACTCTTATTCAGGCCAGGGAAGGAGTAACATCTAAACATTACCACCGTACTTGGAGAAAAATGTGTTTTGGTGTGAATCCAAGAAGGCTCCTACGGAAGAGTTTGAGTTGGGACGTTTTCTCCATTTTCTGCAGGCTGGTGTGGATGCGGCCCTTAGATTGGGGTCAATCAAGGTCCAGATTTCGGCCTTATCATTTTTCTTTCAAAAACAATTGGCCTCCTTTCCAGAAGTTCAGACGTTCGTAAAAGGGGTTCTGCACATCCAGCCTCAATTTGTGCCTCCAGTGGCACCATGGGACCTTAATGTGGTGTTGCAGTTCCTTCAGTCAGATTGGTTTGAACCTCTGCAGGAGATAGTATTGAAGTTTCTCACTTGGAAAGTGGTGATGCTTTTGGCCTTGGCATCCACAAGGCGGTTGTCTGAGTTGGGGGCCTTGTCTCACAAGAGCCCTTACCTGATCTTCCGTGAAGATAGGGCAGAGTTAAGAACTCGTCAACAATTTCTTCCAAAGGTGGTTTCGTCCTTCCACATAAACCAACCTATTAGTAGCTACTGACACTTTCACTGAGTCACAGTCTCTAGATGTGGTTAGAACTTTGAAGATTTATATCGCAAGAACAGCTCGATTACGGAAAACAGAGGCTCTGTTTGTCCTGCATGCTCCCAACAAGATTGGGTGTCCTGCTTCTAAGCAGACTATTGCGCGCTGGACCGTAAACAAAAAGATGTAAAGATGGCGCTTTAGTTCAAAGGTGCTGCAGTCCACCAGCCGGGATGGTCAACCAAATCCCAAAAAGTCACAATTTATACAGTCAAATTTTGCTGTGGAGCGCTCCCTGGGTTACTAGGGCAATATTCAATCTTCAAAAGTGTAGACTCTGGTGAGTATATTATTAGTTCGGTAAGGATTCTCCACTCCAATTCACACGATTTTACCCAAAAGATGAAAGAGAGAGCAATATAGTGAAGTATAGTCAGATTCAATTATACTTATATAAATGGGATTATCCAAACAAAATGGAGTCCCACTGAATAGGCGGACCCACGTACCAGATTTTTAGGGGTGTCAGTAGTGCCCACCCAAATGCGCTTGTAATGTAACTTTCACTGCTTTCTCGTAGTTTTCCTCAGAACTTCTTCACCAATTCACCTAGGTGTTGTTCACATTTGAAGCCTCCCAACATGACCCTCTCCAGGAGGGACAGAATGCCGCTGGATCAGAGGGACAATTCAGCACGGTCATTCTACGACAGGCTTGCCGGTACCGAACTTGGTGAAGGCCCATTCTACTAGGAAAGTGGGCTCATCCTGGGCGGCTGCCTGGGGCGTCTCGGCTTTACAACTTTGCCGAGCAGCTACTTGGTCAGGGTCAAAAACATTTGCTAAATTTTATAAGTTTGACACCTTGGCCGATGAGGACCTCAAGTTCGATCAATCGGTACTGCAGGGTCATCCGCACTCGCCCCCCCCGTACTGGAACTTTGGTATAACCCCATGGTACTGAAGTGGACCTTAGCATCCTCTTGGACATATGAGAAAATAGGATTTTAATACCTACCAGTAAATCCTTTTCTCCTAATCCGTAGGGGATGCTGAGCACCCGACTCAGTGTGTACTTTACCTATAGTTTGTTTTTTATAGTTACACAAGTTGTGTTTTATTTGTTTTCAGCATATTGCTGTAAATGGTTCATGCCTGTTGGCGTGTGTCATGTTGAATGCCTTGTTGTGCGGCATGGTTGAGGTGTGAGCTGGTATGAATCTCACCATTAGTATAAAAGTAAATCCTTTCCTCTAAATGTCCGTCTCCCTGGGCACAGTTCCTATAACTGAGGTCTGGAGGTGGGGCATAGAGGGAGGAGCCAGTGCACACCCTTGAAAAGTCTTAAAGTGCCCATGACTCCTGCCGAACCGTCTATACCCCATGGTACTGAAGTGGACCCCAGCATCCTCTATGGACTAGGAGAAAAGGATTTACCGATGGGTATTAAAATCCTATTATTATTTCTCTGACGTCCTAGTGGATGCTGGGAACTCCGTAAGGACCATGGGGAATAGCGGCTCCGCAGGAGACTGGGCACAAAAGTAAAGCTTTAGGACTACCTGGTGTGCACTGGCTCCTCCCCCTATGACCCTCCTCCAAGCCTCAGTTAGATTTTTGTGCCCGGCCGAGAAGGGTGCATTCTAGGAGGCTCTCCTGAGTTTCTTAGAAAAAGTTTAGTTTTAGGTTTTTTATTTTCAGTGAGACCTGCTGGCAACAGGCTCACTGCATCGAGGGACTAAGGGGAGAAGAAGCGAACCTGCCTGCTTGCAGCCAGCTTGGGCTTCTTGGCTACTGGACACCATTAGCTCCAGAGGGACCGAACACAGGCCCAGCCTCGGAGTCCGGTCCCAGAGCCGCGCCGCCGGCCCCCTTACAGAACCAGAAGCAAGAAGAGGTCCGGAAAATCGGCGGCAGAAGACATCAGTCTTCACCAAGGTAGCGCACAGCACTGCAGCTGTGCGCCATTGCTCCTCAGGCACACTTCACACTCCGGTCACTGAGGGTGCAGGGCGCTGGGGGGGGGGGGCGCCCTGAGCAGCAATTAAAACACCTTGGCTGGCGAAAATACATCACATATAACCCCCAGGGCTATATGGATGTATTTTAACCCCTGCCAGAATCCATAAAAATGCAGGAGAAAAGTCAGGGGGAAAGGGGCGGAGCCTATCTCCTCAGCACACTGGCACCATTTTCCCTCACAGCTCCGTTGGAGGGAAGCTCCCTGGCTCTCCCCTGCAGTTACTACACTACAGAAAGGGTTAAAAAGAGAGGGGGGCACTAATTAGGCGCAGTATTAATAAAACAGCAGCTATAAGGGGAAAAACACTTCTATAAGGTTATCCCTGTATATATATAGCGCTCTGGTGTGTGCTGGCATACTCTCCCTCTGTCTCCCCAAAGGGCTAGTGGGGTCCTGTCCTCTATCAGAGCATTCCCTGTGTGTGTGCTGTATGTCGGTACGATTGTGTCGACATGTATGAGGAGGAAAATGGTGTGGAGGCGGAACAATTGCCTGTAATGGAGATGTCACCCCCTAGGGAGTCGACACCTGAGTGGCTGTGCTTATGGAAGGAATTACGTGACAGTGTCAGCTCTTTACAAAAGACGGTTGATGACATGAGACAGCCGGCTACTCAGCTTGTGCCTGTCCAGGCGTCTCAAAAGCCATCAGGGGCTCTAAAACGCCCGTTACCTCAGATGGCAGATACAGACGCCGACACGGATACTGACTCCAGTGTCGACGATGAAGAGACAAATGTGACTTCCAGTAGGGCCACACGTTACATGATTGAGGCTATGAAAAATGTTTTACATATTTCTGATAATACAAGTACCACTAAAAAGGTTATTATGTTTGGTGAGAAAAAACTGCCTGTAGTTTTTCCTGCATCTGAGGAATTAAATGAAGTGTGTGATGAAGCGTGGGTTTCCCCCGATAAAAAACTGATAATTCCTAAAAGGTTATTAGCATCATACCCCTTCCCGCCAGAGGATAGGGCACGTTGGGAAACACCCCCTAGGGTGGATAAAGCGCTCACACGTTTGTCAAGACAGGTGGCACTACTGTCTCCGGATACGGCCGCCCTTAAGGAACCTGCTGACAGAAAGCAGGAGAATATCCTAAAATGTATATACACTCACACGGGTGTTATACTGCGACCAGCAATCGCCTCAGCCTGGATGTGCAGTGCTGGGGTGGCTTGGTCGGATTCCCTGACTGACAATATTGATACCCTAGATAGGGACAGTATATTACTGACTATAGAGCATTTAAAAGATGCATTTCTATATATACGTGATGCACAGAGGGATATTTGCCGACTGGCATCAAGAGTAAGTGCGCTGTCCATTTCTGCCAGAAGAGGGTTATGGACGAGGCAGTGGTCAGGTGATGCTGATTCCAAAAGGCATATGGAAATATTGCCTTATAAAGGGGAGGAGTTATTTGGGGTAGGTCTATCAGACCTGGTGGCCACGGCAACTGCTGGGAAATCCACATTTTTACCCCAGGTAGCCTCTCAACATAAGAAGACGCCGTATTATCAGGCGCAGTCCTTTCGGCCCCATAAGGGCAAGCGGGCAAAAGGCTCCTCATTTCTGCCCCGTGGCAGAGGGAGAGGAAAAAGGCTGCAGCAAACAGCCAGTTCCCAGGAACAGAAGCCCTCTCCCGTTTCTGCCAAGTCCTCAGCATGACGCTGGGGCTTTACTAGCAGACTCAGGCACGGTGGGGGCCGTCTCAAGAATTTCAGCGTGCAGTGGGCTCACTCACAGGTGGACCCCTGGATCCTTCAGGTGGTATCTCAGGGGTACAAATTGGAATTCGAGACGTCTCCCCCTCGCCGTTTCCTAAAGTCTGCTTTACCGACGTCTCCCTCCGACAGGGAGGCGGTATTGGAAGCCATTCACAAGCTGTATTCTCAGCAGGTGATAATCAAGGTACTTCTCTTGCAACAGGGAAAGGGGTATTATTCCACACTGTTTGTGGTACCGAAGCCGGACGGCTCGGTGAGACCTATTTTAAATCTGAATTCCTTGAACACTTACATACAAAGGTTCAAATTCAAGATGGAGTCACTCAGAGCGGTGATTGCGAACCTGGAAGAAGGGGATTATATGGTGTCTCTGGACATCAAGGATGCTTACCTCCATGTCCCAATTTACCCTTCTCACCAAGGGTACCTCAGGTTTGTGGTACAGAACTGTCACTATCAGTTTCAGACGCTGCCGTTTGGTTTATCCACGGCACCCCGGGTCTTTACCAAAGTAATGGCCGAAATTATGATACTCCTTCGAAGGAAGGGAGTTTTAGTTATCCCTTACTTGGACGATCTCCTGATAGGGGCAAGATCCAGGGAACAGTTGGTAGTCGGGGTAGCACTATCTCGAGTAGTGTTGCGGCAGCACGGTTGGATCCTCAATTTCTCCCTAAGGTGGTTTCAGCGTTTCACCTGAACCAGCCTATTGTGGTACCTGCGGCTACTAGGGACTTGGAGGACTCCAAGTTGCTGGACGTTGTCAGGGCCCTGAAAATATATGTTTCCAGGACGGCTGGAGTCAGAAAATCTGACTCGCTGTTTATCCTGTATGCACCCAACAAGCTGGGTGCTCCTGCTTCTAAGCAGACTATTGCTCGTTGGATTTGTAGTACAATTCAGCTTGCACATTCTGTGGCAGGCCTGCCACAGCCAAAATCTGTAAATGCCCACTCCACAAGGAAGGTGGGCTCATCATGGGCGGCTGCCCGAGGGGTATCGGCTTTACAACTTTGCCGAGCAGCTACTTGGTCAGGGGCAAACACGTTTGCAAAATTCTACAAATTTGATACCCTGGCTGAGGAGGACCTGGAGTTCTCTCATTCGGTGCTGCAGAGTCATCCGCACTCTCCCGCCCGTTTGGGAGCTTTGGTATAATCCCCATGGTCCTTACGGAGTTCCCAGCATCGACTAGGACGTCAGAGAAAATAAGAATTTACTTACCGATAATTCTATTTCTCGTAGTCCGTAGTGGATGCTGGGCGCCCATCCCAAGTGCGGATTGTCTGCAATACTTGTACATAGTTATTGTTAACTAAATCGGGTTATTGTTGTTGTGAGCCATCTATCCAGAGGCTCCTCTGTTATCATGCTGTTAACTGGGTTCAGATCACAAGTTGTACGGTGTGATTGGTGTGGCTGGTATGAGTCTTACCCGGGATTCATAAATCCTTCCTTATTGTGTACGCTCGTCCGGGCACAGTATCCTAACTGAGGCTTGGAGGAGGGTCATAGGGGGAGGAGCCAGTGCACACCAGGTAGTCCTAAAGCTTTACTTTTGTGTCCAGTCTCCTGCGGAGCCGCTATTCCCCATGGTCCTTACGGAGTTCCCAGCATCCACTACGGACTACGAGAAATAGAGTTATCGGTAAGTAAATTCTTATTTTTTTTAATTGTCAAATTATAACATGTCAAGTAATCATAAATTATATTATGCCCTAACCCTGCCTCATCCACCTTAGTATAATACATAAACACCCCCAAGACAGCTCCACCTCATTCATACATACATATACACCAGCCACTACCTTTCACACATATATACCCAGCTCTGCCCCATCCACCTCCCTCTCTCAAATACACATACCCCAGCCACCTCCCTCTCACACATATAGATATGGTAGCTTTGGCAGTACGGATGGTGTAATGGTTAGCAGTACTCCATCACAGCACTGATGCCATGGGATTGTTTCCCACCATGGTCCTAACTGTGTGGAGTTTGTATATTCTCCCCGTACTTGCGTGGGTTTCCTCCGGGTACTCCGGTTTCCTCCCACAATCCAAAAATATACTGGTAGGTTAATTGGCTCCCAACAAAATTAACCCTAGCATGAATGTGTGTGCGTGTACATGTGATAGGGAATATAGATTGTAAGCTCCACTGAGGCAGGGACTGATGTGAATGACCGAATATTCTCTGTAAAGCTCTGTGGAATATGTGTGCGCTATATAAATAACTGGTAAGAATAAATTTGGGGCAGATGTATTAAGCCTGGAGACGGCATAAGGAAGTGATAAACCAGTGATATGTGCAAGGTGATAAACACACCAGCCAATCAGCTTCTAACTGTTAATTTACATATTGGAGCTGATTGGCTGGTGCGTTTATCACCTTGCACATATCACTGGTTTATCACTTCCTTATGCCTTCTTCAGGTTAATACATCTGCCCCAAATAGCTCTGCCTCACCACGGTCAGCCAGAGTTTACTAGTTTGCTACTCGGTCTGCCGTGATTCTGCAGACATAATGTTGCCTTCTCTTTTATGTTAAACATTATGCTATGCTGTTCCTATGTATTCATCCATATTGTCGTTTTTTTTTTGTTTGTTTTTTTGGTCTCATCTATGGTGGCGGGAATTTTGTTGAGGACATTTCTATACAGATATCTTTGTACGCAACTGCAGAGGCAGACCTCCACTCTGTCCGGGCCCGGTTCCCCGCTGATGGTGGCCATGATTGTATACAATAGCAATCCCTGACTGTCAGCCAATTACGTACAGTCAGGAAAGTAAACAGTCTTTAATTGAATTATTTTCACTACAGTATGTGTCTTGTGATTTTCCATTGACGTGCCTACTTCGTTACGCATACAGATTTTCTCTTACAACTTTGCTCCATGCGCTACAAATCGCGTTACATATAATGTGAGAGTGTCTTTTGACTCTGTAGCACCGAGCATTTTTCTTTTTGCATTTTTGCCTGTATTCTGTGCGTGACTGCGACTGTATTTTCATACAAAATGCTATGCTAGTGTTTTCCTGGCATTACAGATACAACCGCAGTTACACACAGAATATAGGCATGCTGCATGTCATTTTAATCAGCAGGATCTGCTGTGCGTCCTGTTGCATTACATTGCGTCTAAGATGCATTTTCGCTGCAAAAAATGCAAACAAATATGCCCGGCGCTACGGAGTCCCACCACAGCATGGCGCAACTTGAAGGGCTGTTTAGTGTGACTGCAGCTAGGCTGTAAGAGGACACATCTGTACATTAATTTGTTGGACATCACTAATAGACAAATTGCATTGGCGAAGTTGTCGCACACTAAGTACAGTAGATATAGTATAAGTATATAAGAAAATTAAAAAAATCTATATAAAAAACACATAATAAAATTGAGTATAACAATTATAGTATTAAGAAAATGGGTTCCCATACTCTCATCCAATCAGCATTTCCTTTTTATGTCCTAAGACAGTCACCGGCAGGTACTGTCATATCACACAGTATTGCACACGTTACACTGCTGTCTGTGTTGAGTGTTCTGTATTTTTTTTTGATGATACAAGAGGAGACCATCCAAGGTTTTGAGAAGTATGAAATGTGTTAGTATGTGAATGTTTCAGTTTAAATAAAGGATTACCCCATTCATTGTGTAGAGTGTTCTACTACAGTCTCCAAGAATATGGCTCTTCAAGGGATGCTTCATTCCCTCACCAAGATGGCCACTGTTACAGTATCTGTGCATGCGTGGTGCCATCTTGTTCACCGTGTATGAGTGACATGGTGGAGGACCGTTGTCCTCCACGCCAGAGACCAGCGACTTCAACCCCACAGTGCTACTGTTCCAGAACCCTGCACTGCTGCCTGAGATTGTTACCGGAAACTGATCCCCTCTCTGCTACAGGCTCCGCTTCATCCAGTCATGCAGTGTAAATATAGCTATACCATCACATCAGAGGCATATCTAAGGCAGGGTGAGTGGGGCACGTGCCCTGGGCGCCTTGGCAGGCCCAGCAGAGGGGGGCGCCGCTGGCGGCCAGGGCATCATGCCCACCTGCCTCTGCTATTCTGCCCCCCAATTGTGTATCTCACTGGATCTGACACTGTGGGGCAATATGTATCTGGCACTGTGGGGCACTGTATCTGTCACTGTGGGGCAATATGTATCTGGCACTGTGGGGCACTGGATCTGACACTGGGGCAATATGTATTTGGCACTGTGGGGCACTGTATCTGACACTGGGGCAATATGTATCTGGCACTGTGGGGCACTGTATCTGACACTGGGGAAATATGTATTTGGCACTGTATCTGTCACTGTGGATCTGACACTGGGGCAATATGTATCTGTCACTGTGGGGCACTGTATCTGTCACTGTGGATCTGACACTGGGGCAATATGTATCTGGCACTGTGGGGCACTGTGTAAAAAGGGGACTCTGCGTGCGTACTGTGCAAAAATTTAATGAAGGTGTGCTGAGAGGCGACACAGGGGGTAGGTGATAGTCATGTTGGCACGCCCTATTTTCAGTTTCCACACCCCTTGTGGTGCGTGACCACGCCCATTTTTTCGGCGCACATACTTTGTGTGCATGTGTTGGGGTTTTTTGGGGGGTGGGGTGGGGGCGCCACTCTTCATCTTGCCCTGGGCTCCGAAAACCCCAGTTACGCCTTTGCATCACAAGTGCTAATAAACCACATTGTCACACTGGACTGCTTCTTTATCAAATTACAATTCCACTGGTGTGTATATTACTCTGCTAAATCACCAAACGGGGCACCGATTATGGGCCCAGGCACACTGCATGAAAGCACCAAGGGCACAAAATTGTACAGGCACCCAGAACACTTAAGTACTGAACGTGTACCTCAATATACAGTATAAGTGGAAGATGGGGGAAAAGCATACAGAGTATATGCTAGAGTGCCCCAGGCATATTGTGAAGTCTTTCAAATGCCCAACCAGCGCACAGGCGCCATCTTGGTCACATGTAAAAACACAGAGAGCTGCTGCAGCATAAAGAAGCAAGTCTGCAGTGTGTTTTAAGCTAAAGAGTGTCACAGAAAACCCCTTTACAATACCAGAACTGCAAAATAATTGCTGTAAGGAGCACACATTTATAGCCTCGTTTATCACAATCTGTATCTGAGGATACAGATGACAGGTAAAAAAAAATCGGCCAAACTCGCAATACAATAATTGAGTAAATCGCATGGATGTATCAATTATCGCATGTATGGGAAAAAAAAACAATGTCCTACTGTGCATGCTTCCAGGACGTTGCCGTGTGCCGAATCCTGCTGCTGTGCTGTGACTCCTGGTACTTTGCAGCATCACTTTACTGCACAGGGGTCTTAGCACAGCAGCAGGAGATCCGATACCCAGCAGCGCTCACCAGAACACCGATCATCGGCTCCTGGACTATTAAGTCTGATTTTTAAGATGATCAACTCCTGTGGCCATCGGATGTCACAACTGAGGGCTGGTGCTGACCAGAGGGAAGCCTCAGTTGTAGGGGCTGAGGTATATGTGTACCTGGGAGGCAGTACAGGGTTCTTGGACATGCAGGGAACCTTTAGAACAAATGCCCAAAGGCGTGACCACGACAACAAGGGAAAGTTCAAAGGTTTTATTAAACACAGTTCAGAGGAATACTGATGACTTGGTACTGGTAATAGGAAACACAGTTCAGAGAAATACTTGGGATCGATGACGGAACACCGATGGTTACTTTGGGATCGTTGGTAAGCTTTGAGTGAAGCTGGAGTTCGCAGATAGAAATGCACTATTGTACTTAGAAGCACAGGTGAAGCATGAAGTAATGCTGGGGATCGTTGGAGAGCTGTAGACGAAGCTGGAGAATGGCTGCTGGGAAGCCGGAGTTCAGACACAGGTGAATCGGTAGACTAGAGGGTTAATCACTGGAGTGTCGGGTTACACTGCAGAGTGTAATCACCAGGGAGTCAGGCTGTACTGCAGAGAAAGTCCATGGGAGAACTGCACACTGGAATCACTGAAGACAATTGAAGCACTGACATCTTTCCACCCCAGGAACAGGATATTTATACCTGCTGGGAAGCAGGGATTGGCTAGCTGATTAACCAGAGACCAGAGTGCAGCTGCTGTGTAATCAGGCTGAGAGCAGAGTGCAGCTGATAGGTAACATGTGATTAGGAAAACATGGCTGCACCCATGTAGCTTTTGGAGGGAAAGATTGTTTGTAACTTGAATGTGAGCTTTAACCATGAAGCTGCCAGAATCACAGTAAAGGGATTTGAGACAATGAGATGCAGCGTGCTGCACACATGCAGTGCAGATGGAATCCAGGCTTGGAACACTGGGACAGTCTCAGGAGGCATTTGGAAGGTAAATACTGATAAGGAATTACCTAGATCGTGACAGCACCCCCCTCCTTTAGGAGTGGCCCCAGGACACTTCTTATACGTTCTTTACCTGAACAAATGGAAGGATCTAGATTGAATCCTGATGAACTTGAACTGGCTGGGACCAGAGGAGACTGTACCGGACCTATGGACGAGACCAAATTAAGTCCAGACAAACTTGAACCGGTTGAGACCAGCGGAGACTTTAGACCGACGGATAGGACCGGATTAGATCCGAAGGTATTGGAATCGGCTGGAACCGAAGGAGGCTGATCTGGACAGACGGATAGGACCGGATTGGGTCCAGAAAAGCTTGAACCGGCTGGGACCGGAGGAGTCTTCGGATTGACGGTTGAATCAGCTGGAACTGAAGGAGTCTTTGGACCTACGGGTGGAACCGGATTGGGTCCAGATATATTGGAATCGGCTAAAACCGAAGGAGTCTTTGGACCTACGGATGGAACCGGATTGGGTCCAGAGATATCGGAATCGGCTGGAACCGAAGGAATCTTCAGACAGAAGGATGGAACCGGAATGAGTGATATCCGAGTGTTCAGTTAGACTATCCTGGATCTGGTCCATGCTGGATGCCAACAGGGTGGTGCTCTCTGAAGACGGCAAACAGGAGTTCATAACTGCATCTGTAGCACAAAAATTTTCATCTGGGAACTTGGCTCTGGATACTTCCCTTGGGACTGAAACTTTGGTGACCCCTCCTGGGGTTGATGAATCAGACACCTCTCTCAGGGTTGTTTTCTCCAGCACCCCTCCTGTGGTTGACAGATCAGAAACTCCTTTTTGAGAAGACTCGTATGCCCCTACTAGAGCTTGAACATTGGATACCCCTCCTAGGGCTGTAGACACAGAAGCCCCTCCTTGGGCTGTAGACGCAGACGCCCCTCCTTGGGCTGAGTAAAGAGCATCATCATTCCAGGAAAGTTCGGATGCTAGCATCTGGTACTGTACCAGATATTTACCGACTGTTCGTGTCCCCTGACGTAGCCGGAGGATATCAGAGGAGGCAGAGGTCACACGATCTGGTTCATCAAAGATGCGCCTGAAGGTTGCCACGAAATCTGCATATGAAGAGAGCAGGGCATCAGACTTCTCCCATAGAGGTGATACCCAATCGAGGGCGGAGCTACTGAGGAGGGAGATGATGTAAGCAACCTTGGTGCGGTCAGTTGGGAAACTGCCAGGCTGTAACTCAAAATATATCTCACACTGATTTAGGAAACCCCGACAGGCTTTTGGGGAACCATCAAACTTGGCAGGTGTCGGTAAATGGAGACAAAGAGCAGAAACAGGAATGGTGGGTGGGGATACCACCAAAGGTACTGCAGCCGGCACACTGGACGCCCCTGAACCACGGAGGGTTACTTGTATTCCATCCAGCCGAGAGGAGAGGTCCTGGAGACAGCGGATCACATGGCCCTGTGCAGTCTCCTAACGTTCAAGGCAGGCTGCAAGTTCTTGCATCGGCTTGGTCGCTTGGACCTGGTCTCCGGCCGGATCCATTAGGTCAGTGCTTACTGTCACAACTGAGGGCTGGTGCTGACCAGGGGGAAGCCTCAGTTGTAGTGGCTGAGGTATATGTGTACCTGGGAGGCAGTACAGGGTTCTTGGACATGCAGGGAACCTTTAGAACAAATGCCCGAAGGCGTGACCACGACAACAAGGGAAAGTTCAAAGGTTTTATTAAACACAGTTCAGAGGAATACTGATGACTTGGTACTGGTAATAGGAAACACAGTTCAGAGAAATACTTGGGATCGATGGCGGAACACCGATGCTTACTTTGGGATCGTTGGTAAGCTTTGAGTGAAGCTGGAGTTCGCAGATAGAAATGCACTATTGTACTTTAGAAGCACAGGTGAAGCATGAAGTGATGCTGGGGATCGTTGGAGAGCTGTAGAAGAAGCTGGAGAATGGCTGCTGGGAAGCCGGAGTTCAGACACAGGTGAATCAGGGTAGACTGTAAGGTTAATCACTGGAGTGTCGGGTTACACTGCAGAGTGTAATCACCAGGGAGTCAGGCTGTACTGCAGAGAAAGTCCATGGTAGAACTGCACACTGGAATCACTGAAGACAATTGAAGCACTGACATCTTTCCACCCCAGGAACAGGATATTTATACCTGCTAGGAAGCAGGGATTGGCTGGCTGATTAACCAGAGTGCAGCTGCTGTGTAATCAGGCTGAGAGCAGAGTGCAGCTGATAGGTAACGTGATTAGGAAAACATGGCTGCTCCCATGGTAGCTTTTGGAGGGAAAGATTGTTTGTAACTTGAATGTGAGCTTTAACCATGAAGCTGCCAGAATCACAGTAAAGGGATTTGAGACAATGAGATGCAGCGTGCTGCACACAGACAGTGCAGATGGAATCCAGGCTTGGAACACTGGGACAGTCTCAGGAGGCATTTGGAAGGTAAGTACTGATAAGGAATTACCTAGATCGTCACATCGGACACACATAGCTGATCACACTGCTGGCTCCCTGCACAGCTTTCTCTGCCGGGGGCAGAGAAAGCTGTGTAGAAGTACCCATATCGCAATGCTGCCTTGTGATTACACCAGCTGACGTTGGCGTAATTATCACAGGGCACACTGCTGTATTTTTTTTAAATTATTAATTATGTCACATACTGTATTTTCTATTATAAGTATGTGGAATGTCATCTGATTACTAAAAATATGCGATTTAAAGGATTTGTAAAAAGTTGTCATGAAAACTGCTCCAAAAGCCCTTTAGTACATTTGACTGAAACTAAAATAATGTGAAAGGGTTGTGAAATAACCCTTTTTCACATTATTTTAGTTAAAAAAAAGCTTGATAAATTGGCCCCAAAGAAATTACACCAATAATGGTGTTCATTAAACGTAAAGGTGCAGAGCGCTACACCAGATGGAAATTTGCAAAGGAAATGCAACTTAAGCAGGAGAGACTGTAGGAAGTGAAGTAGAGAGATCCATGGGTATAGGTTTGAGTGTGGAGCAACATGTAAACTACATAATTCATGAGAAATGTCAGCTAGAGACATGTCAGGATGGAGGTCTCATGAGAATATATTTAAGTCATGCATTGTATAATATAAAGTGACATGAATGCAGAAGGTCGAATGATCATATAGACAGGATGATGTCTGTATCATCAGTTAACGTCTCTGGCTATGTAAATAGATGATGAAGAAATAGCAACAGCCATGATTCAAAATGTGATACAGGTTGAGTATCCCATATCCAAATATTCCGAAATACGGAATATTCCGAAATACGGACTTTTTTGAGTGAGACTGAGATAGTGAAACCTTTGTTTTTTGATGGCTCAGTGTACACAAACTTTGTTTAATACTCAAAGTTATTAAAAATATTGTATTAAATGACCTTCAGGCTGTGTGCATAAGGTGTATATGAAACATAAATGAATTGTGTGACTGTACACACACTTTGTTTAATGCAAAAAGTTATTAAAAATATTGGCTAAAATTACCTTCAGGCTGTGTGTACATGGTGTATATGAAACATAAATGCAGCTGTGCTTAGATTTAGGTCACATCACCATGATATCCCATTATGGTATGCAATTATTCCAAAATACGGAAAAATCCGATATCCCAAATTCCTCTGGTCCCAAGCATTTTGGATAAGGGATACTCAACCTGTACCAGAGTTTAACTTCTTAGTTGTGACATTAGAAGCAAACAGTGCAAAGTTAACACACAGTAAGAGCACAGCTATTACAGTTTCAGGAACATGCACCCTGTGAATCTAATGCTGAGACAACTGCATTGCAAGCAAAGAGTTAGAAATTCAGAAAATAGAAGTGTTTTAATTGTAACAATATAGGTCACAAAGCAATCAATTGTAAGCAGAGAAAAAGTGGATACAGTGCAGAACCAGAAATATTGTAAGATGACAAGGATCAGTCAGTCCTGAGTGTTACAGATAACCACAGAAAGGACTCTCGGTATACCGATTCAGGTGCAACAAGACGTTTTGGCTGCAATAAGCAGTTGTTCACCAAGAAATAAGTGCAACCCGATCACAAAGAGATTGGCAATCAAACATTGACTATCACAAAACTTGTGACAATTAAAGCTCACTTGAATTGGCTCAAGAACAAAAGTCACAGAAATCCAAAATATGTCCCATAGTTTGGGACAAATGTTATTGCCATCAGTATCCTATAGCAAACAGGCCACAAAGTTCAATTTGCCAATGGAAAGTGCATTGTGATAAACAGAAGTGGGATAATCATCACTACAAGCACAAGACGCCAGCAATTGTATGTCCTTGATACACAGCACTGCTACGCAATGATGACAAGTGAGTCATAGTCATTGGAACTCTGGCATAGAAGATTTGATCACCTTGGATATGACAGTGCTAGGAAGCTGCATAATGGGATGGTCACAGGAATGTCTGACTAATACAGAAAAAAAACCTGTGTGTGAAAGCTGCATATTTGGGAAACAATCGATAAGCAGAGCTACAGTGCCATTTGAAATAGTACATTTAGGCCATCATTCCGAGTTGATCGCTCGCTGCCATTTTTCGCAGTGCAGCGATCAGGTTACTACTGCGTATGCACCGCAATGCGCACGTGTGTCGTACGGGTACAAACATCGTTGCTGGGCAATGGTTCTAGCAATGAATCCATTTGCACAACCAATCGCAAGGAGATTGACATGAAGAGGGCATTTATCGGTGTCAACTGACCGTTTTCTGTGAGTGGCAGGGAAAACGCAGGCGTTTGCAGGGCGGGTGACTGACGTCAATTCCGGGACAAGACAGGCTGAAGTGATCGCAAGGGCTGAGTAAGTTCAGACCTACTCAGAAACTGCAAAAAAAAAAAAATTTGTACCGCTCGGCTGCCCATGCGATCGCACACTTGCAAAGCGAAAACACACTCCCCTGTAGGCGGCGACTATGCGTTTGCACGGCTGAAAAAAGTTGCTAGCGATCGAACAACTCAGAATGAGGGCCTTAGACGTGTGTAAACCAATGGAAGTAAAGTATGTTAGTGGTTACAGGTACTTCATGACATTTATAGATGACTCAAGAATGGCATACATACTTCATCAAGAAGAAATCTAAAGTAGCAAAAAAAAATTGGAAAGTGCATGAGACTTATGGAAAACCAAAATGGCCACAGTCTATTAGTTCTGCTCTCTGATAATGGTAAAGAGCATCTAAATAGAGAGGTTGAACAATTCTTGACAAAATATGGAACAGAGGTTCAGTTGACCATTGCTTATAGTCCTTAACAAAATGGCATCAGTGAACAAGCAAACTGAGCATTAGTGGAGAAAGCAAGTTATATGAAGAACGCAAACCTAGAGAAACAGTTTTGGACAGAAGCCGTATCCACAGCAGTTTATGTACAAAAAATGTTCTCCAACAGTTGCCCTAAACGACATAACACCTATTGAGGCCTGGTCAAAGAGAAAACCAAGTGCAAAACATCTAACAACATTTGGGAGTACCAATTATGTCCATATGCCAAACGAAAGAAGACGCAAGCTGGATTTGAAATCAATAAAGTGTGTAATTCTCGTTTATTGACATGAGAGTAAAGGCTACAGAATGCGTAATCCATTTACAAGAAAGCTTGTCAAGTGACTTATTCAAAGAGACATTACAGCTTATAGAAAAGCTGGATTTTGACATGCAGAGTAGGGATGGCCATCTATATAGTAAGTGTCCATCGATTGCAGCCTACTATCCTATGTCCATCAATGGCTTCACCAACCGATGATCATCCCTTTTCTTTGACTGACTGTCCAATGGGTCAGTCAGAATCTGAGAACGGGGCTTTGCGGGTGTCATCAATGGAGAGAAACAATCTGGTTCTCCACCATCAATGGCAAAATAATTTTACATTGGCCATAAACCATCAATGATTATAAATTATTGGACAAGCCAGTAGCTCGAGAAATATCTGATATAGAGACATGGAAGTTCAACCACAAAGATCACCTGCTAGATCAAAAATCGTCAAGCCATCCAGAAGATATGATGATAAATTTGCAAACACTGCATGCTGTATACCTCAGGAAATCCAAAAGCCAAAGTCAAAGATTTATTGGTGTAAATGGAAGTCTAAAAATAGAAAAAAGTATTTTTAAGAGTTAGGAGTCCAAAGTACAAAAGACATCAAGAATCATGACAACAGTTCAAAAGTTCTGAGTCAAGAGACTGTTGCTGAGGCCTATGTTGTCAGTGAGATGGACATTGCTAAAGTTCAAGTCAATAAGGCCAGACCACAGTTGTCTGATATGGTGTTCTTTTATATGTCTAACCTTTTTTTTATAGGTTTCTACGGGAAAGCTTCAGTTTGTGTAACAAGGAGAAGCTCGTAGTGATGGGGGTGTTAGACATGGAGTGCGCTACTGCGCCGTCTCAAACAATATAGCTCCTGAGGAGATGCCTCATTCTTTTACCAAGGTTGTCTGCACTGTATCTGTGCATGTTCAGCACTACCTTAGGGCCTGAATCAGACCTGATCACTGCTATGCATTTTCGCACAGTGTCCGATTATCGAATGACTGCGTATGCACCGCAATGCGCATGCGTGACGGACAGCAGTGACAGGATGGTGCGAAATTTTCGATCGCACGGGTGTTTGCAAGGTGATTGACAGGAAGAGAGTATGGGTGGTAACTGACCGTTTACTGGGTGTGTCCAGAAAAAATGCAGGTGTTCCCAAGCGGTTTCAGTGAGGGTGTGTGATGTCAGCTCCGGCCCCAACCAGCCTGATTTCTTCGCACTGGAGGGGTGCACACAGACTGGAAAAACCATTCCATGGTGAGTGACTTGCGAACGGATTTGCAGCTGTGACTGAGGGACATTTTCGCACGGCGCACACTTGCACGGGGTGAATTTATACTCCCCCTTGGTGGTGACTATCTGATCACAAGACAACAAAATGTGCAGCACAGCGATCAGGTCTCAATTAGGCCCTTATTCTCTGTATGAGTCACATGGTGGAGGATAGCTGTCCTCATCTTAGCTCCAAAAACACATAACTTCAACTCTGCAATACTGCTGTTCCAGAATGCTGCCTGAGACTAGGAGACAGTCATTGACTGAGGTGCTACAGTATCTGCACCCCACTCCACTACACTTTCATCCAATCAAACAGTGTAAAAGTGAGTATGGCTGATCCATCGCTTGTGCTAATAAACCACATTGCCTTGTTAACCACTGGACTGTTCTTGCCTATATTACAAATCGGAAGGTGTAATACTGTACTGCAAATCTGCAGTGCAGTACTCTGCTAAATCACCAAACTGCACACACATTTTCAGCAGCTGGGACCTGTAGTCCACTTGTAAAGAACAATATTATCTACTCATTAACTATTAACCTCACAGCTGCTGCCACCAGGGGAGGTTTTCAGGCCAGGGCTGAAGGTTCCTCAGGAGGGGGGAACCCATTTTATTTTGGGGGCCACGGCTTTCCATGGAAATTCAACCCTGGACTGACCAATTTGGGGCTGGTTGCTGTTCTGGCACTGGGAGCCCATGCTGAGTGTCTACCTGCTGTAGTGTCAGCCCCCCATCTATTTCAGCCTGATCACTTTAGAATCTGGGTATACCCATGCCGTTTTTATTCCATGATTTTCCAGTACCAGCCCAGATTGAGCGGTCTGCTACCAGTTATTGATTTGGGGAGGGGGGCACACATTTTTAGGGGGGGAAATGTTGCAAGGTACCCATTTATTGGTATAGGGCATCCCCATAGAGTTCTGATATCTATCCTAAAGCAGGACTGTATGGCCTCCTTGGACATCCAGGATGCGTAGTTACACATCCCCATTCGGGAAAGTCATCAACAGTATCTCTGATTTGCTATTCAGAAAAAGCATTACCAATTCAGGGCATTACCTTTTGGACTCTCCACGGCACCGCAGGTATTCACCAAGGTGATGATGGCTCATGGCTACAGGGAGCCTGCATTCTCCCATACCTGGATGACCTCCTTCTTATGGCACAAACTTAGGCCAGCCTTCAGGAGCACATCCATCTCTGACAATTTTGCAGTCGCACAGATGGCTGATTAATTGGCGCAAATCCAGCCTGACCCCCTCTCAGCGTATGGTACATCTGGGAGCACTCTTAGATTGCTGTGTACAGAGAGTTTTCCTTCTGTACGACAAATGGAAGTCCATACAGGAAATGATTTGGCTGTTCCTGGCTCAGCGATGATTCTCCATTCACTTCTGCATGCACCTACTGGGAAAAATTCTGCTTCGAGATAGTGGAGTATGCACAGTTCCATTCTAGAATGTTGCAGCTGGAGCTCTGCAGAGTTAGAGGGGGTAATTCAGATCTGCTTGCAGCAGCAAATTTGTTAGTTAATGGGCAAATAATGTGCACTGCAGGGAGGGCCGATATAACATGTGCAGAGAGAGTTAGATTTGGGTGCGGTGTGTTCAAACTTAAATCTAAATTGCAGTGTAAAAATAAAGCATCAAGTATTGACCCTGCACAGAAACAATGTAGCCCACCCAAATCTAACTCTCTGCACATGTTATATCTGGTCACTCCAGACTGGCCAAAGACGTCTTGTATGTGATCTGGATCTGTCAGTCGGTCCCCCATGGTGCTTCCACTGCGGACAGACTTGCTGTCTCGGGCCATGTCTGCATCTGAATCTTCAGCATCTGGCTTTGACAGGTTGGCTATTGAGGCGTTGGTCTTGAGAACAAAGGGTTTCTCCTCTCAAGTTATCAACACCATGATCTCAGCCATGAAGCCTTTCACTGCTCGAATATATTAACGTGTATGGCGCACTTATTTTCAGTGGTATTCTGCACGTCACCTAGAGCCTCTTTTGGCTTTCCTGCAGTTGGGACTAGACTCTGGTCTCTATTTGGCTTCTCTCTAGGTCCAAGTGTTGGCACTCTGTGTTATTCCAATGCCGGGTGGCTCGATTTTTGGCTGTAAAGACCTTCATGCAAAGAATTCTCCATATCCAACCCCCCCCCCCCCCCCCTATATTCCACTGGTTCATCATGGGATTTGTACTTGTTCCCCTAGTCAGGGCCGGCTCTACCATTAGGCAGCTTTAGGCGGCTGCCTAGGGGCGCCAGCTCCTGGAGGGTGCAACTAAATTATTCTAGCAAAAAACTGAAGGATGACTCTGTGTGCGGCTTCCTCTTTACACTGCGCTGGCTGCTGCTGAGGGTCTAATCAGGTGCAACCGTCACTATCAGGCCGTACTACAGAGTGCCTCAGCACTTCCTCCGTGCTAACAAGTGTAACATCATGTCATATGAAGGCACATAGGAGGCGGATGTAACTATGGCTCCCCAAGGGGCGCACCCACGGCCGCTGCTCATAGTCCTGATGCAGGCCCCTGGATCCTGACGCAGCAAGCAGCACTTGACTACATGTCTGCACCTGCAACATCGCTGTAATGCTGCTGCCTGCCTGTAAGAAGAGCCATGCTAATTATGAGGGAAAACAAGGAAACACTGGGGGTAATTCTGAGTTGATCGCAGCAGCAAGTTTGTTAGCAATTGGGCAAAACCATGTGCACTGCAGGGGGGACAGATGTAACATGTGCAGAGAGAGTTAGACTTGGGTGGTTATTTCGTTTCTGTGCAGGGTAAATACTGGCTGCTTTATTTTTACACTGATTTAGATTTCAGTTTCAATGCACCCCACTCAAATCTAACTCTCTCTGCACATGTTACATCTCTCCCCCCTGCAATGCACATGGTTTTGCCCAACAGCTAACAAATTTGCTGCTGCGATCAACTCAGAATTAGGCCCACTATTAGGTAAGTAACTCATGGTGGTTTCTGCGAGACCACAGACAGTACACATATTACAGCCTGGTGGGTGGTTTGCACTTGTAAACAGCATAATAGGGAAACACAGGCACTGGGGTACAATACAGTACATATGGAGAAGGGGGGGCAGTAATGAACTTACAGATGGGATGGAACACAATAAGGAGCATACAAATATATGTATATATATATATATATAATACTGTATGTATGTATGCCAAACCAGTCCTTGAGATCTACCAACACTTCATGTTTTCTAGGCCTCCTGGAGATCTGTAGAATTGTCAGTTAGGAATGAATGCAGCACATCTTAATTAGTAATGACTACACCTGTGCACCAGCTAGGTGGTCTGAAAAATGTGAACTGTTGGTAGATCTCGAGGACTGGTTTGGCCAGCCCTGGTATACAGGATAGATAGATAGAATTGTTATCCCACCACTCAGCAAAAAAAATAAAATTGGCCTCTGTGTCCTATACAATTGCCAACATGCCGGCTAGCGTGTATACATAGGCAGAAAGAACGGTCATCACTCAAGGATTTGAAAGTAAAAGTACTGTAAATTGTGAACACAGTCACGAAAATATACTTTTTCACTTCAAAGGTTCAGTTGTTTCTGAACTGGGGGGGGGGGTTTGCAGGTTAGGGGGCTCTAGGCTGGAGATTTGCCTAGGGTGCATAGAGACCTTGCACCGGCCCTGCCCCTAGTGCACAAGTTCTTTTTACAAGATGGATTCCTTGTTTGTCCTTTATGATGAACAAAAACTAGGCTGGCCAGCTTCCAAACAGACTATTGCTCATTGGTTGCGGGTAATGGTTCGCCAAGGTTATCTGTTAGCTGGGAAGCCGGTTCAGTTAGGGCCCATTCCACACGGTCGGTTGGAACTTCATGGGTAGACCGCTGGGGGCCTTCGGTGGAGCAGCTTTGCAGGGCAGCTACATGGTCTTCTACCCATAACTTCCTCAAGTTTTATAGGTTTGACACCTTGGCATTTGGATGCTGGGTCCTCAGTGCAGCTCGGAAGCATTTCCTCCCATAAGGCGACAACTTTGGGACTTCCCATGGTCCCAGTGTCACACCATTGGGTGACTGAAAAAATAAGATTTTACTCACCGGTAAATCTATTTCTCGTAGTCCGTAGTGGATGCTGGGTACTCCGTAAGGACCATGAGGAATAGACGGGCTCCGCAGGAGACTGGGCACTCTTTAAAGAAAGATTAGGTACTACATCTGGTGTGCACTCGCTTCTCCCTCTATGCCCCTCCTCCAGACCTCAGTTAGGGAAACTGTGCCCGGAAGAGCTGACATTACTAGGAAAGGATTTGGAATCCAGGGTAAGACTCATACCAGCCACACCAATCACACCGTACAACTCGTGATAACTATACCCAGTTAACAGTATGAACAACAACTGAGCCTCATTAAACAGATGGCTCAGAACAAAAAACCCTATAGTTAAGCAATAACTATATACAAGTATTGCAGAAGTCCGCACTTAGGACGGGCTCCCAGCATCCACTACGGACTACGAGAAATAGATTTACCGGTGAGTAAAATCTTATTTTCTCTGACGTCCTAGTGGATGCTGGGTACTCCGTAAGGACCATGGGGATTATACCAAAGCTCCCAAACGGGCGGGAGAGTGCGGATGACTCTGCAGCACCGAATGAGCAAACTCAAGGTCTTCCTCAGCCAGGGTATCAAACTTGTAGAATTTTGCAAACGTGTTTGATCCCAACCAGGTAGCAGCTCGGCAAAGTTGTAAAGCCGAGACCCCTCGGGCAGCCGCCCAAGAAGAACCCACCTTCCTCGTGGAATGGGCTTTGACTGATTTAGGATGCTGCAGTCCAGCCGCAGAATGTGCAAGTTGAATCGTGCTACAGATCCAGCGAGCAATAGTCTGCTTAGAAGCAGGAGCACCCAGCTTGTTGGGTGCACGCAGGATAAACAGCGAGTCAGTTTTTCTGACTCTAGCCGTCCTGGAAACATAGATTTTCAGGGCCCGGACTACATCCAGCAACTTGGAAGCCTCCAAGTCCCGAGTAGCCGCAGGCACCACAATAGGTTGGTTCAAATGAAACGCTGATACCACCTTAGGGAGAAATTGGGGACGAGTCCTCAATTCTGCCCTGTCCATATGGAAGATCAGATAGGGGCTTTTACATGACAAAGCCGCGGTAAGTCTTGGAACAGACAGGCCCCTGCTGTAGCAGGTCCTGTCGGAGCGGCAGAGGCCAAGGGTCCTCTGATATCATTTCTTGTCGTTCCGGGTACCAAGTCCTTCTTGGCCAATCCGGAACGATGAGTATAGTTCTTACTCCTCTCTTTCTTATTATCCTCAGTACCTTTGGTATGAGAGGAAGAGGAGGGAACACATAAACCGACTGGTACACCCACGGTGTCACTAGAGCGTCCACAGCTATCGCCTGAGGGTTCCTTGACCTGGCGCAATATCTTATTAGCTTTTTGTTGAGGCGGGACGCCATCATGTCCACCTGTGGCCTTTCCCAACGATTTACAATCAGCTGGAAGACTTCTGGATGAAGTCCCCACTCTCCCGGGTGGAGGTCGTGCCTGCTGAGGAAGTCTGCTTCCCAGTTGTCCACTCCCGGAATGAACACTGCTGACAGTGCTATCACGTGATTTTCCGCCCATCGGAGAATCCTTGTGGCTTCTGCCATCGCCATCCTGCTTCTTGTGCCGTCCTGTCGGTTTACATGGGCGACCGCCGTGATGTTGTCTGACTGAATCAGCACCGGCTGGTTTTGAAGCAGGGGTTTTGCTTGACTTAGGGCATTGTAAATGGCCCTTAGTTCCAGAATATTTATGTGTAGGGAAGCCTCCTGACTCGACCATTGTCCTTGGAAGTTTCTTCCCTGAGTGACTGCCCCCCAGCCTCGGAGGCTTGCATCCGTGGTCACCAGGATCCAGTCCTGTATGCCGAATCTGCGGCCCTCGAGAAGATGAGCACTCTGCAGCCACCAAAGCAGAGACACCCTGGCCCTCGGGGACAGGGTGATCAGCCGATGCATCTGAAGATGCGATCCGGACCACTTGTCTAACAGATCCCACTGAAAGATCCTTGCATGGAACCTGCCGAAGGGAATCGCTTCATAAGAAGCTACCATCTTTCCCAGGACTTGCGTGCAGTGATGCACCGACACCTGTTTTGGTTTCAGGAGGTCTCTGACCAGAGATGACAACTCCGTGGCCTTCTCCTCCGGGAGAAACACCTTCTTCTGTTCTGTGTCCAGAATCATACCCAAGAACAGCAGACGCGTCGTAGGAACCAGCTGCGACTTTGGGATATTCAGAATCCAGCCGTGCTGTTGTAGCACTTCCTGAGATAGTGCTACTCCGACCAAAAACTGCTCCATGGACCTCGCCTTTATAAGGAGATCGTCCAAGTACGGGATAATTATAACTCCCTTCTTTCGAAGGAGTATCATCATTTCGGCCATTACTTTGGTAAATACCCTCGGTACCGTGGACAGACCAAACGGCAACGTCTGGAATTGGTAATGGCAGGCCTGTACCACAAAACGGAGGTACACCTGGTGAGGTGGGTAAATGGGGACATGTTGGTAAGCATCCTTGATGTCCAGTGATACCATATAATCCCCCTCTTCCAGGCTTGCAATAACCGCCCTGAGCGATTCCATTTTGAACTTGAACTTCCTTATAAGTGTTCAAGGATTTCAAATTTAGATTGGGTCTCACCGAACCGTCTGGTTTCGGTACCACAAACATTGTGGAATAGTAACCCCGTCCCTGTTGAAGGAGGGGAACTTTGATTATCACCTGCTGGAGGTACAGCTTGTGAATTGCCGCCAGTACTACCTCCCTGTCCTGGGGAGTAGCTGGCAAGGCTGATTTGAGGTAACGGCGAGGGGGAGATGTCTCGAACTCCAGCTTGTATCCCTGAGATACCACTTGTAGAACCCAGAGATCCACCTGTGAGCGAACCCACTGGTCGCTGAAGTTCCGGAGACGGGCCCCCACCGCACCTGGCTCCACCTGTGGAGCCCCAGCGTCATGCGGTGGACTTAGTGGAAGCAGGGGAGGATTTTTGTTCCTGGGAACTGGCTGTCTGGTGCAGCTTTTTCCCTCTACCCCTGCCTCTGGGCAGAAAGAACGCTCCTCTAACCCGCTTGCCTTTCTGAGGCCGAAAGGACTGTACTTGATAATACGGTGCATTCTTAGGCTGTGAGGGAACCTGAGGTAAAAAGGTCGACTTCCCAGCTGTTGCTGTGGATACGAGGTCCGATAGACCGTCCCCAAACAATTCCTCACCCTTATAAGGCAAAATTTCCATGTGCCTTTTAGAATCAGCATCACCTGTCCACTGCCGAGTCCATAATACTCTCCTGGCAGAAATGAACATTGCATTAATTCTAGATGCCAGCCGGCAAATGTCCCTCTGTGCATCCCTCATATATAAGACTACGTCTTTAATATGCTCTATGGTTAGCAATATAGTGTCCCTGTCAAGGGAATCAATGTTATCAGACAGGGAATCAGACCACGCTGCTGCAGCACTACACATCCATGCTGAAGCAATAGCAGGTCTCAGTATAGTACCTGAGTGTGTATACACAGACTTCAGGATAGCCTCCTGCTTTCTATCTGCAGGCTCCTTTAAGGCGGCCGTATCATGAGAAGGCAGTGCCACCTTTTTTGATAAGCGTGTGAGCGCCTTGTCCACCTTAGGGGATGTCTCCCAGCGTAACCTATCCGTTGGCGGGAAAGGGTACGCCATTAGCAACCGCTTAGAAATCACTAGTTTCTTATCTGGGGAACCCCACGCTTCTTCACACAATTCATTTAACTCATCAGATGGGGGAAAAGTCACTGGCTGCTTTTTCTCCCCAAACATAATACCCTTTTTTGTGGTAACCGGGTTAATGTCAGAAATGTGCAACACATTTTTCATTGCCGTAATCATGCATTGGATGGCCCTAGTGGATTGTACATTTGTTTCATCCTCGTCGACACTGGAGTCAGACTCCGTATCGACATCTGTGTCTGCCATCTGAGGTAGCAGGCGTTTTTGAGCCCCTGATGGCCTCAGATGCCTGGGCAGGCGCGGGCTGAGATGCCGACTGTCCCAAAGCTGCGTCATCGAACCTTTTATGCAAGGAGTTGACACTGTCGGTTAATACCTTCCACATATCCATCCACTCAGGTGTCGGCCCCGCAGGGGGCGACATCACACTTATCGGCACCTGCTCCGCCTCCGCGTAAGCGTCCTCATCAAACATGTCGACACAGCCGTACCGACACACCGCACACACACAGGGAATGCTCTGACTGAGGACAGGACCCCACAAAGTCCTTTGGGGAGACAGAGAGAGAGTATGCCAGCACACACCAGAGCGCTATATAACAGAGGGATATACACTATACACAAAGTGACTTTTCCCCCAATAGCTGCTTATATTACAATTTGCGCCTAAATTTATGTGCCCCCCCTCTCTTTTTTACCCTTTCTGTAGTGTATACTGCAGGGGAGAGCCTGGGGAGCGTCCTTCCAGCGGAGCTGTGAAGAGAAAATGGCGCTGGCTGTGCCTAGGAAGATAGCCCCGCCCCTTCAGCGGCGGGCTTCTCACGCTTTTTTAATGAAAATTATGGCGGGGTATTAGGCACATATACAGTTTAGAACTGTATTATGTGCAGTTTTGCCATTAAGGTATTCTTATTGCTGCCCAGGGCACCCCACCCCTCCCCCCCCCCGGCGCCCTGCACCCTACAGTGACCGGAGTGTGTTGTGTGCATAGGGAGCAATGGCGCACAGCTGCAGTGCTGTGCGCTACCTTAATGAAGACCGGAGTCTTCAGCTGCCGATTTTCTCCGGTATCTTCCGTCTTCTGGCTCTGCAAGGGGGACGGCGGCGCGGCTCCGGGAACGGACGATCGAGGTCAGGCCCTGTGTTCGGTCCCTCTGGAGCTAATGGTGTCCAGTAGCCTTAGAAGCCCAAGCTAGCTGCAAGCAGGTAGGTTTGCTTCTCTCCCCTAAGTCCCACGTAGCAGTGAGTCTGTTGCCAGCAGATCTCACTGAAGATAAAAAACCTAACAAATACTTTCTTTATAGTGAACTCAGGAGAGCCCCTAGAGTGCATCCAGCTCTGGCCGGGCACAGATTCTAACAGGTCTGGAGGAGGGGCATAGAGGGAGGAGCCAGTGCACACCAGATGTACCTAATCTTTCTTTAAAGAGTGCCCAGTCTCCTGCGGAGCCCGTCTAGTCCCCATGGTCCTTACGGAGTACCCAGCATCCAATAGGACGTTAGAGAAAAGGGAATTTTGTCTTACCTGTAAAATCCTTTTTTATGAATCCACAGTAGACACTGGGCACCCACCCTTCCTCTCTTAGACAAGGTTATCTCGGACATGTTCTTCTGCCTGTCAAGTGTCTTCTGGGTGCAGAATTTTCCCCTTCTGCCTTTCCATTCTTTTCTTCAGTTTGTAGAGTAATAACTGACTAGCTTGATGCAGGCTGGGTATAGGGGAGGAGGGGCCTCCCAGGATGCACTCCTTGGCGCCTGGCTGGACGCCTGACTATACCCATGTCCCAGTGTCAACCATGGCTTCAGAAAAAAGGATTTTACAGGTAAGACAAAAATTTTATTTTTCAGTTCTCTCCTCTTTCAGCCTTGTATCCAATATGTTGCTGACCAGGTAGTGTGCTAAGGAGGCATGTGCAGGTTGTTCTATACTTTCAGAGTTTTTGGTATACCATAGTTGATTTACGTATACAAGGTGGGTAAGGTTTCTTGTATTTGATGTATAGTTTAAGAGGTTTAGTTGTTTTTTTTTATTTGTGTCACAATCCTGACTTATTATTCTCATAGTCTACTAGTTGTATTGTGACTTACCTCTGCCACCTGTTCTGCAGGCTACGATATCCAGATTTGTTTGAGGGTTCTGCTCAGTACACAAGCTGCTGCATGTGTCTTTGTTGCTGATTACTGGGTCTTCTTTTTTTACCAAAATATATTTTATTGAGGCTTAGTACAAACAGTAATGTGCAGTACAAAGAGGAAAGACAGAGCCATACATAGATGAGAAGAAGCATATTGTCAAACAAATAGAAGACTGTGACGGCATAGTCTTGAATCATACCTCAAATTTTCCATTTTCTAACATAGGACATAGAAATCAGAAAGGTGTCCATTGTAGAGCATAATGAAATAAAATGAAAAAAAAAAAATAAGAAAAAACTTCTAAAGGTCTATAATAGGTCTGATATAATAATAGGAATTTAAACATACAGAGGCGTCCATCTACGTGGAGGACGCATAACACAAACAATAAACAATTAGAAAAAACAGCATCCGCCAAGGCCAGGGGACAGTCGACCCATTCATGGAGAAATCATCAGAGCAAGAAAAATTATAAAAGATGGAGTTCCAAGAAAATGTAAGGAGGGAGTGGAGGAGAACAAGAGGAGAAGAAAGAAAAAGGGAAAAGGAGGGGATTAAAGGTAGTGGAGATTTATAGGAGGGAGATAGGAGGTCTATGATCTAGGAGTTGGTGGCAATACCATGTGGTGCAGTGGAAGCTTTGTTGGATAGCAAGTTTAGTGGAAGTGGGTAGTGTATGGATAAACTTTCCCCAGCATTGAAATAATGCGGGAGTCAGAATCTCCTTATTAAGAAATGTCTCTAAAAAGTCCATTGTAAAGAGAAAAAGTAGTCTAGAGGTCGCCATGGGTAAGGCGGGAGGGGTGTCATGTATCCATTGCTGAAGTATAGATTTCCTTCCCACGGCTGAAACAAGTGTCACTATTGTTTTATCATGAGAGGGAATGTTTGGTCAAGGAGGTGTCCAAAGAGGGCCCAAGAATCAGTACATTGGAAGTTGATACCTAATTCAGAGGAACTATATATCTGTAACTCACTCCAGAATGATTGTATGTAGGGGTAGTGCCAGAAGCAATGCATAATATCAGCCACTGGTGCAGAGCACTTAATGCATGCCGCAGAATCAGAGAGGCCCATTAGAGGACTCCGTTTTGAAGATATGTAAGCTCTGTGCAAAATCATATATGACATTTCCTGATAAATACTCGCTGGAATAAGCTTCAAAGATTTATTAAAACTGTCCATCACTGTATCCAGGGACATAGAAGGGATCTGAGAGGACCATTTTTGTAGTTGATCAAGATCAGAAGAGGGTATGATGTCTGTGCGTATTCGGGCATAGAGCGTTGAGAGTATGTGCCAGAGTGTAAAAGTGTGTCTAGAGGGTTAAGAAAGTCTGGCTTACATAGTTGTGATAGAACCGAATGTATATAGTGTGAGGCCTACAAATAATAGAATTCATGGAGGGGGCTAATGTTATATTTATCCATGGCTTCAGTAAAAGTCAGCTGTTTATTCAGAGAATTGAGAAGATTATGAATGTGTGTAATCCCCGCGGCACGCCAAATATTGAAAGGGAAGGACGCCCGGCCATTTTGAAAGTCTAAATTACCCATAAAAGGGAGAAATAATGAGTGAAAGTAATGTAGGTTTAATGACTTCCTAGACCTCCATGCTAGGATAGTGGAGGTCAAAAGTATATTGTCAAAGTGAGGTAGTTTCAGAGTAGTGTTATTGGTATGTAAGAGGTAGCTGAGGGACAGAGGGGCGCAAAGTTGGAAATCCAACAATGGGGTATATTTACTAAGCTCCCGATTTTGACCGTGATTGCGTTTTTTCTTCTAAGTGTCATCTCGGTCATTTACTAAACAGTATTTACGGCAGTGATGAGGGCATTCGTATTTTTTTCCTTGTCCAAGTCTAAAATTACGAATGAATACACCATCGGTCAAATTACGCCTGTTTAGATGTGAATCTCGGTCATTTACTAACCATTCGTAATTGTATTTGCTGCCGCGAAAATGCTTTTGCGGCCGTGAAAAATTACGATTCACATTTTTTTCCTAAAAAAAAACGCGCCAGCCTTTGAAAACCGCGTTTACATGTGAACTTAATTTTCAATTACTCACACCTGATTTTTTGGGCCTATAAAAGTGTTTCAGCCACATTCTGAACTACTCTCACTCTGAAATGGCGGCTGTAGTGTGTGGCAATGGTTTTTTGTTGGCTGTGGGATACGTTAGACTGCTTCATGAGGCTACCAGGAATCAGGACCAGGTAAGTGAACATGGCCAACAGGTTGTCCAGGTACCGCGGAGGCTGCGCCAGCCTCGTTTTTTTAAAGGGCGTTTAAACTTAAATGCATTGTCCGATGATAGGGTCATACAGATGTTCCGCCTAAATAGAAACAACATTTTCCACCTGTATGACCTTGTCAAACTGGGCATAGACCCTGAGACCGCACGCTCTCGCTCTGTCTCAGGCCTACACAAACTCCTGGCTGTGTTACACTTTATGGCTACTGGGAGCTTCCAGGCTGTGGCAGGCGACGTCATTGGGATCTCACAGCCCACCTTTTCAAGATATTTGATGCAGGTGAGTCTACAAATACCTATGCAGTTATGGCTAAGTGTTGCTTGTGTAATTTGAAACACCACAGTATTGTAGAGACTACCTAACATGACACTCACCTTAGCTTCTTTAATGTCCACTCAGGTTTTGGATGTGTTGGAGCCACACATTAAAGCCTCAATCTGCTTCCCTACCGAGGAGTCGGAGTGGAGTGCTGTCAGGGTAGCTTTCTATGAGCTTGCTGGCATGCCCAATGTGCTGGGGGCCATAGATTGCACACACGTTCAGCTGAGATCACCTAAGGGCCGC
The DNA here is from genome assembly GCF_028390025.1 of Pseudophryne corroboree. Taxonomy (NCBI): domain Eukaryota; kingdom Metazoa; phylum Chordata; class Amphibia; order Anura; family Myobatrachidae; genus Pseudophryne; species Pseudophryne corroboree. The sequence continues at coordinate 764,862,389 of NC_086446.1, forward strand.
CAGTATATATATACTAATAGGCATATGGATCAATCAACTAATGTCCAGGTGGTCTGTGATGCAAAATTAAAAATTATGAGTGTTGTTGCAGGTTACCCTGGTGCCTGCCATGACTCCTTCATCCTCAGTCAGTCATCGCTCTTCGATAAATTTGAGGAGGGACAAATGCCTGATGGCTGGCTGTTGGGTATGTTGTAAATGTTATGTGTGTATGTCTTTTAACCACAGCCTAGATTTTGTAGGAGGTGATAGAATAATCTAACATCTGTCCTAATGTTGACTATATATGTTTTTCAGGTGATGGGGGTTACGGCTGCTACTCTTGGCTCCTTACTCCATTGTCCCAACCTGATTCTCCTGCTGAACACAGTTATAATCATGCACATAAGGCTACACGGAATGTGATAGAAAGATGTTTTGGGGTGCTGAAGTCACGTTTTCGGTGTCTTGATAAATCTGGTGGCCTTTTGTTGTATAGTCCCTCAAAGGTGACTAGGATTGTGTTCTGCTGCTGTTTTCTCCATAATCTGTGTTTAAGCCAACATCTTGCACATGGTGAGGGAGAAAGCAGCCAGCAAGCAGAGGAGTTAGAACCATCTGGTGACAGTGTGAGTACAAATGTAGGGAGGCAGGTACGTCAAGAAGTGATCCTGCGATATTTTACAGGTTAGTTTTATTATGCTCTAATTAGCCTTCACTAAACACTTTCCTATACTTTCTATTGTGTGTTCTGTTACTTACTGTTTGTTGTTTATAGTGGTGTGTCCATTGTGCTTAGTTGATGCTAACAAAACATTTACAGTCATTACCCTTGAAAAACATAACATCATACATACAGACCAGCTTCATACATTTTTGAGTCGGACACAGGAATGTGTTTTTAAAACAAAAGCTTTTATTTTTTCTTAACAACAGTTTACTGTTATTTTTTTCTCTTGTGTGTGCTGGGTGCTGGCTCACTGGCACGTGCTCTTGATGAACGCCGGACAGGGGAGGTTACTGGCGTTTGAACAGGGGTTGTGGTTCCAGAGCTGGAGGTAGCTTGATGGCCACCCATGTTAGCAATATTGCTGCTCAGATTATTCAAACTGGCAATCAGCTGAGTGTTTGTAGCAGTGTGGCTGGCTACTATCCTGGATAAGGCCTCATTCACCACTTGATTGTGTTGTATTATCTGTACAAGTGCCTGCTGATGTCGCTGTTGGTCATCTATAATGCGTGTTAAGTTGGCGTTCATTTGACTGTTTTCCGCCCTAATTTGCTCCATAGAGGTCGCCATTCTCCCTACTTGTACTATTAGTCTGCCCGAGTTGCGACTAAGCCGCGGAAGATGATGGGGCAGACTGGCAAGGTGTTGTGTGTGTTGGGTGAGGGTGGCATTGCTTTGGGCCTGTTGGCTTGTCCAACTTGCCCAAAAGTCGTCAGGAATTTGGGTTTGGGGCGGAGCTTGTGCCAGTTGTGGACTGCAGGTTGGTTGGGGTATATCCTGCAACTGGATTGGCATGCTTGGATCAACAGCTGTAAGTTGCAGTGTGAATGATGGCTGTTGTTCTGGTCCCTGCTGCTCGTCGCCGGACATCAAGTTGGGCTCTGTATGGGGGAGGCAACATGCAATGTTGTTTGTTTTTAAATTTGGCGTGGCTAATACAACACATTAATACATTCCTAATACTACATTTTTGTAATATTACCTCTTGTTTTTCTCTACGTTAACAATTTTTCACTTTTTTCAAACATAAACACCACACAGGCACAGACATTGTCAAATTTGCATATTCCTCACCTAACTAAATTCACTCCACAACATTACACTGTTAGATTCCCTCCCCTCACCACGAGATAGACTACTTACCTGTATAGTGCCGAGGAGCAGAGCAAGTAAGCCATCTACATACTGGACAGGGACGATGTGTGATCACTATTTTTGCTTTTGGGTTTTGAACTAAAATTTAATTGACTTCATAATTTTGAACAATGAGAACGTGTGTGTGCTTAATGTATCCTCAAATCTGTTTTTAACAAACAACTCGATTGTCTAGACCATCCACTAAGACCTTATTTATTTTAAGCAAATCACCTTGAGCAATTGAAGACATTACATCACATTGATTGCAGGGGAAAACATGTAAACTCCAAACCAACTAACAACATCATAAATGTACTGTGTATATTATTGCTTATGTGTTTTTCAACCAATTTTACTCACCAGATAACTGAGGTGATCTGGGCTCATCACTCTGCGAACTCGCCAATAGTGCCAGTGGTGGCTGGGATGACACTGCCGATAGCCTTCGCCTGGGTGGGGATGATGGAGGTGCAGAATCAGACCCAAGACGCCGAGTCTTAGTTGGCCTCCTGGGTAAGTGGCCCGAGCCCTGTGATGGGCGCCTTACAGGAGGTCGGCTTCCAGAAGCAGAACCTAGGTGGAAATGTAAAAATTAAAATGTTGTACTTCTATGTGTTTTCAGAATATGTGACTACAGTGAAGACTTACCTGCAATACCGGCATCATCACGACTGGTCTGAGGCCTGTCTGGGCGGCTGGTCTGTGTGACTGTGAAAAAAGGAACACCAACATTATTACCTTTTTTTTTAAAAAAAGGACCCAGTGAAAACCATTGATGTACTGTAAGCATATATTTGTTTTGGTTTCCACAACAATAAAAAGCTTAAGAGCTTCTCTTATTTTTTTTGGGAGTTGAAAATCAAAATGTTATTCATGTGGGACACACTTTTTTTCGCAGCAAACATAAATGTTTCAAAATATTGCAGAGATTCAGTACTTTCCAAGTTAAACAAAATGTAATGTTTTAAAAATTGGCCAGCTTTTAAGTGGTATGTTTAAGTTAATTCAAAATGAGGCATACAAACAAACACACGTTACAGCATTATCGCCAAAAATAGGGCCAAAAATTTATAAACAACATATGCAAGCCGATAAATTTTTACAAAAAACACAAACACACCTTAAGGGAGCATAGGCCTGCAATCTTTTTTTAAATTAAAAAAAAGCCATAAAAATTGCGAAAAAAAAAAAAAAAAAAAGATTTAAACAGACATTTTAATATCAACATTACCAAACAAACTTACCATCCTGCGTGGGTCGGTCCGAATCCCGGACATGAGTAGCAGACACCACTTCGCCAGGAATCAATGCCCGCACAGGCTCCTCCCAGTCCCGATAGGCGACACGTAAAGGTGGGCCACCTCCGGTCCTACGTGCAGCTTTTGACTCTTTGGCCATCTTGGCCTTGACACGCCGCTTGATATCATAGAAACGCTTGCGGCACGTGTCCTCTGTCCGCCTCACCACACCCTCACTATTGACAGCAAGTATGACTTGCCCCCACAGGGCAGACTTCCTGCGGGAGGACACCCTGGCAGCATCCTGACCAAACAATTGGCGATGGTGCTTCATCAGCTCACGCACCAACGCCATGTTTTCAGCATAGCTGAACTTTATATTCCTGCCAGTCTTGGTAGTGGTGCGTGGCTGCGGAGCCACAACACCATCACTATCACTGGAAAATCCAGCAACAGGCACCCCCTCCTCCTCCTCCTCACTCACCTCCTCCCTCTCACTACCCCCCTCCACCTCACTACCAGCCTCCACCTCACTACGAGCCTCCACCTCACTACCAGCCTCCACCTCACTAACCTCCGCCACCACACTGACCTCTGAGTCGGACATGACAAACAACAGAAAACACAGAAAAAAGAAAACACAAAACACACTCCTCCACTACTCCTACTACACACCACACAGCCAACACACACGCTCACTCACTCACAAACAAAGACAAAAGACTGAAAAAAAACAACAAGGACAAAAAAGTTTACAAACTGGTAAAAAACAAGACTACAAAGTTCACAAGACTACTAACACACACAGTACAGCACTCAACAATCACCAAACTCCTCTCCAAATCCACCAAAAACTCCACCAAACTCACCAACTCCAAATACACCTTCCTCTCTCCTCTCCACTAGCTAAACCCACGAGGTGCGGAGTGTTTGGGGCGTTTTTATAGTAACATGCACAGACACTCCTCCTTGACGAATACAACCAATCACGGCCGCGTGACGAAAACGAAACTTAGAAGTCAAAACGCGGCAGCAAATTCCAAAACACTGCCGTAACAGACTTGTGACGCAGTCGTAAAAAAAAACCCCAACGCGGCTGCGAAAAAACTAAACGCGGCCGCATTCTACAGCAGAAAAGCACGAATGACATCGACATCGGAAGATACAAAAAATACGAATACGAATGCTTAGTAAATGAGTCGTAATCAATTCAAAAAGTTGCAAGATTACACTGTCGATGTCAGTCGCATTTGAACTTGAACATGATTCTGAAACATACGAATCTTAGTAAATAAACCCCAATGAATCAGTAAAAACATTTGTATCTCTAAGCCAGTCCATGGCAAAACAGAGAAGACAGGCCCTATTGTATTGCTCTATGTCCTCCATTCTGTACTGTCTGGGATAATTTGAGAAGGCTTATTCGAGGCCGCTTATTGGACCAGATGAACTTAGATATGTACGAATTAAGGAGGGATACATTAGATTTTGTCAGCAGGACAGGGACCATCTGGAGGACATAGAGCAATTAAGGTAAAATGGCCATTTTAACAAGATTACAACGACCTAGGAGATTGAGAGGAAAGTTTTGCCAGAGACCGAGTTCAGTTTTAATTGTAGTGAGAATAGGGTGAACTTTGTAGGAATAGAGTAGGGCGGGATCCGAAGGTAATAAAACCCCAAGATAAGTGAGGTGAGTAGGAGACCATCGGAAAGGGGGGTCCCACCCTATAGTGGCGTGACAAAATATGGCTAAGGCCTCCGATTTGTCATAATTAATGGAAAACCCTCAAAGGAAGAGAAGCACTCTATAGCTTCCTGTGGCACCGGGATGGACTGTTTAGGGGTAGAGGTGAGGAGAAGAATATCATCTGCAAACTATAATTTTCAGTTCCTGAGTGCCAATTTTAATACCCCTGAAACTAGACAGGTTGATAATATAGCGTATAAAGGGTTCTAACGCTAAATTGAAAAGGAGGGGGTAAAGAGGACAGCCCTGCCTAGTTCCCCTTTCAAGGGTAAAGGGAGTTGAGGAAATATTATTAACCATCACTTGCGCAGTAGTGACAGTATAGAGGGAGTTAACAAGGCCACAGAGCTTCTCCCCAAAGTGTTGATGGCGTAAGACTCGATCAAGGTGAGGCCAGGCACCCTTATCAAAGGCCTTTTCTGCATCAAGATTGATTAGAATGTTATGGACAAGGTTGTGAGAGCGAGAGTAAGTGATGGCGGCCAAAGCAGCTCTAATACCCCGCACCGACTGTCTATTTTTATTGAAACCCAACTGGGCAGGCGATATAATGCGAGAAAGACATAATTGTAGGTGATCAGCCATTAATTTGGTCAGAATCTTAAAGTCTTGATTGAGGAGGGATATTGGCCTATAGGAGCTAGTGAGGGAAGGATCTTTGCCAGGTTTCGCTATGACAATTATCCTAGCTTCATTAAATCTAATTGGGGTTTGCTTGGAGGTGAGGATATGATTATAGAGGGACGTAAGAGTGGGGGCTAAGTCATCTCAAAGCATTTTATGGAATTCCACACTAAAGCCATCGGGGCTGGGACTCTTATTATTTGGCAGGCTTTTAATAGTGTCAATAACTTCCTCAGCCGTAATTGGGCTTTCTAATATGTCCATCTCCTCTTGGGAGAGGATAGGGAGATCAGCCATTTCAAGAAAAGAGCGGCTGGCAGCAACATCATCAGGGCCTTTAGTATATATGGAGCGATAGAAGTGCATAAATTCAGTACAAATAGAATCGGTATCTGAAACCAATTTCCCTGAGATATTGATGGTGTTAACCCACGTATGGGATTTGGGTCCTTTAACCAGATTAGCTAATAATTTGCCCGATTTATTGCCCCATCTATGAAACTTATTCCGCTGGCAGTCATAAGAAAGTTGAGCTCATTTAGTGAGGAAAGTGTCATAAATGAGTTCTGCTGAACTTTGTTTTATGGGCAGGAGTGTCATGTTGTTTATATCTCTGATAAGAGGATGTGAGCGTCATACTCAGTGTCTGTAATTGTGAGGAGAATTTTTTCCTTTTGGGGTGAGTGTAAGACGTAACGTGCACCTAAGAACCACTTTAGCAGCACGCCAAAACTGCAGGGAATCCAGATTCTGGTCGCTGTTATCTAAAGTGCAAATAAGCCAGGATTGTTTGAGGTGAAGAAGGAAGTCAGTGGATTACCTTAGGTATGCGGGGAAGCACCAGCATGGGGTAAAACGATGAGGTAATTAAATGTGTAAAGATATAGGGGCGTGATCAGAAATGATGTCGGTAATTGATGTGTGAGTAACCTTAGGAAAGAGGCACGTAGAAGTGGAAATGTAGTCAATGCAAGAGTGAGACGAGTGGGGGTGAGAATAGAAAGAAAAGTCTGGGTAGGGTGGAAAATGCGCCATGGGTCAAGTAGGTCGAGTTGTGTGCAAAAAGAAGACAGTAGATGACAGAGAGGGGTAGTACTTACTCAGGATCTGTCCATGGATGGGTCGAATACCTGGTTAAAGTCCCCGCCTATAATCAGATTTTGGCCACCCCATGTAAGGAGTGTCGAAAAAAGCTGCAAAAAAAGTCAGGGGAGACATTAGGCACATAGACATTAAGAAGAGTATATACAGTGTTTTCAATTAATATATCTAGCAATATGAACCTGCCTTCGGGATCAAGAAACTTTCTACTGATTGAGTATTGTAGGTTGGCATGGAAGAGGATAGCCACTCCTCGAGACTTAGAATAGTACGGGGCTAAAATACATTCCCCTATCCAAGGGGCTCGCAGGGAATTTCTAGGGTCGTCTAGCCAATGTGTCTCCTGAAGGAATGCAATATGAGGGGTCATACGTTTCAAGTGTGATATCACTTTCCTTCTTTTAACAGGGTGGTTAAGTCCCTCTACGTTCCAGGAGACAAGACGTAGTAAAGCATTTCTTGAGTCTCCATCTATATGAGAGTGTGGGGAGGCTGCAGAGGCCCTATTAGTCTACACCCACAGTCGGAAATTTTAAAGTGAGTACGTATAAGGTGAGATAGGGCCTCTCCCTGTCCCAGCGAGCGGGGAGAGGATACCCCAGGAGAGGAAGGGGGCCCCGGCCTAGGCAGACACAACTTAACAAAGAAACAACAACACAAATAGTAAACAGTTAGGAAATTAACTATGAGTATACATATGTTACAAACATAATACTCCACATGCAAGACCCGAATTTTGAAATCAGGACAATAGCATATTACAAGCTAGTAGGGATAGTTCACAGTCAGGTGGGGAGAAATGTAGCTTCGCCTCCTCGGGGTCGTCAAAGAACAGTGGTTTGCCATTCTCGAAGACCCGGAGGCGTGCCAGGTAGAGCAATGAGATCTTGATCTTAGTATCTAAAAGGTGCTTGCAGACGGGAGCAAACTCTCTGCGTTTGGTAGCCACATGGGTAGAGAAATCCTGAAAAAGGAGGAGGCGGTCGCCATTGTAAGACAAAGTAGCTGTCTTGCGATAATGATCAAGAAGTTTCATCTTGTCTGCGTAGTTCAGGATCCTCATTATGACAGGACGGGGGCATCCAGTGGAATTCTTCCGTGCGTGTCCGATCTTGTGGGCTCTCTCTATGACAAGTGGGACTCCTTTGAGATCCATAGCTAATTCCTCTGGAATGCCAGAGGAGAGGAGATCCATAAGTTTGTGGCCTTTAACTGTTTCATGAATGCCAATGACTCAAGTTGGTACGCCGGCTGCGATTTTCAAGGTCATCAATCTTCTCAGAAAGGTCAGAGATTTCTGATTGATTGGCTTGTATAGTCCGCTGAGCCGTCAACAGGTCATCTTCTAGTGTTGATATCCGCTGCTCCGCTTCATCTAAATGACTAGAGTGTTGGTTGAGTTGGGTTAGAGTGGACTCGATGGCTTCCTTGATACCAGCCAGTTTTTCGTCCAGGAGGGGTCCCAGGACAGCCACCAAATCATTATGCTTCATTTTCGGTTGCTTAACAGGCAGTCTGGATCTACGTGTGTGCTGATATGCAGAGCGCGAGACCGAATTAACTGAGTCAGAAGAATTGCCACAGGGAGTGTCATCTCGAGGCGGCAGTGGAGCCCCCGCTGAAGTAATTGACGTGGGAATTAGGAATTTTTCCATTCAGATTTGTCAAATTAGAGAAACAACAGCAACAGGAGTACGCAGAGAGTAAGAAGTGTTGAAAGTGTATCGGGTCTCACATGTGAAGCACTAAGTTGCTAGGTCATCACATCACGGTAAACATATCGTAGGACGCAGCAGGAGTTAGGACAGTCCCGTACACAAGGGGAGATAAAATAGTCACAGAGTGCCTACATGGAGCTTCCAGAAATTATAAACAAATAAAGGCAAGTAATATGAGGAGTGTATATGACAGAGTAATTCCTTCTGCAAAGCTGGACAATATCACTGGGGGGGGGGGGATGAAGGAGAGGTGATACTGATGGTCCACCGAGGTCTCACCAGAGGTAAAGCTAAATGGCTAGCAATGGGAGGACAGTGAGAAGGGTCTTGACTGCAGCAAATATCTGTATAGGTCAGACTGGAAAGGTTGAGCAGCCGCAGTGTCTTCTGAGGAGAAGCCAGGCAGGGGGCAGATGCTGCAGGCCAGTAGTACAATAATCCCCAGGCTGGAAGGGGGAGTCTGTGGTTTAGATTGCAGGCTCGTCCGGACCTCCACGCCAGTGTGGTGTCCGCGGTGGGGGCAGCCAGGAAATCAAGGCTGTAGCCATGAGAGTGGTGGTGGGCCGCGATCGCACCACGGGTGGTCCAGCGGGTCTGCAGGCAGGGGGAAACAGTGAGCAGGTTACAGGGAGGTAGGGGGGAGAGTTCCTCACCGCACCATCAATGATCCGCAGCTGTGACAGTGTGGCTCCCATCTCTGTCACCAAACCTCAAAGCAGCCTGCAGCAGTGGAGATAAAATGGCCGCCGGCCAGTGTGAGGCACCGGGAATGCAGGCTTCAGCTCAGTCCTCCGGGCGGCAGGGGCAAGGCAGCTGTCCGTGGGCCACACAGGGCCTTCCATGGGTGGGGACACAGCCAGGGAGCCATGGAGGAGGCAGGGCAAGCTCACCCACCACCGGCACAAGGCGTACGGAGGTCCGGCGGGCCAACGCCAAAATCGAGGCCCCGGCTTCAAGCTGGCGAGTAGGCCTCAGCTTGTGGGAGCGTCCACAGCAACTCCCGGTCGGTCTGTGAGCAGTAAGGGGTAGGAAAAGGGCTAAGGAGGAGGATGGGAGTGCTGGATATAATTAAAACACACCAGGAGAGTATATTAGGTGGTATCAAAGCAGGAGCTGATGGAAGATGCAACTGCTCTCCTCCGGTTCTAGGCCACACCCTTACTGGGTCTTCTTATTGGCTGATTATGCACCTGAGAGTTCTCTGTGAAGTCTGCACAATCCTGATTACAGCAGAGGTTGCCGTCCAGATAGCAGTGCTGGTCTTGAACTGCAGAGAACAAGTGCTTGCTATTCTCTTTGCATATTCACATTATGCTCTATGCCAGAATTCCCTCCAGAATCTGTGATGGGCACAGCCATGATATTCTGGATCAGGTGATAAATCAAACACAAACCAGAAGCAAGCCTGCAATCACATGACACTTCTAGCCCATCCCTAGTCAACCAGGGTTATATCGGAAGCATCCTGGATCCTTCCAAAGGTCCAGTACAGTGTCTACAGCCTAGTTGTTTCCTTTCCGGTAAACTCCTGCATTTTATCTTGCCCTGTTGCTCTAGTGCCATACTCCACCTTGCTGCACTACTGGCTCCTGTAACATTGGTTCCAGTCTGATATCCTGAGTCATCGGTTCTAGCCTGATATCCTGAGCCATCTTTTCCAGTCCAATAACCAGCACTATTGGTTCCAGTCTGAAATATGCATCATTGGATCCAGTCCATTACCAGTTACCATTGGTTCCAGTCAGATATCCTGCTCTATCAGTTCCAGGTTATAGTTCACAAGCTACATTCCTTGGTTTATCCAGTGCTAGCTTTGAGTTACCCAGATAAGGGGCCATGACCTGCCTGTCGGGCGCAACAAAGCCCAGACCTCCTTGTGGGGGTTAGACTCTGCACCCCTTCTCAAGGTCTCAGCCTATCATTTGATTCTCGTTCTCTGGCCCTGCTGTACAGAATCCCGCTTTGACCGAACCTTTGCTTAACATTTCCTCTGGCTGCATAGGTAGTTACTACTCGAACCTGACACTGCTTCATATCTGTGTAAACCATTCCATAGGCTATACAGGTGCTTTCAGTCCATCCCGGCTTCCTGGTTCTGTTCCAGATTATCCACCATCATTCATTCTGGTGTTTGGTACTACTTCTATGACAGTTATGAGCTACGTAACATTAATCACTCCTACTGTAATGAAAATGAATGCATAAAACTATTCTCCAAAGCGGTTGATGAAATTTTTTTTTACGTTATGACTGTTACTTAATTTTAATGTCATATGCCTACATTGGTGGATTTTGTACATGTAGAGATGCAGTACACATTTGATCATGTGGGAGCAAAAATTTGAGTTGTATTCTGGAAGGAGACTTGGTAACAGGAGGTTGGCTAAAAAGGCGCACGCTGCTGCATCTAATTCGAGTGTTGGAGGCATGTCTCAGACATGCTGTTGAAAGCAATTGTGTATAAAGATGATAAAACACTCCAATAGGAGGCCAGATTTAGATGCCATCGGTTGACTGCAAGTTTTGATGGTGCAACCGATGGGGTATCTAAAGATGTACCAATAGGTATTTAAGCACCTTAAAGTGAGCATCTCACTCCTTTTACATTTGGATGCATGTGTGAACACCGGTGGAATTTGTAGTGGTATACACCTAATTTTGCAGAAACAACTATGGCAAATTATTAACACAAAGACTGCCCATTGTATTACACTTTCTATCAAGTTATGAGTCAACCACATATTAACATATAACATACCAACATAACTACAGATGGGTCCTCCGTTATCTTGACTGTTTCTGCGCCTAGACGGAGGTTTTGTTACGCCTAGGCAATAGCTTAGGTTGTTGAGTTTAATCACAGACAGGCGCATTGAGGCACAACTAGATACTCACCATGCAATGCACATCTCCACCACTGGGTGGCTAAAGTTCCACTAATCCAGTACTTTAGATCGAATAGCGGCGGATTGAACTACAAGCTCTGTCAAATGGTTAGTGATGACTGTAATGTTAATAGATGGTGACCAATGGTCAGATGGAGAGAGTTAAAAAAATTAATAGTTTATACAGACACTAACGAACATGTTAAAACACTTGTGTATGCAGATGCAAGATTGTGCATGCAGACGCAACTAATGTGTGAAAGGAATAATGTAGCTCATTGACTTTAAAGTAAGTACAGTGCACTAAGGCCCTCATTCCGAGTTGTTCGCTCGCTAGCTGCTTTTAGCAGCATTGCACACGCTATGCCGCCACCTACTGGGAGTGTATCTTAGCATAGCAGAATTGCGAACGAAGGGTTCACTAAGTTTCTCGTAATGATTACCCCGCAGTTTCTGAGTAGCTCCAGACTTAGCCATTGCGACCAGCTCAGTCCTTTTCGTTCCTGGTTTGACGTCACAAACACACCCAGCGTTCGCCCAGCCACTCCCCCGTTTCTCCAGCCACTCCTGTGTTTTGGAACTCGAACGCCTGCGGTTTTCTGCACACTCCCATAAAACGTACAGTTTCCGCCCAGAAACACCCACTTCCTGTCAATCACACTACGATCACCACAGCGATGAAAAAGCTTAGTAATGCCATGAGTAAAATACCTAACTTTTGTGTAAAATAACTAAGCGCATGCGCTCTGCGAACCATGTGCAGATAGCGGATAATCGCACTATAGCGAAAATCATCAACGAGCGAACAATTCGGAATGACCCCCTAAATACTGTACTTTTGAAATACATTTATGAGCGTCCGAGTCCCCTAAGGCATAAACCAGCAGCAATGGGAAGGAATCGCTCTTTGCAGTACTTTTACACATGAACTTGTGAATCTTCCATGAAGCGTCATGGGCTAGCGCGATGAACGCTTCCGCATCCCATGCTGAGAGTCTATGGTTCAGTTTCTAAAGTGCCAACCTTTTTCTTTCTTTTTTTTTATGTGTTCCCGTGACATTCACTTTATTATTATTTTTTTCTTTGTTATACATTCAATGGAATGGTGCACACAGGTTTCACATAAATCAGAGTAAATCTGCAGGAGTGACTCACTCCGCTATATACAATACACAGCAGTAATGAACATCCATAGCTAAGTGCTGCTATATACAATACACAGTGGTAATGGAGCAACACAGTACTGTAGATCATCAGCGTTTGTGTATTGTACCTGACCTGAACTCCCTCCCTGTCTACTGCATGAACTGTGCAGGCTCCCAGGGGGGAAGGGCGATGGGGGTAGGGGGAGGCGGTGGAAAATATTGTGCTTTTAAAATACAAGTATGAGCGCCTGAGTCCGCTAAGGCATAAACCAACACCAATGGGAAGAAAGTGCCAACCTTTTTTTTTTTTATGTGTTCCCGTGACATTAACTTTATTATTATTATTTTTCTTTGTTATACATTCAATGGAAGGGTGCACACAGGTTTCACATAAATCAGAGTAAATCTGCAGTAGTGACTCATTCCGCTATATACAATACACAGCAGTAATGAACATCCATAGCTAAGTGCTGCCACAATGCGGGGGTTCACGTGCCTTAGACATTTTGTCACCTTGCGATGCGATCGAGTCCGGTGTATCGTTATTTGCATAGACCTTGCTTATCCCTATCACCCCTGTGTATTTTAGCTAGGGGATTGTGACGCTCCCTCAGCATTGGACCATAGCCTGCAAGACCTATGCCATCGCTCGCTCCATAGCTGAGTGCTGCCACAAGGCGGGGGTTCACGTGCCTCTGACATTTTGTCACTTTGTGATGCAGTCGAGTCCGGTGTATCGTTATGTGCACAGACCTCACTTATCCCTGTCGCCCCTGTGTATTTTAGCTAGGGGATTGTGACGCTCCCTCAGCATTGGACCATAGCCTGCAAAACCTATGCCATCGCTCGCTCTATAGTTGAGTGCTGCCACAAGGCGGGGGTTCACGTGCCTCGGACATTTTGTCACTGCGATGAGATCGAGTCCGGTGTATCGTTATGTGCATAGACCTCGCTTATCCCTGTCGCCCCTGTGTACTGTATTTTAGCTAGGGGATTGTGACGCTTCTTCAGCATTGGCCCATAGTCTGCAAAACCTGTGCTGTTACTTGCTTCGTAGCCGAGTGCCTCCATGGGGCAAGGAGTCACAGGCAGTAGCCATTCTAATTGAGTCTGACCTGCTACAGAATTGTACAGTATGTGTACCGTACGGTGCATAGAACCTTAACAGTAGAAACGCTCCTGCAGCTTTGCCCTGCTTTATGTAAAACTTGTGTGCACACTTGTATTGAATGGGAAAGTATACTACAGTACGATAGATATAAAAATAAAAAAAATAATAAAGTGTCTGGAAGAAACTAACATGCATTCGAACTTTAGGAATCGAACCCGAGACTCTAAGCATAGGAAGCGGAACACTTCACCACTCGGACACTTCACCGCCAACAGATGAATAAGTCCATTGGTTTTGATTATGCTGTAATGGCTACAGGATTAGGACGCTAACGTACAATATCCCTAACATCAATAGTCAACAATGTGCATGTAACACGTCTGTTTGCGTCTGTGTACACTACTGGTTTTATGTTGATTTATCTGACTTGGACACTCACATATTCCTAAAGTACTGTAAATGGACCATACTGTGGCTTTATCACGTTTCTTTGCATCTGCATATGCTGTACTATTTGCGTCTGTACTGTATATATTGTTATATACTGATGAAATAATGTAGCGTAATGAGATGCACTAGTAAAGTAGTTCTTACTATGTATTTCAGTATTGTATTTTATGGGAGACCACACGCATGCTCAGTGGTGATTGTAAAAGGCGACATCTGGTGGATGATCGCAGGTATTACACTTAAAGGTAACAACAAACGCTCTGTGTGCCTCCCTGCGACTAGGTGTGCCTCTCTGCGACTAGGCGCGCCTACCTGCGCCCCGGTACACTGCGTATGCCTGATCACGACTAACGCCTCAGCCAGCCAAGATAACGAAGGATCCATCTGTATAAAATGTTCATTTTAACAATAGCAGCCACAGGAGCTATAACTGTAGTTAGGCAATTATACCACTGCCCAGGGAGCAGCAACATTTCTGCCCTGTGACACCTATTTTTCATCCAGAGTGCCTGGGATGCTCAAAGTGCTCAGTTTCTCCATGAAAAAAAATCATATAGAGGTTTGCATAACTTGGTGCAAACTTGGGCTCCATGGCTGTACCGTGTTTTTGTAAAAGAACCACTCACTGTTAAAAAAAAAAAAAAGTCAGGCCTCTGGTGGGTGGACCTACCTAAAGGTTGCTAGCTCATGAAGCTCATCCATCCACCTGGCTCTGATAACATCTTAGAGCGGGTGTTGGCAAGCCGGCAGCAGTGGCTTGATTACAGTGGAGCTGTGAGAAGCATGGGGAGTGAGAGGCCAAGGCATTATATCACCTGCCTTTTCTTGTGGCTTGCGGGCACTGACACTGCTGGGAATCTGCAGCAGCAAGGATGCATGGCTGCCATTATAAATCCTGCTAATTTTGATGCTGGCTACCTGTGGTTGGGAAGTCTGCAAAAAGACTGATTTATGCTCTTGGCATTCTTGGGGCTCCCCCTGTTGGCTGGCCAGCTTTATGTGTATTTGATTCAGTGCCCAGGGATAATCATTGTTACTTTGGCTGACAAATAACATATCACTATTTTGCTGACTGCATGTGTTTGAATATCAATTGAGTCAGTTTTTTTTACCAGTGGGCCTTTTTGACTTAAGTCTGCTAGTAACTTTCCATTGATATTGATACGTCGCAGTTATCATCTTCATGGATAAATTTATGGCAAAGCCTCCCAAGACCCTTAGAGGTAGCCAAACTGGCAAGGGAAAAGGTAAAGACCTTCCTATGACCGGCTTTCTCCTTCATTGGTCTCTGGGCCAAATACCAGTACTGGGGGGCAAATGCTTGAATTATCTGCTGCTGAGTCTACTAGTTTTGTAACTACACAAGAGCTGAGAGCTGTTCTGGCCTCATTACTGGATCAAAAACTTGCACCATTAAAGGGCTCTTTGGATTCCGCCCTCGCACAACTAGCTCAAAATGATCATTGTATTACAGAGGCGGAGCAGAGAATTTCTGATTTGGAAGATGAGTTATCAGTTGTGCGCAGCACTCTTTCAGCACAAGAGAAGTCAGTGACATCTATACAGGATAAACTAGAGGACCTTGAGAACAGAAACAGAAGAAACAATGTTCATATTATTAGGAAGCGAGAATCTGTAGACTGGGTGGAAACTAGGAAGTTCCAGAACTCACGTGTGGAGCAGTGGCTAGGAATGAGTAATCGCAGCAACACCTACTCTACCCCTGACTCCGTTACTCCTCACAGTGGTCGGATGGTGCCTGCAGAGCTAGTCTTCTGCCTTTAGCAGCCGCGTTTGAATGGGCGAATTAGGTCTGCCCAGACTCCGATACCCCCAGGTCTTAAGAGGTAACAAGGCACCAACCAAGACTGAAAGTTATTAAGGAGAAAGCTAACTAAAACCTGCAATATACCAATGGGAAAGAATACAGAAGGACTGTGAATAGATTATGTGTGGCGCTGCTGCCAAACTCCCCACATAGAAACCAAGGCACAGACTAAAGAGAGAGAGTTCTTAACACAAACACATTACACGTATAACAAGGCACAGAGTACTGAAAGCAATGACACAGAATACATAAGTGACTGAGAATGCAGTAATGTGTAAAATATAATAAGCAACCAAATGAACTGTGTGAGCAACAATGCTCTTAGATGTTATAAGCAACTAAACCGTATATACATGTACAACAATGCACAGGATGGAATGAATAATAAATAATTGAGCAATGAGTTCCTAAAGATCTTGGCAGAGTAAAGCAAAGTGTAACAACAAGAACACTTAGCTGCAGGAGACTCCTGGATTCAGGGCTAGGCAAGACAGAGCAAGACAAAGCAGGAATGACCGGAGCTGTCTGATACTACTTCCAGGCAAGGTCTCACATATAGAATCATGAACTCTGGTAACAAGGTTAATGTGCTTCAAATTTTGGCAGGACAAGACACACAGGATTCTAACAGGACTGGGAATCCCAAGCAATGCAAAGGCACCAACTGTACAAGTTCAAGATATAACACCATAGGATAGGAACCAGGCACTAGTACATACAGGACAAGAATCTTCTATCACCGGCTCCAGCTGAAGGGCAGGCTGGGTAATAAAGGAATCAGGATGGCTGGAAGCCAGACACAAGGGTAATGGCCTAATTAGCTGACAGGTGAGACAGCACAGGCCACACATACCTGAAACAGACTGCAGTTACTCAGACTCACCACATAATGGCCTAATTATCTGACAGGTGAGACTGCACAAGAAACAGGCTACAGTTACACAGACTCACCAAGGGCGGCCCGCAACAGTACTATAAACAAGTACATGAGAAACCCTGGCATGCAAACAGAAATATAACATAAAATACATAAACAGAATGTAAACAGGAATAAGCCACTGCTGTGGCTCATAACAGATATAATCAGTTTCCGGAGTCGGTGAAACCTGCTGATTTATTGCAATTTGCCTAAGAGTGGCTTTCTCATGAATTGGGCAGCATCTGGGATTCAGGCTTGCTGTTGGTGGAACGTATTCACCGCATTGGTCCTGATAAATGAACATCCAGAGACAGACCATGTCCAGTAATCATGAGAGTGCTGAATTTTGTGGAAAAAGTAAAGCTCCTGGATGCATACAGGAAACACTCTGATTTGGTTTACCAAGGGACGAGGAATCTCCTTTTTCAGGACTTTTCTTACCTTGTAGTGTCAAGACGGAGAGAATATGCACCTGTATGCAAATAACTTTTTGATCTAGGCCACAGATTTGCCTTACTTTATCCGGCCAAATTGCAGGTGTTTTGTGACAGAAAGCCCTACTTCTTTAATAAGGCACAGGTGGCAAAGAACTTTGCGGATTCGCTGTCACCATGTTCCTCTCCATTGATAATGTGGACTGATACTGTATTATGCTGATTTCTAGCTATTTTGCCTGAATTACAGGTTTACATTCATGGTATTAGTGGTAAAAAAAAAATGTTTGCTTTGCTGCTATTTCATTTCAGACGGTGAATTGTTCTTTTATTGTCTTGTTCTAATGCTGTTTAGTCCATTACTTTATAGGATGATAATATGTCAATATGTTTTTGAGCTCATTCTTGGGTCTGAACCACTTCATTTCCTATCCCCCCCCCCCCCCACCCTTTTTTTCAATCCCCTTTTATTTCTTAACATAGATATGTGTCTGTATTTATATGTTTATGCAAGTACGTGATTTTGAGTTTTGGGTATTGACATGGTGCCATAGGCCAACTGTGCTTCCTCAAGGCCTGCTCGCTGGGATGGGCAGAGGTTATACTGTATGTTTGTTGTTAAGTTTTGTTTTTGGCCTAAAGTGGGTATAGGATGATATGGCAATTCCTGCTGCTGCCTCTATTAGGGTTACTAAAGCAATTAAATAGATTTTGTGGAATGTTGAAGGTTTAAATTCCCCTATAAAGAGATGTAAAGTATTGACCAACCTTAAACGCCTGAAATCTGATGTGGTATTTCTAGAAGAGACCCAATGGGATTCATGTGACCCAATACCCTGAGGGATAATTGGATTGGAAACTATACAGTTACTTCATTTTCGGCAAAGCATAGCAGAGTATTAATTTTATTTCGCAATCATTTACCATATATAATCAGGGACACTTTGATTCTGAATGCCACTTTCTTTTTTTAAATTGTTACTACATGGCTCACTGTATACTTGGGTGACCATATATGCCTCCCCTTATCCTAATGGGCCATTTATTTCTGAATCTTTACGTAAAATTGCAGGATTGGGTGGATAGTGAGTTAATATTGGGAGGGGACTTTAATAATGTTCTTTCCAGGGTTTGGATAGGTCTGAAGCTATAGCTGGAGGTAGTGGAACTCCCACCTCTTCCTTACAGTTGTTACTTGATTCTTTACATTTATGTGACCCCTGGAGATGCCAACACCTGACCTCACGTGAATTTCCCTTTTACTCACATCCCAAATCGATTTTTGGTTGGTATCTTGCACTTTATTTCAATGGATACACCAGGAATTGGCCTGATTGATTTATCTGACCATGCCCCTGTGTGGTTTACGCTTTCCTTAACCACTTCTTTTGTAACTTCATATAATTGGCAATTTCTGGGTTAATTGTCCAAATCACCTGATTTCAAGAATTTTTTGTTTTTGGAAAGGGCTTTTCTTAATTATGTGGATGACAACATACTGTAGAGCATGTTGAGAATATTAATCTTTTTTGGGCCCTATCTAATCCTGTTTTGAGGGGACAGATTATGGACTATGTGGCCAGGAAACATAAGAAAATATCAATGAAATTGGAGGAACTTAGTCATGCTTTGGCCAAAGCTTATGACGATCTACAGTATTATTGTACAATACCCCAGATATGGGTCAAGCGTATCTTGATGCTAAACGTGCATATGATACATTGTGTACGGAATGCGCTCAGTTCTCATATGATATTTAGCAGAATAACATTTTTAGGGGATATAATAAATCTGGTAGGCTATTAGCAAACTTGGTTCGAACATACTCTGCCCCTTCTCATATTTTGCAACTGAGCGGTTCTCTTGCTGGCCCGGTCACGGAGTCTCTAGCTTTCTCTACTTTATTTCAAGACCATTACAAAGACTTGTATTCTGCTCCCCCTGATTCTCCTGCTTTGGGAATGCAATGTATCAATACGGCTGGTTGTCCTCTTTCCCCATTGCTTTTTAATTTGGCCCTCCATCCCCTACTACGTATGTTTGTTACTGATACTGTTTGGAAAGGGATTTTGGTTGGCACACATGAGGTTAAAGTCTGTGCTCTTGCGGATGATCTTCTAATGTATTTTAGTGATCCTAAATCAGCCCTTTCCTCCTGGTTTAAAACGTTTAATGATTTCCGTGATATTTTGGGTTTCTTCTTAATGAATTTTAACAACACTAAAGCGTTGGTGATGGTTGTGGTTGTGTGGTGATGCAAAGCAGGGATGGACGGGGAGCTTCCCTTTTAAATAGGCACAGGATGTCTTGTGGAATTTGGGCCTGCGAATCCCATCCTCCCCAGACAATATTTATGCTGCTAATATACTGTATTTTATTCAACAACTGTTGGCTGATTATGAAAGGTGGAAACATCTACCTATCTCATATTTGGGCCACTATCACTTATATAAGATGTTGTCCTCTCCACGGTTACTGTATCCAGTTCTGATGCTTACTTATTTGATTGCCAAGAGGGATCTCAAAACTATAGATACTGCTTTGATAAAGTTTATTTGGGCTGGCAAACACCCTAGGATATCCATATTAAAATTACAACAATCTCTAAATTTGGGCGGGTTGAATGTCCCTTGCATACAAGATTATGCATTTACGGCCAATTACAGGTACGCTCTGGACTAATTAGGGGGTCTCAATCATTTTGTATATAAGGATTTAGAGGGTGATTCGGAGCTGATCGTAGATGTGCTAAAGTTAGCACATATACGATCAGATTCTCTGACATGTGGGGGGATGGGTTGCCCAGTACAGGGCTAGTCCGCCCCGCATGTCAGGCCCTACCCCTCCCCCCCACACACACACAGGTGCAAAAGCATTGCATGGCGGCAATGCTTTCACACCTGGCGATTAGACCACTACCTGCGCAGCCTAGCTGTGCTGGTGGATGGCTATCCTCCATGTTTTGGGTCGCATCAGCTGCATGTGATGTCACGCAGCCACCGCGGCCCCCCCCAGCAATGGTCCGGACACACCTGCGTTGTCCGGCCTGCGCCACCCCCCCCCAACGGCAGTCTAACGCCATTGGCACGCCCCCTCCCGTCCCACGACTGCCTCTGCCTGTCAATCAGGCAGAGGCGATCGCACCTCACTGGGTACGCACGCGCTCCACAAAGGGCTCCAGAGTGCAATCGCTGCCGTTGCAGGGATCGCCTATGAATTAGGCCCTTAGATCAAGCTTTTAGTGCAACATGTAACTTGGTCTTTTTGTTACATAAACCCTATGCCCATCTTCCCTCGATGGTGGTAGGGAATCCGCTTCTTTTTACACCATGTGCGGTGTGGCGGATATTGCAGAAACGACAGGACATGTCTTTTTCTAAATCCCTCTTTTTACCTTTGCTACACAACACTGACTTTCAACATGGCAATTCTGCTGGGGTGATTGTTTTGGCATCTCCGGGGTCTGAGTATGGTTTATCAGTTTCCAATTGTGACTGCTCTGTGGTCTTGTCTTTAATTCAACTTAAGGAGCGATTTACCCTCTTAAATTTTCCTTGATTTGTTTACTGTCAGGTCAGAACTTATATTACCATATTGCTGTCTAGCCTTGGCCCAATGGACAAAATTGAATTCGCTGGACACCATAGTTAGGCAAGGTTCTATATCTCATTTTTCTACGGCCTTTCTATACATGCTCTCTAGGAGAACGTTAGACCTTGACAAGATTGACACTGGTTTAGCTAAATGGAAACAGGTGTTCCCTGAAATCCCTATGAAAACTTTTATCAGTACTTGTGTCACTTTGAATAAACAGTTGGTTTCGGCCTCCTATGCTGAGATGCAGTATGAGTTGTTACACAGGGCATATTATACTCCAAAGCTTTGTTTTTTGACAGGGGCTTCTGACAACTCGAATTGCTTTAAATATACTCTTCCCGAAGCTGATATAATTAACTTCGTGTGTGATTGCTCGGTTGTGTAGGCCTTTTGGTCAGAGGTTCAATTTTTGCTCACCAGTGTTAATTTCATCAATGAAAATTTAGACAAACTATTCGTTGACGAAGGTTTTTTCTGTGACTAAAATGTAACGATAACAAAAATATGAATTTCTTAACGAAAATGTTGACTAAATATTTGTCCATGTTGTCATGGCTAAAATTGACTAGACGAAAATGCTGTATCATTTTCGTCAGGACACCACATTTTTCGAGTGATTGATTTTTTGGATTCTTTAATTAATAATACTGTGTTTTATACAGTTTTATCCATCCTCTCTGGCCCTAGATTTACTTTCTTGCACTGCGGCTGCGCAACAATGTAGTTAGCTAATTAGTTAACTTTAGCTAAATAGCTATATATTATAATATACATCCTTACAGCTTCATTTTATTTTGCAGTAGACTAGTACTGTACTACTTACTTGTATCAAGCAGGTTGTATTTTTCTGTAATTATTGAAATTAAAATTTGTAGTAAAAAAAACAATTGTATTGTTGAATTGATATTTGCAGAAAATAAATGACCTGCTGTGAAGGAAATAGCATTTGTGTTGTACTTGTTTGATACCTAGATTACTAAACACATAGGGAAAGGTATACAAGGTACAGTATTCAAGGGAATGATAGAGAAATGATCTTCAGCAAAATCCATTACAGTACCATTAAAATGCAAAGCTATGACTAAATCAATGACTAAAATTAGACGAAAATGTTCGTCAAGATCCACTGACTAAAACTTGACTAAGACGAAATAAAAAAATTTGACTAAAATATGACATTTAATTTCGTCAAATCTTAGGAAAGTGACTAAAACTAAATTGAAAATCCCCGACAAAATTAACACTGTTTCTCACTAATGATTTACATCTCAACTTCACAATTCATAATGCCTGGGCGTTATGGAATGATCATCCACCTTGTACTATCCCTCGTTTATCGAAAGGTATAAGTCTCTTACTAGCTAAAATTGCTGTGGTGTCAAAAAAGTCTAATCAAAATTGATCCAGACTGATCCTATCTCGTTACCCCTCATGACTAGTTGTCTCACATTCCTATACCAAATGGACTGGATTGAATGCTCCTTGGATGCTGAATCCAGAGGCCAAAAATGTTTTGATGTTTGGCTCCCCTACTTGCTCACCCTGCCTTTATCTACTAGGGAAAATGTACATCAGGTTGTATATTTAATGACATGGCACAATATGGAGGTGGTAGAGAAGGGTGTTCCTCCATTTTAGGCACTTCTGATATTTTGACCTTTTTGCACATGTGTATTGTGATATATTTATTGTCTCTTATGTTTTGGTTATTTTAATCTTCAACCTATAATTATGTTGTTTACATGATATTGATTTCTGCCATTGATTGCTGTACCTATGTGGCCCCACGCCACATTTATATTATGTTTCTTGTTTTTTTTGCTTGAAATAAACATATTTAAAAAAAAAAGGCAGTTTAAAAATAATAATTTGAATGACTAAATGATTACATTCTATCAAAGATCTAGCACATTAAGGAACCATTGTGATAAAAACTCTGCAACTTTACCACACAAGGTGGTTTCTCCAACAGTGGCCCTCATTCCGAGTTGATCGCTCGCTAGGCGAATTTAGCAGAGTTACACACGCTAAGCCTACGCCTACTGGGAGTGTATCTTAGCTTCTTAAAATTGCGACCGATGTATTCGCAATATTGCGATTACAAACTACTTTGCAGTTTCTGAGTAACTTCAACCTTACTCTGCCTGTGCGATCAGTTCAGTGCTTGTCTTTCCTGGTTTGACGTCACAAACACACCCAGCGTTCGCCCAGACACTCCCCCGTTTCTCCGGCCACTCCTGCGTTTTTTCCGGAAACGGTAGCGTTTTCAGCCACACGCCCATAAAACGCCGTGTTTCCGCCCAGTAACACCCATTTCCTGTCAATCACATTACGATCGCCGGAGCGATGAAAAAGCCGTGAGTAAAAATACTATCTTCATAGCAAAGATACTTGGCGCAGTCGCAGTGCGAACATTGCGCATGCGTACTAAGCGGATTTTCACTGCGATGCGATGAAAAAGAACGAGCGAACGACTCGGAATGAGGGCCAGTATGCAAGAAGGTACGTATACCACATAAAACAGATTTTTAAATTCAAAAGATTAATTACATATATATAGTAATATTAATTTGAGATTGCAATTATATTACGTTTCCATGTTTCTTTATTGAGATAAATGACCAGTTAATGGACAAATCTTTCAATAAAAAGGGCTTGTACTTTTTTTAATTACCAAATATTTTGGTCATCCTCCAAAAGAAATTCAACTTCCTAAACATAAGACCTGGCATTACCAAGAATTCCGAATAATTCATACTAACCACAATTCCAGCCTTATACGTGGAATAAATGACAATATTACAGTGTTGGTGTTTGGGTCTTTTGTTTGGGTTGTCTGATTTTTCAGATCTGTGAGTAGCACATTCTACATGTAAGGCTTTCACGCATTGGTCAGTATACTATGCATGCAGTTGTATTTCTTTTTAGTCCTTTGGGAACATAAATCAGCTGTAAAAACATATTTAGACCTAATGATAAACCAGTACATTCTAACAATGTCAGATTTTGAAAGCTTTCCGCTGACAAATGATTCTGTAATTAGAACTACATGTTCCAGTGTAATATCCAACTTTATTCACCAATACACATTTTCCCGAGTTCACCTTCAGCTGGATCCTGGGTGGAAAAACAACAGATAAAATGAGAAATTGGATTACAATGGGTGGGAATATTCATAATCGGTTATAATTAGGTGATTATTTACTTGGTAAACTGATGCACACAGATGTTCAGATGCATGAACAAGATCCATGGGCATAGCTATAGCGGTTGCAGGAGCTGCCAATGCTATGGGGTCCAGAGGCTTAGGTGGCCATGGACCCAGGTTATACAGTTGCATTTAAATTTCATGGATTTGTCTTCTAAGCAATTGGGTCTAACCAGTTGCCCAGCCTCAGTGGCAAACACAGGGTTTTTAGAGGGGGGTTTCCAAATGAAGTCCACAATCTCCCACTCTGCAGAGCAAGTACGGGAGTCTTGGGGAGCAGTAGAAGAACCTAGTAATGACCCTGAACATTAATGGTACATTATTCTTTTATGCACTGGATACTGGATGGAATACAGTATTCATATTTAGAACTATAAGATGGTCTCTAGTACGGGCTGTATCTAACATTTAAATAATATAAATAAGTGGTCATGAAAAGGTTAAACATACCATAATAAATAAATAAATAAATACACAAACGTAATAGAACCAGTACTGCACTTTCTAAGCTCACATTCTTCCACATCATGGTAAGGCTCCTGTCTCTTCTTCCTAGTAGCTACTCTCTGATCCAGTGCACTGATTGAGGGCTCAGATCCACACACACACACCAAACTTGGTAGATGAAGTTGCTACTACTGGGCATATGCGGCAGCTCTGCTCTGTCCCTTAAACTGCATGATGTGTGGCGCTGCTCTAATAACCATACTGTATACCATTGCTATTTGTCATAATTTGAGCCACTTGACAAGAGAAATTGGGTTTCCAGGCAACCAGACGCCCCCCCCCCCCCCTTCCCTCTCCCTGTTTGCCTATGAGCCTGAATGGGGTAACATTACTTCTGTCAGTGAGAGGTGTGTGTACTTAAACTGGTAAATGGGAACTGTAATGTGTCATAATCTTAACTGGAAGGCAGTATAATGTGGCATAATCTGATCTCACTGTAATGTGGCACAGTATGAAGTGAAGGCACTATAATGTGGCATAATATGAACTGTGGACAGTATATGGTGGCATAATATGAACTGTGGACAGTATAGTGTGGCATAATATGAACTGGGGGCACTGTAATGTGGCAAAATATGAACTGTTCACACTGTATTTAATGTGACTTGGGGTACTGAGTCACACAATGTGTATTGGTAGTCCTGCAATGTGACCCTGGGGCACTACTATGGGGAAAAACATTAACTAGGGTACATTTACAGTATGTGGCATAAAATTAACTGCTGTGGAGAGAAGTCTCTTAAGAAGTATTGGGACGGGCCCCTTCAATATGTTGCTATGGGGCCCACAAAGTTATAATTAGATCAACATAACAAGATTGTATTTAACACCAAAGTCACTTACAGGCTGGTGTTATAATGTTGGCCGTTCACCCATCTCCATCCATCTGCATCATGATAAAGTCCAATCCAAAACATGACTTCTGCCTGTGGCGTGAGTATTCTGCGTATAAACCCCTGTAACATATCTAGAGAGTTAATGATAACTGCTAAATATTCAATAGAAGTGTTACAGGGTTTTGGATCTAAGATGGGATTACTCTAAATAAAGTAGCCAACCAAGTAGTACCTGCTGTTCCTGGTCCTCTATGACTAGTAGGTGGCCTCTCATCATCTCACACTGCTCCTGGCTCTGATTCCATGTCCTACGTGTGGCATCTGAATAGTAATAACAGTTGTCTCCATACAGCATCCAATCATTAGGACACAGTGCACACCCTGTAAGACACGTCACTGACTTATTTTACAGCTTTATACAAAGATACATTTTTGCACTGCAAATAACCCATATTCCATTACTACAGATCAGCAGCAAAAGGAATGTCCAAGGTGATTCCATTCTTACACTGCACTAATGGAACTTCTCCAAGTTTCATCATTTGCTTTCTTACAATACTTGTATATATTAATTTTCTGTTCTGAATATGGATCAATGATCCCTGTTCTTATCTCCATTAGCACTGTGTTTGTGTCCATCCTAACATAACCTACCTCCTAGATATATAAATAGCAAACATATATCTAATTATAACTAATGAGGACCGGATCAGTCAATATACTGGCTGTTGGGATCCCGACATTCAGGAGACCGGCGCCAAAATACCTAACAGAAGGTTTAGAGAGCATGGTGTCAATTTTTGCAGATGATACCAAATTGTGTAAGGCTATAAATACAGAGGAGGATGCCGAGTCTCTTCAGAACGACTTAGTTGAATTAGAAGCATGGGCAGCCAAATGGAGAATGCGCTTCAACACAGACAAGTGTAAGGTAATGCACTGTGGTAACAAGAACAAAAATTACACCTACCTACTAAATGGGGTAAAATTAGGGGATTCTGTACTGGAAAAGGACTTAGGTGTCCTCATAGATAGCAAACTAAGCAGTAGTACCCAAAGTAGGACTGCAGCAAAGAAGGCCAATAAGATATTAGCATGCATAAAACGGGGTATTGATGCAAGCAAGGGACGAGAGTATTATACTCCCGCTATATAAATCACTAGTGAGGCCACACCTTGAATACTGTGTACAATTCTGGGCACCGTACTACAAAAAAGGATATCCTGGAGCTAGAAAAGGTTCAGAGGAGGGCGACCAAACTAATTAAGGGCATGGAGACGATGGAATACAAGGAAAGGCTTGAAAGACTAGGCATGTTTACATTGGAAAAGCGGAGACTAAGAGGGGATATGATCAACATCTACAAATATATAAGGGGACAATACACAGAGCTTGCGCGGGACCTGTTTTTGGTTAAATCAACACAGAGGACTCGTGGACACTCGCTCAGGTTAGAGGAGAAGAGATTCCGCACAATACGGCGTAAAGGCTTTTTCACGGTAAGGACAATATGTGTTTGGAATTCCCTGCCCGAGGGATATGTAATGGCGGAATCTGTCAACACCTTTAAGAATGGGTTAGATAAATTCCTAATGGATAAGGATATCCAGGGGTATGGTGCATAGTCATGCATTATAGTTACTATAAATAGGGATAAAATGCAACGGCTGACAGCAGCATCAGTCAGAAATTTTAGTCAAATCATCATGCATAGGAGACCATAAATAGGTTGAACTCGATGGACAATTGTCTTTTTTCAACCTCAGATACTATGTTACTATGTTACCTACAGCCGGTGAAATACCGACGCCCGGAATCCCAGCAAACGTTCTGTATTCTCACTCGGTTGGTGGGTCCACGCCATCAACCGAGTGGGAATAGAACCTGTGGTGAGTGAAGCGAGCCACCTGGCCCTATGTGTGGCGAGCCCGTGAGGGGACTCGCTGATGGGATTCCAGCAGACAGGATGCCGCTGTCGGTATAGTACAGCCGGCATCTCGTCTGCCAGGATATCAGATGTATCTCTTTTGGACAATGCAGTAATTATCACAGTGGTGTTGCCAGCTTTGGACATGGGTGGCATCAGAGGTTGTATAAGGCTTTATACAGTAAGTCAGTAATGCAGTGACAGTAATGTCACCGGTTCTACACCCCACTGTAGGACTCCTGGACACCACCCATCCAGGATTAGCAGGCCTCAGCACTTTCAGTTCCAGCTAGGATGGCATCTTACACCCTTCAGTCTGGCCCACAGATGGCTGGAATACAGAGGAGGGCCACGGCTCATAGGTTAAAGTCTCAGAACTCCGAACAGCGCTGCAAATATCCGCACTCCTCAGCGCTACACTAAACAGGTATCACTATATTTGGGAGAATCTAGTATATTTATTACTGTATTTAAACATTGATGCTGGATTACTGCTCCAAATAAATCTGTTTGGTGTTGATTACATTCCTGAAATACCATGATAATTAATATTCACATATTGTGATCTTATTTTATCATGGAACAAGCTTAAAAACAGAAAGATCCTGTCGCCTGTCCAGAAATACCAAAACAAGAATTGCTGTGCCGTATATAATACAGCAGCCCACCCTAATCAGAGGAGTGCCAGTCCTCAGCCAAGGAGATAAAGGGAGGCGCTAATAAAACACAGCAGTACACGTTTCACAAGAAATAAGAAATGTACATTTTAATAATATATATAGAAAAATAATAATTTTTTGGGGAATAAAAG
Organism: Pseudophryne corroboree; assembly: GCF_028390025.1. Classification (NCBI taxonomy): domain Eukaryota; kingdom Metazoa; phylum Chordata; class Amphibia; order Anura; family Myobatrachidae; genus Pseudophryne; species Pseudophryne corroboree. The sequence goes on from NC_086446.1 coordinate 764,890,325, forward strand.
AAGTTAATGCATAAATAGATCAATTACCATAGATGATACGGTACAGTAACATAGAATAATATGGGGGCTGTAAACTTGCAACAGTAATACTAGATAGATAGTAATGTAGCAATAGCTACAAACAACTGAAGCGATTGTAGCAATAAAGTTATATATATATATATATATATATATATATATATATACACACACACACACACACACACACACACAAATACATATACACATATTATACACAGGTTGAGTATCCCATATCCAAATATTCCGAAATACGGAATTTATTGAGTGAGACTGAGATAGTGAAACCTTTGTTTTCTGTGGCTCAATGTACACAAACTTCGTTTAATACACAAAGGAATTAAAAATATTGTATTAAATGATCTTCAGGCTGTGTGTATAAGCTGTATATGAGACATAAATTAATTGTGTACACACACTTTGTTTAATGCACAAAGTTAGTAAAAATATTGGCCAAAATTACCTTCAGGCTGTGTGTATAAGGTGTATATGAAACATAAATGTATACTGTGCTTAGACTTATGTCCCATCACCATGATATCTCATTATGGTATGCAATAATTCCAAAATACGGAAAAATCCGATATCCAAAGTACCTCTGGTCCCAAGCATTTGGGATATGGGATACTCAACCTGTACACACACAGTATGTGTGTATATGTATATGTGTGTGTATATATATATATATATATATATATATATGTATATGCACAATCAGCGGCACTCATGGCTCCTTGTAAATAACAACAGACCACTGTCAGATGTGTCATTGATAACTAATAGACGTGCACCAGACCATTTTAGCTGGTTTTGATTTTGGTTCTAGTTCATCGTCTAGTTTTGGTTTGTAAAAATGCTGCAACTGGTTTTGGTTTTGATTTTGATCCCCCCTTCCCCCTTCAAAATGTGCAAAAAAGCTAAAATCAAAAAATTTGTCCCTTTGTTTAGGGATGCCCTGCACCCCAGACGTGAACCCCTAGAATGTTAGGAACTTGCCTGATATGGACGTGACCTGGACGTTGGTGGGCAGACCCATATCTTTGGCCAAATTTATGTGAACAACCTCATATGATATTTAGGACTCATAGACAGGTCTTCTGGTAAAACACAGTGGGCAGATGTACCTGTGCTAAGCCTGGAGAGATCCTAACTGACAATTTACATATTGGAGCTGATTGGCTGGTACATTATCACCTTGCACTCACTCGCGCACACAGGGGGGGTTTCCGAGTACCTTGAAGCCCCCCCCCCCTGATGAGACGGAGACTGCAGTGTCTCCATCTCAGTAAAAGCCGTGATCGTGACCGCGGACTTGCTGCAGTGGAGCAGTGGAGGATGTCTGGGGGGAGCTGCTGGCTGCGCACGCTCAGCCACAGCAGCTCCCTCCGTCCTCACACAGTGCCGCTGGTTTGCCCCCGCCCCCTATGCCCTGGTGGTACTGTATGTAAGTATAACATATACCGTATGTATACTGTATATGAAATTTGTATGTATGTAGGTATGCCTTTGTGTTTATATATGTATGTATGCGTGTTTGTGTATGTATGAATGCATGTACTATGTATGTATATAGATATATATATATTTATACACACATACTCACACCACGGTGGAAACCCCCCTTACTAAATCCTGCGTTTGCCACTGGCACTTACAGTATCACTGCTTGATCAATTCTCCAGGCTTAGTACATCTTGTGTCTCATCACAGCTGCCCACATTTCTGTGGCATCAGCTCCCTTCAAGAGAAAGGAAAACAGACCTGCATATTCTGCACCTGCAGTAGTAATTTGGAATTCCAAATTGCATAGCTCCAAGGGAAAAAACGGGTTTTCCAGCTCATCCAGAGCCTGACAAAAGCAGCAGGATGAATTCTGAAGTGTTTCGGGCAATATTATCTGCTCATATTCAGTCAAATGCTTCAGAACTCATTGGCCCTCATTCCGAGTTGTTCGCTCGGTCTTTTTCATCGCATCGCAGTGAAATTCCGCTTAGTACGCATGCGCAATGTTCGCACTGCGCCTGCGCCAAGTAACTTTACTATGAAGAAAGTATTTTTACTCACGGCTTTTCCTTCGCTCCGGCGATCGTAGTGTGATTGACAGGAAATGGGTGTTACTGGGCGGAAACACGGCGTTTTAGGGGCGTGTGGCTGGAAACGCTACCGTTTCCGGAAAAAACGCAGGAGTGGCCGGAGAAACGGTGGGAGTGCCTGGGCGAACGCTGGGTGTGTTTGTGACGTCAACCAGGAACGACAAGCACTGAACTGATCGCACAGGCAGAGTAAGTCTGAAGCTACTCTAAAACTGCTACGAAGTTTGTGATCGCAATATTGCGAATACATCGGTCGCACATTTAAGATGCTAAGATACACTCCCAATAGGCGGCGGCTTAGCGTTTGTAACTCTGCTAAATTCGCCTTGCGACCGATCAACTCGGAATGAGGGCCATTGGACGGCGCTTCACAGTGCAGATGGACAATAACCCGAAGCATACTGCGAAAGCAACCAAAGAGTTTTTTAAGGCAAATAAGTGGAATGTTATGCAATGGTCAAGTCAATCACCTGACATGAATCCGATTGAGCATGCATTTCATTTGATGAAGAGAAAACTGAAGGGAAAATGCCCCAAGAACAAGCAGGAACTGAAGACATTTGCAGTAGAGGCCTGGCAGAGCATCACCAGGGATGAAACCTAGCGTCTGGTGATGTCTATGCGTTCCAGACTTCAGGCTGTAATTGACTGCAAAGGATTTGCAACAAAGGATTAAAAAGTGAAAGTGTGATTTAGGATTGTTTAATTTGTCCCATTACTTTTGGTCCCTTAAAAAGTGGGAGGCACATATAGAAACCGTTGTAATTCCTACACCGTTCTCCTGATTTGGTTGTAAATATACTCCAATTAAAGCGGAAAGTCTGCAGATAAAGCACATATTGTTTGTTTCATTTCAAATCCATTGTGGTGGTGTATAGAGCCCAAAATATGAGAATTCTGTCGATGTCCCAATATTTATGGACCTGACTGTATGTGTGTGTGTGTGTGTATATATAAACCAAGAACTACAGATGTGCGACGGTCTATTTTTGCTGGTTCTAAGGGGGTCATTCTGACCTGAACGCTCGCTGCAGTTCTTCGCAGGGCAGCGATCAGGTCAGAACTGCGCATGCCCCGGTGCCGCAGTGTGCCGGCGCATGGCTGACAGCCGAAGGCTGTCATTGCCTAGCGATTGCCTCTGCCTGATTGACAGCAGGGGCGGTCGCAGGGTGGGAGAGGGCAGTACGGTGGCATTTGGCCGCCATTTTGTGGGCACGGTCCGGCCAACGCAGGCGTGGCCGGACCGTGCGTGGGGCGGGCCGCAGTGGCTGCGTGCGACGGCAAGTAGCTCCCAGCCAGCAACTTCTGAAGTACAAAATCATCACCGCTGTGCAATGCTTTTGTACTTCAGCGACGGGGCAGGGACTGACATGCGGGGTGGGCTTGCCCTGTGCTGGGCGTCCCCCCACGTGTCTCTGTTCCTGATTGTAATTGTGCTAAATTTAGCACAGCTATGATCAAGTCGGAATCACCCCCTAATTCATCGTCAGGTTTTGATTTTATTTTCTTCAAATATTGAACAAAAAAAACTAAAATCAAATAATTTGGCCCTTTGTTTGGGCCCCCACACAAGAAGCTACCTATGGGCTTAAGCCTGCTAAGCTAACCGCTCTGCAGTGGTAAGATGTCATCATCGGTACCATCCTCATCCTCACCAGTGTGTACATCATCCTCACACAATATTAATTCTTCCCCGCTCGAATCCACCATTACAGAAGTCTCTGTACTCTGATGTAATTGCCAGTAAAGGTCTTCCTCATGGAATTTGTAGTTCATTTTGATGAACATCATCATTGGCACATTTTGAGGAAGTAGCCTACTACGCTGATTGCTCCCAGCAGCCCTTAGCGCCGAAGCATTCCAGCCCTAAGGCCTGCTGGGAGCTGTAGTTTATTGAGTGCATCTTCTTCCCTGTAATGCGGCACATTGGGACACCGGCGCTAACAATAGTGACTGGCTGCTTGGCTGGTGTGCGAGTCTCCGGGAGAGCCACTGCCAAACGGATGACAGCAGCTTAGCTACTTCCAGAAGAAGAAAGCAGGAGAAGCATTACCCGTCCCTCCCCCACTCGCAGTACCTCCGGGCCCCAACCGCGGCACCCCCACACACATCCCTCCACCACCCTCGGTGGCTCCGGACCACTTCCCCCACCCGCGGCACCCTAGGTGATTCATCAGGCCCTGCATGCGCTGTTCACGCCATTGCAAGAGGCTACGACCCCTTAACCATCGCACGCCCTTTGTCCGTGCAATATTTAATAACTCACACAACAGGGAAGTAGACACACTAAATAAACTGCAGCTCCCAGCAGCCCTGAACGCTTGGCCATTCACATCAGTCCCTGCCCCAGTGGAGTTTGCAATCTATATTCCTGTAGTTTATTGAGTGGATCTTCTTCCCTGTTATGCGGCGCGTTGGGACACCGGCTCTAACAATAGTGACTGGCTGCTGTGCAAGTCTCCAGGAGAGCCACTGCCAAAGGGAGGACAGCAGCTTAGCTGCTTCCAGGAGCAGAAGTAGCATTACCCACCCCCTCCCCTGCTCGCAGTAACTCCGGGCCCCATCTGTGGCACCCCCACCACCCCTCCACCATCTGAGGTAGCTCTGGACCCCTGCACCAAGTCACCGTAGCAGAACCTTATATAGAATCCTATACCAGGAGGATGTCATTTTGCCTTGTTTTGGCATTTGAGATTGATGAGAAAACAAAAACCAGGACTCAGATTGACTTGGTTACTAGAAGTTCGGCTGGGCATGGATATTAAGGTAATCCGAACAGCTCATCTCTAATTTAAACCACCATAAATAGTGTAAGTCAACATTTCAGTGTGTATAAACACAATCCTGTTTACAATAATGTAACAAACAAACATATATAAAACATACAGACTATTAATATTTGTTCCATTAGTGTAACATACAGTAGCTCAGTCAGACTACTGCATCCACTGCATTATGTTGGAGTTCATCAAACTGAGGGGTGCAGAGAATTACACAACATGGAAATTTGCAATGAAAATGAAGAGCGAGTGTATAGCGCAAGCTTTTGAAAACTTCAAGGCTGTGAGGATTGCATGGGCCTTGCACAGTTAGCAGGTTAGCAAACAGTTAAAGAGGTCTGGGGGGTTGGATGTTAATTAGAATAATGGGAGTGTTAGGGAGGAGCTAGCAGCCATTTTGAGGGAGACAGGGACAGGGTTGTTCATCTGCCTCTTTCTCTCCAGAATTTTCCAGAGAAGGTTGTACTGCTCCTGTGAGTATCCACTTATCTCTTCCATTTACATTATTTTCTCTACTTTACTTCTTTAATTATTCTTTACTATCCTCTTTTCATACTTATTCATTCTTTCTATTCCCTGTTCATTCTTTTCTTTCTACTCTCTTAATCTACTGATAATGGCCGCTCGCCCACACAGACGGGCTCTCCCCTTTGCCCGCTACCTAGGTGCTGCGGCTGGGGCGGCTTCAGCGGAGCCTCCCGCTCGGCTCCGTCACCAGTCCCCCAGCCCTCCTGTTTTCCCTGTTGCCACGGGTGTGCTCGCAGGTGCTTCACCCGGCGGTCTCGCAGCTACTTCCGCTGGGGTTCCCGCAATGCGCTCGGGAGGGCTCCGGCGGGTCCCCGGTCGCAGCATCGCTGCTCCTGTCTCTGCCTTGGCCCCGCTGCCGCACGTGGTGCGCGGGTCGGCCCGGCGGCGGGGGCACTCAGCGGCATTTGACCCCTGAAGGTGCTGCAGTGTCAGCATTCAGGGGTAGGGGCGCAAGTGATAGGCAAGCCACAAGGGGGAGGCAGGGGGGCACTCAGCGGCATTTGACCCCTGGAGGTGCTGCAGTGTCAGCCTCCAGGGGTAGGGGCGCTAGTGATAGGCGAGCCACAAGGGGGAGGCAGGGGCTGTCCCCTGGACGGCATGTTGCGACAGCCTCCAGTGGTTCAGTCTCTTCTAATACTTCTGGAGGGGGGTCCTCTCCAGGTCATGGAGCACCTGCGGGGGCAGAAGCGCGTGCGCCCATCTTGTCACGCGGCGCCCGGGCTTGGGATAGGCGTGTCAGGAGGCGTCTAGCGTTGCTTGGTCCTCTGCGGCGGATGCTCGGGCATCTGCGGCCGCTCTGGGTTGGCATGATTGGGGTACCTCCCGTCGGGCTGGGAACCCCCCGGACGGTGCCAGCCTGCCTCAGGCGGTCACTGGGCAGGGGACGAGATGTGCAGCTCAAGGTCCTGCACATCCGGATGGTGGTGCAGGGGCTTTGGCTGGTAATGCACCTTCAGCGAGTGGCATTGCGCGCCCTATTACACCAGCGGCAGGACCTGCGACCGGGGACACAGTGGTTATTTCCATGCTACTGGTTTCCGTGGAGGGGATTTTGACTCCCCTATTGACTGTGCAGGCATCCGGGAGTGGATTGGCGGGGCATTTCAGTGACTTGCGGTCTGCACTGATACCGCTGGTCACTCAACTGATGTCGTTATGCGCTGCTCCCACTTCAGCTGTGGGACAGCAACCGCTGGTTGTTGATGGGTCCGGTGCGCAGGCGTCTGCACATAACTAATTGCCAGGCTATTTGCTGGCACCTTCTGTTCCCTCTCATGTTTCAGATCCAGTGGACATGGCAGAGAGCTTTTGCTAGGTCTCCGCCCACGGATACGGGATCGGATCAATAGTGGGTCTTACGTGGATGTCTTTGCTTTAACATCCAGGTTCCGCAAGGCTTTGGTGGCGGCCAAGAAGAAGCGTGGGATAGGTGAGGATGCCTATCGGTCCTATGTTAACTGGCTCAAGGGGTTCTACACTTTCTCAGCCTGTTATCTGGAGATGCGCCCGGAAGGGGCCTTGAACATCGTATGCTATCTGCACATGGTTCATGGTCTATTCCTTTCTAACCGGCCTCTCGCATGGCTTCAATATGACACGGAGTTCAGGTGCAAGCAGCACGGGCTGCAGATCATGGCCTTCGGAGTGAAGGACGTTGAAGTGTGGCGTGAGGTTACTGAGAGCTCCCTCGAGCTTGAGGAAGCCTCTCCTGCCCAGCCGGTTCAGACGCACGGTCCAACGCGGGAAGAAGGTCCAAGGGTCGTTGTTTTGCCTTTAACGATGGCAATTGCGGATCCGGGTCCACATGTTTTCGACACTGCTGCCTGCGTTGCGGAGTGTCCCATCCAGCTATGGAATGTCCCGAGCCTGGGAGTGCGGGATCGGGTGGCAGATCATCCGGCGTTGATAGCGCCCAGTAAAGCCCCTTCCCCCGTCAGGGTGGACACCATGCACAAATAGCTGCACTGGTACCCACTTTGCCCTTTGGCGCAAATTTTGCTGGATGGTTTTATTGAGGGATTTCGCCTTCCCATTAGCGGCAAGGTCCCTTACTCGGTTCCAGGGGTAGACAACGGGATTTCTGACGCTATTTCTAGACGACTGTGGGATAGGTTCCTGCTGCCGCGCTTGCAGGTGACATTTGCCCTCCTCATTGTTGGCAGGTTATATGGCAATCAAAAAGGATAACTGCTCTGGCATGCCCGGCGGTGGCTCCAGCCACACTAGTAAAATATCGGACAGGGTTCACTCGTTGGGTAGCAGTTACTGAGCGCGGGCAGCTGGGGTGCCGGCGATGGGTTGCCTTACCCGCCTGCCCTAACACATTGGCTCATGCGTACTGTGATTCATGGGCTCGTGGTGGCGGAGCGTTGGCACCTGCACCTTTAATGGGTCCCCTTTGACAGTCTACCACTTTCGGTGTAATTGCCTCCTTGCCTTGGGATTGTCGCCATCAATGTATGGCGTGCATTACCTTTTGCATTGGGGCTGTGACGACGGCAGCGTCCTTGGGTTTCTCAGACGCCGATCTTAAATCGCTTGGTCACTGGTAACCCGATGCCTATACAGTTTCTGTCCACTTTCAGGCCGGCCCTTCCGGGGGTTTGGCTAGAGTTCACTTTTCAGTTTTGTTTTGTATCCGTTTGCTCGCGGAGCGGCGGGGCGGGGTGGGGGTGCCATCGCTTGGCTGCACGTAGTTTTCTGTGCAAGTCTGAGGGGGTGTCCTCCGCTCGGCCTTGTTTCCCCATCTGCTTGTTTTTCTTCGACTGGACTCGACCTGTAGCCTTTTTTGGCCACTCGTCACCGTTTGAACGGTGAGGGTCCAGTTGGATTTTGCCCTGCTTTTCTCCTGAGAACCTGGGGGGTGCTATTGGCTCGCGCCCTCTGTGGCAGGTTTTGCAGGTTTTCACTTCGGGACAGGTCGTTCCCCTCCCCTCTCCTCCCCTGGCCAGTCCCGTAGCGCAGTTATGATTTTGGTGGCACAGTAGTCTCCCACCCACTTATTCGTTAAGGATGCCCACTTATTGAGAACTGATGGCGTCCATTTGACGGATGAAGGTATGGCTTTAGAGAGTTAAGGTATAGTTAGTTGGGTTGTAGTATGGTGGCGGCACCGGCTCCTGCCGAGCCGGTGTGTGGCCGGAAAGAACGGTGGTTGCAGTGGCTATTGCACCGCTGTTTGGAGGTGCGCTCTTTGCCCAATACATTGTATACTATGGCCCTCCTTACCGGGAGTCATTGGGCTTGGATGTCTGGCCGGCCCTATTGCGGTGTATTGGGGAGAGAGTTGGAGACTCAGCGCTTATTGGCGTAGCCAATGAGATAAATAAAGTCATGTCGTGGACATTCGTAGCGGCAATAAGTCTAGTGTCACTGCTGATCCGACCGTTCTTTCTTATTTGCAAGCATACTTAGTTTAAGTATTATAATTAAATAAATAATGGTTGAACGATTTTAATGGCATTTCAGTAGTCTGTGTCGTTATTTCTCTGTGTCGTTATTTTTAGATAAGTTAAGTTAGTTCACATTTTGTGGTAAGGTTATTGTGTAATGATGTCATGCGGTCCGACATTGGCCGATAGAAAGTTTACAACTATAGTGTGTAAGATTGTGGAGAGTTACAGTTCATCCTGATGACAGTCCAAATTCAGATGATGTAGAGGGCCATTGGTACAGTGTAGACAGAGGTGTCACTGGGTCTGGTAACACTCAATGGCACTCAGTATCCCCCTTGCGCACTTCCGGCACGTGTGTCTGGAAAGGGTCATGGACTAAGTTAAAGGGGGTGTGGCCTCGATGTGAATCCTGACTACACTATGTGGGCAGCCCAACATTCCCGGAGATGCTGACCTGCCCCTGGTGAATAGTGTCTCTACTGTCGGCTCTTCCCCTATGACAGGAGCCAGGTGCTACTGTAGAATGTCACACTGCAGCACCTGGCTCCTGTCACTGTGGAAAAACTGGAATTTTGGTGTCACCCTCTCCAAGGATGATACTGGGGTGGAGTGGGGCTTCTGACACCACTGAGTGTAGATCAACACGTGTTTTCTATAAACATGTGTTTTTATCATACATGGGCAAGTGTCAGCTAAAAACAAAAGTACATGCAGCACATGAAGATGGGGGTCTGATGAGAAGAAGTGAATATCAGGTATGTATTGTATAATACCAGTATGAGTGATTACATTAACAAAATTATGCCTATAACTCAACATATAATGTCTGTTGAAGTCCAAGTAGATGATAAAAGGATTGCCATGGCAATGCTGCAAAAAGAATGTACTGTAAATGCTATGCAGAATAAAAAGTGCAACAGCAAATATGAGTCAGCTTTGAGTGTGACAGAGAGCCCTAGAAAAGGTTGCTGGTATATTGACTCAGGTTGTACTTGGCATTTCAGCTGCAATGAAGAGTCATGTAAGACCTCAACAACATTGAGTTAATTATCCGTCTTGGGTTCCTGAACAAAGACATTGTTGATATGGACTGAACTGTCAGTGAGAGGAGTCTTGCAGATGTCCCTTCCAAAGAAATGTGGACTAGAATTGTTTAAAATGTTGATATGTTCCTGCTTTAAAAATCCTTTGCAGGTTGCTACAAGAAAACTAAAAGTAAATGTTTGTGCAACATGGAGAAGATTGTATAGAGGGGGTGTTGAAGCCAGGAGAGTGCTACTGCTCCATGGTGGCTCCTTAAGGGATGCTTTCTATCACCACGATGGCCACTGTCTATACATTTGTGATTGTGCAGCTATATCTTGTCACTGTGTTTGAACTACACAGTGTGACACTGAAGTGTTCCACTTAGCTCAGTGCCCCCTGCAATGTTCTGCATCCACAATGTTGTTCACCACCTGCATTCTGCACCGCTACCCACATACAGTCACCGGCTGGTGGTCTGTTTGCACCGTTCAAGCTCTAAGCTGTATATCCACATACAGTTATATAAACTACCCCGCTGCTTAAGTACTGCGCTGTTCAGTGATTTCAAGGCATCCAATGGTGTGTACATTTATACTGCCATACCATTTGTAACATTTATTATATTCATTCTACTTTTCTTCCAAGTGCTGGGCTGCTCCATTTACAGAATATACTGAGGTATTGATCACCTGGTGCAGATCTGACAGTATTTTGTGTCATCATGAACTTACCAGAGAGTGGATTGGTGGCAGTTACACAGAGCTCCTTCTTTATCTCCATGCTGTCACACTTTAAGGACTGAATTTGAACTGAAAGAGACAAAAACATGGTGATTTGTGAATGCAAAAATCTGTGAACCCACACGGCAGCTGTTGTTAGATTAAGTACATTCCCTTGTGTGATGGTGACCATTATGGTAGCTGTGTGTGTGTGTGTAGTTCCAACACTAGAGTGTGTTGGGATTGGGCTGAGCATTTTAGAGGCACTTTCCAAAAAACAACAACAATGTAGCGCACTGATCAGGCAGTGGTATTGTGGGGCAGTGGCACGGCCCAGGACCTTCAGGTACAGTTAAACATTTAGGTACCAATATGTGTGTGAGTCGCAGCAGTGTGTAATTAAAAAAAAACAGATGTGTCCTAGTACATTGTTGCCCGTGATGCTAAAAATCCTGGCATAGCATTCCATAGCGGGAGTGTGTGTATGCACAGGATAATGAGCAGGGGTACCATAGAACCTAGCTGGCAGCAGTGCTCCCGCTGCCCGTTCATAGAGGGAGCGCCACAGGGCAATAAACGTGGGTAGCGGGGGCTTGTGATCCCGTTTCTCATTACTTGTGCAGCGGGAAGCCGGTAGCAGTAGCAGGCTATGGGAAATTAAAGCTGCGAGAGGCTGTTACTATGCCTCGATAGATACGCAGCCGCCCGCAGCAAGGATGTTAGAGGACACATCTGTACTTGTGTGTGTTCAGGGCTAAGGCAGTTGCACAGTGTTACAAGATTCATTACGTGCCATGCCAGTCACTGCATTAGTAATATAAACGATTAATATTTATGCATGCATACACGTATAAACTCCACTCAGATTGCTTGGAATCATGGTTGGACTTGCCCACAGGGGTACAGAGGAAAGCCCCGGTGGGCCCCACTGCCTGGGGGCCCACCTTCTCCTCTAGGGATCAAGGGGGGTAATTCAGACCTGATCGCTGCTGTGCGTTTTCGCACAGCGTGCGATTAGATCTGAACTGCGCATGCACCGCAATGTGCAGGCGTGACGGGACGCTGCTGCAGGGATCGGCGCCCTGCGACGGGATGGTGCGAAAAATCCAAACGCATGGGCATTTGCAAGGTGATTGACAGGAAGCGGACATTTGTGGGTGGCAACTGACCGTTTTACAGGAGTGTCCGGAAAAACGCAGGCGGGATCAGGCGTTTTCAGGAAGGGAGTCTGACGTCAGCTCCGGCCCTGATCAGAAGGATACAATCACAGCGGCAGAGTAAAGGCCCATACACATGGTGAGATTCGGGTTAACCCCGATTCTCACTATGCGACAGGGGCTAGGTCGGTATCGCAAGCACATAATGAGTGTGCTTGCGATACTGACTATGTGCAATTTTGGCTAAGTATCAATTTTGACTATCTTTTCTTCGAGATAGTCAAAATTGACTTGCCTGCACAGTCTATCTAGGCTTGTGATGCCGACCGCGTGGGACCGCACATCGGGATCGCAAAGTGACTTTCACCTTGCGATCTGCACTAACTTTCCTTACGATTTTGACTATATAGTCAATATCGTAAGAAAATATCTCACTTTGTGTACACACCATTAGTGCTGGGCTGAGCAGAGACTGCACAAAATCAGTTTGTGCGCAGCACTGCTACACATCCGAACTCACACTTGCACAGCAAATTTTCCCTCCCCCTGTTGGCGGTGACTATCTGATCGCAGGGAAGCAAAAATCACTGCCTAGTGATCAGGTCTGACTTACCCCCAAGTTTCAGATTGTGCATTTTAATTATACATTATATGTTACCTTATACTGCAGAGTAGTATGGTTTATTTTCTACATTGCATTGCTGTTATTAATCTAGCACATTACCATGCATTCACTAGCAGGTTTTAGTATTTATATATATATTTATTAAAAGGCACAGATCACATACACTCTCTAATGGATAGCCAAGCCTCTGTGGCAGCTGGCCACGCCCCCTCTGGAAGCTGGCCACACCCTGAAACATGGGCTCTAGCCCCCTACCACCGCATTACCCCAGTGGGCCCTCCATGCCCCAGTCCAGCACTGCTTGGAGTTATGTGTGGAGTTTATATGTGCACACTGATTCAATCGTAGATATTAATCTATTTGGGACCAGAACATCAGGAGGTTTGATGAATAATCATTTTGGGACCACAGCTCATTTGACACTTTTCATCCCATGAGAAATATAGGAAATTACAATGTAATTATGTATCAGCAGATGGTCACTGTATATTTTTTGTTTTAATACGTATTTGCATATTTTTAGATGTGGTTTTAGGGTAAATAAGTTATATTTTAGCTGATATTTTGACAATTTAACTATAAGAGAGCCCCAGGAGGAGTATTTTTTTGTCTTTCTGCCAGTGCAAACCATTGTAACAGTAAACAGGGTCAGTGATCCCAGTAAGCCGCAGTAGGACCAGCCCCCCTTGGGCTGAATGGGGCTTTTTTGGATATAGGCAACATTCCACAATACATGACCCCCACTCTGTGCAAAATTGGTGCTAATGTGGTAGTCTGGGTGAGAGACAGAAGAATCAAGCTCCAGCCCCAGAAACATATAAATATTGGCCACCCTACACATTAGTCTCTTTATACACTGGATAGTGTATGTAGTAAAATATTGATATTTAACACTTTAATTGGTCTATTGTAGTGTTTCCTAAAGTCAGTCCTAAGGAACCGAAAACAGTGCATGTTTTTGAGATCTCCTAGTTAGTGCACAAGTGTATTCATTACAGACTGACACATTTTAAAAGATTCACAGGTGATGTTATTTCATTTGTGATACTGAGGAGATCTGCAAAACATGCACTGTTACGGTTCCCTGATGACCAACAGACAGGGCCGGATTAACAATGGGGTGGATGGAGCTGCAGCTCCAGGCCCCCCACTGAAAATAGGCCCACAAATCCCCTGCAGTTCCGATAGTGTTGACAGGGGGAAAAAAACTTTTCGCCTGTCATCACCAGTAGCATTCCTTCATTTGACTCCTGCCTCAAAGAGCCTGTTCCAATCTGCCAGCAGCTGTGCACAAACGCCCCCCCCAACCCGTCAGTTGAAGCTCATACCAAGGTTCGATATAGGCTCCTCCTCCTTGATCACGATAAGCTCTGCCTCCTTGTCCATCTACAGCTGTGCCCACGATTGGCAAAAGGTCCCCTCACATGCCATCCCAAGCTGTGTCTCTGCCCATTATAACCTCCACCCCCTGGTTCTTCCACTGCTGAGACCCCTGTTGCCTGAAGCTCCGCCCCCGGGCCATTCTAAGCCCGCCCACTGGACAGTACACTGCAGTGCTCCCCGCCCGAGTCATCTGAGGTGTTCTGCCACTGCTGTTTGAGGTACAAAAGAGTATATGCTGTGTATCCCTATACCCAGGACAGCATACTAAGCAGTCCTGACTCTCTCTCACTGAGTCTTCATGTTAACACCCGAAATCCCAACATAGAAAGTTATGTCTGCATGTTTTTAAATATTGCTCATATATATATATATATATATATACACACACACACACTGTATATATACACAATATTATCCATCTATCGTGCATGATAATCAATTGAATTCCAGTGTGTATTACGGATGCTACTGTGCGGTGTAATGTAACTAACGGATGCTGCTGTGCAGTGTAATGTGAATAATGACTAACAGACGCTGCTTTGTGGTGTAATGTGACTAACAGACGCTACCGTGCTGCGTAATGTGACTAATGGATGCTGTCGTGTGGTGTAATGTGACTCGGACACTACCGTGTAGTTTAATGTACCTAACGGACGCTGCTGTGCGGTGTAATGTGACTAACAGACGTTATCATCCAGTGCAATGTGACTTGGACACTACCGTGCAGTGTAATGTAACTAACGGATACTGCTGTGTGGTGTAATGTGAATAGTGACTAACGGACGCTGCTGTGCGGTGTAATGTGACTCGGACATTAATGTGCAGTGTAATGTACCTAACAGGCGCTGCGGTGCGGCGTAATGTGACTAACGGATGCTACCATGTGGCATAATGTGACTAACAGACGCTGCCGTGCAGTGTTATGTGACTCGGACACTACCGTGGGGTGTAATTTAACTAACGGATACTGCTGAGCGATGTAATGTAACTACCGGACACTGCTAGTGGTGTAATGTGACTAACGGATGCTGCTGTGCCATGTAATGGGACTAACGGACACTGCCAGTGGTGTAATGTGACTAACGGATGCTGCTGTGCCATGTAATGGGACTAACGGACACTGCCAGTGGTGTAATGTGACTAACGGATGCTGCTGTGCCATATAATGGGACTAACGGACACTACACACTACTGCGCGGTGTAATGTGACTATCGTACACTACCATGTGGTGTAATGTGACTAACAGGCGCTGCTATGCGGTGCAATGTGAATAGTGACTAACGGATGCTGCCGTGTGGTATAATGTGACTAACAAACACTGCTAGCGGTGTAATGTGACTAACTGACGCTACACACTACTGCGCCGTGTAATGTGACTGCCGGACACTACCGTGTGGTGTAATGTGACTAACAGATGCTGTTCTGTGGTATAATGTGACAAATGGATGCTGCCGTGTGGTGTAATGTGACTAACGGATGCTATCATGCGGTGTAATGTGACTAATGGGTGCTGCCATGCCCTTTATAAAATATAGAGGGTGGCACAAATGGACTTTCTGGTACAGGCACCAAAATGTTTAGTTATGGCTCTAGTGGTCACTGATGCTCTCTGTAATATACAGGGGTCACTGATGTTCTCTTATATAAGGTGGTCACTGATGCTCTATGTAATATATGATGGTCACTGATGCTCTCTGTAGTATACAGTGGTCACTGATGAACTCTAATATATAGTGGTCACTGATGCTCTATGTAATTTATGATGGTCACTGATGCTCCCTGTAATATATGATGGTCACTGATTTTCTCTGTAATACATGGTGGTCACTGATGCTCTCTGTAGTATACAGTGGTTACTGATGCTCTCTGTAGTATACAGTTTTCACTGATGCTCTCTGTAGTATACAGTGGTCACTGATGCTCTCTGTAGTATACAGTGGTCACTGATGCTCTCTGTAGTATACAGTGGTCACTGATGCTCTCTGTAATATATAGTGGTCACTGATGCTCTCTGTAATATACAGTGGTCACTAATGCTCTTTGTAATATATAGTGGTCACTAATGCTCTCTGTAATATATAGTGGTCACTAATGCTCTCTGTAATATACAGTGGTCACTAATGCTCTCTGTAATATATAGTGGTCACTAATGCTCTCTGTAATATACAGTGGTCACTAATGCTCTTTGTAATATATAGTGGTCACTAATGCTCTCTGTAATATATAGTGGTCACTAATGCTCTCTGTAATATACAGTGGTCACTAATGCTCTTTGTAATATTGTTAGGCGCCGAGGGTCTGCTCGTCAGTGCGGCCGGCGCCTAGCAACGGGGACGCCACTGTCGGATCGTGTTCCCCGTTGCTGGGTCTAAGTTTATATCATCACTGGTTTCCTGGCTGTGTAGCATGCAGCTGCACGGCATGTTGTAATTATCACTCATCTGTTTCCCTGGCCATGCAGCTTGTCAGCTGCATGGCATTTAATCCAATCAGCCTCCAAACAGCTGATTGGAAGACTCTCTGTTAAAAGCACTCCCAGGACTCCTCACAGACGCCGGTGATAGCTTCCTGTTTGCCTGATTCTGCTGCAGAGAGAGTTCCCAGTCCCGGTCTGTTCGTTTGTTCCTGTTCTCAGTGATCCTGTACTCGGAAGTTACCATCTGTTCCTGGAGTCTGATCGAGCACCTTTAACATCTGGTGGCGTTCGTGAGTCGCGGCGCAGCCGTGTGTTGCGGCTTGTCCGCTACTATTTATTATTGTGTTTATTTTGAGTTCTGGAGCTTTGCGGAGGATTCCGCTTCCACAAGATCCACTCTGGTGTCCAGCGGTGCCGGATAGGAGTGTCGGATCCGTGGATCTTTGGTTGTCCTTTTCCCTGGCGGCTAGTCCGCACATACCTTTTGATTTAGTTTAGTTAGCTTGTAACCCCTGGCTTGGTTGCTTAGTCAGAGGGCCCCTTGTTATCACCCTGTCTCGGACTTCCCCTTGTCTCCCATTAAGACCTGCGGGGGCATCGGGGTTGGGCAGACATAATCCGCCCTTCGAACGCGGCTGCCATGGGCTCAAGCAACCATAGTCTCGCAGGGGATTTCTGATAACACGGGCGAGACAACGGAGTTAGGGCGCCAGGGGTTACTAGGCTCTCCAGCTCCCACAACCTGTATTTCATTCCTGTACTCAGATCTCTGCCATAAGATCTTCTCCAGTCTGGAGTACAGGAATCGTAACATTATCACCGGCCAGACAAAAGAAAAAATTTTCAACAGGAGTTAATTTTTTCACTTATCCAGTTGGGAGAATTTTGTCGGCCTCATGAATCCCACCGGTGTTGGGCCAAATCCTGGCCAGTTTTTGGTTAGTCAGATTCAGGAACTTACCCAGATGGTTCAGGATCTGTCCCTCCGGGTAAGCTCACAGGAAGATCTGTTACGGACTTCCCCGAGGGTCATCCCTGAACCAAAAATGCATCTGCCTGACCGTTTTTCTGGGGATAGAAAACAGTTTTTTAATTTTAAAGAGTCTTGTAAACTGTATTTTCGTTTAAGACCAGTTTCCTCAGGTACGGAGGCTCAGCGGGTTGGAATTATAATTTCTCTGCTTCAGGGGGATCCTCAGACCTGGGCTTTTGGTTTAAAGACAGACGATCCGGCCTTATCGTCTGTAGACGCCTTTTTGAAATCTTTAGGGCTATTGTATGACGACCCTGATAGAGAGGCATCCGCAGAAAGTCAGTTGCGTGCTCTAAGACAGGGTAGGAATCCTGCAGAGAATTATTGTACAGAGTTTCGCCGTTGGTCGAACGACTGTGGCTGGAATGATCCTGCCCTGCGCAGTCAGTTTCGCCTCGGCTTATCTGAATCTATAAAAGACAGCCTCCTTCAGTATCCCGCTCCTGAGAACCTTGATAAACTCATGGAGCTCTCTATTAAAATAGATCGTAGGCTCAGAGAGCGGAGGACTGAGAAAGGGGCATCTGTAGTTTCTTTTCCCTGTGTTTCTTCCGTTCCGGTAGACATGGAGGAGCCTATGCAGATTGGTCTCTCCAAATTGTCTCCGGAAGAAAGAACCAGGAGGCAAAATTCTGGTCTGTGTTTGTACTGCGGAGGTAAGGGACATTTTGCCCGTAGTTGCCCAAACAAGTCGGGAAACTTCCTGACCAAGTGAATAGTGAGGGGGTTCACTTTGGTCTACAGCTCATCTCCTCAAATAATTCACTATTGGTTCCTGCTAAAGTTTCTTATGACAGCCTCTGTTCCTCGGTCTCT
The DNA here is from genome assembly GCF_028390025.1 of Pseudophryne corroboree. Lineage (NCBI taxonomy): Eukaryota > Metazoa > Chordata > Amphibia > Anura > Myobatrachidae > Pseudophryne > Pseudophryne corroboree. The sequence continues at coordinate 764,908,315 of NC_086446.1, forward strand.
GCTTTTGTGGACAGTGGAGCTGCAGGAAACTTTATGGACTTAACATGGGCCAAGGCCTTAGGTATTCCTCAGTTAACCTTAAGTAGGTGTATCACCATGCATGGTTTAGATGGGAGTCCCTTATCCAATGGGGTTATTTCTCTATGTACACCTCCTGTTTTGCTCTCGGTGGGAGCTCTACATTCTGAAAAGATTGAGTTTTTTCTTACCCATTGTCCAGCAGTTCCTGTGGTTCTGGGTCACCCTTGGCTGGCCTTTCATAATCCCATCATAGATTGGCAGTCTGGGGAGATCCTACAATGGAGTACCATCTGTGATAAAGAATGTATTACACTTCCTATCCGAGTAGCTGCTGCCAGGTCCGCACATATTCCTGGAGAATACCAAGATTTTTTGGATGTGTTTTCCAAGGGCAATGCGGATATTTTGCCTCCCCATAGGCCTTATGATTGTACCATTGAGTTAATTCCTGGTGCCACGTTGCCTAAAGGAAGGTTATATGCATTGTCTGGTCCTGAAACTGTGGCCATGAATGAGTATGTGAAAGAAAGTCTTGAGAAAGGGTTTATCAGGCCATCTAAATCCCCTTTAAGTGCAGGTTTTTTCTTCGTAGAGAAGAAGGATGGTTCCCTCAGACCCTGCATTGACTTTCGAGCCCTGAATAAAATCTCAGTAAAGAATACTTACCCTCTGCCTCTGATCTCTGTCCTCTTTGATCAGCTACGTTCGGCTGTTATTTTTTCTAAGATTGACCTGAGAGGAGCATATAATCTCATTAGAATCAGATCAGGGGATGAGTGGAAAACGGCATTCAGTACTCAATCAGGTCACTATGAGTATCTGGTCATGCCATTCGGCCTATCTAACGCTCCGGCAGTCTTTCAGGATCTCATTAATGATGTGCTCCGTGAGTTTCTGGGAAGATTCGTTGTGGTCTATTTAGACGACATTTTGATTTATTCTGACTCTATAGAACAACATGTTACCCAGGTGCGTCAGGTACTTAAGAAATTACGTGAAAATCACTTGTATGCCAAACCGGAGAAGTGTGAATTTCACGTCACGGAGGTATCCTTTTTAGGGTACATTATTTCCCCTCGGGGATTCCGAATGGAACCTAAGAAGCTCCAAGCCATCCTGAGTTGGGCGCAACCCACCAACTTAAAAGCAATTCAGCGCTTTTTAGGGTTTGCAAACTACTATAGAAGGTTTATTCACTCTTTCTCTGACATAGTTGCTCCCATTGTGGCACTCACTAAGAAGGGAGCAGATCCTACCAATTGGTCATGTGAAGCTAAAGTATCTTTTCAGGCCTTGAAACAAGCCTTTGTCTCAGCCCCTGTCCTTAGACATCCCAACCCAGAATTGCCTTTCATCGTTGAGGTAGATGCCTCGGAGGTTGGTGTAGGGGCTATCCTTTCTCAGAAGGATCCAGATTCCCTTGAGTTACATCCTTGTGCCTTTATGTCCAGGAAATTCTCATCTGCTGAATCCAACTACGATGTTGGTAATCGGGAGTTGCTGGCTATTAAATGGGCTTTTGAGGAGTGGAGACATTGGCTTGAAGGAGCGACCCATACCATTTCTGTTTTGACGGATCACAAAAATCTTCAATACATTGAATCAGCTAAGCGACTGAATGCCCGACAGGCTCGTTGGGCTTTATTTTTCACTCGTTTCAAATTCATTATCACCTTCAGACCTGGTTCCAAGAATACCAAGGCAGATGCCCTCTCACGCAGTTTTCTTCCCGTTCAAGACAATAGTCCGGTTACTCTCATACTTCCGCCTTCAGTCATTCAGGCAGGTCTCACACAGGATGTTTTTTCTCAATTGAAGCTGCTTCAACATCAAGCTCCGGGAAATACTCCTGCTGGCCGTCTTTTTGTTCCTGAGTTTTTGAGAGCAACTGTTTTGGAGGAATTTCATGATAGCAAAGTTGCAGGGCATCTGGGAGTCGCTAAAACTTTTGAATTGGTATCCCGCTCAGTGTGGTGGCCTGGTCTTTCTAAAGACATTAAAGAGTTTGTTGTTTCGTGTCAGGTCTGTGCACAGCATAAAGTTCCCCGTTCTTTGCCTATTGGTCAACTTATGCCATTGAATGTTCCCCTTAGACCATGGTCGCATATCTCCATGGATTTTGTGGTGGATCTCCCTCTGTCAGCTGGATGCACAGTCATATGGGTGGTAGTGGACCGTTTTAGTAAGATGGCTCATTTTATTGGTCTTCCCCGATTGCCATCTGCCCAGGGATTGGCAGTCTTGTTCCTCCGTCATGTTTTCAGACTCCATGGGTTACCCACTGATATTGTTTCTGACAGGGGTCCACAATTCATTGCACAGTTTTGGAAGTCTTTTTGTGCTTCGTTAAAAATGAAATTATCATTAACCTCCGGTTATCATCCACAATCAAATGGACAGACTGAGCGAGTGAACCAATCCTTAAAACAATATTTGCGTTTGTACTCGGCCAAACTCCAAAATGACTGGTCTGAGTTTCTTCCATTGGCAGAGTTTGCTTATAATAATGCCTGTCATTCCTCCACCAATGTGTCTCCATTTTTTGCAGTTTTTGGTTTCCACCCCAGAGCTAATTCATTTTTCCAACATTCCTCTGTCTCCTCTCTGGCCCTGACCTCTCATCTTAAACTTATTTGGAAAAAAGTGCACATAGCTCTCAGAAAAGCAGCTTTCAGGGAAAAAGATTTTTCGGACAGGTTCCGGCGGCCGTGCACTTTTAGAGTAGGAGACAGGGTGTGGCTGTCGACTCGCAATATCAAACTTCGACAAACCTCAGCCAGATTGGGTCCTAGATTTATTGGACCATTTCTCATTATCAAAAAAGTCAATCCAGTTGCTTTCCGGTTACAGCTACCAAAAACGTTACGGATCGGAAATACCTTCCATTGCTCTTTGCTCAAACCATATGTTTCATCTAGCAGATTTCCTCGTAAAAAACCTCAGGGGAGATCACCAGTTAATGTACAGGGTCAGCAGGAGTTCGTGGTTGAGAAGGTTCTCGATTCCAAGTTGTCCCGGGGTCGGCTTTATTTTTTGGTGCATTGGAGAGGTTATGGTCCTGAGGAAAGGTCGTGGGTCCTAGATGAGGACCTTCATGCCCCAAGGCTCAAAAGGGCATTTTTTCAAGAATTTCCTCAGAAACCCGGATTTAGGGGTTCCTTGACCCCTCCTCAAGGGGGGGGTACTGTTAGGCGCCGAGGGTCCGCTCGTCAGTGCGGCCGGCGCCTAGCAGCGGGGACGCCACTGTCGGATCGTGTTCCCCGTTGCTGGGTCTAAGTTTATATCATCACTGGTTTCCTGGCTGTGTAGCATGCAGCTGCACGGCATGTTGTAATTATCACTCATCTGTTTCCCTGGCCATGCAGCTTGTCAGCTGCATGGCATTTAATCCAATCAGCCTCCAAACAGCTGATTGGAAGACTCTCTGTTAAAAGCACTCCCAGGACTCCTCACAGACGCCGGTGATAGCTTCCTGTTTGCCTGATTCTGCTGCAGAGAGAGTTCCCAGTCCCGGTCTGTTCGTTTGTTCCTGTTCTCAGTGATCCTGTACTCGGAAGTTACCATCTGTTCCTGGAGTCTGATCGAGCACCTTTAACATCTGGTGGCGTTCGTGAGTCGCGGCGCAGCCGTGTGTTGCGGCTTGTCCGCTACTATTTATTATTGTGTTTATTTTGAGTTCTGGAGCTTTGCGGAGGATTCCGCTTCCACAAGATCCACTCTGGTGTCCAGCGGTGCCGGATAGGAGTGTCGGATCCGTGGATCTTTGGTTGTCCTTTTCCCTGGCGGCTAGTCCGCACATACCTTTTGATTTAGTTTAGTTAGCTTGTAACCCCTGGCTTGGTTGCTTAGTCAGAGGGCCCCTTGTTATCACCCTGTCTCGGACTTCCCCTTGTCTCCCATTAAGACCTGCGGGGGCATCGGGGTTGGGCAGACATAATCCGCCCTTCGAACGCGGCTGCCATGGGCTCAAGCAACCATAGTCTCGCAGGGGATTTCTGATAACACGGGCGAGACAACGGAGTTAGGGCGCCAGGGGTTACTAGGCTCTCCAGCTCCCACAACCTGTATTTCATTCCTGTACTCAGATCTCTGCCATAAGATCTTCTCCAGTCTGGAGTACAGGAATCGTAACAAATATATAGTGGTCACTGATGCTCTCTGTAGTATACAGTGGTCACTGATGCTCTCTAATATATAGTGGTCACTGATGCTCTCTGTAGTATACAGTGGTCACTGATGCTCTCTAATATATAGTGGTCACTGATGCTCTCTGTAGTATACAGTGGTCACTGATGCACTCTAATATATAGTGGTCACTGATGCTCTCTGTAATATATAGTGGTCACTAATGCTCTCTGTAATATATAGTGGTCACTAATGCTCTCTGTAATATACAGTGGTCACTAATGCTCTCTGTAATATACAGTGGTCACTAATGCTCTTTGTAATATATAGTGGTCACTAATGCTCTCTGTAATATATAGTGGTCACTAATGCTCTCTGTAATATAGAGTGGTCACTAATGCTCTCTGTAATATATAGTGGTCACTGATGCTCTCTGTAGTATACAGTGGTCACTGATGCTCTCTAATATATAGTGGTCACTGATGCTCTCTGTAGTATACAGTGGTCACTGATGCTCTCTGTAATATATAGTGGTCACTGATATTCTCTGTAATATACGGTGGTCACTTATGCTCTCTGTAGTATACAGTGGTCACTGATGCTCTCTGTAATATATGGTGGTCACTGATGCTCTCTGTAATATACGGTGGTCACTGATACTCTCTGTAATATATAGTGGTCACTGATGCTCTCTGTTGAATATGGTATACGAAATGCATACAAAATGGTACGTAACAGTGTTTTATAAGAAAACACTGTAACGTACCATTTCATATGCATACAGCTGCTGTCGCACGCAGAATATACGCATGCTGCATATCATTTAATCAGCATAAACTGCTTGTGCCTCCTATTCGCCTCATTCTGCGAATAAGACACATTTTAATGGAAAAAGTAGAACATAAAGACATTCAGCACTACCGAGTCATGCCACAGCATGACGTGACTAGAAGGGCTGTTTAACATGCAGGGAGGTAAGATGTAAGTGGACACATCTTTATGGTGGTCACTGATGCTCTCTGTAATATATGGTGGTCACTGATGCTCTCTGTAATATATAATTTAACTAGTAGAGTAGTGGTACTTGCACCACCACATTACCTGTTCTGTAAGCGCCATCTAAGTTTAAGATTGGGGGGGAAGGGGGTGTTATATACTTTTATTTGTAAAGACTTTTCTCGGATATTCTTTATCATCTTAAATATTTTTTATTTAAAAATGTGTTTGTATTTTTTGATTAAAAAGTAAAACCCAAACTGGCTCATGCTTGCACATCTGCAAAGCAGTAAGTTAACCCTTGCAGCCATGGTGCAGTATTGTCACAGCAGCTACAATATTTATTTTTCAAAACAGACAACAGCTAAGAAGACAGTTCATTTTATCATTTACTGCAGTGACTAGAAATGGGGTCTGAACACTTAAATAAATATGGTAATAATCAGTGAACAATTTTGTATTTTTTTTTTAATTCAACTATTTTAGCACTCAAGGAAAGGCAGACAATACAGTTCTCACCCTTTCACAGACACAAAAAAAACTTTTTCTTGATATACATTAGCTACACTATAAAGTGGTTGTAGGTAGGTACCATCTATGCCCTAAAAATGTATCTAATATATTATATAAGCACAATGCTTTAAAGCAACTACTCCGCAGTCTTTCTTTTAATTCAAATTGTGGCTGATATATATTTGAAGTCCTCTGTTGCTCAACAGAGACGTAACGGAGCTGCAGCTATCCTTCACTGCTCCTTCTATGTGATGCCTCCTCTAATGGCAAATGTAAATCAGCGCACACCACTGATGTGTGATGACCATGTTGGGTACTCAGGTTCAAGGTGCATGGTGGGAGTATTAGAGGAAACCACTAAACACATGGGGGGAGATTCAAATGTTTGAAAAATCGGTTGGGTGTCTGTTTTTTCCTGTCTATTAGATAAGAAAAAACAGACTCCTAACTGACTTTTCAAACATTTGAATCTCCCCCATAGAGTAGCGGCTCTCCCACAGCTGAACTTCTTCTTAATAAAAATACATGCAAATCAGCTAGTGGTTGACGGCAGGCACGGTAGCGCCCTGAGAGAGGCGGCCTCAGGATAACATATCCCCTGCTCGCACCTCCTTAATCCGATCTGCTGCAGCGTTACACAATAGGCCTTTCGGAAATTTCAGCTCCAGGCCCATGTGGACGTTAATCTGGCACTGCCACCAGAGAGATTCTAAAATACAAACTTTCTGTATGAGACATATTTATCACTTTAAAAATAACAGAAATGGTCAGGAAATGTTTAGACATCCCATAATAAATACACTGTTCATACATAAAATAATGTGACCAGTAAGAGACTGAACGGAGCATTCTGAGCACACATTCTCCCACATCAAGTGAAGCCTCATGTCTCTTCCTGCTCTACTGTCTAGATTGTCTTGTGCACCAAATGCTCAGATCCACACATGCAGCAAACTTGGTGGGAGAAGCTGCTGCCACTGGGCATGTGCAGCAGGGGTGTGGTTCGTTTTATCGACAGTGCCTAGGTCGACAATGTTTAGGTCGACCACTATTGGTCGACAGTCACTAGGTCGACATGGATGGAAGGTCGACAGGGTTTCTAGGTCGACATGTGCTAGGTCAACAGGTCTAAAGGTCGACATGAGTTTTTTTTTTGGTGTCGTTTTCTTCGTAAAGTGACCGGGATCCCAAATTAGCGCACCGCGTCCCCTCGCATGGCTCGCTTCGCTCACCATGCTTCGGGCATGGTGCCTTCGCTCCGCTACCGCTTCGCTCGGCACACTTTACCGTTCCAATCGTAGTCGACATGGATCGTTAAGTATGAAAAAAAAAAAAATGAAAAAAAAAAAAAAAACTCATGTCGACCTTTAGACCTGTCGACCTAGCACATGTCGACCTAGAAACCCTGTCGACCTTCCATCCATGTCGACCTAGTGACTGTCGACCAATAGTGGTCGACCTAAACATTGTCGACCTAGGCACTGTCGATCTTCAGACCGGATCCCGTGCAGCAGCTCTGTTCGGTCTACTATACTACATGTTGTGACTGCAGATTTGATATGATAACATTTACTACTGTTATTGTAGTCATGATTCAAGCTGGTGGGCATGTGTGTGAAGATGAAGGGTTTTTTCGGGGCAGCTGTAAATCCCCCTGTGTTTGCCTATAGGCATCAGGACATTTTATGAATCCGCAACGTAATCTGGTATTTGCAGAAGTGTGTTGAGCTAATATGAATTACTTCAAGTGGAATTGCTTTTAAACTATCTAGGCATACAGTGCATCCGGAAAGTATTCACAGCGCTTCACTTTTTCCACATTTTGTTATGTTACAGCCTTATTCCAAACTGGAATAAATTCATTTTTCCGCTCAAAATTCTACACACAATACCCCATAATGACAACATAAAAAAAGTTTTTTTGAGATTTCTGCAAATTTATTAAAAATAAAAAACTAATAATTCACATGTACATAAGTATTCACAGCCTTTGCTCAATACTTTGTTGATGCACCTTTGGCAGCAATTACAGCCTCAAGTCTTGAATACAATGCCACAAGCTTGGCATACCTATCTTTGGGCAGTTTTGCCCATTTCTCTTTGCAGCACCTCTAAAGCTCCATCAGTTTAGATGGGAAGCGTTGGTGCACAGCCATTTTCAGATCTCTCCAGAGATGTTCAATTGGATTCAAGTCTGGGCTCTGTCTGGGCCACTCAAGGACATTCACAGAGTTGTCCTGAAACCACTCCTTTGATATCTTGGCTGTGTGCTTGAGGTCATTGTCCTGCTGAAAGATGAACTGTCGCCCCAGTCTGAGGTCAATAGTGCTCAGGAACAGGTTTTCATCCAGGATGTCTCTGTGCATTGCTGCATTCATCTTTCCCTCTATCCTGACTAGTCTCCCAGTTTCTGTCGCTGAAAAACATCCCCACAGCATGATGCTGCCATCACCATGCTTCTCTGTAGGGATGGTATTGGCCTGGTTATAAGCGGTGCCTGGTTTCCTCCAAACATGACACCTGGCATTCACTCCAAAGAGGTCAATCTTTGTCTCATCAGACCAGAGAATTTTGTTTCTCATGGTCTGAGAGTCCTTCAGGTGCATTTTGGCAAATGGCATTGTTCTTTTTACTAAGGAGTGGCTTCCGTCTGGCCACTCTACCATACAGGCCTGATTGGTCGATTGCTGCAGAGATGGTTGTCCTTATGGAACATTCTCCCTTCTCCACAGAGAAATGCTGTAGCTCTGACAGAGTGACCATTGGGTTCTTGATCACCTCCCTGACTAGGGCCCTTCTACCCCAATCACTCAGTTTAGACGGCCAGCCAGCTCTAGGAAGAGTCCTGGTGGTTTCGAACTTCTACCATTTACGGATGATGGAGGCCACTGTGCTCACTGGAACCTTCAAAGCAGCAGATATTTTTCTGTACCCTTCCCCAGATTTGTGCCTCGAGACATTCCTGTCTCGGTGGTCTACAGACAATTTCTTTGACTTCATGCTTGGTTTGTGCTCAGACATGCACTGTCAAGTGTGGGACCTTATATATGTTAGACAGTGGATCACTCTGCTGTCTGTCTCCATTCCCAGCACTAGAGGCAGCTTTATTGCTCTAGTGTTTTCCCTCCTAGTGTTAGCTCAGTGCAGGAGGAGGTGCTTAGCTTCCTAACAGTCTGAGAGAGTTCTTCCGGGGAGAGACAACTGCACTGACGTGCAGCTTCTGCTCTCCTCAGTGTGTGACCTTATCTACCCCGCAGCCACATCCTGTGTGTACTGAATTGCTGTGTTACCGCTATACTGCTTCACATGTATACTGTGAGTTCCTGCTGCTGCAGAACATCTTCTAAATACTACAAGCTGTTACAGTATCTCTGTAATTTAAATAAACCAATCATTCTGGTTAAGTGATGTTGTGTGAACTAACATCCCTATCCGACACCGCAACACTCTGCCAACAATATAGACAGGTGTGTGCCTTTCCAAATCATGTCCAATCAACTGAATTTACCACAGTTGGACTCCAATTAAGCTGTAGGAACATCTTAAGGATGATCAGTGGAAACAGGATGCACCTAGTCTCGATTTTGAGCTTCATGGCAAAGGCTGTGTATACTTATGTACATGTGATTTCTAAGTTTTTTATTTTTAATAGATTTGCAAAAAAAGTGATTCACATTGTCATTATCGGGTATTGTGTGTATAATTTTGAGGTTAAAAATTAATTTATTCCATTTTGGAATAAGGCTGTACCATAACAAAATGTGGAAAAAGCGAAGCGCTGTGAATACTTTTCGGATGCACTGTATTGTATATGTACATTTTTTATTATTTTTGTATTGTGGCAGAGACAGCATAAATCAGACATAGGTGTAAAACTGCAAGGTTGTGGCTGGAGAGAATCCAGGCCAGGTATTTCTTGAGGCCAGTTTTGAGAAGCAGCTGATTGCAGGCACCTGTCAGTTGCTGGTAAAAAGGCTTCAGACACAAAGAACATTGCTCCTGATGGCGGACAAGCTGCCCAGGTGGTAGGCCAGGGGGTGGTTTTTGTAAGGGGTCCTGGACCTTACGGTTTACTGAAGAACTGTTTCCTGTAGTTGAAGACTCTTTGAACATTCTTTGGCTGTAAAGAGCTAACCTGTACATCAATTGCCTGTAAACTGCCTTTGTTGAGATCGAATAAAACTACTTGGATTTTACTGTGGTCTATGTGATTCCTGTCACAGTAGGCATGTACAGTATGTTAGGTTTAGAGACCGGGGATGATGAGCCACTGGGAGAATTAGATTTAATGCTTTCTCAGGCACTAAAACACACATCCCAGGCATACTTAAGGATAGAGAAGATAAAAGTGTCGGCAATACCAACCAGACACAGAGAGATTTGTAAATAGTAGAAGTGCCGGAGTGTGGCCAGAAACAAGGTAGTTCCAGTTATTGCTTTTAGAATGAGGAATGCATCAACTATGTCCATTGAGCCTTCCAGGAAGAAAAGAAGTTACTGGGAGATTTAGAACTGTGGAGAAGGGTGCAGCCAGGAGACCCAATAACACAAAAGGCAATCCCCTAACAATGTTACAAAGGGTGATAATAAGGGCTTACAGAATTGCAAGTCTTAGGGGCCCTACTCACTGGCCGACCCGCTGCCGAGCTGCCCGACGGCGGATACGGCCGACGAGCGACCCGGCGGCGGGGGGGCAGTGACGGGGAGTGAAGTTTCTTCACTCCCCCCGTCACCCGGCTGCATTGAAGTGCAGGCAAATATGGACGAGATCGTCCATATTGGCCTGCATGTACAGCCGACGGGGGACCAGCGATGAACGAGCGCGGGGACGCGCATCGTTCATCGCTGGAGTCTCCACACTGAAAGATATGAACGAGTTCTCGTTCATTTATGAACGAGATCGTTCATATCTTTCAGTATATCGGGCAGTGTGTAGCGCCTATAACAGAGAAAGCTGCCTGTCCTGCTGAAAGAGCCACCAATCTAAGGGGCCCTATACATTAAACGACGTGCCGCCGAGGTGCCCGACGGCTGATACGGCCGACGAGCGACCCGGCGGCGGGGGGGGGCAGTGACGGGGGGAGTGAAGTTTCTTCACTCCCCCCGTCACCCGGCTGCATTGAAGTGCAGGCTAATATGGACGAGATCGTCCATATTGGCCTGCATGCACAGCCGACGGGAGATCAGCGATGAACGAGCGCGGGGACGCGCATCGTTCATCGCTGGAGTCTCCACACTGAAAGATATGAACGAGTTCTCGTTCATTTATGAACGAGATCGTTCATATCTTTCAGTTTATCGGCCAGTGTGTAGGGCCTATAACAGATAGCTGCAAGGTTACAAGAGAGAGCTGCCACAATCCCAGATTGAGCTGGCAATCCTAGAGGGGAGGTTCCCATTGAGACGTAAGCAAACAAAGATGGAGTGTAAGTTTCCAGAGATCCTGAGTGGGTCTAGGTCCAGTGTGGAAGTCCATAGGTGGTCCAAGTCCAATCCAGAGAGAAGCTATGTCCAGTGTGGAGGTGTTTGTGTTACAGTACATTTCGAAAGCAACCAGGTTTTCATAACAGGTTAGCATCTGCAGCATGTGTGCTACATATGGCCCATCACCATACAAGGAGCTAATCACCAGTACTTCTGAACGCTTTACGTAGAAGTCTGCTCCTACACTGTTGGTACTATACCTTTCCGCATCTTTTGCTTATGTCTGCCTTATTTATTCAAGGTCCTACTAATTATATCTATAGGTCTGATTCAGAGATGTACACAATGGCTTGAGCTACTGCGATTGCATTGTGTGAAAACATGCTAATGACTCAGACGCCATCTTGTATATAGAGACACCTAAGATGCCTGCACCTGTCCTGCTGCAGCCAGAAAGCAGTCCCAACAATCCTGCATTTATCTAGCCACCCTCCATTAACTCCCAACAGCTGAGTACGTGTCAATCACTTTGAAAATAAATCTTTTCTGTGACCGCTGTTGCAAGATCATTGCAGCACATGTGCAGTGGTAAAAAAAAAAAATGCGTATGACATCAACATGGCATGCACCGCTGAATCAGACCCAATATCTTCTCCTAATAAACATCATCATTACCTTATCACAATTAGCACAACAAGAAAATTTCCAGCGCTTTTCCTTGAATTAACTTAATAAAATAATAAAATAATTTTATAAACAAAGCTTTATAAATATAAAGTTTTTATTCATATATCCGTTCCCATGAATAATATAATCGTTTGTCCACAAGTTAATAAAAGTGTTTGTGATCACAAGAAAATGCTATTCATAAAATACCGGAGTATCTATTGGACTCACACACATAAATACACATAGACATAGACACACATATGACACATGCAACTTATGACAGATACAATGTTTCAGTTATCAGGGGAGTTGATATACTCAGTAGCGTTTTGCTCTTCTCCCTTGTTTTTTTCATTAGGATTATACGGCTTCCGTTTTCAAAACTAGGACTGTTTGAATGACTGTTTCTCTGTTTATATAATTATAATTATTCCCCGCTGTGGAGTATATCCTATTAGCAGTCTGTATCTTATACAGGTGTTGAGATCGTACTGTTTATGATGTCAGTAACGGCTCAATAAAGTTCTTTTGTTATACTGTCCCATAAGCTGCTCCGTAACAATAACATTAGTCTGCCAACAGACTCTTTAACTTGAAATCTATATTGAGTCCAAACGGACTCAATATAGATTTCGAGTTAAAGCCATTTTTAAAAGATTGAGGAATCCAGTGTGTAATCATTTTAATTTTAATTTTTATTTTAGAACACACCATTTTAATAATACAATCTATTACATTAAATTACATAAAAATAAATAGTTAATTGATGTTAAGTGTGAGTCTATGTCTTTTTTGTATATATTTAGTATTGTCATGTCTTTTTTATATGGATTTGTTTCGAGTTATTCAAAGACTCAATTATTCCTTGAGCATTCACTGCACATCCTGAAGAGCAATTAAACATTAATTAAAGACAAAGGTGTCAATTAAGAATGGAGCACTTATGAGATAAAAAGCAGCCCCGTAATGCAATCGATCAACTCGAGCATCCTGACGAAGCCGCAAGGCAAAATGCGTAGATTGCAGAGAGTATCGATCGCCGCCAGCCCGCTGATCTTCGCCTGACGCCAGACACCGAGAACGGGGAGCCCAGGACCAAGGAGGAGGACGCGGTAAGAGGAAAAGAGTCTGCCGGCAGACTAATGTTATTGTTACGGAGCAGCTTATGGGACAGTATAACAAAAGAACTTTATTGAGCCGTTACTGACATCATAAATGGGATGATTCCCACACCTGTATAAGATACAGGGGTATATGCAATTGCGGTCAAATTCCCGAAAATGTCGAAAAACGGGACATTTTCGCCCCCCCAAAAAAAATTCGACAATGCAATTCAGTACTTTTCGACAAAAAAACGGACTTTCAAAATTCTACTTTTTGAAATTCGACATTTGTCAAATTCGACATTTTTGCAATGGTACAAATGCGGCAATTCTACAAAAGTATATTCAATTGAAGATTCTAAATTCGACAACAGTGCTTTTAGACAGTAAATTCGTCATTTTCAATCCGCCACACTTTGCTGGCGGAATCTAATAAAAAATATTTAAAACATGTTTTTTTTGTGTTTTTTTTTTATTGGTAATAGCATATCTATTTATATTAGAAGGGATTAGGTACTTGGTTTGTCTATTTTGGAGGCACAAGTATTATTTATATATTTTAAAAAATATTATTATTTTTTTAATTTTATTTTTATGGAATGGTAAAAATCAGGGGGGAAAAATGCGTGGGGTCCCCCCTCCTAAGCATAACCAGCCTCGGGCTCTTCGAGCCGGTCCTGGTTCTAAAAATTCGGGGGGGAAACTGACATGGGATCCCCCGTATTTTGCGCCTGGTGCTGGTGCAAAAAATACGGGGGACAAAAAGCGTAGGGGTCCCCCGTATTTTTTACACCAGCATCGGGCTCCACTAGCTGGGTAGATAATGCCACAGCCAGGGGTCACTTTTATACAGCGCCCTGCGGCCGTGGCATTAAATACGCAACTAGTCACCCCTGGCCGGGTTACCCTGGAGGAGTGGGGACCCCTTCAATAAAGGGGTCCCCCCCTCCAGCCACCCAAGGGCCAGGGGTGAAGCCCGAGGCTGTCCCCCCCATCCAAGGGCTGCGGATGGGGGGCTGATAGCCTTTTGAAAAATGAAAGAATATTGTTTTTTCCAGTAGTACTACAAGTCCCAGCAAGCCTCCCCCGCAAGCTGGTACTTGGAGAACCACAAGTACCAGCATGCGGGGGGGAAACGGGCCCGCTGGTACCTGTAGTTCTACTGGAAAAAAAATACCCAAATAAAAACAGGACACACACACCATGAGAGTAAAACTTTATTTCACACATGTCGACACACACATACTTACCTATGCTCACACGCCGACCTCTGTCCACTTGTCCAAGTAGAATCCACGGTGTACCTGAATATAAAATTATACTCACCTGATCCAGTGTCCTGTGGTCTTTTATTATAATCCACGTACTTGGCACACAAAAAAAACGAACACCCGGACCAGGCGGACTGAAAGGGGTCCCATGTTTACACATGGGACCCCTTTCCCGGAATGCAGAGACCCTCCCGTCACTGCTGTCACAGAAAGGTCCCTTCAGCCAATCAGGAAGGGCCACTTCGTGGCACTCTCCTGATTGGCTGTATGCGCGTCTGAGCTGGCAGACAGCGCATCGCACAGCTCCCTCCATTAGTTTCAATGGTGGGAACTTTGCGGCCAGCGGTGGGGTTACCCGCAGTCAGCCGCTGCCGCGGGTGACCTCACCGCTGACCGCAAAGTTCCCACCATTGAAAGTAATGGAGGGGGCTGTGCAATGCGCGTCTGAGCTCAGACGCGCAGAGCCAATCAGGTGAGTGCCACGAAGTGGCGCTTCCTGATTGGCTGAAGGGACCTTTCTGTGACAGCTGTCACGGGGGGTCTCTCTGCATTCGGGGAAAGGGGTCCCATGTGTAAACATGGGACCCCTTTCAGTACGTGTGGTCCGGGTATTCGTTTTTTTGTTTTGCCAAGTACGTGGATTACAAAACACAGGACACTGGATCAGGTGAGTATAATTTTATTCACAGGTACCCCGGATCGTCGGATCAGGAGACGAGGCAGTCGGCGGGTCAACATAGGTAAGTATGTATGTGTCGGCATGTATGAAATAAAGTTTTACTTTCACGGTGTGTGTCTCCTGTTTTTATTTGGGTATTTTTTTCCAGTAGAACTACAGGTACCAGCGGGCCCGTTTTTCCACCTGCATGCTGGTACTTGTGGTTCTCCAAGTACCAGTTTGCGGGGAGGCTTGCTGGGACTTGTAGTTCTTCTTGAAAAAACAATATTCGATCATTTTACTCAAGGCTATCAGCCCCCCATCCGCAGCCCTTGGATGGGGGGGACAGCCACGGGCTTCACCCCTGGCCCTTGGGTGGCTGGGGGGGACCCCTTGATTGAAGGGGTCCCCACTCCTCCAGGGTACCCCTGCCAGGGGTGACTAGTTGGATATTTAATGCCACGGCCGCAGGGCGCTGTATAAAAGTGACCCCCGGCTGTGGCATTATCTGTCCAGCTAGTGGAGCCCGATGCTGGTGTAAAAAATACGGGGGATCCCTACGCTTTTTGTCCCCCGTATTTTTTGCACCAGGCGCAGAGCCCGGTGCTGGTTTTAAAAATACGGGGGACCCCTACGCTTTTTGTCCCCCGTATTTTTTGCACTAGCACCAGGCGCAGAGCCCGGTGCTGGTTTTAAAAATACGGGGGATCCCCTGTCAGTTTTCCCCCCGAATTTTTAGAACCAGGACCGGCTCGAAGAGCCGAGGCTGGTTATGCTTAGGAGGAGGGACCCCACGTAAAAAATTTTCGGGTTTTTTACCGGTTTTTTAACATTTTTAAAAATCTAATCAAAATCCGTCAAATCGCCCGTTTTTCGACAGCGGGACTGTCAAATCCGTTTTTTATTGAATATGTTGAATTCCGGCACCCACCTGCCAGAATTCGATGGTCGAATTGTGTCGAATTAAAAAACGGGCGAAAAATTGCCGCGATTCGCCGGCAATTGCATATACCCCACAGACTGCTAATAGGATATACTCCACAGTGGGGAATAATTATAATTATATAAACAGAGAAACCGTAATTCAAACAGTCCTAGTTTTGAAAACGGAAGCCGTATAATCGTAACGAAAAAAACAAGGGAGAAGAGCAAAACGCTACAGAGTGTATCAACTCCCCTGATAACTGAAACATTGTATCTGTCATAAGTT
This sequence comes from Pseudophryne corroboree, assembly GCF_028390025.1. NCBI lineage: Eukaryota > Metazoa > Chordata > Amphibia > Anura > Myobatrachidae > Pseudophryne > Pseudophryne corroboree. Next base: position 764,924,305 of record NC_086446.1, read on the forward strand.
GCATGTGTCAAATGTGTGTCTATGGGGTCGATTCAATTCGGCAATTTAAGAATAGCGCCGGGAATTAGCTCCTGACGCTATTCAATTCAGCTGCTAGTGACCCGCAATTGTCGGGAATTCTTCTCTCATCCCCGGGGGATGAGAGAAGAAACCCGACAAAAGTGCTGCCTCGCGGCCGGCGCGAGGCTGATTCTGTCGGGAATCAGCCTCGCGCCGGGGAGTTAAGTCGAAGAATGCCCGTTCTCCCGACAATTCAACCTGTTTAGTCGGCGAGAACGGGACATCGCCGACTTAACTGGAGCTGAATTGAATAGCGTCGGGAGCTAATTCCCGGCGCTATTCTTAAGTTGCCGAATTTAATCGACCCCCTATGTCTATGTGTATTTATGTGTGTGAGTCCAATAGATACACCGGTATTTTATGAATAGCATTTTCTTGTGATCACAAACACTTTTATTAACTTGTGGGCAAACGTTTATATTATTCATGGGAACGGATATATGAATAAAAACTTTATATTTATAAAGCCATGTTTATAAAATTATTTTATTAAGTTAATACAAGGAAAAGCGCTGGAAATTTTCTTGTTGCGCTACATAACCCGTTTGGGGGAAGGAGTACAACCCTTTGTTTCCAATAGCAGCTACTTTGCATTAACATCAGAAAGAGTAAAGCGCAGCCTGCCACCACCCAAACCTTACTGCCTTCTCACAATTACTCATAAGCATTATTATATAGAAAATAATATATCACATACTGTATGTCAGGAATCGGCGGACAGCTGCGTCTCACCTACCGGCGCGCTGGTGTGCAGGCCTCCGGAGGTCATGGCCCCAGTCGCGGCTGTATGGATGCGCTGACCGCGAGCGTCATTTCCCGTGTCGCTGAGTGCCCCAGAGTTTGGTCCTGCGTTTGTGTTCTGCTGTGTGCCGGCATCTGGTCCATGTGGATGCTGCTGTGATTCCTGCTTCCAATCCAGCCCTGAGTTTCCAGCCAGAATACCGCGACCAATCACTGCAGAGCAAGGGGTATAAGTTCCTGTCCGGGGCTCACTCTCATCGCCTCGGACAACGAGTCACATACCCTGTGTCGAGTTCTTCCAGTTCCTGCGTTCCTGTTTCCAGCGATCCTTTGTGGATATCTCACTTGTTCCAGATTCCGTTTCCACAGCTCTCCTGTTACTCCGGACTTCAGCTACATCCAGCTTCAAAACCCATCAGCAGTAAGAGACTCTCCTCAGGTGTTTTTTCTTATTACTTACCTGTGCACTAATTGTCAGCATACCATCTGTGCAACTCAGCCGCATAACATCTATTGGCTTAGAGACTGTCTCCTGCTTTAGCCTAAGGGGTATATGCAATTCACGGCAAATCGCGGCAAATTATCGCCGTTTTTAAATTCGACACAATTCGACAGGTGAATTCCGGCAGGTGGCTGCCGGAATTCACCATATTCAATGAAAAATGGATTCGACAGTCCCGCGGGCGAAAATCGGCCGATTTGCCGGATTTTGCCGCGATTTAAAAAAACGGGAAAAAACAGGAAAAACCCGGAAAAAAAAATGGCGTGGGGTCCCCCCTCCAAAGCATAACCAGCCTCGGGCTCTTCGAGCTGGTCCTGGTTCTAAAAATGCGGGGAAAAATTGGGCATGGATCCCCCGTATTTTTAAAACCAGCACCGGGGCTCTGCGCCTGGTGCTGGTGCAAAAAATACGGGGGACAAAACGAGCAGGGGTCCCCCGTATTTTTCACACCAGCATCGGGCTCCACTAGCTGGACAGATAATGCCACAGCCGGGGGTCACTTTTATACAGCGCCCTGCGGCCGTGGCATTAAATATCCAACTAGTCACCCCTGGCCGGGGTACCCTGGGGGAGTGGGGACCCCTTCAATCAAGGGGTCCCCCCCCCCAGCCACCCAAGGGCCAGGGGTGAAGCCCGAGGCTGTCCCCCCCCATCCAAAGGCTGCGGATGGGAGGCTGATAGCCTTGAGTAAAATGAAAAGAATATTGTTTTTTTCCAGCAGTACTACAAGTCCCAGCAAGCCTCCCCCGCAAGCTGGTACTTGGAGAACCACAAGTACCAGCATGCGGGAGAAAAACGGGTCCGCTGGTACCTGTAGTACTACTGGAAAAAAAATACCCAAATAAAAACAGTACACAGACACCGTGACAAGTAAAACTTTATTACACACTGCCGACACACACATACTTACCTATGTTGACACGCCGACTGCCACGGTCTCCGACGATCCGGGGTACCTGTGAAAAAAATTATACTCACCTTCCAGCGTCCAGAGGTACATCCACGTCCAGAGATAATCCTCGTACTTGTTAAAAAAACAAACCGAACACCCGTTCCATGCCGGACTGAAAGGTGTCCCATGCTTTCACATGAGACCCCTTTCCCCGAATGCCGGGACACCACGTGACTCTTGTCACTGTAGTCCCTTCAGCCAATCAGGAAGCGCTACTTCCGTGGCGCTCACCTGATTGGCTTGGCGCTGTCTGAGCTGTCAGACAGCGCATCGCAAAGCCGCTCCATTAGTTTCAATGGTGGGAACTTTGCCGTCAGCGGTGGGGTTACCCGCGGTCAGCCGCTGACCGGCGGGTGACCTCACCGCTAGCCGCTAAGTTCCCACCATTGAATATAATGGACGGAGCTGTGCGATGCGCTGTCTGAGTTCAGACAGCGCACAGCCAATCAGGTGAGCGCAACGAAGTTGCGCTTCCTGATTGGCTTTAGAGACCTTTGTGTGACAGCTGTCACTGACAGGTCTCATTCGGGGTAAGGGGTCTCATGTGTCAGCATGGGACCCCTTTCAGTCCGGTGGTCCGTGTGTCCGTTTTCTTTTTTTGCCAAGTACGTGGATTTATCTCTGGACCCTGGCTGAGGTGAGTATATTGATCTTTTCTTTTCAGGTATCCGTGGATTCTACATGGAGAAGAGGACCGATGTCGGCGTGTGAACATAGGTAAGTATGTGTGTGTCGGCAGTGTGTAATAAAGTTTTACTTGTCACGGTGTGTGTGTCCTGTTTTTATTTGGGTAATTTTTTCCAGTAGAACTACAGGTACCAGCGGGCCCGTTTTTCTCCCGCATGCTGGTACTTGTGGTTCTCCAAGTACCAGCTTGCGGGGGAGGCTTGCTGGGACTTGTAGTTCTTCTGGAAAAAACAATATTCTATCATTTTACTCAAGGCTATCAGCCTCCCATCCGCAGCCCTTGGATGGGGGGGACAGCCACGGGCTTCACCCCTGGCCCTTGGGTGGCTGGGGGGGGGACCCCTTGATTGAAGGGGTCCCCACTCCCCCAGGGTACCCTGGCCAGGGGTGACTAGTTGGATATTTAATGCCACGGCCGCAGGGCACTGTATAAAAGTGACCCCCGGCTGTGGCATTATCTGTCCAGCTAGTGGAGCACGATGCTGGTGTGAAAAATACGGGGGACCCCTGCTCGTTTTGTCCCCCGTATTTTTTGCACCAGGCGCAGAGCCCGGTGCTGGTTTTAAAAATACGGGGGATCCCTGCCCAATTTTCCCCCGCATTTTTAGAACCAGGACCAGCTCGAAGAGCCCGAGGCTGATTATGCTTTGGAGGGGGGACCACACGCCATTTTTTTTTTATTATTTTACCGTTCCAGCAATAAAAAAAAATATAAAAAAAATATAATATTTTTAAAAATATATAAATAATACTTGTGCCTCAAAAAAAAAAAAAAAGTACCTAATCCCTTCTAATATAAATAGATATGCTATTCCCAAAAAAAAAAACACAAAAAAAAACATGTTTAATTTTTTTTTTATTGTTTTCACCCTCCAAAGTGTGGCGGATTGAAAATGACGAATTTACTGTCTAAAAGCACTGCTGTCAAATTTCCAAACTTGAATTGAATATGCTTTTGTCTAATTGCAGCACTTGTATCATTGCAGAAAAGTCGAATTTGCAAAAAGTCGAATTTCAAAAAGTCGAATTTTGAAAGTCCGTTTTTTTGACGGAAAGCACTGAATTGCATTGACGAATTTTTTTTTTTGGCGAAAATGACCCGAAATTCGACAATTTCGGGAATTCGACCGCAATTGCATATACCGCTAAGTGTGGCTATATGGACTTGTGCTTTAACAGAGACTGTGAGTTACTCATATACCGGAGTTCTGCTTTCATTACCATTATCCGTTTATCCTGTGTTATTCAGAGACTGTGTATTTCCAAATACTACCGGAGTTCTGTTATCTCATCTGCATTTCATTATCAAGTTATTTACGTTCTGCTGCAAAAGATGTTATTTGGATTCGGTTATCTGTCATAAGTTTTCTACATTACCGGTTTCCATCATATTCAGTATTGCACCATCTGCTTTACATTAATAAATATCAGCGCTTATGCGCAGGACTTTTATATAGAGATGAGCGCCGGAAATTTTTCGGGTTTTGGGTTCGGTTCCGCGGCCGTGTTTTGGGTTCGACCGCATTTTGGCAAAACCTAACCGAATTTTTTTTGTCGGATTCGGGTGTGTTTTGGATTCGGGTGTTTTTTTAAAAAACACTAAAAAACAGCTTAAATCATAGAATTTGGGGGTCATTTTGATCCCAAAGTATTATTAACCTCAAAAACCATAATTTACACTCATTTTCAGTCTATTCTGAATACCTCACACCTCACAATATTATTTTTAGTCCTAAAATTTGCACCTAGGTCGCTGGATGACTAAGCTGGGCGACCCTAGTGGCCGACACAAACACCGGGCCCATCTAGGAGTGGCACTGCAGTGTCACGCAGGATGGCCCTTCCAAAAAACCCTCCCCAAACAGCACATGACGCAAAGAAAAAAAGAGGCGCAATGAGGTAGCTGTGTGAGTAAGATAAGCGACCCTAGTGGCCGACACAAACACCGGGCCCATCTAGGAGTGGCACTGCAGTGTCACGCAGGATGGCCCTTCCAAAAAACCCTCCCCAAACAGCACATGACGCAAAGAAAAAAAGAGGCGCAATGAGGTAGCTGTGTGAGTAAGATAAGCGACCCTAGTGGCCGACACAAACACCGGGCCCATCTAGGAGTGGCACTGCAGTGTCACGCAGGATGGCCCTTCCAAAAAACCCTCCCCAAACAGCACATGACGCAAAGAAAAAAAGAGGCGCAATGAGGTAGCTGTGTGAGTAAGATAAGCGACCCTAGTGGCCGACACAAACACCGGGCCCATCTAGGAGTGGCACTGCAGTGTCACGCAGGATGGCCCTTCCAAAAAATCCTCCCCAAACAGCACATGACGCAAAGAAAAAAAGAGGCGCAATGAGGTAGTTGTGTGAGTAAGATAAGCGACCCTAGTGGCCGACACAAACACCGGGCCCATCTAGGAGTGGCACTGCAGTGTCACGCAGGATGGCCCTTCCAAAAAACCCTCCCCAAACAGCACATGACGCAAAGAAAAAAAGAGGCGCAATGAGGTAGCTGTGTGAGTAAGATAAGCGACCCTAGTGGCCGACACAAACACCGGGCCCATCTAGGAGTGGCACTGCAGTGTCACGCAGGATGGCCCTTCCAAAAAACCCTCCCCAAACAGCACATGACGCAAAGAAAAAAAGAGGCGCAATGAGGTAGCTGTGTGAGTAAGATAAGCGACCCTAGTGGCCGACACAAACACCGGGCCCATCTAGGAGTGGCACTGCAGTGTCACGCAGGATGGCCCTTCCAAAAAACCCTCCCCAAACAGCACATGACGCAAAGAAAAATTAAAGAAAAAAGAGGTGCAAGATGGAATTGTCCTTGGGCCCTCCCACCCACCCTTATGTTGTATAAACAGGACATGCACACTTTAACCAACCCATCATTTCAGTGACAGGGTCTGCCACACGACTGTGACTGATATGACGGGTTGGTTTGGACCCCCACCAAAAAAGAAGCAATTAATCTCTCCTTGCACAAACTGGCTCTACAGAGGCAAGATGTCCACCTCATCATCATCCTCCGATATATCACCGTGTACATCCCCCTCCTCACAGATTATCAATTCGTCCCCACTGGAATCCACCATCTCAGCTCCCTGTGTACTTTGTGGAGGCAATTGCTGCTGGTCATTGTCTCCGCGGAGGAATTGATTATAATTCATTTTAATGAACATCATCTTCTCCACATTTTCTGGATGTAACCTCGTACGCCGATTGCTGACAAGGTGAGCGGCGGCACTAAACACTCTTTCGGAGTACACACTTGTGGGAGGGCAACTTAGGTAGAATAAAGCCAGTTTGTGCAAGGGCCTCCAAATTGCCTCTTTTTCCTGCCAGTATAAGTACGGACTGTGTGACGTGCCTACTTGGATGCGGTCACTCATATAATCCTCCACCATTCTTTCAATGGTGAGAGAATCATATGCAGTGACAGTAGACGACATGTCCGTAATCGTTGTCAGGTCCTTCAGTCCGGACCAGATGTCAGCATCAGCAGTCGCTCCAGACTGCCTTGCATCACCGCCAGCGGGTGGGCTCGGAATTCTGAGCCTTTTCCTCGCACCCCCAGTTGCGGGAGAATGTGAAGGAGGAGATGTCGTTGACAGGTCGCGTTCCGCTTGACTTGACAATTTTCTCACCAGCAGGTCTTTCAACCCCAGCAGACTTGTGTCTGCCGGAAAGAGAGATCCAAGGTAGGCTTTAAATCTAGGATCGAGCACGGTGGCCAAAATGTAGTGCTCTGATTTCAACAGATTGACCACCCGTGAATCCTTGTTAAGCGAATTAAGGGCTCCATCCACAAGTCCCACATGCCTAGCGGAATCGCTCCGTGTTAGCTCCTCCTTCAATGTCTCCAGCTTCTTCTGCAAAAGCCTGATGAGGGGAATGACCTGACTCAGGCTGGCAGTGTCTGAACTGACTTCACGTGTGGCAAGTTCAAAGGGCATCAGAACCTTGCACAACATTGAAATCATTCTCCACTGCGCTTGAGACAGGTGCATTCCACCTCCTATATTGTGCTCAATTGTATAGGCTTGAATGGCCTTTTGCTACTCCTCCAACCTCTGAAGCATATAGAGGGTTGAATTCCACCTCGTTACCACTTCTTGCTTCAGATGATGGCAGGGCAGGTTCAGTAGTTTTTGGTGGTGCTCCAGTCTTCTGTACGTGGTGCCTGTACGCCGACAGTGTCCCGCAATTCTTCTGGCCACCGACAGCATCTCTTGCACGCCCCTGTCATTTTTTAAGAAATTCTGCACCACCAAATTCAAGGTATGTGCAAAACATGGGACGTGCTGGAATTTGCCCAGATTTAATGCACACACAATATTGCTGGTGTTGTCCGATGCCACAAATCCACAGGAGAGTCCAATTGGGGTAAGCCATTCCGCGATGATCTTCCTCAGTTGCCGTAAGAGGTTTTCAGCTGTGTGCGTATTCTGGAAACCGGTGATACAAAGCGTAGCCTGCCTAGGAAAGAGTTGGCGTTTGCGAGATGCTGCTACTGGTGCCGCCGCTGCTGTTCTTGCGGCGGGAGTCCATACATCTACCCAGTGAGCTGTCACAGTCATATAGTCCTGACCCTGCCCTGCTCCACTTGTCCACATGTCCGTGGTTAAGTGGACATTGGGTACAACTGCATTTTTTAGGACACTGGTGAGTCTTTTTCTGAGGTCTGTGTACATTTTCGGTATCGCCTGCCTAGAGAAATGGAACCTAGATGGTATTTGGTACCGGGGACACAGTACCTCCAACAAGTCTCTAGTTGGCACTGCAGTAATGATGGATACCGGAACCACGTTTCTCACCACCCAGGATGCTAAGGCCTCAGTTATCCGCTTTGCAGTAGGATGACTGCTGTGATATTTCATCTTCCTCGCAAAGGACTGTTGGACAGTCAATTGCTTGGTGGAAGTAGTAAAAGTGGTCTTACGACTTCCCCTCTGGGATGACCATCGACTCCCAGCAGCAACAACAGCAGCGCCAGCAGCAGTAGGCATTACACGCAAGGATGCATCGGAGGAATCCCAGGCAGGAGAGGAATCGTCAGAATTGCCAGTGACATGGCCTGCAGGACTATTGGCATTCCTGGGGAAGGAGGAAATTGACACTGAGGGAGTTGGTGGGGTGGTTTGCGTGAGCTTGGTTACAAGAGGAAGGGATTTACTGGTCAGTGGACTGCTTCCGCTGTCACCCAAAGTTTTTGAACTTGTCACTGACTTATTATGAATGCGCTGCAGGTGACGTATAAGGGAGGATGTTCCGAGGTGGTTAACGTCCTTACCCCTACTTATTACAGCTTGACAAAGGCAACACACGGCTTGACAAATGTTGTCCGCATTTCTGGTGAAATACCTCCACACCGAAGAGCTGATTTTTTTGGTATTTTCACCAGGCATGTCAACGGCCATATTCCTCCCACGGACAACAGGTGTCTCCCCGGGTGCCTGACTTAAACAAACCACCTCACCATCAGAATCCTCCTGGTCAATTTCCTCCCCAGCGCCAGCAACACCCATATCCTCCTCATCCTGGTGTACTTCAACACTGACATCTTCAATCTGACTATCAGGAACTGGACTGCGGGTGCTCCTTCCAGCACTTGCAGGGGGCGTGCAAATGGTGGAAGGCGCATGCTCTTCACGTCCAGTGTTGGGAAGGTCAGGCATCGCAACCGACACAATTGGACTCTCCTTGTGGATTTGGGATTTCGAAGAACGCACAGTTCTTTGCGGTGCTTTTGCCAGCTTGAGTCTTTTCATTTTTCTAGCGAGAGGCTGAGTGCTTCCATCCTCATGTGAAGCTGAACCACTAGCCATGAACATAGGCCAGGGCCTCAGCCGTTCCTTGCCACTCCGTGTGGTAAATGGCATATTGGCAAGTTTACGCTTCTCCTCCGACAATTTTCTTTTAGGTTTTGGAGTCCTTTTTTTACTGATATTTGGTGTTTTGGATTTGACATGCTCTGTACTATGACATTGGGCATCGGCCTTGGCAGACGACGTTGCTGGCATTTCATCGTCTCGGCCATGACTAGTGGCAGCAGCTTCAGCATGAGGTGGAAGTGGATCTTGATCTTTCCCTAATTTTGGAACCTCAACATTTTTGTTCTCCATATTTTAATAGGCACAACTAAAAGGCACCTCAGGTAAACAATGGAGATGGATGGATACTAGTATACAATTATGGATGGACTGCCGAGTGCCGACACAGAGGTAGCTACAGCCGTGGACTACCGTACTGTGTCTGCTGCTAATATAGACTGGATGATAATGAGATGTAGTATGTATAAAGAAGAAAGAAAAAAAAAACACGGGTAGGTGGTATACAATTATGGATGGACTGCCGAGTGCCGACACAGAGGTAGCTACAGCCGTGGACTACCGTACTGTGTCTGCTGCTAATATAGACTGGATGATAATGAGATGTAGTATGTATAAAGAAGAAAGAAAAAAAAACCACGGGTAGGTGGTATACAATTATGGATGGACTGCCGAGTGCCGACACAGAGGTAGCTACAGCCGTGGACTACCGTACTGTGTCTGCTGCTAATATAGACTGGATGATAATGAGATGTAGTATGTATAAAGAAGAAAGAAAAAAAAAACCACGGGTAGGTGGTATACAATTATGGATGGACTGCCGAGTGCCGACACAGAGGTAGCTACAGCCGTGGACTAACGTACTGTGTCTGCTGCTAATATAGACTGGATGATAATGAGATGTAGTATGTATAAAGAAGAAAGAAAAAAAAAACACGGGTAGGTGGTATACAATTATGGATGGACTGCCGAGTGCCGACACAGAGGTAGCTACAGCCGTGGACTACCGTACTGTGTCTGCTGCTAATATAGACTGGATGATAATGAGATGTAGTATGTATAAAGAAGAAAGAAAAAAAAACCACGGGTAGGTGGTATACAATTATGGATGGACTGCCGAGTGCCGACACAGAGGTAGCTACAGCCGTGGACTACCGTACTGTGTCTGCTGCTAATATAGACTGGATGATAATGAGATGTAGTATGTATAAAGAAGAAAGAAAAAAAAAACCACGGGTAGGTGGTATACAATTATGGATGGACTGCCGAGTGCCGACACAGAGGTAGCTACAGCCGTGGACTAACGTACTGTGTCTGCTGCTAATATAGACTGGATGATTGATAATGAGATGAAATCAATATATATGTATGTATATATAATATCACTAGTACTGCAGCCGGACAGGTAGATAATATATTTATTAGGTAATGATGACTGATGATGGACCTGCTGGACACTGTCAGCTCAGCAACACCGCAGACTGCTACAGTAAGCTACTATACTATAGTAGTATGTACAAAGAAGAAAGAAAAAAAAAACTACGGGTAGGTGGTATACAATTATGGATGGACTGCCGAGTGCCGACACAGAGGTAGCTACAGCCGTGGACTAACGTACTGTGTCTGCTGCTAATATAGAGTCTAGACTGGATGATAAATTATTGATAATGAGATGAAATCAATATAATATCACTAGTACTGCAGCCGGACAGGTACTATATATATTTATTATGTAATGACTGATGACGGACCTGCTGGACACTGTCAGGTCAGCACAGCACCGCAGACTGCTAGTCTGCTACAGTAAGCTACTATAGTAGTATGTAATAGTATAAAGAAGAATGAAAAAAAAAAAACACGGGTAGGTGGTATACAAAATTATAATAAGAATTTACTTACCGATAATTCTATTTCTCGGAGTCCGTAGTGGATGCTGGGGTTCCTGAAAGGACCATGGGGAATAGCGGCTCCGCAGGAGACAGGGCACAAAAAGTAAAGCTTTAGGATCAGGTGGTGTGCACTGGCTCCTCCCCCTATGACCCTCCTCCAAGCCTCAGTTAGGATACTGTGCCCGGACGAGCGTACACAATAAGGAAGGATTTTGAATCCCGGGTAAGACTCATACCAGCCACACCAATCACACTGTACAACCTGTGATCTGAACCCAGTTAACAGTATGATAACAGCGGAGCCTCTGAAAAGATGGCTCACAACAATAATAACCCGATTTTTGTAACTATGTACAAGTATTGCAGATAATCCGCACTTGGGATGGGCGCCCAGCATCCACTACGGACTCCGAGAAATAGAATTATCGGTAAGTAAATTCTTATTTTCTCTATCGTCCTAGTGGATGCTGGGGTTCCTGAAAGGACCATGGGGATAATACCAAAGCTCCCAAACGGGCGGGAGAGTGCGGATGACTCTGCAGCACCGAATGAGAGAACTCCAGGTCCTCCTTAGCCAGGGTATCAAATTTGTAGGATTTTACCAACTTGTTTGCCCCTGACTAAATAGCCGCTCGGCAAAGTTGTAAAGCCGAGACCCCTCGGGCAGCCGCCCAAGATGAGCCCACCTTCCTTGTGGAATGGGCATTTACATATTTTGGCTGTGGCAGGCCTGCCACAGAATGTGCAAGCTGAATTGTATTACACATCCAACTAGCAATAGTCTGCTTAGAAGCAAGAGCACCCAGTTTGTTGGGTGCATACAGGATAACAGCAAGTCAGTTTTCCTGACTCCAGCCGTCCTGGAAACATATTTTCAGGGCCCTGACAACATCTAGCAACCTTGGAGTCCTCCAAGTCCCTAGTAGGTGCAAGGCACCACAATAAGCTGGTTCAGGTGAAACACTGACACCACCTTAGGGAGAGAACTGGGGACGAGTCCGCAGCTCTGCCCTGTCCGAATGGACAAACAGATATGGTCTTTTTTGAGAAAAAAACCACCAATTTGACACTCGCCTGGTCCAGGCCAGAGCCAAGAGCATGGTCACTTTTCATGTGAGATGCTTCAAATCCACAGATTTGACTGGTTTTAAACCAATGTGATTTGAGGAATCCCAGAACTACGTTGAGATCCCACAGTGCCACTGGAGGCACAAAAGGGGGTTGTATATGCAATACTCCCTTGACAAACTTCTGGACTTCAGGAACTGAAGCCACTTCTTTCTGGAAGAAAATCGACAGGGCCGAAATTTGAACCTTAATGGACCCCAATTTGAGGCCCATAGACACTCCTGTTTGCAGGAAATGCAGGAATCGACCGAGTTGAAATTTCTTCGTGGGGCCTTTCTGGCCTCACACCACGCAACATATTTTTGCCACATGTGGTGATAATGTTGTGCGGTCACCTCCTTTCTGGCTTTGACCAGGGTAGGAATGACCTCTTCCGGAATGCCTTTTTCCCTTAGGATCCGGCGTTCCACCGCCATGCCGTCAAACGCAGCTGCGGTAAGTCTTGGAACAGACATGGTACTTGCTGAAACAAGTCCCTTCTTAGCGGCAGAGGCCATAAGTCCTCTGTGAGCATCTCTTGAAGTTCCGGGTACCAAGTCCTTCTTGGCCAATCCGGAGCCCTGAGTATAGTTCTTACTCCTCTACGTCTTATAATTCTCAGTACCTTAGGTATGAGAAGCAGAGGATGGAACACATACACCGACTGGTACATCCACGGTGTTACCAGAACGTCCACAGCTATTGCCTGAGGGTCTCTTAACCTGGCGCAATACCTGTCCCGTTTTTTGTTCAGACGGGACGCCATCATGTCCACCTTTGGTATTTCCCAACGGTTTACAATCATGTGGAAAACTTCCCAATGAAGTTTCCACTCTGCCGGGTGGAGGTCGTGCCTGCTGAGGAAGTCTGCTTCCCAGTTTCCATTCCCGGAATGAAACACTGCTGACAGTGCTATCACATGATTTTCCGCCCAGCGAAAAATCCTTGCAGTTTTTTTCCATTGCCCTCCTGCTTCTTGTGCCGCCCTGTCTATTTACGTGGGCGACTGCCGTGATGTTTTTCCCACTGGATCAATACCGGCTGACCTTGAAACAGAGGTCTTGCTAAGCTTAGAGTATTATAAATTTACCCTTAGCTCCAGTATATTTATGTGGAGAAAAATCTCCAGACTTGATCACACTCCCTGGAAATTTTTTCCTTGTGTGACTGCTCCCCAGCCTCTCGGGCTGGCCTCCGTGGTCACCAGCATCCAATCCTGAATGCCGAATCTGCGGCCCTCTAGAAGATGAGCACTCTGTAACCACCACAGGAGAGACACCCTTGTCCTTGGATATAGGGTTATCCGCTGATGCATCTGAAGATGCGATCCGGACCATTTGTCCAGCAGATCCCACTGAAAAATTCTTGCGTGAAATCTGCCGAATGGAATTGCTTCGTAGGAAGTCACCATTCTTACCAGGACCCTTGTGCAATGATGCACTGATTTTAGGAGGTTCCTGACTAGCTCGGATAACTCCCTGGCTTTCTCTTCCGGGAGAAACACCTTTTTCTGGACTGTGTCCAGAATCATCCCTAGGCACAGCAGACTTGTCGTCGGGATCAGCTGCGATTTTGGAATATTTAGAATCCACCCGTGCTGTTGTAGCAGTATCCGAGATAGTGCTACTCCGACCTCCAACTGTTCCCTGGACTTTGCCCTTATCAGGAGATCGTCCAAGTAAGGGATAATTAAGACGCCTTTTCTTCGAAGAAGAATCATCATTTCGGCCATTACCTTGGTAAAGACCCGGGGTGCCGTGGACAATCCAAACGGCAGCGTCTGAAACTGATAGTGACAGTTCTGTACCACGAACCTGAGGTACCCTTAGTGAAAAGGGCAAATTTGGGACATGGAGGTAAGCATCCCTGATGTCTCGGGACACTATATAGTCCCCTTCTTCCTGGTTCGTTATCACTGCTCTGAGTGACTCCATCTTGATTTGAACCTTTGTAAGTGTTCAAATTTTTTTAAATTTAGAATAGGTCTCACCTAGCCTTCTGGCTTCAGTACCACAATATAGTGTGGAATAATACCCCTTTTCTTGTTGTAGGAGGGGTAATTTGATTATCACCTGCTGGGAATACAGCTTGTGAATTGTTTCCCATACTGCCTCCTTGTCGGAGGGGGACCTTGGTAAACCAGACTTCGGGAGCCTGCGAAGGGGAAACGTCTCGACATTCCAATCTGTACCCCTGGGATACTACTTGTAGGATCCAGGGGTCCTGTACGGTCCCAGCGTCATGCTGAGAGCTTGGCAGAAGCGGTGGAACGCTTCTGTTCCTGGGAATGGGCTGCCTGCTGCAGTCTTCTTCCCTTTCCTCTATCCCTGGGCAGATATGACTCTTATAGGGACTGAGGCTGAAAAGACGGTGTCTTTTTCTGCAGAGATGTGACTTAGGGTAAAAACGGTGGATTTTCCAGCAGTTGCCGCGGCCACCAGGTCCGATGGACCGACCCCAAATAACTCCTCTTCCTTTATACGGCAATACACCTTTGTGCCGTTTGGAATCTGCATCACCTGACCACTGTCGTGTCCATAAACATCTTCTGGCAGATATGGACATCGCACTTACTCTTGATGCCAGAGTGCAAATATCCCTCTGTGCATCTCGTATATATAGAAAATGCATCCTTTAAATGCTCTATAGTCAATAAAATACTGTCCCTGTCAAGGGTATCAATATTTTTAGTCAGGGAATCCGACCAAGCCACCCCAGCTCTGCACATCCAGGCTGAGGCGATCGCTGGTCGCAGTATAACACCAGTATGTGTGTATATACTTTTTATGATATTTTCCAGCCTCCTGTCAGCTGGCTCCTTGAGGACGGCCCTATCTATAGACGGTACCGCCACTTGTTTTGATAAGCGTGTGAGCGCCTTATCCACCCTAAGGGGTGTTTCCCAACGCGCCCTAACTTCTGGCGGGAAAGGGTATACCGCCCATAATTTTCTATCGGGGGGAACCCACGCATCATCACACACTTCATTTAATTTATCTGATTCAGGAAAAACTACGGTAGTTTTTTCACATCCCACATAATACCCTCTTTTGTGGTACTTGTAGTATCAGAAATATGTAACACCTCCTTCATTGCCCTTAACATGTGGCCCTAATAAGGAATACGTTTGTTTATTCACCGTCGACACTGGATTCAGTGTCCGTGTCTGTGTCGACCGACTAAAGTAAACGGGCGTTTTAAAAACCCCTGACGGTGTTTTTGAGACGTCTGGACCGGTACTAATTGTTTGTCGGCCGTCTCATGTCGTCAACCGACCTTGCAGCGTGTTGACATTATCACGTAATTCCCTAAATAAGCCATCCATTCCGGTGTCGACTCCCTAGAGAGTGACATCACCATTACAGGCAATTGCTCCGCCTCCTCACCAACATCGTCCTCATACATGTCGACACACACGTACCGACACACAGCACACACACAGGGAATGCTCTGATAGAGGACAGGCCCCACTAGCCCTTTGGAGAGACAGAGGGAGAGTTTGCCAGCACACACCAAAAACGCTATAATTATATAGGGACAACCTTATATAAGTGTTTTCCCTTATAGCATCTTTTATATATTTCTAACGCCAAATTAGTGCCCCCCCTCTCTGTTTTAACCCTGTTTCTGTAGTGCAGTGCAGGGGAGAGCCTGGGAGCCTTCCCTCCAGCCTTTCTGTGAGGGAAAATGGCGCTGTGTGCTGAGGAGATAGGCCCCGCCCCTTTTTCGGCGGGCTCGTCTCCCGCTCTTCAATGGATTCTGGCAGGGGTTAAATATCTCCATATAGCCCCCGGAGGCTATATGTGAGGTATTTTTAGCCAAAAAAGGTTTTCATTTGCCTCCCAGGGCGCCCCCCTCCCAGCGCCCTGCACCCTCAGTGACTGCCGTGTGAAGTGTGCTGAGAGGAAATGGCGCACAGCTGCAGTGCTGTGCGCTACCTTAAGAAGACTGAGGAGTCTTCTGCCGCCGATTCTGGACCTCTTCTCGTTTCAGCATCTGCAAGGGGGCCGGCGGCGAGGCTCCGGTGACCATCCAGGCTGTACCTGTGATCGTCCCTCTGGAGCTAATGTCCAGTAGCCAAAGAAGCCAATCCATCCTGCACGCAGGTGAGTTCACTTCTTCTCCCCTAAGTCCCTCGTTGCAGTGATCCTGTTGCCAGCAGGACTCACTGTAAAATAAAAAACCTAAGCTAAACTTTTCTAAGCAGCTCTTTAGGAGAGCCACCTAGATTGCACCCTTCTCGGCCGGGCACAAAAATCTAACTGAGGCTTGGAGGAGGGTCATAGGGGGAGGAGCCAGTGCACACCACCTGATCCTAAAGCTTTACTTTTTGTGCCCTGTCTCCTGCGGAGCCGCTATTCCCCATGGTCCTTTCAGGAACCCCAGCATCCACTAGGACGATAGAGAAATATATATATATTATATACAATTATATATATATATATATATATATATATTAAACTGGTGGTGATTGATTATTAAACTGGTGGTCAGGTCACGTTGCAACTTGCAACTAGTACTCCGAGGCCTAAGCAGACAATCACAAAATATATTATTATACTGGTGGTCAGTGTGGTCACAACAATGGCAGTGTGGCACTGACTCTGGCAGCAAAAGTGTGCACTGTACGTTATATTATGTAGTATGTACTCCTGAGTCCTGCTCTCAGACTCTAACTGCTCCCCACTGTCAGTGTCTCCCCCACAAGTCAGATAATACACTTACAGTCACACTATCTAATCTATAAATATCACTTCAGCAAGTAGTATAGTAGTATACAGTATAGTAGTACTCCTCCTAATAATGCTCCCCAAAATACTGTGTCTCTCTCTTCTCTAAACGGAGAGGACGTCAGCCACGTCCTCTCCCTATGACTCTATAAAATAAATATCACTTCAGCAAGTAGTAGTAGTATACAGTATAGTAGTACTCCTCCTAATAATGCTCCCCAAAATACTGTGTCTCTCTCTTCTCTAAACGGAGAGGACGCCAGCCACGTCCTCTCCCTATGACTCTATAAAATAAATATATCACTTCAGCAAGTAGTATACAGGAGTATAGTAGTACTCCTCCTAATAATGCTCCCCAAAAATACTGTGTCTCTCTCTTCTCTAAACGGAGAGGACGCCAGCCACGTCCTCTCCCTATGACTCTCAATGCACGTGTGAAAATGGCGGCGACGCGCGGCTCCTTATATAGAATCCGAGTCTCGCGAGAATCCGACAGCGTGATGATGACGTTCGGGCGCGCTCGGGTTAGCCGAGCAAGGCGGGAAGATCCGAGCCTGCTCGGACCCGTATAAAAAACCTGAAGTTCGGGCGGGTTCGGATTTAGAGGAACCGAACCCGCTCATCTCTACTTTTATATTGCCTCCCCGCTTTATACATCGCACCAACACTGACCCACTAGCACCCCCGCCGGGGACAGACAAATCCAGAGACCTGACACTGTAGCTCTCACTACAATGGACTGTTGTACAGACCCTCACCTCTAAATGCCGCCATCTCACCTGTAACCAGTGGGGTTAATATTACAATTCATGCGACCCTAGTCCCACATTGATAGTCAGTATAAGGCTGCATGTTTGTGTGTTGTAGGATGTAAAGAAAATATTTTGCCTGTTCCCATGGGTTCTGTTTAAGTATTGCTGACTATATAGAACAGTGGTTCTCATAACAAATATGTGGCCTTAAGAACAGGTAAATAGATGATTTTACATGTTATTATTTAGTTATAATCAGAGATAGAACAATACTGCTGCCTACCATTAATAATGTAGATAATCAATGTATGGATGTTATACAGTTTGTGTATAATTCTGGTGAGGCTACTCCCCTAATCTCACGGTGGATAAAAGCTTGTGATGTGCAACATATTTTGGCCTTTGTGACTGGAGTTGATGTGTACAGTAGGTGTCCAGTGTACACGTACTTCAACCAGGGTGTCTGTTTAGGACAGAAAGAGCCCCCGAGCGATCGATGAAGTCTAAACACAATGAAAGTTTTATATATATATATATATATATACTAGGTGCTTCATCGCGCCCTACGGGCGCTCTTCACACCGTCGCAAGGGGCTACGCCCCCTTAACCCTTGCATGCCTTTCTGGGGTTTAATATTTGTATTATATGGAGTATTACCTGCATTCCTTTGTTAGTGGTTAAATATTGCACAATGAAAGGGCGTGCAATGGTGAAGGAGGCGCAGCCCCTTGCGACGGCGTGAACAGCACCTGCAGGGCACGATGTACAGAATGTAGCGGGTGCGGGGGGGACTGCGGATGGTGCCTGTAGATGCTGCGGGTGGAGGGGAGGCAGAAGTGGGGGTGGGGCCCGGATGGGGAAGGTTCGGGAGGTGCTGCGCGTGGGGGAGGGGCAGAGGAGTGGGGGATGCAGATGGGGGAGGGGTCCGGAGGCACCGCAGGTGGGGGAGGGGCAGGGGTGCCACGGGTGGGAGAGGGGCAGGTGTGGGGATGTTGTGGATGGGTGAAGGGTTCCGGAGGTGCTGTGGGATGGGAAGGGACGGGTGTGCTGTGCCGGGGGTTGGGTAGGGGACCGCAGGCACCATGGGTAGGGTAGGGGCAGGTACGGGTGTTGCGGCGGATGGGAAAGGAGGTCCGGAGGTGCTGCAGGTGGTGGAGGGGCAGGTGCAGGGGTGCCACTGGTGGGGGAGGGGTGGGTGAGGGGGGGACCGCTGATGGAGGAGGGTGTCTGCAGATGCTGCGGGTGGAGGGGGGCAGGTGTGGGGGGAGACGTATAAGGGGGGTGAATGGTGGAAGGGGCCTGGAGGTGCTGTGGGTGGTGAAGGGGTGGAGGAGTGGGAGCCACGGGTGGTGTAGGGGGTCTGGAGGCACAGCATGTGGGGGAGGGGTGGAGTGCCGCATGTGGTGGAGGGGAAGGTGCGGAGGTGTGGTGCATTGGGGAGAGGTCTGGAGGCGCTGCGGGTACTGTACATGCCATAAAAGGTAGTTGGAGGGTATGCAGTAACAGGGCCAGGACAGGGGTGACAAGGTCAGTACAGGGTTGACGGGGCCAGGACAGGGGTGACGGTGCCAGGACAGGGGTGACGGGGCCAGGACAGGGGTGACGGGGCCAGGACAGGGGTGACGGGGCCAGGACAGAAATGATAGGGACAGGATAGGGGTGACAGGGCCAGGGTCGGGGCGGCAGGACCAGGACAGGGGTGACGGGGCCAGTATAGGGTTCACAGGGCAAGCACAGGGGTGACAGGGCCAGGATAGGGGTAACAGGGCCAGCATAAGGGTGACAGGGCCAGGATAAGGGTGAAAGGGCCAGAATAAGGGTGGCAGGGCAAGGCCAGGGACATGACAGAACACAGGGCATGGGAGAGATTGGTATTAGGGACAAAACAGTGGTGACAGACAGATGTGTCTTACCGGAGTCACTGCTGCTGGCTGCTGCTGTTCCTTTCCAACCTGTTGGGATCTGCTGCTGCTGGAGACTTGGCATGGCTGACTCTTTCAGGCTGGAGTCCTGCTTTCTCTGCCAGTCCGCATCCCTCCCCCCCCCCCTCAGTCACACACCGCAGACCTCGCGCAGCTGCCGGGCACTGTGGTAAGGTGAGACTGGAAATGACTGGTTAGCCCCCAGGAGATGCTGCGGCTGGAGGGAGGAGGGGGTCATAGCATGCACGTGGCGCGGACCTCACGGCTTCCGGGCACTGTGGTAAGGGGAGACTGGGAGTGACTGGTTAGCTCCCAGGAGACGCTGCGGCTGGAGGGAGGAGTGGGTCAGAGCCTGCAAGCAGCTCGGATTTCTGCAGCGCTACCCGCCAGCTAAAGTGTGTGAATGAGCTGGGCGCACTCCACTGCGGGTGGCAGCGCTGCAGCTAGCGGTGGGGTTGCCGGGGCTGGAGATAACAGAGGCAGTATGGAACCTGCACAGCGGCAGGTGCCTCACTAAACTGCAGCTAAGAAGCGTGGAGTGTGTCAGAAAGTGACGCTCCTCCGCACCAGAGAGACCCTGCTGAGTATGCCGATGTGGGGGGTCAAGCACACAGTGAGCCGGTGCCCGTCTGTCTGTATGACATACCCCTCACACACCCCCATACCTCCCAAATGTCCCGATTTTCGCGGGACAGTCCCATTTTTTGGGGTCTGTCCCGCTGTCCCACCCGCGGGTCGCAGTGTCCTGCGGTGGGGGGGGGCAGTTGGAAAGCTCCTGTACTCGCTGTTCTGCTTAGCAGAGCAGCGGTGAATAGTGGAGACAGAGGGAGAGGGGGCATCAGGGGGTACGGATTAATGGGGGGGTTCCAGCAGCAGAGCCGGATTAAGGGGGGGGGGGGGGCGGGGGATACGTACCGTTGGCCCCACAGTTTTAGAGGCCCCCCCGGCTGGAGTAGCTCTGTCCCAGCTCAGAAGCTCCCCCCACCCTCGTCCTGCCAGCAACAGTGGCAGCATTGTGCTACAGTCAGCACACGCTGCTGCATGTCGGCAGGTCTGTGGTGTTGCAGGGAGGCAGCAGTCTCCCTGCTTTCTTCTCCCTGTGCGGGTGTGTAGGGGGAGCGACCACCTCCTCTGGATTTAGCCCTAGCTGAGGGGCCAAAATCCCATAAAAAAAAATAAAAACAAAAATCGGAATTTGCATAAGGGGGCGTGGCCGCGCGGGCCGCGATTAGGCCACGCCCCCAACCCCCAGCAGGCACAGCAATGAGATAGGGCTCCCCTGTCTCAAGTGCCCTGGGCCCCCCGGACTCATAATCAGCCCCTGGGGGCATGCCAGCAGCTCACAGAGCGCTGGGCATGCCCCCTCACTGACGAAAACGGGGACCCTCCCGTGAAGCCACGCCCCCTTTTCGCCGAGTGTTTCCCTCCTTCTGCCTGGAGAAAGCTCCTGCAGAAAGCTGGGAGGTATGCAGCCCTGTCTGTGATGCTATCTGCTTCTGCTCCTAGTCTCCTGTAGATTTGGCCAGATCTCTGTGACTCATTTGAATAACTCCGCCCACTGTTGTGACTCCGCCCAGCGTTAGCAAATGAATCACAAGGTCACAGAATAGGGCTATTATATAGGAGATATATATATATACATACATACGCTGCTCAAAAAAATAAAGGGAACACTAAAATAACACATCCTAGATCTGAATGAATGAAATATTCTTATTAAATACTTTGTTCTTTACATAGTTGAATGTGCTGACAACAAAATCACACAAAAATTTGAGCAGTGTGTATGTGTGTGTGTATATATATATATATATATATAATATTATGTTCAGTGACAGATTTCCTATTAGGCGTATGAGGCTTGTTTGGGGGCGTCACTTGGATGCTTGTGTTGGTACGGTCAGTCCACAAGTACCAGTAACTGCAAAATATATCCACTGCACTGTACCATACGCCATCTTGAATAGAATGTAAACAGGCAGGACAAGCATAATTAGTGTCTTTTTTATTATTCTATTAAATTGTCTAGCAAATTAGGGTCTTATAACCATAAAAATAATACAATTAGGCAGCTGACGGTGGCGGTTACTGTGCCTAGGAAGGACTGTTTCTAGCCAATTTGGCTCCCAGTGCAAGATTTAAAAATGTGACACCCCCCCCCCCCCCGATATAAAAAAAAAATGTGTGTGCTCCTTACAAGAGGGCGTAGCCTCATAAAATGGGTGTGTTCTCGCTAAAATGGGCATTGTCTCATCTGAAAAGACTCCCTTACACCCCAGTTTTTGACCCTGCACCAACAGATCATGGCCACCACAGGGTAAAAAAAAAATTCCACCATATTAAGCCCCACACAGTAATGCTCCTGCACTATATTATGCCGCACACGGCAATACCCATGATACATTATGCCCTACAGTAAAGCTACTAATTACTTTTAAATTACCTGCTCATGGCCAAGGGTTTCACGCACTGGGTGTCATGCTGGTTGCCAGGGGTTTCATGCTCGGGTATCCATGCTGGTTGCCAGGGGTTTCATGCTCTGGGACGGGTGTCATGATCATTGCCAGGGCTGTGTAATGCCAGTTGCCAGGGCTGTGTAGTGCTCTTTGAAAGGGGTGTTTACAGCGCCCGCCTGGCCGCCCCCCAGCATCTCCTGCTCTGTCTTAAGTCCTGGTGCTCTCCTTCCTCCCAGTCATTAGTACTCAGCTCTGGGGCGGAGTTTCATGTAATGACGCGTTTGCGTCGTGACGCAAACACGTCATTATGCGAAACTCTGCCCCCGAGTGGAGTAGTAATAATGTGCAGGAGGGGGGAGCACCAGGAGTCACCAAAAGAGCCGTGGCGGGGCGCCCCATGCGACGGCACGCCTCGCCCGCTGCAAGAAACGGCTCTGTGCTCTCACTCCTAACTCCGCCCCTGAGAATGTTATACATTGTTCTACACCTTTGTTTACCAATAAATTGTTGCTCATTTATATTACCTTCTAATAACTTTGTGCTTATGTTCTATTTTCATGGATAGAATGTATGAACCCAATATTGACATTCTCAAACATTTACACTCGCCTCTTTCTTAATAATGAACTTACCTGCTGGTAGCTCAGTCCTTGCTTCCCAGGCTAGCTTCTCATTCTTCAAAGATTGATTTTGATAAACTGAAAAACAAAATGAATATTTCTTTTTTAAATTAAGTTTGTTTTTAATAATTTTACAAAAAGAAATGAAAGACAAAAAAACAAACCCTCCCACCACCCATCAAGTCCATATAATACAAAAAAGTAGTAATACGCCCATCATTAAGGAGCCTTTTTAATAAATCACTATGGACATCACTGGTCCATTGAACAGAATTAGGAGGACTGGTAAGAGGTTTATACGCACTGTGATGGACTATGGGGGTTATTCGGAATTGTTAGCAAACCAAAAAAAGTTAGCAATTGGACAAAACCATGTGCACTGCAGGTGGGGCAGATATAACATGTGCAGAGAGAGTTAGATTTGGGTGGGGTGTGTTCAAACTGAAATCTAAATTGCGGTGTAAAAATAAAGCAGCCAGTGTTTACCCTGCACAGAAACAATATAACCCACCCAAATCTAACTCTCTCTGCACATGTTACATCTGCCCCACCTGCAGTGCACATGGTTTTGTCCAGTTGCTAACTTTTTTGCTTTGCTAACTCTGAATAACCACCTATGTGACTAGGTATCCAGAGACTGTGGCACTGAACACATTTTTAGCAACATAATATTTTTAAAAGAGGTTGCAACCAATCAAGGGACCCCGTTAGAGGGGGAGGTACTGTAAACTGTGTGGTGTAAGTTTGGGGTACATCCCATTCTCACCACTTGATACCATCCCTAGACAAACAGACTGTGTGAGTGATCCAGTAGGACCTTTAAGCAACTGCTGCAGGTGTACATTAACTCAGAAAGGGGTGATTGGGAGAAGTAACTGCGGCAGCCGTTGAATGCATATTGCAATGTGACACAGGACTCCTCCAGATTTTATCCTTTCCAGTTGCTGTACAAATGCAGGGTATGGGGGCCACTTGACCTGGTCTGAGACAGTTGGGAGGGGACATTCCAGGAATCTGAAGTTGCTGTTCTGGAGTGTGTGTCAAAGTATATACATTCATGATGTTGACATTTAGAATGTCAAAATGGTCTTAATGTAGAAATTTGGAATGTTAACATACAGTAGACAGGGGTTCACTACGATATGCCGGCGGTCGGGCTCCCGGCGACCAGCATACCGGCGCCGGGAGCCCGACCGCCGGCTTACCGACAGTGTGGCGAGCGCAAATGAGCCCCTTGCGGGCTCGCTGCGCTCACCACGCTACGCGCGCCACACTATTCTATTCTCCCTCCAGGGGGGTCGTGGACCCCCACGAGGGAGAATAAGTGTCGGTATGCCGGCTGTCGGGCTCCCGGCGCCGGTATGCTGGTCGCCGGGAACCCGACCGCCGGCATACTGAAGACCACCCGTAGACAGAATGCTTATACCACATACCATCAATATGTTAATAAAGAAACCTTATTGAGCCAGCTCTAGTTGTCAGTCCGAGTGACATGTCACCTCACAACAGCCATTTTCCATTATACTTCAAGCTTTTCATTATTTCCTTATATTCAGTTTATTATTTTTTGTTATCACTTTTACTACCTCCGTGGTCGGGGCCCAGTGATAGGTTCCAGAATTGAACACGCTATGACAATCTGTACGTGGGCATGATGGAAGTGTAGCTTACTGTATTTGGAAGTCTTTTGGGTAAATTTGGTCCTCTATGGATGTTATATAGTACAGTGTTCATGATTTGCTTTACATTTGGAATAGAGGTGAAAGATCTGTTATTCTTTTTGTTGATCACTTGAAGTACAATTAATTAAATCTTAACTTCAAGAGCACATATAATAAATCTATCACTATTATAATTAGTATACAACCCTTACTAAAGTAGATAATGTCATACATAGATATAGGTATTGCAAAGATGTACATGTTGATAATTGTTTGGAGTTTAATCGTCACAAGAAATGGTTAAAAAATATATACAGAGATGTTAGTACCAATGTTTGCGTACACACTGTACCTACCTGTACTTACGATAAATATATTGAACAATCAATAGAACTACTAAGCATCTCCATTCAGAAAGAGTGGAGTGGTACAGTTATTTCGGTGGGAGAACTATGCTGATTCTTACACATTACCGGAGTCTCTGTTGCAGACCATCTCCTCTAGGAACATCACTCACTTCCATATCTCACTAATATTTATGTCACAGCTTTGTAATTATCTGCAGATACAGGGGGTAATTCAGACCTGATCACTCGCTAGCATCTTTTTGCAGCGCTGTGATCAGGTCAGAACTGCGCATGCGTATGCACCGCAATGCACAGGCGCGTCGACCAGGTACAAAGCGGATTGCCGCTCAGCGATGGGTTTGTGCGAAGAATCCATTCGCATGGGCGATCGCAAGGAGATTGACAGGAAGAGGGCGTTTGTGGGGGGTAACCCCGTTTTCAGGGAGTGGTTGGAAAAACGCAGGCGTGTCCAAGCGTTTGCATGGAGGGTTCCTGACGTCAATTCAGTTCCCGGACAGGCTGAAGTAATCGCAGCGGCTGAGTAAGTCCTGGGCTACTCAGAGACTGCACAAGAAATGTTCGTACAGCTCTGCTACACATGCGTTCGCACACTTGCAAAGCAAAAATACACTCCCCCTATGGGCGGCGACTATCTGTTCTCAGCAGTACAAAAAAAAACCCTAGCGAGCGATCAGGTCTGAATTAGGCCCCTAGTGCAGAAAAATTACTATTAACCCTCTGTCACACTCCGGGGCTCTGCGCTCCAATACTTACTTCACCACTGTCTCACTCGCTTGCTCTGAAGTCCTTTGGTCCACGCTGCCTCTTCCTGCACACCACACCTACCCTTTCCTTCATTGAAGTCCCACCGTCTCCAGTGCATGGGCACCGCCATTCTGGAAATGGTCAGCTTATTGTATTTCCACCAATGGGAATGCGCCCAGCAGCAAGCTGACTCCGATAGCCAATCAAGGATTAGCAGTCCCTATTTAAACACTTCGTGGACAGCTGGCCAGTTGCCAGTACAACGTCGTTTCTACAAGCACCCATAGTTTTGGATTCGTGCTCCAATCTTAATGTATGTCGGAAATCCAGTAAGATGCTGGCCTGGGTGTTACCTGCCTTTACCAACCAGCCTGTTTACCTCAAATCTGAACCTGTGCTTGTGACTCTGACCTTAGGCTACAACAGACTCTTTGTTCTGGTAGGTGCAAATTGTCCATGTGAGTATGGCCTCCAAAGATAAAGATTGAGTGTCTGTGTAAGCCATCACTCCCATAACACGCACATGACCATCCCTGTGCATCTGTTTAGCCACCTCCCAATCACCGCTGAGGAACTCCCATCATTGCTCCAATACATCTCTGATACCGTGCGTCAGCACCTTTGTGCATGAACTGGGTGTAATGCATGCAGTGTAGGAGATTTTAGGGATTTTCTTGCACGAGTATTAGCAAAACATTGCTCAACTCTGTAAGCGGGTGGGGGCGGATATACCGGCGTTCAGGATGCCGGCAGTCAGAATACCGACCACGGCTGGTTAGAATCCCAACAGGGGTCGGGTAAGTATATTAAGCCTTCCCCCTATCCCCTAACCCTTCCATACCGCATCCTAAACCTAATCCGCCCTTCCCACAGCCTAATCCTAACTCTAGGCCCCCTGCAGCCTAACCATCCCAGTGGGTGCCTAAACCTAAACCCCCCACTGCAGCCTAAATCTAACCGGGATTGTGATCTCATTCAGGATGCAGATGCTGGCGTTCCGAGCAGCGTCCGAATTCCAGCATTGGTATTTTGGCTGACGGGATTCTGATTGGATCTCCAGTAAGCATAGGCATTGCTTGTGGTTCCGAATCAGGCCCAATGTGAGATGCCTAAATTAATCCTTTTAATCTATTTTTGGATTTGGAGTTGTATGTTTAGGTAAACGGACAACCAGGTGGCAGAGCTGGGTACAATACAGAATACGGGAGACAACCAGAAGCTGACACCTCACAACTGTGACATCACTTACCAAGCTCTGCATTGATGCGAATCAAGATGATATTAGCTGCAATTAGAAGGGTAATAATGACACCCTTCCAGGAAGGGGCCCAGAGTTTTGTCTGGAGAGTTTTACCTGAAAGAGAAATAAATAAAAAGATGGTTAGTGCTATTACAATGACAGGACAGCTGTGGTAATGTGACATTCCAGACAGAGCTGCAACAAGGTTCCAGACCACCCCCTAAGTGCATGACGTCACACAGCGGGGGAAGGGCTACCAGCCCTGGAAAGGAGTGTCCTGAGAATTCTCTGAGCAGCTGCATAGACTGCAGAGTACCTGCCTGGAGCATCCAAGTGCAGCAATACTGGTTGCAGGATGCCATTCCAATCACCCTGCTAGCCAGAAGTGTAAATGCTGATTTACATTCAGGACTAAAAGCAACACTTTAAAAACACATTAAATACACTTTAAAATGGAGCCGCTGCGGCCTCTGTAATTAATCCTTAGCCTACGTACTTTTTACACCATTAGCGTACAAAGCCCTGTACCGTGTACGCACTTTGCGTAACCACGCCGCATTGACTGTACAAAGTACACGCAGCGCGTACACACCCAAAGACATTCTGTGAGCACTTAGCAGCTACACGTATGACTGAAATACACTTTAAACCTTTAGCAAGGAAATGGGACACGACACCAGTTTGTATTTAAAACTAAGTTGGGGTCTAACCCACCAACGGTTCGTTACTAGCAGGGGGTTACAATATAAACAATACAATACAATACAATAATGGCTACAGTCAATGGTACATACGTGTTAATTTCCGCCTGCGCTTCCCAGTCTGGTCCTCAGTCATCAGGTAGATGACCTTCAGAGTCTGTGTGTGACCAGGCATGCAGCTGGCTCTTTTATACAATCTTCCAAAACTTAACACAATGGATACCGTAATCTCTTTGTCCATTGGACACAGGGATGGTCATTTACAGTACAGGAGAGGTCATAGGTTGGTTTGAATAGGTGGGCGATGTCTGTTCCAGATGCACTTGTAGGTGGTCTCCTCTGGGTTCCCGCCGCATAATAAATGTACAGTAAATACAGATCCTATTCATTTTCTGCTCCTGTCCATAACTATCCGCAGGAGCATGCGATCTTCTGCAAACCAACACCGGAATATTGCTCTTAAAATATCCTACAGCTGGATACCAAACACCACCTTATAACCTTGTTCTGTCCCCTCCTATCCTGTAAAGGTGAATCCCTTTGTTCTGATACCATTGAAACTGTTGTAACTTGCTGGTGTGATGCAGGGGGACTATGTGTACATTGTGCACTATTTGGATTAAATATGTCATGTGTTTTGATGGCTTTTTCATGCATTCACAAACTCTACCGTAAATACCCATACCACGCGCTAATGCGCAGGACCGCGGGAGCGACCATATGCAAATTGCGAATATGTGCATGCACGGCAGAGCAAGTACGCGCACAGAGGCCATGTGTGTGTAGTTTGTATGTGATGTGTGTACTGCAATATTTTTCGACTTTGACAAAAGCAAGGGTCATGGTGCAGTAATGGTGCCACCCGCAGAGCCATGTACTGTGTGCAAATCAATCAATTGCCCATCCCTGGTTACACTTTGCCAATTGGTCATAGTCATACTTACCGACATTTGTAATCTCCTCTCCAGGAGATGCCCAGAGAAGAGAAGCAGGTGGGCATTGCCGAGCTAATTGTGTCATTAGGCCCCACCCACCAAGGAAAAGTCCGCAACTGGACAATATTTGCATATGGGTGGATCCAAAATGACGCAATTAGCATATTACAGCATCAGTAGGCCCCACCACCTCCGCCGGGTCTGCGATTTTGCCTTCTTATTCTCCCCATTCTGCCCACCTCGCTAGGAAGTGGGCAGAATGTGGAAGGGGTGACCACTTTTCCAGGGCTGCAGGGGACTACCCGAGAAACTGGGTGTCTCCCGCAGAAACCGGGAGAGTAGGTAAGTATAGTCATAATGGTGCCAGAGCCGAATGCAAGAGATCATTTTCACTCTACTATAACCTGTACATTTGGTCCTTGATCTCGTACTTGCTTCTGCTCACTGGCACAAACAATCTCAGTACTGCACAGAAACCTAAGGGCGATCAACTACAAGCCTCAGCACACTGCTAATGGACTGTGTAGTGTCTGCCAGCTGTTATTTTCTTATTCACTTGAATCATAGGTACGAAGGTTGGTCTTCACTGCTACTCACACTGATGGTGGAAATCCATAGCCCATATGGGGCCTGAATCAAAGACGGATGCAATTTGGCCAACATTTTAAGTATGTGCATGCATCTGTGCCTCGGAGCACATGCATCCTGATTGTCAGGTCTCAGAGACTTAGGGGTACATTTGCTAAGCATACGATTTTATTTGAGATTGGCCATTAACTGATTAATTGGATAATCTCCAATTTACCTTGTGGTTTCCCCATCTAACTACAAAGTCAATTTGGGATGACACCTGTGGTTTATCCAGTTAAGTGGATCCCACCATAGGAATGAATGGAGCTGAGTGTCTCCATTCATTCCTATAGGTAAACTGTGATAGGCAGAGCCCTGGGACAGCAAAACCAATCCTATTCGTCTCATTGCATATGTTATATCTGCCCCCCCCCCCCTTTCCCCTGCAGTGCACATGGTTTTGCCCATTAGCTAACAAATTTGCAGCTGCGATCAGATCTGAATTAGGCCCATTGGCCTCTACTTCATCTGAAGCAAAGAAATAATATGTTATCCCAATAATTGTTAAAAAGAAGGGGATTAGATATATACACCATTTCTAGGAAAAACATTATAATGTGTAATTTTTGAATTACAGATACTCACCGACTTGTGCAGGTGGAGGGGTTGATGGATCACGGGTCATCGCTGAGTCCACCAATGTCGGCTGGGGTACCAAAGGAGGCAGAGGTATGTTGAGATATGCTTCTGAAGATGATGGTCCTACAGGGGAAAAAAAAGCTTTTCTGTACAACAGGCCAAGCTGGGGATTTTGAACAAAATTAAGTAAACATTACAAACTTGCCTTTACCTGCTACCTGATCATCCTCGCGTAGGACTGGCCGGGCTCTGGCTGCCTTCAGTGGTTTTGCTATAATGTACAAAAGAAAACATTTAATATATTAAAAACTGATTTAAAAACATGTTTGTTTTTTTAAAGTGAGGAGAGATTGAATTAGGATAACAAAAACCATGTGCATGGGCACATATCAAATGCAGTTACATACTGTAGGTGACCTAGCAGGTGTGGCTAAAGATTTAAATACCATACAAGCCTGGATTATGTTAATGGAACAACATCATGTCTATCTATGCAAACAGTCATTAATAGGCACATAACAGACAGCATTACAGCTTCTATTATCCACTTCCCTCTTCTAAACACTCATGAGCTTTATACTTACTTCTTTTCAAGTACTTTGACAACCACAATTGGCCTCCATAATAAACACTCACAAACATCCATCAATATTTATCTAATTCTTCTGCTTTTATTAGCTGGTGACATATCCCCAAATCCAGGCCCCAACCACCTGTCCCACTCACACTCAGCTGTTTCAAAACATAGAAATCCATGTAACCTCATAAATATCACGTCTCTCATCCCCCTCCAAATCACTAAAATGTGCCTTATGTGCCAATGTGCTCTGTTTGTAATAAATCAACATCAATCCATGACCTCTTTATCTCTCACAACTTTAATCTGCTGGCTATAACAGAAACATGGCTCACACAATCAAGATACGGCCTCCCCTGCAGCACTGTCACATGGTGGTCTCCACTTCACACACACTTCCAGGCTTGGTAATATTAAAGGTGGTGGGGTTGGAATATTACTTTCCCAATTTTTTACATACACAGTTCTACCTCAGGTTCCATCACTCGCATTCACATTGTCACAACGCTGCCGGCCAATTCCACAAATATGCCTATTTGAGAATTGCCACATGCGAAGTGGCGGTCACTTTTGGACACACGGGATTAATCAAACACCTTCAGTTGCCACCAGCAAAGACTTTTCAACGTATTATGGACGTTGCAGGCGTCTTTAGCTTTACCTGTCACACACACACACTGCAATACTTAGAAAAATAGGTAGACGTGAGCCACACGGGCCCTGAGTTCATAAGATTCACAGAATCAGAACTAAAATTACATATTTAATTTCAAGAATATTTCAGAGCTTTAGTTACAAAAACATTACAAAGATTATTAAGAATATTTTAAAACAATACAGCAATCTCAAATGAAAAGAAATAAAAAATACAGAAAACCTAACTCACTTACTCAAACGAACTTAGGTGTTTCTGCTGTGGGGGATTTCACAGGATAACTCAGGTCATCTCCAACATATAAGTTGAGTCAAACAAGGGGGGAGGAAGGGGTGTAGCCCAAAGGCATACTGTAGGAATCTTTTTCAAAGAGTGAGGTCTGGGCTGTGGGAGGTCACATCTTCCTAAGCATGGAGTTGTGGATTTGAAGTTTTAGAGATTTATGACATTAGCCAGGAAATAGGACTCCTGCATTCCAATCAGGACATTTGGACACACTTCCCTGGCCTGTTTACAGAGCTCCCCGCCCCCCCTGTTGACATAACACTAATTGGGCTTATCAGCCCTCAATGTCCAGAGCTTGGCAATATCTGCTTTTGATGTAGAAATGCAATCCCCATTTACAATGGTCATGTCAGGGTACCAGACCACAGATAATTTATATTTTGGACAATCTACAATTCTGAGGTCAGCTCACAGGATAAGTTGTTGCTTTCCCTGACATCTCCCTCTTATCAATATTTACAACCTCTGGTCTGGTCATTGCACATGTCATCTCAAACTTTATGGTCTGCAGATCTCCCCCAGCCTGGATGTATGGCGGTTAAACGCAGGACATTGCCTGTCAGCCATTTTGTCACATCTAAGCTGAAAGAATGCAAAAATAGGATTTTGGTTACCTACCGGTAAATCCTTCTCTCGTAGTCCATAGAGGATGCTGGGGTCCACATTAGTACCATGGGGTATAGATGGGTCCACCAGGAGCCATTGGCACTTTAAGAGTTTGAGAGTGTGGGCTGGCTCCTCCCTCTATGCCCCTCCTACCAGACTCAGTCTAGAAACTGTGCCCGAGAAGACGGACATCTTCGAGAGAAGGATTTTACACAGATAGTGGCAAGATTCACACCAGCTCACACATACAAGGCACATCAAGCTAACTAGCTTGAAACTCATCAACCGCTGAAACATTACTTACCAAGTAACAATGCAGTACTCAACTAAAACAAAGTTGAACTGAACCAAATAACGATAACAGGAAACCGAAGCGCTGGGCGGGCGCCCAGCATCCTCTACGGACTACGAGAAAAGGAGTTACCGGTAGGTAACCAAAATCCTATTTTCTCTTACGCCCTAGAGGATGCTGGGGTCCACATTAGTACCATGGGGATGTACCACAGCTCCCAGAACGGGAAGGAGAGCGCGGAGGCTCCTGCAGAACTGATAGACCAAACTTCAGGTCCTCAGAGGCCAAAGTATCGAACTTGTAGAACTTTGCAAACATGTTCGACCCAGACCAAGTTGCTGCTCAGCAAAGTTGTAACGGCGAGACACCCCGGGCAGCAGCCCAGGAAGACCCCACCTTACGAGTAGAGTGTGCCTTAACAGACGTAGGACACGGCAATCCTGCCGTAGAATACGCATGCTGGATAGTGAACCTGATCCAGTGAGAGATCGTCTGCTTAGAAGCAGGCCACCCCATTTTCTTGGGATCATACAGGACAGAGTCCGATTTTCCGTGACAAGCAGTCCTCTTCACATAGATTTTCAGAGCCCTGACATCATCCAAGAACTTTGATGAAATTGAGGAGTCAGTAGCAACCGGCACCACAATAGGTTGGTTGATATGAAATGCCGACACAACCTTTGGAAAGAACTGCTGACGTGTCCGGAGTTCAGCTCTATCTTCGTGGAAGATCAAGTATGGGCTTTTACAGGACAAAGCCCCAACTCCGACACACGCCTAGCCGAAGCTAAGGCCAACAAAGTGACAGCCTTCCACGTAAGAAATTTGACCTCAACCTCCTGTAGAGGCTCAAACCAGTCCGATTGGAGGAACTGCAACACCACGTTAAGATCCCATGGTGCCGTAGGCGGTACGAAGGGAGGTTGGATGTGCAGAACTCCCTTCAAAAAGGTCTGAACCTCACGGAGGGCAGCCACTTGTTTCTGGAAGAAAATGGATAGGGCCGAAATCTGGACTTTCACAGATCCCAACCTCAGGCCCATATCCACACGTACTTGCAGGAAGAGGAGAAACCGTCCCAGTTAAAACGCCACCGTAAAAAACTTCTTGGACTCACACCATGATACAAATTTTCTCCAAATACGATGGTAATGTTTAGACATAACTCCTTTCCTAGCATGTGTCAAGCTAGTATCAGGCGTTCAACCTCCATGTCGTCAAACGCAGCCGTGGTAAGTCTTGATAGGCGAACGGCCCCTGCTGCAGCAGGTCCTCCAGAAGAGGCATCGGCTCTTCTTGCAGTAGATCCAGAAGGTCCGCGTACCAAGCTCTTCTTGGCCAGTCCGGAGCAATGAGGACTGCTTGAACCCTTGTTCACCTGATGAGCTTTAGAATTCTTGGGATGAGTGGGAGTGGTAGAAAAACGTACACCGACTGGAACACCCACGGAGACACTAGGGCGTCTACTGCCACTGCTTGTGGGTCCCTCAACCTGGAACAATAACGCCGAAGCTTCTTGTTGAGACGAGAGGCCATCATGTCTATTTGGGGTACCCCCCAAAGATCTATGATCTCTTTGAACACTTCCGGATGGAGACCCCACTCCCCTGGATGGAGATAGTGTCTGCTGAGGAAGTCCGCTTCCCAGTTGTCTACTCCCGGAATGAAGATTGCTGACAGCGCCAACGCGTGTTTTTCTGCCCAGAGGATGATTCTTGTTGCCTCTGACATTGCAGCTCTGCTCTTTGTTCCGCCCTGTCAGTTTATATAAGCCACCGTTGTTACATTGTCCGACTGCACTTGAATGGCCCGATTTCTTAGAAGATGGGCCGCTTGGAGAAGACCGTTGGATACGGCTCTTAGTTCCAGAATGTTGATTGGTAGGCCGGCTTCCAGACTCGACCACCTTCCCTGGAAGGTTTCCCCTTGAGTGACTGCACCCCAGCCTCAGAGGCTTGCATCCATGGTTAGAAGGATCCAGTCCTGAATCCCGAACCTGCGGCCCTCCAGAAGGTGAGGTAGCTGGAGCCACCAGAGGAGTAAAATCCTGGCCTTTGGCGACAGACGAATTCTCTGGACTGCAACAGCTTCTCCTTGGATGAAGCCTTTATCAGCAGATCGTCCCAATATGGAATTATGTTCACCCCCTGCTTGCGGAGGAGAACCATCATCTCCGCCATCACCTTGGTGAATACCCTCGGTGTTGTGGAGAGGCCGAATGGCAGGGCCTGGAACTGGATATGACAGTCCAACAGTGTGAAGCGGAGATAAGCCTGATGCGGCGGCCAAATCGGATTGTGGAGGTACACATCCTTGATATCCAGGGATACCAGGAATTCCCCCTCTTCCAGACCTGATATCACCGCCCTTAGAGACTCCATTTTGAACTTGAACTCCTTCAGAAAGGGGTTTAGCGATTTTAGGTTCAGAATGGGCCTGACCGAACCATCCGGTTTCGGTACCACGAAAAGGTTCGAATAGTAACCTTTGTTTTGCATATGAGGAGGGACTGGTACAATAACCTGTGCCTCCACCAACTTCTGGACGGCTTCCTGCAGGACAGTCCTGTCTGCCAGCAAAGCTGGCAAGCCTGATTTGAAGAATCGATGAGGAGGGAGATCTTGAAATTCCAGTCTGTACCCCTGGGACACAATATCTTGCACCCAGGGATCCAGGCCGGACGACACCCAGACGTGACAGAAATGTCTGAGTCTCGCTCCCACCGGCCCCACCTCCGGGGCGCGCAGTCCACCGTCATGCGGAGGACTTTGACGTACCGGAAGCAGGTTTTTGTTCCTGGGAACCCGCAGCAGCAGGTTTCTTGGATTTGGGCCGACCTCCCCTAAATAAGGTGTTCGACGGTCTGGCCTTTCTTGGCTTGGCAGCCCGAAAGGGCTGTGATGCAGTTGAAGAAAAGGGTTTCTTTGTAGCAGGTGCAGCTGAGGGAAGATAAGGTGACTTACCCGCTGTAACCGTGGATATCCACGCATCTAACGTTTCCCCAAAGAGAGCCTGA
This sequence comes from Pseudophryne corroboree, assembly GCF_028390025.1. NCBI lineage: Eukaryota > Metazoa > Chordata > Amphibia > Anura > Myobatrachidae > Pseudophryne > Pseudophryne corroboree. The sequence continues at coordinate 764,958,835 of NC_086446.1, forward strand.
CCTGTGTAGGGTAGGGTCTCCACACTTCTCCTGGATTCCGCGTCGACAGACCACTGTCATAGCCACAGTCCTTGATGAGCTGATACAAACATGTAAGAAGTTCCTGCAGCCATGGAACCCAGGTCTTTCATGGATTCTACCCGAAATTCTGCCGAATCCTGAATGTGACGCAAAAACAATTCAACATCAGATTTATCCATAGTATCCAAATCTTCAAGTAATGTGCCTAACCACTTTACTATAGAATTGGCAATCCAAGCACTGGCAATAGTGGGACGTAGTATTGCCCCTGAAGCCGCATACATGGATTTGAGCGTATTATCAATTTTACGATCAGCCAGCTCTTTCAAGGCGGTGGATCCTGGAACAGGTAAAACCACCTTTTTTGAGAGTCTGGATACCGACGCGTCACCAATGGGCGGGTTTTCCCATTTTTTTTCTATCCTCCACAGGGAAAGGAACCGCCACCTGGACCCTTTTTAGGGATCTGGAATTTCTTCTCAGGGTTTTCCCAAGCTTTTTAAAAAATAGCATTTAATTCTTTTGACGCAGGGAAGGTTTGCGAGGCTTTCTTATTTTCAGTGAAGTAAGCCTCCTCAACCTGCTCAGGTGTTGCATCAGTAATATTCGACACATCCCTAATGGCCTCTATCATCAACTGCACCCCTTTTGCAAGAGATGCTGCCCCCCTCAACACATCCCCATCACCGTCCGCAGTGTCAGAATCAGTATCCGTGTCATCTTGCATAATCTGTACAAAAGCAAGTTTTTGGGAATATACAGCGGGGGGCCCTGAGGTAATAGAACTGGGCCAAACTGCCATAGAATTCTGTAAAGCCTGAGTTGCAGACTCATTCTGTGCAACCCTAGTAGAAATCTGAGAAATCAGAAATTTGATAGAGGATAACCACTCAGGCTTCCTTGCTGGTATCTGTGCTAAAACAGTGCAATCCTGATTACATGGAATGGCATCATCGTGAGAGAACATATCCTCTGCAGAATATGACACAGAGTCCTTGGACATAGCTTAATGGAGACCACAGACACTCCACACACACACACACACACACACACACACACACACACACACACACACACACACACACACGAGGGAAGACAGAGTTTCACCCCCAAGAATGGCAAGAGAGACACAGAGAATGGAGCCAACCCACACACAGCGCTTTTTAGGTAAAGAGAGACCCCCAACCAGCGCTGACTGTGCACCTTAATAGGTTACACAGTCTTTACACAGCCTCCCCCCCCCCCCCCTCCCTCATTCTACCACCCCCTGGTACCGTGAGAGATAGCTGGAGTGGTTCTGGAGGGACTTGCTCTTCACTGACAGTGTTGTGCAGGCAGGAAAATGGCGCTGAACGCTGCTGGGTTCACTCTGAGAAGAAGCTTCGTCCCCAAAATGGCGCTGTCTTCCCGCTCTTTAGAAGATTATACTGGCCTGAGGAATTATGCTGGCAGCGATCCAGGGACCCTGACAGGCTGGAAGGTCAGTGTAGGGTGTAGGTGCTGGCTCTGGGCGCCCCTCACAGCACCACACTATGTACCGCTGAGCCCCGGAGCGCAGTTAGTACTGCGCTCCATACCCTGTTGCCGCCATCTTCACACCGCCCCCCCCGCTTGCTAGGGGGGTCAGTGACTCACTCGCCACCAATCTTCTGGCTCAGTAAGGGGGTGGTGGCATACTGCTGGGGTGAGCGATCCCCTGTGGCAGGGAACAATCGATCCCCTCAGGAGCTCAGTGCCCTGTCAGCGGAGATAGTGGCTCAGAGCCCGCAGGGCGGACACTACTCCCCCCCCTTAGTCCCACGAAGCAGGGAGGCTGTTGCCAGCAGCCTCCCTGTAAAATAATAAACTCTAAAAAAAACTGTAGAGCTCCCCTAGCTTTGACCGGCTCCTCCGGGCACATTTTCTAAACAGAGTCTGGTAGGAGGGGCATAGAGGGAGGAGCCAGCCCACACTCTCAAACTCTTAAAGTGCCAATGGCTCCTGGTGGACCAATCTATACCCCGTGGTACTAATGTGGATCCCAGCATCCTCTAGGACGTAAGAAAAAGTAATTATATATACAGTCACTTGAAAACATTATTGGTGATTATTCCTGCAGGTAATCACCACACCTTAGATCACATATAATTTGTGATCCTCCTTTCTGTATTAAAACATGACATCTCCCCCGTCAAATTGCACACTATGGGCGGTGAACCACATCACCGACTCATTGCTGTGCTACTGACCACTTGTTTACCTTGCCGTGATAAACCATCTGCATTAGTGTGTTGAGAACCCTTTCTGTGCTGGCTGGTAAAGGTATACTGCTGCAAGGTGAGACTCCATCTCAGGAGTTTCCCATTGTCTCCAGACAATCTATTAAGTTCACTCTGACCAACATCAGACACATTTTTTCTAGAGATGAGCGGGTTCGAATTTACTCAGTTCTTAACGCCAGAATTATCGCAAGTTCTTCTTTTCTGGATTTTTCTTATTGGCTAACCAAAACACGTGACGTCCGTGAGCCAATAAGGAGATTCGGGTAAATCCGAGTAAAACCGATAGTGCTCATCTCTAATTTTTACACATTTGGTTCACATGATTTCCTGGTACCTTTAACGCTTCATGGTTGAATACATTACCAACGGGAGTACTCTCATGATTAATGCTCATGGTGGGACAGGTGACTATGTTCTTCTCCCACATAATCTCACCTTGTGCCCTTTCCTGATATGGTGGCCTGCCCCTCACCCACACGGGCCCTGAGGTGGGGGCGCTTTGCTCTACAGGATGCTCTTGATAGGTTTCCCTGCACATCATTTGGGGTATACCTAGGACCAGTGGCGGAACTACCGCCAGTGCAAGCAGTGCCTTGCACTGGGGCCCGCCACTGTCAAAGGGCCCAAAGCCAGCGTGCTGTGCCACGGGGGGAAGGAGGAGGAGGGAGATGGAAAAGGGAGCCGCAGCAGCGCAGTGTAATTGGTGGAGGCGCTGCTGCTGCTGTCCCTCTCCTTCACCATAGGCTGCCCTCCGCCGCTGTGAGTGCTGGGAAGTGCATCCCAGCATTCACAGCAGCAGAGGACAGCCTATGGTGAAGGAGAGGGACAGCAGCAGCAGCGCCTCCACCAATTACACTGCGCTGCTGCGGCTCCCTCCTCCTCCCCTGCCCGGGATCATCATCCGCCATCAAGCTGCACCGAGGAGCCTGGCTGCCAGCGGAGATAGTAAGTATAATCTATTCTGTCTGTCTATCTATCTATTCTGTCTGCCTTAATGTGTAAAATGGGGACGCTGTCTGCTGTAATGTGTAAAAAAGGGATGCTGTCTGCCGTAATGTGTAAAAAGGGGATGCTGTCTGCCATAATATGTAAAAAGGGGGACGCTGTCTGCCGTAATGTGTAAAAAGGGGGACGCTGTCTGCCGATAATGTGTAAAAAGGGGATGCTGTCTGCCGTAATGTGTAAAAAAGGGACGCTGTCTGACGTAATGTGTAAAAAGGGGGACGCTGTCTGCCATAATGTGTAAAAAGGGTATGCTGTCTGCCGTAATGTATAAAAAGGGGGACGCTGTCTGCCGTAATGTATAAAAAAGGAGACGCTGTCTGCCGTTATGTGTAAAAAGGGGACGCTGTCTGCCGTAATGTGTAAAAAGGTCGCTGTCTGCCGTAATGTGTAAAAAGGGGACGTTGTCTGCCGTAATGTGTAAAAAGGGACGCTGTCTGCCGTAATGTGTAAAAAAGGGGACCCTGTCTGCCGTAATGTGTAAAAAAGGGGGACGCTACCTGCCGTAATGTGTAAAAAGGGGGCGCTGTCTGCCGTAATGTGTAAAAAGGGGAATCTGTCCACCATAAGGTGTAAAAGGAGCTCTAACTGGTGTAGTGGTGCTACTGTGCGATGTAATTTGAATAATGGAGACTACTGTGCACCATTATATGAATTGGTATTATTTGTGGCCACACCCCTTCCCGCGAAGCCACACCCCTATATTTTTTGTGCGCACCTACGGCGCGCACTGCCCCTGTTATACATAGAGGGGGGGGGACTCAGATGCTGTATCTTGCACACAGCACTAAAATGTCTAGTTACAGCACTGTTGCTAGGTATCCATTTCCCTGGCCCTGAGCAGGTCCCCCTCACCAGATCCTCTCCAGGGGTAAGGGGGTGGACTTGGATGGGATGGGATGGGGGGGGGGGGGGGGGCAAAGCATTTTGTCGCACCTGGGTCCACCGCTCGCTAGTTCCGCCACTGCCTAGGACATTGGGATCATCGCCTAAATGTCCCTTTCTAAGAGAAATTCTCTCTGATTTATCTCCCCAGCCTGTCTGACTCATCCTTACAGATGCTAAGTCAGGGTCAGCTGGTTGCCCTTCCTGGCTATAGTGGGCAAATATGTGTTTTGTGATGGAACACACTCTTTCGTACACTGTGTTTCCTGTGGTGCTATCTCTGCTGTTAGTGTATGTGTTATAGCCGCGTCACAGCTGCGGCCTTTGTCACTCTGCCCCATCTCCACAAGACTGGGGTCGCCCACCTCCATACACAATCTCTGAACAAACATTATATACCTCTACTCCCCTGTTATCTACACCTGGAGAGAGAGTAACATGTTCCTTTCCTGGCTCAGCCTCAGGAAAAGGTTGATAGGCCCTCCCCCTCAGAGTTTCTGCAGCATCTGACTGTGGCTCACCCCTCCCTGGCTGCTCGCTGTCAGGACAGAGGGGGGTTTGCATGGCATGACTTGCATCACACTCCTGTCCAATCCTTTTGTTCATATTACCCCCTGGCACTTGTAAATGGGGATTCTCAGACATTCTGATTAAACATAATTTCACACTTTTAACATGTCTTTGGCTGAGCACTTTGCAGCTTCACAGGATCATGGTTAATGGACAAATTAACCATATCACATACATCAATGCCTATATCAGGCACAGCCATTCCTGACACTGATAAGTTTTCTACTTTCATTGTTAAGTGGAAAGGAGACAGTCTCTTATCAGCAGAAATACTTTCCGATTCCTTTCCAAGGGTTAATGTGTAGCCCTTCTGCATTGCCCTCTGCTGGGTACCTATAGCTAGGCCACACGTCACATCAGGCACATCTTTATACCATACTTACCTACTCTCCCGGAAGCTGCGGGAGGCTCCCGTTTTTTGGGGTAGCCCCCCGCACCCCCAGAAGAGTGGAAAGGTCTCCCGCATACTGCTCGCACCCTAGTGATGCGAACAGGATGGAGAGATAACCTCCCGCATTCACGGGTCCGTCAGGTGGAAAAGGGGTTAAAATGACGCAAATCGCGTCATTTTAGCCCCGCCCCCTTCCTGCGGACCCGCGAATCGCGGCATTTCCTGATGCGGGGGCGGGGCTTAGTGATGTCACCGACCGCCCCCGCCCCCCGAAGACACCTGCAGCGTCTCCTCTCCCGGCTTCTCCCGGAGAGGAGAAATACAATGTAGGTAAGTATGCTTTATACAGTGTGCCCACATCATTCCCAAGTGTCTGTAACTCGGTGGGTCTAGTGGTACCACAATGGGGAGAAATTTCCTCTTTAACACATACCGGGTAAAATACACCTAGACACTTCTCCCAAACAATCTCTTCCTGCCCTTGTTCTGTATTGGGACTAGCCCTTAGCCTGGAGAGGTAAGCCTCAGTGTATGGGAATCCCTGCCGGGTGTTACGTTCCTGATGCTCAGAACTGGAGAGATGTAGTGATGCGAGTTCAGAGCACCAGAACGTGACGCTGAACTAAGGAGAGGTACAGGAATAGCCCCTAGCACCCTACCTCCGTTGTCTTACCCGTGTGGTCGACTCACGCCTGAATGACTATGGTTTCTTGGGCCCACGGCAGCCGCGTTTGAAGGGCGGATTAGGTCTGCCCAACTCCGATGCCCCCAGGTCTTAGAGAGAGACAAAGCGTGAACCGAGACAGGGTAATAACAAGGGGACCTCTAACTAAAACAAACAGAAGCTAGGGGCTACCAACTACCCTAAAACTAAAAGGTATGTGCGGCACGCCGCCAAGGAAAAAGGACAACAAAAGATACCACTGTCCGTTCCCCCACACGGCACCGCCGAGTTCCGGGGAGGACAGTGAAAAGCGGAAACCTCCGCAAAAACCTCCAACACAAAAGTAATACAAAGTTAAAGCGGCCTAGGCCGCAACTCGCGGCAGAAGCCGCTACTCACGAAACCGGGAGAGAACCCCAAGTAACGAGAACCCTCGGATGACTGCAACAGGTTCGTTTTGGACAGGAAGGATTCCCAGGACCGGCTTCAGAACTCCAGGACACGGGAGCACAGGGAGCAGGATCGACCAGATACAGCTAAATCAGGAACTGACATTACCAGGCAGGAACAGCATGCAGGAAGCTATCACCGGCGTTTGTGTGAGGCACTGAGGAGGCATATAACAGGGAACCCTCCAATGGCAGTGCAGAGCCTGATTGATGAATGTCGTGCAGCTGCCTTGCTGCACGACCAGGGGAGAACAGGTGTGAGTACTCTCATGGCAACGGGGAACGCGGTCCACCTGTGGCGTCCCCGTTGCCATGGACCCGGCGGCCCTGGGCGCACGGCGTCCTAGCGTTGCCAGGGACCCGGCGGCTATCGCACGCACGGCGTCCCGGCGTTGCTAGGTGCCGTGCGGGAGCAGACAGAGCGAGAGGCGCGGCGGCCGTGACCGCTGCTCGGTCAGAGCGTGGACAAAAACCACCGCGCCTAACAGTACCCACCCTTGAGGAGGGGTTAAAGAACCCCTAGAGCCGGGTTTCTGAGGAAACTCCTGAAAGAGTATCTTCTTAAGTTTAGGAGCATGTAAATCCTTATCCAACACCCAAGACCTTTCTTCAGGGCCATAGCCTTTCCAGTGGACCAAAAAATAAAGCCGGCCACGAGAAAGCTTAGAATCTAAAACCTTCTCCACCAGGAACTCTTGTTGACCCTGAACATCCACCGGAAGTCTACCCTGGGAAATCTTCCGGGGGAACCTCCTGGAAACAATATATTTCTTCAAAAGAGAGCAGTGGAAAGTGTTGCCAACTTTAAGTGATTTAGGCAACCGCAGCCGAAAAGCCACTGGATTGACTTTCTTGACAATAAGAAACGGTCCAATAAATTTGGGTCCCAATCTAGCCGAGGGTTGTCGGAGCTTGATGTTACGGGTTGACAACCACACCTTATCTCCCACCTTAAGAGTGCACGGGCGTCGGAACCTATCCGAAAAAAAATTCTCTCGGAAGGCAGCCTTTCTACAGGGCAAGGTGCACCTTTTTCCAAATTATTCTGAGGCGGGAAGTTAAAGTCAACGAAGAGCCTGGAAAATGAGGATAAAAGGAATTGGCTCTAGGATGAAAGCCCAGGACCGAAAAGAAAGGAGACTCCTTGGTGGAAGAATGGCAAGAGTTATTATAGGCAAACTCGGCCAAAGGAAGAAATTCAGACCAATCATTCTGAAGTTTGGCCGAATACAGCCGTAAATACTGCTTTAATGACTAATTAACACGTTCAGTTTGTCCGTTTGACTGTGGATGGTATCCAGATGTTAAAGAGAGCTTCATATTTAATGAGGCACAAAAACGTTTCCAGAAACGGGCAATGAATTGTGGTCCCCGGTCAGAGACAATATCCATGGGTAAACCATGGAGCCTGAAGATATGGCGGAGAAACAAAACTGCCAAAACTTGAGCGGAGGGTAAATCGGGGAAGAGCAATGAAGTGGGCCATCTTACTAAAACGGTCTACCACCACCCAAATGACCCGGAATCCAGATGAAAGAGGAAGGTCCACCACAAAATCCATGGAAATGTGTGACCATGGCCTAAGAGGGATGGTTAAAGGCATGAGTTGCCCGACTGGCAACGATCGGGATATCTTGTGCTGAGCGCAGACCTGACAAGAAAGGACAAATTCCCTTACGTCCTTGGAAAGATTAGGCCACCACACCGAGTGAGAAATTAATTCCAAGGTTTTAGTAACACCCGGATGACCGGAAACTTTGTTATCATGAAACTCAGCTAGAACAGTGCCTCTCAGAAATTCAGGGACGAAGAGACGGTCCGCAGGAGTAACTTTGGGAGCCTGCTGCTGAAGCTGGACTAGTTGTGTAAATAAATCCTGTGTGAGGCCTGCCCGGATGACAGACGATGGAACTATGGGGGTAGTAGCAGGATGGCTATTGTGAACCGGAAGAAAACAACGTGACAAGGCATCAGCTTTCGTATTCTTGGAACCGGGCCTGAAGGTGATAATAAACCTGAAACGAGTAAAAAATAGCGCCCAACGTGCCTGTCGAGCATTAAGCCGTTTAGCTGACTCAATATACTGCAGGTTCTTGTGGTTAGTAAACACTGTAATGGTATGCCTAGCTCCTTCCAGCCAATGCCTCCACTCCTCGAAAGCCCATTTAACTGCCAACAATTCTCGATTACCAACATCATAGTTGGATTCTGCGGAGGAGAATTTCCTGGACATGAAGGCACAAGGGTGTAATTCCTGAGACTCCGGGTCTTCCTGAGAAAGGATAGCCCCCACTCCAACCTCTGAGGCATCTACCTCGACAATAAAGGGGAGCTCCGGGTTAGGGTGCCTGAGAACAGGAGCTGAGACAAAGGCCTGCTTCAAGGCCAGAAAGGCAGACTCGGCTTCAGGCGACCAATTGGAAGGGTCCGCTCCTTTTTTAGTCAATGCTACTATAGGAGCGACCAAATCAGAGAAGGTATGAATAAAACGCCTATAATAATTTGCAAACCCTAAAAAGCGCTGAATTGCTTTTAAGTTCGTGGGTTGTGCCCAATTTAGGATGGCCTGGAGTTTTTTTGGTTCCATGAAAAACCCCTTAGGAGAAATAATATACCCCAGGAAGGACACTTCTGTGATGTGGAAATCACATTTCTCCAGTTTGGCGTATAAATGATTCTCCCGTAATTTTTGAAGGACCAGTCACACATGGGTAATATGTTGTTCAACAGACCCAGAGTAAATCAAAATGTCGTCTAAATAAACGACTACGAACTTTCCTAGAAAGTCACGAAGGACATCATTAATGAGATCTTGAAATACCGCAGGAGCATTTGACAGCCCAAACGGCATCACCAGGTATTCATAATGACCTGGCTGTGTGCTGAAAGCCTTCTTCCACTCATCCCCAGATTTTATTCGGATGAGATTGTAAGCCCCTCTAAGATCGATCTTGGAGAAGATAACGGCAGACCGGAGCTGATCAAACAGTACTGAAATCAATGGCATGGGGTAGGTGTTTTTAACAGAAATTTTATTCAGAGCCCGAAAATCAATACATGGCCTGAGCGACCCATCTTTTTTCTCAACAAAAAAGAACCCTGCACTTAATGGAGATTTTGAGGGCCTAATGAAGCCTTTTTTCAGGCTCTCCTGAATATAATCATTCATTGCCGTGGTTTTCGGCCCGGACAGGGCATATAATCTCCCCTTAGGTAAAGAGGCACCGGGAACTAAATCAATAGCGCAGTCATAGGACCGATGGGGAGGCAGTACATCCGCATTACCCTTGGAGAAAACATCGGCAAAGTCCTGATATTCCAAAGGAATAAGTTCTGGGGTGACTGCCGCAACCCGGACTGGACGGGAAATACACTCCTTAACACAAAAGGGACCCCATTGGGAAATCTCCCCAGACCGCCAATCTATGGTGGGATTATGAAAGGCAAGCCAGGGATGACCCAAAACTACGGGGACAGCCGGACAATAGGTAAGGTAAAATTCGATTTTCTCTGAATGTAGGGCCCCCACTGTCAGTTGTACTGGAGGTGTGCGGTGAGTGATAACCCCATTAGAAAGCGGACCACCATCCAAGCCGTGCATGGTGATACGTTTATCCAAAGGTATCTGTGGAGCGCCTAAAGCCTGAGCCCAACCAAGATCCATGAAATTTCCCGCAGCTCCACTGTCGACTAAGGCCGACACCAACGAACTGAGGCAACCAAAGGAAATTTTTACAGGAACTAATAAGGAATCATTAGAGGAGATTAACTGCAGACCCAAGTGAACCCCCTCACTACTCACTTGGTCAGAGCGTTTCCCTGCTTATTCGGGCAATTACGTGCGATATGTCCCTTGCCACCACAATACAAACAAAGACCAGAATTTAGCCTTCTGGTTCTTTCCTCTGGGGACAGCCGGGAGAGACCCATTTGCATGGGCTCCTCGATGTCCTCAGGAAAAGTATACACACATGGACTAGGCCTAAAAGTAGCTCCTCTTTCAGCCCTCCGCTCTCGGAGACGACGATCAATTTTAATAGCGAGCTCCATGAGTTTGTCTAGAGTCTCAGGTGCGGGGTACTGAAGGAGACCGTCTTTAATAACTTCAGACAAACCGAGGTGAAACTGACTGCGCAGGGCCGGGTCATTCCAGCCACAGTCGTTCGACCAACGGCGAAACTCAGTACAATACGCCTCTGCTGGATTTTTCCCTTGCTTAGGTGGCTCTCAGCTGATGCTTCTCTATCAGGATCATCATACAAAAGGCCTAAGGACTTAAAAAAGGCATCTACTGATAGCAAAGCAACATCATCCGCTCTTAGCCCAAAAGCCCAGGTCTGTGGATCACCTTGGAGTAAAGACATCACAATCCTGACCCGTTGAGACTCAGTACCAGAGGATCGGGGCCTTAAACGAAAATAAAGCTTACAAGCTTCCTTAAAATTAAAAAAATCCTTTCGGTTACCCAAAAAACGGTCAGGTAAATGCATTTTTGGTTCTGGAACCATACTCGGGGAGGCTCGCAAAAGATCTTCCTGCGATCTCACCCGAAGAGTAAGGTCCTGAACCATCTGAGTTAGTTCCTGTATCTGGTTGGCCAAAAGCTGGCTGGGATTTGGACCTAAAACTGCCGGATTCATGAGGCCGAATTTCTAGGCCCACCAATACAAAAGAAAAAATTAACTCTTCTTTTTTTTTTTTTATGGCCGGTGATAATGTTACGTTCCTGATGCTCAGAACTGGAGAGATGTAGTGATGCGAGTTCAGAGCACAAGAACGTGACGCTGAACTAAGGAGAGGTACAGGAATAGCCCCTAGCACCCTACCTCCGTTGTCTTACCCGTGTGGTCGACTCACGCCTGAATGACTATGGTTTCTTGGGCCCACGGCAGCCGCGTTTAAAGGGCGGATTAGGTCTGCCCAACTCCGATGCCCCTAGGTCTTAGAGAGAGACAAAGCGTGAACCGAGACAGGGTAATAACAAGGGGACCTCTAACTAAAACAAACAGAAGCTAGGGGCTACTAACTACCCTAAAACTAAAGGTATGTGCGGCACGCCGCCAAGGAAAAAGGACAACAAAAGATACCACTGTCCGTTCCCCCACACGGCACCGCCGAGTTCCGGGGAGGACAGTGAAAAGCGGAAACCTCCGCAAAAACCTCCAACACAAAAGTAATACAAAGTTAAAGCGGCCTAGGCCGCAACTCGCGGCAGAAGCCGCTACTCACGAAACCGGGAGAGAACCCCAAATAACGAGAACCCTCGGTTGACTGCAACAGGTTCGTTTTGGATAGGAAGGATTCCCAGGACCGGCTTCAGAACTCCAGGACTCGGGAGCACAGGGAGCAGGATCGACCAGATACAGCTAAATCAGGAACTGACGTTACCAGGCAGGAACAGCATGCAGGAAGCTATCACCGGCGTTTGTGTGAGGCACTGAGGAGGCATATAACAGGGAACCCTCCAATGGCAGTGCAGAGCCTGATTGATGAATGTCGTGCAACTGCCTTGCTGCACGACCAGGGGAGAACAGGTGTGAGTACTCTCATGGCAACGGGGAACGCGGTCCGCCTGTGGCGTCCCCGTTGCCATGGACCCGGCGGCCCTGGGCGCACGGCGTCCTAGCGTTGCCAGGGACCCGACGGCTATCGCACGCGTGGGATCCCGGCGTTGCTAGGCGCCGTGCGGGAGCAGACAGAGCGAGAGGCGCGGCGGCCATGACCGCTGCTCGGTCAAGGCGCGGACAAAAACCGCCGCGCCTAACACCGGGTGTCTGCATGCAACAGGAGTGCAGGGAGGGGGGTCAGAGGGGGAAGACCAGCAACGTGTGTTTCTCCCTTTTGACACAGCCCCCTTCTCTGACACAACCCTGGTACCTAACATGATGGCAGCACCCCCGACAGACACATTATTTCCTACATTGATACATGCATCATCAGAATTACTGGTAACACAGGTACAAGACAATACATCATCCTCATTATTATCCTGACTAAGTGCATCATTCCTGGAGTACTTGCAACACAACACAAGCATTTTCCTCAATACAAGGAATCATTGCCCCTCCTTTACACATAGACATTTGCATGTTTTCGGGGCCCCTCAGTACCTGCAAATCAACCTGAGCTGTCTCAACAATACAGGGAGTCATTTCCTTGTCCCTACACATAGACATTGGCATGTTATCTGGATCACTCGGGACCTGAGGGAGATTGGTGATAGCAAGAAAAGCTGGCAACGTTGCAGTATCAGTAATGACATCACCATCATTCATGTAGGTGGAGTGCGTTCACCCCAAACCAGTTTCCCGTACCTCACTCTTAGGCAGGTTGGGTAGCACACATATGGGAACAGGTTCCCCTATCCCCACCTCGTGGTAAGATGCCTGTGGACAAACATGGTTACATTCTATCACATTAATCTGGGTGGCACGGGACACATTGTTGCATACAGCCTTCAACCCAACTACTGATACAGGTGGAACATTGGGGGTCATTCCGAGTTGATCGCTAGCAGAAAATGTTCGCTGCGCTGTGATTAAGTTAAAAAAACTGCACTTATGCGCATGCGTATGCAGCGCAGTGCGCACGTGCGATGTACTTTCACAACGGGTGATGTACTTTTACACAAGGTGTAGCAAAGCTTTTCAGTCGCACTGAAGTGGGCGTTTCTGGGTGTCAACTGACCGTTTTCAGGGAGTATTCGAAAAAGCACAGGCGTGCCAGGAAAAATGCAGGCGTGGCTGGGCGAACGCAGGGCGTGTTTGTGACGTCAAATCCGGAACTGAATGGTCGCACTTCTGCTAAGCTAAGATCAGACTTGCCTACTCTCCCAGAATGGCCGAGAGGCTCCCGAAAATCGGGTGACCCTCCCGGCCCCCCGGAAGAGCAGGCAAGTCTCCCGGTTACAGGGGTCCCCCCCCTGCCCGGCCGCCCACTTAGCGAGTAAAGTGGGTGGTCCGGGCAGGCGATGACGCGATTCTTGTTGAATCGCGTCATTATAGCCACGCCCCCTGCTGTATAATGCCTGCAATAGCAGTATTACACAGCAGGGGTGGGGCTTACACGGGACGATCCCGTAGCCACGCCCCCAGCCCGCCTCTGACACGCCCCCATCCCGCCTACGTCACGCCTCCGGCCCGCCCCCCTCTGCACTTACATCGCAGCCCGACCCCCTGCAGCACGGTAAGTCTGTAAGTATGGCTAAGATACACTCCCAGAGGGTGTCGGCTTAGCGTTTGCACGGCTGCTAAAAACTGCTAGCGAGCGAACAACTCGGAATGACCCCCATAATCTGCTAACTGCACCCCACACAACTCTATATCAGGGCATGCACTTTCTGACAGAATAGATTCAGCCCTGTGTATAACGACAAAGAGTTATTTTCTTGTACACACTGTTTGGTAACATTCTCAGCATCACATACATCGACATTAATGTTGTGCGGATCAGCAGGTGTCCCCTGAGGAAAAGAAGGGTTAGTTCCTGCAGCAATACAGTTCATTCCACTGGTTTTATCACAAGTCTCTGTCACAGTAAAAAATGCTAAATGTTCACGGGGCACTACGTTTTTACCCAGAGTCACTTCTGTGATCCAGCAGTATCACATAGCATTACATGTACTGTACCCAGAGCAATACCATTGCAAGGTTCAGCATCATCACATACTACCTGAGATGATTCATATTTTTCCACAGACTTAGAAATGTCAGGCACAGATTGTGTTATCAATTGTCCAAAGTCAGTTCTCACTAACACATTCTTGGGCAGAGCCGGCCATAGGCATAGGCAAACTAGGCAATTGCCTAGGGCATTTGATATGCCTAGGGGCATCAGCAGCTTCTGCTGATTAAAATGATATGCGGCATGCCTATACTCTGTATGTAGCATTTCATATGCAGATACAGCCACAGTCTCACACAGAATATAGGCATGCTGCATATCAGTTTAATCAGCAGAAGCTGCTTGTGCATCCTAGCCACTTAGCAATGCAAATAAGATGTATTTTCATTTAAAAAAAAAAAGGTTCCCTACATTAGCATTGATGCAAGATTTGTGAGGACACATCTGTATCCAAGCAGAGGCAGAGGTCACAGTGTCAGTAGAAGTGTGAGTGCTGTGTGCATGTGAGTGGGTTGGTTGTGCAGTAGTGTTTGGAATATGTGTAAGGAACATTATGTGTGTCATGTAAAAATGCATTAATAATGTGCAATGTATGTGTAAAGGGCACTGTGTGTGTCATTATGTGTATAAGGACATTAATAATGTGCGGTATATGTGTAACAGGGTACTACTGTATGTGTCATTATGTGTATAGGGGCATTAATAATGTGCGCCAAATGTGCAAACTGTTCCTAATTAAAATATAGGGGGTACAAACACCAAAATAGGGACTGCTATGGGTGAGGGGTGATGGTGATGGGAAAGGGGTGCAGGGTCAGAGGCAGAACTAGCGGTGGTGCTAGGGGGCACCAGCCAAAATCTTGCCTAGGGCATCATATTGGTTAGGGTCGGCTCTGTTCTTGGGAATAATATCAGTCACTCCCACCAATCTTATCGACATAGTTTCCTCCACAATCGGGTTCTCCTGAAAATCAGCCTCTTCTGTCAGGCTCCGGAGCCTTACCTCCGGCGTGTGCTCCCGCGGGTTACCGTCCCGCTGGTTGGCGCGGCTGCGGCGGCAGGCAGCGGCAGGTAGCTGCTGGCGGCGGGTCCTTCTACGGATGTGCGGCTGCCGGGGGCCGAGGGTCTAGAGAGCCGGGCGCTGCAGCGGGGATCGCTGCGGTAAGGTCCTCTAGTGGTGGCACAGTATAGTGTGTCAGAGACAGAAGCTGGCTAAAGCTGTGTGCTAACAGCTAAGTATGCCTCCTGTGCTGGGGGCAGCCATGTTGGAGACCAGAGTATTACCAATGAAGTTCCCAATCTGTGTCCAGCCAATCCTGCATGTTCTCCCCTTACAAAAGGGGGCTGGCTCAGAGGGAGAGTGCCAGTGCTTCAAGTTACCTCCTTGTGAAAGGTTCTCCAGCTCTGTGCTCCCAGGTTACTTCTGGTTCCCTGGTCCTGGTTGCTCTCATCCATCGGTTACCTAAATGCTGCTGCAGTCCTTCTGTCTATTTCCGTTGCCACTCGTGGAAGCGCTCACGGGGTCCTAGAAGAGCTCCAGGTGCTAATGGCGGTTCCGCAGACGTCTTCATTTCTTCTAAGTCCAAGTTCTTCAGCCTCGTCTTTCAAACACAGTCTTCATTTCTTCAAAGTCCAAGTTCTTCAGCCTCGTCTTTCAATCACAAACCACAGTCTTCATTGCTTCAAAGTCCAAGTTCTTCAGCCTCGTCTTTCAATCACAAACCACAGTCTTGAGTTCTTCTTTATCGGAGTTCTTCAGCTTCATTCTTCAAGTCATTTAACCATAGACTCTAATTCTTCCAGTTTCTTAAATTGCTCCAATATTCGTGTACAGCCTGATTATTCATTTAAACTACAGTTATCTTCCTACGAAGTCCTCCTTTCTTTACGCCCTCCGGCCAACGTTAACATTTAGTTTGGCATCCACCCCATGAGGAGGATTTACATTCAGCCATCTCGTTTACTCTCCTCACAGGTAGCTGTCCCTTCAGCCAAAACTCGGTTGTCGGAACCCCAACTTACGCCGAGCGTGACTGTAAGCACTGGTCAAACGGATCCGGCAAGCGAGCAGGCTACCGGGGGCGATGCCTCTGTGGATATTCTGTCTCGTCTAAATAAACAGGAGGCCATGCAGACACAGATTGTACAGTTCATGTAGAATATGTCCACTCATTTGGATTCTCTTCACACAGCCATTTCCACATCTCAGACTCCAGTTCCAGCTTCCAATCCGCCAGCACCTAATCCTCTAGTATCAATTCCAGTTCCTTGTTTACAACTACCGCCATCCAAAGCAATGCCGAGGGTTCCTCAATCAATGCGAGATCCAGTTTGAGCTTCAGTCAGCTAACTTTCCGTCTGATCGGACCAAAATCGCATACATCATTTCACTTCTGAACGGACCAGCTCTGGATTGGGCTTCACCCTTATGGGAGAGAACTGATCCCATACTCTTGAATTACCCGGAATTCGTGGCAACTTTTACGTAAAATCTTTGATGAGCCAGGCCGGACCACATCTGACTCTATGGAGATTCTGCGTCTGCATCAGGGAACCCGTTCTGTCGCCCAGTACATGATCTAATTCCGTACTCTGTCTTCCGAAGTGGGCTGGAATGAAGAGGCTCTCATTGCTGCCTTTTGGAACGGTCTCTCCAACAAAATTAAAGATGACCTGGTCACTCAGGATGTGCCAGTTAAGCTCGATCAGCTTATTTCTTTATGTAACAAGATTGATCTAAGATACAAGGAGCGCTGTCTTGAGAGAACAAGGTTCGAGTGACCCAAATCTCGGGCATGTCCCACTCCTAAACCATCCTCACCGTCTACTGAAGAACCCATGCAGGTCAACCGTTCTCGTCTCACCAATGAGGAACGTCAAAGACGCAGACAGGGAAACCTCTGCATGTATTGTGTTGCGGCCGACCACTTTGTTAAGTCTTGTATTCAACGACCGGGAAACTCCCGCTCCTAGCTTACGCAGGAGAGGTTAAGCTAGGAGCATTCCCCAACCAATTTACCAGGAAGGAATCACTGTTGGCTGTATGTCTAGAACTTCCATCTACCTCCTTTCATGTTACGGCACTTTTGGATTCTGGAGCTGCAGAAAGTTTCATTACTTCCGCCTTGGTCTGACAGTCTGAAATACTAACCACTCGTTTGGAGCGAGCTATCTCCATCACCGCGGTTGACGGAAGGTATATTCCTGAGGGGATCATCACCCACCGTACAGTTCCTCTGAAGATGAAAGTTGGTATTCTCCATTCTGAAGTTCTCTCTTTTCTGGTAATTCCCAAAGCCTCTCAAAAAGAATCCTAGGATTCCCGTGGTTGCAGGAGCACAACCCCCACTTGGATTGGCAAACTATGGATGTACTCGCCTGGGGGGAGTCATGTTCTCAAAGCTGTTTATCCACCGTCAAGCCACTCTTTACCCTACACTCCACTGATCTCCCAGATGCCTATCAGCCCTTTCTGGACGTGTTAAATAAGCAAGGGGCAGATACCTTGCATCCCCACCAAAGTTGGGACTGCCCTATCGATTTATTGCCTGGTAAAACACCTCCCAGAGGCCGAACGTACCCTTTATCTCTCCCAGAAACCCAAGCAATGTCCGAGTACATACAGGAGAATTTGGCCAAAGGGTTCCTTTGCCCTTCCTCTTCTCCAGCCGGGGCAGGGTTTTTTTTCGTTAAGAAGGATGGGGGCCTACGGCCTCGCATCGACTACCGGGGCCTCAACGAAATTACAGTTAAGAATAGATACCCCTTGCCCTTGATTCCCAAACTATTTGACCGAGTAAAGGGGGCTACTATTTTCACCAAATTGGACCTGCGGGGAGCTTATAACCTTATATGCATTCGCACAGGAGACGAGTGGAAGACTGTGTTCAATACTCGCGACGGGCATTACGAATATCTGGTGATGCCCTTTGGCTTATGCAATGCTCCAGCAGTCTTCCAGAATTATGTCAACGAGTTATTCCGAGATCTCCTCTATAAGTGCCTGGTTGTGTATCTGGACGATATTCTAATATTTTCCAAAGATCTGAAAGTCCATCGGGAACAAGCCAGAGAATTCTTGAGACGTCTAAGGGAAAATCAACTCTTTTGTAAACTAGAGAAGTGCACGTTTGATGTTCCCTCCATCCCTTTTTTAGGTTACATCATTTCTGGGAGGGAATTACAGATGGATCCTGCCAAAGTCCAAGCAATCAGAGATTGGACCCTTCCTACCACTCTGAAGGGAATCCAGCATTTTTTAGGCTTCGCCAACTTCTATAGGAAGTTTATTAAAAATTATTCCTCCATCATTGCCCCGATTACAGCACTAACAAGAAAAGGGTCTTATTTTGCAGCTTGGCCACCTGAGGCACTAAAAGACTTTTTGTTTCTAAAAGAGGCCTTCATGTCTGCTCCTATCCTTCGGCAACCTGATCTCAGTCATCCTTTTAAGGTGGAGGTGGATGCTTCTTCAGTAGGAGTGGGGGCCGTCTTATCCCAGTACTTCGAGGATCAGAAAGCTCATCCTTGTGCTTATTTTTCCCGAAGATTCTCTCCGGCAGAACAAAACTACGCCATTGGAGAACAAGAATTGCTTGCCATAAAACTTGCTTTTGAAGAGTGGAGGTACTTACTGGAAGGAGCTCAGCACCCAATCTCAGTAACCACAGATCACAAAAATCTTTTATATCTTCAGACCGCCCAATGTTTAAACCCACGGCAAGCCAGGTGGGCATTGTTCTTCTCACATTTTTCTTTCAAGCTCAGTTATCGTCCAGGGTCTCTTAATCGGAAAGCAGATGCGCTCTCTCGTTCATTGAGTTCAGATGAGTCCACAGATCTTCCGGACAGACAATTCATCCTACTGTAGATCCTGCCTCCTTTGCTACAACTCATACTACTCTGCTTCCGCCACCGGGAAAAACCTTTGTTGCACCAGAACTCTGAAAAAACCTGTTCACGTGGGCTCATACCTCACCGTGTATGGGACACGCAGGTAGCCTTAAGACTCTTAAGTTCATCCAACGCTCCTATTGGTGGCCTCATCTGAAGACGGATGTTTTGGAATTCATAGCTGCCTGCCCAAAGTACGCCCAACATAAAAGTCTAAGAGGATCACCAGCGGGTCTTCTTCATCCGCTATCAGTTCCACAAAAATCCTGGACACACATCTCCATGGATTTTATAACTGACCTACCTGTCTCCAGAGGACGAAACACCATTTGGGTCATTGTGGACCGATTTTCCAAAAATGTGTGCCACTCACAGGTCTTCCAACCGCTCCACAACTATCAAAATGTCCATATCCGACATCTTCCGGTTACATGGACTTCCACAAGAGAGATTTTCCGATCGAGGGCCTCAGTTTGTGGCTAAATTCTGGAGAGCACTGAGTTCAGCTCTTGGAATGGAATTAAGTTTCTCCTCTGCATACCATCCCCAAACGGATGGCCAGACTGAGAGAGTGAACCAAGACTTAGAGACTTTCCTACGACTCTTCATGGCTTCTTCTAAGGGCGATTGGCTGGACTATCTTCCATTTGCTGAATTTGCTCACAATAATCTCTACCATTCCGCTACCAATTCCACACCCTTTTATGTGAATTATGGACTTCATCCACGTGTTCCTGCTTTCCAATCTCTTCCAGCTCTCGAAGTACCTGCTGCAGAGTTAGCCCTTCAGCAATTCACTAAGATGTGGAAACAAGTTCATGAGGCTCTGCTTAAAACGTCCAATAAATACAAATTTTTTGCAGATCGGAAACGGAAGGCTGTCCCTAGTCTCAAAGTTGGTGATCAAGTCTAGATTTCTACTCAAAACTTAAGACTCAAGATCCCTTCCAAGAAATTTGCCCCCAGATTCATTGGACCATATCCTGTTGAAAAAGTATTGAATCCAGTAGCATACAAAGTGACTTTGCCTCCGTACTTGAAGATCCCAAATGCATTTCACATCTCCTTACTGAAGCCTCTCATACTGAAACGTTTTCGGGCTGTGCTCCCTAGACCTCCCAAGGTGCAAGCTGCTCAGGGAAAAGAATGTGAAGTTCATAGGATCCTTGACTGTCGTAAAAGATATGGTTGTCTCCAATATCTTATTGATTGAAAGGGATATGGACCGGAGGAAAGGTCCTGGGTTTCTGAAGAGGACGTCCATGCTCCAAGATTAGTCCGGGCCTTTCATACCAAGAATCCGATGAAAGCACAAGGGTGTTCAGAGCCCACCCTAAAAAGGGGGGGTACTGTCAGGCTCCGGAGCCTTACGTCCGGCGGGTGCTCCAGCGGGTTACCGTCCCGCTGGTTGGCGCGGCTGCTGGCGGCAGGTCTTTCTGGATGGATGTGTGGCTGCCAAGGGCCGGGGGCCGAGGGTCTGTAGATCCGGGCGCTGCGGCGGGGATCGCTGCGGTAAGGTCCTCTAGTGGTGACACAGTATAGTGTGTCAGAGACAGAAGCTGGCTAAAGCTGTGTGCTAACAGCTAAGTATGTCTCCTGTGCTGGGGGCAGCCATGTTGGAGACCAGAGTATTACCAATGAAGTTCCCAATCTGTGTCCAGCCAATCCTGCGTGTTTTCCCCTTACAAAAGGGGGCTGGCTCAGAAGGAGAGTGCCAGTGCTTCAAGTTACCTCCTTGTGAAAGGTTATCCAGCTCTGTGCTCCCAGGTTACTTCTGGTTCCCTGGTCCTGGTTGCTCTCATCCATCAGTTACCGAAACGCTGCTGCAGTCCTGCTGTCTAAGTCCGTTGCCACTTGTGGAAGCACTCATGGGGTCCCAGGTCGTAGAGGAGCTCCAGGTGCTAACGGCGGTTCCCGCAGACGTCTTCATTTCTTCAAAGTCCAAGTTCTTCAGCCTCGTCTTTTAAACACAAACCACAGTCTTCATTTCTTCAAAGTCCAGGTTCTTCAGCCTTGTCTTTCAATCACAAACCACAGTCTTCATTTCTTCAAAGTCTAAGTTCTTCAGCCTCATCTTTTAATCATAAAACAGTCTTCAGTTCTTCTTTATCAGAGTTCTTCAGCTTCACTCTTCAAGTCATTTAACCATAGACTCTAATTCTTCCAGTTTCTTCAATTGCTCCAATATTCGTGTACAGCCTGATTATTCATTAAATTTACAGTTATCTTCCTACGAAGTCCTCCTTTCTTTACGCCCTCCAGCCAACTTTAACACTTACTTTGGCTTCCACCCCATGAGGACGAATTACATTCAGCCATCTCGTTTACTCTCCTCACAGGTAGCTGTCCCTTCAGCCAAAACTCGGTTGTCGGAACCCCAACTTACGCCGAGCGTGACATCTTCCAGCTGCAAATTCTGCGCAGACGGTGGTAATATGCTGTTCGCACAACAGCTCCTCCCAGTAGGGTACACTGCACCTTGGGATGTGAGAACTCCGTAACATAGACCACACTGACTGTAGATGTTGGGGGTACCTGTTCCTCTTTGGGCACCCCTGCAGGCTGGACTACTGCTTCTTCCGCTGATAAAAGAAGCTTTCGTAGACGTTGTCTTTCATCATCCACTCTGTGACACTGATCATGCCAGAATGGGGTATCGAGCTTCCTCAAACTGTGTGCCTCTCTCCATGCATCTGCAAAACATTCCGCCAGCACACGCAGCAGGTACCCAGGACTCACCTCGGGACCTAACCACAGAAATGAAATTCTATACTGGCTGAAGGCATGGCACTCGCTGTCCTCCTCCCACCAGAGCTGCCTGAGCATTTCGCTGTGGGTATTGTCACTGCAGGCAAGACCCTGCAGCTGACATTCTTTAATTAGCTCATCTTGGAAAACAGGTCATCTGGGTCATACCCCCATTGCTCTTCTGACGCTGTCCATGATGGTTGCCCTGCAGCCTCCCTGGCTGCAGCACTTTCTGCCGTCTCCTTGGTACTGGCAGAGGGGTCAGACCTTGGTCTGGTAACTGTTGTACTGTCCAAGTTCCCATAGCCCGTCATACTAGGGACTGGTGTCAGGCAAGGTTTAGCGGTGACATCCCTGGTCTCATGGTATCGCGAGCAATCACTTTCTTGTCGCGATGCAATTTGTAGCTTACATTCTCTTCCAGCTACTTGTTTCTGCCATAGAACTCTCCCTCTGCACCAGGTGTGCAGCACTGGCAGGCTCTATTTCTCTCTCTTCTCTTGTGCACTGGAACACTTTTTCCCTGTCCAGCACGCAGCTCCGACAGTTTCCAAGAACGGGGGGATAAGATCCACATTTGAGGCAGCCACAGCAGGCCTCTCATCGATAACAGAGTCCACATCAGAATCCAGTGTCGCACTATTACTACCCGCAGTACGTAATAGTCCAGTACGCAATACATCTCCTACTGTCTCAGCAACCCAGGCCGATGCATCATTCCCATGCAAAGGTTTGCAGCCATCATGCTGCTCTGTATCTTTCCCACACTCAGTCGGCGAATATTTATCCAAGGCCATATGCACAGGCCTTACGTTGATAACAGAGTCTACATCAGAAATCAGCATGGCACCATTACTTCCCGCAGTACGTAACAGTCCAGTGCGCAATACATCCTCTACTGTCTTAGCAGCACAGGCCGATGCATCATTCCCACACACAGGTTTGCCATCATCCTTCATCAGATGCTTAGACTTAGTCATCTTTGATCTCATTTTCGCCAAAATAAAATAATAGAAAAGAAAAACAAGAGAAGGGGAACAGAGATTGCCACTCACTGTGTGAATTTTAAAATTATAATAAAGCTCGGAGTTCTGATGTTGGTGAAGTGGATGTTCCGCTCACGGAATTACCACATTCACTTAAGTTCTTAGATAAAACAAACAATTATCATCCCACCGCTTGCCACCACTTTGTCACAATGCTGCCCTCCAATTCCACAAATACGCCTATTTGAGAATTGCCACATGCGACGTGGGGGTCACTTTTGGACACACGGGATTAATCAAACACCTTCAGCTGCCACCAGCAAAGACTTTTCAATGTATTACGGACATTGCAGGCGTCATTAGCTTTACCTGTCACACACACACTGCAATACTTAGAAAAATAGGTGAGACGTGAGCCACACGGGCCCCGAGTTCATAAGAATCACAGAATCAGAACTAAAATTACATATTTAATTTCAAGAATACTTCAGAGCTTTAGTTACAAAAAGGTTACAAAGATTATTCTGAATATTTTAAAAAACACACACAGAATACAGCAATCTCAATAAATGAAAAGAAATAAAAAATACAGAAAACCTAACTCACTCAAACGAACTTAGGTGTTTCTGCTGTGGGGGATTTCACAGAATAACTCAGGTCATCTCCAACATATATTTTGAGTCCCCAAGAGATGTACACTTTCTGTCCCCATGAGGGAGACAGATATAGTCTTCAGCTTCAGCAAGCCACCTCCCTTGAGATTTTTAACTACTTCCCTGCTGGACAGTACACATACACCAGTTTTACATACTTGGTGCTTGGCAACAGGCAAGGGGGGAGGAAGGGGTGTAGCCCAAAGGCATACTCTAGGAATCTCTTTCAAAGAGAGTGAGGTCTGGGCTGTGGGAGGTCACATCTTCCTAAGCCTGGAGTTGTAGATTTGAAGTTTTAGAGGTTCATGACATTAGCCAGGAAATAGGACTCCTGCATTCCAATCAGGACATTTGGACACACTTCCCTGGCCTGTTTACAGTGCCCCCCCCCCCCCCCCCCCCCCGTTGACATAACACTAATTGGGCTTATCAGACCTCAATGTCCAGAGCTTGGCAATATCTGCTTTTGACGTAGAAATGCAATCCCCTTTTAACAATGGTCATGTCAGGGTCCTAGACCACAGATAATTTATATTTTGGACAATCTACAATTCTGAGGTCAGCTCACAGGGTACATTGTGCTTTTCCTGACATCTCCCTCTTATCAATATTTACAACCTCTGGTCTGGTCATTGCACATGCCATCTCAAACTTTATGGTTTGCATATCTCCCCCAGCCTGGATCTATGGAGGTTAAACACAGGACATTGCCTGTCAGCCATTTTGTCACATCTAAGCTGAAAGAATACAAGAGTATATATATATATATATATATATATATACACAGTCACTTGAAAACATTATTGGTGATTATTCCTGCAGGTAATCACCACACCTTAGATTACATATAATTTGTGATCCTCCTTTCTGTATTTAAACATGACACACATCATTTGAAGTTCACTCCATCAGGATTTTCACCCCCTTCTCTTTGCGTGCTGCAGCTATCTATCACCCTCCTTGGCAACCCAAACAATTTCTAGACGATTTTTCTGCCTGGCTCCCACACTTCTTATCCTATGACATCTCCACCATCATTATGGGTGATTTCATTATAGCTCTTGACAGTCCACAATCTGTTCATGCCTCCAAACTCCTCTCTCTAACCTCCTCTCTTGGCCTCACCCAATGGTCTGACTCCTCTACTCACAAGGAGGGCCACTGCCTAAATCTTGTATTCACCAGGCTCTGCGTAGTTTCTGAATTCATTAACACTCCTTTCCCTCTCCTTGATCACAACCTGATCACCTTCTCAATCTCTTCCATTACTCTAAACTCTATGACACTAAAAACAAGCAAGCCTCCTCTAACCCGCAGAAATCCTAACAATATAAATTTTCAACAACTTTCTACTTCTCTGCAACAACTGCTCTCACAAATTTCTACATTTACCACACCTGACACTGCTGTATCCCACCTGCATCAGACCCTAGAGAGTGCCCTTGATGAAGTGGCTCCAGCTACCCATCACACTCAACGTAGGCTTAGATGCCTCCACGTAGGCTTAGATGCCAACCATGACACTCTAAATCAACAAGACACCTACAAAAACTGTCACAAAGTAGAACTTCAGTGGTAAAAATCTCAGAATCCAAGTGACTTCCTCACATATAAGACCACCTAGCACTCTTATCGTCAGGCCCTGGACACTGCCAAACAAACATATTTCCAATCTCTCATCTCTTCTCATGCCACCAACCCCAAGTGACTTTTTAATACATTTAAATCACTTCTTTACCCTCCCTCACCTCCCCCTTTATCCGTGCACAAGAACTTGCTTCCTACTTCAAGGACAAGATAAAATACGAGATGAAATGGTATGCTCTATCTCAGCCAGTGACCTGCTCAATTCCCTACCTGAACCTTCTGGCACTTTCTCTTCATTTGATCCCACAAGTGAAGATGAAGTATCAACACTCTTTTCCTCCTCCTACTCCACTACCTCTCCTCTTGATCCTATACACTCACAAGTCAGTAAAACTTTGTCTCCTGTGCTTATCCCAACCTTAACTAAAATATGTAATCTCTCTCTCTACTGGAATCTTTCCTTCTCTGTTTAAGCAAGCAGTGATTACTCCCATTCTAAAAAAAATACTCTAACTACCGTCCCATCTCTCAGCTCCAATGTCTCTCCAAACTACTTGAGAGACTCGCCTTACACACTTTCTTAAAACCCACAACTTATTGGACCCACTTCAATTAGGCTTTTGTGCCCAACACTCCACAGAGATGGCACTTACCAAAGTAGTGAATGATCTGGTCACTGCTAGTCGATCGAAAGGCCATTACACACTTCTTATTCTTCTAGATCTCTCTGCTGCTTTTGACAGTGTTGACCACTCTTTTATCATACAAACACTGCAATCCCTAGGTCTTCAGGACACAGCCCTTACTTGGTTCTCATCCTATCTATCTAATCGCTCTTTCAGTGTTCACTTCTCCGATTCTACCTCCTCTTCTCTACCTCTAGCAGTTGGAGTACCTCAAGGCTCAGTCTTAGGTCCTCGGCTTCTCTCAATTTATACCTCATCTCTTGGTAAACTAATCAGCTCCTTCGGATTTCAGTATCATTTGTACGCTGATATACTCAAATCTACCTATACTCCCCAGATTTATCACCATCTGTATTGGTTCGTGTCACTGAATGCCTGTCTGTCATTTCATCTTGGATGTCATCTCGCCACCTCAAACTCAACATTTCCAAAACAGAATTAATTATTTTCCCACCAGCCAAGAGTAGTTACCAATCTGTTATCTCCATAACTGTTGACAATGCAACTATCCACCCTACCCCACAAGCTCACTGCCTAGGTGTCATCCTTGACTCTGAACTGTCCTTTGTTCCAAACATTCGATCTGTCTCTAAATCATGTTACATGCACCTAAAAAACATATACAAAATATGTCCTTATCTTACACAAGACACTGCAAGAACTCTAATCCATGCACTCATCATCTCCCGCATTGATTATTGTAATGGTCTCCTTACGGGTCTTCCCAAACATAGGCTCTCACCACTTCAATCCATTTTAAATGCAGCTGCGAGGCTAATCTTCCTTGCTAGACGTTCTTCGTCTGCTGATCCGCTCTGTCAGTCCCTCTATTGGTTACCGGTATTCTACTGTGTTAAATATAAAATACTTTTACTTACATACAAGGCTATTAACCAAACTGCACCATCATACATCTCCTCACTCATCTCAAAATATCTCCCTACCAGACCTCTCCGCTCTGCACAAGATCTGCGTCTCTCATCCACACGCATTACTTGTTCACACTCAAAATTACAGGACTTTATCCGGGCTTCCCCCACTCTGTGGAATGCCCTCCCATGCACAATAAGACTCATCGCTAGTCTCCAAACCTTTAAACGTTCTCTGAAAACTCATCTCTTCATACAAGCCTATCAAATTCCAGACCCACCCACATAACCTTCAGTGCTTCCCTATCTAATTACATCCTCTCTGTACAGTACATATAACTTTACATATTTTGTCTTCCAACATTGCTGGGTGATCATATCATACAACCCATAAAGAACCTTGCAATCTGGTGACCATTATGCAATAGGTAGCATCTATCCTTGTGTATTAATGCCTATTTCCCTATAGAGTGTAAGCTTGCGAGCAGGGCTTTCCTACCACTATGTCTGTCTGTTTTTGCCCAGTTTTGTTCTATAATTGTTGTTCTAATTGTAAAGCGCAACGGAATATGCTGCGCTATATAAGAAACTGCTAATAATAGCAATAATAATTATTATTATTATTGGAAAGGGATCTGATGAAGATCCCGATGTTCGGGATCCAAGCCAACTGCCGATTGAGATTGTGATATTCGAGATCCTGGCGCCGACATTTCGATATATGTTGGGATGCCGGTATTGGCATTCTGAGCAGTGTCGGGATTACGATGTCAGCATTACGACTGAATGCCAACGCCATAAACCCGACACTGCTCGGAATGTCAATGCCAGCATCCAAACATGGATCGAAATCCCGGCGCCGGGATCCCGAATGAAAGAATCCCAATCGAACTGTGTTGGGACTCCTGCTTGAAACGCCACGGCTGGGGGGTGGGGTTAGGCTTAGGCTGTGGTTGGAGGGTTAATGTTTGGCTTCATGGGGGGAGATTTAGGATTAGGCTGTGGAGAGGGGGGTTAGGGTTTGGCTGCAGGGGTGGGAGGGTTAGGATTAGGCTGTGGGGAGGGGGGTTAGGGTTTGGCTGCAGGGGTAGGAGGGTTAGGTTCAGGCTGCGGGAAAATAAGATTTTACTTACCGATAAATCTATTTCTCATAGTCCGTAGTGGATGCTGGGGACTCCGTCAGGACCATGGGGATTAGCGGCTCCGCAGGAGACAGGGCACAAAATAAAGCTTTAGGATCAGGTGGTGTGCACTGGCTCCTCCCCCTATGACCCTCCTCCAAGCCTCAGTTAGGATACTGTGCCCGGACGAGCGTACACAATAAGGAAGGATCTTGAATCCCAGGTAAGACTCAAACCAGCCACACCAATCACACTATACAACCTGTGATCTGGACCCAGTTAACAGTATGATAACGTAGAAGCCTCTGAACAGACGGCTCACAACAATAACAACCCGATTTTTTTGTAACAATAACTATGTACAAGTATTGCAGACAATCCGCACTTGGGATGGGCGCCCAGCATCCACTACGGACTATGAGAAATAGATTTATCGGTAAGTAAAATCTTATTTTCTCTGACGTCCTAGTGGATGCTGGGGACTCCGTCAGGACCATGGGGATTATACCAAAGCTCCCAAACGGGCGGGAGAGTGCGGATGACTCTGCAGCACCGAATGAGAGAACTCCAGGTCCTCTTTAGCCAGGGTATCAAATTTGTAGAATTTTACAAACGTGTTCTCCCCTGACCACGTAGCTGCTCGGCAGAGTTCTAATGCCGAGACCCCTCGGGCAGCCGCCCAAGACGAGCCCACCTTCCTTGTGGAGTGGGCATTGACAGATTTAGGCTGTGGCAGGCCTGCCACAGAATGTGCCAGTTGAATTGTGCTACAAATCCAACGAGCAATCGTCTGCTTAGAAGCAGGAGCACCCAGCTTGTTGGGTGCATACAGTATAAACAGCGAGTCAGATTTTCTGACTCCAGCCGTCCTTGAAATATAAATTTTCAATGCCCGGACAACGTCCAGCAACTTGGAATCCTCCAAATCGCTAGTAGCCGCAGGCACCACAATAGGCTGGTTCAGGTGAAACGCTGACACCACCTTAGGCAGAAACTGAGGACGCGTCCGCAGTTCTGCCCTGTCCGAATGGAAGATCAGATATGGGCTTTTATACGATAAAGCCGCCAATTCTGATACTCTCCTGGCTGAAGCCAGGGCTAGTAGCATGGTTACTTTCCACGTAAGATATTTCAAATCCACCGATTTGAGTGGCTCAAACCAATGGGATTTGAGAAAATCCAAAACTACATTAAGGTCCCACGGAGCCACTGGGGCCACTATCGGGGGCTGTATATGTAGTACTCCTTTCACAAAAGTCTGGACTTCAGGAACTGAAGCCAATTCTTTTTGGAAGAAAATCGACAGGGCCGAAATTTGAACCTTAATGGACCCCAATTTGAGGCCCATAGACAATCCTGTTTGCAGGAAATGTAGGAATCGACCCAGTTGAAATTCCTCCGTGGGGGCCTTCCTGGCCTCACACCACGCAACATATTTTCTCCAAATGCGGTGATAATGTTGTACAGTCACCTCCTTCCTGGCTTTTACCAGTGTAGGAATGACCTCTTCCGGAATGCCTTTTTCTCTTAGAATTCGGCGTTCAACCGCCATGCCGTCAAACGCAGCCGCGGTATGTCTTGGAATAGACACGGTCCCTGCTGAAGCAGGTCCCGTCTTAGAGGTAGAGGCCACGGAGCTTCCGTGAGCATCTCCTGAAGTTCCGGGTACCAAGTTCTTCTTGGCCAATCCGGAGCCACGAGTATCGTTCTTACTCCCCTTTGCCGTATAATTCTCAGTACTTTTGGTATGAGAGGCAGAGGAGGAAACACATACACTGACTGGAACACCCACGGTGTTACCAGAGCGTCCACAGCTATTGCCTGAGGGTCTCTTGACCTGGCGCAATACCTGTCCAGTTTTTTGTTGAGGCGAGACGCCATCATATCCACCTTTGGTTTTTCCCAACGGTTCACAATCATGTGGAAGACTTCTGGATGAAGTCCCCACTCTCCCGGGTGTAGATCGTGTCTGCTGAGGAAGTCTGCTTCCCAGTTGTCCACTCCCGGAATGAACACTGCTGACAGTGCTAATACGTGATCTTCCGCCCAGCGAAGAATCCTTGCAGCTTCTGCCATTGCTCTCCTGCTTCTTGTGCCGCCCTGTCTGTTTACGTGGGCGACTGCCGTGATGTTGTCTGACTGGATCAACACCGGCTGACCCTGAAGCAGGGGTTTTGCCAGGCTTAGAGCATTGTAAATCGCTCTCAGCTCCAGTATATTTATGTGAAGAGACATCTCCAGGCTTGACCATACTCCCTGGAAGTTTCTTCCTTGTGTGACCGCTCCCCAGCCTCTCAGGCTGGCATCCGTGGTCACCAGGACCCAGTCCTGTATGCCGAATCTTCGGCCCTCTAACAGATGAGCACTCTGTAACCACCACAGAAGAGACACTCTTGTCCGTGGCGATAAGGTTATCCGCTGATGCATCTGCAGATGCGATCCGGACCATTTGTCCAGCAGATCCCACTGAAAAGTTCGTGCGTGGAATCTGCCGAATGGAATCGCTTCGTAAGAAGCCACCATCTTTCCCAGGACTCTTGTGCATTGATGCACAGACACTTTTCCTGGTTTTAGGAGGTTCCTGACAAGTTCGGATAACTCCCTGGCTTTCTCCTCCGGAAGAAACACCTTTTTCTGAACCGTGTCCAGAATCATTCCCAGGAACAGCAGACGTGTTGTCGGGGTCAACTGAGATTTTGGCAAATTCAGAATCCACCCATGTTGTTGCAGTACTACTTGAGTTAGTGCTACTCCGTCTTCCAGCTGTTCTCTGGACCTTGCCCTTATCAGGAGATCGTCCAAGTAAGGGATAATTAATACGCCTCTTCTTCGCAGAAGAATCATCATTTCGGCCATTACCTTGGTAAAGACCCGAGGTACCGTGGACAATCCAAACGGCAGCGTCTGAAACTGATAATGACAGTTTTGCATCACGAACCTGAGGTACCCTTGATGTGAAGGGCAAATTGGGACATGCAGGTAAGCATCTTTTATGTCCAGGGACACCATAAAGTCCCCTTCTTCCAGATTCGCTATCACTGCTCTGAGTGACTCCATCTTGAACTTGAATTTTTGTATGTACAGGTTCAAAGATTTCAGATTTAGAATAGGTCTTACCGAGCCGTCCGGCTTCGGTACCACAAATAGCGTGGAGTAATACCCCTTTCCCTGTTGTAGGAGGGGTACCTTGACTATCACCTGCTGAGACAACAGCTTGTGAATGGCTTCCAATACCGTCGCCCTGTCTGAGGGAGACGTTGGCAAAGCAGACTTTAGGAACCGGCGAGGGGGAGACTTCTCGAATTCCAACCTGTAACCCTGAGATACTACCTGCAGGATCCAGGGGTCCACCTGTGAGCAAGCCCACTGCGCGCTGAAATTCCTGAGTCGACCCCCCACCGCTCCTGAGTCCGCTTGTAAAGCCCCAGCGTCATGCTGAGGGCTTAGCAGAACCCGGGGCGGGCTTCTGTTCTTGGGAAGAGCTGCTTGCTGTCCTCTCTTACCCTTTCCTCTGCCTCGGGGCAGATATGACTGTCCTTTTGCCCGCTTGTTCTTATAGGACCGAAAGGACTGCGGCTGAAAAGACGGTGTCTTTTTCTGTTGGGAGGGGGTCTGAGGTAAAAAAGTGGATTTCCCGGCAGTTGCCGTCGCCACCAGATCCGATAGACCGACGCCAAATAATTCCTCCCCTTTATACGGCAATACTTCCATATGTCGTTTGGAATCCGCATCACCTGACCACTGTCGCGTCCATAAACTTCTTCTGGCAGATATGGACATCGCACTTACTCTCGATGCCAGAGTGCAAATATCCCTCTGAGCATCTCGCATATAAAGAAAAGCATCCTTTAATTGCTCTAAAGTCAATAAAATACTGTCCCTATCCAGGGTATCAATATTTTCAGTCAGGGAATCCGACCAGACTACCCCAGCACTGCACATCCAGGCTGAGGCGATTGCTGGTCGCAGTATAACACCAGTATGTGTGTATATACTTTTTAGGGTAGTTTCCAGCCTCCTATCAGCTGGATCCTTGAGGGCGGCCGTATCAGGAGACGGTAACGCCACTTGTTTTGATAAGCGTGTGAGCGCCTTGTCCACCCTAGGGGGTGTTTCCCAGCGTGCCCTAACCTCTGGCGGGAAAGGGTATAATGCCAATAACTTCTTTGAAATTAGCATCTTTCTATCTGGGTTAACCCACGCTTCATCACATACATCATTTAATTCCTCTGATTCAGGAAAAACTACAGGTAGTTTTTTCACACCCAACATAATACCCCTTTTTGTGGTACTTGCAGTATCAGAGATATGTAAAGTCTCCTTCATTGCCGTGATCATATAACGTGTGGCCCTACTGGAAAATACGTTAGTTTCTTCACCGTCGACACTAGATTCAGTGTCCGTGTCTGGGTCTGTGTCGACCGACTGAGGTAAAGGGCGTTTTACAGCCCCTGACGGTGTCTGAGACGCCTGGGCAGGTACTAACTGGTTTGCCGGCCGTCTCATGTCGTCAACTGATTTTTGTAATGTGCTGACATTATCACGTAATTCCATAATCAAAGCCATCCATTCCGGTGTCGACTCCCTGGGGGGTGACATTACCATTACCGGCAATTTCTCTGCCTCCACACCAACATCGTCCTCATACATGTCGACACACACGTACCGACACACAGCAGACACACAGGGAATGCTCTATTGAAGACAGGACCCCACTAGCCCTTTGGGGAGACAGAGGGAGAGTTTGCCAGCACACACCCAAGCGCTATAATATATATGGGAACAACCCTATATAAGTGTTGTATCCTTATAGCAGCTTAAATATATTGATATCGCCAAAAAAAGGTGCCCCCCTCTCTGTTTTACCCTGTTTCTGTAGTGCAGTGCAGGGGAGAGTCCTGGGAGCCTTCCTCACAGCGGAGCTGAGCAGGAAAATGGCGCTGTGTGCTGAGGAGAATAAGCCCCGCCCCCAATTTCGGCGGGCTTCTTCTCCCGGAGTTAGTGATATCTGGCAGGGGTTAAATACATCCATATAGCCTCAAGGGCTATATGTGATGTATTTTTAGCCATAAAAAGGTCTTATACATTGCTGCCCAGGGCGCCCCCCCCCAGCGCCCTGCACCCTCCGTGACCGCTGTGTGAAGTGTGCTGACAACAATGGCGCACAGCTGCAGTGCTGTGCGCTACCTCATGAAGACTGAAAGTCTTCTGCCGCCTGTTTCCGGACCTCTTCAATCTTCAGCATCTGCAAGGGGGGTCGGCGGCGCGGCTCCGGGACGAACCCCAGGGCGAGACCTGTGTTCCGACTCCCTCTGGAGCTAATGGTGTCCAGTAGCCTAAGAAGCGAATCCATCCTGCACGCAGGTGAGTTCCCTTCTCTCCCCTAAGTCCCTCGATGCAGTGAGCCTGTTGCCAGCAGGACTCACTGAAAATAAAGAACCTAAAAAACTTTTTCTAAGCAGCTCTTTAGGAGAGCCACCTAGATTGCACCCTGCTCGGACGGGCACAAAAACCTAACTGGGGCTTGGAGGAGGGTCATAGGGGGAGGAGCCAGTGCACACCACCTGATCCTAAAGCTTTATTTTGTGCCCTGTCTCCTGCGGAGCCGCTAATCCCCATGGTCCTGACGGAGTCCCCAGCATCCACTAGGACGTCAGAGAAAGAGGGGTTATGTTTAGGCACCAACGGGGAGGGTTAGGGTTAGACTGCGGGGGGAAGTTAGGGTTAGTATGCAGGAAGGGAGGGTTAGGGAGTAGGTGGGGAGGGTTACCATACTTACCTGCCCTTTCGGGATTCTCTGCTTCGGGGTGCCGGTATCGGACATATGACCGCCAGCATCCCATCTGCTGGGATATCATATGTATCCCATTATAAATATACAATAAGGAAGAAGGTTACACAAGTGTAGATTTGATACATGTTCTGCCAAAACACACACATATTAGTGAGTACTGAAAACAACATGGACGCTCACCAGGCCGGGATGGGGCATCACTGTCACGGACATGTTGTGGCAGCACCATTTCAGGTGGGATGATGGCCTGCAATGTTTCCTCATATTCTATGTAGTCACTGGCCAAAATTGAACCACCACCCATAACCTCGCAGCCTTCACCTCTGAGCCATTTTCAGCTTCACCCGGCATTTTATGTAGCTGCGTCTCTGTTTTCAGGATTCATTATCTCTCCTAATATGTCCTGCAGTGTTCACTTTCTTCACAACACCATTCATAATTTGGTTTTTACAACGGCCTGAAGTACGGGCTTTCATTCATTCAGATAGGACATCATGATGCACCACAGCACTGATTAATGCAATATTCTCATCGTAATTAAATTGCACTGGGTGGAAGCTTCATCTTCACTATCCTCATCAGATTGAGACTACCCTACTGAGCTACCTACTCCTCCAGCTCTACCTCATCATCCCTCCTATCCCGCTCCATAATGTTATGACCCCCCTGGGTGCTGGTAAAGCCACAAGTCACAGAATTGTAGCAGTGAATACAGTATGAGGTAAACCTGATATGCAGACAAACTTAGAAAACACAGGTTACTGGAAGCTGCATGAATACTGGAGATGCAGATACATAGGCAACGAAGATATATTTGATGAACTTGTCAACTGGAATACTAATGACAGAAGCTCAGAAACAAAAAGCAGAATGGTAACCTGATTAATGGCTGAGTTACTTTAGCATGGCGGCCACTGAAGCTAACAGGAACAGGTGCAGGTATCCAGGAATATTGGGAAGGCAAACCATGAAACAAACATCCAAACAGAAGTTTCCTGGCTTGGCAGATCCAGAAAACATGAACAGGTGCCATTAAACATCAGTGAATATCAATTACCAAGCCCTGAGAGCTGGGATCAGACAGACTAAATAGGCAGCTGCCAGGTGTAGTCCATGCTGGTAATTAAATCATCCATTAACCAATACATGAGCGCAGAGCAGAGTCCAAAGAGCAGCACATCTGGTAAGAACCAGTAGTCACGACCACATAACAGGAGCCCTGGCTACCCCTGGTGGCGGGGAAACATACTGCCAGGAAAACACAGCAAAACAGAGAAGAGTTCTATCACATAACAAATAACAACAAATAACACAGAGGGAAAAAACCACAAACTAACACTAAACAGACTCCCCAGGTCTCCTGGGCAACACCGCACCTCTATGGTAATTTGAGTTTTCATTGCTTTATTATGGATTATTTTATAGTATACACGTTCCATTTATAAACAAAAAGACATATGGAGTTACTAGTAACCACCTAAAGAGCGCAATGATTGTCACATACTGTGTAAGCAGGGCCTGCTCTACCATTAGGCAGCTTTAGGCAGTTGCCTAGGGGCGCTGGCTTCTGAAGGGCGCCACTGAATTCATCTATCAAAAAAATGAAGGATGTCTCTGTATTCGGCCTCCTCCTTTTAAACTGCGCTGGCTGCTGCTGCGGGTCTAATCAAGTGCAGCCACCACTATCAGGCTGTACCACATAGTGCCTCAGCGCTTCTCTGTAACATCAAGTCATGTGACGGCACAAAGGAGGTGGATGTAACTATGGCTTCTGAGGGGTGCCCCCACGGCCGCTCCTCATAGCTCTGATTCACCTCCTCCAATATACATATATATTATCCTACTACTCAGCAAAAATTTGAAATTGGCCTCAGTGTCCTATACAATTCCTAACATGCCAGCTAGCATGTATACATAGGCAGTAAGAATGGTAGTCACTCAAGGATTTGAAAGTGAAAGTATATTGTGAAAACTTTTTTACTTTAAAAGTCCTTGAGTGTTGTCCCTTATCTCTGTAGATGTATAATGATGCAATTCACCCCAGCCCACCTAGTGGCCGCCTGCATCTCCCATCCTAGAGGTGGTGGTGGTGGGGATTGCAGGTTAGGGGGTGCTAGGCTGAAGCTTTGCCTAGGGTGCAGAGGAGACCATGCACCGGCCCTGTGTGTAAGTATAACATATATCATGCATTTATTAAAATATAACATGCAACATATATTACAAATTCACTTGAACACATACTGTACACAAACACACACACACACACAAATAAAATAAATTGGTAATGTACCAAAAAGATGTAAAGGGGACATGTACTAAGCAGTGATAAAATTGGAGAAGTGAGCCAGTGGAGAAGTTGCCCATGGTAACCAATCAGCATTGACGTAACATTTATAATTTGCATACTATAGAAGTATACAGAGCAGCTGATTGGTTGCCATGGGCAACTTCTCCACTGGCTCACTTCTCCACTTTTATCACTGCTTAGTATATGTCCCCCTTTATATTAGATGCTTCCAGCCTCAGGATGGATCCAATTATCCCTGGAGGAATCCTGATAATAATACTAGGGGCCCATGAATATTTTAGTGCTTGGGGCGGTATTCTTTTACCTGCGTTAAATTACCACGGGTAATAATATCACAGAGGGTTATTCTATTAGCCACGATAAGCCGGCACAAGTTGTGGCTTATCAAGGCTTTTGTGTACTGCACCGGGTGCCGGCTCCTGACAACTCCCAGTGCAGCGCTCCACCTCCGCCTCCCCTCCTCCCCAGTCACATGACGCTCCCCCATCACGTGCCAGCTGCCGGGGGAAAAGGGGGGATGCAGGTCATGGCACTGCTCCGGCTGCCCCGTTGGGGATCACAGCGCCAAGTCCACGGAAACAGCCCCGTTTTCAAGCGAAAACAGGGCTGTTTCTCACAAAAACACAGGTTTCACTAAATCTGTGTGTCTTTTCGGGTGAAAGGGATTTTTTTTACATAGACGATCTAATAGGATAGCCTGTAAAACAAAATTTGTGAAACATCGGGAAAAACATACGTTTTTCACGCCCAATATTTTACCATGGGTAAGAGGATACCGCCCTTAAATGGAATCGAACCAGTAGATAAAGCACCAATGTATCTTTGATTAATATAAATGACAAGGTGTCAGCAGCAAACAGTACACCAGTGATTGACATAGTAGTCAGCACGCCATTCTTTGTTAAAAACAAATGTAGCCACGCTCGTTGCACCTGCAATGTGGCTGCACGTGAGCACGCATCGTGGGTGCGATTTGCTGCGCCAGGGTGCAACTGTTCGCACCCGGCACCTAGCTAATGTATTTCCCATGGCCATGCGGCATTTGTGGGCTCACATGGCATGACTACTTTGTTCATGTGATAAAAATATTCAGTATTGACACAGCTGACTATATATCAGACCACAAATGACTTATACCCCTTTCACATCGCACAAATAACCCGGTATCGACACGGCAAATTGCCGTGTCGACACGGGTCAGTGTGCGATGTGAAAGCACTTTCTGTGAATTAGCGGGTCGCCTGACCCGGTAATTCAACCCGGTATAAAAGAAGGATTATACCCGGGTTGATTACCGGGTCAGGTGCGGTGTG
This sequence comes from Pseudophryne corroboree, assembly GCF_028390025.1. NCBI lineage: Eukaryota > Metazoa > Chordata > Amphibia > Anura > Myobatrachidae > Pseudophryne > Pseudophryne corroboree. Next base: position 764,995,659 of record NC_086446.1, read on the forward strand.
AATGGGAGCCGTGTCGATGCGACACGGTTCCCATTCACAGCATAGGGAGAGGCGGCGCAGGAGATGAGCTCATCTCCCAGCGCCGCCTCCACCCCCGCCCCTGCTGCTGCTGCGCCCTCCCGCTGCTATGGCAACCGACCCGGTATATTGCTGGGTCGGAAAGCCTGCAGACGGGAGCAAATGCCGGATCCCACCCGGTAAGGACACGTTTCTTTTACCGGGTGGGATCCGGCATTAGCGATGTGAAAGCGGTATTATATGTATCTATATTTTTGAAAATATAGAGAAACTTTCAGATGTAATGTAGCAGCTGCTTTGTTCCTGGAGCCTAATAAGCACTTTTAGCTTTTCTTGGCACATGAGTGGGGAATCCTGTTTTCGGTTAAGATTATAATATATCTGTTACCGGGAAAGTAGGAAATTGAATATTGTGGCGAATGTTTAAGAATTTCAGAATTTTGGTCAATGCCAGAAGTGTGTTAGGCAAAGTACTGTAGGAAATGATTTTCATTACCTACTTTCCATAGTTAACAATGCCTAATGAATGTTGTGCAACGTAGTGAAAATTAAAATACCTCCTTTACATGGAAACAACTTATACCTCTTTCCACTGCCGCTAAAACCTTGGTTATTGCCGTGATAACCCGGGTTGTGGCTCTGTGGAAAAAGGATAATCTGGGTGCAGTGCCAGATTAAGGTCCATATGGGCCTGGAGCTGAACTTTTTGAAGGGCCTATTGTGTGTTACTGCAGCCATGTGATTAGTGATGTGGAGGTATGGCCAGTACTGTGTGCGTGTTGTCTGCATAGAGGGCGGCTAGTTTTATTGAGGGGTGTGGTGTTATAGCTCATAGACAGTTAAAAGATAGATAGTCATTAGTTAGACACTATATGGTCGACAGTCAAAAGTCAGACAGGGTCAAATGTCAGACAGTCAAAAGTCAGAAAGGGTCATAAGTCAGACACACAAAAAATGTAAAAAAATGTGTGTGTTTTTAAACATTTTTAATACAAATTTGTTGAAATTCATCCCCTCGTGGGCTCGCTACGCTCACCACGCTTCGAGCTCGGTGTCTTGCTTTGCTCGCCACAACTTTACTAAAAGGTAGTAGTTTGTGACACGGATAGTAAATGAGGTAAAAGTTGTAGAAAACACAGAAAAAACAACATTTTTTTTTTGTGTCTGACTTATGACCCTGTCTGACTTTTGACTGTCGACCATACAGTGTCTACCTAATGACTGTCTTTTAACTGTCTGTCTATAGACAGGAACCCTCATTGAGGTATAGGGCATAATTCAGACCTGATCGCTGTGCTGCAAATTACACTGTCCTGCGATCAGACAGTCGCTGTCCAGGGAAAGTGAAAATTCGGGCCCATGTAAGTGTGCAAATGCATGTGTACACTGTGCAAAAATTCCCCTCAGTCAGCGGACCGCTGCAAATCCGTTCACATCACACTCACCATCGAATGTTTTCCCATTCTGTGCAGTCTGTGCGTAGCTCAATACTTCTCCAGTGCAAAGAAATCAGGCACATAGGGGCAGGAACTGACGTCACACACAAAACGATTGGGAACCCCTGCGTTTTTCCTGATACTCCCAGAAAATGGTAATTTTCCACCCGCAAACGTCTGTATCCTGTCAATCATCTTGCAAATGCCTGTGCGATCGAAATTTTCGCACTATTCTGTTACTGTTTGGCGCATGTATAGTCATTCGATAATCGACCACAATGCGATTTCCCACAACAGCGATCAGGTCTGAATCGGGCCCATAGATAGGAGGGAGAGCTTGTGAAGCCTTCCATATCATCTGCCCCACCCTGAATTTCAACCTCTGGTCTCGCTGTGACAAGCTTTGGTCCTCTTACAAGTGACTTATGCTCACTGGTGTTTCTATAATGGGTGCAGTGTGTGTGGTGCACACGGGCCCCTGAGACCAGAAGGGGCCCACACCGCACCCATTTGTAAAATACTTACTCCTCCGAAGTCCGGAGCCGCTAGAACACAGTGAAAATGGCCCAGTGGCCATTTTCACGGAGTTCTGCGCATGCGCAGTAGAGAGATCTCAGGGAAAATTGCCGCCACGCCATTTTCCCGGAGATCTGCGCATGTGCAGTAGAGTCTGAGCGCTCTAGTGCTCAGACTCTACGGCGCTCCGGGCAGAGAGGAGAAGGCCCGACGGAGGAGGCTGAACACGGGCCTCCTCCTCTCTTGAAACGCCCCTGCTTATGCTCCTGTGCCCTCCCAATTTATCACTATATCAGTTTGCAATCCTTTAGAGCACCACTATTATATTAAATAGCCCACTACCAAATATATGATAAATATGTTATTAAAGAAGGTGAGTTTCCAGCTAATCATCTTATAATAAGCACATAACCTGAAACCAATTATATCTATACCTTTGTGTCCTCTTACAAGGAAAAAGACAATCTGAGACATGAATACAGGTATGACAGGTATAATTTGGCTGTGCATACACTTTACAAGGACTAATGTGGGGGGTTGTATGTCTGCAGGACACCCATACTGCCCATTTTTTTCATGCTGACTGCCACAACTGTCATACTTGACACTGGCACTTGTAGCAGCCCCATGCTAGATGTAAGGCTTGGGCCACCTGTAGCGGTTTAGCGGGTCTCGTGCGCTTGGCCGGAAGGAGCGTTTTGGGTTCACACAATAGACTTTGCGCAGGATGCCGCTGCACAGGACATGTCCAGTGCCATGACCAGATTTCATGTAGAATACAGTGCGGATATTCAAATGTATGTGTTCTAGTTGAAATCAAGTTGTCCTGTCATCCTGCTTTGGTCCGGCGGATGCAGTACCGCCGCATATATGTGGGCAGCCGCATAACAGACCATGTGCAGTCTCCTTCCTGCCAGCAGGACCTGCTAAACCGTTATGTGTGGCCCAAGCCTAAAGGTGGGTACACACTGATAGATATATCTGCCGATCAATTGATCGGCAGATATATCTATGGATGGATCGGGCAGTGTGTTGAGCATACACACTGCTCGATCTGTCGTGGACTGATGTCATGGACTGGGCGGGCGTGTGTGCTGTCAATCATCGCCGGCCGCCGCAGTATGTGCACGGGCGGTCGGCACCCCAGGGAGGTATAGGGATAGGGTTAGGCTGCAGGAAAGGGTGGGGGGGGGGTTGGATTTAGGCACCGCCGTTGGAGGGATAGGCTGCAGGGGGGGAGGGTTGCCCTGTGGGGATTCTCACCATTGGGATGCTGCGGTGGTCGGTATACTGACTGCCAGCATCCCGACTGATGGCATATCAAACACAACCCATATATACTCACATGTATATAGCCTACTGTATATACAGTACATACATAGGCACACATACATAAAGCCCCAGGGTAAGATCACAGCACATAAATAGCAGCACCAGACATTACTGCATGTATAGTACATTTCACCTCATGGATGCTGACAGCTGCCCTGTGACCATGTGTTTCTTCAGCACACTGTTTCCAGCTGCAGCTCTGCCAGGTTCCCACTACTAGTTGTCATGAAGGGTTTGGTGAGTGGGCGGAGCTTCGGGGAACCAGTAGGCGGGGCTTCTCGCGGATGTGAGTGGGCGGAGTTTCAGTGACTTTTTAGTAAATTCGGGCAGCCATTGGTGCACAGGCGTGGCTAAGGATGGTGCTGGGGTTGAAAGGTTTATTATTTTTCTTGTCTTCCCCTGTGTGTCTGTGAGTGGGCGGGGCATCGGCAACTCTGTGTACTACAGATTGGCGGTTTTCAGACAGCTGCTGTCTGCAGGTGAATGAGCGTGACTGCGGTCGGCTGGGGGGGAGTGAATGGTCGAGGCTTTGCAATTATGTTGGTGTTGACAGGATTCTTTTTTCCTGTCAACACAGTCCGTACTGCAAGTGATCCTTTGGGCCTATTTTTGTGGGAGGGCCTGGAGCTGCAGCTCCACCCGCCCCATTGTTAATCCGGCCCTGTCTGGGTGCCCAGTCCAACCTGGCTAGCTTGTAGGGTTGGTCCCAAGAAGGAACCTGGTTAAGGACCAGTGTAAGCGGGTAAGCCAAATCATCCGACACGGACACAGTTTACAGCATGGGAGAACGGTAATGCACCTGACTGCTTCCTGCAGTAATGACACAATCTGGGGGCGGGGCAAGAGACATCAGGGGCAGAGCCGGAGTCTCAACTGCATCTGAGACTCCCGGCAGCTACTGCACCCGTGTGCTGTGTAAACAGCTCCAACCTGAGAATAATCCGAGTCGGAGCTGTGGGGCTGTCCCGGGTCGGCCCGGTCTTGAACTATTATGGGGCAGATGTATTAAGTCTGGGGAAGTGATAAAGCAGTGATAAGAAGAAGGTGATAAGGCACCAGCCAATCAGCTCCTGTCAGTTTTCAAACCCGTAATGATTGGCTGGTGCGTTATCACCTTGCACTTATCCAGTGGCGTAACTAGAAATTTTTCTCCCCAAGCCAAAAAATTCTTCGGCGCCCCCCCCCCCCTCCTTCATGCTCCATAATTGGGAGCAAGAAAGGGATAAATATGCGCGCGCCTATGGCGCACGTGCCAAAAAAGGGGTGTGGTTTCGTTGGAATGGGCGTGGTTTTGCATAAAGGGGCGTGGCATTGCAGGAAAAGACTACCTTATACCCCAGTTTTGCAACCTGCACGCCCATACGTTGGCCACCACAGGAAAGAAAAATAATCCTGATTCATGCCCCTTACATTATTTGTCATTTTTCCTCCTTATAGTAATGCCCAGTATACATTATGCCACATACTGCAATGGCCCTTAGACATTATGCCGCACACAATAATGCACATGACACAATATGCACACACTGTAATGCCCCCGACACATTATGCCACACAACGTAATGCCTGTGACACATTATGCCACACACCGTAATGCCTGTGACACATTATGACAGGAATCGCAATGCCCGTTATACATTATGCTACACACTGCAATGCCCCTGATACATTATAGCACATACAATGTCTGTGACACATTATGACACACACCGCAATGTCCGTGATACATTATGCCACACACTGCAATGACCCTGAGACATTATACCACATATAACAATGCCCGCGATATAGTATACCATACACCGCAATGCCTGTGACACATTATGACACACACCGCAATGTCCGTGATACGTTATGCCACACACCGTAATGCCCATTACACATTAAGTCCTACAGTAAGGCTTCTAATTACTTTTCAATTACCTGCTCATTGTCAGGGGTTTCATGCACTGGGTGTCATGCTCGTTGCCAGGGGTTTCATGCTCTTGGTTCCATGCACGGTGCCAGGGGTTTTCATGCTCATGGTGTCATGCTCGTTGCCAGGGGTTTCATGCACTGGGTGTCATGCTCGTTGCCAGGTGTTTCATGCACTGGGTGTCATGCTCGTTGCCAGGTGTTTCATGCACTGGGTGTCATGCTCGTTGCTAGGAGGTAGTCCTTGTTGCTAGGGCTGTGCTCCCAGTGCCACATATGTCCCCAGTGCTAGATATTCCCCCATGGTGCCAGGTACTCACATGCCCCAGTGCCAAATATAGCCCCCCCCCATGTGCCAGGTACACATATACCCCCCAGTGCCACATATGCCCCCAGTGCCAGATATTCCCCCCCAGTGCCACATATGCCTCCAGTGCCAGATATGCCCCCAGTGCCATATATTCCCCCCAGTGCCATATATGCCCCCAGTGCCAGATATTCCCCCCAGTGCCATATATGCCCCCAGTGCCAGATATTCCCCCCGTGCCATATATGCCCCCAGTGCCAGATATTCCCCCCCAGTGCCAGATATTCCCCCCCAGTGCCACATATGCCCCCCAGTGCCACATATGCCCACAGTGCCATATATTCCCCCCCAGTGCCAAATATGCCCCCCAGTGCCACATATGCCCCCAGTGCCAGATATTCCCACCCAGTGCCATATATGCCCCCAGTGCCAGATATTCCCCCCGTGCCATATATGCCCCCAGTGCCAGATATTCCCCCCCCACAGTGCCAGATATTCCCCCCCAGTGCCATATATGCCCCAGTGCCAGATATTCCCCCCAGTGCCATATATGCCCCAGTGCCAGATATTCCCCCCCAGTGCCATATATGCCCCCAGTGCCAGATATTCCCCCCCAGTGCCATATATTCCCCCCAGTGCCATATATGCCCCAGTTCCAGATATTCCCCCCAGTGCCAGATATCCCCCCCACCCGCTTTTTGGAGGGACACGGAGGGCACAGCTCACCTCTCCTGTGTCCCTCCTGCTGCATCATCTCCGGCGGCCGCGGGTCTAATAGGGGGAAGTGCCGGTTCGTGAGCCAATTAGAGCTCACGGACAGCACTTTCCCCTATTAGACCCGCGGCCGCCGGAGATGATGCAGCAGGAGGGACACAGGGAGGCGCGCTGTGCCCTCTGTGTCCCTCCAAAAAGCGGCGGAGCGAAGGAGACTGCAGACTGACATGCGGACGCTCGTCCGCATGTCAGTCTGCTGTAAATCAGTGGCGCCCCCGCAGCCCCTCGCCCCCAAGCCACCGCGAGGGCTGCGGGGGCAGTAGTTACGCCACTGCACTTATCACTGATTTATAACTTCTCCAGGCTTATTACATCTGCCCCTCTGTTCCAAATCTCGGGTAAGACCCGGTAATTAAGTAGAAAAGAGGTATAAGTCTACCAGGACCACCTTACCAAGTTTGTTATCCTGAAACCCTTTAAAACCAAGAGACCCAAGGAAGTGACTTATTATTTTGTCTACATTGTTTACATTGTCACTTTTGTCTTGCTGGTTATTTTTTTTCTTCTAAATTGTAAAAATGGTGAACAATTTTAATATATCCAAGCCTGCTCAGATCTGTGCAGTGCTTTAAAAACTCAGTGGATTGTCGGCTGGTTTGGGGTGGTTTTCTGGCATCTTTGTAGCAGGATACAGGTCTTGAAACCAATGGGGATTATTGATAGAAGATTACACCGACCATTAATCATTTCTGTAATTTGGATTTGCAGCCCCACTGTCAATCCGTGGCAGGACCCATTGGTTTCACAACCCCAGAATTCCTGCTATTTATACCCCTTTTAGACTGACAAAAATTTCCCGGGTTATTGCACATGAACGCGCATCAACCCGGGAATTTGCTCAGTGTGAAAGGGTCCTGTAAGAATATCCCAGGTCTCGACCAGGGTTGAATCCGGGATCGTCCCGGGATGCGTTGCAGTGTGAATGGGTATGCCGGGTCAAGGCGACCCGGCACCCGTTCTCTGCATAGGAGGAGGCGGTGCTTGGAGACGATTATCTCCAGGCACAGCCTCCGGTAGCGTCAGTGGTGACGTCACCAACCCGGCAATATGCCGGGTCGGGCCGCAAGTCTGAAGGGGTCGCACCTGGGAAGCACCCGCGTACACATTCCCGAGTGCGACCCGGGTATTGTCAGCATAGGCGTGCACAGCTGATTTTATTAGGGGTTGCACCGCCAGAGGGGCGGGTCTAGCAGCGCCTTTTGGGCATGTCTACCACCCCCCAGGGACATGTCTAGCACTATTTTACATTCTCTTAGTAAAATCACATGGCTTAATCTAATTTCTCCCTAGTTCCTAATACTACTGTACAAGTTGATATACTGTAATAAACCCCAGAGAAATAAAATGGAACATTATGCTGTGACCACCGTCCGGTACTGACTGTCCGCTATGGCATAACCCTGAGTCCTAGCTGCCGCTGCACCCTATTGCTTACACTTCCCCAACCTATCCTTGACCCAGTGGCGGAACTAGAGAGTGGCCTAATTGCATATGCATTCCCCCTCACCCCACACACACACACACACACAGACACACCACACCCATTGCACCCCCGAGCACCTACACCCTGATTTTGAGTAGGCCACTCTGAAAAGTACGGGATATTTAGGGGGCCAAACATTTAACTTTTAACATAACACAAGTAAAGTTTCAAATTTACACATGTGCCATTGTAGAGATGTGCCCTGTGGGCACATCAGTGGTGCTGTCACTGGTTGGGGACAGCGCTGGGGCAGCTTGTCTGTCCCCAGCGCTGGGTGCGTGGCGGCGGCGGGTGTCCGGTGCAGGGATTACCCTTTTCTCTGCAGCGGACCAGAGGCTGCGGGGGCATTTGAATGTTGGCGCCCTCCGGGAGCCAATCGCGGCTCCCGGAGCGGCAGCCAATAGGAGAGGGGCGCGGCGAGCCAATCGGTGCTCGCCGCGTCATAGGCCCCGCCCCCGGCGTCTGACGCCGGGCGGGAGCTTGATGAAAAGTCCACGCGCGGGAGCGCGAGGAGAGAAGACGCCGGGAGAAGACGCCGGGCCGCGCCGAAGAGCGGTGAAGAGGTCCTGAGGCCGTGGAAGAGGCCAGGAGACGCCAGGCCCCTTGAAGAAGATGTCCAGCGGCGGCTGGACGCGGAGAAGAGACGGAGGCGCCGCTGGCCAGGACGGGCCAGCGGCAGAAGAGGGTGCCGGAGACCCCCGGATTAGGTGAGGCCTCAGTGAGGCTAACCTTCCCCCTCCCCTTTTCCTTCCTCGACCACCAGGGACGGGCATTAGGCCCGAGGGCACAATTCGGGCACTAGGCCTGGGCGCAGATAGGAGGTTGGGGGTCATCATTGGATTAGGTGGTTTGGGCATTAGGCCCAAGCTACCAGAAAGCGGCGCAGTAGGTGGGCACTAGGCCCGGGGGCAATTCAGGCAATAGGCCTGTGGGAACATTAGAGGGCATTAGGCCCTAGTGTATTTTGGGCAGTAGGTACATATAAGGTGACCCTGGGCACAAGGCCCAGGTCACCCAACGGGCAACAAGTTAGGCGGGCGCTAGGCCCGTGGGCGGAATCAGGCCTCCGGCCTGTGTGTGCAGTTAGGGGGCGCTAGGCCCAGGGAATAAGTGCCCCCGAGGTGAGTAAAGGTGGCACTGGGCACTAGGCCCAGGCCACCCTGAGGAGTTTAGGTAGGCAGGTCCACGGGACCTGAGCCTCATAGAAGGTCGTGTACAGGAGGTGGGCAGGCCGTGCAGCACCCACCCCCTTTCCAGAGGTAGGGGTGTAAAGGGACAGCACCGTGTGATCTTGTATTCCGATATTGTGTATGTTGTTACCGTGCAGGGCAAAGTGTCTGTTTGTTTAAGTTGTGCATAGTTGTGTTGCACCACTCACACAAGCTAGTTTTAAGGCTCTGTTTATGTAGCTAGTGTAGCGGACGCACACTAGGGTAGTTCTTGGCCCTGCACGGCTGTTTCTCTTTGCCTCCTTACAGGGACCTGTAAGCAGAGAAGATCGGAGTGCAAGACTTGTGACGGTGAGTAGCATCCCTGTACGTTTGTCCCTTGTCTGTCCCCGAGCGCCGGAGTCGGGATTGCTCACGGACGTGAGAATCCTTTTCATCACACTACGTGCGAGAGCGCGAGTGTGTGAAATCTGGGTGGCTGAGGCTTTGTGCCAGTGATGACCTTTCACCCAACCGGTGAAGGTCGTGGTCACCCCTGGGGTATCCCCTTTTCCAGTGGAAGAAGGGTTGATACCCCCTTTTAAGGTAAACTATTCTCTCCTCAGCTCGGTCGTCGGTCAGCTCCGAGAGAGAATCGCCGTGTCCGGATCCGATTGAAGATTGCCAGGTCCGTTGAAGGTTCCGGTACCTGAAGGTGAGAGAGAGCGGCGCCTGGTGAGTACCGACTCTACACCTGCACGGCAGCAGGCACCACCACACGCAGCCGCACCTCTTACATTTTGGCGTAGTCGGCAGGATCAAGGATACCGGATCACGGACACGATGTGGAACTAGTGATGAGCGGGTTCGGTTCCTCGGAATCCGAACCCCCCCGAACTTCAGCCTTTTTACACGGATCCGAGGCAGACTCGGATCTTCCCGCCTTGCTCGGCTAACCCGAGCGCGCCCGAACGTCATCATCCCGCTGTCGGATTCTCGCGAGGCTCGTATTCTATCGCGAGACTCGGATTCTATATAAGGAGCCGCGCGTCACCGCCATTTTCACACGTGCATTGAGATTCATAGGGAGAGGACGTGGCTGGCGTCCTCTCCATTTAGATTAGAAGAGAGAGAGTGAGAGTGAGACACTTGATTTACTGGAGCTTAGGAGTACTCAGAGAGTGCAGAGTTTACTAGTGACTGACCAGTGACCACCCGTGCAGTTTTTTTATTATATTATTATTTAATATAATCCGTTCTCTGCCTGAAAAAAACCGATACACAGTGACACAGTAACAGTATACCATATCTGTGCTCAGCCTCAGTGTGCTGCATCATCTATGTATATCTGACTGTGCTGAGTGCTCAGTGCTCACACAGCTTAATTGTGGGGGAGACTGGGGAGCAGTAGCAGGAGTACATATTATTTAACAGTGCACACTTTTGCTGCCAGAGTGCCACTGCCAGTGACCACTGTCTGACCACCAGTATATTGTGATTGTCTGCCTGAAAAAGTTAAACACTCGTCGTGTGGTGTTTTTATTCTATAAACGCATTCTGCTGACAGTGTCCAGCAGGTCCGTCATTAATTATATAATATATATCTGTCCGGCTGCAGTAGTGATATATATATATATTTTATATCATTATCATCCAGTCTATATTAGCAGCAGACGCAGTACGGTAGTCCACGGCTGTAGCTACCTCTGTGTCGGCAGTCGCTCGTCCATCCATAATTGTATACCACCTACCTGTGGTGTTTTTTTTTTTTTCTATCTTCTTTATACTACTAGTAGCTTACTTTAGGAGTCTGCAGTGCTGCTGACAGTGTCCAGCAGGTCCGTCATTATATAATATATACCTGTCCGGCTGCAGTAGTGATATATATATATATTTTTTATATCATTATCATCCAGTCTATATTAGCAGCAGATGCAGTACGGTAGTCCACGGCTGTAGCTACCTCTGTGTCGGCAGTCGCTCGTCCATCCATAATTGTATACCACCTACCTGTGGTGTTTTTTTTTTTTCTATCTTCTTGATACTACTAGTAGCTTACTTTAGGAGTCTGCAGTGCTGCTGACAGTGTCCAGCAGGTCCGTCATTATATAATATATACCTGTCCGGCTGCAGTAGTGATATATATATATATTTTTTATATCATTATCATCCAGTCTATATTAGCAGCAGACGCAGTACGGTAGTCCACGGCTGTAGCTACCTCTGTGTCGGCAGTCGCTCGTCCATCCATAATTGTATACCACCTACCTGTGGTGTTTGTTTTTTTTCTATCTTCTTGATACTACTAGTAGCTTACTTTAGGAGTCTGCAGTGCTGCTGACAGTGTCCAGCAGGTCCGTCATTATATAATATATACCTGTCCGGCTGCAGTAGTGATATATATATATATATTTTTTATATCATTATCATCCAGTCTATATTAGCAGCAGACGCAGTACGGTAGTCCACGGCTGTAGCTACCTCTGTGTCGGCAGTCGCTCGTCCATCCATAATTGTATACCACCTACCTGTGGTGTTTTTTTTTTTTTATATCTTCTTGATACTACTAGTAGCTTACTTTAGGAGTCTGCAGTGCTGCTGACAGTGTCCAGCAGGTCCGTCATTATATAATATATACCTGTCCGGCTGCAGTAGTGATATATATATATATTTTTTATATCATTATCATCCAGTCTATATTAGCAGCAGATGCAGTACGGTAGTCCACGGCTGTAGCTACCTCTGTGTCGGCAGTCGCTCGTCCATCCATAATTGTATACCACCTACCTGTGGTGTTTTTTTTCTTCTATCTTCTTGATACTACTAGTAGCTTACTTTAGGAGTCTGCAGTGCTGCTGACAGTGTCCAGCAGGTCCGTCATTATATAATATATACCTGTCCGGCTGCAGTAGTGATATATATATATATTTTTTATATCATTATCATCCAGTCTATATTAGCAGCAGACGCAGTACGGTAGTCCACGGCTGTAGCTACCTCTGTGTCGGCAGTCGCTCGTCCATCCATAATTGTATACCACCTACCTGTGGTGTTTTTTTTTTTTTTATATCTTCTTGATACTACTAGTAGCTTACTTTAGGAGTCTGCAGTGCTGCTGACAGTGTCCAGCAGGTCCGTCATTATATAATATATACCTGTCCGGCTGCAGTAGTGATATATATATATATTTTTTATATCATTATCATCCAGTCTATATTAGCAGCAGACGCAGTACGGTAGTCCACGGCTGTAGCTACCTCTGTGTCGGCAGTCGCTCGTCCATCCATAATTGTATACCACCTACCTGTGGTGTTTTTTTTTTTTCTATCTTCTTGATACTACTAGTAGCTTACTTTAGGAGTCTGCAGTGCTGCTGACAGTGTCCAGCAGGTCCGTCATTATATAATATATACCTGTCCGGCTGCAGTAGTGATATATATATATTTTATATCATTATCATCCAGTCTATATTAGCAGCAGACGCAGTACGGTAGTCCACGGCTGTAGCTACCTCTGTGTCGGCAGTCGCTCATCCATCCATAATTGTATACCACCTACCTGTGGTGTTTTGTTTTTTTTCTATCTTCTTGATACTACTAGTAGCTTACTTTAGGAGTCTGCAGTGCTGCTGACAGTGTCCAGCAGGTCCGTCATTATATAATATATACCTGTCCGGCTGCAGTAGTGATATATATATATTTTTTTTATATCATTATCATCCAGTCTATATTAGCAGCAGACGCAGTACGGTAGTCCACGGCTGTAGCTACCTCTGTGTCGGCAGTCGCTCGTCCATCCATAATTGTATACCACCTACCTGTGGTGTTTTTTTTCTTCTATCTTCTTGATACTACTAGTAGCTTACTGTAGGAGTCTGCAGTGCTGCTGACAGTGTCCAGCAGGTCCGTCATTATATAATATATACCTGTCCGGCTGCAGTAGTGATATATATATATATTTTTTATATCATTATCATCCAGTCTATATTAGCAGCAGATGCAGTACGGTAGTCCACGGCTGTAGCTACCTCTGTGTCGGCAGTCGCTCGTCCATCCATAATTGTATACCACCTACCTGTGGTGTTTTTTTTTTTATATCTTCTTGATACTACTAGTAGCTTACTTTAGGAGTCTGCAGTGCTGCTGACAGTGTCCAGCAGGTCCGTCATTATATAATATATATCTGTCCGGCTGCAGTAGTGATATATATATATATTTTTTATATCATTATCATCCAGTCTATATTAGCAGCAGACGCAGTACGGTAGTCCACGGCTGTAGCTACCTCTGTGTCGGCAGTCGCTCGTCCATCCATAATTGTATACCACCTACCTGTGGTGTTTTTTTTCTTCTATCTTCTTGATACTACTAGTAGCTTACTGTAGGAGTCTGCAGTGCTGCTGACAGTGTCCAGCAGGTCCGTCATTATATAATATATACCTGTCCGGCTGCAGTAGTGATATATATATATATATTTTATATCATTATCATCCAGTCTATATTAGCAGCAGACGCAGTACGGTAGTCCACGGCTGTAGCTACCTCTGTGTCGGCAGTCGCTCGTCCATCCATAATTGTATACCACCTACCTGTGGTGTTTTTTTTTTTCTATCTTCTTGATACTACTAGTAGCTTACTTTAGGAGTCTGCAGTGCTGCTGACAGTGTCCAGCAGGTCCGTCATTATATAATATATATCTGTCCGGCTGCAGTAGTGATATATATATATATTTTTTATATCATTATCATCCAGTCTATATTAGCAGCAGACGCAGTACGGTAGTCCACGGCTGTAGCTACCTCTGTGTCGGCAGTCGCTCGTCCATCCATAATTGTATACCACCTACCTGTGGTGTTTTTTTTCTTCTATCTTCTTGATACTACTAGTAGCTTACTGTAGGAGTCTGCAGTGCTGCTGACAGTGTCCAGCAGGTCCGTCATTATATAATATATACCTGTCCGGCTGCAGTAGTGATATATATATATATTTTTTATATCATTATCATCCAGTCTATATTAGCAGCAGACGCAGTACGGTAGTCCACGGCTGTAGCTACCTCTGTGTCGGCAGTCGCTCGTCCATCCATAATTGTATACCACCTACCTGTGGTGTTTTTTTTTTTCTATCTTCTTGATACTACTAGTAGCTTACTTTAGGAGTCTGCAGTGCTGCTGACAGTGTCCAGCAGGTCCGTCATTATATAATATATACCTGTCCGGCTGCAGTAGTGATATATATATATATTTTTAATATCATTATCATCCAGTCTATATTAGCAGCAGACGCAGTACGGTAGTCCACGGCTGTAGCTACCTCTGTGTTGGCAGTCGCTCGTCCATCCATAATTGTATACCACCTACCTGTGGTGTTTTTTTCTTCTTCTATCTTCTTGATACTACTAGTAGCTTACTTTAGGAGTCTGCAGTGCTGCTGACAGTGTCCAGCAGGTCCGTCATTATATAATATATACCTGTCCGGCTGCAGTAGTGATATATATATATTTTTTATATCATTATCATCCAGTCTATATTAGCAGCAGACGCAGTATGGTAGTCCACGGCTGTAGCTACCTCTGTGTCGGCAGTCGCTCGTCCATCCATAATTGTATACCACCTACCTGTGGTGTTTTTTTTCTATCTTCTTAATACTACTAGTAGCTTACTTTAGGAGTCTGCAGTGCTGCTGACAGTGTCCAGCAGGTCCGTCATTATATAATATATACCTGTCCGGCTGCAGTAGTGATATATATATATATTTTTTATATATCATTATCATCCAGTCTATATTAGCAGCAGACGCAGTAGGTAGTCCACGGCTGTAGCTACCTCTGTGTCGGCAGTCGCTCGTCCATCCATAATTGTATACCACCTACCTGTGGTGTTTTTTTTTTTCTATCTTCTTGATACTACTAGTAGCTTACTTTAGGAGTCTGCAGTGCTGCTGACAGTGTCCAGCAGGTCCGTCATTATATAATATATACCTGTCCGGCTGCAGTAGTGATAGATATATATATATATATATATATATATATTTTTTATATCATTATCATCCAGTCTATATTAGCAGCAGACGCAGTACGGTAGTCCACGGCTGTAGCTACCTCTGTGTCGGCAGTCGCTCGTCCATCCATAATTGTATACCACCTACCTGTGGTGTTTTTTTTTTCTATCTTCTTGATACTACTAGTAGCTTACTTTAGGAGTCTGCAGTGCTGCTGACAGTGTCCAGCAGGTCCGTCATTATATAATATATACCTGTCCGGCTGCAGTAGTGATATATATATATTTTTTATATCATTATCATCCAGTCTATATTAGCAGCAGACGCAGTACGGTAGTCCACGGCTGTAGCTACCTCTGTGTCGGCAGTCGCTCGTCCATCCATAATTGTATATCACCTACCTGTGGTGTTTTTTTTTTTTCTATCTTCTTGATACTACTAGTAGCTTACTTTAGGAGTCTGCAGTGCTGCTGACAGTGTCCAGCAGGTCCGTCATTATATAATATATACCTGTCCGGCTGCAGTAGTGATATATATATATTTTTTATATCATTATCATCCAGTCTATATTAGCAGCAGACGCAGTACGGTAGTCCACGGCTGTAGCTACCTCTGTGTCGGCAGTCGCTCGTCCATCCATAATTGTATACCACCTACCTGTGGTGTTTTTTTTTTTTCTATCTTCTTGATACTACTAGTAGCTTACTTTAGGAGTCTGCAGTGCTGCTGACAGTGTCCAGCAGGTCCGTCATTATATAATATATACCTGTCCGGCTGCAGTAGTGATATATATATATTTTATATCATTATCATCCAGTCTATATTAGCAGCAGACGCAGTACGGTAGTCCACGGCTGTAGCTACCTCTGTGTCGGCAGTCGCTCGTCCATCCATAATTGTATATCACCTACCTGTGGTGTTTTTTTTTTTTCTATCTTCTTGATACTACTAGTAGCTTACTTTAGGAGTCTGCAGTGCTGCTGACAGTGTCCAGCAGGTCCGTCATTATATAATATATACCTGTCCGGCTGCAGTAGTGATATATATATATATTTTTTATATCATTATCATCCAGTCTATATTAGCAGCAGACGCAGTACGGTAGTCCACGGCTGTAGCTACCTCTGTGTCGGCAGTCGCTCGTCCATCCATAATTGTATACCACCTACCTGTGGTGTTTTTTTTTTTTCTATCTTCTTGATACTACTAGTAGCTTACTTTAGGAGTCTGCAGTGCTGCTGACAGTGTCCAGCAGGTCCGTCATTATATAATATATACCTGTCCGGCTGCAGTAGTGATATATATATATTTTATATCATTATCATCCAGTCTATATTAGCAGCAGACGCAGTACGGTAGTCCACGGCTGTAGCTACCTCTGTGTCGGCAGTCGCTCATCCATCCATAATTGTATACCACCTACCTGTGGTGTTTTGTTTTTTTTCTATCTTCTTGATACTACTAGTAGCTTACTTTAGGAGTCTGCAGTGCTGCTGACAGTGTCCAGCAGGTCCGTCATTATATAATATATACCTGTCCGGCTGCAGTAGTGATATATATATATTTTTTTTATATCATTATCATCCAGTCTATATTAGCAGCAGACGCAGTACGGTAGTCCACGGCTGTAGCTACCTCTGTGTCGGCAGTCGCTCGTCCATCCATAATTGTATACCACCTACCTGTGGTGTTTTTTTTCTTCTATCTTCTTGATACTACTAGTAGCTTACTGTAGGAGTCTGCAGTGCTGCTGACAGTGTCCAGCAGGTCCGTCATTATATAATATATATCTGTCCGGCTGCAGTAGTGATATATATATATATTTTTTATATCATTATCATCCAGTCTATATTAGCAGCAGACGCAGTACGGTAGTCCACGGCTGTAGCTACCTCTGTGTCGGCAGTCGCTCGTCCATCCATAATTGTATACCACCTACCTGTGGTGTTTTTTTTCTTCTATCTTCTTGATACTACTAGTAGCTTACTGTAGGAGTCTGCAGTGCTGCTGACAGTGTCCAGCAGGTCCGTCATTATATAATATATACCTGTCCGGCTGCAGTAGTGATATATATATATATATATATTTTATATCATTATCATCCAGTCTATATTAGCAGCAGACGCAGTACGGTAGTCCACGGCTGTAGCTACCTCTGTGTCGGCAGTCGCTCGTCCATCCATAATTGTATACCACCTACCTGTGGTGTTTTTTTTTCTATCTTCTTGATACTACTAGTAGCTTACTTTAGGAGTCTGCAGTGCTGCTGACAGTGTCCAGCAGGTCCGTCATTATATAATATATATCTGTCCGGCTGCAGTAGTGATATATATATATATTTTTTATATCATTATCATCCAGTCTATATTAGCAGCAGACGCAGTACGGTAGTCCACGGCTGTAGCTACCTCTGTGTCGGCAGTCGCTCGTCCATCCATAATTGTATACCACCTACCTGTGGTGTTTTTTTTCTTCTATCTTCTTGATACTACTAGTAGCTTACTGTAGGAGTCTGCAGTGCTGCTGACAGTGTCCAGCAGGTCCGTCATTATATAATATATACCTGTCCGGCTGCAGTAGTGATATATATATATATTTTTTATATCATTATCATCCAGTCTATATTAGCAGCAGACGCAGTACGGTAGTCCACGGCTGTAGCTACCTCTGTGTCGGCAGTCGCTCGTCCATCCATAATTGTATACCACCTACCTGTGGTGTTTTTTTTTTTCTATCTTCTTGATACTACTAGTAGCTTACTTTAGGAGTCTGCAGTGCTGCTGACAGTGTCCAGCAGGTCCGTCATTATATAATATATACCTGTCCGGCTGCAGTAGTGATATATATATATTTTTTATATCATTATCATCCAGTCTATATTAGCAGCAGATGCAGTACGGTAGTCCACGGCTGTAGCTACCTCTGTGTCGGCAGTCGCTCGTCCATCCATAATTGTATACCACCTACCTGTGGTGTTTTTTTTTTCTATCTTCTTGATACTACTAGTAGCTTACTTTAGGAGTCTGCAGTGCTGCTGACAGTGTCCAGCAGGTCCGTCATTATATAATATATACCTGTCCGGCTGCAGTAGTGATATATATATATATTTTTTATATCATTATCATCCAGTCTATATTAGCAGCAGACGCAGTACGGTCGTCCACGGCTGTAGCTACCTCTGTGTCGGCAGTCGCTCGTCCATCCATAATTGTATACCACCTACCTGTGGTGTTTTTTTTTTTTCTATCTTCTTGATACTACTAGTAGCTTACTTTAGGAGTCTGCAGTGCTGCTGACAGTGTCCAGCAGGTCCGTCATTATATAATATATACCTGTCCGGCTGCAGTAGTGATATATATATATTTTTTTTTATATCATTATCATCCAGTCTATATTAGCAGCAGACGCAGTACGGTAGTCCACGGCTGTAGCTACCTCTGTGTTGGCAGTCGCTCGTCCATCCATAATTGTATACCACCTACCTGTGGTGTTTTTTTCTTCTTCTATCTTCTTGATACTACTAGTAGCTTACTTTAGGAGTCTGCAGTGCTGCTGACAGTGTCCAGCAGGTCCGTCATTATATAATATATACCTGTCCGGCTGCAGTAGTGATATATATATATTTTTTATATCATTATCATCCAGTCTATATTAGCAGCAGACGCAGTATGGTAGTCCACGGCTGTAGCTACCTCTGTGTCGGCAGTCGCTCGTCCATCCATAATTGTATACCACCTACCTGTGGTGTTTTTTTTCTATCTTCTTAATACTACTAGTAGCTTACTTTAGGAGTCTGCAGTGCTGCTGACAGTGTCCAGCAGGTCCGTCATTATATAATATATACCTGTCCGGCTGCAGTAGTGATATATATATATATTTTTTATATATCATTATCATCCAGTCTATATTAGCAGCAGACGCAGTAGGTAGTCCACGGCTGTAGCTACCTCTGTGTCGGCAGTCGCTCGTCCATCCATAATTGTATACCACCTACCTGTGGTGTTTTTTTTTTTCTATCTTCTTGATACTACTAGTAGCTTACTTTAGGAGTCTGCAGTGCTGCTGACAGTGTCCAGCAGGTCCGTCATTATATAATATATACCTGTCCGGCTGCAGTAGTGATAGATATATATATATATATATATTTTTTTTTTTTTATATCATTATCATCCAGTCTATATTAGCAGCAGACGCAGTACGGTAGTCCACGGCTGTAGCTACCTCTGTGTCGGCAGTCACTCGTCCATCCATAATTGTATACCACCTACCTGTGGTGTGTTTTTTTCTATCTTCTTGATACTACTAGTAGCTTACTTTAGGAGTCTGCAGTGCTGCTGACAGTGTCCAGCAGGTCCGTCATTATATAATATATACCTGTCCGGCTGCAGTAGTGATATATATATATTTTTTTTTATATCATTATCATCCAGTCTATATTAGCAGCAGACGCAGTACGGTAGTCCACGGCTGTAGCTACCTCTGTGTCGGCAGTCGCTCGTCCATCCATAATTGTATACCACCTACCTGTGGTGTTTTTTTTTCTATCTTCTTGATACTACTAGTAGCTTACTTTAGGAGTCTGCAGTGCTGCTGACAGTGTCCAGCAGGTCCGTCATTATATAATATATACCTGTCCGGCTGCAGTAGTGATATATATATATATATTTTTTATATCATTATCATCCAGTCTATATTAGCAGCAGACGCAGTACGGTCGTCCACGGCTGTAGCTACCTCTGTGTCGGCAGTCGCTCGTCCATCCATAATTGTATACCACCTACCTGTGGTGTTTTTTTTTTTTTCTATCTTCTTGATACTACTAGTAGCTTACTTTAGGAGTCTGCAGTGCTGCTGACAGTGTCCAGCAGGTCCGTCATTATATAATATATACCTGTCCGGCTGCAGTAGTGATATATATATATTTTTTTTATATCATTATCATCCAGTCTATATTAGCAGCAGACGCAGTACGGTAGTCCACGGCTGTAGCTACCTCTGTGTCGGCAGTCGCTCGTCCATCCATAATTGTATACCACCTACCTGTGGTGTTTTTTTTTTTTAATATCTTCTTGATACTACTAGTAGCTTACTTTAGGAGTCTGCAGTGCTGCTGACAGTATCCAGCAGGTCCGTCATTATATAATATATACCTGTCCGGCTGCAGTAGTGATATATATATATATTTTATATCATTATGATCCAGTCTATATTAGCAGCAGACGCAGTACGGTAGTCCACAGCTGTAGCTACCTCTGTGTCGGCAGGAGCTCGTCCATCCATAAGTATACTAGTATCCATCCATCTCCATTGTTTACCTGAGGTGCCTTTTAGTTGTGCCTATTAAAATATGGAGAACAAAAATGTTGAGGTTCCAAAAATAGGGAAAGATCAAGATCGACTTCCACCTCGTGCTGAAGCTGCTGCCACTAGTCATGGCCGAGACGATGAAATGCCAGCAACGTCGTCTGCCAAGGCCGATGCCCAATGTCATAGTACAGAGCATGTAAAATCCAAAACACCAAATATCAGTAAAAAAAAGGACTCAAAAATCTAAAATAAAATTGTCAGAGGAGAAGCGTAAACTTGCCAATATGCCATTTACCACACGGAGTGGCAAGGAACGGCTGAGGCCCTGGCCTATGTTCATGGCTAGTGGTTCAGCTTCACATGAGGATGGAAGCACTCAGCCTCTCGCTAGAAAAATGAAAAGACTCAAGCTGGCAAAAGCACAGCAAAGAACTGTGCGTTCTTCGAAATCACAAATCCACAAGGAGAGTCCAATTGTGTCGTTTGCGATGCCTGACCTTCCCAACACTGGACGTGAAGAGCATGCGCCTTCCACCATTTGCACGCCCCCTGCAAGTGCTGGAAGGAGCACCCGCAGTCCAGTTCCTGATAGTCAGATTGAAGATGTCAGTGTTGAAGTACACCAGGATGAGGAGGATATGGGTGTTGCTGGCGCTGGGGAGGAAATTGACCAGGAGGATTCTGATGGTGAGGTGGTTTGTTTAAGTCAGGCACCCGGGGAGACACCTGTTGTCCGTGGGAGGAATAGGGCCATTGACATGCCTGGTGAAAATACCAAAAAAATCAGCTCTTCGGTGTGGAAGTATTTCAACAGAAATGCGGACAACATTTGTCAAGCCGTGTGTTGCCTTTGTCAAGCTGTAATAAGTAGGGGTAAGGACGTTAACCACCTCGGAACATCCTCCCTTATACGTCACCTGCAGCGCATTCATCATAAGTCAGTGACAAGTTCAAAAACTTTGGGCGATGTTAGGGTCTCCTGCCCTGTGCTGCCACGTCGTCATGGCAACCGGGAGACAAGTGCTAGCGGAGTAACCTGAGCGCAGCTGATACTCCGGTTCGGGTCTTTTGCTGTGCAGTGGTTATAGGCTCTGTGCATGGCAGGGGATCCGGTGCTGGTTTTTGTGCTCACAGTCTGTGAGGTCTGAGTGGGGCGTGGACAGCACCTGCTTTATAAGGCCTCTTCTCAGGGTAAGCAGATGCTGCTGAATCTTTGTTGGTTAGTCAGTTTCTGAAAGTTAGCCAGTACTGTGTAGCTTTGTATTTGTTTGTTGCTTACTGCAAATAGGCCTGGGGATTTGGTATTACACTCTGCCAATCCAGACCTAGCAGTAAGACTGGAGTCAGTCGTTTAGCTTGCTGGGGTTCTGTTACTACTCTGTGAACTTAGCAAGTTTGCGGCTGTATTCTAAGACTTGCCTGTCTAATCCTGTCTCACTGTGCTAGGTGTCAGGGGTCAGTTTAGTGGCAGTAAGCTGAACCTGTGCACTGCAAGTGAGAATTAGGATTGTGGAGACTCTCCTTGTGTCTATCATTCCATCTCTGACCAAGGAGTTTACTGCCACACCCGTTGGTAACCCTTTAGGGTTTTGCTGTTGCCCTTAGCAACAGCATTTCGGGTTCTCTACGTATTAAAACACAACATCTTGCTTTTCCCATCTGAGCAGTTCTAATACAAGGGAGATACCCAGTTCTTTAGCCTCTGGGCTTCTCTGTTCACTTTGTGTGTATTTTGTTACCCTATCACCTTCTGTGTACGTTATGTCATATTCCCCAGTCTGTCTGTGAGTCCATTTGTTTTGCATAACAGTTCAAACACCAGTACATTCCTGCAGGCACTGGAGTGCATAACAGTCCTGACACCAGTACTTTCCTGCAGGCACTGGTGTGCATAACATATTCAGCAGCCTAATACTCCTGTTGAAATTTTGTGGGAGTATGGAGCATACCCCTCAAAATACGTTGCAACAGGTGGTCGATCAGGTGCAGGTCCTGACTCGACAATTTAATGATTTGTCCATTAAAATGCACACCTCCCAGGCTGCTGGCGGAGCTCCCGCAGCAGCAGCACCTGCAGGGGTTAAGGAGCCGAAAGTAAATCTCCCGGATCGTTTTTCTGGAGATCGCTCGCAGTTCTTTTGTTTCAAGGAGAGCTGCAAGCTATACTTCCGGCTTAGGCCTCAGTCTTCTGGGTTGGAGATTCAGCGGGTGGGCATAGTGATTTCCTTGCTACAAGGAGACCCACAGGTCTGGGCATATGGGTTGCAGCCTGACTGTCCGTCGCTTAAAAGTGTTGATGCTTTTTTTACGGCACTGGGCATGTTGTATGATGACCCTGACAAGACGGCCTCAGCCGAGGCTCAGATTTTGATCCTTAAGCAAGGGCGAAGGCCAGTTGAGGTTTACTGTACGGAGTTTCGGAGGTTGGCCCATGATACCCAGTGGAATGACCCAGCCCTGAGACACCAGTACCGAAGAGGTCTTTCTAACCAGATAAAGGACCAACTGGTACAATATCCCTTGCCTGATAGCTTGGATCAGCTCATGCAGTTATCCATCCGGGTGGATAGACGGCTGAGAGAGCGTAGGCTTGAAAGGGAGACTGAGATTTCCTTCCTTCCCAAGGGAACCTCAGACTCTGAGGAATTTTCCGAGGAGCCTATGCAGATTGGGGCTACCCGCCTCTCCTCGCGTGAGAAGACGCGGAGGAGACAGCAGGGGTTGTGTTTGTACTGTGGGAATAAAGGTCATGTGGTAGTATCATGCCCAGAAAAGCCGGAAAACTTCAGGGCCTGAGGGTGATGGGAAATATCCTGTCAGGCCAGAAGTCAGAATTTCCCAAGAAGACTTTTATCATTCCGGTGACCTTGAAGATCCTCGGTCAAACTGTCAAGACTGAGGCCTTTGTGGACAGTGGGGCCGACGGGGTTTTTATGGACCGCCAATTCGCCCTGAAACACTCTGTTCCCTTAGTACCCTTGGCATCGGAAATTGAGATTTGTGGGTTAAACGGGGAACCATTATCCCAAGGTAAAATTACCTCTTGCACTAGCCAGATTTCTTTGTTTATTGGAGCCACACACTCTGAAAAATTGTCCTTTTATGTGACTGTCTGTACTTTTGCCCCATTGGTGTTGGGGTTACCCTGGTTAAGGGCCCACAATCCTCAATTTGACTGGGTCTCTGGGGAGATTCTTAGTTGGGGTACTGATTGTTTCAGGAGTTGCTTGAGCCTTCCAGTCAGGCTCTCGCAGCTAAGTTTGCCAGGATTGCCAGGGTGTTATGCAGATTTTGCGGACGTGTTCTCCAAAAAAGTTGCAGAGGTACTACCTCCCCATCGCCCCTATGACTGTGCCATTGATTTGTTGCCAAATGCTAAGCTTCCCAAGAGCAGGTTGTACTCCCTGTCACGTCCTGAGACTCAGGCTATAGCAGAGTACATTCAGGAGAACTTGGCTAAGGGATTTATCAGACCTTCACAGTCTCCAGTTGGGTCGGGGCTCTTCTTCGTGGGTAAAAAGGACGGTTCGTTGCGACCCTGCATCGACTTCAGGGAATTGAACCGTATCACGATTAAAAACTCATACCCACTGCCTCTCATTTCGGTCTTGTTTGACCAGCTTCGTACTGCCACCATTTTTTCTAAGATTGACCTACGTGGTGCGTACAATCTAATCCGAATAAGAGAGGGGGATGAATGGAAGACTGCCTTTAATACCCACTCAGGGCATTATGAATATTTGGTGATGCCTTTTGGGCTCTGTAATGCCCCGGCAGTCTTCCAGGATTTCATGAATGATGTGCTCAGGGAATATTTGGATAGATTCTTAGTTGTATACTTAGATGACATCCTAATCTTCTCCCATTCCCTGGAGGAACATCGGAAGCATGTACGCTTAGTCCTCCAGAAACTCAGAGACCACCGGCTTGGGGCGAAGCTGGAGAAGTGCGAATTTGAAGTTCAGCAAATCGCATTTCTAGGATATATTATCTCCCCAGAAGGTTTCCAAATGGAGGGTTCCAAGGTACAGGCAGTCCTGGATTGGGTGCAGCCCACTAGTTTGAAGGCGCTTCAGCGTTTCCTGGGCTTTGCAAATTTTTATAGACGATTTATCGCTGGATTTTCGTCTATAGTGGCGCCCTTGGTGGCACTCACTAAGAAAGGGGCGGATGTTGCTCACTGGTCTTGTGAGGCTAAAGCGGCTTTTGCCCGTCTCAAAAGGGCATTTGTTTCGGCCAAGGTGCTGCGACACCCAGATCCAGAGCGTCCTTTTGTGGTGGAGGTGGATGCCTCTGAGATGGGTATTGGGGCAGTGCTTTCTCAGATGGGAGTGTCTGATAATCACCTTCATCCCTGTGCTTACTTTTCCCGTACATTTTCGCCTGCCGAGATGAATTATGACGTGGGTAACCGGGAATTGTTGGCTATTAAGGATGCACTCGAGGAGTGGAGACACTGGCTTGAGGGGGCTAAGTTTGTGGTCTCAATTCTCACCGACCATAAGAATCTGGCATATTTAGAGTCAGCGAAGCGTCTCAATGCCAGGCAGGCACGATGAGCTTTGTTTTTTGCTCGCTTTAATTTTTTGATAACATATCGCCCTGGGTCAAAAAACATCAAGGCTGATGCGCTCTCGCAGAGTTTTGCTCCAATCCAGGAGACCACCGAGGAGCCGTTGCCCATTGTTCCCCCATCATGTATTAAAGTGGGCATTACCCAGGACCTCTTATCATTAGTCCTTAGAGCACAGGAGCAGGCTCCTCCAGACCTTCCGGTAGGTCTTTTGTTTGTGCCTCCTAGGTTAAGACAGCGAGTGTTCCTGGAATTCCATGCCAAGAAGTCTGCAGATCACCCGGGTATTGCCAGAACTCGGGAGTTGCTATCTAGGGCGGTGTGGTGGCCCTCGGTGGCTAAGGATGTGGATCAGTGGGTTCGGGCATGTGACATCTGTGCCCGAAATAAGACTCCTAGAGGGGTTCCTGTTGGCCCATTACATCCACTCTCTATCCCATCTAAGCCATGGACCCACATTTCAATGGATTTTGTGGTGGACTTGCCCAAATCCTCGGGGATGACAGCCATCTGGGTTGTCGTTGACAGGTTTTCGAAGATGGCGCACTTCGTTCCACTGGTTGGGCTGCCATCGGCCAGACGCCTGTCTGAATTATTTATGCTGCATGTTGTGCGTCTCCACGGGTTGCCACTTGATGTGGTCTCTGACCGCGGATCCCAGTTTGTGGCCAAATTCTGGAGGGCATTTTGTTCTGATCTCCAGATTTCTGTCAGCTTGTCGTCGGGCTACCATCCGCAGTCTAATGGGCAGACTGAAAGGGTGAACCAGTCCTTGGAGCAGTTCCTCAGGTGTTATGTCTCCAAGTGTCAGACTGACTGGGTTGCTCATCTGTCCATGGCGGAGTTTGCCTATAACAACGCGGCTCACTCTGCTACAGGGATCTCTCCCTTCCTTTGTGTGTATGGGCATCATCCTAAGGCCAATTCTTTTGACCCCCTGGACTCCACGCCTGGTGGTTCCTCTGTGGTTTCGGTCCTTAGAGGTATTTGGCGGAAAGTGAAGAAAGCCCTTGTGTCTGTGTCATTAGTGACCAAAAGGGTTTTTGATAAGCGGAAAAGACCCTGCAGCTTCAAATTAGGAGACTTCGTCTGGTTGTCTACCAAGAATTTGAAGTTGAGACAGCCATCTCATAAGTTAGGCCCCCGGTTCATCGGCCCTTATAAGATCACCAGGGTTATCAATCCGGTGGCATTTCAGTTAGATCTGCCCCGTTCTTTGGGTATCAATAAAACATTTAATTGTTCCCTTTTAAAACGGGCGATTAGTAATCCTTCTTCCAGTGGAAGACCTTCCCCTCTTCTGATACGTGGCCAGAGGGAGTTTGTTGTTGAAAGGATTCTTGACTCCAAGGTGGTTCGGGTTCGGCTGTCATTTTTGGTGCACTGGAAGGGGTATGGCCCGGAGGAGCGGTCGTGGGTGCGCAGTTGTGATCTTCATGCCCCCAGACTGATACGCTCTTTCTTCTCGCAGTTCCCCGATAAACCCGGTGGTAGGGGTTCTTTGACCCCTCGTCAGAGGGGGGGTACTGTTAGGGTTTCCTGCCCTGTGCTGCCACGTCGTCATGGCAACCGGGAGACAAGTGCTAGCAGAGTAACCTGAGCGCAGCTGATACTCCGGTTCGGGTCTTTTGCTGTGCAGTGGTTATAGGCTCTGTGCATGGCAGGGGATCCGGTGCTGGTTTTTGTGCTCACAGTCTGTGAGGTCTGAGTGGGGCGTGGACAGCACCTGCTTTATAAGGCCTCTTCTCAGGGTAAGCAGATGCTGCTGAATCTTTGTTGGTTAGTCAGTTTCTGAAAGTTAGCCAGTACTGTGTAGCTTTGTATTTGTTTGTTGCTTACTGCAAATAGGCCTGGGGATTTGGTATTACACTCTGCCAATCCAGACCTAGCAGTAAGACTGGAGTCAGTCGTTTAGCTTGCTGGGGTTCTGTTACTACTCTGTGAACTTAGCAAGTTTGCGGCTGTATTCTAAGACTTGCCTGTCTAATCCTGTCTCACTGTGCTAGGTGTCAGGGGTCAGTTTAGTGGCAGTAAGCTGAACCTGTGCACTGCAAGTGAGAATTAGGATTGTGGAGACTCTGCTTGTGTCTATCATTCCATCTCTGACCAAGGAGTTTACTGCCACACCCGTTGGTAACCCTTTAGGGTTTTGCTGTTGCCCTTAGCAACAGCATTTCGGGTTCTCTACGTATTAAAACACAACATCTTGCTATTCCCATCTGAGCAGTTCTAATACAAGGGAGATACCCAGTTCCTTAGCCTCTGGGCTTCTCTGTTCACTTTGTGTGTATTTTGTTACCCTATCACCTTCTGTGTACGTTATGTCATATTCCCCAGTCTGTCTGTGAGTCCATTTGTTTTGCATAACAGTTCAAACACCAGTACATTCCTGCAGGCACTGGAGTGCATAACAGTCCTGACACCAGTACTTTCCTGCAGGCACTGGTGTGCATAACAGGCGACAGCGGAAGCAGTCCACTGACCAGTAAATCCCTTCCTCTTGTAACCAAGCTCACGCAAACCACCCCACCAACTCCCTCAGTGTCAATTTCCTCCTTCCCCAGGAATGCCAATAGTCCTGCAGGCCATGTCACTGGCAATTCTGACGAGTCCTCTCCTGCCTGGGATTCCTCCGATGCATCCTTGCGTGTAACGCCTACTGCTGCTGGCACTGCTGTTGTTGCTCCTGGGAGTCGATGGTCATCCCAGAGGGGAAGTCGTACTCGTAAGACCACTTTTACTACTTCCACCAAGCAATTGACTGTCCAACAGTCCTTTGCGAGGAAGATGAAATATCACAGCAGTCATCCTGCTGCAAAGTGGATAACTGAGGCCTTGGCATCCTGGGCGGTGAGAAACGTGGTTCTGGTATCCATCATTACTGCAGAGGCAACTAGAGACTTGTTGGAGGTACTGTGTCCCCGGTACCAAATACCATCTAGGTTCCATTTCTCTAGGCAGGCGATACCGAAAATGTACACAGACCTCAGAAAAAGACTCACCAGTGTCCTAAAAAATGCAGTTGTACCCAATGTCCACTTAACCACGGACATGTGGACAAGTGGAGCAGGGCAGGCTCAGGACTATATGACTGTGACAGCCCACTGGGTAGATGTATGGACTCCCGCCGCAAGAACAGCAGCGGCGGCACCAGTAGCAGCATCTCGCAAACGCCAACTCTTTCCTAGGCAGGCTACGCTTTGTATCACCGCTTTCCAGAATACGCACACAGCTAAAAACCTCTTACGGCAACTGAGGAAGATCATCGCAGAATGGCTTACCCCAATTGGGCTCTCCTGTGGATTTGTGGCATCGGACAACGCCAGCAATATTGTGTGTGCATGAAATATGGGCAAATTCCAGCACGTCCCATGTTTTGCACATACCTTGAATTTGGTGGTGCAGAATTATTTAAAAAACGAGAGGGGCGTGCAAGAGATGCTGTCGGTGGCCAGAAGAATTGCGGGACACTTTCGGCGTACAGGCACCACGTACAGAAGACTGGAGCACCACCAAAAACGCCTGAACCTGCCCTGCCATCATCTGAAGCAAGAAGTGGTAACGAGGTGGAATTCAACCCTCTATATGCTTCAGAGGTTGGAGGAGCAGCAAAAGGCCATTCAAGCCTATACAACTGAGCACGATATAGGAGGTGGAATGCACCTGTCTCAAGCGCAGTGGAGAATGATTTCAACGTTGTGCAAGGTTCTGCAACCTTTTGAACTTGCCACACGTGAAGTCAGTTCAGACACTGCCAGCCTGAGTCAGGTCATTCCCCTCATCAGGCTTTTGCAGAAGAAGCTGGAGACATTGAAGGAGGAGCTAACACAGAGCGATTCCGCTAGGCATGTGGGACTTGTGGATGGAGCCCTTAATTCGCTTAACAAGGATTCACGGGTGGTCAATCTGTTGAAATCAGAGCACTACATTTTGGCCACCGTGCTCGATCCTAGATTTAAAACCTACCTTGGATCTCTCTTTCCGGCAGACACAAGTCTGCTGGGGTTCAAAGAACTGCTGGTGACAAAATTGTCAAGTCAAGCGGAACGCGACCTGTCAACATCTCCTCCTTCACATTCTCCCGCAACTGGGGGTGCGAGGAAAAGGCTCAGAATTCCGAGCCCACCCGCTGGCGGTGATGCAGGGCAGTCTGGAGCGACTGCTGATGCTGACATCTGGTCCGGACTGAAGGACCTGACAACGATTACGGACATGTCGTCTACTGTCACTGCATATGATTCTCTCCCCATTGAAAGAATGGTGGAGGATTATATGAGTGACCGCATCCAAGTAGGCACGTCAGACAGTCCGTACTTATACTGGCAGGAAAAAGAGGCAATTTGGAGGCCCTTGCACAAACTGGCTTTATTCTACCTAAGTTGCCCTCCCACAAGTGTGTACTCCGAAAGAGTGTTTAGTGCCGCCGCTCACCTTGTCAGCAATCGGCGTACGAGGTTACATCCAGAAAATGTGGAGAAGATGATGTTCATTAAAATGAATTATAATCAATTCCTCCGTGGAGACATTGACCAGCAGCAATTGCCTCCACAAAGTACACAGGGAGCTGAGATGGTGGATTCCAGTGGGGACAAATTTATAATCTGTGAGGAGGGGGATGTACACGGTGATATATCGGAGGATGATGATGAGGTGGACATCTTGCCTCTGTAGAGCCAGTTTGTGCAAGGAGAGATTAATTGCTTCTTTTTTGGTGGGTGTCCAAACCAACCCGTCATTTCAGTCACAGTCGTGTGGCAGACCCTGTCACTTAAATGATGGGTTGGTTAAAGTGTGCATGTCCTGTTTATACAACATAAGGGTGGGTGGGAGGGCCCAAGGACAATTCCATCTTGCACCTCTTTTTTCTTTCATTTTTCTTTGCGTCATGTGCTGTTTGGGGGGTGTTTTTTGGAAGGGCCATCCTGCGTGACACTGCAGTGCCACTCCTAGATGGGCCAGGTGTTTGTGTCGGCCACTAGGGTCGCTTAGCTTACTCACACAGCTACCTCATTGCGCCTCTTTTTTTCTTTGCGTCATGTGCTGTTTGGGGAGTGTTTTTTGGAAGGGCCATCCTGCGTGACACTGCAGTGCCACTCCTAGATGGGCCAGGTGTTTGTGTCGGCCACTAGGGTCGCTTAGCTTACTCACACAGCTACCTCATTGCGCCTCTTTTTTTCTTTGCGTCATGTGCTGTTTGGGGAGTGTTTTTTGGAAGGGCCATCCTGCGTGACACTGCAGTGCCACTCCTAGATGGGCCAGGTGTTTGTGTCGGCCACTAGGGTCGCTTAGCTTACTCACACAGCTACCTCATTGCGCCTCTTTTTTTCTTTGCGTCATGTGCTGTTTGGGGAGTGTTTTTTGGAAGGGCCATCCTGCGTGACACTGCAGTGCCAATCCTAGATGGGCCAGGTGTTTGTGTCGGCCACTTGGGTCGCTTAGCTTAGCCATCCAGCGACCTCGGTGCAAATTTTAGGATTAAAAATAATATTGTGAGGTGTGAGGTGTTCAGAATAGACTGAAAATGAGTGGAAATTATGGTTATTGAGGTTAATAATACTTTGGGATCAAAATGAACCCCAAATTCTATGATTTAAACTGTTTTTTAGGGTTTTTTGAAAAAAACACCCGAATCCAAAACACACCCGAATCCGACAAAAAAAATTCGGTGAGGTTTTGCCAAAACGCGTTCGAACCCAAAACACGGCCACGGAACCAAACCCAAAACCAAAACACAAAACCCGAAAAATTTCCGGTGCTCATCACTATGTGGAACGCCACCAAGAAGACCTCCCTGCGGACGGCTCCGGAACAGACGCACCCACGGACGCGTACGGACCAGAGCGACTGGGTGACGGTGTCTGGGGCAGACCTCCTGAAGATGGTGCAGCGGTCGGTCCAGCGTGGAAAGGAAGAGCGCCGGGAGAAGGGGCGCAAGAAGGCCGCTGTGACGTCCTGTAAGAAATGTCGGCAAACAGGGCACTTTGCCGACAAGTGTACTTGGCGAGAGACATCCCCAAAGAAGGTGGTCCAAGAAGCGTACCGAAGACGTCGGAAGGGCCAAGCGAAGAAGGAGTCCTGGTGTTTGCTCTGCAGAAACTACGGGCATGAGCATAACAGTTGTCCCTGGGACGAAGAGTTGAGCCAAGACGAGGTTGATTCCCGGTGTGAAAGCTGTGGAGATCCCCGACATCGGCTCCTGGAATGTCCATGGACTGAAGACAGGACGGACTACGAGGCCACGGTGAAGCAGATGACGGAGTCTCGTCAGCAGCTTTGGGACCGGGTGGCTGCAGAGCCCGTGTGTGCGCTCTGCGAGGCGAGAGGACATGCACTTCCCGATTGTCCGTGGAATGAAGACCGGATGATTGCGGATGGTCGTGCCCAGAGATGGGAGGAGGAAACCAGGGAAATAGAGCGGAAGACCTTGCTTGAAGTTAGTTCGCAGGTGCCCATTTCCTCTGAGCCGGAACCAACGGGTAAAGATTCCCCAGTGAAGGAGGTGGACCAGGAACCCGTCTTGGAGAAGGTGGCAGTGGCCCTCCCTTGTTGGAAGTGTCGGCGATCAGGACATGCGGCCAGTGAGTGTCCTTGGGAAGATGCCGCGGACCTACTCTGTCCCAAGAAAGTGACCCCAGTAACGAAGGATCCTTTCCCGCATCAGGCGGAGGTGGACGACTGGGAGGAGAAGAAACCACGCTGTGAAGAAAGGCGTGAAGACCCAGTGACGGAGACGTCCGGAATCTCCCCGCGATGGAACCGTCCACGACCAGGACGTGCAGAACAGATGTGTCCCTGGTACCTAGAGATGCCAGCGGAAGCGAAGGAGTACGCTGAGGAAGTAACGATGCCAGCGGAAGCGAAGGAGTACGCTGAGGAAGCAGAGGTGCCAGCGGAAGCGAAGAAGTACGCTAAGGAGGAAAATAATACCCCAGTTCAGGTATCGGAGGAGGACTCGGACTACGGTGAGCTGTCCGCCGACGAATCCCTCCAAGAACAGATGGAGGACGACTCTGGCATTGGAAGCGCCGACGAGAGTGACTGGCAGGATCGGGTGGAGTCGTGCTCCCAGTTGAATGCCCTCCGTGAAGAGGAGGAGGTAGTCCTGGAGCAAGAATACCTGCCGGAAGTGCCGAAATGGACGGACGTACGGGGAGAGGATCGCGATGCCGTGGGAGGACCCGTTCCAGAGGAAGACATGGGACCTTTGGAGATGCCCCACGAGGAGATGCGACAGATGGTGGTTGTTGCCCGGGAGGAAACGGATGCCCCGGAGGATTCCACTGTTGGGTGGTGGTCGGTACCACCCCCTGAAGACAGGGACGATGCCACAGACGATCTGAAAGGTCAAGAGTGGGTGACTGTTGTCCCCGTGGAGGAAGATTCCCCTTGGTGGCCAACGTCGAGCGACCGCAAGGAGATGGCACTCCCCCAGAGGATCCGCCGATGGAGGTCAGGAGGTAAAAAGAGGAACCCGGAGGTGGAAGGATGTGGGGTCACAGCCCGCCTGGGCTGGGCCCTCGATCACAACCTCGCCGGAGGGATCTCGGAATTCCCTGACCCGCGGACAAGGGACATCGTGAGGAACTTTGTAGGGACTACAAAGGAAAAAGGGGGGGGAAATGTAGAGATGTGCCCTGTGGGCACATCAGTGGTGCTGTCACTGGTTGGGGACAGCGCTGGGGCAGCTTGTCTGTCCCCAGCGCTGGGTGCGTGGCGGCGGTGGGTGTCCGGTGCAGGGATTACCCTTTTCCCTGCACCGGACCAGAGGCTGCGGGGGCATTTGAATGTTGGCGCCCTCCGGGAGCCAATCGCGGCTCCCGGAGCGGCAGCCAATAGGAGAGGGGCGCGGCGAGCCAATCGGCGCTCGCCGCGTCATAGGCCCCGCCCCCGGCGTCTGAAGTCAGACACCGGGCGGGAGCCTGAAGAAAATTCCGCGCGCGGGAGCGCGAGGAGAGAAGACGCCGGGCCGCGCCGAAGAGCGGTTAAGAGGTCCTGAGGCCGCGGAAGAGGCCAGGAGACGCCAGGCCCCTTGAAGAAGATGTCCAGCGGCGGCTGGACGCAGAGAAGAGACGGAGGCGCCGCTGGCCAGGACGGGCCAGCGGCAGAAGAGGGTGCCGGAGACCCCCGGATTAGGTGAGGCCTCAGTGAGGCTAACCTTCCCCCTCCCCTTTTCCTTCCTCGACCACCAGGGACGGGCATTAGGCCCGAGGGCACAATTCGGGCACTAGGCCTGGGCGCAGATAGGAGGTTGGGGGTCATCATTGGATTAGGTGGTTTGGGCATTAGGCCCAAGCTACCAGAAAGCGGCGCAGTAGGCGGGCACTAGGCCCGGGGGCAATTCAGGCAATAGGCCTGTGGGAACATTAGAGGGCATTAGGCCCTAGTGTATTTTGGGCAGTAGGTACATATAAGGTGACCCTGGGCACAAGGCCCAGGTCACCCAACGGGCAACAAGTTAGGCGGGCGCTAGGCCCGTGGGCGGAATCAGGCCTCCGGCCTGTGTGTGCAGTTAGGGGGCGCTAGGCCCAGGGAATAAGTGCCCCCGAGGTGAGTAAAGGTGGCACTGGGCACTAGGCCCAGGCCACCCTGAGGAGTTTAGGTAGGCAGGTCCACGGGACCTGAGCCTCATAGAAGGTCGTGTACAGGAGGTGGGCAGGCCGTGCGGCGCCCACCCCCTTTCCAGAGGTAGGGGTGTAAAGGGACAGCACTGTGTGATCTTGTATTCCGATATTGTGTATGTTGTTACCGTGCAGGGCAAAGTGTCTGTTTGTTTAAGTTGTGCATAGTTGTGTTGCACCACTCACACGAGCTAGTTTGAGGGCTCTGTTTATGTAGCTAGTGTAGCGGACGCACACTAGGGTAGTACTTGGCCCTGCACGGCTGTTTCTCTTTGCCTCCTTACAGGGACCTGTAAGCGGAGAAGATCGGAGTGCAAGACTTGTGACGGTGAGTAGCATCCCTGTACGTTTGTCCCTTGTCTGTCCCCGAGCGCCGGAGTCGGGATTGCTCACGGACGTGAGAATCCTTTTCATCACACTACGTGCGAGAGCGCGAGTGTGTGAAATCTGGGTGGCTGAGGCTTTGTGCCAGTGATGACCTTTCACCCAACCGGTGAAGGTCGCGGTCACCCCTGGGGTATCCCCTTTTCCAGTGGAAGAAGGGTTGATACCCCCTTTTAAAGGTAAACTATTCTCTCCTCAGCTCGGTCGTCGGTCAGCTCCGAGAGAGAATCGCCGTGTCCGGATCCGATTGAAGATTGCCAGGTCCGTTGAAGGTTCCGGTACCTGAAGGTGAGAGAGAGCGGCGCCTGGTGAGTACCGACTCTACACCTGCACGGCAGCAGGCACCACCACACGCAGCCGCACCTCTTACACCATCACAGCCACATCTGCCTCTTTCTATGCCATTATACCCCTCCTCTGCAGGACATCTGCATTTATCACACATGCTCACCAGCTACTGACTGTTGTGCCCCTTATTCACATTATGTCACACAGTATGAGCTACATTCACATTACACCATGTTACGCCACACAGCATGTGCCTAAGGTAACTTACTGAAAATTCACCACTGGTGGTATAGTGTAGGTATGACAGCAAGGAAAAAAATATATACTTTCAATGCTGATGTCATATCCATATTGTATTATTTATTATCTTTGTACATTTTTCATGGGGTCTCTAATAATGTATGTTTGTTCATTGCGAAGAAAATACATCAATGTGGCCATATGACTGTGGCTATTTCTAATGGAACCCGATATAACAGGAATAGTGACTTACTGTATGTCTCAGAGTCTCTGCTGAACTGTCTCAGCAGAATGTGTCCTTTGGTGGCGGCTCCCAATCCCAGTCAGGCCCCGTCAGGCCCGGCGACAGGGGGGGTCAAAGGGGACAGCTATACCAGGGGACACCGAGGCAGAGGGGCACAAAAGACGGGTGCTGGAGCACCTGATCATACTTATTACATAGTCTGCTCCACATAAAAGAAAAATAATAATAAAAAAAAAACCAATTAACTAGCTGCACTGTCGATACCACCCCCCCAACACACACCCCACCCCACACACATCTGTCACTTGCTCTGGTCTTGGCGCTGCTGACGTATGATGCTGCGCCGGTCCTCCTGCCGGGCACACAGTCCAGGGTAAAAAAAAAAAAACAGCGGCAACCTCTGATTTCCTGGTGACCCCTACTTCCCCAGTGAACCCCTCCCCGGCAAATCCCGTCACCTGATGGTGTAATAGTGAATGATGCCGCCGGCACATATCACCTGGCTGGCTGGCAGCTGCAAGAGACGACTGGCTGATGCTGTATATATAGAGAACATCTTTCCTGTTACCAGCCCTTGTCCCAGCCCCCCCCCCCCTTGTCCCAGCTCCCCCCTACCAGCCTGTGGTGTGGCAGCACGTGTGAACTGAGTCCAAGTCTGGGGCGGGAGGAAAGTGCGGGCAGACATCATCACGTCACATCACAAGGTGAAGTCAGTCCCCCCTGTGAGGCCGCCGACCAGTAAAGGGCACTCACTCAGCAATCAGGGGCAGATTGGGATGGAAACTTAGCCCAGGAAATGTCTTGATGCAGCCCTAATGGGGGCGGGGTCTTTTGAATTGGTGGAGTCTGTTGAGGGGGTGGGATAGTAACCTCGTCATAGAGCATGATTCTGAATCTTGGCCTTCCCTGCATGTTTTGCTGCAGATGCGCTTTTAAACATTTATGTTGATGCTGCTACAAAGCCCTTCCCTGGTGTACATCCGTGGGAATGTGCAAGGGTGGAAACCCCCACTGTCATTGTCTGCATACCCTCCAACTGCACCTTTTTAATAGGTACAGTACCTTTTTTTCATGGTCTGTACCGATTTTTGGCTCTCCAAACTTCCATTGAAAGTATAGGAAATGGGGCGTGACCACGCCCCCTCCTACCCGCGGCCACGCCCCTTTTTGGATTTGTACCGAATTTTCTGTGTAAAATGTTGGAGGGTCTGTGTCTACATACCTCCCAACTGTCCTGATTTTCGCGGGACAGTCCCGTTTTTTTGAGGACTGTCCCACAGTCCCACCCGCGGGACAGGGGGGGGGGGCAGTTGCGAGGCTCTGTCTGTCGCTGCCCTGCTTAGCAGAGCAGCGGTGAATAGACGCTGTGCGCATGCGCACAGCGTCTATTCACTGAAGTCAGAGGGAGAGGGGGCATGCCAGCGTCTCACAGAGCGCTGGGCATGCCCCCTCAGTGACGAAAACGGGGCGTGGCTCGCGATCGCGGGTCCTCCGTGAAGCCACGCCCCCTTTTACTTAGGTCACGCCCCTTTTTAGCGACTTCGCCGAGCGTGTGTCCCTCTTTGGAAGGGGACAAAGTTGGGAGGTATGTGTCTATAGATGCTGAAATCATACTTTATGGGTTATTAGACGCCACCATCGGTTGCACCACTGACATTTGCACCAGCCCTATGCTAGAAAAGGTAAAAGCTGGCATATCAGGGATAAACAAAAGGAAGTCGCAGCACTTTCTCCTAACAGGCTTGTTTGCACATGATATGCCAGTTTTTACCTTTTCTGATGTACGTGTGATTTATACTAAGTAAACCATTATGCTTTTAACATACTACAGTACTGTACCCATGTCCCCTATTTCGTTTGTCTTTTTGCCCCCCTCCCTACACTAAATGTCACCCCAGTACACACAGTGCCCCACATATTACAGTCCAGTACACACAGCCCCCTCCCTCATATTACCCCCCAGTTAACAAAGCGACCCACATGTTACAGTCCAATATACATAGCCCCCCCCATTTTACCTTCTTGTATTCACAGTGCTTCGATGTTACCCCCCAGTATACACAGTGCCCTCATATTAAAATCCAGTATACACAGAGCTACTATATTATCCACCAGTATACACAGCCCCCTCCCCCATATTACAGTCCAGTGTATAGCCAACACCCCATGGTACTGTACCTGCCTTTCTTGATTTTTTCCTATAGAGAGCAGTTGCAGAGAGGAAGTCAGGACAGCGTGGAGAAGGGGGGCAGCAGACCCTCCAACGTGACCCGCCCCACTAGGTACAAAATGCTCTGTTCCTGGACTTCCCTCTTAATTTATGATTTCCATCACCTGTGTTAAATGATAAGAAAGCTGTTTCTTCACAGGTGATGGCAATAATAAATTAAGAGGGAAGTCCAGAAACAGAGCATTTTGTACCTAGTGGGGCGGGTCATGTTGGAGGGTATGGGGCAGGCGATCCAGTGACACAGGTAGCAGACGAGGAGCAGAAAGAAGAGGGCTGGGCTGATACATGCAGCCCACACTCTGACCACCGTGATAGGCTGGCTGTTTCCTGGGGAGGGACCAGCCACTGTGAATGTGAAGGTGCCGTGGCTGCAGTGTCGGCAGAGTCCGTCATATCAGTTTCCCCGCGGCACAGCTTTTGGCAGATCAGCTGTACCGCTGGTTATTCCGCCCGACAATTAGGTTCTGCGCATGTGCCGAAGCTGTGAATGCTGCCCGATAGGAGCTAAGCTCCGTTCGCGGCAGCACCTGTCTGAGTAATGAGCAGGGAATGGGTGGACACCACACCCCAGCCCGGCCGAGTGGAAACTGTTCCAGGATCCCGCCAGTCATTCCGACCCTGCTCAGCATACAGTATTATCAGTAGGCGGCAGGTGCCGGGCGCAGCGGTGGGGGGAGGCACAGGAATGAGCTGCAGGCTGCCGCTGGGCTCCAATCACTGCTCAGCGATCACTGTGCTGCAGCAAGCATGGCGTGTGGGGGGTGCCGGACATTAGGGGGTGCCTGTGCGTACCATGCACCCCCTGTGCGCACGCCTATGATTGTCAGTCTGAAAGGGGTATTAGTAACATTTTCCTGTAGTCTCAGCAGCACCAAACAACAGCAGCGGAAATTAGGGTGATTATACACTGCCTCCTCACCCATCCAATTGTAATCATTTCCCTTACTTAGGGCCTAATTCAGACCTGATCGCAACAGCAAACTTTTTCTCTAATGGGCAAAACCATGTGCCTAATTCAGATCTGATCACAGCAGCAAATTTGTTAGCTAATGGGCAAAACCATGTGCACTGCAGGGGGGCAGATATAACCTGTGCAGAGAGAGTTAGATTTGGGTGGGGTGTGTTCAAACTGAAATCTGATACCCCTTTCACACCGCAGCTTGAACCCGGTAAATTGACGATTTTTAAGGCTTCCTAAACGGTTCGAGCTGCAATGTGAAAGGGTCACCTTCAATTTTCCGTTTTCAAAATACCGGTATTTTTAAACGGTAAAAAAGCAGGGTCCTACCCGTTTCAGACCCGTTTAATTGTGCAGTGTGAAAGGGTCTGAAACGGTATTTGCAAGCCCCAGAAGGTGATAGGCTGTCTCCATGTGTGATGTCACCAGGAAACAAACATTTAAAATGACAACCACTGTTTTGTATGGGTGAAACGGGTTCAGTGTGAAAGGTATCAAAACGGTAATGAAATGGTAATATACTGGTTACAACATGCGATGTGAAGGGGGTTTAACTGCTCAGACCCATTTTAAGAACCGTTTAAAGAACCATTTCAAAAGCAGGTTTTGCGATGTGAAAGCAGCATAAGTTGCAGTGTAAAAATAAAGCAGCCACTATTTACCCTGCACAGAAACAAAAATTACCCACCCAAATCTGACTCTCTCTCTCTCTCATACCTCCCAACATGACCCTCTCCAGGAGGGACACAATGCTCTGCTTCTGGGCTTTTTTCTTTATTTATGATTGTCTGCACCTGTGTTGAACAGGTTAATGTATAAGAAAGGTGTTTCAGCACAGGTGCTGGCAATCATAAATTAAGATGTACGTCCAGGAGCAGAGCATTCTGTCCCTCCTGGAGAGGGTCATGTTGGGAGGTATGCTCTCTGCACATATTACATCTGCCTCACCTGCACTGCATATTAGAGAAAGATTTTGCTTTTACGATCAGTTGTGAATTAGGATCCTTATAGAGGGAAAAAGTCATGGAATATGCAACATGAACTCTTCCACCCAATAAAAAAAACTCTGCTTGTGAGCATCACCCTTATGTTACAATTAATGTTACCTGTGCTGAATTAATTGATTAGAAGGGGGGTGGGGGGGATTTATTCCGCAAAAGTAACTGCAGCAGAAAATTAAGTGGGCAGGTTTATTACAGGACATTACATCTAGGGCACAGGTTCTCAAACTCGGTCCTCAGGACCCCACACAGTGCATGTTTTGCAGGTCTCACAGAATCAGAAGTGAAATAATTAACTCCTCCTGCGGACCTTTTAAAATGTGTCTGAGTAATTAATACACATGTGCAGTGTGTACCTGCTGGGTTACCTGCAAAACATGCACTGAGTTTGCAGACCTATGATCTAGGGCAGGGCTGGCCAAACCGGTCCTCGAGATCTACCAACAGTGCATGTTTTCCAGGCCTCCTGGAGATCTGTAGAATTGTCAGTTAGGAATGAATGCAGCACATCTTAATTAGTAATGACTACACCTGTGCACCAGCTAGGTGGTCTGGAAAATGTGAACTGTTGGTAGATCTCGAGGACTGGTTTGGCCAGCCCTGCTCTAGGGGAAGGTGTCAAGTTGGTTCTGACACCTTCCCCTAGTTGGTTCTGACTTAATTGACATTCAATCTATGGCCCTCATTCAGCTTCAGTTGCAGTTTTGCTAATTTAGCAAAACTGCAACTGCTGAAGATTGCATGGGCACAGCATACTAATGGCGGCCAGCGATTTGAAAACCCCTGCAAAGCTGGGTCGCCTCCTCCAACCGCGCTGCAAACAAGCAGGCAGAGGCGTTCACCTCAATGCGATGCAATTGCATTGGCCGACCCACGCTTGCGCAGAAGGGGTCCTGTGCGTGCGCAGGGGGCAAAAGTTCAGCATAATGCGGTCTAATCACACCATACTTGCCTACCTGACCCTCTCCATGAGGGAGAAAATGCTCTGTTCCTGGACTTTCCTGGTAATGTATGATTGCCATCACCTGTGGTGAAACACCTTTCTTATCAATTACCTAGCTCACCACAGGTGATGGCAATCATACATTACCAGGAAAGTCCAGGAACAGAGCATTTTCTGAGAGGTTCAGGTAGGTAAATATGAATCACACCCACGATGAGAGCTGAATAAGGCCCTATGTGCTTGCCTTATATTATGCAGTTTCAGACGGATACCAGGGAAAGGTAAAACCTGCCCCAGCTCAGAAATCAGCAAAGTT
Organism: Pseudophryne corroboree; assembly: GCF_028390025.1. Taxonomy (NCBI): domain Eukaryota; kingdom Metazoa; phylum Chordata; class Amphibia; order Anura; family Myobatrachidae; genus Pseudophryne; species Pseudophryne corroboree. The sequence goes on from NC_086446.1 coordinate 765,035,688, forward strand.
ACATGATCTTAATACAAGTGATTACATTTCACACTTTCTCTGATTGACATCAGAACTTTCAGATGTTTTCAACTTACACTGAGGGTGTGTATACACAGTAGAGATGAGCGGGTTCGGTTTCTCTGAATCCGAACCCGCCCGAACGTCATGGTTTTTTTCACGGGTCCGAGCAGACTCGGATCCTCCCGCCTTGCTCGGTTAACCCGAGCGCGCCCGAACGTCATCATGACGCTGTCGGATTCTCGCGAGACTCGGATTCTATATAAGGAGCCGCGCGTCGCCGCCATTTTCACACGTGCATTGAGATTGATAGGGAGAGGACGTGGCTGGCGTCCTCTCCATTTAGATTAGTAGAGAGAGAGAGAGATTGACCTGAGGCTGATACTGTAGAAGAGACAGAGAGTGCAGAGTTTAGTGACTGACCACAGTGACCACCAGACAGTGCAGTTGTTTGTTTTATTTAATATATCCGTTCTAATCTCTGCCTGAAAAAAACGGTACACACAGTGACTCAGTCACATACCATATCTGTGTGCACTGCTCAGCCCAGTGTGCTGCATCATCTATGTATATATTATATATCTGACTGTGCTCAGCTCACACAGCTTATAATTGTGGGGGAGACTGGGGAGCACTGCAGTGCCAGTTATAGGTTATAGCAGGAGCCAGGAGTACAAGACAGTCACATACCATATCTGTGTGCACTGCTCAGCCCAGTGTGCTGCATCATCTATGTATATATTATATATCTGACTGTGCTCAGCTCACACAGCTTATAATTGTGGGGGAGACTGGGGAGCACTGCAGTGCCAGTTATAGGTTATAGCAGGAGCCAGGAGTACATATTATATTAAAATTAAACAGTGCACACTTTTGCTGCAGGAGTGCCAGTGTGACTGACCAGTGACCTGACCACACTGACCACCAGTATAGTTAGTAGTATACTATATTGTGATTGCCTGAAAAAGTTAAACACTCGTCGTGTGACTTCACTTGTGTGGTGTTTTTTTTTTTATTCTATAAAAAACTCATTCTGCTGACAGACAGTGTCCAGCAGGTCCGTCATTATATAATATATATATCTGTCCGGCTGCAGTAGTGATATATATATATTTTTTATATCATTATTTATCATCCAGTCGCAGCAGACACAGTACGGTAGTTCACGGCTGTAGCTACCTCTGTGTCGGCACTCGGCAGTCCATCCATAATTGTATACCACCTACCCGTGGTTTTTTTTTCTTTCTTCTTTATACATACATACTACTACATCTCTTTATCAACCAGTCTATATTAGCAGCAGACACAGTACAGTACGGTAGTTCATGGCTGTGGCTACCTCTGTGTCGGCACTCGGCAGTCCGTCCATAATTGTATACCACCTACCCGTGGTTTTTTTTTCTTTCTTCTTCATACGTACATACTACGACATCTCTTTATCAACCAGTCTATATTAGCAGCAGACACAGTACAGTACGGTAGTTCACGGCTGTGGCTACCTCTGTGTCGGCACTCGGCAGTCCGTCCATAATTGTATACCACCTACCCGTGGTTTTATTTTCTTTCTTCTTCATACATACATACTACTACATCTCTTTATCAACCAGTCTATATTAGCAGCAGACACAGTACAGTACGATAGTTCACGGCTGTGGCTACCTCTGTGTCGGCACTCGGCAGTCCGTCCATAATTGTATACCACCTACCCGTGGTTTTTTTTTCTTTCTTCTTCATACGTACATACTACGACATCTCTTTATCAACCAGTCTATATTAGCAGCAGACACAGTACAGTACGGTAGTTCACGGCTGTGGCTACCTCTGTGTCGGCACTCGGCAGTCCGTCCATAATTGTATACCACCTACCCGTGGTTTTTTTTTCTTTCTTCTTCATACATACATACATACTACGACATCTCTTTATCAACCAGTCTATATTAGCAGCAGACACAGTACAGTACGGTAGTTCACGGCTGTGGCTACCTCTGTGTCGGCACTCGGCAGTCCGTCCATAATTGTATACCACCTAACCGTGGTTTTTTTTTCTTTCTTCTTCATACGTACATACTACGACATCTCTTTATCAACCAGTCTATATTAGCAGCAGACACAGTACAGTACGGTAGTTCACGGCTGTGGCTACCTCTGTGTCGGCACTCGGCAGTCCGTCCATAATTGTATACCACCTAACCGTGGTTTTTTTTTCTTTCTTCTTCATACGTACATACTACGACATCTCTTTATCAACCAGTCTATATTAGCAGCAGACACAGTACAGTACGGTAGTTCACGGCTGTGGCTACCTCTGTGTCAGCACTCGGCAGTCCGTCCATAATTGTATACCACCTAACCGTGGTTTTTTTTTCTTTCTTCTTCATACGTACATACTACGACATCTCTTTATCAACCAGTCTATATTAGCAGCAGACACAGTACAGTACGGTAGTTCACGGCTGTGGCTACCTCTGTGTCGGCACTTGGCAGTCCGTCCATAATTGTATACCACCTACCCGTGGTTTTTTTTTCTTTCTTCTTCATACATACATACTACGACATCTCTTTATCAACCAGTCTATATTAGCAGCAGACACAGTACAGTACGGTAGTTCACGGCTGTGGCTACCTCTGTGTCAGCACTCGGCAGTCCGTCCATAATTGTATACTAGTATCCATCCATCTCCATTGTTTACCTGAGGTGCCTTTTAGTTGTGCCTATTAAAATATGGAGAACAAAAATGTTGAGGTTCCAAAATTAGGGAAAGATCAAGATCCACTTCCACCTCGTGCTGAAGCTGCTGCCACTAGTCATGGCCGAGACGATGAAATGCCAGCAACGTCGTCTGCCAAGGCCGATGCCCAATGTCATAGTACAGAGCATGTCAAATCCAAAACACCAAATATCAGTAAAAAAAGGACTCCAAAACCTAAAATAAAATTGTCGGAGGAGAAGCGTAAACTTGCCAATATGCCATTTACCACACGGAGTGGCAAGGAACGGCTGAGGCCCTGGCCTATGTTCATGGCTAGTGGTTCAGCTTCACATGAGGATGGAAGCACTCAGCCTCTCGCTAGAAAAATGAAAAGACTCAAGCTGGCAAAAGCACAGCAAAGAACTGTGCATTCTTCGAAATCCCAAATCCACAAGGAGAGTCCAATTGTGTCGGTTGCGATGCCTGACCTTCCCAACACTGGACGTGAAGAGCATGCGCCTTCCACCATTTGCACGCCCCCTGCAAGTGCTGGAAGGAGCACCCGCAGTCCAGTTCCTGATAGTCAGATTGAAGATGTCAGTGTTGAAAAACACCAGGATGAGGAGGATATGGGTGTTGCTGGCGCTGGGGAGGAAATTGACCAGGAGGATTCTGATGGTGAGGTGGTTTGTTTAAGTCAGGCACCCGGGGAGACACCTGTTGTCGGTGGGAGGAATATGGCCGTTGACATGCCAGGTGAAAATACCAAAAAAATCAGCTCTTCGGTGTGGAGGTATTTCAACAGAAATGCGGACAACAGGTGTCAAGCCGTGTGTTCCCTTTGTCAAGCTGTAATAAGTAGGGGTAAGGACGTTAACCACCTCGGAACATCCTCCCTTATACGTCACCTGCAGCGCATTCATAATAAGACAGTGACAAGTTCAAAAACTTTGGGTGACAGCGGAAGCAGTCCACTGACCAGTAAATCCCTTCCTCTTGTAACCAAGCTCACGCAAACCACCCCACCAACTCCCTCAGTGTCAATTTCCTCCTTCCCCAGGAATGCCAATAGTCCTGCAGGCCATGTCACTGGCAATTCTGACGATTCCTCTCCTGCCTGGGATTCCTCCGATGCATCCTTGCGTGTAACGCCTACTGCTGCTGGCGCTGCTGTTGTTGCTGCTGGGAGTCGATGGTCATCCCAGAGGGGAAGTCGTAAGACCACTTTTACTACTTCCACCAAGCAATTGACTGTCCAACAGTCCTTTGCGAGGAAGATGAAATATCACAGCAGTCATCCTACTGCAAAGCGGATAACTGAGGCCTTGGCATCCTGGGTGGTGAGAACCGTGGTTCCGGTATCCATCATTACTGCAGAGCCAACTAGAGACTTGTTGGAGGTACTGTGTCCCCGGTACCAAATACCATCTAGGTTCCATTTCTCTAGGCAGGCGATACCGAAAATTTACACAGACCTCAGAAAAAGAGTCGCCAGTGTCCTAAAAAATGCAGCTGTACCCAATGTCCACTTAACCACGGACATGTGGACAAGTGGAGCAGGGCAGGGTCAGGACTATATGACTGTGACAGCCCACTGGGTAGATGTATGGACTCCCGCCGCAAGAACAGCAGCGGCGGCACCAGTAGCAGCATCTCTCAAACGCCAACTCTTTCCTAGGCAGGCTACGCTTTGTATCACCGGTTTCCAGAATACGCACACAGCTGAAAACCTCTTACGGCAACTGAGGAAGATCATCGCGGAATGGCTTACCCCAATTGGACTCTCCTGTGGATTTGTGGCATCGGACAACGCCAGCAATATTGTGTGTGCATTAAATATGGGCAAATTCCAGCACGTCCCATGTTTTGCACATACCTTGAATTTGGTGGTGCAGAATTATTTAAAAAACGACAGGGGCGTGCAAGAGATGCTGTCGGTGGCCAGAAGAATTGCGGGACACTTTCGGCGTACAGGCACCACGTACAGAAGACTGGAGCACCACCAAAAACTACTGAACCTGCCCTGCCATCATCTGAAGCAAGAAGTGGTAACGAGGTGGAATTCAACCCTCTATATGCTTCAGAGGTTGGAGGAGCAGCAAAAGGCCATTCAAGCCTATACAATTGAGCACGATATAGTAGGTGGAATGCACCTGTCTCAAGCGCAGTGGAGAATGATTTCAACGTTGTGCAAGGTTCTGATGCCCTTTGAACTTGCCACACGTGAAGTCAGTTCAGACACTGCCAGCCTGAGTCAGGTCATTCCCCTCATCAGGCTTTTGCAGAAGAAGCTGGAGACATTGAAGGAGGAGCTAACACGGAGCGATTCCGCTAGGCATGTGGGACTTGTGGATGGAGCCCTTAATTCGCTTAACAAGGATTCACGGGTGGTCAATCTGTTGAAATCAGAGCACTACATTTTGGCCACCGTGCTCGATCCTAGATTTAAAGCCTACCTTGGATCTCTCTTTCCGGCAGACACAAGTCTGCTGGGGTTGAAAGACCTGCTGGTGAGAAAATTGTCAAGTCAAGCGGAACGCGACCTGTCAACATCTCCTCCTTCACATTCTCCCGCAACTGGGGGTGCGAGGAAAAGGCTCAGAATTCCGAGCCCACCCGCTGGCGGTGATGCAGGGCAGTCTGGAGCGACTGCTGATGCTGACATCTGGTCCGGACTGAAGGACCTGACAACGATTACGGACATGTCGTCTACTGTCACTGCATATGATTCTCTCAACATTGATAGAATGGTGGAGGATTATATGAGTGACCGCATCCAAGTAGGCACGTCACACAGTCCGTACTTATACTGGCAGGAAAAAGAGGCAATTTGGAGGCCCTTGCACAAACTGGCTTTATTCTACCTAAGTTGCCCTCCCACAAGTGTGTACTCCGAAAGAGTGTTTAGTGCCGCCGCTCACCTTGTCAGCAATCGGCGTACGAGGTTACATCCAGAAAATGTGGAGAAGATGATGTTCATTAAAATGAATTACAATCAATTCCTCCGCGGAGACATTGACCAGCAGCAATTGCCTCCACAAAGTACACAGGGAGCTGAGATGGTGGATTCCAGTGGGGACGAATTGATAATCTGTGAGGAGGGGGATGTACACGGTGATATATCGGAGGGTGATGATGAGGTGGACATCTTGCCTCTGTAGAGCCAGTTTGTGCAAGGAGAGATTAATTGCTTCTTTTTTGGGGGGGGGTCCAAACCAACCCGTCATATCAGTCACAGTCGTGTGGCAGACCCTGTCACTGAAATGATGGGTTGGTTAAAGTGTGCATGTCCTGTTTTGTTTATACAACATAAGGGTGGGTGGGAGGGCCCAAGGACAATTCCATCTTGCACCTCTTTTTTCTTTTCTTTTTCTTTGCGTCATGTGCTGATTGGGGAGGGTTTTTTGGAAGGGACATCCTGCGTGACACTGCAGTGCCACTCCTAAATGGGCCCGGTGTTTGTGTCGGCCACTAGGGTCGCTAATCTTACTCACACAGTCAGCTACCTCATTGCGCCTCTTTTTTTCTTTGCGTCATGTGCTGATTGGGGAGGGTTTTTTGGAAGGGACATCCTGCGTGACACTGCAGTGCCACTCCTAGATGAGCCCGGTGTTTGTGTCGGCCACTAGGGTCGCTTATCTTACTCACACAGTCAGCTACCTCATTGCGCCTCTTTTTTTCTTTGCGTCATGTGCTGATTGGGGAGGGTTTTTTGGAAGGGACATCCTGCGTGACACTGCAGTGCCACTCCTAAATGGGCCCGGTGTTTGTGTCGGCCACTAGGGTCGCTAATCTTACTCACACAGTCAGCTACCTCATTGCGCCTCTTTTTTTCTTTGCGTCATGTGCTGATTGGGGAGGGTTTTTTGGAAGGGACATCCTGCGTGACACTGCAGTGCCACTCCTAAATGGGCCCGGTGTTTGTGTCGGCCACTAGGGTCGCTAATCTTACTCACACAGTCAGCTACCTCATTGCGCCTCTTTTTTTCTTTGCGTCATGTGCTGATTGGGGAGGGTTTTTTGGAAGGGACATCCTGCGTGACACTGCAGTGCCACTCCTAAATGGGCCCGGTGTTTGTGTCGGCCACTAGGGTCGCTAATCTTACTCACACAGTCAGCTACCTCATTGCGCCTCTTTTTTTCTTTGCGTCATGTGCTGATTGGGGAGGTTTTTTTGGAAGGGACATCCTGCGTGACACTGCAGTGCCACTCCTAGATGGGCCCGGTGTTTGTGTCGGCCACTAGGGTCGCTTATCTTACTCACACAGTCAGCTACCTCATTGCGCCTCTTTTTTTCTTTGCGTCATGTGCTGATTGGGGAGGGTTTTTTGGAAGGGACATCCTGCGTGACACTGCAGTGCCACTCCTAAATGGGCCCGGTGTTTGTGTCGGCCACTAGGGTCGCTAATCTTACTCACACAGTCAGCTACCTCATTGCGCCTCTTTTTTTCTTTGCGTCATGTGCTGATTGGGGAGGGTTTTTTGGAAGGGACATCCTGCGTGACACTGCAGTGCCACTCCTAAATGGGCCCGGTGTTTGTGTCGGCCACTAGGGTCGCTAATCTTACTCACACAGTCAGCTACCTCATTGCGCCTCTTTTTTTCTTTGCGTCATGTGCTGATTGGGGAGAGTTTTTTGGAAGGGACATCCTGCGTGACACTGCAGTGCCACTCCTAAATGGGCCCGGTGTTTGTGTCGGCCACTAGGGTCGCTAATCTTACTCACAGAGTCAGCTACCTCATTGCGCTTCTTTTTTTCTTTGCGTCATGTGCTGATTGGGGAGGGTTTTTTGGAAGGGACATCCTGCGTGACACTGCAGTGCCACTCCTAGATGGGCCCGGTGTTTGTGTCGGCCACTAGGGTCGCTTATCTTACTCACACAGTCAGCTACCTCATTGCGCCTCTTTTTTTCTTTGCGTCATGTGCTGATTGGGGAGGGTTTTTTGGAAGGGACATCCTGCGTGACACTGCAGTGCCACTCCTAAATGGGCCCGGTGTTTGTGTCGGCCACTAGGGTCGCTAATCTTACTCACACAGTCAGCTACCTCATTGCGCCTCTTTTTTTCTTTGCGTTGGCCACTAGTGTCGCTTAGCTTAGTCATCCAGCGACCTTGGTGCAAATTTTAGGACTAAAAATAATATTGTGAGGTGTGAGGTATTCAGAATAGACTGAAAATGAGTGGAAATTATGGTTTTTGAGGTTAATAATAATATGGGATCAAAATGACCCCCAAATTCTATGATTTAAGCTGTTTTTTAGTTTTTTTTGAAAAAAACACCCGAATCCAAAACACACCCGAATCCGACAAAAAAAATTCGGTGAGGTTTTGCCAAAACGCGGTCGAACCCAAAACACGGCCGCGGAACCGAACCCAAAACCAAAACACAAAACCCGAAAAATTTCAGGCGCTCATCTCTAATACACAGTGAGATATTTTCTTGAGATTTTGACTATATAGTCAAAATCTCAAGAAAAGTTAGTCAAAATCTGTGCTATCTGGGCTCCGGGGAGTTCAAGGGAAATTGTAAGTAAAAATCGGGCATAGCAAGGATCTCACTGTGTGTACACACCCTAAGGCTCTTCCCTGAGACGATAACTACATCATATTCCTCTTTATCATTTATATAATAGGGTAAACATACAGCATGACATCTTACCTGGACTCTCCATGTAGTTAGCCGTGCAGGGTACTGTCCAAGATACTGATGTACAGAAACTAGCTGTATAGTGGCACTATATATGAGGGTTACATGAAGCACAGTCTGCTCTGTCTTCCTGTGTGGTTTACCCAGGCTAGATGAACAGTCCGCTTGGTCACAAACATTCATGAAGCAAATTCAGTGGTCAGTGAAGGTAAATCCGGAGATTTACAGAACATCCGTGCTTTCATATTACATAACAGACCTCTACTCTGCAGTCTATAATTGTGGGCCTGGCTCAGATATGTACAATACGCAGCGGAGCGATTCTTAGCCACCCTGAAAGCGTAAAAGCCACACTGCGCATGTGATGTGATAGGACTTATTCACAAAGTGATTGACAGGGGCAAGTCCGTGTGTGGGAGGTAATGAGGAAGCGGCGACTCAAATGCAGACGTGTCACGACCATTTCTGGAGGGTGTCAGTTTGCGACTGTCATCCTTTAAGCAGTAACAATGGCTCCGGCGTCTTACTTCCAGCGGCCATGCTGCACGCACGGTCAAAGGGTAACTCAGATGGTCAATGTTTACCCAATATGCGTCCGATGGTTGCGTCTCCAATGGTTGCGTCTTTGTACACAGGGTCAGAGACACCTATTATGGGCTTCTCTATACAGAGTGTAGTCAGGATCCCGGCGGTCAGAATACTGACGCCAGGATTCCAACCACCAGAATGCTGGCAGCGGCGCCATGGCTATTCCCACACCTGGGTGTCCACGTCAGTGCAGGACTCAAGGAGTGGTGTCCATTGCTGAAACAAGAGGAGACTGAGGAGGAATGCCTGTGGCTAGCAGTTGAGGAGAACATATCAGTAAGTTGATCCTGTCTGCAACAAGCACAGACCTGCAATTCCTATGAATACTTTGTCTGTCTTTTGTTTAACTTGAATGTGCTAGTGCACAGGTTCTCAAACTCGGTCCTCAGAACCCCACACAGTGCATGTTTTGCAGGTAACCCAGCAGGTGCACAGGTGTATTAATTACTCACTGACACATTTTAAAAGGTCCACAGGTGGAGCTAATTATTTCACTTGCGATTCTGTGAGGAGACCTGCAAAACATGCACTGTGTGGGGGTAATGAGGACCGAGTTTAAAAACCTGCGTGCTAGTGGATATAGCAGTCCATGAAGCCAGTGCAGAGTTGTGAGACTGGACACAGGTGAATTGACGGTTGATTAGCAGGAGCTCAGCTAAATGGAACTTATGGGCTGTAACACACTGGCCGGTTTCTCCCGGATGTCAAAAAGCCGGACAAACTTTGTCCGGCTTTTTGCCATCCGGGAGAAACCGACAGAGTCTCGCACACAGGACGGCTTTGAGCCGTGTGTGATGCTGTGCGCATGCGCAGCATCAGACATGGCTTCAGAAAAAACTGTTGTGTGTGAAAGCTCCCCTTCACACACACGGTTCAGTGGCTGCAGAGATGGCCCGGCGGCCGCCCGGCCGCCAGACCTTCCAGTGGTGAGACCCGGCTGCAACCCGGCAGCCGGGCCGGGGCCGTGCAGTGTGAAGGGACCCTACCCCTCACACTGTTAAATACAATGCAGGCACGGGAAAAAGCCGGAGAATCTTCCCAGGCAAAGATTCCAGAAATGCAGGTACAGTGGAATCGAAGAAGCCAGAATAAACAGAAAAGCTAATTACAAGCTGGAGCTCACTAGATAGGTAATAATGACTTACTAGAAGTCAGAATGACTTTTGCACTGGCACGGAACAAAAGGCAGACAAGGTACAGAATATATAGGGGTTGCAGCTCTGTGATTGGTTGCTAATGTCAGCTGAAGCAAGGTGCATTCTGACTGGAAGGAACACAATCAGCTGACCTGCTCCAAGATGGCAAAAGTTCCCAAGACAAACAAAAAACCCGACCTGCAGGCCAGGTGTCAAGGTAAGTCCAATGACACTTACAAGAACTTGATTGTTGCAGACAGGATCATAACATCAGTGCTGGAAGGATGATTATCTCCTGCAAATTATTTCCCCACGTAATGAGGAAAAGTCACAGTTAGCCAGGAAGGGTCAGTGGCAGAAGAGTAAGAGGAAGAGGGGGCCATGAAGTACCACATGAAGAATGCACATGTCAAGCTGACAATGATCACTAGTGAAGCAATGCTGACATTTGTGGGACAGGAAATAAATAACTAGGGGCCTCATTCAGACCTGATCGCTCGCTAGGCTTTTTTTGCAGTCCTGCGTTCGCATAGTCGCCTCTCATAGCAGAGTGCATTTTATCTTTGCAAGTGTACAAGCGCATGTGTAGCAGAGCTGTGTGAACAGATCGGGGGGGGGGGGGGGGGGGGGGGTTATTCAGAGTTGATCGCAGCAGCAAATTTGTTATCAGTTGCAAAACCATGTGCACTGCAGGGGGGGGGCAGATGTAACATGTGCAGAGAGAGTTAGATTTGGGTGGGGTGTGTTCAAACTGAAATCTAAATTGCAGTGTAAAAATAAATCAGCCAGTATTTACCCTGCACAGAAACAAAATATCCCACCCAAATCTCGTTGAATGCGTGAGGACACGCAATCTTCCAGAGGGGGAATATGTGATGCCCCGTGTGCCCTTAGCCCCTCACAGTGACGAGACATCTACCAGTGATGCAGGGGTTAATCAGCCGGTGGGTTGCTAGGCAACGCCGTCTGGCAGGAAGAGGATAAGGAGAACATTAGGACCCAGGAGAGGACAGGCGGCGCGGCTGCAGAGCGGGACGCTGGATGGTGCGGTGATTGGCCACTACAGGGCGGCAGAGAAGGAGGAGGCGGGTCTGGAGCCGGAGAGCGTGGATGAAAAAGGAAGAGGTGAGACGTGCCTCGGCGGCTGCTGACCGCGGAGAGGGAGAAATGAGCGCCGCGTTCAGTGAGCCGGCGAGAGGGCAGTGTGCTCTAAGAGAGTAGAGCGGCGGGACACGCTGCCGCTGACTGTTGGGGACGCCGCCGAAAGCAAGAGCTGTGTGCGTGGGCACTGGGGAGAGAGAGCCTCAGACAGAGGAGCTGTACTGACCAAGCAGACAGAGAAGTGGAGCTGGAGAGAGGAGACATCGCCTGAGCACAGGTAGCCTCCAGCACTGACAGTACTCCAACCCCCTCCTTTCCCCTACCGACCAAGGAACACACTGCAGGGGCGCAGGAAGTGCCCTAGCAGGGTACGTGCCCCCATAATAAATACATGTACTGCCTGTGGCCAATGAAACTCTATCAGGGACAGCACGCTAAGCCACCACATAACCCTCAGCGCCACTGACCTGGGACTCCTATATTATATTTCCCAATCCGGGATAAGGTCCTAAACTACATCCAGTTCTCAATCCTAATAGTCCGCTCCTATCCCAACAGCCTCACACATCTGTGGAAGAAATTGAGATTCCAATGTAGCAGCCAGAACTGTCTCCCCGCATATGAGCGGAACTTAATGGCCAGCCCTCAGGGATACCATTTGTCATTATTCACCAGACTGTCAAGTCAGCATTATTCTTGCTGCGTGTCGTGTGCAGGATTTACCAAACCAAACAGTGGAAAAGAAATCCAAATATTCTTGTGTGATTTTTATGTGCCTTGCATAAACTTGTACTTGAACTTCTCCGAATCGTGTATAGGGCCGGAGACTGCCTTTGCTGGGCCCACAGCGCCATCTAGTGGCTTATTAGTATACTGTTTGAATATTCCCAAGCCAGTTTTTCTAACTGACAGTTTCAGTATTGATGTTCTGGAAAGCACTTATGTTGACGTTGTGATAGGTTTATGTTTGCTTTGCAAATGATATGTGATACACGGTAATGTGCCTTTTTGAAACGTACTAGGTTTACTAACCAGCAGCACAAGTTACTCTAAACGATGACTGCCTTTTTGTGCAATAAATCTTTGTTACCATGTCCCACCATAGTGATCCTTGAGTATTTTGGGGTGATGTTCGTACTGGGGTATCTCCATCCTTCTGCCCAAATTCCATACAGGTGTTCTACGCAGATTCCGGCAGGCGTCGCGACAAGTGAGAACTGGACGACCAGATTGGCCGCAACAGGACAGACATGAGACTTCAGGTACACTGACATATTACACTAACAAATTTGTTGCTACAATCTAGAAATTAGCGGGTTCGGTTCTCAGAGAACCGAACCCTACCGAACTTCACTACCCGAGCCCGGATCCGAGTCAGGCGTTTTCCCGCCTGACTCAGGAACCAGAACAAGGCAAAGTGTCATCATCCCGCTGTCAGATTCTCGCGGGGTTTGGATTCCATGTAAGGAGCCGCGCGTTTCCGCCATTTTCACTCCGGCATTGGAGAGTGTAGAGAGAGGACGTGTCTCCGTTCTCTCAGTGTCCTCCATCAGTTCAGTGGTAGTGTCTTGTGCTGCATCAGTCCAGTCACAGTGGTTGTCTCCTCTGCTGCCATATGTCCAGTGCTGCTGTATAAGTCCAGTCCAGTGGTGCGGTCTTGTGCTGCATCAGTCCAGTGGTGGTGTCTTGTGCTGCATCAGTCAGTCAGAGTGGTGGTGTCCAGTGCTGCTGTGTAAGTCCAGTCCAGTGGTGCTGTGTTGTGCTACATCAGTCCAGTGGTGTATTGTGCTGCATCAGTCCAGTCACAGTGGTGGTGTCCTCTGCTGCCATATGTCCAGTGCTGCTGTATAAGACTACACTGATCATACAGAATGAGAGAAGTGATACTGTACAGGTGTCACATATAGATAGTAGGAACAAGTATCTGCAGTATAATTACGCTGATCATACATAATGAGAGAAGTGATACTGTGCAGCTGTCACATCCAGATAGTAGGAATATGTATCTGCAGTATAATTACACTGATCGTACAGAATTAGAGAAGTGATACTGTGCAGCTGTCACATATAGATAGTAGGAATGTGTATCTGCAGTATAATTACACTGATCATACTGAATGAGAGAAGTGATACTGTGCAGGTGTCACTTACAGATAGTAGGAACAAGTATCTGCAGTATAATTACGCTGATCATACAGAATGAGAGAAGTGATACTGTGCAGGTGTCACATACAGATAGTAGGAACATGTATCTGCAATATAATTACACTGATCGTACAGAATTAGAGAAGTGATACTGTGCAGCTGTCACATATAGATAGTAGGAATGTGTATCTGCAGTATAATCACGCTGATCATACAGAAAGAGAGAAGTGATACTGTGTAGGTGTCACATACAGATAGTAGGAACATGTATCTGTAGTATAATTACACTGATCATACAGAATGAGAGAAGTGATACTGTGCAGGTGTCACATACAGATAGTAGGAACTAGAGATGAGCGGGTTCGGTTCCTCGGGATCCGAACCCCCCCGAACTTCAGCCTTTTTACACGGGTCCGAGGCAGACTCGGATCCTCCCGCCTTGCTCGGTTAACCCGAGCGCGCCCGAACGTCATCATCCCGCTGTCGGATTCTCGCGAGGCTCGGATTCTATCGCGAGACTCGGATTCTATATAAGGAGCCGCGCGTCGCCGCCATTTTCACACGTGCATTGAGATTGATAGGGAGAGGACGTGGCTGGCGTCCTCTCCGTTTAGATAGAGACACTTGATTTACTAGTAATTTTACTAGTAATTTTAGTAATTTTAGTAATTTTGGGGAGCATTAGGAGTACTCAGAGTGCAGAGTTTTGCTGATAGTTATACTAGTGACCACCAGTTTTATTTATTATTTATAATCCGTTCTCTGCCTGAAAAAAAACGATACACAGTCACATACCATATCTGTGCTCAGCCTCAGTGTGCTGCATGATAATATCATCTATGTATATCTGACTGTGCTGAGTGCTCACTGCTCACACAGCTTAATTGTGGGGGAGACTGGGGAGCAGTTATAGCAGGAGTACATAAGAGTGGACACCAGTATATTGTCTGCCTGAAAAAGTTAAACACTCGTGTGGTGTTTTTTTATTTTTTATTCTATAAACGCATTCTGCTGACAGTGTCCAGCAGGTCCGTCATTCATTATATTATTATATATACCTGCAGTAGTGATATATATATATATTTTTTATATCATTATCATCCAGTCTATACTAGCAGACGCAGTACGGTAGTCCACGGCTGTAGCTACCTCTGTGTCGGCAGTGCTCGTCCATAATTGTATACCTAACTGTGGTGGTTTTTTTTTTTTTCTATCTTCTTCATACTAGTAGTTTAGGAGTCTGCTGACAGTGTCCAGCAGGTCCGTCATTATATTATATATACCTGCAGTAGTGATATATATATATATATTTTTTATATCATTATCATCCAGTCTATACTAGCAGACTCAGTACGGTAGTCCACGGCTGTAGCTACCTCTGTGTCGGCAGTGCTCGTCCATAATTGTATACCTACCTGTGGTGGTTTTTTTTTTTTCTATCTTCTTCATACTAGTAGTTTAGGAGTCTGCTGACAGTGTCCAGCAGGTCCGTCATTATATTATATATACCTGCAGTAGTGATATATATATATATTTTTTTATATCATTATCATCCAGTCTATACTAGCAGACTCAGTACGGTAGTCCACGGCTGTAGCTACCTCTGTGTCGGCAGTGCTCGTCCATAATTGTATACCTACCTGTGGTGGGGTTTTTTTCTATCTTCTTCATACTAGTAGTTTAGGAGTCTGCTGACAGTGTCCAGCAGGTCCGTCATTATATTATATATACCTGCAGTAGTGATATATATATATATTTTTTATATCATTATCATCCAGTCTATACTAGCAGATGCAGTACGGTAGTCTACGGCTGTAGCTACCTCTGTGTCGGCAGTGCTCGTCCATAATTGTATACCTACCTGTGGTGGTTTTTTTTTCTATCTTCTTCATACTAGTAGTTTAGCAGTCTGCTGACAGTGTCCAGCAGGTCCGTCATTATATAATATATACCTGCAGTAGTGATATATATATATTTTTTTTTATATCATTATCATCCAGTCTATACTAGCAGACGCAGTACGGTAGTCCACGGTTGTAGCTACCTCTGTGTCGGCAGTGCTCGTCCATAATTGTATACCTACCTGTGGTGGTTTTTTTTTTCTATCTTCTTCATACTAGTAGTTTAGGAGTCAGCTGACAGTGTCCAGCGGGTCCGTCATTATATTATATATACCTGCAGTAGTGATATATATATATTTTTTATATCATTTTCATCTCTATACTAGCAGACGCAGTACGGTAGTCCACGGCTGTAGCTACCTCTGTGTCGTCAGTCACTCGTCATCCATAAGTATACTAGTATCCATCCATCTCCATTGTTTACCTGAGGTGCCTTTTAGTTGTGCCTATTAAAATATGGAGAACAAAAATGTTGAGGTTCCAAAAATAGGGAAAGATCAAGATCGACTTCCACCTCGTGCTGAAGCTGCTGCCACTAGTCATGGCCGAGACGATGAAATTCAATCAACGTCGTCTGCCAAGGCCGATGCCCAATGTCATAGTACAGAGCATGTAAAATCCAAAACACCAAATATCAGTAAAAAAAGGACCCAAAAATCTAAAATAAAATCGTCGGAGGAGAAGCGTAAACTTGCCAATATGTCATTTACCACACGGAGTGGCAAGGAACGGCTGAGGCCATGGCCTATGTTCATGGCTAGTGGTTCAGCTTCACATGAGGATGGAAGCACTCAGCCTCTCGCTAGAAAAATGAAAAGACTTAAGCTGGCAAAAGCACAGCAAAGAACTGTGCGTTCTTCGAAATCACAAATCCACAAGGAGAGTCCAATTGTGTCGTTTGCGATGCCTGACCTTCCCAACACTGGACGTGAAGAAGAGCATGCGCCTTCCACCATTTGCACGCCCCCTGCAAGTGCTGGAAGGAGCACCCGCAGTCCAGTTCCTGATAGTCAGATTGAAGATGTCAGTGTTGAAGTACACCAGGATGAGGAGGATATGGGTGTTGCTGGCACTTGGGAGGAAATTGACCAGGAGGATTCTGATGGTGAGGTGGTTTGTTTAAGTCAGGCACCCGGGGAGACACCTGTTGTCCGTGGGAGGAATATGGCCATTGACATGCCTGGTGAAAATACCCAAAAAAATCAGCTCTTCGGTGTGGAAGTATTTCAACAGAAATGCGGACAACATTTGTCAAGCCGTGTGTTGCCTTTGTCAAGCTGTAATAAGTAGGGGTAAGGACGTTAACCACCTCGGAACATCCTCCCTTATACGTCACCTGCAGCGCATTCATCATAAGTCAGTGACAAGTTCAAAAACTTTGGGCGACAGC
Organism: Pseudophryne corroboree; assembly: GCF_028390025.1. NCBI lineage: Eukaryota > Metazoa > Chordata > Amphibia > Anura > Myobatrachidae > Pseudophryne > Pseudophryne corroboree. The sequence continues at coordinate 765,052,286 of NC_086446.1, forward strand.
GGAAGCAGTCCACTGACCAGTAAATCCCTTCCTCTTGTAACCAAGCTCACGCAAACCACCCCACCAACTCCCTCAGTGTCAATTTCCTCCTTCCCCAGGAATGCCAATAGTCCTGCAGGCCATGTCACTGGCAATTCTGACAAGTCCTCTCCTGCCTGGGATTCCTCCGATGCATCCTTGCGTGTAACGCCTACTGCTGCTGGCGCTGCTGCTGCGAGTCGATCGTCATCCCAGAGGGGAAGTCGTAAGACGACTTTTACTACTTCCACCAAGCAATTGACTGTCCAACAGTCCTTTGCGAGGAAGATGAAATATCACAGCAGTCATCCTGCTGCAAAGCGGATAACTGAGGCATCCTGGGCGGTGAGAAACGTGGTTCCGGTATCCATCATTACTGCAGAGCCAACTATAGACTTGTTTGAGGTACTGTGTCCCCGGTACCAAATACCATCTAGGTTCCATTTCTCTAGGCAGGCGATACCGAAAATGTACACAGACCTCAGAAAAAGACTCACCAGTGTCCTAAAAAATGCAGTTGTACCCAATGTCCACTTAACCACGGACATGTGGACAAGTGGAGCAGGGCAGACTCAGGACTACATGACTGTGACAGCCCACTGGGTAGATGTATTGACTCCCGCCGCAAGAACAGCAGCGGCGGCACCAGTAGCAGCATCTCGCAAACGCCAACTCTTTCCTAGGCAGGCTACGCTTTGTATCACCGCTTTCCAGAATACGCACACAGCTGAAAACCTCTTACGGCAACTGAGGAAGATCATCGCAGAATGGCTTACCCCAATTGGACTCTCCTGTGGATTTGTGGCATCGGACAACGCCAGCAATATTGTGTGTGCATTAAATCTGGGCAAATTCCAGCACGTCCCATGTTTTGCACATACCTTGAATTTGGTGGTGCAGAATTATTTAAAAAAACGACAGGGGCGTGCAAGAGATGCTGTCGGTGGCCAGAAGAATTGCGGGACACTTTCGGCGTACAGGCACCACGTACAGAAGACTGGAGCAACACCAAAAACGCCTGAACCTGCCCTGCCATCATCTGAAGCAAGAAGTGGTAACGAGGTGGAATTCAACCCTCTATATGCTTCAGAGGTTGGAGGAGCAGCAAAAGGCCATTCAAGCCTATACAACTGAGCACGATATAGGAGGTGGAATGCACCTGTCTCAAGCGCAGTGGAGAATGATTTCAACGTTGTGCAAGGTTCTGCAACCTTTTGAACTTGCCACACGTGAAGTCAGTTCAGACACTGCCAGCCTGAGTCAGGTCATTCCCCTCATCAGGCTTTTGCAGAAGAAGCTGGAGACATTGAAGGAGGAGCTAACACAGAGCGATTCCGCTAAGCATGTGGGACTTGTGGATGGAGCCCTTAATTCGCTTAACAAGGATTCACGGGTGGTCAATCTGTTGAAATCAGAGCACTACATTTTGGCCACCGTGCTCGATCCTAGATTTAAAACCTACGTTGTATCTCTCTTTCCGGCAGACACAAGTCTGCAGGGGTTCAAAGAACTGCTGGTGAGAAAATTGTCAAGTCAAGCGGAACGCGACCTGTCAACATCTCCTCCTTCACATTCTCCCACAACTGGGGGTGCGAGGAAAAGGCTACGAATTCCGAGCCCACCCACTGGCGGTGATGCAGGGCAGTCTGGAGCGACTGCTGATGCTGACATCTGGTCCGGACTGAAGGACCTGCCAACGATTACGGACATGTCATCTACTGTCACTGCATATGATTCTCTCACCACTGAAAGAATGGTGGAGGATTATATGAGTGACCGCATCCAAGTAGGCACGTCAGACAGTCCGTACGTATACTGGCAGGAAAAAGAGGCAATTTGGAGGCCCTTGCACAAACTGGCTTTATTCTACCTAAGTTGCCCTCCCACAAGTGTGTACTCCGAAAAAGTGTTTAGTGCCGCCGCTCACCTTGTCAGCAATCGGCGTACGAGGTTACTTCCAGAAAATGTGGAGAAGATGATGTTCATTAAAATGAATTATAATCAATTCATCCGTGGAGATATTCACCAGCAGCAATTGCCTCCACAAAGTACACAGGGAGCTGAGATGGTGGATTCCAGTGGGGACGAATTGATAATCTGTGAGGAGGGGGATGTACACTGTTATATATCGGAGGATAATGATGAGGTGGACATCTTGCCTCTGTAGAGCCAGTTTGTGCAAGGAGAGATTAATTGCTTCTTTTTTGGTGGGCGTCCAAACCAACCCGTCATTTCAGTCACAGTCATGTGGCAGACCCTGTCACTGAAATGATGGGTTGGTTAAAGTGTGCATGTCCTGTTTATACAACATAAGGGTGGGTGGGAGGACCCAAGGACAATTCCATCTTGCACCTCTTTTTTCTTTAATTTTTCTTTGCGTCATGTGCTGTTTGGGGAGTATTTTTTGGAAGGGCCATCCTGCGTGACACTGCAGTGCCACTCCTAGATGGGCCAGGTGTTTGTGTCGGCCACTAGGGTTGCTTAGCTTACTCACACAGCTACCTCATTGCGCCTCTTTTTTTCTTTGCGTCATGTGCTGTTTGGGGGGTGTTTTTTGGAAGGGCCATCCTGCCTGACACTGCAGTGCCACTTCTAGATGGGCCAGGTGTTTGTGTCGGCCACTAGGGTCGCTTAGCTTACTCACACAGCTACCTAATTGCGCCTCTTTTTTTCTTTGCGTCATGTGCTGTTTGGGGGGTGTTTTTTGGAAGGGCCATCCTGCCTGACACTGCAGTGCCACTCCTAGATGGGCCAGGTGTTTGTGTCGGCCAGTTGGGTCGCTTAGCTTACTCACACAGCTACCTCATTGCGCCTCTTTTTTTCTTTGCGTCATGTGCTGTTTGGGGGGTGTTTTTTGGAAGGGCCATCCTGCCTGACACTGCAGTGCCACTCCTAGATGGGCCAGGAGTTTGTGTCGGCCACTAGGGTCGCTTAGCTTACTCACACAGCTACCTCATTGCGCCTCTTTTTTTCTTTGCGTCATGTGCTGTTTGGGGGGTGTCTTTTGGAAGGGCCATCCTGCCTGACACTGCAGTGCCACTCCTAGATGGGCCAGGTGTTTGTGTCGGCCACTAGGGTCGCTTAGCTTAGTCACACAGCTACCTCATTGCGCCTCTTTTTATCTTTGCGTCATGTGCTGTTTGGGGGCTGTTTTTTGGAAGGGCCATCCTGCCCGACACTGCAGTGCCACTCCTAGATGGGCCAGGTGTTTGTGTCGGCCACTAGGGTCGCTTAGCTTACTCACACAGCTACCTCATTGCGCCTCTTTTTTTCTTTGCGTCATGTGCTGTTTGGGGGGTGTTTTTTTGGAAGGGCCATCCTGCCTGACACTGCAGTGCCACTCCTAGATGGGCCAGGTGTTTGTGTCGGCCACTAGGGTTGCTTAGCTTACTCACACAGCTACCTCATTGCGCCTCTTTTTTTCTTTGCGTCATGTGCTGTTTGGGGGGGGGGTTTGGAAGGGCCATCCTGCCTGACACTGCAGTGCCACTCCTAGATGGGCCAGGTGTTTGTGTCGGCCACTAGGGTCGCTTAGCTTACTCACACAGCTACCTCATTGCGCCTCTTTTTTTCTTTGCGTCATGTGCTGTTTGGGGGGTGTTTTTTGGAAGGGCCATCCTGCCCGACACTGCAGTGCCACTCCTAGATGGGCCAGGTGTTTGTGTCGGCCACTAGGGTCGCTTAGCTTACTCACACAGCTACCTCATTGCGCCTCTTTTTTTCTTTGCGTCATGTGCTGTTTGGGGGGTGTTTTTTGGAAGGGCCATCCTGCCTGACACTGCAGTGCCACTCCTAGATGGGCCAGGTGTTTGTGTCGGCCACTAGGGTCGCTTAGCTTACTCACACAGCTACCTCATTGCGCCTCTTTTTTTCTTTGCGTCATGTGCTGTTTGGGGGGTGTTTTTTGGAAGGGCCATCCTGCCTGACACTGCAGTGCTACTCCTAGATGGGCCAGGTGTTTGTGTCGGCCACTAGGGTCGCTTAGCTTACTCACACAGCTACCTAATTGCGCCTCTTTTTTTCTTTGCGTCATGTGCTGTTTGGGGGGTGTTTTTTGGAAGGGCCATCCTGCCTGACACTGCAGTGCCACTCCTAGATGGGCCAGGTGTTTGTGTCGGCCACTAGGGTCGCTTAGCTTACTCACACAGCTACCTCATTGCGCCTCTTTTTTTCTTTGCGTCATGTGCTGTTTGGGGGGTGTTTTTTGGAAGGGCCATCCTGCCTGACACTGCAGTGCCACTCCTAGATGGGCCAGGTGTTTGTGTCGGCCACTAGGGTCGCTTAGCTTACTCACACAGCTACCTCATTGCGCCTCTTTTTTTCTTTGCGCCATGTGCTGTTTGGGGGGTGTTTTTTGGAAGGGCCATCCTGCCTGACACTGCAGTGCCACTCCTAGATGGGCCAGGTGTTTGTGTCGGCCACTTGGGTCGCTGAGCTTAGTCATCCAGCGACCTCGGTGCAAATTTTAGGACTAAAAATAATATTGTGAGGTGTGAGGTGTTCAGAATAGACTGAAAATGAGTGGAAATTATGGTTATTGAGGTTAATAATACTATGGGATCAAAATGACCCCCAAATTCTATGACTTAAGCTGTTTTTTAGTTTTTTTTTTTAAAAACACCCGAATCCAAAACACACCCGAATCCGACAAAAAAAAAAAACGGTGAGGTTTTGCCAAAACGCGTTCGAACCCAAAACACGGCCACGGAACCGAACCCAAAACCAAAACACAAAACCCGAAAAGTTTCCGGTGCATATCTCTAGTAGGAACATGTATCTGCAATATAAATACACTGATCGTACAGAATTAGAGAAGTGATACTGTGCAGCTGTCACATATAGATAGTAGGAATGTGTATCTGCAGTATAATCACGCTGATCATACAGAAAGAGAGAAGTGATACTGTGTAGGTGTCACATACAGATAGTAGGAACATGTATCTGTAGTATAATTACACTGATCATACAGAATGAGAGAAGTGATACTGTGCAGCTGTCACATATAGATAGTAGGAATGTGTATCTGCAGTATAATCACGCTGATCATACAGAAAGAGAGAAGTGATACTGTGTAGGTGTCACATACAGATAGTAGGAACATGTATCTGTAGTATAAATACACTGATCATACAGAATGAGAGAAGTGATACTGTGCAGCTGTCACATATAGATAGTAGGACATGTATCTGCAGTATAATTACACTGATCATACAGAATGAGAGAAGTGATACTGTGCAAGTGTCACGTACAGATAGTAAGAACGTGTATCTGCAGTACCTCATTGCACCTCTTTTTCTTCTTTGCATGATGTGCTGTTTGAGGACTAGGTTTTTTTTAAGTACTATCCTGTCTGCCATTGCAGTGCCACTTCTAGATGGGCCAGGTGTTTGTGCCGCCCACTTTTGTCGCTTAGCTTACTCACACAGCCACCTCGGTGCAACCTTTTGGCCTAAAAAAATATTGTGAGGTGTGAGTTGTTCAGAATAGACTGGAAATGAGTGGAAATTAATGTTATTGAGGTTAATCATACCGTAGGATCAAAATTTTCCCAAACTTCTGTGATTTTAGCTGTTTTTATGTTTTTTTCAAAAACCCTCCAGATCCAAAACCAAAAGCAAAAGCAAAACACGAAAGAGTGGTTTTGGCAAAACCAATCCAGATCCAAAACACGAGCATGGAACCAGAACCAAAACCTAAACACGAAAAGTGCCACCGCACATCTCTACTACAATCAGGTCTAAATTAGGCACCTTGTGCAGTCTCTGAGTAGCCCAGGACTTATTCAGCCGCTGTGAACACTTCAGCCTGTCCGGGACCGGAATTAAAGTCAGACACCCGCCCTCCGAACGCTTAGGCACGCCTGCATTTCTACAACCACTTCCTGAAAACGCCTTCTTCCTGTGAATCTCCTTGTGTTTGCCCGTGCAAGTGGATTCTTCGCACAAACCCATTGCAGAGCAACAAACCACTTTGTACCCTTGCGCAGTTCTGACCTGATAGCAGCGGTGCAAAACACACTAGCGAGCGATCAGGTCTGAATTAGGCCCTAGGAGTATTATGGTGTTGGGACCATAGAATTTATTGTCGATCAGAATTGTGAAAGAAGATTGAAATGGAGTCTGCTGATATTTACAATCAGTCCCTTTTTGGAATAGTTTTTTCAAAAAATGTTTTAAAAGAAAATAATATTTTTTATTAATGTATAATGTTCTACAGCAAGCAAAATATTAAAACGAATGTAGAATAGTGCAAAGTAAGAAACTGTGTCTGGAAATACACACTTGCCGATGCTGCGGAGACGGGCAGCGACGGCAGGGGGAATTTCAGCCATGCTGAATCTGCAGCACGGCTGGCGTTAATGAGGCCCTCCCTCATCCATACATGTTCGGACGAGGGAGGGGGTCATTAACGATGCGTGGCAGCGCACACCATTAATGACACAGAGGGGTATATTCAATTGGTGTCGAATCCCGCAGTGGATTCGTCAGTTTTCATATTGAACACTATTCGCCAGCTGAAACCATCCACCAGGTGCCCTGAATTCAACATATTCAATCCAAAAGGGATTCGACACGCCTCCGGCTGAAAACGGACCAATCGTCGAATAGTGGGCGGCCTGGATACGACTTCCTGCCGTTTGGAATCATATATAGGGCTTGTTTGCTGGGTACTCGGCAGCCATTTTGTGAACCTGCAGAGCGGAGTGAGGAGCTGCAGAGAGATCAATTTGGCTTTGCTTTCTGTGATATCGTTCACACACCCAGCAGACTTTCATCCAGGACGGACAGAAGACCTTCAGCCACCCCGGAGGAGAGTCGTTTTTGGAGCGAATTCGACATTTGTAGGTAAGTACCACATGTGGTCTGGCGTTGCATGTTAGGTGCTTGTGTAGTATATTGGTGTTGTTTTGAGTGCTTGGCTACTGTTTTGTATGAGGTATGAGTGCAGCATGTAATGTTTGGGTGGTGGAGGGGTGCCATGAGGTGTACATGTGGTGCTTCTTGGATGTGTTTTGGGTATGTATATGTGTACAGGTGTGTATTTTTAAGGTCCTGCTTTTATTGCTGCATGGTTTTAGTGGAGTTTTCTCTTTGGGGATAGTTTTTCATGTTTTTTTATGTGCTAATGTGTGTTTGGTCATGCTTCAGCACTGGTGTACTAGTAGCATGACATGTTGGGGTGCATTTACTGGCCTTTTGGGTTGTTTGGGTGTGGTTTTTAATGTTTTTTTTATGTGTTAATGTGTTTGGTCATGCTTGAGCACTGGTGCACTAGCAGCATGACATGTTGGGGTGCATTTACTGGCATTTTGGGTATGTTTTTTTATGTTTTTTTTATGTGCTAATGTATTTGGTCATGCTTGAGCACTGGTGAACTAGCAGCATGACATGTTGGGGTGCATTTACTGGCCTTTTGGGTTGTTTGGGCATGGTTTTTTATGTGCTAATGTGTTTGGTCATGCTTGAGCACTGGTGCACTAGCAGCATGACATGTTGGGGTGCATTTACTGGCCTTTTGGGTTGTTTGGGCGTGGTTTTTCATGTTTTTTCTGTGCTAATGTGTTTTTGGTCATGCTTCAGCACTGATGTACTAGCATCATGACAAGTTGGGGTGCATTTACTAGTGATGAGCGGGTTCGGATCCTCAGGATCCGAAGCCGCCCGAACTTCACTTTTTTTGTACACGGGTCCGAGCGACTCGGATCCTCCCGCCTTGCTCGGTTAACCCGAGCGCGCCCGAACGTCATCATCCCGCTGTCGGATTCTCGCGAGATTCGGATTCTATATAAGGAGCCGCGCGTCGCCGCCATTTTCACACGTGCATTGAGATTGATAGGGAGAGGACGTGGCTGGCGTCCTCTCCGTTATATTAGAAAAGAAAAGAGTAAACTGACTCAGTGACTTAGTTATATTGTGGGGAGGATTGGGGACGGGGAGCAGCTGTTAGGGACTCGGAGTACAGTGCAGTGAGTTTAATCCTTTGTTTCTCTGCCTGAAAAAAACGCTCCACCATATCTGTGCTCAGTGTGCTGCACTGCTGCATGATATATCTGTGCTGAGTGCACTGCTCTGCTCACACTGCCTAATTGTGGGGACTGGGGAGCAGTTATAGCAGGAGTACAGTGCACAGTTTTGCTGACAGTGACCACCAGTCCAGTATACGTTTGTCTGCCTGAAAAACACTCCTGTGGTGGGTTTTTTTTTCTTCATACTAGTTTAGCAGTCTGCTGACAGTGTCCACCAGGTCCGTTATATCCAGTATATATTATATATATATATATAAGCAGTACAGTAGGCCACGGCTGTACCTACCTATGTGTCGTCAGTGCACTCGTCGTCCATAAGTAATATAATACTATACTATCCATCCATCTACATTGTATACCTGTGTTGTTGTTTTTTTTCTTCATACTAGTTTAGCAGTCTGCTGACAGTGTCCACCAGGTCCGTTATATACAGTATATTATATATATATATATATATATATATATATATATATAAGCAGTACGGTAGGCCACGGCTGTACCTACCTCTGTGTCGTCAGTGCACTCGTCGTCCATAAGTAATATAATACTATACTATAGTATATCCATCCATCTACATTGTATACCTGTGGTGTTTTTTCTTCTTCTTCATACTAGTTTAGCAGTCTGCTGACAGTGTCCTCCAGGTCCGTTATACAGTATATTATATATATAAGCAGTACGGTAGACCACGGCTGTACCTACCTCTGTGTCGTCAGTGCACTCGTCGTCCATAAGTAATATAATACTATACTATAGTATATCCATCCATCTACATTGTATACCTGTGGTGTTTTTTCTTCTTCTTCATACTAGTTTAGCAGTCTGCTGACAGTGTCCACCAGGTCCGTTATACAGTATATTATATATATAAGCAGTACGGTAGGCCACGGCTGTACCTACCTCTGTGTTGTCAGTGCACTCGTCGTCCATAAGTAATATAATACTATACTATCCATCCATCTACATTGTATACCTGTGGTGGCTTTTAGTTGTGCGCATTAAAATATGGAGAACAAAAATGTTGAGGTTAAAAAAATAGGGAAAGATCAAGATCCACTTCCACCTCGTGCTGAAGCTGCTGCCACTAGTCATGGCCGAGACGATGAAATGCCATCAACGTCGTCTGCCAAGGCCGATGCCCAATGTCATAGTACAGAGCATGTAAAATCCAAAACACAAAAGATCAGTAAAAAAATGACCCAAAAATCAAAATTAAAAGCGTCTGAGGAGAAGCGTAAACTTGCCAATATGCCATTTACGACACGGAGTGGCAAGGAACGGCTGAGGCCCTGGCCTATGTTCATGGCTAGTGGTTCAGCTTCACATGAGGATGGAAGCACTCATCCTCTTGCTAGAAAAAAGAAAAGACTTAAGCTGGCAAAAGCACAGCAAAGAACTGTGCATTCTTCGAAATCCCAAATCCCAAAGGAGAGTCCAATTGTGTCGGTTGCGATGCCTGACCTTCCCAACACTGGATGGGAAGAGCTTGCGCCTTCCACCATTTGCACGCCCCCTGCAAGTGTTGAAAGGAGCACCCGCAGTCCAGTTCCTGATAGTGAAATTGAAGATGTCAGTGTTGAAGTACACCAGGATGAGGATATGGGTGTTGCTGGCGCTGGGGAGGAAATTGACAAGGAGGATTCTGATGGTGAGGTGGTTTGTTTAAGTCAGGCACCCGGGGAGACACCTTTTGTCCGTGGGAAGAATATGGCCATTGACATGCCTGGTCAAAATACCAAAAAAATCAGCTCTTCTTTGTGGAATTATTTCAACAGAAATGCGGACAACTGGTGTCAAGCCGTGTGTTGCCTTTGTCAAGCTGTAATAAGTAGGGGTAAGGATGTTAACCACCTCGGAACATCCTCCCTTATACGTCACCTGCAGCGCATTCATAATAAGTTAGTGACAAGTTCAAAAACTTTGGGCGTCCACTGACCAGTAAATCCCTTCCTCTTGTAATCAAGCTCGCGCAAACCACACCACCAACTCCCTCAGTGTCAATTTCCTCCTTACCCAGGAAAGCCAATAGTCCTGCAGGCCATGTCACTGGCAAGTCTGACGAGTCCTCTCCTGCCTGGGATTCCTCCGATGCATCCATGAGTGTAACGCCTACTGCTGCTGGCGCTGCTGTTGTTGCTGCTGGGAGTCGATCGGCATCCCAGAGGGTAAGTCAGAAGACCACTTGTACTACTTCCAGTAAGCAATTGACTGTCCAACAGTCCTTTGCGAGGAAGATTAAATATCACAGCAGTCATCCTGTTGCAAAGCGGATAACTGAGGCCTTGACAACTATGTTGGTGTTAGACGTGCGTCCAGTATCCACCGTTAGTTCACAGGGAACTAGACAATTGCTTGAGGTAGTGTGCTCCCGTTACCAAATACCATCTAGGTTCCACTTCTCTAGGCAGGCGATACCGAGAATGTACACGGACGTCAGAAAAAGACTCACCAGTGTCCTAAAAAATGCAGTTGTACCCAATGACAACTTAACCACGACATGTGGACAAGTGGAGCAGGGCAGACTCAGGACTATATGACCGTGACAGCCCACTGGGTAGATGTATTGCCTCCCGCTGCAAGAACAGCAGCGGCGGCACCAATAGCAGCATCTCGCAAACGCCAACTCGTTCCTAGGCAGGCTACACTTTGTATCACCGCTTTTCAGAATACGCACACAGCTGACAACCTCTTACAGCAACTGAGGAAGATCATCGCAGAATGGCTTACCCCAATTGGACTCTCCTGGGGATTTGTGGCATCGGACAACGCCAGCAATATTGTGCGTGCATTACATCTGGGCAAATTCCAGCACGTCCCATGTTTTGCACATACCTTGAATTTGGTGGTGCAGAATTATTTAAAAAACGACAGGGGCGTGCAAGAGATGCTGTCGGTGGCCAGAAGAATTGCGGGACACTTTCGGCGTACAGGCACCGCGTACAGAAGACTGGAGCACCACCAAAAAAACCTGAACCTGCCCTGCCATCATCTGAAGCAAGAGGTGGTAACGAGGTGGAATTCAACCCTCTATATGCTTCAGAGGATGGAGGAGCAGCAAAAGGCCATTCAAGCCTATACATCTGCCCACGATATAGGCAAAGGAGGTGGAATGCACCTGTCTCAAGCGCAGTGGAGAATGATTTCAACGTTGTGCAAGGTTCTGCAACCCTTTGAACTTGCCACACGTGAAGTCAGTTCAGACACTGCCAGCCTGAGTCAGGTCATTCCCCTCATCAGGCTTTTGCAGAAGAAGCTGGAGGCATTGAAGGAGGAGCTAAAACAGAGCGATTCCGCTAGGCATGTGGGACTTGTGGATGGAGCCCTTCATTCAGTACACCAGTACAGCATAGGACGCCAGGCCTATTAGGACGCTGCAGTGGCTAGTGTATGAAGTGGCTAGTTATTAAGTGGCAGCTAATATCAATAGCAGTGTTATACCTGTGTTTCACCGAAGGAAAACAGAAGGCAAACAAACTAATAATATAACAAACGACTGCATTACAACTTGAATACTCTGGAACTTTATGTGGCCTCTCCTCGCCTCAAACATGAGAACACCAAGACCAGGCTTACCACCTCTCTGGCTGAGAACATCAAGCCCGCCCCCGGGCCTAACCCCCAAGATGAACAGGGAACTGTGGGGGAAGAGGACCAGGATCAGCAGGGACATCACCATGGCGTCTGAGTATGCCCCCCACATTCTCCTTCCCACCCGTACTAAGATCTGATCAAAATGTTATCCCACTCCTACTTCTGCCACTAGTTACCTGCTATTGTGTTTTTGTTTTGTTTTTTTCTTTCCTCTTCATTGCTCGCTTCCACCCCACCATGTGTTTTTCCTGTAATGTTTACCTCCACTGATTGCACACCTTTCCATCGTGCCCTACATGCAGGGTACATCATACTACTACATAAGCATCAGTTTTCCAATATATGAACTTGGCCTTGTATGGCTCACCTCCCACAGTGTAACCTCCAAAGTGCGCCCAATATGGCTGCCCCATATGATACACTTGTGGATGGGATGAAAAATACATGGACCTTGTGGTTTTGTTGGAACCCTACTCTAAACTGTGGGACTCTGAAATCACCCCCATTTTGTGTCATCTCTTCTAGGGGTAGACTATTCTATCCTGGGTAATCCTACGCGGAGCGCCCAAGATGGCTGCTGCACTTGGTACCTGTGAGGGTGGAATACACAACCCTTGGAAGTTATTACCCAAAATACCTACACCAATCCTGCGTTATGCTTTCTGTGGGCTTAAAGTTTTTCTTTTATGTCTGTGTTGCTTGTCTATTGTTGTATTACTCAAATCCTCTGTATCATGTGTATTGTTTTTGATGTCTGTAAAGCGCCTTGAGTCCTGTTGGAGAAAGAGCGCTATATAAATAAAATTATTATTATTATTATTATTATTATTATTATTAATTCGCTTAACCAGGATTCACGTGTGGTCAATCTGTTGAAATCAGAGCACTACATTTTGGCCACCGTGCTCGATCCTAGATTTAAAACCTAAGTTGGATCTCTCTTTCCGGCAGACACAAGTCTGCAAAGGTTCAAAGAACTGCTGGTGAGAAAATTGTCAAGTCAAGCGGAACGCGACCCGTCAACATCTCCTCCTTCACATTCTCCCGCAACTGGGGGTGCGAGGAAAAGGCTACGAATTCCGAGCCCACCCGCTGGCGGTGATGCAGGGCAGTCTGGAGCGACTGCTGATGCTGACATCTGGTCCGGACTGAAGGACCTGCCAACGATTACTGACATGTCGTCTACTGTCACTGCATATGATTCTCTCACCATTGAAAGAATGGTGGAGGATTATATGAGTGACCGCATCCAAGTAGGCACGTCAGACAGTCCGTACGTATACTGACAGGGAAAAGAGGCAATTTGGAGGCCCTTGCACCAACTGGCTTTATTCTACCTAAGTTGCCCTCCCACAAGTGTGTACTCCGAAAGAGTGTTTAGTGCTGCCGCTCACCTTGTCAGCAATCGGCGTACGAGGTTACTTCCAGAAAATGTGGAGAAGATGATGTTCATTAAAATGAATTATAATCAATTCCTCCGTGGAGACATTCACCAGCAGCAATTGCCTCCAGAAAGTGCACGGGGACCTGAGTGGGTGGATTTCAGCAGTGGGGATGAATTAATAATCTGTGAGGAGGGGGATGTACACAGTGAAAGGGGTGATGAATCGGACGATGATGATGAGGTGGACATCTTGCCTCTGTAGAGCCAGTTTGTGCAAGGAGAGATTGATTGTTTCTTTTTTGGTGGGGGCCCAAACCAACCAGTCATTTCAGTCACAGTCGTGTGGCAGACCCTGTCGCTGAAATGATGGGTTCGTTAAAGTGTGCATGTCCTGTTTATACAACATAAGGGTAGGTGGGAGGGCCCAAGGACAATTCCATCTTGCACCTCTTTTTTCTTTAATTTTTCTTTGCGTCATGTGCTGTTTGGGGAGTATTTTTTGGAAGGGCCATCCTGCGTGACACTGCAGTGCCACTCCTAGATGGGCCAGGTGTTTGTGTCAGCCACTAGGGTCGTTAGCTTACTCACACAGCTACCTCATTGCGCCTCTTTTTTTCTTTGCGTCATGTGCTGTTTGGGGAGTATTTTTTGGAAGGGCCATCCTGCGTGACACTGCAGTGCCACTCCTAGATGGGCCAGGTGTTTGTGTCAGCCACTAGGGTCGCTTAGCTTACTCACACAGCTACCTCATTGCGCCTCTTTTTTTCTTTGCGTCATGTGCTGTTTGGGGAGTATTTTTTGGAAGGGCCATCCTGCGTGACACTGCAGTGCCACTCCTAGATGGGCCAGGTGTTTGTGTCGGCCAGTAGGGTCGCTTAGCTTAGCCATCCAGCGACCTCGGTGCAAATTTTAGGACGAAAAATAATAATTTGAGGTGTGAGGTGTTCAGAATAGACTGGAAATGAGTGTAAATTATGGTTATTGAGGTTAATAATACTATGGGATCAAAATGACCCCCATATTCTATGATTTAAGCTGTTTTTTAGGGTTTTTTGAAAAAAACATCTGAATCCAAAACACAACCAAATCCGACAAAAAAAATTCGGTGAGGTTTTGCCAAAACGCGTTCGAACCCAAAACACGGCCACGGAAATGAATCCAAAACCAAAACACAAAACCCGAAAAATTTCCGGTGCACATCACTAGCATTTACTGGCCTTTTGGGTATGGTTTTTCATGTTTTTTTATGTGCTAATGTGTTTGGTCATGCTTGAGCACTGGTGCACTAGCAGCATGACATGTTGGGGTGCATTTACTGGCCTTTTGAGTTGTTTGGGCGTGTTTTTTCTATGTGCTAATATGTTTTCGGTCATGCTTTAGCACTGGTGTACTAGGAGCTACTTTGCGCACTGCCAGGCACATGACACACCCCAAGGCACATCTACAGGTATCTTTGCGCACTGCCAAGGACACTGACACACTCCCAGGGACACCTGTGATAGTATTAATTGCATGTTTTATTTCCCTAAAAGGCAAGAAGCCAGCCAGAGGATCAGTCAGAGGAGGAAGCCTCTGGAGAAGACACAGGATGGAAGAATCCGCGTGGACCCCGGTACACTGAGGCGGAAAACTGTGCCCTAGTGGATGGCGTCCACAGGTCCTATGACGTTCTTTATGGACCAAGGGCATAGACAACAGCAACAAAGACAAAGAGGAAGATCTGGGACACCATCGCGGATCAAGTCACTGGAAACCCAGAAACTGCATGAAGCGGTACAGTGATTGCCGTAGACAGACCAAGAAAAAGATGGGTTTCCAGCGCCGACATGAGACGGGAACCGGAGGTGGTCCACCTCTCAATTTCAAGTGGCTGCCCTGGGAGGAAGTTATAAAAAGGTGCATGAACCCTGTCATGGTCCAAGGAGTTCAAGGAGGTGTGGACTCCACCCGTCCTGCTGGCTTTCCCGAGGAGGAAGAACCACCAAGAAGACAGAAGATGGCGGGAGCCCAGCAGTCCAAAAGGAGGCGTGATGGTAAGAATACATTCAAATGAGCTGTATTAAAATATTATTTATTTTCTTTGCTAATGTGTTTGTTCTTTCCCTTAGACACGCCTGCCCAGAGGACATCACCTACGAGCAGGACATTACCAGTGCGCCGACCATCACCTGTGTGCCGGACATCACCTGTGCACAGACCACCAGTGCGCAGACCATCACCTGTGCGCCAGACATCATCAGCGCCCAGGCCAGCACGTAGGTGCCAAACTTCAAAAGTACGCAGTACATCATCTGTGCGCAGGGCATCCCCAGCTCATGATCTACCCTCCAGGAGCTCAGAGACAGTGACCCAAGACCCTCAAGCAGACATTACCCTTGTGGACCCATCACCTGAGCTGTTTGAGTCGACAGAGTTAACCGATGAGACATTTCTAGGGTTTGATGACGGCCGTGCAGACGCATCCAGCCATACCCAAGACAATTCTCCATATTTGAGGCCCAGAGAAGCTCCTGGAGCAGCGGCACCACAGGATGCAGGTTAATATATGAATCCATTGTGTTTTTTGGTCACTATTTTCTATTGTTTACTAACTTATGTGTTTTTTTGTGTACTTTTGCAAACAGAGGTGCCACGGACCAGCAGCGGATTTGCATCAGGGATTGGTCCCTACTTGAGGCCGGATTTGTTCCAGGAAGAGTCAGATGACGAGGTGGATGTGCAGCAGCCTGCAGTTTCTATATCCCTGTGTCAGTAATTAGATAAAACAAACTTTTTAAAAAAAATGTTTGTGAACCTTAAAACATATGAAGGAATGTGTCTTCTAATTTATTTCTACTTTTCTTTGCAGCTATACAAATGCAATTGGTGGCAGACGTTCAGCAAGGGCAGGATCCCTCAAGGATTCAGAGTGTAAACAACCTAGCAACAGAGATGCAGGACCGCCAGTAGAGTTTTCGGGATGTCGTCAACACCAGACTGGAGGCCATTGAGAAGTTAATGGAGAAGATGGCCACCAGTATGGTTGAAATGCAAAAGGCTATGGCCGACAGCACGGCAGCAATGAGAAATACCCGTCAGGCAGATCACAAGGAGACTATGGACATCCTTCATGTTCTGGTCACATCCATCAACTAGCTGGTGGATAACACGGCATGCCAGTCGGACAGCATTCACAACATGTCGGAGACCCAGTGTTATGCACACCAGTGCCTGCAGGAATGTACTGGTGTCAGAACTGTTATGCACTCCAGTGCCTGCAGGAATGTACTGGTGTCAGAACTGTTATGCACTCCAGTGCCTGCAGGAATGTACTGGTGTTTGAACTGTTATGCACACCAGTGCCTGCAGGAATGTACTGGTGTCTGAACGGATAGGTATGCAAAACAAATGGACTCACAGACAGACTGGGGAATATGACATTACGTACACAGAAGGTGACAGGGTAACAAAATACACACAAAGTGAACAGAGAAGCCCAGAGGCTAAGGAACTGGGTGTCTCCCTAGTATTAGTAATGCTCAGATGGGAAAAGCAAGATGTTGTGTTTTAATACGTAGAGAACCCGAAATGCTGTTGCTAAGGGCAACAGCAAAACCCTAAAGGGTTACCAACGGGTGTGGCAGTAAACTCCTTGGTCAGAGATGGAATGATAGACACAAGGAGAGTCTCCACAATCCTAATTCTCACTTGCAGTGCACAGGTTCAGCTTACTGCCACTAAACTGACACCTGACACCTTGCACAGTGAGACAGGATTTAGGCAGGCAAGTCTTAGAATACAGCCGCAAACTTGCTACGTTCACAGAGTAGCAAAAGAACCCCAGCAAGCTAAACGACTGACTCCAGTCTTACTGCTAGGTCTGGATTGGCAGAGTGTAATACCAAATCCCCAGGCCTATTTGCAGTAAGCAACAACAAATACAAAGCTACACAGTACTGGCTAACTTTCAGGAACTGACTAACCAACAAAGATTCAGCAGCATCTGCTTAACCTGAGAAGAGGCCTTATAAAGCAGGTGCTGTCCACGCCCCACTCAGACCTCACAGACTGTGAGCACAAAAACCAGCACCGAATCCCGTGCCGTGCACAGAGCCTGCAACCACTGCACAGCAAAAGACCCGAACCGGAGTATCAGCTGCGCTCAGGTTACTCTGCTAGCACTTGTCTCCCGGTTGCCATGACGACGTGGCAGCACAGGGCAGGAGACCCTAACAGTACCCCCCCTCTGACGAGGGGTCAAAGAACCCCTACCACCGGGTTTATCGGGGAACTGCGAGAAGAAAGAGCGTATTAGTCTGGGGGCATGAAGATCACAACTGCGCACCCACGACCGCTCCTCCGGGCCATACCCCTTCCAGTGCACCAAAAATGACAGCCGACCCCGAACCATCTTGGAGTCAAGAATCCTTTCAACAACAAACTCCCTCTGACCACGTATCAGAAGAGGGGAAGGTCTTCCACTGGAAGAAGGATTACTAATCGCCCGTTTTAAAAGGGAACAATGAAATGTTTTATTGATACCCAAAGAACGGGGCAGATCTAACTGAAATGCCACCGGATTGATAACCCTGGTGATCTTATAAGGGCCGATGAACCGGGGGCCTAACTTATGAGATGGCTGTCTCAACTTCAAATTCTTGGTAGACAACCAGACGAAGTCTCCTAATTTGAAGCTGCAGGGTCTTTTCCGCTTATCAAAAACCCTTTTGGTCACTAATGACACAGACACAAGGGCTTTCTTCACTTTCCGCCAAATACCTCTAAGGACCGAAACCACAGAGGAACCACCAGGCGTGGAGTCCAGGGGGTCAAAAGAATTGGCCTTAGGATGATGCCCATACACACAAAGGAAGGGAGAGATCCCTGTAGCAGAGTGAGCCGCGTTGTTATAGGCAAACTCCGCCATGGACAGATGAGCAACCCAGTCAGTCTGACACTTGGAGACATAACACCTGAGGAACTGCTCCAAGGACTGGTTCACCCTTTCAGTCTGCCCATTAGACTGCGGATGGTAGCCTGACGACAAGCTGACAGAAATCTGGAGATCAGAACAAAATGCCCTCCAGAATTTGGCCACTAACTGGGATCCGCGGTCAGAGACCACATCAAGTGGCAACCCGTGGAGACGCACAACATGCAGCATAAATAATTCAGACAGGCGTCTGGCCGATGGCAGCCCAACCAGTGGAACGAAGTGCGCCATCTTCGAAAACCTGTCAACGACAACCCAGATGGCTGTCATCCCCGAGGATTTGGGCAAGTCCACCACAAAATCCATTGAAATGTGGGTCCATGGCTTAGATGGGATAGAGAGTGGATGTAATGGGCCAACAGGAACCCCTCTAGGAGTCTTATTTCGGGCACAGATGTCACATGCCCGAACCCACTGATCCACATCCTTAGCCACCGAGGGCCACCACACCGCCCTAGATAGCAACTCCCGAGTTCTGGCAATACCCGGGTGACCTGCCGACTTCTTGGCATGGAATTCCAGGAACACTCGCTGTCTTAACCTAGGAGGCACAAACAAAAGACCTACCGGAAGGTCTGGAGGAGCCTGCTCCTGTGCTCTAAGGACTAATGATAAGAGGTCCTGGGTAATGCCCACTTTAATACATGATGGGGACACAATGGGCAACGGCTCCTCGGTGGTCTCCTGGATTGGAGCAAAACTCAGCGAGAGCGCATCAGCCTTGATGTTTTTTGACCCAGGGCGATATGTTATCAAAAATTAAAGCGAGCAAAAAACAAAGCCCATCGTGCCTGCCTGGCATTGAGATGCTTCGCTGACTCTAAATATGCTAGATTCTTATGGTCGGTGAGAATTGAGACCACAAACTTAGCCCCCTCAAGCCAGTGTCTCCACTCCTCGAGTGCATCCGTAATAGCCAACAATTCCCGGTTACCCACGTCATAATTCATCTCGGCAGGCGAAAATTTACGGGAAAAGTAAGCACAGGGATAAAGGCGATTATCAGACACTCCCATCTGAGAAAGCACTGCCCCAATACCCATCTCAGAGGCATCCACCTCCACCACAAAAGGACGCTCTGGATCTGGGTGTCGCAGCACCTTGGCCGAAACAAATGCCCTTTTGAGACGGGCAAAAGCCGCTTTAGCCTCACAAGACCAGTGAGCAACATCCTCCCCTTTCTTAGTGAGTGCCACCAATGGCGCCACTATAGACGAAAATCCAGTGATAAATCGTCTATAAAAATTCGCAAAGCCCAGGAAACGCTGAAGCGCCTTCAAACTAGTGGGCTGCACCCAATCCAGGACTGCCTGTACCTTGAAACCCTCCATTTGGAAACCTTCTGGGGAGATAATATATCCTAGAAATGCGATTTGCTAAACTTCAAATTCGCACTTCTCCAGCTTCGCCCCAAGCCGGTGGTCTCTGAGTTTCTGGAGGGCTAAGCGTACATGCTTCCGATGTTCCTCCAGGGAATGGGAGAAGATTAGGATGTCATCTAAGTATACAACTAAGAATCTATCCAAATATTCCCTGAGCACATCATTCATGAAATCCTGGAAGACTGCCGGGGCATTACAGAGCCCAAAAGGCATCACCAAATATTCATAATGCCCTGAGTGGGTATTAAAGGCAGTCTTCCATTCATCCCCCTCTCTTATTCGGATTAGATTGTACGCACCGCGTAGGTCAATCTTAGAAAAAATGGTGGCAGTACGAAGCTGGTCAAACAAGACCGAAATGAGAGGCAGTGGGTATGAGTTTTTAATCGTGATACGGTTCAATTCCCTGAAGTCGATGCAGGGTCGCAACGAACCGTCCTTTTTACCCACGAAGAAGAACCCCGACCCAACTGGAGACTGTGAAGGTCTGATAAATCCCTTAGCCAAGTTCTCCGGAATGTACTCTGCCATAGCCTGAGTCTCAGGACGTGACAGGGAGTACAACCTGCTCTTGGGAAGCTTAGCATTTGGCAACAAATCAATGGCACAGTCATAGGGGCGATGGGGAGGTAGTACCTCTGCAACTTTTTTGGAGAACACGTCCGCAAAATCTGCATAACACCCTGGCAATCCTGGCAAACTTAGCTGCGAGAGCCTGACTGGAAGGCTCAAGCAACTCTTGAAACAATCAGTACCCCAACTAAGAATCTCCCCAGAGACCCAGTCAAATTGAGGATTGTGGGCCCTTGACCAGGGTAACCCCAACACCAATGGGGCAAAAGTACAGACAGTCACATAAAAGGATAATTTTTCAGAGTGTGTGGCTCCAATAAACAAAGAAATCTGGCTAGTGCAAGAGGTAATTTTACCTTGGGATAATGGTTCCCCGTTTAACCCACAAATCTCAATTTCCGATGCCAAGGGTACTAAGGGAACAGTGTTTCAGGGCGAATTGGCGGTCCATAAAAACCCCGTCGGCCCCACTGTCCACAAAGGCCTCAGTCTTGACAGTTTGACCGAGGATCTTCAAGGTCACCGGAATGATAAAAGTCTTCTTGGGAAATTCTGACTTCTTGCCTGACAGGATATTTCCCATCACCCTCAGGCCCTGAAGTTTTCCGGCTTTTCTGGGCATGATACTACCACATGACCTTTATTCCCACAGTACAAACACAACCCCTGTGTCAGGAATCGACTCACCACGGTCACATCTGTCCGCCGGTGCGGACTCCGTCCAGGGTCCCTGCGTTCCACTGTCATCCGCACCTCTGCCATCAGACGTCATCCTGGGCCTGGGAGCGCTCCTGTGACAGCGGGCGTGTAGCACGCCGCGTTCCCGCTAGGCCGCGGCATGGGCGCCGCCATGACAGTCTCCATCGGTCAGAGCACGGCGGCCAATCCGGTGCTTGGCCGCAACCTACTTTCCTCACTCCCACCAATGACTGCACATCAGGGGGTATATCAGGAGCTGCAGGATCAGTCTGCAGGCATCCTGAACTTTGTGTCACTCCTGCGACTCATGTGTCTGGATCTGGTTCCTGTTCCTCCGTGTTCCTGGATACCTACCTGTTGTTCCGTGTTCCTGGCTATCTACCTGAGACTCTGTGCTCCTGGTTACCTCTCACAGCTCCGTGGAACTACAAGCCTCAGCAACACCTGCTTCTGTTTACAGGCTTCACACTAATCACCAACTCAGTGTGCTTCAGCCTAGCAGTAGAGACTGACTCCAGGTGTGTTCCATCTCCCCACCTGTGATGCAGCTTGCTTGCTGCCAGTGCCTCATCACCTGCACTGTGGACATTGTCAGTCTCCTGCCTCTGCTACCAGGTTTGCCATTCATTACCATCTCTGCTGGCTCCACGTTTTAAACTGCTCTGGTTCCCATACCAGATTATTTCCTGCCAAGTTATTATTCATCAGTGTACATTCATCCGTTATTATTATTACCAGTTATCATTCATCAGTTACCATTCATCCATTTGCCATATTTCTGTTGCCATAGACTTTCAGCTTCTACGCTGCACTATTGACATTTGCATTTCTTATTGTTTATTTTCTGCTGCCGTTGTGAACTTTCTGTATAATAAATATCCTTGCGCCCATGCGCAGAAACTTAATCCAGCCTCCTCGCTTCCTCCCTTCTACCTCCACTGACCCACTAGCGCCCCCTCCGGGGACACAGACAAAACCAAGTCTGACAGTAAGTTCAGGAACGATGGACTCGGACGGTGGTCGGAGTGTGGGGTCAGAGGCCTTACAAAATCTGGTCTCCCGTTTGGATGGTCAAGAGGCTGCGCAGCAGCAGATGTTTCAGTTCCTGCAAGGGATGTCCTCCCGGATTGATACACTACAGCAAACCCTGCCTAGTGTACTCCCTTCTACAGTTCCTGTTACTCCAGCACCCGCAAGTACTGTGAGTTCTTCTATGCCGGCTGCATCAGCTCCAGTGTCACGCTTGCACCTGCCCGTGCCTAGCAAGTATGATGGCAGCCCAAAGTTATGTCGCGGGTTTCTTAACCAATGTGAAATCCAGTTCGAACTATTGTCACACAATTTCCCCACGCCAAGATCCAAGGTTGCTTACATTATCTCTCTACTCTCTGGTTCTGCCTTGAGTTGGGTGTCTCCTCTGTGGGAACGTGCTGACCCTCTGATGAACAACTACGCAGAATTCGTGTCAACCTTCAGACGGATCTTTGACGAGCCGGGTCGTGCCACATCAGCTTCTGCAGACCTAATCCAACTTCGTCAAGGTACCCGAAGTATGGGGCAATATGTCATCCAGTTCCAGACGTTGGCCGCAGAGATTCAGTGGAACAATCAAGCCCTGGTAGCAGCTTTCTGGCATGGTCTCTCTGATCGGATCAAGGACGAACTGGCAACCCGCGACCTTCCTGAGCAATTGTCTGATTTAATTTCCCTGTGCATCAAGTTGGACTCTTGCATCCGCGAACGCAACAATGAACGTGCTCGTAGTGAGCCACGCAGGTCAAGGATGGTACCTTCCGTACAGTTTCAGTCTCCACCTTCTGATGAGCCTATGCAAATAAATAGGTCCCGCCTAACTCCTGAGGAGCGGTCAAGAAGACTTCGTGAGAGACTGTGTCTTTATTGTGCGGCTGCAGGTCACCAGATTAATTCTTGTATAGTGCGTTCGGGAAACGCCAGATCCTGACTTGTAAAGGAGGAGTCAAGTTGGGATCTTCTAGTCAAGCTCCTTCAAATCAAGACCTTATCCTTCCCGTGACATTAGAGACTTCAGTTGGGCTTCAATCTGCATCTGCGTTAGTGGACTGTGGAGCCGCAGGAAACTTTATCACTCAAGCTGCGGTAGATAAGTTTTGTTTGCCCGTATGTGAACTTTCATACCCAGTCTACATTACCGCTGTGGATGGTAGCCGAATCTCCAAGGGGAATATCTCTCACCAAACCGCACCAGTGATTTTGGGAGTTGGGTTCCTGCACTCAGAATTAATTAAGTTCTTAGTCATTCCTCAGGCCACCCAGGAGATCGTTCTGGGTATGCCCTGGCTACAGCTACATAATCCACAGATTGATTGGTCAACGCTACAACTTACTTCTTGGGGTTCACATTGCCACCAGTCCTGTTTAGCCCAAGTTTGTCCTATCAAATCTACTGAAGTCAAAACCCAGTCAAGTCTTCCTGCGGCTTACCAAGATTTCTCTGACGTCTTCAGTGAAAAAGCCGCTGATGTCCTGCTGCCCCATAGAGAGTGGGATTGCCCCATCGATCTCCTTCCCGGCAAGAAACCACCTAGGGGGCGTACCTATCCATTATCTGTTCCTGAAACTGAGGCGATGAGCGACTACATCAGGGAGAATTTACAGAAGGGATTCATCCGTCCCTCGTCATCACCCGCTGGTGCAGGCTTCTTCTTTGTTAAGAAAAAGGATGGAGGACTGCGTCCATGCATTGACTACCGGGGCCTCAATGACATTACCATCAAAAATAGTTATCCATTACCACTCATCACTGAATTATTTGACAGAGTTAAGGGAGCCCGCATCTTCACCAAGTTAGGCCTCCGCGGTGCTTACAACCTCATTAGAATCCGAAGTGGTGATGAATGGAAAACAGCTTTTAATACTCGAGATGGTCATTACGAGTACCTAGTAATGCCATTCGGGTTGAGTAATGCCCCAGCAGTGTTCCAGCACTTTGTGAACGAAATCTTCCGGGACGTTCTGTACAAATACCTTGTAGTTTATCTGGATGATATCCTTATCTTCTCTCAAGATCTTCCCTCTCATCGTCTACAAGTCCGTGAAGTCCTCCGACGTCTTCGTGAGAACCGGCTCTACGGTAAATTATCCAAGTGTACCTTTGAAGTTTCCTCTATACCCTTCCTGGGGTATATAATTTCCGGATCGGATCTCCAGATGGACCCGACAAAGTTGGATGCCATTGCCAATTGGTCCATTCCAAATTCTCTCAAGTCTAATCAGCGATTCCTGGGATTCGCCAATTACTATAGGAAATTTATTCGGGGATTCTCCACTCTCATCGCTCCTATTACCAACGTAACTCGGAAAGGGGCAGATCATTCCAACTGGTCAGAAGAGGCTTTAGCGGCCTTCCAGAAGATCAAGCTGGCCTTTATGTCTGCTCCAATTCTGTCTCAACCAGATGTAAACAAGCCGTTCGAGTTGGAGGTGGATGCCTCTACAGTTGGAGTTGGAGCTGTTCTCTCCCAGAAGGGAACTGATGGGAAGATCCACCCCTGTGGATTTTATTCTCGTAAATTCCTCCCTGTCACGATCCGGGTATCTGGACACCATTACTTACCCTTCAGATGCCTCCTGAGGCTGGCTCAGTGCTCCAGGACCGGACCTCATCTGTTATACTGATGTCCATGTTCCTGACTCCTCTCCTGTCACTCTGAGACGCGGTCGCCGCGGCGCCATGTTGCATCTGGAATGGCGTCTCCCGCGGCCTCCGCCGCTGTCCCCGAGTTCCTGCATGCAGGGTGTCAGAGTGGCGATTGCGTCAGCCGCGGCCTCCGCTGTGCCCGCGTGGGTTAGATGTGCATTCGTTGGTCTGGCGTCTCTTGTCTCCTGTGGCCGGCGCCGCCATTACTGTTTCAATTCTCACATGGATTACAAACTAAACTTCCCTCCAAGTGTCTGCATGGGCACAGCCATCTTGGATTTTGTCATCTGATCATTTCCACCAATCTGCTGTCTGTATTGTTAATCTGCATAATTGCCTAGCCAATCCCTTCCTTGCTGCAGGTATAAATATGCTGTGCCTGAGCAAGGAAGGCGTCAGTGCTTTGGTTGTCAAACCTAGTTCCAGTTGTCTCTCTCCTGTGGTTGTCTTCCAGGTTCCAGCTCCTGTCTCAATACTTCCACTAAAGAGACCAGCACCAGCATTCCACCTGCGGTGTCGCCTGACTCTCCTATCCATTTGGATTCATCAGCTTCCAGCTACAGATCTACCTGCTTTCAGCATCCAGCTTCCAGCAGAGATCAGCTCTTCTTAAAGTGCCGGTACCCTTTTCTGCAGATTATCATTTATCACCGGCATTATTATTTCACCGCTCTCAATCTCCAAACATCATTCCGTATTTCATCGCTCTCAAGTTACATTTATTATTTAACTGGTTCCAGCCAGTATCCACTCCGTGTTAACATCAGTCTGGTTCCAGCCAGTACCCACAGCAGCCGTTTTATCCACAGCAGCCCAGCTTTTCCTGGAACATAAATAATATATACTGGGCGCTAAGTTTGTACTGTCAATTTGAATACTTAATTGCAGCTCACACAAGGAGGATCTGGAAGTCCTCCTGAACAAAGGGACCTGTCCCTATACACAAATGTAAAACGTATGAGCGCACATATATTCAGAAGTGGTTAATTAGGCTGCTGGTTTGGTAAATAAAATATATTTTTATTAAAAGAACAACAGACTAAATAAACATTCATAGATTAAAAAACATCATGCTGGAAATCGCAGAATAATTTGTATCATACCTATAATCACTGCATGAAATTAAATAGATACCCCCGCACTAGCCAATTGGACTTATATAATTAATTTAGAGCATGCATGCTTAAATGATTAACTGGTTAGTTAGTTGGACCAGTACTCAGTCCTAGAATACAGTCCTGATTATTAGTAACTGTTAATCCCTCCAGGGATTTTATTATAATGATGTTAGTAATTAGTTGGTTAGATAAACAGGATGGAGATTGTCCCTGGGTGTATAATGACAACACAGTCCTTTTAGGATAATGAAACTTTCCTCAGATGATGTTTCATTATCCTAAAAGGACTGTGTTGTCATTATACACCCAGGGACAATCTCCATCCTGTTTATCTAACCAACTAATTACTAACATCATTATAATAAAATCCCTGGAGGGATTAACAGTTACTAATAATCAGGACTGTATTCTAGGACTGAGTACTGGTCCAACTAACTAACCAGTTAATCATTTAAGCATGCATGCTCTAAATTAATTATATAAGTCCAATTGGCTAGTGCGGAGGTATCTATTTAATTTCATGCAGTGATTATAAGTATGATACAAATTATTCTGCGATTTCCAGCATGATGTTTTTTAATCTATGAATGTTTATTTAGTCTGTTGTTCTTTTAATAAAAATATATTTTATTTACCAAACCAGCAGCCTAATTAACCACTTCTGAATATATGTGCGCTCATACGTTTTAAATTTTCCTGGAACACCAGCTGGTACGATCCTGGGCTATTTCCATTGCTACAGTCGGGCCTGGTAAGGACTTTCCACCTAGAAGATTATTACAACTATCTCATACTACCAGAGCCCTGTGGTCCCTGCCACCCTGTAGTACCCAGGAACTGTATTATTTCCCTGCTGACTTTTATGTTTTCTTATTTGCTGCTGTGTTACGGAGTTTGTCATAATAAACATCATTGACTTTTATCCTGGTTGTCGTGGTCACGCCTTCGGGCAGTTATTCTACATGTTACTTACATGTCTAGGGGTCTGATACAACCTCCCAGGATCCGTTACATCTCAGCCCCTACAACTGAGGCTGCCTCCCGTCAGCTCAGGCCCTCAGTTGTGACAGTAAGCACTGACCAAATGAATCCAGCCGGAGACCAGGATCAAGCGGCCAGGCTGATGCAAGAACTGGCAGCCCGACTTGAACATCAGGAGGCTGCACAGGGCCACATCATCCGCTGTCTCCAGGATCTCTCTACTCGGCTGGTTGGGATTCAGACAACCCTCCGTGGATCAGGCGCGTCCGGTGCGTCAACCACAGTGACTCCAGCTATAACCCCACCCACCTTACCCATTTCTGCTCCACGTCTTCATCTTCTAACGCCAGCAAAATTTGACGGATCTCCAAGATTCTGCAGGGGATTTCTCGACCAGTGTGAGATTCAGTTTGAGCTACAACCTGGCAATTTTCCCAGTTACCGTACAAAAATTGCCTACATTATCTCTCTTCTCAGTGGCTCAGCCCTTGATTGGGCATCACCATTATGGGAGAGGTCCGACATCCTGCTATCCTCCTACACTGCATTCGTGTCAACATTCAGGCGTATCTTCGACGAGCCAGGCCGGGTAACTTCAGCATCATCTGAGATTCTCCGTTTACGCCAGGGATCACGTACTGTAGGACAATATCTTATACAGTTCCAGATCCTGGCATCCGAACTGGCATGGAACGACGAGGCCCTGTATGCTGCATTCTGGCATGGCTTATCTGAGCGTATTAAAGATGAGTTAGCTACCAGAGACTTACCTTCTAAGTTAGATGAGCTAATCTCACTCTGCACGAAAGTTGATTTACGTTTCAGAGAGAGAGCAACTGAGCGTGGAAGATCATCTGCTCCAAAATCTTCTGCTCCTCCTCCTCGCCAACTGTCACCATCTAAAGATGAGCCCATGCAAATTGGCCGTTCCCGTTTAACTCCTGCTGAGCGCCGAAGACGTCTCTCCGAGTCTCTCTGTCTTTATTGTGCAGCTCCGTCTCACACCATTAATGCCTGTCCCAAACGTTCGGGAAACTTCAAATCCTAGCTCGCCAAGG
Organism: Pseudophryne corroboree; assembly: GCF_028390025.1. NCBI lineage: Eukaryota > Metazoa > Chordata > Amphibia > Anura > Myobatrachidae > Pseudophryne > Pseudophryne corroboree. The sequence continues at coordinate 765,079,767 of NC_086446.1, forward strand.
AGAGGGCCGGCTAGGAGTAATGATCTCCTCTCCATCTCCTCAAGATTGTAATCTCCCAGTCTCGCTTCAAGTTGCTCAACGTTATCGGAACGTCATTGCCCTCCTTGATTCCGGAGCAGCTGGGAACTTTATTACCGAAGCCTATGTTAAACGGTGGTCCCTACCCACCGAGAGACTTCCTTCGTCCATCTCCTTAACTGCCGTGGATGGCAGCAAGATTTTTGATGCAGTTATTTCTCTAAGGACTCTACCAGTTTGTCTGAGAGTGGGAGTTCTTCATTCCGAACTTATTTCTTTTTTAGTGATTCCAAGAGCCACACATCCTGTGGTCCTGGGCCTTCCATGGCTCCGTCTTCACAATCCTACAATTGATTGGACGACTACGCAAATTCTGGCATGGGGTTCCTCCTGTGCTGAGACATGTTTGTTTAAAGTATTGCCTGTCTGTTCTTCCTCCCCCAGGTCGTCTGATGTTCCACCTCCTCCATATCAAGATTTCACGGATGTGTTCAGTAAAGCTTCTGCTGATATCCTTCCTCCTCATAGAGAATGGGACTGCCCGATTGATCTCGTTCCAGGGAAGGTTCCACCTCGAGGCCGAACTTATCCGTTGTCTCTGCCTGAGACGCATTCTATGGAGGAATACATTAAAGAGAACCTAGCAACGGGGTTCATTCGACCTTCTTCTTCTCCAGCCGGCGCAGGCTTCTTTTTTGTAAAGAAGAAAGATGGTGGTCTGCGGCCGTGCATCGACTACAGAGGTTTGAACGACATTACCATCAAGAACCGCTATCCTTTACCCCTGATTACTGAGCTCTTTGATAGAGTTAGCGGAGCTACCATCTTCACAAAGCTGGACTTGAGAGGTGCATACAATCTCATCCGGATCCGTGAAGGTGACGAGTGGAAGACCGCCTTTAACACCCGTGACGGACATTATGAGTACCTCGTCATGCCCTTCGGATTGAGCAATGCTCCAGCTGTCTTCCAGCATTTTGTCAACGAGATCTTCAGAGACATTTTATACCGTCATGTCGTGGTCTATCTAGATGATATCCTCATTTTTGCCAACAATTTAGAGGAACATCGTTTTTGAGTAAAAGAGGTTCTGTCCCGTCTCCGTGTCAATCATCTCTATTGCAAATTAGAGAAATGCGTCTTTGAAGTCAAGTCCATTCCGTTTCTAGGTTACATTGTGTCCGGTTCCGGACTAGAGATGGATCCTGAGAAACTACAAGCAATCCAGAATTGGCCGATACCCTTGACCCTCAAAGGGGTCCAGAGGTTCTTAGGGTTCGCCAATTATTACAGAAAGTTTATACGAGACTTTTCCACCATTGTGGCGCCTATTACTGCTTTTACTAAGAAGGGTGCTAACCCGTCCAAGTGGTCTGAAGAAGCTACGCAAGCTTTTCATCTTTTAAAACAACGGTTCATCTCAGCACCAGTTCTGAGACAGCCCGACATCGACTCCCCTTTCATCTTAGAGGTGGACGCCTCCTCCGTTGGAGTAGGAGCAGTGTTATCTCAGAGGGCTAAAGATGGTCATTTACACCCTTGCAGTTTCTTCTCCCGGAAGTTCTCCCCAGCTGAGCGCAACTATGCCATTGGCGACCAGGAGTTGCTAGCCATCAAGCTCGCTCTAGAAGAGGTGGAGGTATCTGTTGGAGGGAGCTTCTCATTCAATCACCATACTTACAGACCACAAGAATCTTTTATATCTGAAAGGCGCACAATGTCTCAATCCTCGTCAGGCCAGATGGGCACTTTTCTTTTCCAGGTTCGACTTTAAGCTCCAGTTCTGTCCGGGCTCTCAGAATCGCAAGGCCGATGCCCTTTCCCGCTCATGGGAGCAAGAAAATGAGTCAGAGTCTTCAGACAAGCATCCTATTATAAATCCGTTGGCATTCTCCACGGTAGGGATGGACTCTACGCCCCCATCAGGGAAAAGTTTTGTGAAGCCGATGCTAAGGAAGAAGCTCATGCATTGGGCCCATGCTTCCCGTTTTGCCGGACATACAGGTATCCAAAAAACCCTGGAGTTTATCTCTAGGTCCTATTGGTGGCCAACTCTGAAAAAGGACGTCATGGAGTTTATTGCATCTTGCCCAAAGTGTGCTCAACATAAGGTATCCCGCCAGTCGCCTGCGGGGCAACTGGTTCCACTATCCGTTCCCCGTCGACCATGGACCCATTTGTCGATGGATTTCATTACAGACTTACCCATGTGCAACAAGTTCAATACCATCTGGGTGGTAGTTGACCGGTTCACCAAGATGGCACACTTCATTCCTCTCACCGGTCTTCCGTCAGCTTCCAAGTTGGCTCAAATATTCATACAAGAGATCTTCCGACTCCACGGTCTTCCTGAAGAAATTATCTCAGATCGAGGAGTTCAATTCACAGCCAAATTCTGGCGAAGTTTATGTCAAGTCCTCCAAGTCAAGCTAAAGTTTTCCACGGCTTACCATCCTCAGACCAATGGTCAAACTGAGAGGGTGAATCAGGACTTGGAGGCCTTCCTCCGCATCTATGTGTCTTCCTCTCAAGATGACTGGGTTCAATTACTTCCCTGGGCCGAGTTCTGTCATAACAACCAGTATCATTCCTCTTCTTCTTCAACACCATTCTTCACTAACTTTGGATTCCACCCTAAAGTCCCTGAGTTCCAACCGCTTCCAGCAACTTCTGTTCCAGCAGTGGATATCACCTTGCATCAGTTTGCAAATAACTGGAAGAGTGTACGATCAGCTCTGCTCAAGGCATCGTTCAGGTACAAGAAGTTTGCGGATAAGAAGTGTAGAGCAGTTCCTGCTCTCAAGGTGGGTGATCGGGTATGGTTATCCACGAAGAATTTGAGGTTAAGAGTTCCCAGTATGAAGTTTGCACCTCGCTACATCGGTCCTTTTAAAATTGAACAAGTCATCAATCCTGTTGCTTACAGACTCCAGTTGCCTCCCTTCTTAAAAATACCCAGGACATTCCATGTTTCCCTGTTGAAACCGCTGATCCTGAATCGGTTTCATTCCTCACTTCCTCCAACTCCGAAAGTCCAAACTCAACGAGGCGTTGAGTATAAAGTGGCCAAGATCCTGGACTCACGTCACCGTTACGGTCAACTACAGTATTTTATTGACTGGAAGGGTTACGGCCCTGAGGAACGCTCATGGACCAATGCTTCTGATGTCCATGCTCCTGCCTTGGTCCGGAGATTCCATTCCAAGTTTCCTCAAAAGCCAAAGAAGTGTCCTGGGGCCACTCCTAAAGGGGGGGTGCTGTCACGATCCGGGTATCTGGACGCCATTACTTACCCTTCAGATGCCTCCTGAGGCTGGCTCAGCGCTCCAGGACCGGACCTCATCTGTTATACTGATGTCCACGTTCCTGACTCCTCTCCTGTCACTCTGAGACGCGGTCGCCGCGGCGCCATGTTGCATCTGGAATGGCGTCTCCCGCGGCCTCCGCCGCTGTCCCTGAGTTCCTGCATGCAGGGTGTCAGAGTGGCGATTGCGTCAGCCGCGGCCTCCGCTGTGCCCGCGTGGGTTAGATGTGCATTCGTCGGTCTGGCGTCTCCTGTCTCCTGTGGCCGGCGCCGCCATTACTGTTTCAATTCTCACATGGATTACAAACTAAACTTCCCTCCAAGTGTCTGCATGGGCGCAGCCATCTTGGATTTTGTCATCTGATCATTTCCACCAATCTGCTGTCTGTATTGTTAATCTGCATAATTGCCTAGCCAATCCCTTCCTTGCTGCAGGTATAAATATGCTGTGCCTGAGCAAGGAAGGCGTCAGTGCTTTGGTTGTCAAACCTAGTTCCAGTTGTCTCTCTCCTGTGGTTGTCTTCCAGGTTCCAGCTCCTGTCTCAATACTTCCACTAAAGAGACCAGCACCAGCATTCCACCTGCGGTGTCGCCTGACTCTCCTATCCATTTGGATTCATCAGCTTCCAGCTACAGATCTACCTGCTTTCAGCATCCAGCTTCCAGCAGAGGTCAGCTCTTCTTAAAGTGCCGGTACCCTTTTCTGCAGATTATCATTTATCACCGGCATTATTATTTCACCGCTCTCAATCTCCAAATATCATTCCGTATTTCATCGCTCTCAAGTTACATTTATTATTTAACTGGTTCCAGCCAGTATCCACTCCGTGTTAACATCAGTCTGGTTCCAGCCAGTACCCACAGCAGCCGTTTTATCCACAGCAGCCCAGCTTTTCCTGGAACACCAGCTGGTACGATCCTAGGCTATTTCCATTGCTACAGTCGGGCCTGGTAAGGACTTTCCACCTAGAAGATTATTACAACTATCTCATACTACCAGAGCCCTGTGGTCCCTGCCACCCTGTAGTACCCAGGAACTGTATTATTTCCCTGCTGACTTTTATGTTTTCTTATTTGCTGCTGTGTTACGGAGTTTGTCATAATAAACATCATTGACTTTTATCCTGGTTGTCGTGGTCACGCCTTCGGGCAGTTATTCTACATGTTACTTACATGTCTAGGGGTCTGATACAACCTCCCAGGTTCCGTTACATCTCAGGCCCTACAACTGAGGCTGCCTCCCGTCAGCTCAGGCCCTCAGTTGTGACACTCCCTGCAGAAGCTAACTATTCCGTTGGAGATCAAGAGCTACTGGCGATTAAGCTGGCCCTCGAGGAATGGAGGTATCTCCTGGAAGGGGCCAAATATCCGTTCAACATCTATACGGATCATAAAAATCTGCTATATTTAAAGGCAGCCCAGTGCCTTAATCCTCGCCAGTCCCGGTGGGCTATGTTTTTCTCTCGTTTTAACTTTAAGCTTCATTTCCGCCCAGGTTCGCAGAATGTTAAAGCTGACGCCTTATCCCGATCTATGGAGTCCGAAGAGGAAACGTCTAACTCAGTTCCGCATTCCATCCTGAGTCCAGTGGTATTTGCTGCATCTCAAGTCTCCCCAGCTCCTCCTCCTGGTAAGACTTTTGTTTCCCCAGAACTCCGTCCCAAGTTGCTGTCTTGGGCCCATTAATCCAAGTTCACTGGACATCCCGGTGTCCTGAAAACTTTCAAGTTCCTCTCTGAGACATACTGGTGGCCAAAGATGAAAGCTGACATCAAGGTTTTCGTGGCATCCTGTCCTAAGTGTGCGCAGCACAAGATTCCTCGTCAGTCTCCAGCAGGTCAGTTACAACCATTGTCTGTTCCTAGCCGTCCCTGGTCACACCTGTCCATGGACTTTATTTCCGACCTCCCTCCTTCTCAAGGATACAATACCATCTGGGTTGTGGTGGACAGATTTACCAAGATGGCCCATTTTGTTCCTCTCCAGGGTCTCCCTTCTGCCCCAAAACTCGCCCAAATCTTCCTACGGGAGATTTTCCGTCTACATGGTCTACCCTCAGAAATAATATCCGACCGAGGTGTACAGTTTGTAGCGAGGTTTTGGAGGGCTCTCTGTTCTACCATGCAAGTTAAACTGAAGCTCTCGTCATCTTACCATCCTCAGACGAATGGGCAGACAGAGAGGGTAAATCAGGAATTGGAGACATTTTTAAGATTTTATGTTTCATCTTCTCAGGATGACTGGTTGGATCTGCTCCCGTGGGCCGAATTTGCCCACAATTTCCGTTATCACACTGCTACTGAGACAACTCCATTTTTTGCTGTATATGGGCAACATCCTCGTGTTCCAGACTTCCAAGAACTCCCTCACATGGATGTTCCTGCTGCCACTACTGCCCTGAGTCAGTTCTCTTCAACCTGGAGGAAGATTCACACTTCTCTCAAGAAGGCCTCCAGCCGGTATAAATACTTTGCTGACCGCAAAAGACGTGCAGTTCCTAGCCTGAAACCTGGGGACAAGGTTTGGCTTTCTACCCAGAACCTCCGTCTTAGGGTCCCGTCGATGAAATTTGCACCACGTTTCATCGGTCCCTTTCCTGTTGAAAGAGTCATCAGTCCTGTGGCCTACAAGCTTAAGTTACCACCTTCTCTGCGAATACCTAATGCCTTTCATGTTTCTCTCCTCAGACCATTAGTCCTGAATCGCTTCCAAAGAGCTCTTCCAGTCGGCCCCAAAGTTCGAACTCAGCGGGGCGTGGAGTTCGAAATAGAGAAGATTCTGGATTCCCGTTGCTGGTATGGTCGTCTTCAATATCTTATCGATTGGTCCGGTTATGGTCCAGAGGAGAGAAGTTGGGTGAATTCGTCAGATGTCCATGCTCCAAGGTTGGTCCGTGTCTTCCATAACACTCATCCTTCCAAGCCTCGTGGGTGTTCAGTGCCCACCCTTAAAGGGGGGGGGTACTGTCAGGAATCGACTCACCATGGTCACATCTGTCCGCCGGTGCGGACTCTGTCCAGGGTCCCTGCGTTCCACTGTCATCCGCACCTCTGCCATCAGACGTCATCCTGGGCCTGGGAGCGCTCCTGTGACAGCGGGCGTGTAGCACGCCGCGTTCCCGCTAGGCCGCGGCATGGGCGCCGCCATGACAGTCTCCATCGGTCAGAGCACGGCGGCCAATCCGGTGCTTGGCCGCACCTACTTTCCTCACTCCCACCAATGACTGCACATCAGGGGGTATATCAGGAGCTGCAGGATCAGTCTGCAGGCATCCTGAACTTTGTGTCACTCCTGCGACTCATGTGTCTGGATCTGGTTCCTGTTCCTCTGTGTTCCTGGATACCTACCTGTTGTTCCGTGTTCCTGGCTATCTACCTGAGACTCTGTGCTCCTGGTTACCTCTCACAGCTCTGTGGAACTACAAGCCTCAGCAACACCTGCTTCTGTTTACAGGCTTCACACTAATCACCAACTCAGTGTGCTTCAGCCTAGCAGTAGAGACTGACTCCAGGTGTGTTCCATCTCCCCACCTGTGATGCAGCTTGCTTGCTGCCAGTGCCTCATCACCTGCACTGTGGACATTGTCAGTCTCCTGCCTCTGCTACCAGGTTTGCCATTCATTACCATCTCTGCTGGCTCCACGTTTTAAACTGCTCTGGTTCCCATACCAGATTATCTCCTGCCAAGTTATTATTCATCAGTGTACATTCATCCGTTATTATTATTACCAGTTATCATTCATCAGTTACCATTCATCCATTTGCCATATTTCTATTGCCATAGACTTTCAGCTTCTACGCTGCACTATTGATATTTGCATTTCTTATTGTTTATTTTCTGTTGCCGTTGTGAACTTTCTGTATAATAAATATCATTGCACCCATGCGCAGAAACTTAATCCAGCCTCCTCGCTTCCTCCCTTCTACCTCCACTGACCCACTAGCGCCCCCTCCGGGGACACAGACAAAACCAAGTCTGACACCCTGCTGTCTCCTCCGCGTCTTCTCACGCGAGGAGAGGCGGGTAGCCCCAATCTGCATAGGCTCCTCGGAAAACTCCCCAGAGTCTGAGGTTCCCTTGGGAAAGAAGGAAATCTCAGTCTCCCTTTCAGGCCTACGCTCTCTCAGCCGTCTATCCACCCGGATGGATAACTGCATGAGCTGATCCAAGCTATCAGGCAAGGGATATTGTACCAGTTGGTCCTTTATCTGGTTAGAAAGACCTCTTCGGTACTGGTGTCTCAGGGCTGGGTCATTTCACTGGGTATCATGGGCCAACCTCCGAAACTCCGCACAGTAAACCTCAACTGGCCTTCGCCCCTGCTTAAGGATCGAAATCTGAGCCTCGGCTGAGGCCGTCTTGTCAGGGTCATCATACAACATGCCCAGTGCCGTAAAAAAACATCAACACTTTTAAGCGACGGACAGTCAGGCTGCAACCCATATGCCCAGACCTGTGGGTCTCCTTGTAGCAAGGAAATCACTATGCCCACCCGCTGAATCTCCGACCCAGAAGACTGAGGCCTAAGCCGGAAGTATAGCTTGCAGCTCTCCTTTAAACAAAAGAACTGCGAGCGATCTCCAGAAAAACGATCCGGGAGATTTACTTTCGGCTCTTTAACCCCTGAAGGTGCTGCTGCTGCGGGAGTTCCGCCAGCGGCCTGGGAGGTGTGCATTTTAATGGACAAATCATTAAATTGTCGAGTCAGGACCTGCACCTGATCGACCACCTGTTCTAACGTATTTTGAGGGGTATGCTCCATATTCCCACAAAATTTCAACAGGAGTATTAGGCTGCTGAATATGTTATGCACACCAGTGCCTGCAGGAATGTACTGGTGTCAGAACTGTTATGCACTCCAGTGCCTGCAGGAATGTACTGGTGTTTGAACTGTTATGCACACCAGTGCCTGCAGGAATGTACTGGTGTCTGAACGGATAGGTATGCAAAACAAATGGACTCACAGACAGACTGGGGAATATGACATTACGTACACAGAAGGTGACAGGGTAACAAAATACACACAAAGTGAACAGAGAAGCCCAGAGGCTAAGGAACTGGGTGTCTCCCTAGTATTAGTAATGCTCAGATGGGAAAAGCAAGATGTTGTGTTTTAATACGTAGAGAACCCGAAATGCTGTTGCTAAGGGCAACAGCAAACCCCTAAAGGGTTACCAACGGGTGTGGCAGTAAACTCCTTGGTCAGAGATGGAATGATAGACACAAGGAGAGTCTCCACAATCCTAATTCTCACTTGCAGTGCACAGGTTCAGTTTACTGCCACTAAACTGACACCTGACACCTTGCACAGTGAGACAGGATTTAGGCAGGCAAGTCTTAGAATACAGCCGCAAACTTGCTACGTTCACAGAGTAGCAAAAGAACCCCAGCAAGCTAAACGACTGACTCCAGTCTTACTGCTAGGTCTGGATTGGCAGAGTGTAATACCAAATCCCCAGGCCTATTTGCAGTAAGCAACAACAAATACAAAGCTACACAGTACTGGCTAACTTTCAGGAACTGACTAACCAACAAAGATTCAGCAGCATCTGCTTAACCTGAGAAGAGCAATTAGGAAAAATTACCAGGTAGGCGCTTAATACCAATTGGTGGACACAATGATAAAAATTAAACCAATTTATTGAATAATTTAACAACAAATAACAAAAAACACATAAAAGTAAATAAAAATAAGACCACAATACAATAATAGTATAAAACTGAGGTTCCGGAGACCTCTAGGTTTGAACAGTGAATTAAACCTTAATTAAGTATACTCAGAGGGCCATCACAGTACCTAGATATTAGAGAATAATTCTTTAATAGCTATTTAGCTATGTGGAGTTTCTTGCCCAGATGTAAAAAGACACAAGAGTACTTGGCACAATTGTGCATGTGGGTGTCCTCACATTATATATTAGATCAGGCCTGGCCAACCTGTGGCTCTCCAGCTGTTGTAAAACTACAGGTCCCATCATGCTTTGCCACAGTTTATTAGGGAAGGCTAAAACGGTGGAAGGGCATGCTGGGATGTGTAGTTTCACAACATCTGGAGAGCCACAGGTTGGCCAGGCCTGTATTAGATTCCAATTAGGAAAGAGTTCATCACTTTGCATTAATGCAGTTTTTGATTGACTATAGGGAATCCAAACTTATAGAAATTGAGAAGGAGATTAAGAGTGTACAGGAACAAATAGGGAAACATAAAGAGGAGCCCTATTATAAAGAAAGGGAATCGGTGGTTAATAGGAGAGTAGAGGAATTTGAGAGAGAAACAATTGATCGAAAAGAAAAGAAGTTTTCCAGAGATCTACTTGACTATCAATCTGACTGTGTGAGAAGTTTCTCCAAAACTCGCAACAATGATTTCACTGTTAAACCCAAACAAGGGAAGTCCCAGTATAGGGTGAGGACAGAGAATGGAGATAGGGAAAAGTATCATTCCCCAAGACCAATTGAGTATTACCCTAATCGTGGGAGAAATCCCACGAGAAAATTCTATTCACACCAATCACCGTCACCCGGATGGAGGGAAGTCCGCCACAAAAGGTGGGATAACAAACGTTATTCTAATTATAACACTAACCATAGCCAAGAAGCAAAGGGGCCTTTTTTAGATTACAACAAGAGACCAAGGGACCATGCCCCCTCTCCCCACTTCCAACATCGAAACAGGTACGAACCAATATCAGAGACTCCAAAAAGAGCAAGAGAACCAGAAGAGGGCGACGAGGGGGACAGAGGAGGAGAAAGAAAGAACCAGCGCCTTTATTAGGCGCGGATGCTGTTTTTAATCTCTCCTCCAAACCCCTTACCAATTTAGAAAGCAGGGTATTGGCTAAAGGTATGAACTTTGCCCCTACCTCCAAACCTAACTTTTTTGAACTCTTTATCGAACTTAACAGGTATGTTAGGAGTTTATGCAGGAAAAGATTTTTTGCGTGCACCACTAAGGATCCAGGATCTGACACACTTGTTATATTAGATCAAGACGATCAATCAGGCCTGAATATACTGAACGAGTTACTCTTAGAAAGTGCAAAGGAGGACATTCAAAATCCAGTAGGAACTCCAATTTTTGACATTAATAATACTACACAAGCTTTATTTAAAAATAAATCCCAATTTTATCCTCTACAACATAGAACTAGTGCAATAGAAACCTTTTATACTAAATCTCTAAATGATTTTCGGACACTTTGCGACAGCAAAGTACACCCTTGTTTGTTTAATTTAACCAACGAAGAACAAAAAGCCCTCAGACAGTTAGCAAATGACACCTCTATAACAATCAAGCCAGCAGACAAGGGAGGGGGGATAGTGATTCAGGACACGTGAGACTATATTAGAGAAGCTAAACGTCAACTGTCAGATAAATCATTTTATCAAATACTAGTCTCAGACCCCTCCCTTAAATATCAGTTAGAATTAAAAAATCTATTAGAAACTGCTCAAACTACAGGGGTTATTACTCGTGATGAGTATAATTTCCTCTGCCCCCCCCACCCTATTGTCCCGGTTTATTATCACCTTCCCAAAATTCACAAATCCTTGCACACACCCCCGGGGCGTCCTATTATTTCTGGTATTGGGAGTTTGACATCTAATTTATCCCATTATGTTGATCACTTTTTGCAACCGTGCGCGACATCTCTGAAATCTCATATTAGAGATACTACAGAATTAATCAAATTGGTGGAAGGCCACAATTGGGCCCCTGATTATACTCTAATTACTTGTGATGTACAAGCTTTGTACACTAATATCCCATACGCTAAAGGGGTACAATCTGTGGACAATGCACTCATTAAGATCGGCATGGATTCAGAGATGAAACGCAACTTTATCACTTCTGCTATTAATTTTATTTTAACACATAATCACTTTTTGTTTGATCACGTTCACTATCTACAGACACTTGGTACAGCGATGGGGACCAGGTTCGCACCGAGTTTTGCTAATATCTATATGGGTGACCTTGAGCAGACCTATATATGGGAGGGCCCTTACTCGGCGAACCTGGTCCTCTACTGTCGCTACATTGATGATTTGTTTTTTATTTGGAGGGGAGACACTGCCACTATTACTAATTTTGTTGAATTTTTAAACACTAACGATTATGGGTTGTCCTTCACTTGTGTACACCACCCTTCACAAATTAATTTTCTAGACGTTATGGTGGAGGTGGTTGAGGAAAAACTACTGGTGTCGACTTATAAAAAACCGGTCGACACTTGCAGCTTTATTCCCTATACGAGTAATCACAAAAAAAGTTGGCTAAATAATGTACCGAAAAGCCAACTTTACAGAATAAGACGTAATTGTACATTGGATTGTACATTTGCAGAACAAGCTGAAGGTCTTATTACTTCTTTGAGAGAACGTGATTACCCTGAGAATATTTTGGAAGAGGCTATTGCCTATTCACATACATTAGATAGAGATTTAATCTTTAAAAATAAGAGGATAGAGTCAGTGATTGAGAGAGGGGATATCAATGAATATGTGGATCACCTATCAGCACCTGATATTCCCCCCATTAAAATAAGCAAACAAACTGCATATAATACCAAAACTAATAATAATAATCATAGTAATAAGAGGAAAAAATTGTGGAAAACAAACGACTACAATTTGGCATTTAAATCTAAATTTAATGTAAAAGCTAACAAAATTTCCTGTATAATCAAACGGAATTATAAATTATTAATGACTGATCCGATTTTGAATGCTACCCTCCCCGCAAATCCTACAATAATTTTAAAAAAGCTAGAAATTTGAGGAATATATTGGCTCCCAGCTTCTTTAATAGATCAGGTACAAATATAACCCCGAGTGGACAACAAACTCTGGTAGGCCCAAAAGTCACTGGTTTCTTTAGATGTAATCACAATAAATGCACAACGTGTAATCATGTAGTCAATAAGACTAAACATATATTTGCACCGGATTCAAAAACAGAGTTCAGGATTCAATCATTTATCAACTGTAACTCACACTTTGTAATCTACTTGCTACGTTGTTCTTGTCATTTATATTATGTGGGACGCACTACCAGAGCACTCAAACTGCGATTCATGGAACATAGGAGGAATATCCTCAAAGGTTACATGAATCACAGTGTTTCCCGTCATTATACTGAATTCCATGCTAGCAACCCTGCATGTTTGCAGTTAATTGGTCTAGAACAGATTAAAGTCACTCCAAGAGGAGGGGATCGCTTTAGGACTTTATGTCGACAAGAAGCTGCTTGGATTTGGAGATTACAATCCCTAAAGCCACAGGGGCTAAATGAAACAATAGATCTTGAATTCATATAGCCTCTTCTAGATACTTGTAAATCTCTTCCTCTAGATGGTTTATTTCTGTTCCCTTTCCCTTTTCCTTATCATCCATTTTCCGATTTTTCCCTATTTCCATAGTTCTCCATTTCAAATAACATTACGTCCAAAGGAGTAGCCTTGGATGAAAGAGAACAAGTTGGCTGATGCCCATGATCGTGGGTGGACCTGACATTCTCTCCATACTGCTAGCGACATGTCAGTTCCCTGGTCTGCTCACGTTTTTGGGTATCAGTCTATATGTCAGTCTGAAACATTTTATCTGACTATCCATGTACTTTTCAATTGGGCCCCCCTAGTGAGAAAATGTTTAGAATGTTTTTTAAAAACATATATGCTAGTAAAAATCACATAGTAACAGAGTCCTCCACTTTATATACTGTGAATGTATGTGTAAAAATATAGAGTTTGAGATGTTTTGGCATTACAGTTATGTATATGTAAAAATAAAAATATAAATATAAATAGAAACAAAAATTAAAATGAAAATAACAATATAAACAAAGTAATTTAAACATGAGTGATCTATCCAATTGAGAAATTCATATGTGATAAAGAATGTAGTAATATTGACTTGTTTATTATTAAAATAGTTAATATCCTGCTTTACAATTGTAAAATATAAAGTATCACAGTCTGCCCGCATTCTGTCCGCATCGCAATACTATTAACACGTTAATACTAAGTTTTTAAAGGTCAATTATTGTTGTATATTTTATATGGACCACTTTTAACACTCTAAGTTAAGCATTACTATATGAAAGTGCAAATTAGAATGCACCTGTTGAATTTTCATATACACCTGCTCTCACTAATTAGAACTGATAAGGTATAAAAGAGTGAGAAGCAATGCTCTGAGTAGAACACTCTGCCTCTTGAAGAAGCCGCCTGGGGTGCGGAGAAACGCGTTGAGGGTACAGAGAGAAGGAGCCCCAGTACCTATTGCCAACAAGAACTGAAGTGTGTCCTCCCAGCAGCTCATCTAAACTACTGCCGGCATTTGTTACATCTTCAGCGTGACCGATTTATTTAGTCCCTTGGATCACACTGGGAACGCCTGGTGATTTATTCTGGTGAACATCATCCCACCAGCACTGGGGGTGGAGCACGCTGTACCGGTGCACTCATACTTTGCCGGAGGAGAGAGCGGTCTTTCAGCTGACGCTACAAACTGCTCACGCCACGGACGAGTCCTGCCGCTGACGGATGTCTCACCCGTGCTAAGGGTGATAGAGAGCGGCCATGCACGCCGGTACCATTGCGGTACAATAAAAGAAAATACCGTCCAGTCTGTGAGTAACAGCTATCTTTCTACTGCCTACCTCTGCACCGTTTATACTAAAATCGGCAAGTGATGAACTCTTTCCTAATTGGAATCTAATATATAATGTGAGGACACCCACATGCACAATTGTGCCAAGTACTCTTGTGTCTTTTTACACCTGGGCAAGAAACTCCACATAGCTAAATAGCTATTAAATAATTATTCTCTAATATCTAGGTACTGTGATGGCCCTCTGAGTATACTTAATTAAGGTTTAATTCACTGTTCAAACCTAGAGGTCTCCGGAACCTCAGTTTTATACTATTATTGTATTGTGGTCTTATTTTTATTTACTTTTATGTGTTTTTTGTTATTTGTTGTTAAATTATTCAATAAATTGGTTTAATTTTTATCATTGTGTCCACCAATTGGTATTAAGCGCCTACCTGGTAATTTTTCCTAATTGCTTTGTTTGCTGAGGAGGCCGGCTACCTCCTCACCAGGTGGCAGCTAATCCCAGGGTGCACACATACACAGGCCTGCCAGCGCCATCATTACCTCTCTGTCCATTTTTGCTGTTTGTAACCTGAGAAGAGGCCTTATAAAGCAGGTGCTGTCCACGCCCCACTCAGACCTCACAGACTGTGAGCACAAAAACCAGCAGCGGATCCCCTGCCGTGCACAGAGCCTGCAACCACTGCACAGCAAAAGACCCGAACCGGAGTATCAGCTGCGCTCAGGTTACTCCGCTAGCACTTGTCTCCCGGTTGCCATGACGACGTGGCAGCACAGGGCAGGAGACCCTAACACCCAGTGACATTCCCGCAGCAAGCCAACAGATCATCGCAACAACGTTCCAGATCTATGAGAAACTCACAGAGCCAGCTCAACAACATGTTGGTCAACTACCACATCCGCCACCACAAGCCACACTGACGCCTCCTGCCCTTGCTCCACCACAACCCTGGTATGGACAGTCGCAGCAGTACCAAGGGTATACAGGGATGTAACCCATCTACCAGATGCCTCCACCACCAACACCGGCCTCAACATCTACACCAGCACGGCCACCAAGGCTAATACAACGCACTCAACAGCCGCCAAGGACACCGTCGCCACCTCAGGAGGAAAAGGATCAGGACAGCCCCCACACACGACAGCGCGGTCGTATTATTTCATTATTTCAGATGTTATTTTTCCTGCTTCCCCTTTTCTCCCTCCCATTAGTTTGTTTTTTTTCTTTGTATTGTTTCAATTTAATATGTATTCTCACCCCCACCACCCCACCCCCGACCGGGTACTACCAAGGAGCTATGATGCGCAGGCATGTATGAGTGTTGTAACTGAGGAAAGCTCCTTGTGGTTACATATATGATGGGCCAAAGAACAAATCTGATACCACTTTTTTTTTTTAAACCCCTTAGGTGAAAAGTTGTGTAAATGAAGCATTCACTTTAGTGTTGCTTGAGCATTCACTAGTATTTTTTAAAATTCTTCATAGAGATGGTTGACAAAGAGACGTGGACAGCGTTGTTCGTGTTGTGCTTACAAAGGTGAGTAATGCCATGTTTCACCATACACACACTTACACAAACCTTGTCCCACCTGCACTTGGGGAACCACACAGTCCAGCAATGGGTTTTGGCTGGGCTGCATGGTTCCACAGGTGCAGGCGTGGCAAAGTGCAGACAACTGACACGACGACACTTCCGCTTTGGGCCGCCTGCCCTTGGGGAAACACACAGTCCAGCAAAACCCATTGCTGGACTGTGCAGTTCCACAAGTTTAGGCATGGCAAAGTACAGACAACTGCCACCATGACTCTTCCACTTTGGCCCGTCTGCCCTTGGGGAACCACACAGTCCAGCAAAACCCATTGCTGGACTGTGTGGTTCCACAAGTGCAGGCGTGGCAAAGTGCAGACTACTGACACCACCACTCTTCCACTTTGGCCCGCCTGCCCTTGGGGAATCACACAGTCCAGCAAAACCCATTGCTGAACTGTGTGGTTCCACAAGTGCAGGCGTGGCAAAGTGCAGACTACTGACACCACCACTCTTCCACTTTGGCCCGCCTGCCCTTGGGGAATCACACAGTCCAGCAAAACCCATTGCTGAACTGTGTGGTTCCACAAGTGCAGGCATGGCAAAATGTAGACTACTGACACCACGACTCTTCCACTTTGGCCCACCTGCCCTTGGAGAACCACACAGTCCAGCAAAACCCATTTTGCTGGACTGTGTGCTTTTCTATTTTTTTTTTAAGATATCTACACAAGAACAATGAATATATGAAGAAGAACAAACACTACTTTTTTGTTTTATTACAATTTTTTTTTCTGAACAATACAACTGTTTAATTTTCTTCAATAACATTTTCTATTTAATTAATGTAATTTACAATAGGGCATTTAAGGGATGCGGTGGTATTGAAGGTCTTGAGGTAGTTCGTCATGGTAGAGGGGGTACTTTAGCATCACTTTACACTGGAGAGGGTACTTTTATCTTTTGGTGGGCTACTCTGTAAGACCTGTGGAAGAGAAAAAGGATTAATTTCAAGGTATTTGAAAGCATGTCATCCATCCTGGAAAAGAACAACAGGTACCAGCAACAGTGCACAAACACACAGGTTACACAGACAAGAGGGAGGTTGGGCCAATACATCTCACCTGAAGGGTCTCTTTGTAACATGGTGGTGGGGGAGGTCCACATCGCAAGTAGGCCGTCCATGGTAGAGGGTGGTACTGTAGTGTCACTTTACATCCGGAGAGGGTACTTTTTTTCTTTGGGAGGGCTACTCCGTGAAACCTGTGGAAGACAAAACAGGATTAAGTTCAAGGTATTTCAAAGCGTGTCATCCATCCTGAAAAAGAAGAACAGCAGGTACCAGCAACATTGCACAAACACACAGGTTACACCGATAAGAGGGAGGTTGGGTCAATACATCTCACCTGAAGAGTCTCTTTTTAACAGGGCGGTGGGGGAGTTCCACATCACAAGTAGGCCATCCATGATAGATGGGGGGTACTTTAGCTTCACTTTACACTGGAGAGGGTACTTTTATCTTTGGGAGGGCTACTCCGTGAAACCTGGGGGAGGTCCACATCACAAGTAGGCCATCAACAGGAACAGGAATCCAAAAAGGGATAAACAAACCAAACTGGCAAATGAATAACGACAACCCATCAACAGGACGTAACCTGTGGATAAAACTGTCAACAGGACATCAACAGGACAACTCTGGAATAAAATAAAAAAATAAAAGACATTAATTTAATAAAAAATATGACACACTGATTTTACATGAAAAGACAAATATTACAAGTATACTCACAGGCTGAGGAAAAATAAGTCTGGATCAAATTACTTCTAGCTTCATCTCCTTCGTCCATACCCACAGGTGGAACAAAAGAACAGTTCCCGTTGCGGAAAAGCCCTGCGACGAATATTCACCGGCAAACGGTTTGCGACACAAATGTTGTGTAGAATACAACATGCATTTACTATGCCGCAAATCTTCGCCGGTGAGTATAAAATAGCATCACCAGAAGAGTCTAAACTTTGAAACCGAATTTTAAGTACACCGAAGGCACGCTCAATTACTCCCCGCGATGTAATGTGTGTCTCTTGGTACCGTTCTTGGGCTTCACAGCAGGATTAGACAATGGGGTCAATAGCCAAGGTTTGTTGGGATAAAACCCATCGCCTATGGAAAAAAGACGGATAATATTAAAAAAAATAATAAAAAAATATATATCTCTTTTTTTAAAATCTTACCTAACTGCCAGCCATATGGCATTTTTCCTGTCTCAGAATCCTGAAACAGCAATGACTGGCTTAGGATGAAGGAGTCATGAGATGACCCAGGAAATCCCACAAAAAGGTTGGTAAACTTCATATCGGCATCACAGACCGCCTAACATTCATGGAATGGACGCGTTTTCGGGTCCGAAAACATTTTTCCGAATTCCGTGGCCACCTGATTTGAACGCGACTACAGTCAATCGCGCCCAGAACGTTGGGGAATTTAAATTTGTTGTAAAAGCCTAATTTGATCTCACACCATCCACTGTTCGTATCTGGAAATTTGATGAACTGGGCCGTTAATTTGCGGAACGCCTTAAGGACCTGAGTTATACAGCGCAACAGTGTCGGCTGTGAAAAACCGCACGTTTGAGACAAAGTAGGCTGCAATGTGCCTGATGCCAAAAAATGTAACGTAGCCAGCAGTTCTGGAAACCACTGACTGCGTGATTTGTCCATGCTCGAGGATCCAGTTCTGGCTCCAACAGATCATACAGCGAATATATTTCACGAGCCGATAAGCGATAATTTTGTATCACCTCGAACTCGGAGAGATCCTCCAGTACACACCTAGTGCGATACTGGTGTGGACGTGGAAATGATGCACGCACTGACTCACCCAATGCAGACATTTGCTGACTACGATCCTGATGTTCAAGAGCCTGTTCATCCTCCACACTTGCCAGCCACCAGCATAAACATCACAATCTGGTCAGAAAAAGGTTCCATTATTATAGTCAGTGTAAAAAAATACGATATATATGTTAAAAATGCAGATTGCCCTAAAAAAAGATTCCACAAGAGAGCTGACTGTATACGCTGCTCTTCTCCCTGAAGTCTCAAACACAGGAGTGGCTTTGGAGAAGTGTAACCTGGGTAAAACTGCGGAATCATGGGTAAATTTCTTCCCTCAGCCCAGTACAGGAAAAAATATTCTGGGAAAAAAATCAAAATATAATAATGTAGGTCATAAACACAAAAACCAAGTAGATGATTACTTCAAATGTAAATATATATGCTATTAGAAATAATAATTAAAAAAAAATTAAAGTATTTAACATTTCTTGCCAGCTAACGCCAGAAAAACTTGGCGCAATGAAATTGTCGAAAGTAATGTCGAAAAGCACTGATACCGATTCGACAATCTTCAATAGTATATACTTTTGTCGAAATGCCGGCTTTTAAACATTACAGACATTCAACTGTCGAATAGTCAAAAGTCAAAACTGATCCAACAGGTTTTTTGTCGATAAGTACCGTATTGAATTGTTGAATACGATTCGACATTTTTGCAAACTAGAAAATTGTGCCCTACCTCCCATACCTTATAAAGAGACAATGGTCTCACAAGGAAGGGTTGTGTTCACTAGAGATGTGCACTTGAAATTTTTCGGGTTTTGTGTTTTGGTTTTGGGTTCGGTTCCGCGGTCGAACCCAAAACACGGCCGCGGAACCGAACCCAAAACCAAAACACAAAACCGTGGCCGTGTTTTGGGTTCGAACACGTTTTGGCAAAATCTCACCGAATTTTTTTTGTCGGATTCGGGTGTGTTTTGGATTCGGGTGTTTTTTTCAAAAAACACTAAAAAACAGCTTAAATCATAGAATTTGGGGGTCATTTTGATCCCAAAGTATTATTGACCTCAAAAACCATAATTTCCACTCATTTTTAGTCTATTCTGAATACCTCACACCTCACAATATTATTTTTAGTCCTAAAATTTGCACCGAGTTCGCTGGATGACTAAGCTAAGCGACCCTAGTGGCCGACACAAACACTTGGCCCATCTAGGAGTGTCACTGCAGTGTCACGCAGGATGGCCCTTCCAAAAAACCCTCCCCAAACAGCACATGACGCAAAGAAAAAAAGAGGCGCAATGAGGTAGCTGTGTGAGTAAGATAAGCGACCCTAGTGGCCGACACAAACACCTGGCCCATCTAGGAGTGGCACTGCAGTGTCACGCAGGATGTCCCTTCCAAAAAACCCTCCCCAAACAGCACATGACGCAAAGAAAAAAAGAGGCGCAATGAGGTAGCTGTGTGAGTAAGATAAGCGACCCTAGTGGCCGACACAAACACCTGGCCCATCTAGGAGTGTCACTGCAGTGTCACGCAGGATGTCCCTTCCAAAAAATACTCCCCAAACAGCACATGACGCAAAGAAAAAAAGAGGCGCAATGAGGTAGCTGTGTGAGTAAGATAAGCGACCCTAGTGGCCGACACAAACACCTAGCCCATCTAGGAGTGGCACTGCAGTGTCACGCAGGATGGCCCTTCCAAAAAACCCTCCCCAAACAGCACATGACGCAAAGAAAAAAAGAGGCGCAATGAGGTAGCTGTGTGAGTAAGATAAGCGACCCTAGTGGCCGACACAAACACCGGGCCCATCTAGGAGTGGCACTGCAGTGTCACGCAGGATGGCCCTTCCAAAAAATACTCCCCAAACAGCACATGACGCAAAGAAAAATTAAAGAAAAAAGAGGTGCAAGATGGAATTGTCCTTGGGCCCTCCCACCCACCCTTATGTTGTATAAACAGGACATGCACACTTTAACCAACCCATCATTTCAGTGACAGGGTCTGCCACACGACTGTGACTGAAATCACGGGTTGGTTTGGACCCCCACCAAAAAAGAAGCAATTAATCTCTCCTTGCACAAACTGGCTCTACAGAGGCAAGATGTCCACCTCATCATCATCCTCCGATATATCACCGTGTACATCCCCCTCCTCACAGATTATCAATTCGTCCCCACTGGAATCCACCATCTCAGCTCCCTGTGTACTTTGTGGAGGCAATTGCTGCTGGTGAATGTCTCCACGGAGGAATTGATTATAATTCATTTTAATGAACATCATCTTCTCCACATTTTCTGGATGTAACCTCGTACGCCGATTGCTGACAAGGTGAGCGGCGGCACTAAACACTCTTTCGGAGTACACACTTGTGGGAGGGCAACTTAGGTAGAATAAAGCCAGTTTGTGCAAGGGCCTCCAAATTGCCTCTTTTTCCTGCCAGTATAAGTACGGACTGTGTGACGTGCCTACTTGGATGCGGTCACTCATATAATCCTCCACCATTCTTTCAATGGTGAGAGAATCATATGCAGTGACAGTAGACGACATGTCCGTAATCGTTGTCAGGTCCTTCAGTCCGGACCAGATGTCAGCATCAGCAGTCGCTCCAGACTGCCCTGCATCACCGCCAGCGTGTGGGCTCGGAATTCTGAGCCTTTTCCTCGCACCCCCAGTTGCGGGAGAATGTAAAGGAGGAGATGTTGACAGGTCGCGTTCCGCTTGACTTGACAATTTTCTCACCAGCAGGTCTTTGAACCCCAGCAGACTTGTGTCTGCCGGAAAGAGAGATCCAAGGTAGGCTTTAAATCTAGGATCGAGCATGGTGGCCAAAATGTAGTGCTCTGATTTCAACAGATTGACCACCCGTGAATCCTTGTTAAGCGAATTAAGGGCTCCATCCACAAGTCCCACATGCCTAGCGGAATCGCTCCGTGTTAGCTCCTCCTTCAATGTCTCCAGCTTCTTCTGCAAAAGCCTGATGAGGGGAATGACCTGACTCAGGCTGGCAGTGTCTGAACTGACTTCACGTGTGGCAAGTTCAAAGGGCATCAGAACCTTGCACAATGTTGAAATCATTCTCCACTGCGCTTGAGACAGGTGCATTCCACCTCCTATATCGTGCTCAATTGTATAGGCTTGAATGGCCTTTTGCTGCTCCTCCAACCTCTGAAGCATATAGAGGGTTGAATTCCACCTCGTTACCACTTCTTGCTTCAGATGATGGCAGGGCAGGTTCAGTTGTTTTTGGTGGTGCTCCAGTCTTCTGTACGTGGTGCCTGTACGCCGAAAGTGTCCCGCAATTCTTCTGGCCACCGACAGCATCTCTTGCACACCCCTGTCGTTTTTAAAAAAATTCTGCACCACCAAATTCAAGGTATGTGCAAAACATGGGACGTGCTGGAATTTGCCCAGATTTAATGCACACACAATATTGCTGGCGTTGTCCGATGCCACAAATCCACAGGAGAGTCCAATTGGGGTAAGCCATTCCGCGATGATCTTCCTCAGTTGCCGTAAGAGGTTTTCAGCTGTGTGCGTATTCTGGAAAGCGGTGATACAAAGCGTAGCCTGCCTAGGAAAGAGTTGGCGTTTGCGAGATGCTGCTACTGGTGCCGCCGCTGCTGTTCTTGCGGCGGGAGTCCATACATCTACCCAGTGGGCTGTCACAGTCATATAGTCCTGACCCTGCCCTGCTCCACTTGTCCACATGTCCGTGGTTAAGTGGACATTGGGTACAACTGCATTTTTTAGGACACTGGTGAGTCTTTTTCTGACGTCCGTGTACATTCTCGGTATCGCCTGCCTAGAGAAGTGGAACCTAGATGGTATTTGGTAACGGGGGCACACTACCTCTAGAAATTGTCTAGTTCCCTGTGAACTAACGGCGGATACCGGACGCACGTCTAACACCAACATAGTTGTCAAGGCCTCAGTTATCCGCTTTGCAGCAGGATGACTGCTGTGATATTTCATACTCCTCGCAAAGGACTGTTGGACAGTCAATTGCTTACTGGAAGTAGTACAAGTGGGCTTACGACTTCCCCTCTGGGATGACGATCGACTCCCAGCAGCAACAACAGCAGCGCCAGCAACAGTAGGCATTACACTCAAGGATGCATCGGAGGAATCCCAGGCAGGAGAGGACTCGTCAGAATTGCCAGTGACATGGCCTGCAGGACTATTGGCATTCCTGGGTAAGGAGGAAATTGACACTGAGGGAGTTGGTGGGGTGGTTTGCGTGAGCTTGGTTACAAGAGGAAGGGATTTACTGGTCAGTGGACTGCTTCCGCTGTCACCCAAAGTTTTTGAACTTGTCACTGACTTATTATGAATGCACTGCAGGTGACTTATAAGGGAGGATGTTCCGAGATGGTTAACGTCCTTACCCCTACTTATTACAGCTTGACAAAGGCAACACACGGCTTGACACATGTTGTCCGCATTTCTGTTGAAATACTTCCACACCGAAGAGCTGATTTTTTTGGTATTTTCACCAGGCATGTCAATGGCCATATTCCTCCCACGGACAACAGGTGTCTCCCCGGGTGCCTGACTTAAACAAACCACCTCACCATCAGAATCCTCCTGGTCAATTTCCTCCCCAGCGCCAGCAACACCCATATCCTCCTCATCCTGGTGTACTTCAACACTGACATCTTCAATCTGACTATCAGGAACTGGACTGCGGGTGCTCCTTCCAGCACTTGCAGGGGGCGTGCAAATGGTGGAAGGCGCATGCTCTTCACGTCCAGTGTTGGGAAGGTCAGGCATCGCAACCGACACAATTGGAGTCGGATTCTCCTTGTGGATTTGGGATTTTGAAGAACGCACAGTTCTTTGCGGTGCTACTGCTTTTGCCATCTTGAGTCTTTTCATTTTTCTAGCGAGAGGCTGAGTGCTTCCATCCTCATGTGAAGCTGAACCACTAGCCATGAACATAGGCCAGGGCCTCAGCCGTTCCTTGCCACTCCGTGTGGTAAATGGCATATTGGCAAGTTTACGCTTCTCCTCCGACAATTTTTTTTTAGGTTTTGGAGTCCTTTTTTTACTGATATTTGGTGTTTTGGATTTTACATGCTCTGTACTATGACATTGGGCATGTATAAAGAAGAAAGAAAAAAAAAACCACGGGTAGGTGGTATACAATTATGGATGGACTGCCGAGTGCCGACACAGAGGTAGCTACAGCCGTGGACTAACGTACTGTGTCTGCTGATAATATAGACTGGATGATAATGAGATGAAATCAATATATATGTATATATAATATCACTAGTACTGCAGCCGGACAGGTATATATATTTATTATGTAATGACTGATGACGGACCTGCTGGACACTGTCAGCTCAGCAGCACCGCAGACTGCTACAGTAAGCTACTATAGTAGTATGTATAAAGAAGAAAGAAAAAAAAAAAAACACGGGTAGGTGGTATACAATTATGGATGGACTGCCGAGTGCCGACACAGAGGTAGCTACAGCCGTGGACTAACGTACTGTGTCTGCTGATAATATAGACTGGATGATAATGAGATGAAATCAATATATATATATATATAATATCACTAGTACTGCAGCCGGACAGGTATATATATTTATTATGTAATGACTGATGACGGACCTGCTGGACACTGTCAGCTCAGCAGCACCGCAGACTGCTACAGTAAGCTACTATAGTAGTATGTATAAAGAAGAAAGAAAAAAAAAAAACCACGGGTAGGTGGTATACAATTATGGATGGACTGCCGAGTGCCGACACAGAGGTAGCTACAGCCGTGGACTACCGTACTGTGTCTGCTGATAATATAGACTGGATGATAATGAGATGAAATCAATATATATATATATATATATATATATATATATATATAATTATATAATATCACTAGTACTGCAGCCGGACAGGTATATATATTTATTATGTAATGACTGATGACGGACCTGCTGGACACTGTCAGCTCAGCAGCACCGCAGACTGCTACAGTAAGCTACTATAGTAGTATGTATAAAGAAGAAAGAAAAAAAAAAAACCACGGGTAGGTGCTAGGTGGTATACAATATTATAATAAGAATATACTTACCGATAATTCTATTTCTCGTAGTCCGTAGTGGATGCTGGGGACTCCGTCAGGACCATGGGGAATAGTGGCTCCGCAGGAGACAGGGCACAAAAGTAAAAGCTTTAGGATCAGGTGGTGTGCACTGGCTCCTCCCCCTATGACCCTCCTCCAAGCCTCAGTTAGGATACTGTGCCCGGACGAGCGTACACCATAAGGAAGGATTTTGAATCCCGGGTAAGACTCATACCAGCCACACCAATCACACTGTACAACCTGTGATCTGAACCCAGTTAACAGCATGATAACAGCGGAGCCTCTGAAAAGATGGCTCACAACAATAATAACCCGATTTTTGTAACAATAACTATGTACAAGTATTGCAGACAATCCGCACTTGGGATGGGCGCCCAGCATCCCCTACGGACTACGAGAAATAGAATTATCGGTAAGTAAATTCTTATTTTCTCTGACGTCCTAAGTGGATGCTGGGGACTCCGTCAGGACCATGGGGATTATACCAAAGCTCCCAAAACGGGCGGGAGAGTGCGGATGACTCTGCAGCACCAAATGAGAGAACTCCAGGTCCTCCTCAGCCAGGGTATCAAATTTGTAGAATTTTTCAAACGTGTTTGCCCCTGACCAAGTAGCAGCTCGGCAAAGTTGTAAAGCCGAGACCCCTCGGGCAGCCGCCCAAGATGAGCCCACCTTCCTTGTGGAATGGGCATTTACATATTTTGGCTGTGGCAGGCCTGCCACAGAATGTGCAAGCTGAATTGTACTACACATCCAACTAGCAATCGTCTGCTTAGAAGCAAGAGCACCCAGTTTGTTGGGTGCATACAGGATAACTGCAAGTCAGTTTTCCTGACTCCAGCCGTCCTGGAAACCTATATTTTCAGGGCCCTGACAACATCTAGCAACTTGGAGTCCTCCAAGTCCCTAGTAGCCGCAGGTACCACAATAAGCTGGTTCAGGTGAAACGCTGACACCACCTTAGGGAGAAACTGGGGACGAGTCCGCAGCTCTGCCCTGTCCGAATGGACAATCAGATATGGGCTTTTGTGAGACAAAGCCGCCAATTCTGACACTCGCCTGGCCGAGGCCAGGGCCAACAGCATGGTCACTTTCCATGTGAGATATTTCAAATCCACAGATTTGAGCGGTTTAAACCAATGTGATTTGAGGAATCCCAGAACTACGTTGAGATCCCACAGTGCCACTGGAGGCACAAAAGGGGGTTGTATATGCAGTACTCCCTTGACAAACTTCTGGACTTCAGGAACTGAAGCCAATTCTTTCTGGAAGAAAATCGACAGGGCCGAAATTTGAACCTTAATGGACCCCAATTTGAGGCCCATAGACACTCCTGTTTGTAGGAAATGCAGGAATCGACCGAGTTGAAATTCCTCCGTGGGGGCCTTCCTGGCCTCACACCATGCAACATATTTTCGCCACATGTGGTGATAATGTTGTGCGGTCACCTCCTTCCTGGCTCTGACCAGGGTAGGGATGACCTCTTCCGGAATGCCTTTTTCCCTTAGGATCCGGCGTTCAACCGCCATGCCGTCAAACGCAGCCACGGTAAGTCTTGGAACAGACATGATCCTTGCTGAAGCAAGTCCCTTCTTAGTATCTCTTGAAGTTCCGGGTACCAAGTCCTTCTTGGCCAATCCGGAGCCACGAGTATAGTTCTTACTCCTCTCCGTCTTATAATTCTCAGTACCTTGGGTATGAGAGGCAGAGGAGGGAACACATACACCGACTGGTACACCCACGGTGTTACCAGAGCGTCTCAGCTATTGCCTGAGGGTCTCTTGACCTGGCGCAATACCTGTTAAGTTTTTTGTTCAGACGGGACGCCATCATGTCCACCTTTGGTCTTTCCCAACGGTTCACAATCATGTGGAAGACTTCCAGATGAAGTCCCCACTCTCCCGGGTGGAGGTCGTTCCTGCTGAGGAAGTCTGCTTCCCAGTTGTCCACTCCCGGAATGAACACCGCTGACAGTGTTATCACATGATTTTTCGCCCAGCGAAGAATCCTTGCTGCCATTGCCCTCCTGCTTCTTGTGCCGCCCTGTCTGTTTACGTGGGCGACTGCCGTGATGTTGTCCGACTGGATCAGCACCGGTTGACTTTGAAGCAGAGGTCTTCCTAGGCTCAGAGCATTGTAAATTGCCCTTAGCTCCAGTATATTTATGTGGAGAGAAGTCTCCAGACTTGACCACACTCCTTGGAAATTTCTTCCCTGTGTGACTGCTCCCCAGCCTCTCAGGCTGGCATCCGTGGTCACCAGAACCCAGTCCTGAATGCCGAATGTGCTGCCCTCTAGTAGATGAGCACTCTGCAGCCACCACAGAAGAGACACCCTTGTCCTTGGAGACAGGATTATCCGCTGATGCATCTGAATATGCGATCCGGACCATTCGTCCAGCAGATCCCACTGAAAAATTCTTGCGTGAAATCTGCCGAATGGAATCGCTTCGTAAGAAGCCACCATTTTTCCCAGGACTCTTGTTCATTGATGCACTGACACTTGGCCTGGTTTTAGGAGGTTTCTGACTAGCTCGGATAACTCCCTGGCTTTCTCCTCCGGGAGAAACACCTTTTTCTGGACTGTGTCCAGAATCATCCCTAGGAACAGCAGACGTGTCGTCGGAAACAGCTGCGATTTTGGAATATTTAGAATCCACCCGTGCTGTCGTAGAACTACTTGAGATAGTGCTACTCCGACCTCCAACTGTTCTCTGGACCTTGCCCTTATCAGGAGATCGTCCAAGTAAGGGATAATTAAGACGCCTTTTCTTTGAAGAAGAATCATCATTTCGGCCATTACCTTGGTAAAGACCCGGGGTGCCGTGGACAATCCAAACGGCAGCGTCTGAAACTGATAGTGACAGTTCTGTACCACGAACCTGAGGTACCCTTGGTGAGAAGGGCAAATTGGGACATGTAGGTAAGCATCCTTGATGTCCAGGGACACCATATAGTCCCCTTCTTCCTGGTTCGCTATCACTGCTCTGAGTGACTCCATCTTGATTTGAACCTTTGTATGTAAGTGTTCAAAGATTTCAGATTTAGAATAGGTCTCACCGAGCCGTCTGGCTTCAGTACCACAATATAGTGTGGAATAATACCCCTTTCCTTGTTGTAGGAGGGGTACTTTGATTATCACCTGCTGGGAATACAGCTTGTGAATTATTTCCAATACTGCCTCCCTGTCGGAGGGAGACGTTGGTAAAGCAGACTTCAGGAACCTCCGAGGGGGAGACGTCTCGAATTTCCAATCTGTACCCCTGGGATACTACTTGTAGGATCCAGGGGTCCACTTGCGAGTGAGCCCACTGCGCGCTGAAACTCTTGAGACGACCCCCCACCGCACCTGAGTCCGCTTGTACGGCCCCAGCGTCATGCTGAGGACTTGGCAGAAGCGGTGGAGGGCTTCTGTTCCTGGGAAGGGGCTGCCTGCTGCAGTCTTCTTCCCTTTCCTCTACCCCTGGGCAGATATGACTGGCCTTTTGCCCGCTTGCCCTTATGGGGACGAAAGGACTGAGGCTGAAAAGACGGTGTCTTTTTCTGCTGAGATGTGACTTGGGGTAAAAAAAGGTGGATTTTCCAGCTGTTGCCGTGGCCACCAGGTCCGATGGACCGACCCCAAATAACTCCTCCCCTTTATACGGCAATACTTCCATGTGCCGTTTGGAATCTGCATCACCTGACCACTGTCGTGTCCATAAACATCTTCTGGCAGATATGGACATCGCACTTACTCTTGATGCCAGAGTGCAAATATCCCTCTGTGCATCTCGCATATATAGAAATGCATCCTTTAAATGCTCTATAGTCAATAAAATACTGTCCCTGTCAAGGGTATCAATATTTTCAGTCAGGGAATCCGACCAAGCCACCCCAGCACTGCACATCCAGGCTGAGGCGATCGCTGGTCGCAGTATAACACCAGTATGTGTGTATATACTTTTTAGGATATTTTCCAGCCTCCTATCAGCTGGCTCCTTGAGGGCGGCCGTATCTGGAGACGGTAACGCCACTTGTTTTGATAAGCGTGTGAGTGCCTTATCCACCCTAAGGGGTGTTTCCCAACGCGCCCTAACTTCTGGCGGGAAAGGGTATAACGCCAATAATTTTCTATCGGGGGAAACCCACGCATCATCACACACTTCATTTAATTTATCTGATTCAGGAAAAACTACAGGTAGTTTTTTCACACCCCACATAATACCCTTTTTTGTGGTACTTGTAGTATCAGAAATATGTAACACCTCCTTCATTGCCCTTAACATGTAACGTGTGGCCCTAATGGAAAATACGTTTGTTTCTTCACCGTCGACACTGGAGTCAGTGTCCGTGTCTGTGTCGACCGACTGAGGTAAATGGGCGTTTTAAAGCCCCTGACGGTGTTTGAGACGCCTGGACAGGTACTAATTGGTTTGCCGGCCGTCTCATGTCGTCAACCGACCTTGCAGCGTGTTGACATTATCACGTAATTCCCTAAATAAGCCATCCATTCCGGTGTCGACTCCCTAGAGAGTGACATCACCATTACAGGCAATTGCTCCGCCTCCTCACCAACATCGTCCTCATACATGTCGACACACCCGTACCGACACACAGCACACACACAGGGAATGCTCTGATAGAGGACAGGACCCCACTAGCCCTTTGGGGAGACAGAGGGAGAGTTTGCCAGCACACACCAAAACGCTATAATTATACAGGGACAACCTTATATAAGTGTTTTCCCTTATAGCATCTTAATATATAATAATATCGCCAAATAAGTGCCCCCCCTCTCTGTTTTAACCCTGTTTCTGTAGTGCAGTGCAGGGGAGAGCCTGGGAGCCTTCCTAGCAGCGG
The DNA here is from genome assembly GCF_028390025.1 of Pseudophryne corroboree. Classification (NCBI taxonomy): domain Eukaryota; kingdom Metazoa; phylum Chordata; class Amphibia; order Anura; family Myobatrachidae; genus Pseudophryne; species Pseudophryne corroboree. Next base: position 765,109,008 of record NC_086446.1, read on the forward strand.
AGCTGTGTAGGAAAATGGCGCTGTGTGCTGAGGAGAATAGGCCCCGCCCCCTTTTCGGCGGGCTTCTTCTCCCGTTTTTCTGACAACCTGGCAGGGGTTAAATACATCCATATAGCCCCAGAGGCTATATGTGATGTATTTTTAGCCAGCATAGGTACTTTCATTGCTGCCCAGGGCGCCCCCCCCAGCGCCCTGCACCCTCAGTGACCGTTGGTGTGAAGTGTGCATAGAGCAATGGCGCACAGCTGCCGTGCTGTGCGCTACCTTAAGAAGACTGGGAAGTCTTCAGCCGCCGATTTCTGGACCTCTTCTCTCTTCAGCATCTGCAAGGGGGTCGGCGGCGCGGCTCCGGTGACCCATCCAGGCTGTACCTGTGATCGTCCCTCTGGAGCTAGTGTCCAGTAGCCTAAGAAGCCAATCCATCCTGCATGCAGGTGAGTTCACTTCTTCTCCCCTAAGTCCCTCGTTGCAGTGAGCCTGTTGCCAGCAGGACTCACTGAAAATAAAAAACCTAACAAAACTTTTACTCTAAGCAGCTCTTTAGGAGAGCCACCTAGATTGCACCCTTCTCGGCCGGGCACAAAAACCTAACTGAGGCTTGGAGGAGGGTCATAGGGGGAGGAGCCAGTGCACACCACCTGATCCTAAAGCTTTTACTTTTGTGCCCTGTCTCCTGCGGAGCCGCTATTCCCCATGGTCCTGACGGAGTCCCCAGCATCCACTTAGGACGTCAGAGAAATATATATTATATACAAATATATATATATATATATATATATATATATATATATATATATATTAAACTCATAAACTGGTGGTGATTATTAAACTGGTGGTCAGGTCACTGGTCACACTATCAGCAACTTGCAAGTAGTACTCCCAAGCAGACAATCACAATATATATTATACTGGTGGTCAGTGTGGTCACAAACAATGGCAGTGTGGCACTCTGGCAGCAAAAGTGTGCACTGTACGTTATATGTACTCCTGAGTCCTGAGTCCTGCTCTCAGACTCTAACTGCTCCCCACTGTCAGTGTCTCCCCCACAAGTCAGATAATACAGTCACACTATCTCTCTCTATCACTTCAGCAAGTACTAGTAGTAGTAGTACTCCTCCTAATGCTCCCCAAAATTACTACTGTGTCTCTCTCTGTCTCACTCTCTTCTCGAATCTCTATAAACGGAGAGGACGCCAGCCACGTCCTCTCCCTATGAATCTCAATGCACGTGTGAAAATGGCGGCGACGCGCGGCTCCTTATATAGAATCCGAGTCTCGCGATAGAATCCGAGCCTCGCGAGAATCCGACAGCGTAATGATGACGTTCGGGCGCGCTTGGGTTAACCGAGCAAGGCGGGAAGATCCGAGTCGCTCGGACCCGTGTAAAAAAACCTGAAGTTCGGGCGGGTTCGGATTCCGAGGAACCGAACCCGCTCATCTCTAGTGTTCACGCAATAGTACCCCCCCCAATCCATGTACCAGGAGCAGTAGGCAGCAGGTGGAGAAGGACCATGGAGCCGCCAGGCCCTGAGGAAGGGGAGGTGGCTGTAGCTTGTCAGTGACACTAGCACCCCCTGTCTCATCTATTGACGTGGGTGGTTTGGCGGACTTTTCAGTTGGAATTACTGTGCAGGGCCATGGAGGATAGGGAACTAGTTCCACCTACCATTACAGGTGGTGGAACTCAGTTCCACCCTGTCCCCCCGCCCCCCACACACACTTTAACCCCTGGTCACATTTTACTGCACAGGTCTGTGGTATATTCTCTACAGCGCATTGCTGTTATTAATGTGGTACATTATCATGATGCACTAGCAGTATTTACTATATACATTTATCAAGGGGCCCAGCCCATGCACTCTATAATGGTTAGCGAAGCCTCTGTAGCAGCTGGTCACACCCCCTCTGGAGACTAGCCACACCCCTAAACATAGGCCCCTGCCACTGCACTTTCCCAATGGGCCCTTCATGCCCCAGTCCGACACTGTATAAAAGATTGGAAGAGGCAATGAGGTTCATAGAGGCCTCGTTAAATACGTCTCTACGATCCTCAGTTTTGCCAAATCACCATCATGCAATATAATTGGGGTGGCATTTCTATTTGTATTTTCTTTTTTTGTGTTTTTATGGAACAGTTCTGTTATATTATTTATTCAGTCCAAAAATATATAAAACAACATATTTGGTTCTTTATTTGGGGAATAATTTAGTACATTTTAAAGTATTTTCATTTGATTATTGGACAGTTTATGATCTGACAGGTTGGGTCTATCTGATTTTGGGTCTACTGGATTTTGGGTCTACTGGATTTTGGGTCTATCTTTTTGGTCTATCTGATTTTTGCTCATCTAATTTGTCTCCCCTTCTTCCTCTTATTCTCTTCTATATTTATTTTAGAGTGTTCAATCTTAGGGCGTCAAAGGGATTTCTGTGATGTAGATGTTGTAATCTCTGATCTCACGAAAGAAAATCCTTAGAGAATCTAGTGTAATGTTTTACTTGCTGTGAGCTGGTTTTTGAATATTGGGGGTCATTCCGAGTTGATCGCTCGCTAGCAGTTTTTAGCAGCTGTGCAAACGCTATGCCGCCGCCCACTGGGAGTGTATTTTAGCTTAGCAGAAGTGCGAACGAAAGGATCACAGAGCGGCGACAAAATAATTTTGTGCAGTTTCAGAGTAGCTTCAAACCTACTTAGCGCTTGCGATCAATTCAGACCATTCAGTTCCGGATTTAATGTCACAAACACGCCCTGCGTTCGTCCAGCCACGCCTGCATTTTTCCTGGCACGCCTGCGTTTTTATGAACACTCCCTGAAAACGGACAGTTGACACCCAGAAACGCCCACTTCCTGTCAATCACTCTGCGGCAGCCAGTGCAACTAAAAAGCTTCGCTAGACCCTGTGTGAAACTACATCGTTCGTTGTAGTAGTACGTTGCGCATTGTTCCACATACGTATGCGCAGAAGTGCTATTTTTTTGCGTCATCGCTGCACAGCAAACGAATGCAGCTAGCGATCAACTCAGAATGACCACCATTGTTTGGATGTTTTTTTTTTAGAAAAACGGGAGTTTCTGTTAGTGTAGTAGTGTATATCTAGAAAATCTATAACTTGAAGAGAGGGGAGATTCATTATTATATGTACAGTAGATGCAGGGGCGTTTTAAGAGAGGAGGAGGCCCGTGTTCAGCCTCCTCCGTCGGGCCCCCTCCTCTCTGCCCGGAGCGCTGTAGAGTCTGAGCACTAGAGGGCTCAGACTCTACTGCGCATGCGCAGATCTCCGTGAAAATGGCGCGGCAGACATTTTCCCTGAGATTTCTGTATTGCGCATGCGCAGAACTCCGTGAAAATGGCCGCTGGGCCATTTTCACTGTGTTCTAACAGCTCTGCGGATGCCGGCGCTGGACTTTGGAGGGGTGAGTAATTTAAAAATGGGTGCAGTGTGTGCGGGGGGGGCCTCTGGACTCACTGTAACCATTATAGAAACACCAGTGAGTAGATGTACTTTTTGGATTTTACTATAGGTATGGACTCTATCTTTCTGATAGGCCTCACCTCTCTGAAAAATGTTTGATGCTTATTGGAAATGAATTCCGTATTCTATTTCTCGACATGTGCATTAATGTGTTCCTATCTTTCTTTAACGTTAGCTGTAGCATTGTATTTAAGAAACTTTTCCAGAACGTTCTCTATTTCTTTAGTGGTATTTGCTACTGTACTTTGTCTTTCCTACATTCTACTAACAGCTTTATTAATGAGAAAGAGCAGGTGTCTAATTCAACATTGTCTGCCATTCTGTGCTTAAGACACCATTTTGCCTCTCGTTGTTCCAAGGTATCTCTCATGGCATTTTCCACGTACACTACTGCTCGCTGATATGTAAGATCTGCCGCGGTCAGCAGCCATTTCTGCACACATTTATTCGTAATCCCACATACTGTATAAGCACGCTTACAAGGCATCATTCTGCTCATTGCGGAACGGACAATGCTCTGACAATCCTTTCAGTTCTGCCACATATGATGCAATGGGTTCCCCTTCATTCTGATTTTGCTTAAGGAACTTTCGAGACAGATGTTCCTGCATAATCTTTGCAATGTCACAGAATGCCTGTTGCTGGCTTCTCAGGGGTTAACAGATGTTATAGAAGACCATAAGCCCCCTCACCCTATGCTGCTCAACAGGACCGTCACTCTTTTTACCTCAGAGACATTGGGGGTCATTCCGACCCGTTCGCACGCAGCGGTTTATCGCTGCGGTGCGAACGGGTACGGAATGCGCATGCACGGCGGCCGCAGTGCACTACGTTGCCCGGCGGCAGGGGTCGCCGGGTTACGTCGCGGCTTACAAAGGAAGCGGTCGCAGAGCTGACCACAAAGAAGGTTGACAGGTAGAAAGGCGTTCCAGGGCGGATCCGGACCATTGCCTGCCGTTTTCGGGGAGTGGTGAGTAAAACGCAGACGTGTCCTGGAGAACGGAGGGCGGATGTCTGACGTCAAAGCCGGCTCCAGCATCGCAGGGATCGTCGCACAGGGTAAGTAGGTAAAGGCCTAGTCAACTTCTGCTTGAAAATTTTTTAGCTTAGCAGGGCTGCACAAGCGATCAATGCATGCTGAAATGGTTAGTGTAGCCTCTATGCTGGCCGGACACACCCCTAAGCATGGGCCCCTATCACTGCATTCCCCCGGTGGGCCCTTCATGCCCCAGTACGACACTGGCATGCAGTGACCAACACAGAAACTGCAGTGGAAATAAAATATACAGTAGTAATATAATGTACTTTGAAGACCTTTACCTCAATAAATAACAGATGCAACTTGTGTTGTGGAGAACCACATCCCCTTAACCTGCACGTACTGAATTCTGTGCCTGTGGCTGCTGAAGAGCACTGCATTTATTAAGACATGTACAAATGGCCCACAAACCAAACAAGGTGGTGAATACCGAAATCAACCCGAAGAATGTTGAGTACTGCAGTAAGATAAATCATTTTTATTAAATTGTGATACCTGGTCATTATTGTCACCACAGTTAATGCCATATTATGGTGGATTTAATGTTCAATTTGTTCCTGGTTGTGTTTGGCACTGTGAGCTGTGTCAGTTTGCAGTGGCACAAGAAGGGCAGGTTCTAGAAGACCCTCTCTACAGCTGCAGCTGATCCAGCATGCAACACCCACTGGAGAGCAGGCAGCAGATAATAATCTATAAATGGCCACTGACAGGGGACCATTGGGAGAAGTAACCTCAGGTGGTGTGGTGTGGAAACCCTGCAGAGGGGTGAGAAAGTCTGGTGACTCCTGTTCCTGCTTGCCTAACTCTTCCCCAATGGGTTCTAAGCCTCTTATCCTGGCCTCAGTACCAGAGCCCTCCCATAGTGGAATAGACTCTGGTTAGGTACAGCCTCCTGGTGGAGTCATACAGCCCTCCTAGAGTGGAGGAGGACATGAGCCAGCCAAGCTGTGCTGAAACAGCAGTAGCAGCCTGAAATGCTGAGGAGAGGCACTCATTGCAGAGTATGTGGTCTACGTACTGTGTCTGTGTTAGCCTTGGAGAGAGATAAAGTGGTCTATATACTAAGCCTAGGAGAGATATAAAATGGATGGAGAATAAAGTACCAGCCAACCAGTTCCTAACTGTCATTTTTTAAACACTGTAACATGACAGATAGGAGCTGATTGGCTGATACTTTATCTCTTTCCACTTTATATCTCTCTAAGGCTTAGTACATAGACCCCCTATGTACTTAAGCTGCCAGGCATGCATTCGTGGTAATGTTTCAATACCTTTATGTGGATTAAAACTACACAAGTTCCAGATAATTAAACAAACCTGGGTTTGCAGCATTCAAGTACTTTCATCATCCTGGAGTTACACCATTGGTAAATTCTACTCTTAGTTTTTTATTTTTAATAAATCTGCGAATCTCAAAAAAACTTTTTTCATGTTGTCATTATGGGGTATTGTGTGTAGAATTTTGAGGGAAAAAATGAATGTATTCCAGTTTGGAATAAGGCTGTAACATAACAAAATGTGGAAAAAGTGAAGCGCTGTGAATACTTTCCGGATGCACTGTAGGGTAGGGATAATGGTTTAATATACCATTGTTTGATCCTTTTATGAGTATGCGTTTGCTTATTCTTGTTTAATAAAGATAATTCTGTTCCTCTATTGAATATTGTTGGATGTCTGACTGTGTGTTGTATAATCAGTGGAATAAAGAAGGGGAAAGGTTCCCTATCCCATTCCCTAGGAGGGGTTCAGTATGATTTACCGATGGACGGGATGCCAGCTGTCAGTATACCGACAGTGGCATCCTGTTCATCATAATCCTGACACGCCAGTAGAAAGCCCCCTAAATCTCCTCTGCACCCTAACCCTCCCTTGAGGCTGCCTAACCCTAACCTTCCACGGTGGTGCCTAAACCCTACCCTCTCCACTTGGTGCCTATCCCTAACCCTCCCTTTCCCACTGCCTAAACCTAACCCTCCCTACTTGGTGCCTAACCCTAACCTCTGCTTCTATGTGCCTAACCTCCCTCCCCGGTCCCTAACCCTAACCTTCCCGGCCCTGCTCCCTAACCCCCTTCTCCTGCATAAACCTAACCTCCCCCTGCAGCAGGATGACAGCACGTCCCGATGTTAGGATGATCCTGATGCCGTCTGTCGGTAATATGACACCAGCAGCCCAAGTGGCATTGGTATCTAGACGCTGGCATTGCGTCCTACTTTGGGATCCCGGCGTCAGTATATCGACCAACGAGATCCCGTCTGTCGGGAAGCTAACTGCTTCCCCTTAGGAGATAGGGGTTTTCCTGAGCTGACCCCTAGAAGACTCTACTCCTTATACATCCATTTAGAAAATGACTCAGGTGCAGGTATTAATAAACAACTTAAATGCAAGTGTGACAGTTCACTAATCATCCAGCAATACATATTGGAGGGGAGCACCCATTACAAAGTCAATAAATTGAATTCACATATTATAAATTTAGGAGTGACCATCATGCACTTTGACTTGACAGAGGAATGTCAGAAAGAGACATTCTCACCTCTCCTTGTGCTCTCGTATAACTAGAATTTTAACTTAGTGTTTCATTTTACAGTATGTGTTAAAGAAACAGACCGTTGAATATACCCAAATGGCATATACGTGCCTTGGCTGGGACACTGAGATCTGGACATGCAAGGGGGAAGGGGAGATACTATCAGTGTCGGACTGGGACATGAAGGGCGCACCGGGGGGATGTTGTTGTAGGGGCCCATGCTTATTGGTGTGGCCATTCTCCACTGGGGCGTGGCCAGCCACCGCAGAGGTTTGGCTAACCATTACAGAGTACATGTTCTGTCTCCCTTGTTAAAATAAGAATTTACTCACCGGTAATTCTATTTCTCGTAGTCGGTAGTGGATGCTGGGCACTCCGTAAGGACCATGGGGAATAGACGGGCTCCGCAGGAGACTGGGCACTCTAAAAAAAAGATTAGGTACTATCTGGTGTGCACTGGCTCCTCCCTCTATGCCCCTCCTCCAGACCTCAGTTAGGGAAACTGTGCCCGCAAGAGCTGACACAAGGAAAGGATTTGGAATCCAGGGTAAGACTCATACCAGCCACACCAATCACACCGTACAACTTGTGATAACTATACCCAGTTAACAGTATGAACAAAAACTGAGCCTCATTTAACAGATGGCTCATAACAATAACCCTTAAGTTAAGCAATAACTATATACATGTATTGCAGAGAGTCCGCACTTGGGACGGGCGCCCAGCATCCACTACGGACTACGAGAAATAGAATTACCGGTGAGTAAATTCTTATTTTCTCTGACGTCCTAGTGGATGCTGGTAACTCCGTAAGGACCATGGGGATTATACCAAAGCTCCCAAACGGGCGGGAGAGTGCGGATGACTCTGCAGCACCAAATGAGTGAACTCAAGGTCCTCCTCAGCCAGGGTATCAAACTTGTAGAACTTAGCAAATGTGTTTGAACCCGACCAAGTAGCAGCTCGGCAAAGCTGTAAAGCCGAGACCCCTCGGGCAGCCGCCCAAGAAGAGCCCACCTTCCCCGTGGAATGGGCTTTTACTGATTTAGGATGCGGCAGTCCAGCCGCAGAATGTGCAAGCTGAATCGTGCTACAGATCCAGCGAGCAATAGTCTGCTTAGAAGCAGGAGCACCCAGCTTGTTGGGTGCATGCAGGATAAATAGCGAGTCAGTTTTCCTGACTCCAGCCGTCCTGGAAACATACATTTTCAGAGCCCGGACTACGTCCAGCAACTTGGAATCCTCCAAGTCCCGAGTAGCCGCAGGCACCACAATAGGTTGGTTCAAATGAAACGCTGATACCACCTTTGGGAGAAATTGGGGACGAGTCCTCAATTCTGCCCTGTCCATATGGAAGATCAGATATGGGCTTTTACATGACAAAGCCGCCAATTCTGACACACGCCTAGCTGAAGCCAAGGCCAACAGCATGACCACCTTCCACGTGAGATACTTTAGCTCCACGGTCTTAAGTGGCTCAAACCAGTGGGATTTCAGGAAATCCAACACAACGTTAAGATCCCAAGGTGCCACTGGAGGCACAAAAGGGGGCTGAATATGCAGCACTCCCTTAACAACCGTCTGAACTTCAGGCAGTGAAGCCAGTTCTTTTTGAAAGAAAATAGACAGGGCCGAAATCTGGACCTTTATGGACCCCAATTTTAGGCCCATAGTCACTCCTGACTGTAGGAAGTGCAGAAATTGACCCAGCTGGAATTCCTCTGTTGGGGCCTTCCTGGCCTCACACCAAGCAACATATTTCCGCCATATGCGGTGATAATATTTTGCTGTTACATCCTTCCTAGCTTTTATTAGCGTAGGAATCACTTCATCTGGAATGTCCTTTTCCGTTAGGATCCGGCGTTCAACCGCCATGCCGTCAAACGCAGCCGCGGTAAGTCTTGGAACAGACAGGGCCCCTGCTGTAACAGGTCCTGTCTGAGAGGCAGAGGCCATGGGTCCTCTGAGATCATTTCTTGTAGTTCTGGGTACCAAGTTCTTCTTGGCCAATCCGGAACGATGAGTATTGTTCTTACTCCTCTCTTTCTTACTATCCTCAGTACCTTGGGTATGAGGGGAAGAGAAGGGAACACATAAACCGACTGGTACACCCACGGTGTCACTAGTGCGTCCACAGCTATCGCCTGAGGGTCCCTTGACCTGGCGCAATATTTTTTTAAGCTTTTTGTTGAGGCGGGACGCCATCATGTCCACCTGTGGCCGTTCCCAACGATTTACAATCAGTGTGAAGACTTCTGGATGAAGTCCCCACTCTCCCGGGTGGAGGTCGTGCCTGCTGAGGAAATCTGCTTCCCAGTTGTCCACTCCCGGAATGAACACTGCTGACAGTGCTAGCACGTGATTCTCCGCCCATTGAAGAATCCTTGTGGCTTCTGCCATCGCCATCCTGCTTCTTGTGCCGCCCTGGCGGTTTACATGGGCGACCGCCGTGATGTTGTCTGACTGAATCAGCACTGGTTGGTTTTGAAGCAGGGGCTCTGCTTGACTCAGGGCGTTGTAAATGGCCCTTAGTTCCAGTATATTTATGTGTAGTGAAGTCTCCTGACTTGACCATTGTCCTTGGAAGTTCCTTCCCTGAGTGACTGCCCTCCATCCTCGGAGGCTTGCATCCGTGGTCACCAGGACCCAGTCCTGTATGCCGAATCTGCGGCCCTCGAGAAGATGAGCACTCTGCAGCCACCACAGCAGAGACACCGATGCATCTGAAGATGCGATCCGGACCACTTGTCTAACAGATCCCACTGAAAGATCCTTGCATGGAACCTGCCGAAGGGAATTGCTTCGTAAGAAGCCACCATCTTTCCCAGGACTCGCGTGCAGTGATGCACCGACACCTGTTTTGGTTTCAGGAGGCCCCTGACCAGAGATGACAATTCCTGGGCCTTCTCCACCGGGAGAAACACCTTCTTCTGTTCTGTGTCCAGAATCATGCCCAGGAAAAGCAGACACGTCGCAGGAATCAGCTGCGACTTTGGGATATTCAGAATCCAGCCGTGCTGTTGCAACACTTCCCGAGATAGTGCTACACTGACTAACAACTGCTCTCTGGACCTCGCCTTTATAAGGAGATCGTCCAAGTACGGGATAATTATAACTCCCTTCTTCCGAAGGAGTATCATAATTTCGGCCATTACCTTGGTAAATACTCTCGGTGCCGTGGACAGACCAAACGGCAACGTCTGGAATTGGTAATGACAGTCCTGTACCACAAACCTGAGGTACTCCTGGTGAGGTGGGTAAATAGGGACATGCAAGTAAGCATCCTTGATGTCCAGCGACACCATAAAATCCCCCTCTTCCAGGCTTGCAATAACCGCCCTGAGCGATTCCATTTTGAACTTGAATATCACTGACCTGGTTTGGGAGTGTTGTGGACTCGGGGCTTCTTCCGATGACCGGGAAGAGGAACCGCCACTGGGTCGCAGTAGGGATGGCCGGATGTAGGTCTTCCTCATGCAGGACTACGTCGGCAGGCGGGAGGCACAGAGGAGTTCTTGACGGTCTCCTGTAAGACAAGACTCGTAGAAATACTGAAGGCTGGGGTACTGAGATATTAGAGGTACCGTGATGTCGGAGGCTCCGCGGTATTGGGGTTCTGAGGTGCTGGAAGTACAGGGCGTGCTAGGAGGCCCCTGGAGGTACGGAGATGCTTGGAGGCACGAGGTGCTTGGAGGCACGGAGGTGCTTGGAGGCACGGAGGTGCTTGGAGGCACGGAGGTGCTTGAAGGCACGAGGGTACTTGGAGGCACGGAGGTACTTGGAGGCACGGAGGTGCTTGGAGGCACGAGGTGCTTGGAGGCACGGAGGTGCTTGGAGGCACGGAGGTGCTTGGAGGCACGGAGGTGCTTGGAGGCACGGAGGTGCTTGGAGGCACGGAGGTGCTTGGAGGCACGAGGTGCTTGGAGGCACCGAGGTGCTTGGAGGCACGGAGGTGCTTGGAGGCACGGAGGTGCTTGGAGGCACGGGATGCTTGGAGGCACAGGATGCTTGGAGGCACGGAGGTGCTTGGAGGCACGGGATGCTTGGAGGCACAGGACGAGGGAGCTCTGGAATCACAGCTTCCGAAGGAGAAACGAAGATACTCAGGCACCGGATCTCTGCCTGGTATCCGCTTTTAAACTCCCCGCCCCAGCCTGATTGACGGAGCAGGCAGGTGACGTCAGACCTGCTCCGCCTGCTTGCCCTCACTTGCGATGGCGGCGTCCCTGCTTCCGGGAAGCCGCCGGGGAGCAGCGCCGACCCGCCACTGAATCCGGAGACCGCCAGGGGGAACGAGGCGCCGGGCAGACCAGACCACCCGTAGGGACAAGCGCGGCCGCCGCGGCCGCTGCAGGTTTGTAACAGTACCCCCTCCTCCAGGAGTGGCCCCTGGACACTTCCCGGGCTTAGTCGGATGTTTGGAGTGGAAGATCCGAATCAGACGAGGAGCCATTACTTCAGTAGCTCCAATCCAACTTCTTTCCTCAGGACCGTAACCCTTCCAGTCCACCAAGTACTGTAATTTTTTATGAAGATAACGGGAGTCAAGAATAGCTTTGATTTCAAACTCTGCTCCGGCTTCTGCCACTACTGACGTTGACCTAGGGAGTGCTGAGTGGAACCGATTCAGAACGAGGGGACGGAGTAGAGAAACATGAAAGGCGTTAGGTACTCGAAGATGGGCAGGCAAACCCAGTTTACAGACCACAGGATTTAAGACTTTTAGCACAGGGTAGGGCCCGATGAACCTTGGAGCGAATTTCATGGTAGGCACCTTCAGCCGGAGGTTCCGTGTGGACAGCCATACCCTGTCCCCAACTTTATATTGAGGTGCAGCTCGCCGTTTCTTATCTGCGAAGAACTTGTACCGAGCCGAAACCTGCTTAAGATTGGCATGAACCTTCCTCCAAATTTGTCCAAAGTGTCGTAGAGTGGTTACTACAGCAGGAACCTCTACTAACGGAAGGCTTGGAAATTCCGGAACACGGGGATGGAACCCGTAATTGACGAAAAATGGTGATTCCCCAGTGGAAGAATGAAACAAATGGTTGTGGGCAAACTCCGCCCAAGGCAGCAACTCCACCCAATTGTCCTGTGAAGGAGAGAGGTACAGACGAAGAAAAGTCTCTAGATCCTGATTGACACGTTCCGTTTGTCCATTTGTTTGGGGATGATAAGCAGACGAAAACTTAAGTTTGATTTGCAGAGTCGAACAAAGGGCTTTCCAAAACCTGGCGGTGAACTGTACTCCTCGGTCAGAAACAATCTCTTGTGGCAACCCATGCAAACGAAAATGTTCTCGGATAAACAGTAGTGCCAGTTTCGGTGCTGTTGGAAGACCAGTCAAGGGCACAAAGTGTGCCATCTTCGAAAAACGGTCAACGATAACCCAAACGGTGTTGAAACCTTTGGAACAGGGCAGGTCAGTGACGAAGTCCATGGAAATGTGAGTCCAGGGTCTCACAGGGATAGGCAGAGGACGAAGTAACCCTGCAGGAGGCAAACGAGGAGATTTGTGTTGTGTACATTGGGGACAGGAATTAACGCAATCTTGTACATCCTTCCTCATGGTGTTCCACCAGTAAGATCTTTGCAGAAACTTGTACATCTTCTGAGCGCCGGGATGACCGGAAAACTTGGAGTTATGGACCCACAGTAGTATCCTTGAGCGGAATCTAGCTGGTACGGACATTCTTCCAGGAGGAGGAGCTGGAGTAGTTAAAGCAACAGAGACAGAAACTGGATTCAGAATTAAACCCCGCTCCGGAGGTTCATCCTCGTCAGAGGAAACTTGTGAACGAGAAAGTGCATCTGCTTTAATATTGAGACTCCCGGCCCGGTACTTGATAATGAACGAGAATCGGGAAAAGAAAAGTGCCCATCTTGCCTGGCGAGGATTCAAGCACTGTGCGGATTTGATGTACAGCAAATTCTTGTGATCTGTGTAGATAGTAAACACGTGTTTAGCCCCTTCCAGAAGATATCTCCATTCTTCCAAGGCAGACTTGATTGCCAAGAGTTCCTGGTCTCCAATAATGTAGTTCCGTTCGGCCGGAGAGAACTTACGAGAATGGAAGCCACACGGATGTAGTTTCTTATCAGAGGAATACTGGGAGAGAACAGCCCCAACTCCGACTGAAGACGCATCAACTTCTAAGAAGAAGGGTTCATCGAAATCTGGTTGTTTGAGAACTGGAGCCGTCAGTGAGATTGGCCGCTCGATAGGCCGTAACTTCAAACCCAAACTTTGGGCACAGATGGAAGAAACGAAGTTCCCCGCAGCTCCGGAGTCCAATAGGGCTTCACAAGACTTGGAGACTGAGTTGGAGACTAGAGTTACTGGAAGCAAACAGTCCGAAGTTGGAGAAGCTTTTGTCGCAACTCCCAGCTTGACTCCTCCGGAACAAGCTAGGACTGCCCGTTTCCCGGACGGACTTTACAAGATTTAAGAAAATGATCTGCGGCTCCACAGTAAAGGCAGAGTTTACCCTCACGACGACGCTGTCGTTCTTCTGGAGACAGTCGGGAGCGGTTAATTTGCATGGGCTCATCTGAGCTAGGTGAGGCCACCGGCCTAGGAGTAGGATTCCGGAGCCTGGGACGATCTGAATGGCTACGTTCTCTTCCACGCTCTTGCATCCGAAGATCCACCTTGACGCACAGAGAAATCAAATCTTCTAATGGATCCGGCAGATCTCTAGTAACCAGCTCATCTTTCAGCCGGTCGGAAAGACCGTTCCAGAAGGCAGCTCTCAGGGCGTCATTATTCCAGCGTAGTTCGGAAGCAATGGTCTGGAAATGAACCACATACTGGCCCACGGAACGGGCGCCTTGCCGAACATGGAGCAAATCGGAAGAAGCCGTGGTCATTCTGCCGGGTTCGTCGAAAATCCTTCGAAAGGACGAGATGAAGTTGGTATAGTTGGAAACCATGGGATCGGACCGTTCCCATAGTGGAGACACCCAATCCAAAGCAGAACCTTCCAATAAAGAAATGATATATGCTACCTTGGACCGGTCTGTAGGAAAGTTGTGTGCAAGTAGCTCGAAATGTACCTCGCATTGGTTCAAGAAACCGCGGCAATTTTTGGGATTCCCATTATAGCGGGACGGAGTAGGCAACTGAAGACGTGGAGTGATACCAGCCGATGGTTGAACATTACTGGCAACGACAACTGGTGCGACCACTGGAGCAGGAGCCGGAATTACTGAGGCCAGAGACGCCTGGATCTGATCCAGACGTCCGGACAACTGCTGGAGGTACTGCATCACCTGGCCTTGCGCCGCCTCCTGACTTTGTACTCGGGAAGCCAGGTTCTGGATGGCACTCGAGTCCGTGTTCCGAATCCCCGAGTCCATTAGGCCTGAGTATACTATCACTGACCTGGTTTGGGAGTGTTGTGGACTCGGGGCTTCTTCCGATGACCGGGAAGAGGAACCGCCACTGGGTCGCAGTAGGGATGGCCGGATGTAGGTCTTCCTCATGCAGGACTACGTCGGCAGGCGGGAGGCACAGAGGAGTTCTTGACGGTCTCCTGTAAGACAAGACTCGTAGAAATACTGAAGGCTGGGGTACTGAGATATTAGAGGTACCGTGATGTCGGAGGTTCCGCGGTATTGGGGTTCTGAGGTGCTGGAAGTACAGGGCGTGCTAGGAGGCCCCTGGAGGTACGGAGATGCTTGGAGGCACGAGGTGCTTGGAGGCACGGAGGTGCTTGGAGGCACGGAGGTGCTTGGAGGCACGGAGGTGCTTGGAGGCACGAGGTGCTTGGAGGCACGGAGGTGCTTGAAGGCACGAGGGTACTTGGAGGCACGGAGGTACTTGGAGGCACGGAGGTGCTTGGAGGCACGGAGGTGCTTGGAGGCACGAGGTGCTTGGAGGCACGGAGGTGCTTGGAGGCACGGAGGTGCTTGGAGGCACGGAGGTGCTTGGAGGCACGGAGGTGCTTGGAGGCACGAGGTGCTTGGAGGCACGGAGGTGCTTGGAGGCACGAGGTGCTTGGAGGCACGGAGGTGCTTGGAGGCACGGAGGTGCTTGGAGGCACGGAGGTGCTTGGAGGCACGGGATGCTTGGAGGCACGGAGGTGCTTGGAGGCACGGGATGCTTGGAGGCACAGGATGCTTGGAGGCACAGGACGAGGGAGCTCTGGAATCACAGCTTCCGAAGGAGAAACGAAGATACTCAGGCACCGGATCTCTGCCTGGTATCCGCTTTTAAACTCCCCGCCCCAGCCTGATTGACGGAGCAGGCAGGTGACGTCAGACCTGCTCCGCCTGCTTGCCCTCACTTGCGATGGCGGCGTCCCTGCTTCCGGGAAGCCGCCGGGGAGCAGCGCCGACCCGCCACTGAATCCGGAGACCGCCAGGGGGAACGAGGCGCCGGGCAGACCAGACCACCCGTAGGGACAAGCGCGGCCGCCGCGGCCGCTGCAGGTTTGTAACATTGAACTTCCTTATATAAGTGTTCAAGGATTTTAAATTCAGAATGGGTCTCACCGAACCGTCTGGTTTCAGTACCACAAACATTGTGGAATAGTAACCCCGTCCCTGTTGAAGGAGGGGAACTTTGATTATCACCTGCTGGAGGTACAGCTTGTGAATTGCCTCCAGTACTACCTCGCTTTCCCTGGGAGCAGCTGGCAAGGCTGATTTGAGGTAACGGCGAGGGGGAGTCGCCTCGAACTCCAGCTTGTATCCCTGAGATACAATTTGTACAGCCCAGAGATCCACCTGTGAGCGAACCCACTGGTTGCTGAAGTTTCGGAGACGCGCCCCCACCGCACCTGGCTCTGCCTGTGGAGCCCCAGCATCATGCGGTGGACTTAGTGGAAGCGGGGGAGGATTTCTGTTCCTGGGAACTGGCTGCCTGGTGCAGCTTTCTTCCTCTACCCCTGCCTCTGGGCAGAAAGGATGCGCCTCTGACCCGCTTGCCTTTCTGTGGCCGAAAGGACTGTACTTGATAATACGGTGCTTTCTTAGGCTGTGAGGGAACCTGAGGTAAAAAAGTCGACTTCCCAGCTGTTGCTGTGGATACGAGGTCCGAGAGACCGTCCCCAAACAATTCCTCACCCTTATAAGGCAAAACCTCCATGTGTTTTTTAGAATCAGCATCACCTGTCCACGGCCGAGTCCATAATACTCTCCTGGCAGAAATGGACATTGCATTAATTCTAGATGCCAGCAGGCAAATGTCCCTTTGTGCATTCCCGCATATATAAGACGACGTCTTTTATATGTTCTATGGTTAGCAAAATAGTATCCCTGTCGAGGGAATCAATGTTGTCTGACAGGGTATCAGACCATGCCGCTGAAGCACTACACATCCATGCTGAAGGAATAGCAGGTCTCAGTATAGTACCCGAGTGTGTATACACAGACTTCAGGATAGCTTCCTGCTTTCTATCCGCAGGCTCCTTTAGGGCGGCTTTATCCTGAGACGGCAGTGCCACCTTTTTTGATAAGCGTGTGAGCGCCTTGTCCACCCTAGGGGATGTTTCCCAACGTAACCTGTCCGTTTGCGGGAAAGGGTACGCCATCAGTAACCTCTTAGAAATCACTAGTTTCTTATCAGGGGAACTCCACGCTACTTCACACAATTCATTTAATTCATCAGATGGGGGAAAAGTCACTGGCTGCTTTTTTCCCCCAAACATAATACCCTTCTTGGTAGTAACCGGGTTAACATCAGAAATGTGCAATACATTTTTCATTGCCGTAATCATGCATCGGATGGCCCTTGTGGACTGTACATTTGTCTCATCCTCATCTACACTGGAGTCAGACTCCGTGTCGATATCTGTGTCTGCCATCTGAGCTAGCGGGCGTTTATGAGCCCCTGATGGCCTCTGAGACGCCTGGGCAGGCGCGGGCTGAGATCCCGGCTGTACCAAGGCTGCTGCGTCATCGAACCTTTTATGTAAGGAGTTGACACTGTCGGTTAAGACCTTCCACATATCCATCCAATCCAGTGTCGGCCCCGTCGGGGGCGACACCACACTTATCTGCCCCTGCTCCGCCTCCACGTAACCCTCCTCATCAAACATGTCGACACAGCCGTACCGACACACCGCACACACACAGGGAATGCTCTGACTGAGGACAGGACCCCACAAAGTCCCTTGGGGAGACAGAGAGTGAGTATGCCAGCACACACCACAGCGCTATATAACACAGGGATTTACACTATAATGAGTGATTTTTCCCAGGGGCGGAAGTCCGGGAGGCAGCGGAGTCGGCTGCCGCCGGGCTCCTAACCTGCAGAGGGCGCCTCGCAGTGGCGCCTCTGACTTTACACAGATTGACATGCGGACGAGCGTCCGCATGTCAATCTGCGGTCTCCCTCCCTGCTGTGTTGGAGGGACACGGAGCGCATCGCGCGTCTCCTGTGTCCCTCCCTGGCTCTCCCCCTGCCGGTCTAAGGAAGTGCCGTTCGTGAGCTCTGATTGGCTCACGAACCGGCACTTCCTGTATTAGACCGGCCGGGGGAGAGAGCCAGGGAGGGACACAGGAGAGACGCGCGATGCGCTCCGTGTCCCTCCAACACAAGGGGGGGAGCAGGCACTGGGGGCATATACCTGGCACTGGGGGGCATATACCTGGCACTGGGGGGGGGGGAGGAGACCTGGCACTGGGGGGCATATACATGGCACTGGGGGGCATATACCTGGCACTGGGGGGCATATACCTGGCACTGGGGGGGGAAGACCTGGCACTGGGGGGGGAAGACCTGGCACTGGGGGGCATATACCTGGCACTGTAGGGCATATACCTGGCACTGGGGGGGGAGACCTGGCACTGGGGGGCATATACCTGGCACTGGGGGGCATATACCTGGCACTGTGGGGCATATACCTGGCACTGGGGGGGGGGGGGGAGACCTGGCACTGGGGGGCATATACCTGGCACTGGGGGGCATATACCTGGCACTGGGGGGCATATACCTGGCACTGGGGGGGGGGGGAGACCTGGCACTGGGGGGCATATACATGGCACTGTGGGGGAAGACCTGGCACTGGGGGCATATACCTGGCACTGGGGGGGAAGACCTGGCACTGGGGGGCATATAACTGGCACTGGGGGGCATATAACTGGCACTGGGGGGCATATACCTGGCACTGGGGGGCATATACCTGGCACTGGGGGGCATATACCTGGCACTGGGGGGCATATACCTGGCACTGGGGGGCATATACCTGGCACTGGGGGGCATATACCTGGCACTGTGGGGGAAGACCTGGCACTGGGGCGGGGGGCATATGTGGCACTGGGGAGGGGGGTATATTTGGCACTGGGGGCATATACTTGGCACTGTGGGGGAAGATCTGGCACTGGGGGCATATGGGGGAATATCTGGCACTGGGGGCATATACCTGGCACTGGGCGCATATACCTGGCCCTGTGGGGGAATATCTGGCACTGGGGGCATATACCTAGCCCTGTGGGGGAATATCTGGCACTGGGGGCATATACCTGGCACTGGGCGCATATACCTGGCCCTGTGGGGGAATATCTGGCACTGGGGGCATATACCTGGCACTGTGGGGGGAAGATCTGGCACTGGGGGCATATACCTGGCCCTGTGGGGGAATATCTGGCACTGGGGGCATACACCTGGCACTGTGGGGTAATATCTGGCACTGGGGGCATATACCTGGCCCTGTGGGGGAATATCTGGCACTGGGGGCATATGCCTGGCACTGTGGAGGAATATCTGGCACTGGGGGCATATAGCTGGCACTGTGGGGGAGTAGGCACTGAGGGGGCATATGTGGCACTGTGGTGGAATATTTGGCACTGTGGGGGAGTAGGCACTGAGGGTGCATATGTGGCACTGTGGTGGAATATTTGGCACGGGGGGGAGCAGGCACTGAGGGGGCATATGTGGCACTGGGGGGGGGGTATATTTGGCACTGGGGGCATGTACCTGGCACTGGAGGCATATACCTGACACTGTGGGGGAATATCTGGCACTGGGGGCATATGTGGCACTGGGAGCACGGCCCTAGCAACACGCACTACCCCCTAGCAACGAGCATGACACCCAGTGCATGAACCCCCTGGCAACGAGCATGACACCCTGAGCATGAAAACCCCTGGCACCGTGCATGGAACCGCTGGCAACGAGCATGACACCCAGTGCATGAAACCCCTGGCAACGAGCATGACACCCTGAGCATGAAAACCCCTGGCACCGTGCATGGAACCAAGAGCATGAAACCGCTGGCAACGAACATGACACCCAGTGCATGAAACCCCTGGCAACGAGCATGACAACCTGAGCATGAAAACCCCTGGCACCGTGCATGGAACCAAGAGCATGAAACCCCTGGCAACGAGCAGGTAATTTAAAAGTAATTAGAAGCCTTACTGTAGAACTTAATGTATAATGGGCATTACGGTGTGTGGCATAATGTATCACGGACATTGCGGTGTGTGTCATAATGTGTCGGGCATTACGGTGTATGGTATACTATATCGCGGGCATTGTGATATGTGGTATAATGTCTCAGGCTCATTGTGGTGTGTGTTATACTGTGTCAAAGACATTGTATGTGCTATAATGTATCAAGGGCATTGCAGTGTGTAGCATAATGTATAACGGGCATTGTGATTCCTGTCATAATGTGTCACAGGCATTACGGTGTGTGGTATAATGTATCAGGGGCATTGCAGTGTGTAGCATAATGTATAACGGGCATTGCGATTCCTGTCATAATGTGTCGGGGGCATTACGGTGTGTGGCATAATGTGTCGGGGGCATTATGGTGTGTGCATATTGTGTCATGTGCATTATTGTGTGTGGCATAATGTCTAAGGGCCACTGCACTATGTGGCATAATGTATACTGGGCATTACTATAAGGAGGAAAAATTACAAATAATGTAAGGGGCATGAATCAGGATTAATTTTCTTTCCCGCCTGGGCGTGCAGGTTGGAAAACTGGGGTATAACGCAGTCTTTTCCTGCAATGTTACGCCCCTTTATGGTAAGCCACGCCCATCCCAACGAAGCCACACACTCTATACTGCCAATTATGGAGGGGGGGGAATAATTTTTTGGCTTGGGGGAGAAAAATTTCTAGTTACGTCACTGAACTGACTCATTCCTGTAAGCCGCCACTACAGCGCAAACCCCAGGAGAGTACGCTGGTGCGCGCCTGCTGTGGGAGGTAGGAGAGGAGCTGCTGCTACCGTTGCCCCGCTGCTGTGGGGAAGGGGGGGACTGGATGGATGGACACACGTGCGAGGCGGAGTTTAAGAGCTGGTACCACGCTTGCCTTGGATTCCACTTCTTATTGCGCTCTGCCTCCGGTAATTGGGGAGGAGAGAAGAGCCTTCTTTCATTACACAAGGTATCCATCTATGCTCCCTTTCTCCCTGTATAAGTGCACTGCCAGTATACTGTATGTATGTTTGTATATATAGATAGAGGTAGGGGTCTGGCACAGCCACATAATAGACTAATACATTGGGTGCCCTCACAGCAAAGTAGTTTAGCAAAATAGAGGTGGTGCGGCACTCCAATGATTTGCACACTGACACCAATTAAAGTAGTGCAACGTTTCAATGCCCGTTTAATGAATCTGCATTTTTGTCATTTATACAATGACCCCCATTCTGCCTCATCCCGTCCTCCAGACCTCTGTTACTCCATCTGCCCCCCCCCCCCATTTGCCAAGTCCTTCTGCCCGCCCGCGACCATCCCTCCCCATCTTCCTCCCATAATTAATTGTCCTCCCGCAGGGAATACATATGTTTTACCGACAGACGGGATGCCGTCTGTCAGCATCCTGACAGCAGCATCCCGTCCGTCAGAATTCTGGCAGGGGGCGTGCGCAATGAAGGCCCTTGCTTGTTGCGCTCGCAACGCAGTGGTCTCGGTGGTTCCCATCCCACTCTATTGGTGTTGTGGACACCCACGAATGGGAATAAGACCTGTGAGACGGTATTCTGGTGTCGGTATCCTGACCGCTAGGAATCCCGACAGCCAGCAAAATGATTGCCTCCCCTCCCGCAGTATCGGTCACATAATAGACTCACTTTCAGCTCCAGGCCCATGTGGACCCTAAACTGGCACTGGTCTGCAGGGATGTATCATTAGCACAAGGTTAAAAATGCAGCCAAACCTCCAAAAATGCAGTTTTCAGAGGTTTGGCGGCTTACTACTTATCCACCAAGCCTAGACCCCAGGGCTTGGATGCGGTGGGCAACACCATCTTTAGATGGGCTTCTATCACATTTCCCATTGGACCCCTCCCAGCACCCCCTAGTGGGGCGCATCAGCCCACGCATGCACAGATAGGACTCCGGATCATACACCGGGAAGTTCTACTGTATCATGGCAAAGAATAGCTCTCACCGCAAGAGCTGTCCTTTGGAAATTTCTTCATGCATACGCCATTATGCTTGCAAAGAATGGCAGGATATATATATATATATAAATATATATATAGCCTGCAGGATCAATATTGGTGTGGTGTGTATGTATATATATATATATATATATATATATATATATATATATAGAAAAAAAATTTTTTGCCTCTATATAGGGGGGCACCTGTATTTATATTGCCTCCGGGCGTCTATGACGAACTTACGCCACTGATTTTTCCCAATAGCTGCTTATTATCTTATTTGCGCCTAAATTTATGTGCCCCCCCTCTCTTTTTTACCCTTCTTGTATCAGGATACTGCAGGGGAGAGCCTGGGGAGCGTCCTTCCAGCGGAGCTGTGAAGAGAAAATGGCGCTGGTGTGCTGAGGAAGAAGGCCCCGCCCCCTCAGCGGCGGGCTTCTCCCGCGTTTTGTATAACTTAATGGCGGGGGTTTTTACACATATACAGTTTTCCAGACTGTATTATGTGTATTTAGTGCCAAAAGGTATTATGATTGCTGCCCAGGGCGCCCTCCCCCAGCGCCCTGCACCCAACAGTGACCGGAGTGTGTGGTGTGCTGTGGGAGCAATGGCGCACAGCTGCGGTGCTGTGCGCTACCTTAATGAAGACAGGAGTCTTCAGCCGCCGTTTTCAGCGTTTCTCTTCTGCCTTCTGGCTCTGCAAGGGGGACGGCGGTGCGGCTCCGGGAACGGACGATCGAGGTCAGGCCCTGTGTTCGAACCCTCTGGAGCTAATGGTGTCCAGTAGCCTAAGAAGCACAAGCTAGCTGCAAGCAGGTAGGTTTGCTTCTCTCCCCTCAGTCCCACGTAGCAGTGAGTCTGTTGCCAGCAGATCTCACTGAAAATAAAAAACCTAATAAATACTTTCTTTTCTAGCAAGCTCAGGAGAGCCCACTAGGAGCACCCAGCTCTGGCTGGGCACAGATTCTAACTGAGGTCTGGAGGAGGGGCATAGAGGGAGGAGCCAGTGCACACCAGATAGTACCTAATCTTTCTTTTAGAGTGCCCAGTCTCCTGCGGAGCCCGTCTATTCCCCATGGTACTTACGGAGTTCCCAGCATCCACTAGGATGTCAGAGAAATATATAATAAACCATATTCTTGTGAAGTATAATATAACATAAGTATAATGCATAATTAAAGTGCACTAGGGTAGAGTCTGGAATCTGATCCCTAGAGGAGAAGGAGGGCCCACAGGCAGTGGGACCCACCGGTGGTTTCCCCTGTTCCCCTGTGGGCCAGTCCGTTCCTGCTTTTATATGATATTACTTAGGGGCCCTACTCACTGGCCGACCCGCCGCCGAGCTGCCCGGCGGCGGATACGGCCGACGAGCGACCCGGCGGCGGGGGGGCAGTTACGGGGGGAGTGATGTTTCTTCACTCCCCCCAGTCACGCGGCTGCATTGAAGTGCAGGCAAATATGGACGAGATCGTCCATATTGGCCTGCATGCACAGCCGACGGGAGACCAGCGATGAACGAGCGCGGGGACGCGCATCGTTCATCGCTGGAGTCTCCACACTGAAAGATATGAACGAGTTCTCGTTCATTTATGAACGAGATCGTTCATATCTTTCAGAAAATCGGCATGTGTGTAGGGCCTATAATTTAAATGGTCCAACCAGATTAGTACCCTAAAGAAGAAAGCCAACTTCTTTGCATTGGAACATAAAATGGCTGCCATAACTATATTTTACAACAAAACTCTAGAAGACTTTAACAATTTAAGTGAGAAAAATAATTATAAAAAAAATAATAACTTTACAAATGTGAAAAAAAACAGGCATTGAAGTGCAAACTGAAAGATGTGAATGCTGCAAACAAAAAGAACTGTAATAGTGAAAATGTGCCAGCTTGAAGCATAACAGACAGTCGTAGAAGAGATTGCTGGTACATTGACTTGGGCACCTGAAGATACTTCAGTTGCAGTCAAGAATGGTTCAAAACATTACGGCAGCCATTTTTCCGGAGTTTCGCGCAAATGCATTAGGAAAATCTTCGTGAAAATGGCCGCCGCACCATATTTCCAGAGGTCTGCACATGCGCGATTGAGATGACAATGATGAGTCTGACACAAATATAAATGATGTTGCAGCTGAAGATGTGGACAGCGGCTTAACCTTACTATGGGCCAGATGTACTAAGCCTAGAAAAGTGATAAAGTGGAGAGAGATAGTACCAGCCAAGCAGCTCCTAACTGCCATGCTACAGGCTGTATTTAAAAAATGACAGGACCTTTTTGGTTACTAGCAGGGGCAGATTGGGATTAAAAACCAGCCTGGGAAATTTCTGAAAGCAGCCCTAACGGGGGTGGGGTCTGTTAAGGTGGGCTAATAGTGCCTGATTGTATGCAAATGCAGTCTTCCTTGCGTCTTTTGTTGCAGACCAGGGGCGGATTGTGAACTAAAAGTGGTCCTGTAACATTTTGTATTAGTGGCCCGACATAGGCAGCACAAGAGGTGTAACACAACGTGTAGCCATGACAACATCACTGGATGACAGAGCTGCTGTACTGCAGAGATGGAATAACAGAATGAATGGGGACAATGCAGTGTACTGAGTGCGGTGGGCTGTCTGTCTTGTGTGGGCGGGGCCACATGACTACACACAACACAGGCCCCACAGACATATCAGCTTACCAGGAATCTTCCTGGTGAGCCCTATGGCCAATCCCCCTCTGGTTAGTAGGTTATCACTCTCCACTTTATCCCTTTTCAAGGCTTAGTACATCTGGCCCTGGCCCATAAGTCTCGACTCAAAATAATATATTTGCTGCTACACTATGGGGGTCATTCTGACCCATTCGCTCGCTGCTTTTTATCGCAGCCAAGCGAATGGGTACCCACTGCGCCAGCGCCGTAGTGCGCCGTCGCATGCCAGATGGCCGAAGGCCGTAACTGGGCTGCGACTGCCTCAGCCTGACTGACAGGCAGAGGCGGTCGCTGGGCGGGAGGGGGCGGAACGGCGATGTTTGGCCGCCATTTTGTGGGCGCGGTCCAGCCAACGCAGGCATGGCTGGACCATGCAGGAAGTGTCCCGAAGCGGCAGCACGCTAAAGCTGCGCTGGTAGGGAGCTATTCTTGAAGTGCAAAGGCTGTGTGATGCCTTTGCACTTCCGCGGGGGGGGGGGGGGGGCGCGGCACTGACGTGCTGGGCGTCCCCCCGCACATCAGTCTGAATGATCGTAGCTGTGCGTTATGATCATCTCGGAATGAGGGCCTATGCTCAAAAGGCTTCTCAGGAAAAATATTGTAATGCTACAAAACTATGTGAAAGTTGAAAAAGGCAACAAATGGTCACTTATAGTGGATTGCAAAGCTACAGTAGGTGGAAGTCACTGTTGTTCACTTTACACACTTCCATTCAGAAAGCACTAAGGGGTCTATTTACTAAGCTTTGGACAGAGATAAAGTGGAAGGTGATAAAGTACCAGCCAATCAGCTCCTAACTGTCATGTCACAGGCTGGGTTAGAAAAATGACAGTTAGCAGCTGGTTGGCTGGTGCTTTATCTCCAGCCACTTTATCTCCATCCAAGGCTTAGTAAATAGACCCCCTAAGTGATTTGTGTTACTACAGTACTTACCGCAATAGTGAGTATATTGACTACAATGAAAGTTTCTGTAGAAGTGTTGCGTCAGCAGGATGCACATATGTGAATGCAGGGGCGCCAGAATATTTTGTGGTTGGGGGGGCGTGGAAAAAAATAAATTTTGGCGCTCCCCCATTGATTCCCCCCATGCAGGGAGCGCTTACCGCCAAATTGTCGCGGAGACTCCAGTCCTACTTTAAAAAGTCTGCCGCCGCAGCATGCTGCCCAATGTCCTGTCCTAGCCGGCTCTTCACACAGATGCATACTGGGAGGAGGCGTGGCCATGCTGAGCATGCTGGGACATCCCTGCCTCCTCCCAGTAATGCATCTGTGTGAAGAGACGGCCAGGACAGGAAATGGGGAAGCAGGCTGCCGCAGCAGCTGTACCTATATCATATTTGGGGGGAATGCTTCCCCCTTGCCCCCCCCCCCCCCCCCCCCCCGCCCCCTCCATTCCGACGCCTGTGTATATGGCAGATGCGCTTCTTTCCTTTCTAATGTCTCAAATAAACATAAAATAAGTCTACTTTGGAAAATAATGTTTCATGCCTTATATACTATAGAAAAGATCAAAAGCAAAAACCAGACATTTCAGGTATCTTGAAAGATCTGCATAATCCCATATGTGATATTTAGCAGTTATCTAATGTTGCTGGTCAAACAATAACAAGGAAGTACATAAAATAAAAAATAATTGAAAGACTAGCGATGTATTTGTGCGTATTACTAGTTTTCAATCATCTTTTATTTACTTCCTTTTTATTGTTTGACTAGTAATAAATATATTTTAAAAGTGTCAGCAACAAGGTAACCTGTAAAAGAAGACATGGATATGGCTGACCGGAGAACGAATGAGACCTCAGTGTTCTGATGAAATCATTCTGAAATGTATTAAGTGTGTGAAGAGTTATATACAGACTCAGTAGTGTTCTTTTCTCTTTATCTTTGTACTCATTTTACAAGTATAACATACTGTACATCAACAGTAGATGGCAGTATTGTCCAACATATTACTAAACAACATCTTTAAAATGCCTAAACTATATAATCTATAGATTTAGAGGCCTATTTATTTTTACTAAAATAATGTGACAAAGTATGTTTTCTATTGTAACACCCTTTTCACAATATTTTAGTATCACCTGAATGTATTAAAGGCCATTTGGCGCAGTTTTCATGAAAAACTGCTCCAAACCCTTTAATTGGCATTTTTTTTAGTAACCTACATCGTATTCCCCATATTTATAATGGGAAATGTGATGTGTCGCTGAATTTCCTAAAAAAATATATATCAGAAAACACTGCATTGTGCCCTGTGATAATAACGCCAGTTCAGGCTGGCAAAATGACAGGGCAGAACTGCGAAATCCCTACTTTGCCCCCTGGTAGAGAAAGCTGTGCAGGGTCCGGGCTCGGTGATCAGCTCTGTGACATACAAGCTGATCACTGGTTACAAAAAAAAGTATAAATAAACATACTTACCAGTCCAGGAGCCGGTGATCTGGTGAATGCTGCCGGGCTTCGGGTCCTCTATGTGACCCCGCGGTGCAGTAAAGTGACACTGCCAATCAATAGATCACTTTACAGCACCGGGGGTCACAGCAGCACACAGGATCCGGCTCCCGGCAGCACTGCAGAAGCAGCGATCACCGGCTCCCAGGAGGGGTAAGTATATTTACCGTGGGGAGGACCATCATCCAGTGATTAAGTCTCACTCCTGGGGAGTTTTGGTGTGTGTCACATAATTATTTTTGTCAAACCAACGTCCTATCGATTAAGCGCCAGTGACACTCAGTTCGTCATCTTGCACTCTATTGTATCATTGGGAATTGGTGTTTTCTTCCCCCAATTGAACAGTGTGTCTGGGCAGCTTTCTCTGATTTTACTGCGCACATCTTATACTGCATCTTCCCTTTCCAGTCCGTGGGGAGGACCGTGGCACTCGAGGGGGAGGGGGGGGGCAGTCGCAACAGGGGGTTGTCCTGGCAGCAGCGGCAGTGGTGGTGCATGCGCAGCAGGACATCTGGGTATTTTTCCCGAAAAATACCCAAATGGTGCTGCGGATTTTCATCGCAGGGACAGAGCTTGAGAGCACCACCCTATTTTCGGAAGCCTCCTGGTCATTCTGGTAGAGTAGGCAAGTATAGTTTCTAGTGTTTTTGCCAACTACAGGCAATATCAGGGAACTTTGTGTATATGCATCAGCTGTCATCCCTGTGAGGATTTGTTTATATATTTTAGTGGCAACATCAGCCTTGCACATGTGCCTACCTCAGACAATGGTTTCTTATGATCAGAGTCCATTTTTACCTCTGTGTCTGAGGGATTATTATTTCCTCACAACTAATACCCGAGAAGGATGATGATGATGATGATGATGATGATAACACAGTAACAAACTTTTATATGTGTGTTTTTTTGTATATTCAAGCCTGCTACAGTCAGAGGTAAATATGCAGTATATCCAGAGGCGGAACTAGCGCCAGTGCAGGCAGTGCCTTGCACTGGGGCCCGCCACTGTCAAGGGGCCCGCAGCCAGAGCGGCACGTAATGAGTCAAACTGACTCATTACATGCCGCCTGGCTGCCGCTGTGTGCCGCCGCCGAGGCCGAGGAGAGGATGCGCACCAGTGACGTGCGGTGAGGTCATTGGCTGGGGAGGCACTGAGATATATATATATATATATATATATAGTGGTCGAACTGGAAATTTTGAAGTGGGGGAATGCAAATGTCAAGGATGCAACTATTTCGGCACGCGCTCTCCAGAAAAGGGGGCGTGGTTACCCAAGAAGGGACGTGTCCAGTGTAGTAGAACCCCTTATACCAGTAGTTCCCAAACTGTGTGCCGTGGCACCCTGGGGTGCCTCAGGACACTTGCAGGGGTGCCTCGTGTTGGTGGTCCAGGACCAATTAAAATGATTTATGGTTAATCTAAAAGGCAAAGCCAGTGCTGGGGGCTGCCAATCATAACATGTGTGGACAAACAGAGGCAAATCCTGTCCCTCACCACACAATTGACCCTAAGGGTCACATATAAGCACAATTTACTTAATTTAATATTTCTTTCTTATTTCTCAATAACAGAGGGAAAAGGGGCCCTAATTTGCACACCTTAATTAGGTAGTGAGGTGCTACTCTGCTTGAGACTTAGTAAAGTGTACAGGGGGAAAAGGTAGCAGGTGCACAATCTCACTAGCTCAACCTGTAGTAACCAGAGGCATTTAGCATATTCCTGGCCAGGGCTATGAGCTTACCCACCGCATCAAGGTAGCCTCTCATTGGGTAAGTCCCTAACACTAACTATAGGGGTTCAGGTCCGGGGGGCAGGACACCCCAGAGCCACCCAGCCAGACAACCCTAGGGCATCGCAGGAGTGATAAAATATAGGGTTAAAGAGGTAGGAGCAGCTGTTGCTGCATGTGTGAATACTGTGAGGATTAAAAGAAAATTATGTGAAGGTGTTACATATATATAAAACAAACTATAAGGTCCATGGAGTGATGAAATAGTGTTAAATTGCGATGCCCCAGGGGTACCCAGCCACGGCAGGCACAGGGAGCCCCGCACCCCAGAGAATTCCCCCCATTATGGACTGCCATAGTAAAAATGTAAGAGTCTTACCTCAGTGTGCTCATTCCAAATGTAATGGCTATAGTGTTGGACTATTTAAAATCAGAGGGGTGGGTGGGGCAGGGTGCTAAATTAGGGTGAAGGTGTCTCCTACCTTCAGAAATGTATGAATACATCAGTTACAGAGGGAAAAGGGGCCCTAATTTGCACACCTTAATTAGGTAGTGAGGTGCTACTCTGCTTGAGACTTAGTAAAGTGTACAGGGGGAAAAGGTAGCAGGTGCACAATCTCACTAGCTCAACCTGTAGTAACCAGAGGCATTTAGCATATTCCTGGCCAGGGCTATGAGCTTACCCACCGCATCAAGGTAGCCTCTCATTGGGTAAGTCCCTAACACTAACTATAGGGGTTCAGGTCCGGGGGGCAGGACACCCCAGAGCCACCCAGCCAGACAACCCTAGGGCATCGCAGGAGTGATAAAATATAGGGTTAAAGAGGTAGGAGCAGCTGTTGCTGCATGTGTGAATACTGTGAGGATTTTAAATAGTCCAACACTATAGCCATTACATTTGGAATGAGCACACTGAGGTAAGACTCTTACATTTTTACTATGGCAGTCCATAATGGGGGGAATTCTCTGGGGTGCGGGGCTCCCTGTGCCTGCCGTGGCTGGGTACCCCTGGGGCATCGCAATTTAACACTATTTCATCACTCCATGGACCTTATAGTTTGTTTTATATATATGTAACACCTTCACATAATTTTCTTTTAATCCTCACAGTATTCACACATGCAGCAACAGCTGCTCCTACCTCTTTAACCCTATATTTTATCACTCCTGCGATGCCCTAGGGTTGTCTGGCTGGGTGGCTCTGGGGTGTCCTGCCCCCCGGACCTGAACCCCTATAGTTAGTGTTAGGGACTTACCCAATGAGAGGCTACCTTGATGCGGTGGGTAAGCTCATAGCCCTGGCCAGGAATATGCTAAATGCCTCTGGTTACTACAGGTTGAGCTAGTGAGATTGTGCACCTGCTACCTTTTCCCCCTGTACACTTTACTAAGTCTCAAGCAGAGTAGCACCTCACTACCTAATTAAGGTGTGCAAATTAGGGCCCCTTTTCCCTCTGTAACTGATGTATTCATACATTTCTGAAGGTAGGAGACACCTTCACCCTAATTTAGCACCCTGCCCCACCCACCCCTCTGATTTTAAATAGTCCAACACTATAGCCTACCTTGATGCGGTGGGTAAGCTCATAGCCCTGGCCAGGAATATGCTAAATGCCTCTGGTTACTACAGGTTGAGCTAGTGAGATTGTGCACCTGCTACCTTTTCCCCCCTGTACACTTATTTCTCAATAAGAAACCTTTGGCCTAGGGGTGCCGTGAAAACAATTCTGATGCTCTAGGGCGCCGTGCTTGTAAAAAATTTGGGAACCACTGCCTTATACTATCTAGTACTGGTGCCCCTTTCACCTTATAGCACACGGTACGAGCCGAAATTCACATTGTAGCACACTGAATGAGCCAACAGTCACATTATACCACACCATACATGCCGACATTCTGGCTGCTCTCTGCGGGAGAGAGCAGCCAGGTCGGCTTAGCAGCGGGGCAGGGGAGAGCTGTGACGTGGGGAAGAGGTGGGGAGGAGGCGGACCGGAGGCGGGACGGGGTGGAGCTTGGGCGGGATGGGCGGAGTTACAGCGTGACCTCATTTAAGCCACGCCCCCGCTATGTAATGCCGCGATCCCCGGCATTACACTGCAGGGGGCGTGGCTATGATGACGCGATTCAGCGAGAATTGCGTCATCAACTGCCCGTACCGCCCACTTTACATACTAAGTGGGCGGACGGGCAGGGGGGACTTCTGCTTCCGGGAGACTTGCCTGCTCTTCCGGGGGGCCGGGAGGGTCACCCGATTTTCGGGAGCCTCCCGGCCATTCCGGGAGAGTAGGCAAGTATGTACCACACTGAATTAGCCGAAATTCACATTACAGCACACTGAATGAGCCGGAATTCACCTTGTAGCACACTGACTGAGCCAGAATTCACCTTGTAGCACACTGACTGAGCCGGAATTCACCTTGTAGCACACTGACTGAGCCGGAATTCACCTTGTAGCACACTGACTGAGCCGAAATTCACATTGTAGCACACTGAATGAGCCGAAATTCACATTGTAGCACACTGAATGAGCCGAAATTCACATTATAGCACACTGAATGAGCCAAAATTCACATTGTAGCACACTGAATGAGCCGAAATTCACCTTGTAGCACACTGAATGAGCTGAAATTCACCTTGTAGCACACTGAATGAGCCGAAATTCACATTGTAGCACACTGAATGAGCCGAAATTCACATTGTAGCACACTGAATGAGCCGAAATTCACATTGTAGCACGCTGAATGAGCTGACATTCACATTGTAGCACACTGAATGAGCCGAAATTCACATTATAGCACACTGAATGAGCTAAAATTGTGACAGCAGGGACAGCCAGAGTGACAGCAGAGACAGGGAGAGAGAGAGTGACGGCAGGGAGAGAGAGTGTGACGGCAGGGAGAGAGAGTGTGACGGCAGGGAGAGTGTGACGGCAGGGAGAGAGAGTGTGACGGCAGGAGGAGAGTGTGACGACAGTGACAGCAGGGAGAGAGAGAGTGACAGTAGGGACAGTAATGACAGTAATGACAGGGAGAGAGGGTGACGGCAGGGGAACATTACCTGAATGTGGTCGGCGGAGGCACCCATGGGCAGCGGCGATGATAAGGAGTCCTTTGGTGCGATGAGGTCCTTCTGACCGCCATTTGTTGCGGCTGGTAGCTGACGGCGGTGAGCAGCGGGCGGCTGGCGGAGGTGAGCGGCTGGCCAGGGGCGTAAGTTAATACCAGACACCCGGAGGCGAAAAAGATCATATTGCCCCCCCCCCCCCCCCACTCAGCCCAGTTCAGGTATACACACAAAGACACATATACACACACTTACACATATAAAAATACACACCCAGCCACATTTACAAACAGACACACAGACACACACACACACACACACACACACACACACACACACACACACACACACACACACACATTATACCACTTATACACAAATAGCCACACATATATAGCCACATATCTACATACTCACAGTCACACACACGCAGCCACATTAACACACACACACATGTCCCCACACTGACACTCTCCTCCGTTTGTTCCAGACTGAGCTGTCAGTGGGGCAGGAGCCGGGCTAGCGGGCGACTGTGAGCGACATTTGAAAGTCGGGCGATGGTGAGCTGTCAGTGGGGCGGGGGACGGGAGCCGGGCTGGCGGCGGCGGGCGGCTGGGCCGCTGTGAGCTGCGGCGTTTCATGGGGGAGCCGGGCGGTGGTTAGCTGTCAGTGGGGCCGGGCGGGAGCCGTGCTGGCGGTGGGCGGCTGGGCCGCTGTGAGCTGCGGCTTTGTCATATGGGAGCCGGGCGGTTGTGAGCCGTGGGAGCCGGGGGCAGGTGAGGAGTGGAGCGGGGATGGGACATGGGAGAGGGGAGGAGCTACGAGCTAGTAGGTGATGTCACAGTGATGGGCGTGCTTTCAGATACGCTGAAAGCACGCCCCTGCTGTTTAGCGGCACTTGAACAGGTGCCGCTTCCATTAGTTTTTCCAATGG
Organism: Pseudophryne corroboree; assembly: GCF_028390025.1. Taxonomy (NCBI): domain Eukaryota; kingdom Metazoa; phylum Chordata; class Amphibia; order Anura; family Myobatrachidae; genus Pseudophryne; species Pseudophryne corroboree. The sequence goes on from NC_086446.1 coordinate 765,141,274, forward strand.
GCTTTTACAGCCCTCTGCTTGTCCCCGCCCCCTGCCCGCCCCCCTGCTTCCGGCCGATCACAATGGAGAGCGGGAGGCACCGTTCTCGGTGCCGCAAAATACATTTCATCAGCCATTTAAACAGAAAAATTATTAACATAATATAAATAAAATACATAATTAATTGGAAATCATTAAATGAGAGCTTATAATCAAACAATGAAAACAATAAAATTGGGCAAAGGGTGTCGGCTATTACTGTTGTGCCTCGGAGCGCCCTGACCCCTAAATCCACCCCTGCTGAGTACTGACTCATCCAGCAGCAAAAACAAGCGTTTCCTCTGTCTCTTTGTTCTGCAGATGTGAAGCATCCAGTACTTTGCAAGTTACAGCATGATAGAACAGTCTCTTAACTTCCTCTGTACTAAGTTCTAACGGCAGTGGTTACAAGCAGAAAGTTTTATTTTTCATATTTGAGAAGAGAGAATGAAGAAGAGTTCAAGAAAAAAATTGTAATAAGAATTGTAAAGAATTGACATACTGTACTATTAATTAATGCTAATGGTCTATCTGTAAAACTTGCATGAATATAATATCATGTAATTATAATCTTAAAATAATTTAAAAAACCCTACCCTTGATCCACACACTATTTCCAACTACCAACCCATCTCTCTTCTTTCTGTTACCTCCACACTCCTTGAGACACAACTGCCTTACTGCCTTTCTATCTTCCCACTCCATTCTTGACCTATTCCAGTCTGGTTTGCATTCTTTCCACTCCACTGAAACTGCCCTCAATAAGGTCTGAAATGACCTCCATGCTGACAAATCCAAGGGCCACCACTCTCTGCTTTTCTTCTTGACTTCTCTGCTGCTTTCGACACTGTGGACCACCCTCTCCTTCTACAAATCCTTCACTCCATTGGACTGCATTATACTGCCCTCTCTTGGCTGTCTTCCTACCTCTCTGATCCTTCCTTCTCTATCTCCTCTCATGACTCCACCTCCACCCCACTTCCACTTACTGTAGGTGTCCCCCAAAGTTCTGTTCTTGATTCTCTCCATTTCTCTCTTTCTCTTTAGGTGAACTCATTAGTTCTTTTAACTTCCAATATCATCTCTATGCTGATGATACTCAAATCTACATTTCCTCTCCTGACCTCTCCCCCTCTCTCCTCCCTCATATCTCCAGCTCTGCTATCTCTTCATGGATGTCCCGCACTTTCTTAACTTAACATCTCTAAGACTGAGCTGATCTTTTTCTCACCATCTCACATAACCTCACCTCCTACAATTTCATTATCTATTGATGGCACAACTATCTCCTTTAGCCCCCAAGTACACTGTCTTGGAGTTATCCTTGATTCCTTCCACTCCTTTAAACTACACATTCAGCACCTCTCGCAGTCCTGCCATTTCCAGCTCAAAAATATTTCCAGGAACAGACCCTTTCTCACCATGGCTGCTACTAAGATATATACTGGTCATCTGCAGACTAGACTACTGTAATCTCCTCCTATCTGAAATTCCTGACAAACACCTCTCTCTAAACCAATCTATCCTCAATGCTGCTGCCCAGCTCATCTTTCTCATCAAACGCTCTCCTCTCCTACAAGCCCTCCACTGGCACCCCTTCCCTTTCAGAATCCAATTCAAGCTTCTCACGCTCACTTACAAAGCCCTCACCCACTCCTCTCCCATTTACATCTCTGATCTTATCTCCCTTTACACTCCCACCCGTCCTCTTCACTCCGCTAATGCATGCTGCCTCCCCAGCCAACTGATTACTGCCTCCCACTCCTACCTCCAAGGTTTTGGCCATGGTGCTCCCTACCCCTGACATCTTGCCACCTCAAACTTAATATTCCCAAAACAGAATGAGTTATATTTCCACCGGCCAAGAGAAATTAACAACCTGATCGCTATCACTGTTGATAACTCAACAATCATCCCTACCCCACAAGCTCGCTGCCTAGGTGTCATTCTTGATTCTGAACTGTCCATTGTTCCCATCATTTAATCTGTCTCAAGATCATGTTACATACATCTAATAAACAAACATATCCAAAATATGACCATATCTTACACAAGACACAGCAAAAACTCTAATCCATTCTCTCATTTGCCCTCATTCCGAGTTGTTCGCTCGCTAGCTACTTTTAGCAGCATTGCACACCATGGCCCTCATTCCGAGTTGTTCGCTCGCAATGCGAATGTTGCAGAGTTACACACGCTAAGCCGCCGCCTACTGGGAGTGAATCTTAGCTTCTTAAATGTGCGACCGATGTATGCGCAATATTGCGATCACAAACGAGTTAGCAGTTTCTGAGTAGCTTCAGACTTACTCTGCCTGTGCGATCAGTTCAGTGCTTGTCGTTCCTGGCTGACGTCATAAACACACCCAGCGTTCGTACAGGCACACCCACCGTTTCCCCGGCCACTCCTGCGTTTTTTCCGGAAACGGTAGCGTTTTCAGCCACACGCCCCTAAAACGCCGTGCATCCGCCCAGTAACACCCATTTCCTGTCAATCACAATGCGAACGTCGGAGCGATGAAAAAGCCGTGAGTAAACTTACTTTCTTCATAGTAAAGTTACTTGGCGCAGTCGCAGTGCGAACATTGCGCATGCGCACTAAGAGAATTCTCACTGCGATGCGATGAAAATCTCCGAGCGAACAACTCGGAATGAGGGCCCATGTTGCCTTGCTGATAGGGCAGATGTAACAAGGTCCTGCTTCATGTTGTAAATAAAGAAAAAAAAGCAAGTAACTTTGGTTGTCATTCCGAGTTGTTTGCTCGCTGCTGATTTTCGCAGTGCAGCGATCAAGTGAAAAACGGCAAAAATGCGCATGGTACGCAGCGCGCATGCGCTAAGTACTTTCACACAAAGCTTTGTAGATTTACACAAGCTCGAGCAACGTTTTTTCAACGCTCGAGTGATCGTAGTGTGATTTACAGGAAATGGGTGTTTCTGGGCAGAAACTGTCTGTTTTCAGGGAGTGTGCTAAAAAACGCAGGCGTGCCAGGTAAAAATGCAGGAGTGGCTGTAGAAACGGGGGAGTGGCTGGCCAAACGCAGGCGTGCCAGGTAAAAACGCGGGAGTGGCTGGAGAAACGGGGAGTGGCTGGCCAAACGCAGGGCGTGTTTGTAACGTCAAACCAGGAACTAAACGGACTGAGGTGATCGCAGTCTAGGAGTTGGTCTGGAGCTACTCAGAAACTGCAAGGAATTATTTATTCGCAATTCTGCTAACCCTTCGTTCGCTATTCTGCTAAACTAAGATACACTCCCAGAGGGCAGCGGCCTAGCGTTTGCAATGCTGCTAAAGGCAGCTAGCGAGCGAACAACTCGGAATGAGGGCCTTTGTGTCTAGAACAAACCATGTAAGGGGAGCCAATACATTTATATTTTTTTCTGTGCAGGGTAAATACTGGCTGCTTTTGCATGTAGTCCTCAAATTTTAAACAGCTTTATTTTTACACTACAATTTAGATTTCAGTTTAAATACACTCCACCCAAATCTAACTCTCTTCACATTTACATCTGCCGCACCTGCAGGGAGCTACCAGCCGCAGCCGTGGTCCGCTCCCCCAATGATCAGGACACACTTCCATTGTCCGGACCGCACCCCTCCAACAGCGTTGTAACACCGTTGGCAAACCCCCTCCCGCCTCGCGACCACCTCTGCCTGTCAATCAGGCAGAGGCGACCGCAGCCCTGAGATGCTGATGGCATCTCACTCGGCTCCCATGGTGCACATGCGCAATGCACCCGCTGCGCGTGTGCACTCCACAAAGTAATTAAGCCAGATTGGGCTGAAGACCAGGCAGGGAATGGCTTCCAACAGGAAGCCAGGTCTCTGTTAATCGCAGCTCTGTCTGGCAGTCCCGGAGGGAGGAAACACCTCCCAATGGGACTGTCTGTAGTGTCTGTGACTGACAGCTAGGACTTCCAATAGGACTGCCAGTCACAGTGAAGCCAGTGCAGTCACGGCGGAGTAAATTTACTAAGATGGGAATTCCAAGCAGGGACGTATCTAAACTTTTCTTTTAAGGGGGTGGTTTATTTATTCCTGACTCCTCCCCTACACTCATTACTCCTCCCACTTCCCATCCCAATTGTCCATTAATGCTCTAAAGAGCATATAAAGCATTGCCAGGCTGCACATGTACTTCTTATGTAGCACACACACACCGGGCACGTGTAACTACTAACACACCGATGGGCGGCACACACTGCCCAAGGTACAGGTGACGGCATGTGATGATGGCAGATGGGGCTAGGGGCTCCGGGGACACGGAGGATGGGGAGGGATGTCAGTGCAGCCACACACCATCACCTGGCAGCAGCCCCCACCTCTGGCGGGCTCCAGCAGCGCAGGGTGCCAGCACAACCCCCGTCCATGCCTGTGGGGCTGGCATTGCTGCAGCGTGCCAGGTATTGGTACGGGTAGCCAGATGCTGGGGAGGGGGATGGTGCCGCTATGAAGGATCCACCTTCAGGTGAGAGATGCTGGGTGGGCTGTGCTGCTGCAGGAGCTGATGGCGGGGAGAAAAATGTGCGATGCCAGCAGAGGGAGATCGCTGCTGCACTGGATTGCTGCCACCCAGAGCGGCCTACCCCCATCTCCCAGGGTGACCGGCCCATAATGGGGGAACTGCCAGTGCACAGCCTCTGTCTGAACAGAACCAGCAGCGGTGGGAACTGCTCATCCAGCTCGTTCTCCCCCACTGTGCACCGAAGACATCTTGTCACGCTACCTTGGGATCTTCCTCATGGCGCTGCTGTACCTGGTGGCTGTGGCTGGCAATGTGGCCACCGTCAACATCATGTAAGTGGGCGTGGTTATGACCGTCACCCCCCTGGATCCGGCCCTGGTTCCAAGATGCAACCAATCAGAGTCTACTCCTCATTTATCTAGCACCTTCTAAAAGACAATACCTAGAATCTGATTGGTTGCTATGGGCAACATCCCACCTTAATTAGAATTCCCATCTTAGTAAATATACCCGAGAGGGTTGGTGGATTTTACTGGAGGGAAGGGAAGGGGGAGGGGGGGCATAAGTAAAATATACCACTGCTCCCAACTCTAATCTAATTATTATTCTATTTATTCATACATAGAACAATGACTGTTTCAAAATGTCATTGTTCATGTCACACAGGATTTCTTAAAAAATAAATAGCATAAGCAATGCTGATACTTCTGCTGGAGCAGGGGAGGGGAACCTCAGGCCCTCGGTGTTATGATTCCTGTACTCCAGACCGGAGAAGATCTTATGACAGGGATCTGAGTACAGGAACAAACTACTGGTTGTGGGAGCTGGAGAGCCTAGTAACCCCTGGCGCCCTAACTCCGTTGTCTCGCCCGTGTTATCAGAAATCCCCTGCGAGACTATGGTTGCTTGAGCCCATGGCAGCCGCGTTCGAAGGGCGGATTATGTCTGCCCAACCCCGATGCCCCCGCAGGTCTTAATGGGAGACAAGGGGAAGTCCGAGACAGGGTGATAACAAGGGGCCCTCTGACTAAACAACCAGGCCAGGGGTTACAAGCTAACTAACAAATTCAAAAGGTATGTGCGGACAAGCCGCCAGGGAAAAGGACAACCAAAGATCCACTGATCCGACACTCCTATCCAGCACCGCCGGACACCAGAGTGGATCTTGTGGAAGCGGAATCCTCCGCAAAAGCTCCAGAACAAAATAAAGCAAAATAATAAACAGTAGCGGACAAACCGCAACACACGGCTGCGCCGCGACTCACGAACGCCACCAGATGTTAAGGTGCTCGGTCAGACTCCAGGAACAGATGGTAACTTCCGAGTACAGGATCACTGAGAACAGGAACACTCGAATAGACCGGGACTGGGAACTCTCTCTGCAGCAGACACAGGCAAACAGGAAGCTATCACCGGCGTCTGTGAGGAGTCCTGGGAGTGCTTTTAACAGAGAGTCTTCCAATCAGCTGTTTGGAGGCTGATTGGATTAAATGCCATGCAGCTGACAAGCTGCATGGCCAGGGAAACAGATGAGTGATAATTACAACATGCCGTGCAGCTGCATGCTACACAGCCAGGAAACCAGTGATGATATAAACTTAGACCCAGCAACGGGGAACACGATCCGACAGTGGCGTCCCCGTTGCTAGGCGCCGGCCGCACTGACGAGCGGACCCTCGGCGCCTAACAGTACCCCCCCCTTGAGGAGGGGTCAAGGAACCCCTAAATCCGGGTTTCTGAGGAAATTCTTGAAAAAATGCCCTTTTGAGCCTTGGGGCATGAAGGTCCTCATCTAGGACCCACGACCTTTCCTCAGGACCATAACCTCTCCAATGCACCAAAAAATAAAGCCGACCCCGGGACAACTTGGAATCGAGAACCTTCTCAACCACGAACTCCTGCTGACCCTGTACATTAACTGGTGATCTCCCCTGAGATTTTTTACGAGGAAATCTGCTAGAAGAAACATATGGTTTGAGCAAAGAGCAATGGAAGGTATTTCCGATCTGTAAAGTTTTTGGTAACTGTAACCGGAAAGCAACTGGATTGACTTTTTTGATAATGAGAAATGGTCCAATAAATCTAGGACCCAATCTGGCTGAGGTTTGTCGAAGTTTGATATTGCGAGTCGACAACCACACCCTGTCTCCTACTTTAAAAGTGCACGGCCGCCGGAGCCTGTCAGAAAATTTTTTTTCCCTGAAAGCTGCTTTTCTGAGAGCCAGGTGCACTTTTTTCCAAATAAGTTTAAGATGAGAGGTCAGGGCCAGAGAGGAGACAGAGGAATGTTGAAAAAATGAATTAGCTCTGGGGTGGAAACCAAAAACTGCAAAAAATGGGGACACATTGGTGGAGGAATGACAGGCATTATTATAAGCAAACTCCGCCAATGGAAGAAACTCAGACCAGTCATTTTGGAGTTTGGCCGAGTACAAACGCAAATATTGTTTTAGGGATTGGTTCACTCGCTCAGTCTGTCCATTGGATTGTGGATGATAACCGGAGGTTAATGACAATTTCATTTTTAACGAAGCACAAAAAGACTTCCAAAATTGTGCAATGAATTGTGGACCCCTGTCAGAAACAATATCAGTGGGTAACCCATGGAGTCTGAAAACATGACGGAGGAACAAGACTGCCAATCCCTGGGCAGATGGCAATCGGGGAAGAGCAATAAAATGGGCCATCTTACTAAAACGGTCCACTACCACCCATATGACTCGGCATCCAGCTGACAGAGGGAGATCCACCACAAAATCCATGGAGATATGCGACCATGGCCTAAGAGGAACATTCAAGGGCATAAGTTGACCAATAGGCAAAGAACGGGGAACTTTATGCTGTGCACAGACCTGACACGAAAAAAACAAACTCTTTAATGTCTTTAGAAAGACCAGGCCACCACACTGAGCGGGATACCAATTCCAAAGTTTTAGCGACTCCCAGATGCCCTGCAACTTTGCTATCATGAAATTCCTCCAAAACAGTTGCTCTCAAAAACTCAGGAACAAAAAGACGACCAGCAGGAGTATTTCCCGGAGCTTGATGCTGAAGCAGCTTCAACTGGGAAAAAACATCCTGTGTGAGACCTGCCTGAATGAATGAAGGCGGAAGTATGGGAGTAACAGGACTGTTGTCTTGAACGGGAAGAAAACTGCGTGAGAGGGCATCAGCCTTGGTATTCTTGGAACCAGGTCTGAAGGTGATAATGAATTTGAAACGAGTAAAAAATAAAGCCCAACGAGCCTGTCGGGCATTCAGTCGCTTAGCTGATTCAATGTATTGAAGATTTTTGTGATCAGTCAAAACCGAAATGGTATGGGTCGCTCCTTCAAGCCAATGTCTCCACTCCTCAAAAGCCCATTTAATAGCCAGCAACTCCCGGTTACCAACATCGTAGTTGGATTCTGCAGACGAGAATTTCCTGGACATAAAGGCACAAGGATGTAACTCAAGGGAATCTGGATCCTTCTGAGAAAGGATAGCCCCTACTCCAACCTCCGAGGCATCAACCTCAACAATGAAAGGCAATTCTGGGTTGGGATGTCTAAGGACAGGTGCTGAGACAAAGGCTTGTTTCAAGGCCTGAAAAGATACTTTAGCTTCACATGACCAATTGGTAGGATCTGCTCCCTTCTTAGTAAGTGCCACAATGGGAGCAACTAGGTCAGAGAAAGAGTGAATAAACCTTCTATAGTAGTTTGCAAACCCTAAAAAGCGCTGAATTGCTTTTAAGTTGGTGGGTTGCGCCCAACTAAGGATGGCTTGGAGCTTCTTTGGTTCCATTCGGAATCCCCGAGGGGAAATAATGTACCCTAAAAAGGATACCTCCGTGACATGAAATTCACATTTCTCCAGCTTGGCATATAAGTGATTTTCACGTAATTTCTTTAGCACCTGACGCACCTGGGTAACATGTTGTTCTACAGAGTCAGAATATATCAAAATGTCGTCTAAATAGACCACGACGAATCTTCCCAGAAACTCACGGAGCACATCATTAATGAGATCCTGAAAAACTGCCGGAGCGTTAGATAGGCCGAATGGCATGACCAGATACTCATAGTGGCCTGACTGAGTACTGAATGCCGTTTTCCACTCATCCCCTGACCTGATTCTAATGAGGTTATATGCTCCTCTCAGGTCAATCTTAGAAAAAATAACAGCCGAACGTAGCTGATCAAAGAGGACAGAGATCAGCGGCAGGGGGTAAGTATTCTTTACTGAGATCTTATTCAGCGCTCTAAAGTCAATGCAGGGTCTGAGGGAACCATCCTTCTTCTCTACGAAGAAGAAACCTGCACTTAAAGGGGATTTAGATGGCCTGATAAACCCTTTCTCAAGACTTTCTTTCACATACTCATTCATGGCCACAGTTTCAGGACCAGACAATGCATATAACCTTCCTTTAGGCAACGTGGCACCAGGAATTAACTCTATGGTACAATCATAAGGCCTATGGGGAGGCAAAATATCCGCATTGCCCTTGGAAAACACATCCAAAAAATCCTGGTATTCTCCAGGAATATGTGCGGACCCGGCAGCAGCTACTCGGATAGGAAGCGTAATACATTCTTTATCACAGATGGTACCCCATTGTAGGATCTCCCCAGACTGCCAATCTATGATGGGATTATGAAAGGCCAGCCAAGGGTGACCCAGAACCACAGGAACTGCTGGACAATGGGTAAGAAAAAACTCAATCTTTTCAGAATGCAGAGCTCCCACCGAGAGCAAAACAGGAGGTGTACATAGAGAAATAACCCCATTGGATAAGGGACTCCCATCTAAACCATGCATGGTGATACACCTACCTAAGGTTAGCTGAGGAATACCTAAGGCCTTGGCCCATGTTAAGTCCATAAAGTTTCCTGCAGCTCCACTGTCCACAAAAGCAGAGACCGAGGAACAGAGGCTGTCATAAGAAACTTTAGCAGGAACCAACAGTGAATTATTTGAGGAGATGAGCTGTAGACCAAAGTGAACCCCCTCACAATTCACTTGGTCAGGAAGTTTCCCGACTTGTTTGGACAACTACGGGCAAAATGTCCCTTACCTCCGCAGTATAAACACAGACCAGAATTTTGCCTCCTGGTTCTTTCTTCCGGAGACAATTTGGAGAGACCAATCTGCATAGGCTCCTCCATGTCTACAGGAACGGAAGGAACACAGGGAAAAGAAACTACAGATGCCCCTTTTTCAGCCCTCCGCTCTCTGAGCCGACGATCTATTTTAATAGAGAGTTCCATGAGTTTATCAAGGGTCTCAGGAGCGGGATACTGAAGGAGACTGTCTTTTATAGATTCAGATAAGCCGAGGCGAAACTGACTGCGCAGGGCAGGGTCATTCCAGCCACAGTCGTTCGACCAACGGCGAAACTCCGTACAATAATTCTCTGCAGGACTCCCACCCTGTCTAAGAGCACGCAACTGACTTTCTGCGGACGCCTCTCTATCAGGGTCGTCATACAATAGCCCTAAAGATCCCAAAAAGGCGTCTACAGACGATAAGGCCGGATCGTCTGTCTTTAAACCAAAAGCCCAGGTCTGAGGATCCCCCTGAAGCAGAGAAATTACAATTCCAACCCGCTGAGCCTCCGTACCTGAGGAGACTGGTCTTAACCGAAAATAAAGTTTACAAGACTCTTTAAAATTAAAAAACTGTTTTCTATCCCCAGAAAAACGGTCAGGCAGATGCATTTTTGGTTCAGGGATGACCCTCGGGGAAGTCCGTAACAGATCTTCCTGTGAGCTCACCCGGAGGGACAGATCCTGCACCATCTGAGTAAGTTCTTGAATCTGACTAACTAGAAACTGGCCAGGATTTGGCCCAACACCGGTGGGATTCATGAGGCCGACAAAATTCTCCCAACTGAATAAGTGAAAAAATTAACTCTTGTTAAAATTTTTTATTTTGTCTGGCCGGTGATAATGTTATGATTCCTGTACTCCAGACCGGAGAAGATCTTATGACAGGGATCTGAGTACAGGAACAAACTACTGGTTGTGGGAGCTGGAGAGCCTAGTAACCCCTGGCGCCCTAACTCCGTTGTCTCGCCCGTGTTATCAGAAATCCCCTGCGAGACTATGGTTGCTTGAGCCCATGGCAGCCGCGTTCGAAGGGCGGATTATGTCTGCCCAACCCCGATGCCCCCGCAGGTCTTAATGGGAGACAAGGGGAAGTCCGAGACAGGGTGATAACAAGGGGCCCTCTGACTAAACAACCAGGCCAGGGGTTACAAGCTAACTAACAAATTCAAAAGGTATGTGCGGACAAGCCGCCAGGGAAAAGGACAACCAAAGATCCACTGATCCGACACTCCTATCCAGCACCGCCGGACACCAGAGTGGATCTTGTGGAAGCGGAATCCTCCGCAAAAGCTCCAGAACAAAATAAAGCAAAATAATAAACAGTAGCGGACAAGCCGCAACACACGGCTGCGCCGCGACTCACGAACGCCACCAGATGTTAAGGTGCTCGGTCAGACTCCAGGAACAGATGGTAACTTCCGAGTACAGGATCACTGAGAACAGGAACACTCGAATAGACCGGGACTGGGAACTCTCTCTGCAGCAGACACAGGCAAACAGGAAGCTATCACCGGCGTCTGTGAGGAGTCCTGGGAGTGCTTTTAACAGAGAGTCTTCCAATCAGCTGTTTGGAGGCTGATTGGATTAAATGCCATGCAGCTGACAAGCTGCATGGCCAGGGAAACAGATGAGTGATAATTACAACATGCCGTGCAGCTGCATGCTACACAGCCAGGAAACCAGTGATGATATAAACTTAGACCCAGCAACGGGGAACACGATCCGACAGTGGCGTCCCCGTTGCTAGGCGCCGGCCGCACTGACGAGCGGACCCTCGGCGCCTAACACTCGGGCCATATAAGGCCTGTAGAGCCACTTGATCCGTCTCGGCCAGGCTCACCTAACCAAGGGAGATGCCAGGCACCCGCTGAGATTTTGTTACTAGCGGGCACTCGGCTTCTTCCCCTCAGCAGCCGGAGGCAGGAACTCACTCCTGAGCTTCGGCTTCCAGCTCTGGCAGTGTGCGTGTGTGGTGCTATGGGAGAGATGTCATAACGTCTCGCCCACAGTTCAGAGGAGCGGGCGGCCAGGCCGAGGGAGCGGGGCTGGTAAGTATTGTGTTTTTTTTTTCTTTTACTGTATGTTTGTAAGCAGCGCTACTAGGGGGCATATTTAATGGTGCATAACAAGTGACTGGGGGCATATCTAATGGGAAATAACAAGTGACTGGGGGCATATCTAATGGGAAATAACAAGTGACTGGGGGCATATCTAATGGGAAATAACAAGTGACTGGGGGCATATCTAATGGGGCATAAAAAGTGACTGGGGGTATATCTACTGGGGGCATAAACTAATGACTTGAGGCATAACTACTGGGGGCATAACTACTGGGGGGCAGGCTAATTTTTAAGTTAATAATTTTTATATGGCCCCCGAAGGATTTTATAAATATCCAAATGGCCCTTGGTAGAAAAAAGGTTCCCCACCCCTGTGCTAGAGTATCTACATGAAAAGACTATAATGGGCTACCTACCATCATCTTCGGAAGGTGGCAGCTGCTGAGGCCATTTCAGATATTGGTAAATTGGGCAGCATTGCATCCCCCATAGAAACATACAGCAGATGTGGGTGCCAATGGAGGGATCGTAGCAGGCATCAGAGTATCTCCTGCAGTCAGAGCCGGCCCTAACCAATATGATGCCCTAGGCAAGATTTTGACTGATGCCCCCTAGCACCACCGCTGGTTCCGCCTCTGACCTTGCACTTCTGTGCCAGCACCATCACCCCTCACCCATAGCAGTCCTTATTTTGGTGTTTGTACCCCCTATATTTTAAATAGGAGCAGTTCGCACATTTGGCGCTCAGCCCAAAAAGGGGTGTGTTTTTGCTGACAAAGGGCATGGCACACAATAGTACCCCCAATTCCAATTACGCCACTCAGTACTGCAACTTTATTCACATTTGATCATGCGATAGTGTCCATAATTCACATTACATCTCACAGTAGTATCACTTTACCTTATAAATGTTACTCCTCACAGTAGAGCCCCTTATTCACATTACATCACACTGAATTGCTCCTTATTCACATTACACCACACCCTATTGCTCTTTATTCACATTAGACCACACAGTAGGGCCCTTTCTATACGCAACGCCACAGTAGAGCATCTTGTACACATAATGCCACAGAGTAATGCCCCTTACACATATGAGACACATTATTAATGTCCTTATAAACATAGTACGCCTAACACATTATGACAACCTTTATTAATGCCCTTTTACACATACTGTAATGTCCCTTAAAACATATGCAGCACATTATTAATGCATTTTAACATGACACACATAATGCTCCTAACTCATATTCCGAACACTACTGCACAACCAACCCACTCACATGCACACAGCACTCACACTTCCACTAACACTGTGACCTCTGTCTCTGCTTGGATACAGATGTGTCCTCATAAATCTTGCCTCAATGCTAACATTGGGCACCTTTTTTTAATGAAAATGCATCTTATTTGCGTTGCTATGTGGCTAGGATGCACAAGCAGCTTCTGCTGATTAAACTGATATGCAGCATGCCTATATACTGTGTGTGACTGTGGCTGTACTGTAGATGGAGGAGTCAAGAGTGATGTCCAAGCAGCGGAGTAGGGGAGCAGGGGAGATGATGGTGTTGTCAACAGTGACAGAGATATTGTGGGGGGTGGAGACTCTGGATAGAGGAAAGATGATCAGTCCGGTTTTGTCCATGTTGAGCTTCAGAGAGCACTCATCCATCCAGGAGGAGATGGTGGAAAGGAAGCTGGATACCCAAGAGAGGACAGAGGGAGAGAAGTCAGGAGAGTAGAGGTATAGTTGCAGACCATCGGCATAGAGATGGTATTAAAGGCAAAGGTGCTTATAAGCACACCCATGGAAAAGGTGTACAGGGAGAATAAAAGGGGGCCAAGGACACAACCGTGGGGGACACCGACTTGAAGGATGGAAGGAGGTGAGTTGGAGCTGAAGGCATACACCCAGAAGGTGCGGTTAGTGAGGCAGGAAGTGAACAAGGCAAGGACAGTACTAGAGAGGCCAATGGTCTGGAGGGTGCAGAGGAGGTGAGGATGATCCACATTGTCGAAGGCAGCAGAAAGGTCCAGGAGGATGAGCAGAGAGAAGTGACCGTTGGATTTGGCCAAAAGTAGGTCATTAATGACTTTGACCAAGGCAGTTTCAGTGAAAAAGAATCAAGGATGGAGTTGTCAGAGAGGTAGCTGGTATAACAGATGCTAAAGTAGTTTGGAGACAAATGGGAGGAGAGAGATGGGGTGGTAGCTAGCGGTTGAGGAAAGGTCATGGTTGGGTTTTTAAGAATACGTAAGAGCATATTTGAGTGGTGAGGGAAAGATGTCTTTAGAGAGTGATAGGTTGAAGAGATGAGCAAGGTGGAAGCAGGCCGTCGGGAAGAGGGTGCAGAGGAGATAGGAGGTGAGGCGGTCCAGGGGGCAGGTGAAGGGAGAGAGGATATGATGAGGGAGTGGACTTCCTTGTCTGTGGTGGGGTAGAAGGAGCAAAAGGAGGGATGGCTGGAAGGAGAGGATGGTGGGGCAGCGGGGCTGTCGAGGGGAGACGGGAGGAGATTTCGTGTCAGATTGCCTCAATTTTGGAGGTGAAGGAGGTAAAGTCAGTGGTAGTGAGGAGAGATGGGAGGGGAGGCGGGAGGTCAAAGGAGAGTGTTGAAAGTATCAAACAGGCGTAGGACTGAGAAGAGACGAGTGATTGGAAAAAGGATTGCTTGGTGAGGGAGAGGGTGGAACAGTAGGAAGAGAAACTAAACGTGAAATGGAGGAAGTCCACCAGAGAGTAAAATGTCCTTCAGAGGCGCTCGGCAGCGTGTGAGCATTTTTGCAGGAACCAGGTCAGTTTGGAGTGCCAGTGGTGGAGTTTAGAATGTGGGTGGAGGATGAGGAGATGGAGTCAACAGAATTGAGTGCGGAGGTGAGGGTGGAGTTATAGAAGGAAGCCGCCCAGTTGAGGCAGGCCATGGAGAATATGTTAATCGCCGCGGTCCGGGGCTTCCTCCTTGCCCGGCGCCTAGCAACTAGGGACGCCGTGCGCGCTGAGCCGCCGGGTCCCTAGCAACGCTAGGACGCCATGCGCGCTGAGCCGCCGGGTCCCTAGCAATGCTAAGACGCCGGGCGCGCCGGGACCTTAGCAACGGGGACGCCGGTGATAGCTTCCTGCATGCTGCTCATGTTTGGTGAACGTCAGTTCCTGGTTAGCTGTGTCCGGTCCCTCCAGTTCTCTGAGTTCCTGAATCTTGGAGTTAGTCACCTGGTCCCAAGGAGTTCTTCTGGTCCTAAGTTACCTGTGGCAGTCGATTGAGGTTCTCTCTTGGTTTTGTGAGTTGCGGCTCTGCCGCATGTTGTTGCCTAGGCCACTTTAGTATTATTTCATTGTACTGGTGCATTTGCGGAGGTTTCCACTTCCATAGTCCTCTCCGGTACTCGGCGGTGCCGCGTAGGAGAGTGGACAAGTGGAATATTTTGGTTGTTCTTTTCCCTGGCGGTAATCCGCGCATACTTTTAGTTTCAGGTTTGCCAGTAGCCCCTGGCCTTGTTGTTTAGTTAGAGGGCCCCTTGTTATCACCCTGTCTCAGTTCACTCTTTGTCTCTCATTAAGACCTGAGGGGGCATCGGAGTTGGGCAGACGTAATCCGCCCTTCAAACACGGCTGCCATGGGCTCAAGAAACCATAGTCTCGCAAGAGTGTACTGACAGCACGGGTGAGACAACGGAGATAGGGTGCCAGGGGCTATTCCCATTCCATTTCGCATTACGTCCTGGTACTCAGGTCCCACCGTATAAGATCTCCCCTGACCTGAGTATCAGGATCATAACATTATCACCGGCCCAAAACATAAAAAAAAAAATAGTTTAATTTTCCATTCTTTGTTTTGGTTAGTCTAAAAATTCGGCTTCATGAATCCGGCAGTTTTAGGGCCGAATCCCGGTCAGCTTTTGGTCAACCAAATTCAAGAACTAACTCAGATGGTTCAGGACCTTACTCTTCGGGTGAAATCGCAGGAAGATCTTTTGCGAGCCTCCCCGAGTGTGGTCCCAGAACCAAAAATGCACTTACCTGACCGTTTTTGGGTAACCGAAAAGATTTCTTTAATTTTAAAGAAGCTTGTAAGCTTTATTTTCGTTTAAGGCCTCGTTCCTCTGGTACTGAGTCTCAGCAGGTTGGGATAGTAATGTCATTGCTCCAGGGTGATCCTTAGACCTGGGCGTTTGGGTTAAGAGCAGATGATCCTGCCTTTTTGTCAGTAGACGCCTTTTTTAAATCTTTAGGCCTGTTATATGATGACCCAGATAGAGAGGCTTCAGCTGAGAGTCACCTGCGTGCCCTTAAACAAGGCAAAAATCCAGCAGAGGTGTATTGTACCGAATTTCGCCGTTGGTCGAACGACTGTGGCTGGAATGACCCTGCCCTGCGCAGTCAGTTTTGCCTCGGTTTGTCTGAACTTATTAAAGACAGTCTCCTTCAGTACCCCACTCCTGAGACTCTCGACAAACTCATGGAGCTTGCTATTAAAATAGATCACCGTCTCAGAGAGCGGAGGGCTGAAAGAGGAACAACTTTTAGACCTAATCCTTGTGTTTATACCTTGCCTGAGGACGTCGAGGAGCCCATGCAGATAGGTCTCTCACGGCTGTCCCCAGAGGAAAGCACCAGAAGATTAACGTCTGGTCTTTGTTTGTATTGTGGTGGTAAAGGACATATTGCTCGTAACTGCCCGAATAAGTCGGGAAACACTCTGACCAAGTGAATTGTGAGGGGGTTCACTTGGGTCTGCAGCTTATCTCCTCAAATGATTCTCTTTTAGTTCCTATTAAGATTTCCCTTGGCAGCCTCAGTTCATTGGTGTCGGCCTTCGTCAACAGTGGAGCTGCAGGAAATTTTATGGACTTAGCTTGGGCTAAGGCTTTAGGCATTCCACAGATACCATTGGAAAAACGTATTACCATGCACGGCTTGGATTGGGGTCCGCTTTCCAATGGGATAATTACTCACCGCACACCTCCAGTATTTTTGACAGTGTGGGCCTTACATTCAGAAGACATAGAATTTTACCTTACACATTGTCCGGCAGTTCCTGTAGTTTTGGGTCACCCTTGGCTTGCCATTCATAATCCCACCATTGATTGGCGGTCTGGGGAGATTTACCAATGGGGTCTTTTTTGTGTTAAGGAATGTATTTCCCATCCAGTCCGGGTTGCGGCAGTCGTCCCAGAAATTATTCCTGTGGAATATCAGGATTTTGCCGATGTGTTCTCAAAAGGCAATGCGGACATTCTGCCTCCCCATCGGTCCTATAACTGTGCGATAGAGTTAATGCCACTTTGCCCAAGGGGAGATTATATGCCCTGTCCGGGCCAGTAACCACGGCCATGACTAATCACATTCAGGAAAGCCTGAAAAAAGGCTTTATTAGGCCTTCGAAATCTCCGTTGAGTGCAGGTTTTTTCTTTTGTTGAGAAAAAAGATGGGTCACTCAGACCATGTATTGATTTTCGGGCTCTGAATAAAATTTCTGTTAAGAACACCTCTCCTTTACCATTGATTTCTGTGCTTTTTGATCAGTTACGCTCCGCCGTGATCTTTTTGAAAATAGAGCTTAGGGGAGATTACAACCTCATCCGAATAAGATCTGGGGATGAGTGGAAGACGGCTTTCAGCACTCAGTCGGGGCACTATGAATACCTGGTGATGCCGTTTGGCCTGTCAAATGCTCCTGCGGTATTTCAAGACCTCATTAACAATGTTCTCCGTGACTTCCTTGGGAAGTTCGTGGTCGTTTATTTAGATGACATTTTGACATACTATGAGTCTATGGAACAACATGTTGCCCAGGTGCGTCAGGTTCTTCAAAAATTACGAGAGAATCATTTATACGCTAAGCTTGAGAAGTGTGATTTTCACATCACAGAAGTGTCCTTCTTGGGGTATATTATTTCTCCCCAGGGATTTTTTATGGAACCGAAAAAACTTCAGGCCATCCTTAATTGGGCGCAACCCACTAATTTAAAAGCAATTCAGCGCTTTTTAGGGTTTGCAAATTATTATAGGCGGTTCATTCATACTTTTTCTGACCTGGTCGCTCCTATAGTAGCTTTGACTAATAAAGGAGCGGATCCTTCCAATTGGTCGCCTGAAGCTGAGTCTGCCTTTCGGGCATTGAAGCAGGCCTTTGTCTCGGCTCCTGTCCTCAGACACCCTAATCCGCAGCTCCCCTTTATTGTTGAAGTTGAAGCCTCAGAGGTTGGAGTGGGGGCTATCCTTTCTCAGGAAGATCCAGAGTCTCAGGAGTTACATCCTTGTGCCTTCATGTCCAGGAAATTCTCCTCCGCAGAATCCAATTATGACGTTGGTAATCGAGAATTACTGGCAGTAAAATGGGCTTTCGAGGAGTGGAGGCATTGGCTGGAGGGAGCTAGGCATACTATTACAGTATTTACTGACCATAAAAATCTGCAATATAGTGAGTCAGCTAAACGGCTTAATGCTCGGCAGGCACGTTGGGCATTGTTTTTTACTCGTTTCAGGTTTATTATCACCTTGAGGCCTGGTTCCAAGAATACGAAAGCTGATGCCCTTACAGTTGCTTTCTTCCAGTTCACAATAACAATCCTGTTACTACCCCCATAGTTCCATCTTCAGCCATCCGGGCAGGCCTCACACAGGATTTATTTACTCAGTTAAACCAGTTTCAACACCAGGCTCCTAGACTTACTCCTGCTGGTCGTCTTTTTGTCCTTGAATTTTTGAGAGGCACAGTTTTAGCTGAGTTTCATGACAACAAGGTCTCTGGTCATCCAGGTATCACTAAGACCTTGGAGCTGGTCTCTCGCTCGGTATGGTGGCCTAGTCTTTCTAAAGACGTAAAAGAATTTGTCCACTCCTTTCAGGTTTATGCACAGCATAAGGTCCCTCGTTCGTTGCCGATCGGGCAGCTCATACCTTTAGCCGTTCCTCTCAGGCCATGGTCTCATATATCCATGGATTTCGTGGTGGACCTTCCCCTTTCAGCCGGATGTTGAGTCATTTGGGTGGTAGTGGACCGTTTTAGTAAAATGGCTCATTTCATTGCTCTTCCCCGATTACCCTCTGCTCAAGGGTTGGCAATTTTGTTCCTCCGCCATGTGTTCAGGCTCCATGGTTTGCCCACTGATATTGTCTCTGATCGGGGTCCATAATTTATCGCACGATTCTGGAAACGTTTTTGTGCCTCACTGAATATGAAACTGTCTTTAACATCTGGTTACCATCCACAGTCTAACGGGCAAACCGAATGAGTCAACCAGTCATTAAAACAATATTTACGCTTGTATTCGGCCAAACTCCAGAATGATTGGTCTGAATTTCTTCCTTTAGCCGAATTTGCTTATAATAACTCCTGTCATTCCTCCACCAAGGAGTCCCCATTCTTTTCAGTCTTTGGTTTTCATCCTAGAGCCAACTCTTTTTTCCATCATTCTCCAGTCTCCTCATTGACCTTAACCTCCCATCTCAGAACTATTTGGAGAAGAGTGCACCTTGCCCTGAAAAAAGCTGCCTTCCGAGAACAGAAATTTTCTGATAGGCTCCGACGTCCTTGCACTTTTAAGGTGGGAGATAAGGTGTGGTTGTCAACTCGCAACATCAAGCTCCGACAACCCTCGGCTAGATTGGGACCCAAATTTATTGGACCATTCCTTATCATTAAGAAGGTCAATCCAGTTGCTTTTCGCCTACGCTTGCCAAGATCTCTCAGAATTGGAAATACTTTTCACTGTTCCCTTTTGAAACAGTATTTTTCTTCCAGGAGATTTCCTCGGAGGTCTCCCCAGGGTAGGTCTCCGGTGGATGTGCAGGGACAACAGGAGTTCTTGGTAGAGAAGGTTTTAGATTCAAAAGTTTCCCGGGCCGGCTTTATTTTTTGGTTCACAGGAAAGGCTATGGTCCGGAGGAAAGGTCTTGGGTCCTGGATAAGGATCTACATGCCCCTAAACTCAAGAGACTATTCTTTCAGGAAATATCTCAGAAACCTGGCTTTAGGGGTTCGTTGACCCCTCCTCAAGGGGGGGGGTACTGTTAGGCGCCGCGGTCCGGGGCTTCCTCCTTGCCCGGCGCCTAGCAACTAGGGACGCCGTGTGCGCTGAGCCACCGGGTCCCTAGCGACACTAGGACGCCGTGCACGCCGAGCCGCCGGGTCCCTAGCAACGCTAGGACGTCGGGCGCGCCGAGCCCCCGGGACCTTAGCAACGGGGACGCCATAGGCGGACCGCGTTCCCCGTTGCAGGGTTGATTAATTAAAGTACTTACACATGTTTCTCTGGTCGTGCAGCAAGGCAGCTGCACGACACTTATTGTAATTAGGCTCTGTACTCTGATTGGAGGGTTCCCTGTTAAATGCCTCCTCAGTGTCTCACACAGACGCCGGTGATAGCTTCCTGCATGCTGTTCATGTTTGGTAAACGTCTGTTCCTGGTTAGCTGTGTCCGGTCCCTCCAGTTCTCTGAGTTCCTGAATCTTGGAGTTAGTCACCTGGTCCCAAGGAGTTCTTCTGGTCCTAAGTTACTTGTGGCAGTCGATTGAGGTTCTCTCTTGGTTTCGTGAGTTGCGGCCCTGCCGCATGTTGTGGCCTAGGCCACTTTAGTATTATTTCATTGTACTGGTGCATTTGCGGAGGTTTCCGCTTCCATAGTCCTCTCCGGTACTCGGCGGTGCCGTGTAGGAGAGTGGACAAGTGGAATATTTTGGTTGTTCTTTTCCCTGGCGGTAATCCGCGCATACTTTTAGTTTCAGGTTTGCCAGTAGCCCCTGGCCTTGTTGTTTAGTTAGAGGGCCCCTTGTTATCACCCTGTCTCAGTTCACTCTTTGTATCTCATTAAGACCTGAGGGGGCATCGGAGTTGGGCAGACGTAATCCGCCCTTCAAACGCTGTTGCCATGGGCTCAAGAAACCATAGTCTCGCAAGAGTGTACTGACAGCACGGGTGAGACAACGGAGATAGGGTGCCAGGGGCTATTCCCATTCCATTTCCCTTTCCCAGCATTGGGTCCTGGTACTCAGGTCCCACCGTATAAGATCTCCCATGACCTGAGTATCAGGATCATAACATTTTCGTTCCTTTCGAACCTCAGGTAAATCAAAGGGTCAGGGGTACTCATACTTTCAAGACCAGTAAGCCCAAATCTAAACGATCCTGCCTGCTTCCAAACAGGACAAACCTGCAGCATGACGGGGCGGGCCTCCCCCTGGGGGACCCCAGGGAGGGAGGCCGACTCCTGCAGTTCACCCAGGTCTGGTTAAGGACCACTTCAGATGCATGGGTGAAGGAAGTTGTCTCTCACGGGTACGCGGCCTCTTTTAAGAGACATCTCCCTCGCCAGTTCTGTGCAACGGTCATCCCATCGGACCCATTGAAGGCGCAAGCTCTACACTTGGTTGTCAAGTCACTCCTGGAGACAGGAGTGGTGGTGCGGGTGCCTGTCTCCCAAAGGGTGGTCTTCTGGTTGCCAAATGTCAGGATCCCGGCGCACAGTATGCCAGTGCCGTAATCCTGACACCCGGCATACCGACACATATTCTCCCTCGGGGGGGTCCACGACCCCCCTGGAAGGAGAATAAATAGCGTGGCGCGCATAGCGCTCCACCGTGTCAGCAGCGTGGTGAGCGCAGCGAGTCCGCAAGGGGCTCATTTGCGCTCACCGTGCTGTCGGTATGCCGGCGGTCGGGCTCCCAGCGCCGGTATGCTGGTCGCTGGGAGCCCGGCCGCTGGCATACCATCCTACACCCCTCTCAACCTCAAGTCACTGAACAAGTTTGTAAGCGTTTCCAAGTTGGAAACACTGCTCTCCATTGTACTGGCCATGGAACCTGGGGACTACATGGTATCCCTGGATATACAGGATGCTTACCTGCATATACCTATTGCCATTTCACATCAGCAATATCTGCGGTCTGCTATTGGCAACCTCCATTATCAATTCAGGGCTCTGCCGTTTGGACTGACTACAGCCCCTCGGATTTTCACCAAGGTCATGGCTATGATGACAGCTCATCTCCGTCAACAGGGAATCAGAATCCTGCCACATCTGGACGACCTGCTGATCCTGGCAAGCTCCCAAGATCTCCTTCTGAGTCATCTCCAGCTAATGGTGCAATTCCTCACAGCCCATGGATGGCTGATCAGTTGGAAAAAGTCCTCCCTGGTCCCTGCGCGGCTCATGGTGCATCTTGGGGCCCTGCTGGATACACACAGCCAGAGGCTGTTTCTGTCTCCAGAGAAGGTCTTGAGGCTTCAGGACAGGATCAGATACTTCCTCTCTCACCCAAAAGTGTCTATTCACTCGGCGATGCAAGTACTAGGCCTGATGGTATCGACTTTCGACATGATGGAGTATGCTCCATTCCATTCTCGCCCTCTCCAACGGTTAATCCTCTCCAAGTGGGACGGTCTGCCTCAGTGGATCAGGTCTCAAATGATGGTCCTTACTCCGGAGGTCCGCTTATCCCTGCCCTGGTGGCTCCAGGATCAACAGTTGAGCAGGGGCCGTCCCTTCTGGATTCCCCACTGGGTCCTCCTGACGACGGATGCCGGTCTGAGGTGCTGGGGCGCGGGGTTCGAGCAACACACTCTCCAGGGTCAGTGGTCCAAGGAGGAGTCTCTTCTCCCCATCAACATTCTGGAACTGCGGTCATTGTTTAGTGCTTTGACACTAGCCCTGCCTCTGTTAAGGAACAGGCCTGTTCAAGTACAGTCAGACAACACCACCATGGTGGCGTACATAAATCGTCAAGGCACTCGAAGCCGAAAAGTAGCGATGGAAGTGTCCAGAATTCTTCAATGGGCAGAACCCCATCTGCCAGTAATTTCGGCGGTGTTCATGCTGGGTGTCCTAAACTGGGAAGCAGATTTCCTTAGTCATCAGGACATACACGCCAGAGAGTGGAGCCTTCATCTGTAGGTGTTTCAACTCCTAGTGGACAAGTGGGGCCTACCAGATGTAGACCTGATGGCATCTCGACACAATCACAAAGCTCCAGTCTTCGGATCACGGATAAGGGATCCTCAAGCAACATTCGTGGATGCACTGGCAATTCCATGGAACATTCGTCTGCCATATGTGTTCCCTCCGGTGTCACTCCTGCTCAGGGTTCTGAAAAGTTCAAGCAAGGAAGAGGAATACTACTTATAGTCGCTCCAGCGTGTCCCAGACGGCACTGATTCTCAGACCTGCAGGGTCTATCGATAGAACGTCCTCTACCACTTCCTCAACATCCAGACCTCCTCATTCAGGGCCCTTGTGTCTACCCAGACCTGGCCAGACTGGCTTTGACGGCATGGCTCTTGAAGCGTCACTCTTGACGGCCCGTAAACCGGCTTCGACTCGGATTTACTACAGGGTCTAGAACTCTTACTTCACCTGGTGTGCTGCTAAGAACTACGATGTATATAAGTTCAGAACCTCATGGCTTCTGGCTTTTCTGCAGCAGGGCCTGGATTTAGGCCTTCATCTGGCCTCCCTTAAGGTTCATATTTCTGCCTTATTGGTGTGGTTTCAGAGAAAAGTTGCGTCTATTCCTGACGTTCATACCTTCACTCAGGATGTCTTGCGGATACAACCTCCCTATGTCCCTCCTGTGGCTCCATGGGATCTGTGTGTTGTACTTAATGCCCTGCAAGGGTCTCACTTTGAGCCTCTTGATTCTGTGGACCTGAAATGGCTTTCTATTAAGGTCCGGTTCCTGTTGGCTATTGCCTCTGCTAGAAGAGTGTCGGACTTAGGCGCTTTGTCATGTCGTCCGCCCTTCCTGATATTTCATAGTGACAGGGCAGTTCTCCGTACTCGCCCTGGTTATCTGCCTAAGGTGGTGTCATCTTTCCACCTTAACCAAGAGATTGTGGTTCCGGCCTTTATCTCTGCTGGTTTGTCTTCCAAAGTAAGGTCTTTGGTTGTGGTACAGGCTCTCTGTATATATGTGGAGAGGACTGCCTCCATTCGGAGGTCTGATTACCTCTTCGTACTGTTTGGTTTCACAAATGTGGCTGGCCTGCAAACAAGAAAACTTTGGCCAGATGGACTAGAATGGTAATTGCACAAGCTTATGCACAGGCTGGTCTTCCAGCTCCTGCTACTATCAAGGCCCATTCTACTCGGTCTGTTGGACCTTCTTGGGCGGCTCGCCGTGGCGCATCCGCAGAACAATTGTGCAAGGCGGCTATGTGGTCCCCTGTGAACACGTTCATCAGGTTCTATGCCTTTGATACTTCTGCCTCCCAGGATGCCTCCTTTGGAAGCCGGGTTCTTGTGCCCGCTACAGTGCGTCCCCTCCCATGAGGAACTGCTTTAGGACATCCCCAATGTTATTCCCTGAGGAATACCAGTGTACCCCGCTGCAGATAAGGAGATGTATGGCACACCCGTGCTGTCAGTACACTCTTGCGAGACTATGGTTTCTTGGGCCCATGGCAGCCGTGTTTGAATGGCGGATTACGTCTGCCCAACTCCGATGCCCCCTCAGGTCTTAATGAGAGACAAAGAGTGAACTGAGACATGGTGATAACAAGGGGCCCTCTAACTAAACAACAAGGCCAGGGGCTACTGGCAAACCTGAAACTAAAAGTATGTGCAGATTACCGCCAGGGAAATGAATAACCAAAATATTCTACTTGTCCGCTCTCCTACACGGCACCGCCGAGTACCGTAGAGGACTATGGAAGCGGAAACCTCCGCAAATGCACCAGTACAATGGCCCTCATTCCGAGTTGATCGGTCGCAAGGCGAATTTAGCAGAGTTACACACGCTAAGCCTACGCCTACTGGGAGTGTATCTTAGCATCTTAAAATTGCGACCGAAGTATTCGCAATATTGCGATCACAAACTACTTAGCAGTTTTAGAGTAGCTCCACACTTACTCTGCCTGTGCGATCAGTTCAGTGCTTGTCGTTCCTGGTTTGACGTCACAAACACACCCAGCGTTCGCTCAGACACTCCCCCGTTTCTCCGGCCACTCCTGCGTTTTTTCCGGAAACGGTAGCGTTTCCATCTACACGCCCCTAAAACGCAGTGTTTCCGCCCAGTAACACCCATTTCCTGTCAATCACACTACGATCGCCGGAGCAAAGAAAAAGCCGTGAGTAAAAATACTATCTCCATTGTAAAATTACTTGGCGCAGTCGCAGTGCGAATATTGCGCATGCGCACTAAGCGAAATTTCACTGCGATGCGATGAAAAATAACGAGCGATCAACTCGGAATGAGGGCCAATTAAATAATACTAAAGTGGCCTAGGCCACAACATGTGGCAGGGCCGCAACTCCCGAAACCAAGAGAGAACCTCAATTGACTGCCACAGGTAACTTAGGACCAGAAGAACTCCTTGGGACCAGGTGACTAACTCCAAGATTCAGGAACTCGGAGAACTGGAGGGACCAGACACAGCTAACCAGGAACAGACGTTCACCAAACATGAGCAGCATGCAGGAAGCTATCACCGGCGTCTGTGTGAGGCACTGAGGAGGCATTTAACAGGGAACCCTCCAATCAGAGTACAGAGCCTAATTACAATAAATGTTGTGCAGCTGCCTTGCTGCACGACCAGAGAACATGTGTAAGTACTTTAATTAAACAACCCTGCAACGGGGAACGCGGTCCGCCTGTGGCGTCCCCGTTGCTAAGGTCCCAGCGGCTCGGCGTGCCCAGCGCCCTAGCGTTGCTAGGGACCCGGCGGCACAGCACGCACGGCGTCCTAGCGTTGCTAAGGACCCGGCGGCTCAGCACGCACGGCGTCCCTAGTTGCTAGGCGCCGGGCAAGGAGGAAGCCCCGGACCGCGGCGCCTAACAGAAAAGTAGTACTTTTAGCTTTCGGAGCAGAAGGAGCAGTATTAGGATGGCATGCAGTCTTAGCAGAGGCTGAGTCAGTCACAATCTTATTAAGATCTTCTCCAAAAAGGGTGTCTCCCTTAAAAGGGAGCACCTCCAGAGTCTTGTTGGAATCTAGGGCCACCTTCCACGACCACAACCACAGAATCCGGTGAGCCAAAATATACGTAGTGGACGCTTTGGACGCCAGAATACCTGTGTCACGAACCGATCCCTCACCTCTGCGGGTTCTGGTGTCCATCCGTTGCCGGTGCGGTTGCTCGTGGTGCTGTGCCGCCATGTGGGGACGCAGCGTGGTCAGTGGCACAGGTGATGCAGGATCTGGGAGTGCAGGGACCAAATGGCCAAAGGCACCGCTGTGTGTCTGCAGTATAGGAGGTGGCCATGTTGGAGACCAAATGAGCACTAAGAGCACTTGTGAAACACCTGTGGGTAAGTGTTAGCCAATCCCGTGCTTGTGCTGCCTTTAAGTAGACTGGGATTATGTTACTCTGGGCCAGTGCTTTGTTGTATCTACTTATGCCCTAGCTCTGTGCTCTCTCTGTGCATTCCCGTGTCATTTCCGTGGTCCAGATATCGCCTCCACTCCCAGAGGTCTGCCTGCAGACTTCACTGCTAAAGACCTACCAGCTCCCTGCTGTGCTGTCAGTCAATCACTCTCCCAGTGGCAAACAAGTGGATTTCCAGAGTCTTGTAAGAGGTTACCCTGTCTGCCTGCTTCAATCACACAGACTTTGGAGGATTCTACTAACATCAGCTGTTCGTTTGTTCTGCTCTAAACTTAACCCATTCATCACCATTGTCGTCTGCTGCAGTTTAACAGTGCTGTGTTATCTTCAGAACTTGCAAGTAACTCATTTCAGTATTGTATTTTCTTTGTTGCTGCATTCAAGGACAGTTCTTCACAGCCTCTCAGTTTATTCTCTAAACTTCAGTACAAGTCTCTACAGTTACTAATTTATGTAACAAAAAATGAAGATCACATGCAGTGCGCCAAAGAAGAGCAGCCTGAAAAGATAGGTGGTTTTGAAGTGTCACCAACACCTCCAATATACATACAAATTCCAATGGTTACCACCCTTTATTCCAAGCGCTTTTTAAACCACCTCAAGCAGCAATTCAGTCTTTTAGGCAGATGTAATAAATGTCCTTTAAAACAAAAAATATGACACCAACATAGTGCAATACTGTATAAAATTTATATATAAAATAAAATAAGTATATAGGTCCAGACTCGTACCCCAAGTTGTGGTCTACAATAGTAGACAATATCGCCTTATTAGGAGCGGATCACCGACTTGCAAGTATCCTGGCACCTCTATAATCCTTGGAAGAGATTCCCCTTTTCACTCCACCGAAGGTACATGTAAATCAAATGATTTCCAGATAGTGTTTTCAGTGAAATTTATTAACATGTACAGCATAAATGAAAGGCTACAAGATGCAATTTTATGTAGACCATTCCATCTGGTGAGAACCCATCTTGTAGCCTTTCATTTATGTTGTACATGTTAATAAATTTTACGGTAAAACACTATCTGGAAATCATTTGATTTACATGTACCTTCGGTGGAGTGAGAAGGGGAATCTCTTCCAAGGATTATAGAGGTGCCAGGATACTTGCAAGTCGGTGATCCGCTCCTAATAAGGCGATATTGTCTACTATTGTAGACCACAACTTGGGGTACGAGTCTGGACCTATATACTTATTTTATTTTATATATAAATTTTATACAGTATTGCACTATGTTGGTGTCATATTTTTTGTTTTAAAGGACATTTATTACATCTGCCTAAAAGACTGAATTGCTGCTTGAGGTGGTTTAAAAAGCGCTTGGAATAAAGGGTGGTAACCATTGGAATTAGTTACTAATTTATGTCTGCATTAGCCAGTTAAACACTCTTTACAGTCTGGCATCAAATATTGTTTCTTTTGGACAATTCATCATTCATTCACAAGCCTGATTAAAACTCAGTTCTATGAACATTTCCTCAATGTATCTTTAAGACTGTTCATGATTATCATTCTACCACTTTATGCAATGCGTCAGTTTATATATGGTGATTAATAATTTGTCATTTAACCCCTTACTGGAATTGTTACCTTTAATATTTTAAAAAAGGAACTTTCTTCGTCCTCCCTTCTTTCATCATACCCCAGCACCTACACCTTTGGTTGGTCCAGGGTTAACGGATTCACAAAAACACTCGGCCCTGACAGTAAGAACTGGCCACATGGCGACGTCGGGTGACCAATTCGCAGGAGGCAGTGCTACGACAAACATCCTTTCCCGTCTGGAAAATCAGGAGTCTATACAGACACAAATAGTTCAGTTTATGCAAACTATGGCAAACTATGGCTATAAAGACATCTCAAGTCCAAGTTCCAACTCCGGTCGTTTCGGCTACCACAATAGTTTCTCCTGTGACGTTGCCTATGTCCCGTTTGCAGTTACCCTCTCCAAGTAAGTTTGACAGGACCCCAAAGCTTTGCAGAGGATTTCTGAACCAATGCGAGAACCAGTTCGAACTGTTGTCCGCTAGTTTTCCATCAGCCCGTTCTAAGGTCACATATATTATTGCCCTCCTGTCCGGTCAGGCCTTGGAGTGGGCGTCGCCACTGTGGGAGAGGAGAGATCCTATTCTCTCTAATTACAAAGAGTTTGTATCATCCTTCCGGAAATTTTTCGATGAACCAGGCAGAACCACCTCAGCATCTTTGGAGATTCTCCGTCTACGTCAAGGTTTACGTCCTGTCAGTCAATATATTATTCAGTTTCGCACGTTGTCTTCAGAGTTAAACTGGAATGAGGAGGCCCTGATCGTGGCATTTTGGAATGGACTTTCAGAAAAAATCAAGGATGATTTAACTATCCGGGATGTGCCAACTAAGCTGGATGAATTGATTTCTATCTGTAATAAACTCTACCTACGCTACAGAGAGCGATGTTTAGAGAAATCCAAGGCAGAGCGACCTAGTCCGCGCAATCATCCTAGACCTCAACAAGATTCTTCATCTCAGTCTCCTGTAACGACAGAAGAACCTATGCAGATCGGGCGCTCTCGCCTCACAGAGGAACGAATTAGTCGTCGACAGGGTAACCTCTGCATGTACTGCGGGTCCTCCAAACATTTAGTTAAGTCTTGCAAACTCCGTCCGGGAAACTCTCGCTCCTAGCTTATTCAAGAGAGGTTAAGCTAGGAGTTACTTTGGAATCACGTTCTGGGAAAAAGCAGACTTTGCCTATTCGTTTAGAAGTTCCAAGTTCTACAGTTAAAGTTTCAGCTCTCCTAGATTCCGGTGCAGCCGAGAACTTCATCACCTCAGCTTTGTCATATGATCTAAAGTTCAAACCATGCCTCTGTGAGCAGCAGTTGCTGTTACAGCAGTGGATGGAAGTCGAATTCCAGACGGCATAATTACTCATCGAACCGTATGTCTCAAGATGAAAGTAGGTGTGCTCCATTCCGAATATATTTCCTTCTTCGTGATTCCCAAAGCCTCTCATGATGTGATACTTGGATTACCTTGGCTACAGAAACATAATCCACAATTTAATTGGCAAACCATGGAAATTCTTTCGTGGGGTGAATCCTGCACCAAGGACTGTTTAGCTTCAATTATACCCCTCCGGTCAGTTAGTCTTCCCGAGTTACCCTCAAGCTATCAATCTTTTGTGGATGTCTTCAGTAGACAAGCGGCAGACTCCTTACCCCCTTATCGCGAATGGGACTGCCCAATCGTTTTGGTACCGGGCAAAACACCTCCTAGGGGGCGAATTTATCCGCTATCCATCCCAGAGACTCAAGCTATGTCTGATTATATACAAGAGAATTTAACCAAAGGATTTATCAGACCATCTTCTTCACCTGCAGGAGCCGGATTCTTCTTCGTTAATAAGAAAGATGGTGGGTAACGACCATGCATAGATTACCGTGGACTTAATGAGATCACAGTGAAAAACAAGTACCCATTACCGTTAATTCCAGAATTATTTGACTGGGTAAAGGGAGCTACTGTGTTTAAAAAATTAGATCTTCGTGGGGCCTACAATTTAATCTGCATCCGTGCAGGGGACGAATGGAAGACTGCCTTTAATACCCGGGATGGGCATTACGAATACCTTGTAATGCCTTTTGGTCTTTGTAATGTGCCTGCAGTTTTCCAAAGCTATGTAAATGAACTTTTTTGTGATCTTCTCTACAAGTGTTTAGTAGTGTACTTGGATTATATCTTAATATTCTCCAAGGATCTGAAGTCTCACCGTCACTAAGTTAAAGAGGTACTGATACGTCTGAGGAAAAATCGACTATATTGTAAGTTGGAGAATTGTACTTTTGAAGTATCCTCTATACAGTTCCTTGGTTACGTAATTTCCGGATCAGAGTTATGTATGGATCCTGTAAAGGTACAAGCTATCTGAGACTGGTCCACTCCTACGACTCTCAAGGGGATTCAGCGGTTCCTTGGCTTTGCTAATTTTTATAGGAGATTCATTAAGAATTACTCTACGTTGGCCGCTCCCATCACATCCCTGACTCGCAAGGGAGCAAATCCTATGAACTGGTCTTCTGAAGCAATCAAAGCCTTCCCTGATTTAAAACAAGACTTTGTGTCAGCCCCCATTCTTCGACAGCCAGATTTGAACCGTCCCTTTCTACTGGAGGTGGACGCATCTACGGAAGCAGTGGGAGCTGTGTTGTCACAAATCTTTGAAGATAAAAAAGTCCATCCCTGCGGATATTTCTCCCGTAAATTCCTACTGGCCGAACGTAATTATGCAATTGGGGAGCAGGAATTAATTGCCATCAAGTTGGCATTTGAGGAGTGGAGATACCTTCTAGATGGAGAACAACACCCCATTACAGTATATACTGATCATAAGAATCTTCTATATCTGCAGTCGGCTCAGTGTTTGAATCCACGACAAGCTCGATGGGCTCTTTTCTTCACACGATTTAATTTTAAGCTCACCTATCGTCCAGGGTCTCAGAACAAAAAGGCAGATGCCCTTTCTCGGTCCTTCAAATCTTCTGAATTAAATGATGCTACCACGAATCAAGCCATTGTGAGTCCTACGTCCTTTTTAATGACTCGAACTTCTCCGGTCCCGGTTCCTCCACCTGGAAAAACCTTTGTCGCCACAAATCTTCAAAAATTACTACTTACTTGGGCTCACTCTTCATCCTTCATGGGTCATCCTGGGGTTCTAAAGACTCTCAAATTTATTCAACAGTCTTACCGGTGGCCACGTCTTAAAGCCGATGTTCAAGAGTTTATAGCAGCATGTCCTAAATGTGCCCAACATAAGAGTCCAAGGGTTCTCCGCCAGGTTTGTTACATCCATTATCTATACCCAAACAACCGTGGACTCATATCTCAATGGATTTCGTGACCGATTTACCTCCATCAAAAGGGCAGAATACCATTTGGGTGATAGTGGATCGATTTTTGAAAATGGCGCATTCCATTCCATTAATTGGATTACCATCAGCCCCTTCACTAGCCAGATTGTTAATTTCTGAGTTCTTCAAGTTGCATGGCCTTCCTCAAGAGATCATCTCTAATCGGGGAACACAGTTTGTAGCCAAGTTTTGGAGGTCGCTTTGTTCATCTTTAAACATTAAGTTGAATTTTTCTTCGGCATATCATCCTCAGACAGATGGACAAACTGAGAGAGTAAATCAAGATCTTGAAACCTTTCTCCGGCTATACATATCGTCCTCACAGGATGATTGGGTTGACTACCTTCCATTGGCAGAATTCGCTCATAATAATCTCTTTCATTCGTCTTCAGAATCTACGCCGTTTTATACTAACTTTGGTTTTCATCCTCATGTGCCAGAGTTCCATCCGTTGCCAGCCCTAGAGGTTCCAGCAGCAGATCAAGAGCTTCAACGTTAGTCTAAAATGTGCAGTTGTGTGCGCAAGTCGTTGATCAAATCTTCTGCTCGTTATAAATCTTTCGCAGATAGAAAACGTAAGGCTGTACCAAACTACAAGGTAGGAGACCAAGTTTGGATTTCTACTCGCAATCTTAAGTTCAAAGTTCCTTCTAAGAAGTTTGCTCCCAAGTTTATTGGCCCATTTCCCATTGTAAAGGTACTCAATCCTGTGTCATACAAAGTCAAGTTGCCACCGTCTTTGAAAATTCCTAACGCCTTTCATACATCGTTGTTGAAACCTTTGATTCTCAATAAGTTTCGTACTGCCTTGTCCAAACCTCCTAAAGTTCACTCTTTGCAGGATGGGGAATTTGATGTTATGGAGATTGTGGACTTACGTCGCCGATATGGACGTCTGCAGTTTTTGGTCGATTGGAAGGGTTATGGTCCGGAGGAGAGGTCCTGGGTTTTTGCCAAAGATGTTCATGCTCCAAGACTGGTACAGAAATTCTATTCCAAGAATCCTGATAAAGCTCAAAGGTGTCCGGAGTCCACCCTTAAAGGGGGGGAGGGGTACTGTCACGAACCGATCTCTCACCTCTGTGGGTTCTGGGGTCCATCCGTTGCCGGTCCGGTTGCTCGCGGTGCTGTGCGGCCGTGTGGGGATGCGGCGTGGTCAGTGGCACAAGTGATGCAGGATCTGGGAGCTGGGAGTGCGGGGACCAAATGGCCAAAAGGCACCGCTGTGTGTGTGCAGCATAGGATGCGGTCATGTTGGAGACCAAATGAGCACTAAGAGCACTTGTGAAACATCTGTGGGTAAGTGTTAGCCAATCCCGT
Source organism: Pseudophryne corroboree (assembly GCF_028390025.1). NCBI lineage: Eukaryota > Metazoa > Chordata > Amphibia > Anura > Myobatrachidae > Pseudophryne > Pseudophryne corroboree. The sequence goes on from NC_086446.1 coordinate 765,173,448, forward strand.
GCTTGTGCTGCCTTTAAGTAGGCTGGGATTATGTTACTCTGGGCCAGTGCTTTGTTGTATCTACTCTATGCCCTAGCTCTGTGCTCTCTCCGTGCATTCCCGTGTGATTCCCGTGGTCCAGATATCGCCTCCACTCCCAGAGGTCTGCCTGCAGCCTTCACTGCTAAAGATCCACCAGCTCCCTGCTGTGCTGTCAGTCAATCACTCTCCCAGTGGCAAGCAAGTGGATTTCCAGAGTCTTGTAAGAGGTTACCCTGTCTGCCTGCTTCAATCACACAGACTTTGGAGGATTCTACTAACATCAGCTGTTCGTTTGTTCTGCTCTAAACTTAACCCATTCATCACCATTGTCGTCTGCTGCAGTTTCACAGTGCTGTGCTATCTTCAGAACTGGCAAGTAACTCATTTCAGTATCGTATTTTCTTTGTTGCTGCAATCAAGGACAATTCTTCACAGCCTCTCAGTTTATTCTCTAAACTTCAGTACAAGTCTCTACAGTTACTCATTTATGTCTGCATTATCCAGTTAAACACTCTTTACAGTCTGGCATCAAATATTGTTTCTTTTGGACAATTCATTATTCATTCACAAGCCTGTTTAAAACTCAGTTCTATGAACATTTCCTCAATGTATCTTTAAGACTGTTCCTGCTTATCATTCTACCACTCTATGCAATACGTCAGTTTATATATGGTGATTAATAATTTGTCATTTAACCCCTTACTGGAATTGTTGCCGTTAATAAATATATGAAACGGAACTTTCTTCATCCTCCCTGCTTTCATCATACCCCAGCACCTACACCTTTGGCTGGTCCAGGGTTAATGGATTCACAAAAACACTCGGCCCTGACAACCTGCCTCAGAGGATGCCTCTTCAATATAATGGGAGGCGGTGGTAATATGAGACAGACACTGTTTGGCAATGTCAGAAATATCCTGAGGTAGTTCTTCCTCCAGTACCTGGACCCACGCATCTATATCTTTTGCAGCCCAGGAGGCCGCTATAGTGGGCCTGTGAATTGCCCCAGTTAGGGAATAAATACACTTCAGGCATCCCTCCACACGCTTATCTGTCAGCTCCTTCAGGGAGGTGACAGTAGTGACAGGCAGAGAAGAGGTAACCACGATCCGTGCGACATGCGAGTCGACCGGCGGTGGAGTTTCCCACTTGTTAGTTAACTCCGCAGGGATAGGAAAACGAGCCAACATCTTCTTAGATAGGGCTAACTTCTTACCTGGGGAGACCCAAGCCTCTTGACGTATGTCAATTAAAAGGTCAGAGTGAGGAAGAACTACTTTTGCCACTTTCTGATGCTTGAATTTATCAGGCTTTTTTGATGCAGTAGTGGCTGATGTTTCGCATCATTTAAGCCATGCCCCCGCTGTATAATGCCGCTATTACCAGTGTTAAACTGCAGGGGGCATGGCTATGATGGCGCGATTCAACAAGAATCGCATCATCGACTGCCCGGACCACACAATTTACTCACTAAATGGGCGGCCGGGCAGGCGCACAGAAATCAGGAGACTTGCCTGCTTTTCCGAGGGGCCGGGAGGGTCACCCGATTTTCAGGAGCCTCCCGGCCATTCCGAGGGAGTAAAGGCAAGTATGGAGTGAGGGGAAAGTGAAAGCAGCACAAAGGCGGGAACATCTGCACTAGATGGCGCCCAGAACTGGGGGGGGGGGCTACAGGCAGCGGTCTATCCCCACAATGCTGGACTTCACCACCGGTAACTTAAGGAGTGTCACGGTCAGGCGGGAGACTGTGCAGGGGAGCTGGCTCTTACCTGTCTGGTCCCTTTGATGAGGCCCAGCTGGCGGAGGTGCGGGCTGCTGGCGCCGGGCAGGGAGCGCTGGGAGGACAGGCAGGAGCACTGGTTGGCGGCTCTGCAGACTGGCAGCATGTCCCTCCGGCACGGGTTAGCGGTGCTGCTGTGGAGCCAGGGCTTCTGTGAGCAGGCTGAGCTGCGTTCCCGGTGACCATCTTGGATGTGGGCAAAAAGCATGTCTTGCCCACACTTCACCAATTTATCACTTTCCTGTGGCCAATTAGCTCCGAGCAGCTGCTATAAGACAGGAAGGCGTGGAGGAGGGAATTTGCCAGTGCAACGTCTTTCATAGTATCTGTGAAGCTAGTTCTCTGTGCTTCCGCAGCGTCTCCAGTGTCAGGTTCTTGTTACAGCAAATTACCCAAGCCTCCTGATATAGCCTTACGCAGACTGCCGACTCTGTTCCCGTGTCCTACCTAGCTACCTGTTCCAGGCGCCACAGTAACCAGCCTTCGGAATTCCTCCTTTAAAGTACTGGGTCACGGTTCCGGTATCCTCAGCCACCCGCTAACCTTGTTATGATTCTAGTACTCAGGTCTGGGGTGATCTTATGTGAAGGGACCTGAGTACCGGAACGTAATGCTGGGAAAGGGGAAAGGAATGGGAATAGCCCCTGGCACCCTATCTTCGTTGTCTCGCCCGTGCTGTCAGTACACTCTTGCGAGACTATGGTTTCTTGAGCCCATGGCAGCCGCATTTGAAGGGCGGATTACGTCTGCCCAACTCCGATGCCCCCTCAGGTCTTAATGGGAGACAAAGAGTGAACCGAGACAGGGAGATAACAAGGGGCCCTCTAACTAAACAACAAGGCCAGGGGCTACTAACAAACCTAAAACTAAAGTATGTGCGGATTACCGCCAGGGAAAAGGACAACCAAAATACTCCACTTGTCCACTCTCCTACACGGCACCGCCGAGTACCGGAGAGGACTGTGGAAGCGGATACCTCCGCAAATGCTCCAAAACCAGCAAACAATATTAAGCGGCCTAGGCCGCAACACACGGCAGAGCCGTCACTCACGAGACCAAGAGATATCCTCTATAGAGTGTCACAGGTAAATGAGGACCAGGAGAACTCCTTGGGATGAGATGACAAACACCAAGACTCAGGAACTCAGAAGACTGGAACGACCGGACACAGCAGACCAGGAACAGATATAAACCAAACATGAGCAGCATGCAGGAAGCTATCACCGGCGTCTGTGTGAGGCACTGAGAAGGCATTTAACAGGGAATTCCCCAATCAGAGTCCAGAGCCTGATTACAATGAATGTCGTTCAGCTGCCCTGCTGCACGACCAGAAAACATGTGCGCGCAGTGATTAATCCACCCTGCAACGGGGAACGCGGTCCGCCCGTGGCGTCCCCGTTGCTAGGGTCTCGGCGGCTCGGCGCGCCCGGGGTCCTAGCGTTGCTTGGGAGCCGGCGGCTTAGCGTGCACGGCGTCCCAGCGTTGCTAGGGACCCGGCGGCTTAGCACGCTCGGCGTCCCTAGTTGCTAGGCACCGGGCCGGGAGGAAGTCCCGGACCGCGGCGCCTAACAGTACCCCCCTTGAGGAGGGGTCAACGAACCCCTAAAGCCAGGCTTCTGAGGAAATTCCTGAAAGAACCACCTCTTGAGTCTAGTGGGCATGCAGATCCTTATGCAGGACCCAAGACCTTTCCTCCGGACCATAGCCTTTCCAGTGAACCAAAAAATAAAGCCGGCCTCGGGACACTTTAGAATCTAAAACCTTCTCTACCAAGAACTCCTGTTGTCCCTGCACATCCACTGGAGATCTACCCTGGAAGGTCCTCCGAGGAAATCTCCTGGAAGAAACACATTGTTTCAACAGGGAACAGTGGAAAGTATTTCCAATTCTGAGAGATCTTGGCAAGCATAGCCGAAGAGCAACTGGGTTGACCTTCTTAATAATAAGAAATGGTCCAATAAATTTAGGTCCCAGTCTAGCCGAGGGTTGTCGGAGCTTGATGTTACGAGTTGACAACCATACCTTATCTCCCACCTTAAAAGTGCAAGGACGTCGGAGTCTATCAGAAAATTTATTTTCTCGGAAGGCCGCTTTTCTGAGGGCAAGGTGCACTTTTCTCCAAATTGCTCTGAGATGGGAGGTTAAGGTCAACGGGGAAACTGGAGAATGATGGAAAAAAGAGTTGGCTCTAGGATGAAAACCAAAGACTGAAAAGAATGGGGACTCCTTGGTGGAGGAATGACACGAGTTATTATAAGCAAATTCGGCCAAAGGAAGAAACTCGGACCAATCATTCTGGAGTTTGGCCGAATACAAGCGTAAGTACTGTTTTAATGACTGGTTCACTCGTTCGGTTTGCCCGTTAGACTGTGGATGGTAACCAGATGTTAAAGACAGTTTAATCCTCAATGAGGCACAAAAACGTTTCCAGAATCGTGCGATGAATTGTAGACCCCGATCAGAGACATCAGTGGGCAAACCATGGAGCCTGAACACATGACGGAGGAACAAAACTGCCAACCCTTGAGCAGAGGGTAATCGGGGAAGAGCAATGAAATGAGCCATTTAAAACGGTCCACTACCACCCAAATGACTCGAAATCCGGCTGATTGGGGAAGGTCCACCACGAAATCCATGAAAATATGAGACCATGGCCTGAGAGGAACGGCCAAAGGCACGAGTTGCTCGATAGGCAAGGAACGAGGAACCTTATGCCGTGCACAAACCTGACAGGAATGGACGAATTCCTTAATGTCTTTAGAAAGACTCGGCCACCACACTGAGCGAGAGACTAACGCCAAGGTCTTAGTGATACCCGGATGCCCCGAGATTTTGTTGTCATGAAGCTCAGTTAAAACAGTGCCTCTCAAAAATTCAGGGACAAAAAGACGACCAGCAGGAGTAAGTCTAGGAGCTTGGTGTTGAAGCTGGTTTAACTGAGTAAATAAATCCTGTGTGAGGCCTGCCCGGATGACTGAAGATGGAACTATGGGGGTAGTAACAGGATTGCTATTGTGAACCGGGAGAAAGCAACGTGACAGGGCATCAGCTTTCGTATTCTTGGAACCAGGCCTGAAGGTAATTATAAACCTGAAACGAGTAAAAAACAATGCCCAACGTACCTGCCAAGCATTAAGTCGTTTAGCTGACTCAATATATTGCAGGTTCTTATGGTCAGTAAAAACAGTAATAGTATGCCTAGCTCCCTCCAACCAATGCCTCCATTCCTCGAAAGCCCATTTTACTGCCAGTAATTCCCGATTACCAACATCATAGTTGGATTCAGCGGAGGAGAATTTCCTGGACATGAAAGCACAAGGATGTAACTCCTGAGACTTCGGATCTTCCTGAGAAAGGATTGCTCCCACTCCAACCTCTGAGGCATCAACCTCCACAATAAAGGGAAGCTCCGAATTAGGATGTCTAAGGACAGGAGCAGAGACAAAGGCCTGTTTCAAGGCCCGGAAGGCTAACTCAGCTTCATGCGACCAATTGGAGGGATCCGCTTCTTTCTTAGTTAAAGCTACTATGGGAGCAACCAGGTCAGAAAAAGTATAAATGAACCGCCTATAATAATTAGCAAACCCTAAAAAGCGCTGAATTGCTTTTAAATTAGTGGGTTGCGCCCAATTAAGGATGGCCTGGAGTTTTTTCGGTTCCATGAAAAATCCCTGGGGAGAAATAATGTACCCCAAGAAAGACACCTCTGTCATGTGAAAATCACACTTCTCAAGCTTAGCATATAAATGATTCTCTCGTAACTTTTGAAGAACCAGACGCACCTGGGTAACATGTTGTTCCATAGACTCAGAATATATCAAAATGTCATCTAGATAAACGACCACGAACTTCCCAAGGAAGTCACGGAGGACATCGTTAATGAGGTCTTGAAAAAACGCCGGAGCATTTGACAGGCCGAACGGCATCACCAGGTATTCATAGAGACCCGACTGAGTGCTGAAAGCCGTCTTCCACTCATCCCCAGATTTTATTCGGATGAGGTTGTAAGCTCCCCTAAGATCAATTTTCAAAAAGATCACGGCGGAGCGTAACTGATCAAAAAGCACTGAAATTAATGGCAAAGGATAGGTGTTTTTCACAGAGCTCTTATTCAGGGCCCTAAAATCAATACATGGTCTAAGCGACCCATCTTTTTTCTCAACAAAGAAAAATCCTGCACTCAATGGAGATTTTGAAGGCCTAATAAAACCTTTCTTAAGGCTTTCCTGAATGTAATTATTCATGGCCGTGGTTTCTGGCCCGGACAGGGCATATAATCTCCCCTTAGGCAAAGTGGCACCTGGAACTAATACAATTACACAGTCGTAGGACCGATGGGGAGGCAGAATGTCCGCATTGCCTTTGGAGAACACATCGGCAAAATCCTGATATTCCACAGGAATAAGCTCTGGGAAGACTGCTGCAACCCGGACTGGATGAGAAATACATTCCTTAACACAAAAAGGACCCCATTGGGAAATCTCCCCGGACCGCCAATCAATGGTAGGATTATGAAAGGCAAGCCAAGGGTGACCCAAAACTACAGGAACTGCCGGACAATGTGTAAGGTAGAATTCTATCTCCTCAGAATGTAAGGCTCCTATTGTAAGTAAAACTGGAGGTGTGCGGTGAGTAATTATCCCATTAGAAAGCGGACCCCCATCTAACCCGTGCATAGTGATACGTTTATTCAACGGTATCTGAGGAATGCCTAAGGCCTTAGCCCAAGTTAAATCCATAACATTTCCTGCAGCTCCACTGTCGACATAGGCTGACACCAATGAACTGAGGCTGCCAAAGGAAATCTTAACAGGAACTAGGAGAGAGTCATTTGAGGAGATAAGCTGCAGACCTAAGTGAACCCCCTCACAATTCACTTGGTCAGAGCGTTTCCCGACTTGTTCGGGCAGTTGCGAGCAATATGTCCCTTACCACCACAGTACAAACAGAGACCAGAACTTAATCTTCTGGTTCTTTCCTCTGGGGACAGCCGGGAGAGACCCATTTGCATGGGCTCCTCGACGTCCTCTGGAAAGGTATAAACATAAGGACTAGGCCTAGAAGTTGTTCCTCTTTCAGCCCTCCGCTCTCAGAGACGACGATCTATTTTAATAGCAAGCTTCATGAGTTTATCGAGAGTCTCAGGAGCGGGGTACTGAAGGAGACTGTCTTTAATAAGTTCAGATAAACCGAGGCGAAACTGACTGCGCAGGGCCGGGTCATTCCAGCCACAGTTGTTCGACCAACGGCGAAATTCGGTACAATACACATCTGCTGGATTTTTCCCTTGTTTAAGAGCACGCAGGTGACTCTCAGCTGACGCCTCTCTATCTGGGTCATCATACAACAGACCTAATGATTTAAAAAAGGCGTCTACCGATAACAAAGCAGGATCTTCAGTTTTTAACCCAAACGCCCAGGTCTGTGGATCCCCCTGGAGCAACGACATAATAATCCCAACCCGCTGAGATTCAGTACCAGAGGAACGAGGCCTTAAACGAAAATATAATTTACAAGCTTCTTTAAAATTAAAAAAATATTTTCGGTTACCCGAAAAACGGTCGGGTAAATGCATCTTTGGTTCCGGGACCACACTCGGGGAGGCTCGCAAAAGATCTTCCTGCGATCTCACCCGAAGAGAAAGGTTCTGAACCATCTGAGTTAGTTCTTGAATTTGGTTAGCAAAAAGCTGACCGGGATTTGGTCCTAACCCTGCCGGATTCATGAAGCCGGATTTTATTCTCAGCAAAACAGAATGGGTAAAAATTCAAACCCCCCTTTTTTTTTTTTTTTACGTTTTTTGGGCCTGTGATAATGTTATGATTCTAGTACTCAGGTCTGGGGTGATCTTATGTGAAGGGACCCGAGTACCGGAACGTAATGCTGGGAAAGGGGAAAGGAATGGGAATAGCCCCTGGCACCCTATTTCCGTTGTCTCGCCCGTGCTGTCAGTACACTCTTTCAAGACTATGGTTTCTTGAGCCCATGGCAGCCGCGTTTGAAGGGCGGATTACGTCTGCCCAACTCCGATGCCCCCTCAGGTCTTAATGGGAGACAAAGAGTGAACCAAGACAGGGAGATAACAAGTGGCCCTCTAACTAAACAACAAGGCCAGGGGCTACTAACAAACCTAAAACTAAAGTATGTGCGGATTACCGCCAGGGAAAAGGACAACCAAAATACTCCACTTGTCCACTCTCCTACACGGCACCGCCAAGTACCGGAGAGGACTGTGGAAACGGATACCTCCGCAAATGCTCCAAAACCAGCAAACAATATTAAGCGGCCTAGGCCGCAGCACACGGCAGAGCCGTCACTCACGAGACCAAGAGAGATCCTCTATAGAGTGTCACAGGTAAATGAGGACCAGGAGAACTCCTTGGGATGAGATGACAAACACCAAGACTCAGGAACTCAGAAGACTGGAACGACCGGACACAGCAGACCAGGAACAGATATAAACCAAACATGAGCAGCATGCAGGAAGCTATCACCGGCATCTGTGTGAGACACTGAGAAGGCATTTAACAGGGAATTCCCCAATCAGAGTCCAGAGCCTGATTACAATGAATGTCGTGCAGCTGCCCTGCAGCACGACCAGAAAACATGTGTGCACAGTGATTAATCCACCCTGCAACGGGGAACGAGGTCCGCCCGTGGCGTCCCCGTTGCTAGGGTCCCGGCGGCTCGGCGCGCCCGGCGTCCTAGCGTTACTAGGGAGCCGGCGGCTCAGCGCGCACGTCGTCACAGCGTTGCTAGGGACCCGGCGGCTAAGCGTGCTCGGCGTCCCTAGTTGCTAGGCGCCGGGCCGGGAGGAAGTCCCGGACCGCGGCGCCTAACAACCTACAGTCGCATCTCTATTCAATTGTCTTTGGTGAACCCTGTTAAACTACTCCTAATAATAAATGCACAAGACCTTCATCCATCCCGCTCGTTTATTATTCAGAGATCCAAGTGCACAGGAATCATCTTCCCCAAATCTGGATCCACAAGAATCCTCAGATGTGACAGTTTGCACTGGCCACATGGATCCGGGAACTGGACAGGATTCTGGCTCTGATCTCCTGCACAGCATAACGAGGCATCTGGAGGGATTGGAAAATTCACAGCGACATTTGGCGCAGTGCCTCCAAGAGATATCCACTCGGCAGGATTCCATCCAAGCCTCTCTAGCAAATACTACTTCTGCCCGTCGACCGGAGTCCCAAGTTTCTCAGCCTGTCCTGGAATCATTGGGGTCATCACCATCCTCTCTCCATTTGCCAACCACCAACCAAGTTTGACAGGAACTCTAAACTATGTCGTGGATTCCTTAATCAGTGCGATGTGCACTTTACATTACAGTCAGCCAATTTCCCAATGCAAAAGAGGTGTACATAGCCTCCTTACTCTCAGGGACAGCCCTGGAATGGGTCTCACCGCTCTGGGAAAGAGATGATGCTCTGCTGAGTGACTATCCAAAATTCCTAGCTACTTTTAGAAAGATCTTTGATGAACCGGGACGCTCGACATCAGCATCCATTGAGATTATGCGTCTACGCCAAGGGAATAGGCCAGTCGGCCAGTATATAATTCAGTTTCAAACCTACGCCTCTGAACTACAATGGAATGAGGAAGCCTTGGCTCAGCATTTTGGAGTAGCCTTTCTGACCGTTTGAAGGATGATCTAGCGACTCGAGACTTACCACCAAAACTGGATGATCTCATTTCATTATGTAACAAAGTCAAGCTACGATTCTGGAAGAGGCAGGCTGAAAAGAGCAAGGGCGATCGCTATCGTTTTCGCCCTGTACCTCTGGCATCCCCTCCGCTAGCAGTAGATTCCCCTGACAAACCCATGCAGCTGAACCGGGCCCGACTTACTTCTGAGGAGCGCCAGAAATGGCGGCGAGAAAATTTGTGTCTTTACTGTGGGCCACCGGGACACATGGTGGCATCATGCCCACAGCGTCCGGGAAACTCCCACTCCTAACTGGGCTAGGAGACACCAGGTTAGGAGTCTTGTCTCGGTCTCCAAATTCCTCTGAACCTACTCTACCAGTCACTATTGAACTCTCGCAATGTACTAAGGTGGTCATTCCGAGTTGTTCGCTCGCTGCCAATTTTCGCTATGCTGCGATTTGTTGCTAAATGCGCATGCGCTTAGTTATTTAACTAAAAGCTTAGTAGATTTACACAAGCTCGTAGTGTGATTGACAGGAAGTGGGTGTTTCTGGGTGGAAACTGGCCGTTTTCAGGGAGTGTGCTAAAAAACGCAGGCGTTCCACGTAAAAACGCAGGAGTGGCTGGAGAAACGGGGGAGTGGCTGGCCGAACGCAGGGCGTGTTTGTGACGTCAAACCAGGAACTAATCGGACTGAGGTGATCGCAATCTAGGAGTAGGTCTCGAGCTACTCAGAAACTGCAAAGAATTATTCAGTAGCAGTTTTGCTAATCTTTCGTTCGCTATTCTGCTAAGCTAAGTTACACTCCCAGAGGGCGGCAGCCTAGCGTGTGCAATGCTGCTAAAAGCAGCTAGCGAGCGAACAACTCGGAATGACCACCTAAGTCCGTTCTCTCTCTTTTAGATACAGGAGCAGCAGAGAATTTCATCATGGCCCATCTGGTTCAGCAGCTTCAGATCCCTGTGCGAGATTTGTCCTGTTCCATTTTGTTATCTGCGGTTGATGGAAGCTGTATTCCTGGTAGAGTAATTTCTCAACTGACTCTTCCTATTTCAGTTGGTATCGGTGCTCTTCATAAAGAGCAATTTAAACTTTTAGTTATACCCAAGGCGTCACACTAAATTGTGCTGGGCTACCCTTGGTTTAGTAGGCATAACCCGCATATCGATTGGCACTCCATGCAAATCTTATCCTGGGGGAAGACTTGTTTGACCTCTTGTTTGCCGTGTATCAAACCACTCAATAAAACCCTTGTCACATCATCCCCACAGATTCCGCCTCAGTACGCTTCCTTCTCCAACGTCTGGGAGCAAATATCTTGCCACCCATAGGAAACGGGACTGTCCTATAGACCTCGAACCAGGGAAAGATCCACCCAGAGGTCGTACCTACCCTTTATCAATTCCTGAAACTAAGGCTATGTCCGAGTATATCCGAGAAAACTTGGCCAAGGGGTTCATTCGGTCATCTACCTCACCAGCCAGAGCTGGGTTCTTCTTTGTCCAGAAAAAAGATGAGGGGTTAAGACCTTGTATAGATTACCGGGGCCTGAATAACATCACAGTAAAAAATCGTTACCCTCTACCCCTCATTTCCGAATTATTTGATCGAGTCAAGGGAGCAACAACCTTCTCCAAACTAGACATAAGAGGAGCCTACAGTCGGATCAGGATACGAGCAGGCGACGAATGGAAGACCGCGTTCAATACCAGGGATGGTCATTTCGAATATCTCGTCATGCCATTTGGTCTGAGTAACGCCAACATTTCGTCAACTACATTTTCCGAGACCTTCTACATCAATCTGTCGTGGTCTATACGGACGACATCTTAATCATTTCCCCAGACCTTGGAACAAATCGACGACACGTTCTAGAGGTACTTCGTAGACTGCGGGAGAACCATTTGAATTGCAAGCTAGAGAAATGCATCTTCGAGTAGGTTTCAGTTCCTTTTCTAGGGTATATAATTTCAGGCTCCGGATTACAGATGGATCCGGAGAAAGTACAAGCCATATTGAATTGGTCAAGACCTTCCTCTCTTAAAGCGGTGCACTGTTTTCTAGGGTTCTCTAACTACTATCGGAAATTTATTAGAGGATTCTCAGGCTTGGTAGCCCCCATCACCACTCTTACTCCAAAAGGAGCAGACCCGTCTCATTGGTCCCCAGAAGCAGAGTCCGAGACCAGTATTAAGGCAACCAGATATAAATAAACCCTTTTTTCTCGAAGTGGACGCCTCCTCGGAAGCGGTAGGCGCGGTACTCTCTCAAAGGTACGAAGATCATAAGCTTCATCCTTGTGGTTACTTCTCAAAGAAGTTTCTCCCCGCCGAGAAGAACCACACTATCGGGGAGCAGGAGTTGTTGGCGGTCAAGCTGGCCCTAGAGGAATGGCGATACCTCCTGGAAGGAGCTAACTTCCCTATTACCATTTATACAGATCATCGGAACTTAACCTTCCTGAAAGATCTACAATGTCTGAGTCCGCGTCTTGCTCGTTGGACCATGTTCTTCTCCCGCTTTTCATTCATCCTGACTTAATCTATAAGCAGATGCTCTGTCACGGTCCACTACTTCTGTTGAATCTGAAGAACCTCCTCAAACACACCCCATCCTAGATGCTACAGTTTTTGTCTCCACTCGTCTACAACCTCCTGCAGGGAAAACTTTTGTCACTCCCCAACTACGGAAGAAACTCATATCTTTGGCTCACACTTCCCGATTTTCAGGTCATCCAGGAGTTCACAAGACAATGGAATTTCTGCAAAGATCCTATTGGTGGCCCACGCTGGAAGCAGATGTGACAGCCTTCATTTCCTCCTGCGTTAAGTGCGCCCAACACAAGGTCTCTCAGCAACCTCCAGCTGGGAAGTTATTGCCTCTTTCTGTACCCTTTCAACCGTGGTCCCATTTATCAATGGACTTCATAACAGATTTACCATCTTCTAGAGGCTACACTACAATCTGGGTGGTGATAGACCGATTCTCCAAAATGGCCCACTTTGTACCATTGAAGAAATTACCAACAGCGTCTGAATTGGCCCATCATTTCATTTTCGAGATTTTCAGGCTTTTTGGTCTTCCCACCGAAATAGTGTCTGATCGAGGGGTGCAATTTGTAGCAAAGTTCTGGAAATCCCTTTGTACAGCCTTACAAATCAAGTTGCAGTATTCCACAGCCTATCATCCAACGGTTCCACGGAACGAGTTAATCAAGATTTGGAGACCTTTCTAAGCATTCGCCTTTCCTCTTCTCAGGATGATTGGGTAGAACATTTACCTTGGGCTGAGTTCGCCCACAACAATACTTACCATTCTTCTACCGGGCTTACGCCCTTCCTCATTGTTTACGGAGCCCAACCTAAAGTTCCAGCATTTCAAAGTCTACCGGCACTTGATTTACCACCAGTGGAGACTTCCATAAAGCGTTTTTTGAACATTTGGCATCGGGTTCATACCAATCTTCAAAAGGCTTCTCTTCGTTACAAGAAATGGGTGATAGAAAACGAAGAACAATTCCTAGTTTAAAGGTAGGAGACCAAGTTTGGCTTTCTACAAGTACCTTCAATGAAGTTTGCCCTCTGCTTTATAGGTCCTTTTCCAATTGTGGGAATAATTAATCCAGTGGCTTATAAACTCAAACTACCCCCTTACCTCAAAATTCCTTCTTCTTTCCATGTTTCCTTGCTAAAACCTCTAGTTTTGAACCGATTTCGGAGACTGTTACCACGACCACCCAAAGTACTCACCCAGAGTGGAATAGTTTGAGGTTAAAAAGGTATTCGACTCCCAAATTCGTTATAGTCGGTTACAGTACCTATTGGACTGGAAAGGATATGGTCCGGAGGAACGGTCCTGGTAGTACGCGACAGATGTTCATGCCCCAGCATTAGTTCGCAAATTTCATTCTGACCATCCAGAGAAGCCTAAATTGTGTCCAGGGGCCACTGTAAAGAGGGGGGGGGGGTAATGTCACGGTCCGGCGGAAGACTGTGCAGGGGAGCCGGCTCTTACCTGTCCAGTCCCTTTGGAGAGGCCCAGCTGGCGGAGGTGCGGGCTGCTGACGCTGGGCAGGGTGCGCTGGGAGGACAGGCAGGAGCACTGGTTGGCGACTCTGCAGACTGGCAGGATGTCCTTCCGGCACGGGTTAGCTGTGCTGCTGTGGAGCCAGGACTTCTGTGAACAGGCTGGGCTATGTTCCCGGTGGCCATCTTGGATGTGGGCAAAAAGACTGTCTTGCCCACACTTCACCAATTTATCACTTTCCTGTGGCCAATTAGCTCCGAACAGCTGCTATAAGACAGGAAGGCCTGGAGGAGGGAATTTGTCAGTGCAACGTCTTTCACAGTATCTGTGAAGCTAGTTCTCTGTGCTCCCGCAACGTCTCCAGTGACAGGTTCTCGTTACCGCAAAGTACCCAAGCCTGCTGATATAACCTTACTCAGACTGCAGACTCTGTTCCCGTGTCCTACCTAGCTACCTGTTATGGACGCCGCAGTAACCAGCCTTCGGAATTCCTCCTTTAAAGTACTGGGTCACGGTTCCGGTATCCTCAGCCACCCGCTGACCTACAGTCGTATCTCTATTTAACTGTCTTTGGCGAACCCTATTAAACTACTCCAAGTAATAAATGCGCAAGACCTTCATCCGTCTCGCTCGTTTATTATTCAGAGATCCAAGTGCACCAGAATCATCTTCCCCAAATCCGGATCTGCAAGAATCCTCAGACATTACAAGGCGCATAAAAGAAATGCCTGTGCTCCGTTTATTGCCCTGGTGGATATAGTGGGGTCCCTGAGCAGTACAGTTTCCATGCGATTTGTACCCGGCGGGTCCCCCTGGGGGACCCTCTTACCTCCTCTCCAAGTCCTGCAGCCACACGATCCTGGAGATGAGCAGCGGCGGTGTGCCAAAATACCGGTGCATCTCCGCTGTAAGTACCCGGGAACCAGGCCGCGGGAGTATACAGCGCCGCAAAGGGGAGGTGATGGCGCACCAGCACGGCATGACTCCCAGACATAGAAGTGCTGCGGCTCAGTAGCATAGTAAAAGTTTTCTTCATTTCACCAACTTTAAAACTGAGCTCCTGTGCATGGAGGAGGGATTATATAGAGGAGGCGGTGCGGTGCATCCTGGGAACAGTCAAAGTTTTTAGCCAGTTGGTGCCACGGATCTAGATCCAACTCTACACCCTGATTTTATTCCTTGTGTAATACCAGTTTACCCCGCTGCAGAAAGGAGAGTTTGGAGGGAGGATATGATAGAGGGGTTGAGAGACCCAAGATTGTGTCTAGTGACAGTGGGTCTGGGCGTGGGGAGCAGCGGAGGAGATAAGAGGGTAAAAGAGAATAGATGGTGGTCCTAGAGGGGAAAGAAAGAGTTGGAGAAGTCAGATAGATCACACCGGTGGGTAAAGACGAAGTCAAGGGAGTTGCCGAGATTGTAAGTGGGGGTGGAAGTCCATTGAGAAAGGCCATAGAAGGAGGAGAGGGCAAGAAGATTAGTAGAAACAAAGTATATACTGCTGCATCTTTATGAAATGTTGACATGAAACTTTAGATTGACCTCACTGCATGTCACTGGCTCAGGGAGGGCGGTGTGTGCCCCCTGCACAGCACACCTTGCACCCATTATAGATAAGGATTGGCCCCTGCAGCTACCACCTATGGGCTACACAGCGCAGATGTAGCCAGCGGAAAGTTTTCCTGGAATCCTCCCGGGAAATGGCTGCCGTGCGTGTGCGGTCAGCGGGACCACGCACGCGCAATACCTCCAGCACTACACTGCTCTCAACATTGGGGGTCATTCCAAGTTGATCGCAGGCAGCAACTTTTTGCTGCTGCTGCGATCAACTTGTCCACGCCTATAGGGGAGTGTATTTTAGCTTAGCAGGGCTGTGATCGATTGTGCAGCCCTGCTAAGCTAAAAAAAATTCACACAAAACAAGGCCAGGCCTATACCCACTTACCCTGTGCTATGGATCGAGCGATGATTAGCTCGGCTTTGACGTCACTCCTCCGTTCTCCTGGGCACGCCTGCGTTTTACCCACCACTGCCCGAAAACGGCTCCAAACGGTCCGGATCCGCCCTGCACCGCCCTCTTCCTGTCAATCTTCTTTGCGGTCCGTCCTGTGACCGCTTTCTTCTTAAGCCGCGACGTAACCCGGAAACCCCTGTCGCCGGGCAATGTCGCGCACGCGCACTGCGGCCGCCATGCATGCGCATTCCGCACCCGTTCGCACTGCAGCGATCAACCTGCTGCGTGCGAATGGGTCGGAATGACCCCCATTAACAATAGGCAAGGGGTAGAGTTTATAATTAATTTCAGTACAGTATTACTGTGAGGATCGGAGATATATCGATAGGAAATACTGATTACGATATTGCCAGTTATAATTTGCCTGTGATACTATGATGGGTATTACAGGATTTTCAATATAAATGTTCATTTAATATGTGTAAGTTTGATCCCAGGCAGATACAGGAAAAGCTTTTGCTATCCCATAAGGTATCATTAACATGTTACTGTTAATTCAGTACCTCAGAGGTAATGTAATTCAAGCTAAAGGGCCAAATACCTTACAGGACACTTTTTGTCTGTGTGGGAACCTCAAGGAAAGCAGCCCATGGGGGGGGGGGTAATCAAACCACATGTATATTCAACAGGGCCGTAACTAGCTATGGACCAGCGGTGCCTGGCACACAGCGCAAAAGCGATGTAGGCGCAGGCACACCGGCAGAACCCGCAGGGCTGCGATGCCAACCACCGCTGATAGCTGCAGCTCCCCCTCTCCAGCCACAGCGCTTCCGCTAACATAATAGGTACCAGGGAGCGGATTATAGGAAGGGCGTCAGGGGCGGTTGTCCCGGGCCCCCACAAATAGTATATTTACGGAGGGCAGAACAGCATCTGCGGTCTGCACTTCATGTCAACTCCGCAGTCCCCGCCCCCTCCCCCTCACGAGCGGTAGATGCGGCGGTAGGAGATCAAAAAGCAGAGAGGCCGGTGGCAGACCCGACTCTCCCCACCACCAAATAAGATGTATTTATAATTAACATATATAACCCCCGCTCCGCCGGCAAACAGCAGTGCAGGGCCTTCTGTACAACAGCCGGGGTAGGATGGATGCCGGGATGAGTGTGTTATTGCTAGGGGCAATCTCCGACTCTCACTGTACACTGACATTGCAGCATTCATGTGGGGGCGTATGATAGGCGGAGCATCCAGGTCTAAAGAGGAGTTGGGGTCGGGCACAATAATTCAATATTCCCATCACCTTAGCTCCGCCCATTGGAAGAAAGAACACTTGAAAACGAAGGGGCTGCTGCTGCCCCATTAAAGACCCGCAGCTTGCCACATTCAACTGTAAGTTTTAATCCTGTGAATCTGCACTGCGCTCCTGTTCCTCCCCTTCTGTGCTTCCTGTGTCAGTGCCTCTGCCCCTGCACTTTACTCCATATCGTATGCCTGCTTCCCCCAGTCACATGTGTACATGTCTCCCCTCAAGCCTAAATGTGTATGTGTCAATGCCCCCCTCCTCCCAATCTCCAGTGACTGTGTGTGTCAGAATCCGTTTGGATCTCCCATTGTGCGAACATGTTAGCAGGGACTGATGTTCACGGTATAATAGCAAGTTTATTAAGCACTGTACAACTGTAAACGGGTTCACTACGGTATGCTGGCGGCCGGGCTCCCGGCGACCAGTGCCGGGAGCCCGACCGCCGGATTACCGACAGTGTGGCGAGTGCAAATGAGCCCCTTGCAGGTTCACTGCGCTCGCCACGCTGCGGGCATGGTGGCGCGCCACGCTATTTTATTCTCCCTCCAGGGGGGTCGTGGACCCCCACGAGGGAGAATAAGTGTTGGTATGTCGGCTGTCGAGATTCCGGCGCCGGTATACTGTGCGCCGGTATCCCGACAGCCGGCATACTGAAGACCACCCCTGTAAACAATAAATATAAACCAGGAGTAACTAGAGAACACAAAAAGAAAGGGAAAACTGAGGGGACATAGGATACCAGGATACTGTGAATACACGGGATGCCAGGATTGCACTGTGGTAGCTGGATCACAGGATAGCAACAAGCTGAGGAAATACAGGTTACCTGAGTACTGGGAGAATGCAGGCCAGCTACTCAGTTCCTTAACAATGGGCTGAGAGAATACAGGTTACCTGAGTACTGGGAGAATGCAGGCCAGCTACTCAGTTCCTTAACAACAAGCTGAGGGAATACAGGTTACCTGAGTACTGGGAGAATGCAGGCCAGCTACTCAGTTCCTTAACAACAAGCTGAGGGAATACAGGTTACCTGAGTACTGGGAGAATGCAGGCCAGCTACTCAGTTCCTTAACAACAAGCTGAGGGAATACAGGTTACCTGAGTACTGGGAGAATGCAGGCCAGCTACTCAGTTCCTTAACCATGGGCTGAGAGAATACAGGTTACCTGAGTACTGGGAGAATGCAGGCCAGCTACTCAGTTCCTTAACCATAGGATGAGAGAATATAGGTTACCTGAGTACTGGGAGAATGCAGGCCAGCTACTCAGTTCCTTAACCATAGGCTGAGAGAATACAGGTTACCTGAGTGCTGGGAGAATGCAGGCCAGCTACTCAGTTCCTTAACAACAAGCTGAGGGAATACAGGTTACCTGAGTACTGGGAGAATGCAGGCCAGCTACTCAGTTCCTTAACCGTGGGCTGAGAGAATACAGATTACCTGAGTACTGGGAGAATGCAGGCCAGCTACTCAGTTCTTTAACCATAGGCTGAGAGAATACAGGTTACCTGAGGGCTGGGAGAATGCAGGCCAGCTACTCAGTTCCTTAACAACAAACTGAGGGAATACAGGTTACCTAAGTACTGGGAGAATGCCGGTCAGCTGCTCAGTAGTCCATTAACAATGAGCTGAGATATTGCAGCCTCAAAGATAGACTTGATGAACTGGCACAGGAGTGCTTGAGAACAGAGGATAAATAGCAGCTTCTCAGGTGCAAACCACAGCCGCACATAACTAGGTAATCAACGCTGCCAGGTCACAGAGTGGGAACTGCTAGACAGACCAGGAGGCAGAGAGTGACACCTAGAGGCATAAACGATATATGGCACGGATCATGACAGTGTGCATATCACATACATACAGTATGTCTACACCCACTAACCCCCCCCCCCCCGCCCCCCAAAGACACCAGTGTGTAACCTCCCATGCATCAGTGTGTAACCTTCCATGCATCAAAAGCTACCGGTGTCTCCATGTCCCACTCCCCCACCCCCAGTCACAACTGTATACATCTCCATGTCCCTCTCCGCCCACCCCCAGTCACCAGTGTGTACATCTCCATATCCCCCAACCCCAGTCATCAGTGTGTACATCTCCACAGCCCCCTCCCCCCAACCCCAGTCACCAGTGTGTACGTCTCCATAGCCCCCTCCCCCCAACCCCAGTCACCAGTGTGTATGTCTCCATGTCCCCCTCTCCCCCACCCCAGTCACCAGTGTGTACATCTGCATGACCCCCCCCAAGTCACCAGTGTGTGCGTCTCCATGTCCCCCTCTCCCCCACCCCATTCACCAGTGTGTACATCTCCATATCCCCCAACCCCAGTCACCAGTGTGTACTTCTCCATAGCCCAATCCCCCCAACCCCAGTCACCAGTGTGTACGTCTCCATATCCCCCTCTCCCCCACCCCAGTCACCAGTGTGTACATCTGCATGACCCCCCCCCAAGTCACCAGTGTGTGCGTCCCCATGTCCCCCTCTCCCCCACCCCAGTCACCAGTGTGTACGTCTCCATAGCCCCCTCCCCCCCAACCCCAGTCACCAGTGTGTACGTCTCCATAGCCCCCCCCAACCCCAGTCACCAGTGTGTACGTCTCCATGTCCCCCTCTCCCCCACCCCAGTCACCAGTGTGTACGTCTCCATAGCCCCCTCTCCCCCACCCCAGTCACCAGTGTGTACGTCTCCATAGCCCCCTCCCCCCCAACCCCAGTCACCAGTGTGTACGTCTCCATAGCTCCCTCCCCCCAACCCCAGTTACCAGTGTGTACGTCTCCATGTCCCCCTCTCCCCCACCCCAGTCACCAGTGTGTACATCTGCATGACCCCCCCCCCAAGTCACCAGTGTGTGTGTCTCCATGTCCCCCTCTCCCCCACCCCAGTCACCAGTGTGTACGTCTGCATGACCCCCCCCCCAAGTCAGCAGTGTGTGCTTCTCCACGTCCCCCTCTCCCCCACCCCAGTCACCAGTGTGTACATCTGCATGTCCCCCTCCTACTAACCCTTTCACCAGTGTGTACATCCCCATGTACCCCTCTGCCCACCCCCAGTCACCAGTGTGTATATCTTCTGTCATCACCAACCAATCATTAGTGTGTACATCTCCATGTCCCCCCACCCCCAGAGTGTACATCTCCATGTCCCCCTCCAGTCACCAGTGTGTACGTCTACATGCCCCCCTCCCCCCAGTCACTAGTGTATATATCACATACATACAGAATGTCTACACGTCTCCCTCCTCAACCCCAGTCACCAGTGTGTATTTCATCCACACCCCCAATCACGTGTCTACGTCTCTGTCCACCTTCCCCCACCCCCAGTCACCAGTATGTACATCTCCATGCCCCCCCAGTCATCAATGTGTATGTCTCCATGCCCCCCAGTCACCACTTTCTGCATCTCCATGTCCCCCTCCGCCCACCCCCAGTCACCAGTGTGTACGTCTGCATGTCCCCTCCACCTCCATTTATTATAGTGTACATATGCATGCCCCCCAGTCACCAGAGTGTTTTGTGTATTTCTTCATAACTCCTCTCTTCCACCCTACTCCAATCACCAGAGTGTATTTCTTAATATCCCCCCAGTCACCAGGTGTATTTCTTCATGTCCTCCTGCCCACCACCACCACCAGTGTGTATTTCTTTATACCCACCCACCAGTCACCGTTGTGTATGTTACCCCCCCTCCCAGCCACTGGTGTATACAGTATATCTCCAGGTCCCAGTGTGTCTCTGCATCATTTTTGTGTGTGTCTGGCCTATGTTCTTCCTCCTTCCTTTGCCTGTGTCTTCGAATACTCCTGCTATTATATCTGTGCCTCCACCTAATTCAATAATTTATCATCCACCGCCCATCTTTTTCCTGTGCCTCCACCACCCACCTTAAAATTGTGCCCCCTCACAAACCCATTTTCCTCTTACCCTGCTTCTCCTTCCACCACTACCACCCCCTTTCTTCTTTCACTTCTCCCTTCTTCATCCTTTACAATTCACCACCTCTTCCACTGAAGGCGTTTGAGTCCTACTGGCCATCGGCCAGAGGCGAAGTGGAGGAACCACAGGATGGCAGGTAAGCACCATCTGTTTTAAACAATGTCTTTCCCTATAACGCTGCAGTCGCTGGTGAAATCCCTGGCGGCAGTACAATTTGCCAGTGATGCTTCCCCATATGAAATGCACAAGTACTGTATTATGGCAGTACTTGTGTCGTAATGTGTAAAGTGGGGCTCTACCTGGCATAATGTGTGGCACGGGTCCTACCTGGCGTAATATGTAAAAGGAGCTCTACCTGGTGTAATGTGTGTAAATAGTGTTACTGTGCGGCGTAATTTGAATAATGGAGACTACTGTGCAGCGTAGTATGAATTGGTATTATTTTGTGGCCACGCCCCTTCCCCAAGAAGCCACTCCCATATATTTTTGGCACTGGCCCTGTTTTAAATATGGGGGGGGGGGGGCGATGCTGTTTCTTGCACACAACACTAAGATGTCTAGTTACGGCACTGATATACAGGGTTGTGTCCAGGACAGACGAAAACCTTCTCAGCTTCCATGTGGTATATACTGTAGAGAAAAATTTATATTTACATACCCCCTAAATGCATATGTTTCCCAATAGAGAGATCTATTATATGCAGAAGTTGACTGCGTTTTTCATATCTCAAAGAAACATTGGGGGTCATTCCGAGTTGATCGCTAGCTGCCGTTGTTCGCAGCGCAGCGATCTGGCTAAAAATCTGCATTTCTGCGCATGTGTATGCACCGCAATGCGCACGCGTGACGTACGGGTACAAAGCCCGTTGTGATTGTGCACAGGTTCTAGCAAAGTTTTCAGTCGCACTGGTTGCCGCAAGGAGATTGACAGGAAGGGGGCATTTCTGGGTGTCAACTGACCATTTTCAGGGAGTGTTTGCAAAAACGCAGGAGTGTCTGAAAAAACACAGGCGTGGCTGGGCGTTCGCTGGGCGGGTGTACAACGTCAAATCCGGACACGAATAGGCTGAAGTGATCGCAAGCTCTGAGTAGGTTCAGAGCTACTCTGAAACTGCACAAACTGTTTTTGCAGAGCTCGGCTGCACATGAGTTCACACTTCTGCTAAGCTAAAATACACTCCCCAGTGGGCGGTGGCATAGCGTTTGCACGGCTGCTAAAACTAGCTAGCGAGTGATCAACTCGGAATGACCCCCATTATTTCAAAGATATAAAACCTCTCCACTATCCCACATCATAAACACATGATATTTACTATTTTCTGGTTGCAAAAATAGCAGACAGTAATATGGACACAACATAATTTAGATAATCCTCTTACAGGGGAAGTTATACCCAAATATGTGAATGTGAGCTATAAATTACAAGTCATGGGAGGTCCCCGGATTACTTATTGAATCAGCCAATCAGCAAGGCCGTGGATGCCCTCACCAAGGTGTGATACTCTGAGGATAAAAGTTCTGACCACCTATTGTTCTTTATTGAACTCAGGGATCGGTGCTGCATGGGAGTTGTAACCTGTAGACTCTACATTTCCTTACCGTCCCCTCTGGAAAGGGGGTCTAATTCAGGGGGTCATTCCGACCCCGATCGCATGCTTCAGCTGTTCGCAGCGGTGTGATCGGGTCTGAACTAAGCATGCGCCGTGACCGCAATACGCAGGGAAATCCTGGGCAGCGTGGGACTTTACGAAGAATGCGATCCTAGCGGCAATCGCAAGGAGAGTGACAGGAAGAAGGCGTTTGTGGTTGGCAACTGACCATTTTCTAGGAGTGCCGTGGAAAACGCAGGCGTGTCCAGGCGTTTGCGGGGCAGATGTCTTACGTCAATTCCGGGACCTGAGAGGCTGAAGTGATCGCAGCGTATGAGTAAGTTCAGACCTGCTCAGAAACTGCACAAATACTTTTTGCACACCTCCCCTGCGCAAGCGATCGCACACTTGCTGAACTAAAATACACTCCCCCATAGGCGGCGACTATCTGATCGCACGGCTGCAAAAAACTTCTACCGTGTGATCAACTCGGAATGAGGGCCTCAGATCTGATCGTAGATGCGCTAAATTTAGCACATCTGCGATCAGTTTCTCAGACATGCGGGGGGACGCCCAGCACAGGGGTAGTCCGCCCCGCATGTCTGGCTCTGCCCCCCCTGCACAGGTGCAAAAACATCGCACAGCGGCAATGCTTTTGCACCTAGCGAGTAGCTCCCTGTCTGCGCAGCTCCTGTGCACTGGCAGGGAGCTACCTGCCGTGTCCCGGGTCACAGCAGCTGCATGTGACGTCACGCAGCCGCCTGGACACGCTTTTGCTGTCCGGACCGCACCGCGCCAATGGCGTTCTAATGCCGCTGGCACGCTCCCTCCCGCCGGGGGCGACTGGCTCTGCCTGTCAATCAGGCAAAGGCGATCGCAGCCCTGAGATGCTTTCAGCATCTCTCAGGGCCTCCCGAGGTGCGCGGGCACACTCCACAAAGAAATTCGGACTGCGATCGCTGCAGTCTGAATTACCCGCTGCGTGTCAAGGCTGTAAGTTTAATCCTATTTTTATTTTTTCTTACCCGTATATATACTTTGTAACCCTTTCATTTGTAACCACCTTTTTTTGAACATAATTTCTAAAATAAGCGTTGTACACTTTTCATTAAATAAAACTTCTCGTTAATTTAAGACATCTACACCTCCAGAACCCAAATTCTTTGAAGAGACTGTTAGGTCGCTAAGCTACAGATGTGTCCACATTCGCCTCCTTTTGCGTTAAACAGCCCTTCTAGCTGCGCCGTACCGTGACTCAGTAGCACTGTCTTTTTTTATTTGTTAATTTTTCCGTTAAGAGGAGCCTTATTGCAAAACGATGCTAATAGGATGCGCCAGCAGTTTACGCTGATTAAAATTCTATGCGGCATGCCTATATTCTGAGCTTGACTGCGGCTGTATCTGCATACGAAATGCCATTCTACAGTGTTTTCCTGGAAAAGCACAGCTGCAGTCGCATATGGCGGCGCATGTAGATCAAGGGTGTGCACAGGGTGACCCCACTGGTGGTGGTGGTGGGTGGGGGGGGCTAGGGGCACAATCTTTAACGGCCTAGGCCCCCACATTCCTTAATCCACCTCTGGCAGCAAGTATTAAATGCAATCTGTGCAGCACTAGCAGGCAGCTGGCATGGCATCAGCAGCAGGGTCGGACTGGCCCACAGGGGAAACCACCGGTAGGCTCAGGGCCGGTGCAAGGTTTCTCGGCACCCTAGGCAAGACTTCAGCCTCCCCCCACCCCCCCACCATCACACCTATCAGCCACCACAGGAAAAAATAAAACACTTTGGCATCCACAGGATAAAATAATAACAAACACATTGACCCCTTTCAGGAAAAAAAGAAAAAAACACATTGGCTTCTACAGGGTAAAAGAAACACACATTTGCCCTGACAGGAAAAACCAAAACACAATGCTCCCCAGTACATAACTTGATTTAGTCCTTTATTATTGTCAGAACAGCAAATTAATGTGCTCCTGCTAAGTACAAATGGAAAATGTGCAAGTCCCTATCTTAGTATCAAAATTATTATTATTATTATTATTATTATTATTATTATTATTTACTTATATAGTGCCACTAATTTGTACACAGAACATCAGAATTCATATCTCTCCCTGTTCCACTGGAATGGGAGTGATACTCTCTAAAATGCAAACACACACAGACAAATCCACATAACCTGACCATATGTTTTTGGAGTGTAGGAGGAAACAGGAATACCCAGAGGAAACCCATAGAAACATAAAAAGAACATGCAAACTCTACACAGACAGGCCATGACCAGGAATTGAACTCATGACCTGAGTGCTGTGAGGCAGTAATGCTTACCCTATGCTACTGTTCCGCCAATTGGATTATAACGTATCAAAAATGTTGCAGACTGTATAGAGAATACACCCTACAGCAGTTTGGGAAAGGGATCCTGACGCGTAGGATGCCGGTAGTCAGAAGAATGACAGCAGCATCCTGCTGCTTATAGGTAGTCATTCCGAGTTGATTGCTCGCTAGCAGTTTTTAGCAGCTGTGTAAACACTATTCCGCCGCCCACTGGTGGAGTGTATTTTAGCTTAGCAGAAGTGCAAACGAAAGGATCGCAGAGCGGCAGCAAAAACAAATTGTGCAGTTTCAGACCTACTCCTATCTTGCGATCACTTCAGACCATTCAGTTCCGGATTTCACAAACACGCCCTGCGTTCTCCCAGCCACGCCTGCGTTTTTCCTGGCACGCCTGCGTTTTTTCGAACACTCCCTGGAAACGGTCAGTTGACACCCAGAAACGCCCACTTCATGTCAATCTCTCTGAGGCCGCCATTGCGACTGAAAAGCAACGCCAGACCTTGTGTGAAACTACATCGGCCTTTGTGAAAGTACTTTGCGCATACGCATGCGCAGAAGTGGCGTTTTTTCACTTAATCGCAGCAAAGCGAACATTTTAATCTAGCCATCAACTCGGAATGACCCGCATAATCCCAACCCCTCGTTGGAAAGTATGCTAACCCTCTCCCCTCCTCTACCTGCAGCCTAACCCTCCCTTCCTGCAGTCTAACTCTAATTCCCCCCCTGCAACCTAACCCTACCCTGGTGCCAGCATACCGGCGCTGGGATCCTGACCGCCGGTATACCGGCTCCAGGGGGATCGTGGACACCCCAAGCGGGAAAATAGTTGTCGGTATGCCGGCTGTCGAGATTCCGGCGTCGGTATGCTGAGCGCTGGGATCCCGACAGCTGGCATATCAAATGCCACACCTTTAACAGAGTGTGAGGTATAGCATTACAGGTACTGGATGTTTCCCAGTGAGCCCTGTAACACATACACAACTACTCACACTGAGGCCCACACACACTCATACTGAGACACACACACATGCACACAGTGACACTCATACTGAGACACACACACACTGACACTCATACTTGGACGGACACACAGTGGCACTCATACTGAGACACACAGTGACACTCACACTGAGACACACACACACTGACACTCATACTGAGGCAGAGGCACACACACTCATACTGAGACACACACACACTGAGAAACACAATGACACTCGGGGGCGGATCCAGAACAAAATGACAGGGGGGGCACCATGCCAGAGGAAATGAGGGTGAGGTACTTTAGAGCGCACATAAGATGCACGTGCTCCAGAAAAGTGGGTTTGGCCTTGCAACAATAGGTGTGGCTTCAAAGAGAATGCCATATTCATGAGGCAGTAGGTGACGCCACAGAATGTGACATGGGGAGATCGTTTGTGACATAGTGGATGATGGGGAGAGATAGTGAGTGACAGGGAGAGGCAGACAGGAGGGAGAAGTGATGGGGTGAAATAGTGGGAGAAAGAAAGGCAGTGGTTGACAGGGAGAATGTGACAGGGAGAGGCAGTGGGTGATGTCAGGTAGAGATTAAAAGGCAATGGGTGACAGGAGAGAAAAGTGATGGGGAGAGATAGTGGGAGACAGGCAGTGGGTGACAGGGAGAATTTGACGGGGAGAGGCAGATAGGAGGGAGAATTGATGGGGAGAAATAGCGGGAGACAGGCAGTGGGTGACAGGGAGAATGTGACGGGGAGAGGCAGACAGGAGGGAGAATTGATGGGGAGAAATAGTGGGAGACAGGCAGTGGGTGACAGGGAGAATGTGATGGGGAGAGGCAGTGGGTGACAGCGAGAATGTGACAGGGAGAGGCAGTGGGTGATGTAAGGTAGAGAGTAAAAGGCAATGGGTGACAGGAGAGAAAAGTGATGGGGAAAGATAGTTGGAGACAGAAAGGCAGTAGGTGACAGGCAGTGGGATCTATATTTGGGACCCCAGTCTAGATGGGAATGGGGCAGAGAGATGGTAGTGGGAGGGGGAAACATTAGGCTGTAGAAGGGGGTACACTGGGCTGAATGAGGGGATGTTCCTGGCTGAGGGGCAGTGAGATGGGGGCAGGGGGCTGGGAGAGGGGAGACACTGGGCAGGCAGGGTGGTAGATACTGGGATAAGGGAGTTAGTAAGATGGTGGGGGACACTGGGCTGGATTGGGGGCCCCAGGGCACTATGAATGGGGAGGCACTTGGCAGGATGGGAAGGGGGCAGTGAAAGGGGTAACACTGGGCTGGTGAGGAGGGATCAGTATGTCTAGAGTCACTGGGGGGTTCTAGATGGGAGAGCAGTGAGATGGGGACAGTGGGCTGGTTGGGGAGGGAAGGGGAAACATTGGGCTGGCAGGATGGGAGATACTGGGGCTGGGGGCAGTAATGGTGGGGGCACCAGGCTGGAGAAGGGGGCAGATGCTGAGAGAGCACTGGTCTGCTGCTGTTTCTGTCTGGCCTTGCACATGCGAGTGCAGCACCGCACACTCACTCAGTAGCCCTTCCCCCAGTGACCCTGCACCCTACCTGCTTCCTCGGTCCCTAGCTCAGCTCAGTCACCCCTGCACTGCCAACTCTGTGCAGGGATCTGTCTCCTGGTGGCGGTCCGGCTGGCTCCATCAGGCGGCAGCTTGCTCCATCTAACAGGCGGCGACATTGACTGCTCTCACTCCCCCGCAATCAGCGTTCCGCGGAGCCCCTCCTCCCCTGTGTACTAGTGCAGCTAGGGAGAGGGTGACACTAAAGTCCGGATTAAGCCCAGCCCGCGAATCAGAATGCAGGAGGCACACTGATACTGAGGCACACACACACTTATACTGAGACACATACTGATACTGAGACACACACACACACACACACACACACACACACACACACACTGAGGCACACACACACATACTGAGACACACACACACACACACACACACACACACACACACACACACACACACACACACACACTCATACTGAGACACATACTGATACTGAGACACACACATACACACACACACTCATACTGAGGCACACACTCTCACACACACACACACACACACACACACACACACACACACACACACACATACTGATACACATACACACACACACACTCATACTGAGACACATACTGATACTGAGACACACACACACACACACACACACACACACACTCATACTGAGGCACACACTGATACTGAGACACACACACACACACACACACTCATACTGAGGCACACACTGATACTGAGACACACACACATACACACACACACACTGATACTGAGACACACACACACACACACACACACACACACACACACACACACACACACACACACACTCATACTGAGGCACACACTGATACTGAGGCACACACACACTCATACGGAGAAACATACTGATACTGAGACCATACTTGCCTACTCTCCCGGAATGGCCGGGAGGCTCCCGAAAATCGGGTGTCCCTCCCGGCCCCACGGAAGAGCAGGCAAGTCTCCCGGAATCGGCGTTCCGCGGAGCCCCTCCTCCCCTGTGTACTAGTGCAGCTAGGGAGAGGGTGACACTAAAGTCCGGATTAAGCCCAGCCCGCGAATCAGAATGCAGGAGGAACACTGATACTGAGGCACACACACACTCATACTGAGACACATACTGATACTGAGACACACACACACTCATACTGAGACACATACTGATACTGAGACACACACACACACACACACACTGAGGCACACACACACACACACACACACACACACACACACACACACACACACACACACACACACACATACTGAGACACATACACACACACACACACACACACACTCATACTGAGACACATACTGATACTGAGACACACACACACACACACACACACACACACACACACACACACACACTCATACTGAGACACATACTGATACTGAGAGACACACACACACACACACACACTCATACTGAGGCACACACTCTCTCACACACACACACACACACACACACACACACACACACACACACACACATACTGAGACACACATACTGAGACACATACACACACACACACACACACACACACACTCATACTGAGACACATACTGATACTGAGACACACACACACACACACACACACTCATACTGAGGCACACACTGATACTGAGACACACACACACACACACACACACACTCATACTGAGGCACACACTCTCACACACACACACACACACACACACACACACACACACACACACATACTGAGACACATACACACACACTCATACTGAGACACATACTGATACTGAGACACACACACACACACACACACACACACACACACACACACACACACACTCATACTCAGGCACACACTCTCTCACACACACACACACACACACACACACACACACACACACACACACATACTGAGACACACATACTGAGACACATACACACACACACACACACACTCATACTGAGACACATACTGATACTGAGACACACACACACACACACACTCATACTGAGGCACACACTGATACTGAGACACACACACACACACTCATACTGAGGCACACACTGATACTGAGACACACACACATACACACACACACACACTGATACTGAGACACACACACACACACACACACACACACACACACACTCATACTGAGGCACACACTGATACTAAGGCACACACACACTCATACGGAGAAACATACTGATACTGAGACCATACTTGCCTACTCTCCCGGAATGGCCGGGAGGCTCCCGAAAATCGGGTGTCCCTCCCGGCCCCACGGAAGAGCAGGCAAGTCTCCCGGAATCGGCGTTCCGCGGAGCCCCTCCTCCCCTGTGTACTAGTGCAGCTAGGGAGAGGGTGACACTAAAGTCCGGATTAAGCCCAGCCCGCGAATCAGAATGCAGGAGGAACACTGATACTGAGGCACACACACACTCATACTGAGACACATACTGATACTGAGACACACACACACTCATACTGAGACACATACTGATACTGAGACACACACACACACACACACACACACACACACACACACACACACACACACATACTGAGACACATACACACACACACACACACACACACACACACACTGAGACACATACTGATACTGAGACACACACACACACACACACACACACACACACACACACACACACTCATACTGAGACACATACTGATACTGAGACACACACACACACACACACACACACACACACTCATACTGAGGCACACACTCTCACACACACACACACACACACACACACACACACACACACATACTGAGACACACATACTGAGACACATACACACACACACACACTCATACTGAGACACATACTGATACTGAGACACACACACACACACACACACACTCATACTGAGGCACACACTGATACTGAGACACACACACACACACACACACACACACACACTCATACTGAGGCACACACACACACACACACACACACACACACACACATATACTGAGACACATACACACACACACTCATACTAAGACACATACTGATACTGAGACACACACACACACACACACACACACACACACACACACACACACTCATACTGAGGCACACACTCTCACACACACACACACACACACACACACACACACACACTGAGACACACATACTGAGACACACACACACACACACACACACACACACTCATACTGAGACACATACTGATACTGAGACACACACACACACACACTCATACTGAGGCACACACTGATACTGAGACACACACACACACACACACACACACACACACTCATACTGAGGCACACACTGATACTGAGACACACACACATACACACACACACACACACACACACTGATACTGAGACACACACACTCATACTGAGGCACACACTGATACTAAGGCACACACACACTCATACGGAGAAACATACTGATACTGAGACCATACTTGCCTACTCTCCCGGAATGGCCGGGAGGCTCCCGAAAATCGGGTGTCCCTCCCGGCCCCACGGAAGAGCAGGCAAGTCTCCCGGAATCGGGGGTCCCCCTGCCCGTCCGCCCACTTTGTGTGTAAAGTGGGCGGTCCGGGCAGTTGATGACGCGATTCTTGCAGAATTGCGTCATCATAGCCACGCCCCCTGCAGTGTAATGCAGGAGATCGCGGCATTACAGAGCGGGGGCGTGGCTTAAAGCGGTGTCAGCGAGACCCTACCCTTGCTCCGCCTCCGTCCCGCCCTTGCTCCGCCTCCATCCCGCCTCCTCAGTCCATCCAGCCCTCCCCTGCCCCCTTGCTGTGCTGACCTGGCTGCAGCCAGAATGTCGGCAACCCTGACTGAGACACGCATACTGAGGCACACACTGATACTGAGACACACACACACACACACACACACACACACACACACACACACACACACACACTCATACTGACACACACACACACACACACACACACACACACACACACACACACTACCACAGTAGTTACCTCCAGCTTATATCACAGGAGCAAGTCTGAAAGAGCAGGCAGCAGAGCCATAGACAGACCGCCGAAGACCTAGCATACTCGGGGGGCGTGGCCTAATCACGGAGGTGTGGCCATGTCCCTTTTATGAAAAAAAAAAAAAAAGCCTTATCAAGCAGCAGGCAAGGAGCCGGCCCGGCAGATGGGGGACATGGAACTGGCCGAGGGGGAAACCAGCTCTCTGCTCCCACTGCATAGCGGTGCGGGCGGGGGTGAATTAAAGAAGGTGGTGCATATTGTCTAGCTGCCTGTCAGTCAGCTTAGCATCGCTGCTATGTGTCTCCATGCCGCCGGGTACCTTGTACAGGGCGAAGGGGGGGGGGGGGAGCGCTAAAACGACCAGGGCTCCTGACAGCCTCAGCATACCGCCTCCTCAGGTCCTGGTGCCCATAGGCAGCTGCCTAAAGCTGCCTAATGGAAGTGCCGGCCCTGGGTAGGCTCTCCTCCACCTCTAGGGATCAGGTTCCAGACTCTATATTAGTGCACTAGAATTATGCATTGTACTTATGTTACATTATACTTCACAAGAATATGGTTTATTATATATTTATTTACCAAGGGGCACAGAACATGTACTCTGTAATTGTTAGCCAAATCTCTGAGGTGGCTGGCCACGCCCCAGTGGAGAATGGCCACACCCTTAAGCATACAACAACACCCCCTGGGAGGACATTGACATTCATGCCCCAGTCCGACACTGGTCAGCAGCCTGTACCGTCTGCCAGGCAGGACTCCCAGGACAGGTCTGACAGTCAGCCCGGTAGCAGTTCCACTCAACTCCCCTTCCCTATTCCAAGCACGGGGACGCGCACCACACTGGAGAAGGGAACGCTGCGATAGTTTTCACCTACTTGCCCTCTTACCGCAATCTGCCTTGTCCTTTCCCCGCGGGCTGTAGAGTCCGGCAGGCGGCGGCTTATACCCGATCCTTACATGGAAGGAGGCGGCAGGGACACCGGTAAGTATCCGGGGAGATGGGTCCCGGAAGATAACATTGTCGCCGTGTTACATTGTCACCACCCTGCGGCGCCTCTGCCTCTGCACCTGGCCGTGCCTAGCCCAGCCCAGCAGCAGCGCTTCTATCCGGCCACCGCTGCACATGCCAGTGCGTGGGTAGGGATGGAGAAGGGGCAGCGGGCGTGTTAGAACCCCTACCAGCTTAGGGTGTTATTATATATACCGGGGAGGGGGTGCGGGAATAAAAGACCCTGCCCTCTGGTTGAAGTTTATTTTTCTTCTCTGTTTTATAAAATGATTATTAGAACCAAAGTGGTCACCGGGGAGTAACCATAGGGTTGGTTAACCATAGGGGCTGATCACACAGCTGGCTGCACACCTTCTCCTGCCATTACCCGACCGTGATGTCTTCTCCCTGCACCTGCCCAACTTTCTCATCACAGCAGCTAACTCCTCTCCCCAGACTGCGTCAGACATTGCTGTGTATATGGTAGTGGCAGGGTGTGTGTGTGTGTGTGTGTGTGTGTGTGTGTGTGTGTGTGTGTTTTATAGAGTGGTATTGCACTAATTGTGTCAGACATTGCTGTGTATATGGTAGTGGCAGGGTGTGTGTGTGTGTGTCAGTGCCTTAACTATGTGTGTGCGAAGGGGGCATTGCCCACAGCGCAGTTGCGCTGTGGGCGCACCATTCGCACCCACACTGATTAACCTCCACCAATTGCTGCTCTGCCCGCTGTAGTGTATAGTATATTAGTAGCGCTGTGCCCGGCTCCTTCCCTGCCAGAGCCAGCGCTGCTAATATAGATAACAGGCACAGCAGCCAGCACTGGACAACCTGTGTCATGAGTGTCTCCTCCGTGTGCTGGGCTCTGCTCCGACCCCCCTCCTCCTGCTCTCCTGCACTGTACACTGGCTTCCATGTACAGGACGGCTGCTGCTGCTGCTGCTGCTGCTGCTGCTGCTGCTGCTGCTGCTTATCACAACAAGTGAAGTCTCCCTCCGTCCCTCCCATGGTAAGATACGAGGCTGAAGTTAGCTTCTTATTCGGCTCCAGCTTCTTATTCACTTCTTATTCGGCTCCAGCTTCTTATTCACTTCTTATTCGGCTCCAGCTTCTTATTCAGAAATTATTATATTAAAATAAATTAAATAAGGATAGATCACTAAGTTAACATTGCATAAACTTCAAATAGTGTCCCTTACACCAATTTACATGACATTTTGCAATAAACAAAAATGATTTAGGCATGAAAATGGTGGTAAAGCGGGCACAGACACCAGATTTCATCATTTTGAATAAGAAGCTGTAGCTGTGCAAGGGTTAAACAGCGTTGGTCAAAAGATTTGACACTTGAAACTCACAGAGGGTGGTCACTTACATATCACCCACTTGCAATTTGCCTTGACCAACAAGCATTTGGGCATGAAAATGGTGGTAAAGCGGGCACAGACACCAGATTTCATCATTTTGAATAAGAAGCTGTAGCTGTGCAAGGGTTAAACAGCGTTGGTCAAAAGATTTGACACTTGAAACTCACACAGGGTGGTCACTTACATATCACCCACTTGCAGTTTGTCTTGACCAACAAGCATTTGGGCATGAAAATGGTGGTAAAGCGGGCACAGGCACCAGATTTCATCATTTTGAATAAGAAGCTGTAGCTGTGCAAGGGTTAAACAGCGTTGGTCAAAATATTTGACACTTGAAACTCACACAGGGTAGTCACTTACATATCACCCACTTGCAGTTTGTCTTGACCAACAAGCATTTGGGCATGAAAATGGTGGTAAAGCGGGCACAGACACCAGATTTCATCATTTTGAATAAGAAGCTGTAGCTGTGCAAGGGTTAAACAGCGTTGGTCAAAATATTTGACACTTGAAACTCACACAGGGTGGTCACTTACATATCACCCACTTGCAGTTTGTCTTGACCAACAAGCATTTGGGCATGAAAATGGTGGTAAAGCGGGCACAGGCACCAGATTTCATCATTTTGAATAAGAAGCTGTAGCTGTGCAAGGGTTAAACAGCGTTGGTCAAAATATTTGACACTTGAAACTCACACAGGGTAGTCACTTACATATCACCCACTTGCAGTTTGTCTTGACCAACAAGCATTTGGGCATGAAAATGGTGGCAAGGTGGGCACAGACACCAGATTTCATCATTTTGAATAAGAAGCTGTAGCTGTGCAAGGGTTAAACAGCGTTGGTCAAAATATTTGACACTTGAAACTCACACAGGGTGGTCACTTACATATCACCCACTTGCAGTTTGTCTTGACCAACAAGCATTTGGGCATGAAAATGGTGGTAAAGCGGGCACAGGCACCAGATTTCATCATTTTGAATAAGAAGCTGTAGCTGTGCAAGGGTTAAACAGCGTTGGTCAACAGATTTGATACTTGAAACTCACAGAGGGTGGTCACTTACATATCACCCACTTGCAATTTGCCTTGACCAACAAGCATTTGGGCATGAAAATGGTGGTAAAGCGGGCACAGGCACCAGATTTCATCATTTTGAATAAGAAGCTGTAGCTGTGCAAGGGTTAAACAGCGTTGGTCAACAGATTTGACACTTGAAACTCACACAGGGTGGTCACTTACATATCACCCACTTGCAATTTGCCTTGACCAACAAGCATTTGGGCATGAAAATGGTGGTAAAGCGGGCACAGGCACCAGATTTCATCATTTTGAATAAGAAGCTGTAGCTGTGCAAGGGTTAAACAGCGTTGGTCAACAGATTTGACACTTGAAACTCACACAGGGTGGTCACTTACATATCACCCACTTGCAGTTTGTCTTGACCAACAAGCATTTGGGCATGAAAATGGTGGCAAGGCGGGCACAGACACCAGATTTCATCATTTTGAATAAGAAGCTGTAGCTGTGCAAGGGTTAAACAGCGTTGGTCAACAGATTTGACACTTGAAACTCACAGAGGGTGGTCACTTACATATCACCCACTTGCAATTTGCCTTGACCAACAAGCATTTGGGCATGAAAATGGTGGTAAAGCGGGCACAGACACCAGATTTCATCATTTTGAATAAGAAGCTGTAGCTGTGCAAGGGTTAAACAGCGTTGGTCAAAATATTTGACACTTGAAACTCACACAGGGTGGTCACTTACATATCACACACTTGCAATTTGCCTTGACCAACAGGCATTTGGGCATGAAAATGGTGGTAAAGCGGGCACAGACACCAGATTTCATCATTTTGAATAAGAAGCTGTAGTTGTGCAAGGGTTAAACAGCATTGGTCAAAAGATTTGACACTTGAAACTCACACAGGGTGGTCACTTACATATCACCCACTTGCAGTTTGTCTTGACCAACAAGCATTTGGGCATGAAAATGGTGGTAAAGCGGGCACAGACACCAGATTTCATCATTTTGAATAAGAAGCTGTAGTTGTGCAAGGGTTAAACAGCGTTGGTCAAAAGATTTGACACTTGAACCTCACACAGGGTGGTCACTTACATATCACCCACTTGCAGTTTGTCTTGACCAACAAGCATTTGGGCATGAAAATGGTGGTAAAGCGGGCACAGACACCAGATTTCATCATTTTGAATAAGAAGCTGTAGTTGTGCAAGGGTTAAACAGCGTTGGTCAAAATATTTGACACTTGAAACTCACACAGGGTAGTCACTTACATATCACACACTTGCAATTTGCCTTGACCAACAGGCATTTGGGCATGAAAATGGTGGTAAAGCGGGCACAGACACCAGATTTCATCATTTTGAATAAGAAGCTGTAGTTGTGCAAGGGTTAAACAGCGTTGGTCAAAAGATTTGACACTTGAACCTCACACAGGGTGGTCACTTACATATCACCCACTTGCAGTTTGTCTTGACCAACAAGCATTTGGGCATGAAAATG
The DNA here is from genome assembly GCF_028390025.1 of Pseudophryne corroboree. Lineage (NCBI taxonomy): Eukaryota > Metazoa > Chordata > Amphibia > Anura > Myobatrachidae > Pseudophryne > Pseudophryne corroboree. Next base: position 765,209,473 of record NC_086446.1, read on the forward strand.
GTGGTAAAGCGGGCACAGACACCAGATTTCATCATTTTGAATAAGAAGCCGTAGCTGTGCAAGGGTTAAACAGCGTTGGTCAAAAGATTTGACACTTGAAACTCACACAGGGTGGTCACTTACATATCACCCACTTGCAGTTTGTCTTGACCAACAAGCATTTGGGCATGAAAATGGTGGTAAAGCGGGCACAGACACCAGATTTCATCATTTTGAATAAGAAGCTGTAGTTGTGCAAGGGTTAAATAGTGTTGGTCAAAAGATTTGACACTTGAAACTCACACAGGGTGGTCACTTACATATCACCCACCTGCAATTTTCCTTGACCAACAAGCATTTGGGCATGAAAATGGTGGCAAGACGGGCACAGACACCAGATTTCATCATTTTGAATAAGAAGCTGTAACTGTGCAAGGGTTAAACAGTGTTGGTCAACAGATTTGATACTTGAAACTCACAGAGGGTGGTCACTTACATATCACCCACTTGCAATTTGCCTTGACCAACAAGCATTTGGGCATGAAAATGGTGGTAAAGCGGGCACAGACTCCAGATTTCATCATTTTGAATAAGAAGCTGTAGCTGTGCAAGGGTTAAACAGCGTTGGTCAACAGATTTGACACTTGAAACTCACACAGGGTGGTCACTTACATATCACCCACTTGCAGTTTGTCTTGACCAACAAGCATTTGGGCATGAAAATGGTGGCAAGGCGGGCACAGACACCAGATTTCATCATTTTGAATAAGAAGCTGTAACTGTGCAAGGGTTAAACAGCGTTGGTCAACAGATTTGATACTTGAAACTCACAGAGGGTGGTCACTTACATATCACCCACTTGCAATTTGCCTTGACCAACAAGCATTTGGGCATGAAAATGGTGGTAAAGCGGGCACAGACACCAGATTTCATCATTTTGAATAAGAAGCTGTAGCTGTGCAAGGGTTAAACAGCGTTGGTCAAAATATTTGACACTTGAAACTCACACAGGGTAGTCACTTACATATCACACACTTGCAATTTGCCTTGACCAACAGGCATTTGGGCATGAAAATGGTGGTAAAGCGGGCACAGACACCAGATTTCATCATTTTGAATAAGAAGCTGTAGTTGTGCAAGGGTTAAACAGCATTGGTCAAAAGATTTGACACTTGAAACTCACACAGGGTGGTCACTTACATATCACCCACTTGCAGTTTGTCTTGACCAACAAGCATTTGGGCATGAAAATGGTGGTAAAGCGGGCACAGACACCAGATTTCATCATTTTGAATAAGAAGCTGTAGTTGTGCAAGGGTTAAACAGCGTTGGTCAAAAGATTTGACACTTGAACCTCACACAGGGTGGTCACTTACATATCACCCACTTGCAGTTTGTCTTGACCAACAAGCATTTGGGCATGAAAATGGTGGTAAAGCGGGCACAGACACCAGATTTCATCATTTTGAATAAGAAGCTGTAGTTGTGCAAGGGTTAAACAGCGTTGGTCAAAATATTTGACACTTGAAACTCACACAGGGTAGTCACTTACATATCACACACTTGCAATTTGCCTTGACCAACAGGCATTTGGGCATGAAAATGGTGGTAAAGCGGGCACAGACACCAGATTTTATCATTTTGAATAAGAAGCTGTAGTTGTGCAAGGGTTAAACAGCATTGGTCAAAAGATTTGACACTTGAAACTCACACAGGGTGGTCACTTACATATCACCCACTTGCAGTTTGTCTTGACCAACAAGCATTTGGGCATGAAAATGGTGGTAAAGCGGGCACAGACACCAGATTTCATCATTTTGAATAAGAAGCTGTAGTTGTGCAAGGGTTAAACAGCGTTGGTCAAAAGATTTGACACTTGAACCTCACACAGGGTGGTCACTTACATATCACCCACTTGCAGTTTGTCTTGACCAACAAGCATTTGGGCATGAAAATGGTGGTAAAGCGGGCACAGACACCAGATTTCATCATTTTGAATAAGAAGCTGTAGTTGTGCAAGGGTTAAACAGCGTTGGTCAAAAGATTTGACACTTGAAACTCACACAGGGTGGTCACTTACATATCACCCACTTGCAGTTTGTCTTGACCAACAAGCATTTGGGCATGAAAATGGTGGTAAAGCGGGCACAGACACCAGATTTCATCATTTTGAATAAGAAGCTGTAGCTGTGCAAGGTTTAAATAGCGTTGGTCAAAAGATTTGACAATTGAAACTCACACAGGGTGGTCACTTACATATCACCCACTTGCAGTTTGTCTTGACCAACAAGCATTTGGGCATGAAAATGGTGGTAAAGCGGGCACAGACACCAGATTTCATCATTTTGAATAAGAAGCTGTAGCTGTGCAAGGGTTAAACAGCGTTGGTCAAAAGATTTGACACTTGAACCTCACACAGGGTGGTCACTTACATATCACCCACTTGCAGTTTGTCTTGACCAACAAGCAGTTGGGCATGAAAATGGTGGTAAAGCGGGCACAAACACCAGATTTCATCATTTTGAATAAGAAGCTGTAGTTGTGCATAGTGAAGTGCACCGGACATTTTTCGGGTTTTGTGTTATGGCTTTGAATTTGGTTCCGCGGCCGTGTTTTAGATTCGGACGCGTTTTGGCAAAACCTCCCTGAAATTTTTTTGTCGGATTCGGGTGTGTTTTGGATTCAGGTTTTTTTTTTTACAAAAAAACCCCTGAAAAACAGCTGAAATCATTCACTCATTTCCAGTCTATTCTGAACACCTCACACCTCACAATATTATTTTTAGTCCTAAAATTTGCACCAAGGTCGCTGGATGACTAAGCTAAGCGACCCAAGTGGCCGACACAAACACCTGGCCCATCTAGGAGTGGCACTGCAGTGTCAGACAGGATGGCAGATTAAAAAAATTGTCCCCAAACAGCACATGATGCAAAGAAAAAAAGAGGTGCACCAAGGTCGCTGGATGGCTAAGCTAAGCGACCCAAGTGGCCGACAGAAACACCTGTCCCATATAGGAGTGGCACTGCAGTTTTCTAGCGAGAGGATGAGTGCTTCCATCCTCATGTGAAGTTGAACCACTAGCCATGAACATAGGCCAGGCCCTCAGCCGTTCCTTGCCACTCCGTGTCGTAAATGGCACATTGGCAAGTTTACGCTTCTCCTCAGACGATTTTGATTTAGATTTTTGGGTCATTTTACTGAACTTTATTTTTTTGGATGTTACATGCTCTCTACTATGACATTGGTCATCGGCCTTGGCAGACGATGCTGATGGCATTTCATCGTCTCGGCCATGACTAGTGGCAGCAGCTTCAGCACGAGGTAGAAGTGGATCTTGATCTTTCCCTATTTTACCCTCCACATTTTTGTTCTCCAATTTTTAATGTGTGGAATTATATGCCAGTAATATATCAATAGCAATGGCCTACTACTATATATACTGCGCACAAAAACTTAAATGCACCACAGGTATGGATGGCTAGTATACTTGACGACACAGAGGTAGGTAGAGCAGTGGCCTACTGTACCGTACTGCTATATATTATATACTGGTGGTCAGCAAAATTATGCACTGTCCTACTACTAATATATATACTGCGCACAAAAACTTAAATGTACCACAGGTATGGATGGCTAGTATACTTGACGACACAGAGGTAGCTAGAGCAGTGGCCTATTGTACCGTACTGCTATATATTATATACTGGTGGTTAGCAAAATTATGCACTGCCCTACTACTATATATATACTGCGCACAAAAACTTAAATGCACCACAGGTATGGATGGATAGTATACTTGACGACACAGAGGTAGGTAGAGCAGTGGCCTACTGTACCGTACTGCTATATATTATATACTGGTGGTCAGCAAAATGATGCACTGTCCTACTACTATATATATATACTGCGCACAAAAACTTAAATGCACCACAGGTATGGATGGATAGTATACTTGACGACACAGAGGTAGGTAGAGCAGTGGCCTACTGTACCGTACTGCTATATATTATATACTGGTGGTCAGCAAAATGATGCACTGTCCTACTACTATATATATACTGCGCACAAAAACTTAAATGCACCACAGGTATGGATGGATAGTATACTTGACGACACAGAGGTAGGTAGAGCAGTGGCCTACTGTACCGTACCGCTATTATATACTGGTGGTCAGCAAAATGATGCACTGTACTCCTATATACTACAATGCAACACAGATATGGAGCGTTTTTCAGGCAGAGAACATATAATACTGGTGGTCACTGGTCAGCAAAACTCTGCACTGTCCTCCTCCTATATAATACTGGTGGTCCCCAGTCCCCACAATAAAGCACACTGAGCACAGATATTTGCATCACACTGAGCACAGATATGGAGCGTTTTTCAGGCAGAGAACGTATAATACTGGTGGTCACTGGTCAGCAAAACTCTGCACTGTCCTCCTCCTATATAATACTGGTGGTCCCCAGTCCCCACAATGCAGCACACTGAGCACAGATATGGAGCGTTTTTCAGGCAGAGAACGTAGATATTTGCAGCACACTGAGCACAGATATTTGCAGCTCACTGAGCACAGATATTTGCAGCACACTGAGCACAGATATTTGCAGCACACTGAACAAACTGAGAGAACGCCAGCCACGTCCTCTCCCTATCATCTCCAATGCACGAGTGAAAATGGCGGCGACGCGCGGCTCCTTATATAGAATATGAATCTCGCGAGGATCCGACAGCGGGATGATGACGTTCGGGCGCGCTCGGGTTAACCGAGCAAGGCGGGAGGATCCGAGTTTGCCTCGGAACCGTGTAAAATGGGTGAAGTTCGGGGGGCTTCGGATTCCGAGGAACCGAACCCGCTCATCACTATGCAGAACTACAGCTTCTTATTCAAAATGATGAAATCTGGTGTCTGTGCCCGCTTTACCACCATTTTCATGCCCAAATGCTTGTTGGCCAAGACAAACTGCAAGTGGGTGAATATGTAAGTGACCACCCTGTGTGAGTTTCAAGTGTCAAATCTTTTGACCAATGCTGTTTAACCCTTGCTCAACTACAACTTCTTATTCAAAATGATGAAATCTGGTGTTTGTGCCCGCTTTACCACCATTTTCATGCCCAAATGCTTGTTGGTCAAGACAAACTGCAAGTGGGTGATATGTAAGTGACCACCCTGTGTGAGGTTCAAGTGTCAAATCTTTTGACCAACGCTGTTTAACCCTTGCACAGCTACAGCTTCTTATTCAAAATGATGAAATCTGGTATCTGTGCCCGCTTTACCACTATTTTCATGCCCAAATGCTTGTTGGTCAAGGCAAATTGCAAGTGGGTGATATGTAAGTGACCACCCTCTGTGAGTTTCAAGTGTCAAATCTTTTGACCAACGCTGTTTAACCCTTGCACAACTACAACTTCTTATTCAAAATGATGAAATCTGGTGTCTGTGCCCGCCTTGCCACCATTTTCATGCCCAAATGCTTGTTGGTCAAGGCAAATTGCAAGTGGGTGATATGTAAGTGACCACCCTCTGTGAGTTTCAAGTGTCAAATCTTTTGACCAACGCTGTTTAACCCTTGCACAGCTACAGCTTCTTATTCAAAATGATGAAATCTGGTGCCTGTGCCCGCTTTACCACCATTTTCATGCCTAAATCATTTTTGTTTATTGCAAAATGTCATGTAAATTGGTGTAAGGGACACTATTTGAAGTTTATGCAATGTTAACTTAGTGATCTATCCTTATTTAATTTATTTTAATATAATAATTTCTGAATAAGAAGCTGGAGCCGAATAAGAAGTGAATAAGAAGCTGGAGCCGAATAAGAAGTGAATAAGAAGCTGGAGCCGAATAAGAAGTGAATAAGAAGCTGGCCGAATAAGAAGCTAACTTCAGCCTCGTTGGTAAGATTAGGTTTTTGTATATAAGGGCACTATCTTTCAGAGCCATCTGAAGTGCAAAATTATGCTAATTTTGTCTGTGATGCCCCCCCCCAATGAGCATGGACTGTCCAGGAGTTTTAAGACAATGGCTAACAAATGTGATAAGGGGTTTGTTAAATTATTTTAATTAACTGCGCTGTGACTTTAATGCTTCTTACTTGTGAAGCGGTCAGCTTTTGGTCCTCCATGACAGGGGAGTAGTGTTTCCTATTTGATACCTTTATTTGTGACATATGAGAGTGATTTGCTCAGTTTTCCGGGACTTCCGGGTATGGAGGTAACTTCCGGGCAGCACAGGTTAAATAGTCTGGCATTAGGCAGACTAGCCATGCACTGAGGGCGAGGCTACTTGCACAGCACTGCAGGTTGTGCCTCCCCATTGCACCCGTGGCTCCTCCCACTGCATGTCCCGATCACTGCTGACCACAGTGATCGGGCAGCCCACCAGCGTGGCGACTCTGAGTCTGACTGCATTCATGACCGGTGAGGAGAGGTGCCGTCCCCGCTCCGCTGCGCCGGCCTTCTGACAATTTTCATAGCATAGCTCCGGCTGGGCATGGGGATGTGCTGCGCCTGCGTTGAGCACTCCTCTTGCCCAAAGCAGCACAGCACAAGATGCTGCGGACTGAGAAGGGGGGGTTGCTGTCGTTGAGAAGGGCTGCGGCGCCCTGCATGAAATGCCAGTTGCAGGTGAGTTTAAGTGTTATAGGAGGTCTAATCGCCCCCTCCTCCCCCCCTTGTGCAGTGTGTGTAACCCTATGCAGTGCAGTGTGTGTGTGTTGGAGCAGTGCCGTCAGAGCCGTAACTGCCTCTGTGCCAGGTGTGCCGTAACGTGTAAAAAGCGGGATGCTGTCTGCCGTAATGCGTAAAAGGGGGACGCTGTCTGCCGTAATGCGTAAAAAGGGGAAGCTGTCAGCCGTAATGCGTAAAAAGGGGAAGCTGTCTGCCGTAATGCGTAAAAAGGGGAAGCTGTCTGCCGTAATGCGTAAAAAGGGGAAGCTGTCTGCCGTAATGCGTAAAAAGGGGAAGCTGTCTGCCGTAATGCGTAAAAAGGGCACGCTGTCTGCCGTAATGCGTAAAAAGGGGAAGCTGTCTGCCGTAATGCGTAAAAAGGGGAAGCTGTCTGCCGTAATGCGTAAAAAGGGGACGCTGTCTGCCGTAATGCGTAAAAAGGGGAAGCTGTCTGCCGTAATGCGTAAAAAGGGGAAGCTGTCTGCCGTAATGCGTAAAAAGGGGACGCTGGCTGCCGTAATGTGTAAAAAGGGGACGCTGGCTGCCGTAATGTGTAAAAAGGGGACGCTGGCTGCCGTAATGTGTAAAAAGGGGGACTGGCTGCCGTAATGTGTAAAAAGGGGGACTGGCTGCCGTAATGTGTAAAAGGGGCTCTATCTGGTGTAGTTGCGCTACGGTGCAGCGTAATTTGAATAATGGAAACTGCTGTGCACCGTAGTATGAATGTATCAATTTGTGGCCACGCCCCTTCCCATGAAGCCACGCCCTTATATATTTTTACCCTATCTTGCATAGGGGAGGGGGGGCGCCAATGCCATTTCTTGCACACAGCGCTAAAATGCCTAGTTACGGCACTGGTGTGTGTTATAGAGTGGTATTGCACTAATTGTGTCAGACATTGCTGTGTATATGGTTGGTTCTATATCGGAGGGGCTGAAGGGACCTTGTGACGTATTGAGGGGAGGAGCTACGTCACCAGGGGGAGGAGCTACGGGCGAACAGGGTACCCGAAAAGTACCCTCGCGGGCTCGCTTCGCTCGCCACGCTTCGGGCACGGTGGCTCGCTTCGCTCACCACCTAATTACTAAAGGTAATAGTTGGTGGCGTGGATAGTAAAGGAACTATCCCGCTGGCCTAGCTCCTCCCCCTTGCGTCGTAACTCCTCCCCCTTACGGAAAAGGACCCTTAGCCCACTTGATTCTAGCATCTACCCTGTGTATATGGTAGTGGCAGGGTGTGTGTGTTACAGAGTTGTATTGCACTAATTGTGTCTGACATTGCTGTATACTGTATGTGGTATACTGTTGTAGTGGCAGGGGGTATATGCGTTAGAGTTGTATTGCACTAATTGTGTCTGACATTGCTGTGTATGTGGTATATACTGTTGTAGTGGCAGGGGGTATATGCGTTAGAGTAGTACTGCACTAATTGTGTCTGACATTCTATACGTTACGGAGTTTCCTGATTATATTTAAAGAGAAGAGGGTTTGTGGGGAAATGGTGCACTGGATTTCACCTTCCCTAGGTGAATATGATGAAACCGGTATAGATTTAAATTGATCTGTTTTTATAGCAGATTGATATAGTTATTGTGAAACTTGTACAGTATATGGGACCGGTGGTGCTCCCTACAGTTATGTGCGTTTTATTATAGTAGAACAAGAGGAAATAATCTGTTTTTTGTGGGGGCACTCTTAAGTGAAAGTTTTAAATTCAAAGGTAACTTTTTTATTTTTGAGAATTTTTTTTTTTTTCACACGGACTAAAGCCCCATACACGCTAGACAAAAAAGTGAAAGATCTCACTCAGAAGGGCCGATCGGAGCGAGATCTTTTAGTCACGTCCAGTGTGTACACTCAATGTCGTAAACAATGCGTGCTCACGCGCATCGTTAACGTTCCCTCTCTCGTCTGAACATGTACAGATGAGGGAGGTCCTCGTTAACGACAGCAAGTATGGCCGTCCCCCCTTCTGCCGCCGTTCCTTTCCCCGTCTGCATCGGTAAGTATGCACTTGCCGATGCCGTGTCCCCACCGCCGCCAATATATGTGTCGGCGGGAATTGCCTAGTGTGTACTGAACTTAACAAACATTAAACACATAAAATCACAGCATGGTACAGCCAGGATTATGTATATATTAATGAGGTATATCAATTATTCTCTATTAAATTTAATGGTGACTGTATTTGGAAGCCCTCTTTCTTACTGGATACTTCTATCTGGATATCCTGCTTGCTATTATTTTTTATACTCTTAATGGTGTTCTATCAAAAGTCTCTAATACCCCCTTCAGACAGCCTGAACCGGCAGCTCCCAGGGATCGACCCACCTCAGGCGGCCTGCAACCGCTGTCTGCAACCCGGCATATTGACACGGAGGGGCGGCGCTTGGAGATCACATGATCTCCAAGCGCCGCCCATCCACACACACTGAATGGGAAACAGGTTGCATTGACCCGGCTCCTGTTCACACCGCACAGTGAGCCGGGTTGAACACAAGTTTGATTCTGCTCGCTACCCTGGCACCTTTCAGTCCGCACATGAGCGCGCATAACCCGTGTTCATAGGTGGCGGTCTGACAGGGGTATCATACACCTAGGTTACTGATTGCATAGGGACATTTAAACTGTACCAGGTTTCTACTTTTGAAAATCTGCAATATTTGGGCATCGAATTCTCAATGAAAGAACCTTAATTGGTATAGGGGGTATATGTCTCACAGTACCTTAGTGTTCCTTCTAGGCTGTTTCAGCAGGGTACTGCACCCTGCCCATTTTTGAAATGTGAAAAAGCACCCTGCCCTTTTTCAGTGCACCCTGCAGGACCATAAATCGCCCCCTTGTATACAGAATGCAACAGTCAGAGTGCATGTTACAATGTTGTCGTCTACTCAGTAGCGGATCTTGCCACGGGCAAGCAGGACTTTTGCCCGGGGCGCCGCCTTCTGGAGGGTGCCAGGCAAGATCCGCTACTGCTGTGCTGCCCGCTGTATCCCCCTGGTTCCCCTCTGTGAAGGGAACCAGACGCTACGCGTCTAGTTTCCCTTCGTGGAGAGGACCTTTGTTGTGCGGTGCGCGATGATGTCATCGCGCACAGCATTGTGGGACTGACAGATGCTAGGGGTCATAATTGACCTCTAGTGTCTGTCTATGGCAGATCCGAGGAGAGGAGAGGAGCGGCGCCGGCGGAGGTCTGCAGCGGTCGGGAGCGGGGATAGTAAGTATTCGGGTTTTTCTTTCATTTTCAGCGGCGCTACTCTACTGTACAGGGGGCGTAACCAGGGGCGGATTGGGAACTAAAAGCGGCCCTGGAAATATTTGTACTAGTGGCCCCACTTGGGCAACACCAGAGGTGTAAGGTCTAGCCATGGCAGCAGCACCCTCCCCTCAAGACTTTCCAGATAGTGGGCATGTCCAGCATCAAGGGGGAAGTTAAAAGGAAATAAAATTACATATTATGAGCACATTATATGATACACCTTTAGAATTTAGGAAACTATACAATTCTTTAGAAAGATATATTTCTCTGGCTGGGTCCACAGGATTATCCACAGGATAACATTGGGATATTGTCGAGCGACAGCGAAAATGGCACCAACACGGTCACGAGCTTTCTGGCCTCCCAGGATGCATTGGGGCCTCCACTATATAGTCCCGCCCACTGACTCAGTCAGATCAGTTTTTTGCTTGGTGCGGCAGGAAGCCGCATGGTCACAGGGCTGCTGTGAAAGCAGCCTCAAGTTTTCATTACTTTATTTTTATAGACTTACTGTTTTGGTTTGAGCGACTTTTCTTAACAGCGTCTTAAACGTGTATTAGAAAGAGTCGCTCCAACAACTCCCCACCGGGTCGCAACAACGCTTACCTTCGCGGTACAGTGCTGTTTCGACGGGCGTCTGTGTCGGATGTTCTAGCAGGTCCAGCAGACGTTACCAGGCTGTGGCCGGAGCATGGGGAGACAGTGAGTATATGGACTTCCTCTTACTAGAGGGGTCAGGACACAGCTACGCTGATTTGATGGAGACTACAAACAGCGTGTTGATGCGCCGAACATCTCGAGTGTGACAGCGCTACGCTCCGGGGATCATAGGCGCCAGGACTAGGTGAGGCCGCGATCCTGGCAGTTTAAGTCAACAGGGGGTTTCAGACGCTCTCCTGGCCGTCCCTCCTCCGAGTTCATGGCCAGTTCCCGCGGGTCTCTCGTTTCATGAACTGAATGACCTCACTTCCGGCTCAGACGCTACCACGAGGGTACTCGGTCTCAGCTTAGACGCTGCGGTTGTGTACACTGGATATAAACCCGCCCAGACCGAGTCGCAGGCCTTTAGTGTCTCCATGCACGTGGAGTCGCTCAGCGTCCGTGTCCGTTGGTGAGCGTCCGTGTCAGTTATCAGTTACCAGGAGCGGCAGTGTACACCAGTAGCGTCTGAATCCACTCAGCGTCTTTCGAGCGTCTTTGCTTGGATATGGAAGTGTGGTGAGTCTCCCTGTATCCCGCTCCCTGGAGGCAGGGTATACAGTACTAAAAATTCCTTCTACTTCTTAGTGTGCACTGTTAATTTTTAGTACCTATTGTATATGAGACCTGTATATTACTGTGTTTTCTGCATGTTATGTTGAAAAAGAACCAGTTAAACAGAAGTACAATTTTCCTACTTATGTATAAGTTATTATGGAGGTTGTATTCTCATATGACAATGTCTAATGCTTTAACATGTGACTGACTGCTAGTATGTGTGCTGACTTTTCTGTGTAATGTCAGTCCTGTTCTGACCCTCAAATCAGGTGCACTGTGGTCAGATTGATTTCACCTCTATATACTGATTATAGGGTGTGGTTCAGTCACAAAATTGTGTAGTCAATATCAGAAAAAATGTCTGTGAGCGGCAAAAGTGATGAGGAGAATTTGTCAAGCACTCCTACAGCCCTAACATGCTTATCTTGTAAGTCAGGGGTAATTGATATGATTCAATTGGTCACTTATGAGGGTTTGTGTGCAAACTGTTTTGCTTTTCAGCGAAGTAAAAAACAGGAGTTCGTTCAACCTCCAGTAGAGCCACCATGGAATATGTTCGCAAAGACTCTGTCTTCAATAGCGGACAGGTTAGCTCCAGTAGCACCACCTCAAGGGTTAGGTTACACTATGAACCCATACATGCAGCTCCCTTCCTATGGTTTGGTTCCAGTAGCCTCTACAAGCAACCAAGGGGTAGGTAAGACTAAGACAGATACGTCTGTATGGCAGACTACACGAGGATACATCGGATGATGATGCGGAAACAATAGATTCAACTCCGTATGATCAGTCGCAGAGCTTTAGTTCAGATGATTTAGCTGAACTCATTAATGCAGTAAAGGCTGTGCTTTCTCTGGAAGAACCAGCCAAGACAGCGTTAAAAGAAAAGCACCTGTATTCAAACTAACAAAGTCAGTGAAAGCTGAATTTCCAGCGTCAGAGGAGTTGACGGAAATGATGGATGAGTCTTGGGCAGCGCCCGGTAAAAAGTATAAGATTCCTAGGAGATGGGATTCTTATTATCCATTTCCTGCTGGAGATTGTTTGAAGAGAGAAGTTCCTCCAAAAGTAGATGCACATGTTCTGCGACTAGTGCACAAATCTGCTTTGCCACTGTCATCTACCTCTTTGAATGATGTCACAGACAGGAGGGTAGAGAGCCTATTGAAAAATATTTTTTCTCTTGTGGGTGCAGTGGTAAGACCTGCTATGGCTTCGGCCTGGGTAGCAAAGGCAATGGGCGAATGGATAGAGGAACTAGAGAATGACATCCCCTCTCATACTAGGGAGCAAGAGGATCGTCTTTGCCGTTTAAGACAATCTGCCCAGTATTTAGAAGAAGCAGCCATTGATGTAGGCACTGTTGCTTCTAAAGCTTCAGCCCTGGCAGTAGTCGCTCGCAGAGCAGTCTGGCTACGGACCTGGAAGGCAGATGCGGAGTCCAAGAAGGAATTGGAAGCATTGCCTTTCGTGGGTAATATATTATTTGGAAAACCTTTATCGGATATCCTAGAGTCAGAGGCTGAATCGAAGAAGGTCAGATTTCCGGCTACCTACAACCCTAAGTCCAAGGGTTTATAATTTCGCTCATTTCGCTGGCAAAGCAAAGCGAAAGGTAAAGAGGAGCCTAAACAACCCCAGTTTAAATCCAGGGGTAGGAAGCAGTGGGCTAGCAAAAAGCCAGCTTCCAAACCTGAACAAAAGCCCTCAGCCTGAAGAGATGGGCCTCCGCCTGGAGGATTCCAGGGTTGGGGGCCGACTCCTGAAATTTGCACCCACATGGCAACAGTCAACAACAGATGCCTGGGTGCAGAAGGTAGTATCTCAGGGGTATGGGTTCCCATTCAGGAGGCAGCCTCCTCAAAGATTTTTTTTGCACCAGCCCGTCTCGTATAGAGTCGAAGGCCAATGCCCTGCAAGAAGCAGTCCAAAAATTACTGCAGTCAGGTGTGCTTGTCCCAGTACCTCCATCACAAAAGGGACAGGGGTATTACTCCAATCTGTTTCTAATCCAGAAACCAAATGTGTCATATCGACCAATTCTAAATCTGAAGAGGTTGAACAATTACATATGGATCCCGAAGTTCCACATGGAGACGTTGCGCTCCATAATGTTGGCTATGGAACCGGGAGACTATATGGTATCTCTGGATGTGCGGGATGCTTACCTACATGTGCCTATAGCACTATCACATCAGTGTTACCTCAGGTTTGCCATCCTCAAGGAACACTTCCAGTTCCAAGCTCTGCCCTTCGGGCTAGTTACAGCACCCAGGGTGTTTACCAAGATCATGGTGGTTATGGCAGCTTGTCTGCGCAAACAAGGGATAAGGATATTCCCATACCTAGACGACCTATTAATCTTAGCACAGTCGCAAGATTTACTGTTGAGCCATCTCCAACAGACGATAGTTTGTTTACAGAGACACGGGTGGCTCATAAATTGGGAGAAGTCGTCCCTGAATCCATCACAGCGGATGGTTCATTTGGGAGCCATATTGGATTCAGACCTACAGAGAGTTCTCTTACCAGAGAAGAAAATAGTCAAGGTGCAGGTCATGGCTCAGGAAGCGTTGCAAGCCCAGACAATGTCAGTCCATGCAGCAATGCGACTGTTGGGTCTGATGGTATCAACGTTCGACATGGTGGAATATGCGCAATTCCACTCCAGACCATTGCAGCATCTCATTTTGACAAAATGGAACGGAAATCATCAAACAATAAAGAAGCAGATGATAAAGATTCCAGTAAATGTAAAAAGGTCTCTAGCATGGTGGCTACAGACAGACCATTTAAACAAGGGGAGACCCTTTTAGATAAGAGTGGCAAGTCCTGACGACAGATGCCAGCCTGCAAGGTTGGGGGGCGGTACTCGGAAGCCTATGGTTCCAGGGAAAATGGACCGCAAGGGAAAGTCGCCTGCCGATAAATCTGTTAGAAATAAGAGCCATTTACTTTGTCCTTTGCCTGAACTAGGGCCATCTACAAGGAAGACCAGTCCAGATCCGCTCAGACAATGCGACGGCAGTAGCATACCTAAATCATCAAGGAGGGACTCACAGCAAGAGTCTGATGGAGGAAGTAACTCCCATTCTAAAGTGGGCAGAACTCCATCTCCCAGCATTGTCAGCAGTATTGTCCCGGGTGTTCTAAATTGGGAAGCGGATTTTCTCAGTCGGCACACCATTCAGGAAACCGAATGGGCACTACACCCAGAAGTGTTTCAGACACTGGTGAACAGATGGGGTCTACCGGAGATAGACCTTATGGCGTCTCGTCTAAACAACAAAGTTCCGAGGTACGGATCAAGAACAAGGGACCCAGGAGCAGTCCTGGTAGACGCACTGTCAGTAGATGGAGGTTTCAGCTGGCATATCTGTTCCCTCCAATATCTCTGTTACCCAGAGTAGTGAGAAAGATAAAACAGGCAAAAGGAGCAATCATTCTAATAGCTCCAGCTTGGCCAAGAAGGCATTGGTACACAGATCTGTGGAGAATGTCCGTGGAAGCACCGATACTGCTCCCTCAACGTCCAGATCTGTTAATGCAGGGTCCTTGTTGTCAGTCATCTGGATCGCCTGTCTTTGACGGCGTGGCTGTTGAAACCTCTATCTTAGAGGCTAAAGGATTTTCAAAGCAAGTAATCCAAACCATGCTTAGAGCAAGAAAGCCTTCTTCGGCTCGTGTATATCATAGAACAGTGATTTTCAACCTTTTTAAACTCGTGGCACACTAACCAAGATTTTAAAATTGCCAAGGCACACCATCTTTTTTTTTCGGGCCCGCAGTAATAAAACACACACACCTGCACCCCCGCATAGTAATACCACACACCTCCCCCCCCTATTGTAATACCACACACCTTCCCCACTATAGTAATACCACACATCTTCTCCACTATAGTAATACCACACATCTTCTCCACTATAGTAATACCACACATCTTCTCCCCAATAGTAATACCACACACCTTCCCCACTATAGTAATACCACACATCTTCTCCACTATAGTAATACCACACACCTCCCCCCCTATAGTAATACCACACACCTCCCCCCCTATAGTAATACCACACACCTCCCCCCCTATAGTAATTCCACACACTTCCCTCCCTATAGTAATACCACACATCTTCTCCACTATATTAATACCACACACCTCCCCCCCTATAGTAATACCACACACCTCCCCCCCTATAGTAATTCCACACACCTCCCTCCCTATAGTAATTCCACACACCTCCCTCCCTATAGTAATACCACACACCTCCCCCCCTATAGTAATACCACACACCTCCCCCCCTATAGTAATTCCACACACCTCCCTCCCTATAGTAATACCACACACCTTCCCCCCTATAGTAATTCCACACACCTCCCCCCCTATAGTAATTCCACACACCTCCCCCCCTATAGTAATTCCACACACCTTCCCCACCCTATAGTAATTCCACACACCTTCCCCACCCTATAGTAATTCCACACACCTTCCCCACCCTATAGTAATTCCACACACCTTCCCCACCCTATAGTAATGCCACACACCTCCCCCCGCCATAGTAATTCCTCACATTAATGTTATATATATATATATATATATATATATATATATATATATAGCAACCTTAACTCTTGCCCTCTCTGTGGGGAGAAGTGAGGAGCACTGGGACGAGGCAGCATTGAGGAGGAGCAGTAGCGAGTGAGTGTCGAGTGTACTGTGCACTGCAAACGGGGGAACGAGATGTGCGGTGCGTGACCTATGAGTCACCATAGGTCACGAGCCGGCTGTCACTGAAGTGCAGCGCTGCCCGGCAACCAGGCATATCTGGCTCGCTGCTGCGGCGTCTGTGTGCGGTCGGCGGCAGGTCTGTATGCAGGCGGCAGCGGGTCTGTGTGCGGTCGGCGGCAGCGGGTCTGTGTGCGGTCGGCGTCAGGTCTGTATGCAGGCTGCAGCGGGTCTGTGTGCAGGCGGCACACCTGGAAACTGCTCGCGGCACACCTGTTGAAAAAGGCTGTCATAGAATATGGCAAGCCTATATTAATTGGTGTTCTGGAAAAAATTACAATCCAAGAGCCTTTAAAGTAGCTAGAATTTTGGATTTTCTGCAGGCAGGATTGGATAAGGGGTTGAAGGTTGCTTACTTGAGGGTGCAAGTCTCAGCGTTGACTGTATGGTTTCAGCAGAAGATTGCTGACCTACAGGATGTACGTACGTTTTTCCAAGGAGTATTACATATTCAACCTCCATTTGTTCCTCCTGCAGCTCCCTGGGATTTGAATTTAGTTCTTAAATTTCTCCAGGGTCCTTTGTTTGAACCACTTGAGAGAGCGGATCTTAAGTGGTTAACGATTAAAGTTCTTTTTTTACTGGCAATGGCGTCAGCCAGAAGAGTGTCAAATTTAGGAGCATTATCATGTAAGTCTCCTTTCTTAAGTTTTTTTCCAGACAGAGCAGTTCTCAGAATGAGATCTAGCTATCTTCCAAAGGTGGTATCAAAATTTCACCTGAATGAAGAGATTGTAGTCCCAGCCTTTCAGGTATCGGGACTGTCTGCGGGAGAAGCGTCACTGGACGTGGTCCGGTCTTTAAAAATCTATATAGATCGTACTAGTGCCACCAGGAAAACAGATTCCCTCTTCATCCTCTACGGATTCCATAGGAGAGGTTGGCCTGCTAGTAAACAGACGCTGGCGAGATGGCTCAGAGTGGTAATATCTGAAGCTTATTCTCATGCAGATCTCCCTATTCCGGCTAATGTCTCTGCACACTCTACACGTAAGGTAGGTCCTTCTTGGGCAGCACAACAGGGTGCATCAGCAGAACAGATATGTAAGGCAGCCACATGGTCTTCCATAAACGCATTCATCAGACATTATGCCTTGGATACTTTTGCCTCTCATGATGCAGACTTCGGGCGAAAGGTCCTCCTGTGCAATCAGGAGCGTCCCCACCACTAAAATGGCTTTGGGAATCCCAATGTTATCCTGTGGATAATCCTGTGGACCCAGCCAGAGAAATAAACGTTATGGTAAGAACTTACCGTTGATAACGTGATTTCTCTTATGTCCACAGGGATCCACAGGGATCCCACCCGGACGCATCTGATTTGAGGATCTAGACAAACACTAAAAACCTCTTCCTTGTATGGAAGGGTGTGCATGTGTGTTCTTATCGCCTGTACAGGTCTCTACCTAATGTTCCTGCCTATATTCGCTGTGGAAAGAACTGATCTGACTGAGTCAGTGGGCGGGACTATATAGTGGAGGCCCCAATGCATCCTGGGAGGCCAGAAAGCTCGTGACCGTGTTGGTGCCATTTTCGCTGTCGCTCGACTATCCCAATGTTATCCTGTGGATACCTGTGGACATAAGAGAAATCACGTTATCAACGGTAAGTTCTTACCATAACGTTTATTTTCTTGCTTATTACACCAACCGTATCCCAGTCACTATTCACTCAATCTTATATGTCAGCCAAGCAGGCAGACAGAGCATACACTAGATCAGTGGTTCTCAAACTCGGTCCTCAGGACCCCACACAGTGCATGTTTTGCAGGTAACCCAGCAGGTGCACAGGTGTATTAATTACTCACTGACACATTTTAAAAGGTCTTCAGGTGGAGCTAATTATGTCACTTGTGATTCTGTGAGGAGACCTGCAAAACATGCACCGTGTGGGGTCCTGAGGACCGAGTTTGAGAACCTGTGCACTAGATCATCTGCAATCACAGGCTAAGTGGCAAAGTCATTTTCATATATGCAAATTATTTTGCATCTTATTCATTATGTCTATAAATAGGACCACATGTCCTCAAACAAAACAGGCCCCATAGGTGCGTCGGCCCACCGGGAATCTTCCCTGTAGACCCTATGGCCAATCCGCCTCTGGGCGTAACTGACCACGCCCCCTGTATGAAGCCATGCCCCTATTTCCCGCCCGGGGTGCCGAAAGGGCAAGAACCGGCCCTGCGTCTACTTCTTGCCCACCCTTGAAATTGGAACACAATTTCTATCCTTAGCCAACTGGATGGCAGAGGAGGCACTGTAAATAACACAGCACTCTGATAAAGAGGGAAAGAACAGGGTAAGCAGTGAGCATGCATACCTCCCAACTGTCCCGATTTTCGCGGGACAGTCCCGTTTTTTGGGGACTGTCCCGCTGTCCCACCCGCGGGCTGCAGTGTCCCGCGGTGGGGGGGGGGCAGTTGGGAGGCTCTGTCACCCGCTGCCCTGCTTAGCAGAGCAGCGGTGAATAGACGCTGTGCGCATGCGCACAGCGTCTATTCAGTGCAGACGGAGGGATAGGGAGCATGCCAGCGGCTCACAGAGCGCTGGGCATGCCCCCTCAGTGACGAAAACGGGGGCGTGACTCGCGATCGCGGGTCCTCCCGAGAAACCACGCCCCCTTTTTGGGAGCGCGCGCGGCTTTGCCGCGTGAGTGTCCCGCTTCCCAGGAGAAGAAAGTTGGGAGGTATGAGCATGTACTGCTTACAGTATTTCCCTAGTAGAACAGACTTATTTTTTTCCTATATATTTTAACCCATTGTTTTAACTTTTCTGTTTTATAACACATGCGGATTATAACTACTTCAGCACTGGAAAAGACATTTATAATTATCTACTTATGTATATGCTACAGCCGATCTTTCAAGAAGACTGGACATATACAGTATGTTTCTCAGTACAGATGTTAGGTGACTTATATGTATGCATGGGTATATGATTTACTAAGGGCAAAATGTATGTACAAAAACTATAAACACATGCGCTATGCTTTGTGCGCAAAGTGTCACATCAAAAATGTGCCCTTCAAAATAAAAATGTGCCCTTCAAAATTAAAATAAAAAAGTGCCCTCTTCAATGCTTAGCACCCTGCCCTAAAAAAATCCTACAGTGAACACTAGTACCTGCATGTGCTGTTAACCCTTATTGTGCAGGAATAGCTGCAAGAGTTAGTGAGGGTGCAGGGGAGAGGTCCCTATGCTGTGTTGTAAAATATTTTTTCTTTTGTACGAAATGTACATATACATTTGGTTGCCCAAGGAAAAAATGTGGGTAATAAATTTAGTATGTATTAAATACAACAGTAATATTACTGTATTATTGTTCACATAGGGGGTAATTCCAAGTTGATCACAGCAGGATTTTTGATAGCAACTGGGCAAAACCATGTGCATTGCAGGGGAGGCAGATATAACATGTGCAGAGAGAGTTAGATTTGGGTGTGGTGTGTTCAATCTGCAATCTAATTTGCAGTGTAAAAATAAAGCAGCCAGTATTTACCCTGCACAGAAACAATATAACCCACCCAAATCTAGCTCTTTCTGCACATGTTATATCTGCCTCCCCTGCAGTGCACATGGTTTTGCCCAGTTGCTATCAAAAATCCTGCTGCGATCAACTTGGAATTACCCCCCTAGGCCCTGCAAGAAGCCAATTGATGTGATATAGTTTCAGTTATGTTTAACTGCTTAGGGCGGATTCAATTCAAGTTGGTCTGATGTCTTGTCGGAAAGACGGCTGTTTCCAAGTTTTTTTAGGTCAGATAGTGTTCCAACCTATTCAATTAGGCTGCCGTTTTTCAGACAGGTCGGCAATTCCCACTTGTCGGAAAACACGTGGATCATCAGATTAGCCGCGGATCCATGTGTTTTGTCAGATTCGCGGCCAAATCCGACAGGTTTTAGCCCCATTTCCGACCATGTCAATGTGACTTAAAAAAAAAAAAAAAGTCAGATTGACATTGTCGAGAATACTGAAATGTCGGATCCTTTCCATCGGAAAGGAACCAACATCATTTGAATACCCCCCTTAGATAGTAATGAATGTTCTGTGGAAATAGTTAAGTGAGGCTTTCTAAGAAAAAAGCATCTGCGCCAGATAACGCCAGGGATTTCTCCTTCATCCACTAGGAGCCACTGGAGCGTAGTTACAATGGGGAATAGTAGGCAGTAATTGGGAGCTGGCACTTTAAAAAACTCTAACCCTGTGGCTAGCTCCTCCCCTACTATCTCCCCTCCAAGCCAGTCTTAGTTTAGTGCCCAAGGGAGCTGGTTCACTTGGGTTTAGCTGAAGAATTTTTTCTTTTTTCTTTATTTTCTTTTTTCTTTCACACACGCACAGACTGGCAGCTCTGCCACTGCCAGTCTGCACCGCGGGAGCTGCCGGCGGGGTCCCATCGCAGCTGCGTGCGGCTCGGGATGGGCCCCGGCTGAGGGAGACACTGAGCTCTCCTGAGCTGGCGGACACCGCTGCGTGCGACGCGTGTCGGGGCCACTCCATCCAGCAGAAGATTCCGGCAGCACGGCAGCGGTGAGTATCTGCGGCCGGACACCGCGGCGTGTGTCGGGGCCACCCTCCACCACTGAAAGGTGAGTGTGTGTATTTCCCCCTCCTCCCCCCCAGAGTGTTGGGGTGACAGGGGGGTTTTGAAGAGAATTAATTTTATTAATGGTGACTGACTGATAGGGGGGCAGTGACAGAACACCCCTCCAGCACCCAACCCCCCCCCCCCCCCCCCTTCGGATTATTTTTTATTATTTATTTAACAAAAAAAAAAGAAGAAGAAACAGCAGCGCAGTGCCGCGCTCCCGACCACCCGCCCTCCTCCCTGCTCGGATCCCCGCCAGCGCGGCTCACAGAGCCGCTACGGGGATCTGGCATAAGGAGACACAGCAGCTTTGAATTTGGCGCCGTCGAGGAGGGGGTGCCCGGAAGTAGCGCGCGCTGGGGACCCGTCCTTTTCCCTTCAGCAGCAGCGCGGGACGGAGGCCACGCGACCACAGTGAGCGGTTACAGTGGGGAAGGGGGACACTCGGGGGCACTGCAAGGCACATATATTTAGCTTGCTTCAGCCTGTCACTGCACACAGTATCGTGCAGGACAGATCGGGCTGCTGTGGCTGCATTCTCTTCCCTGCTTCCCTCCCCTCCCTCCCTCCCATTCTGCCTATAGCTGTTTTCCTGTGGGGGAAGGGTATCAAGTTTAGGTGCTGCCATGGCCAGCAAAGGCTCCAAGGCAACACAAAAGCAGGGTCAGGTTTCAGGTGAGGGGTCACAGCCATCGGCTCAGCCCTCCTCAGAACCCCAGAGCGCCCCGACATGGACGACACAACTCAGAGGTGATGTCCTTGCTGACTGGGGAACTTAAAGCCTCTCGGGAAGATAGGGAGGCGGCCCGGTTCCGACAGCTTGTCCCGGTACCGGCGCCAGAACCTGCATGGGCAGTCTCATTGGCAAAGTCAGTGGAAGGGCTTTCCAGGGCTGTAATCCCTTCCCAAGCCCCGTCCTTTAGCCCCCCTCAACAGGCAGCAAAAAAGAGATTGCTAGCCTCTGTGTTACAGGACTTTGACGATGATATGCCTCAATTAGATGAGGCGGGGTTAGATGTACAGGATATACAGGATGTGGATATCCAGGATACTGAGGACGATCAGGTATATGGGGACTCTGAACAGTAGCTCAGGGTATAGAGGCTTTTATTACTGCTATTCGCTCAGTATTACAGGTGGAGGAGACGAAAGACACCTTACGCCCTTCAAGGTTTGGCACCGACCAATACCTGCCGGTGACCTTTCCAGTTTCGGAGGAGTTGGATGCGCTCATAACGGCAGCCTGGAAGCATCCAGACGCGAAATTTCAGGTATCAAGAAAACTGTTGTCTTCCTATCCTTTTCCCGCAGATAGCAGAACGCGCTATGAGACCTCTCCGATTGTGGATCCTTCGGTGTCTCATCTGTCCAAAAAGACGGTCCTGCCTGTTCCGGGGGCAACTTCACTTAAGGAGGCGTCAGATAGGAAGTTGGAATCTACCTTAAAGAATATTTACTCTGCGGCAGGGGTTTTACATCGCCCGGCGCAGGTAGGTTGTTGGGCCAACAAGGCGATCGAAGCTTGGGCAGAACAATTGTCCTCTGGAATTCGTGACGAATTACTGGCGGATCAATTGATAGAGTTGGCAGAACACATCCGTGAATCAGCCCTTTATCTTTGCGAAGCGTCCAAGGACATAGGTGTTCTCGGAGCTAGAATTTCCGCTTTAGCAATTGCGGCCCGCAGAGCTCTATGGCTCCGGCATTGGCATGCGGATACGGAATCCAAAAGGGCGGCAGAGGCGTTGCTCTTTACGGGTGAGTTTCTGTTTGGTAAGGATCTGGATGCCTGGATCTCTACGGCCACCGGGGGTAGGTTGGCTTATCTTCCTTCTGCTGCTCCAGCCGCTCGCAGACCATATAGGGGTCCCTCTTTTCGATCCTTTCGTGCCCCTTCCAGGTTTCGAGGACAGGCCAGGGGTGGAGCTTCTACCTTCCGTGGCCATAGAGGTAGAGGCGGCGGCAGCCCAGTCAGACGTTAAGTCTTCTACCACTGCCACCGCATGACGGGCCTCCCTCCCACCTGGGAGATCACAGGGTGGGAGCTCGTTTGTGGGATTTCAAGGAGGTCTGGATACAGTCCTGCCCAGATGCTTGGGTCCGGGATCTCATCACTTGCGGTTACAAGCTCGTTTTTCAGGTACAACCGCCCCAGCAGTTCTTTACCACGGGTTTGCCAGTTTCCGACAACCGGGGAGTTGCCTTACAAGCCGCGGTCCAGAAGCTTCTATCTGCAAGGGTTGTGATCCCTGTTCCCTTGCATCATCGGAAACAGGGCTATTACTCAAGCCTGTTTCTAGTACCGAAGCCGGACGGCTCAGTCAGACCAATCCTGAACTTGAAAGATCTCAATCCGTATTTGAAGGTATTCAAGTTCAAGATGGAGTCCCTCCAGTCTGTTATTGCGGGGTTGGAAAAAGACGAGTTTCTGGCATCCTTAGACATCAAGGACGCATACTTACATGTTCCCATTTAGCCTCCTCATCAGGCTTTTCTCCGGTTCGCAATACAGGACGCTCATTTACAGTTCCAGGCCCTTCCTTTCGGTCTCTCTTCTGCTCCCAGAGTGTTCACAAAGGTCATGGCGGTCATGATGGCCCTACTTCGGAAGCAGGGTGTGACAATTGTTCCCTATCTGGACGATCTGCTAATAAAAGCAAGCTCAGCAGAACGGTTACTTCAGAATATCCGGATGACACAGGACCTTCTGATTCGACACGGGTGGATCCTGAATTTCCCGAAGTCTCACTTATGCCCCTCACAACGGCTGTTGTTTCTGGGAATGATTCTCGACACAGTCCATCAGAGGGTTTTCCTTCCACAGGACAAGATACTGTCTCTGCAGACACTGGTAAGATTGGTCCTTCAACACCGTCGGGTGTCTGTGTATCTGTGCATTCGCCTGCTGGGAAAGATGGTAGCAGCGTTCGAAGCTCTTCCGTACGGTCACTTCCACTCTCGACCGTTTCAGCTGTGTCTTCTAAATCAGTGGTCAGGATCTCATCTGTTCCTTGATCAGCGGGTGACACTATCTCCAAAGGCACGGTCGTCGCTGCTCTGGTGGCTCCAGTCGACCCATCTGTTGGAAGGAAGACGGTTCGGCATATGGGATTGGACTCTCCTCACCACGGACGCCAGTCTGCGAGGCTGGGGGGCAGTGACCCTGGGACATCAGTTTCAGGGGCGCTGGTCAATCCACGAATCCGCTCTCCCCATAAACATTCTCGAACTAAGGGCGGTGTACAATGCCCTGCTTCAGGCACATCACCTCCTGCGCGGTCGAGCTGTCAGAGTTCAGTCCGACAATGCCACGACGGTAGCGTACATCAACCGTCAGGGCGGCAGCCGCGCGGCGATGAGGGAGGTCACCAACATCCTTTTCTGTGCGGAGAAGTATGCTCTGTCCTTCTCGGCAATATTCATTCCGGGAATGGACAATTGGGAAGCCGACTATCTAAGCCGACAGGACATGCACCAGGGAGAGTGGTCGCTACATCCCCAGGTGTTTTGGCAACTGGTACGTCGGTGGGGAAAACCACAGATCGACCTCATGGCATCCCGCCTGAACCATCAGTTGCCTCTTTATTACTCTCGGACAAGGGACCCGGCGGCGGCGGCCGTGGATGCCCTCACGGCTCCTTGGAATTTCCGGTTCGTTTACCTCTTTCCTCCTTTCCCGCTGTTGCCGAAGGTTCTGCAACGCATCAAGAGGGAAGACGCTCTGGTTCTCCTAGTGGCTCCGGATTGGCCACGCAGGGTTTGGTACTCCACTCTACATATGTTGTCTGTGGCCGAACCTTGGACCTTGTCACTACGAGACGACCTTCTACAACAGGGTCCTTTTCTTTATCCAGACTTACGCAGGCTACGTTTGACGGCGTGGCTGTTGAGAAAGCCATCTTGACAAGGAAGGGGATTCCTCGTACAGTTATACCTACTATGCTTCGAGCTAGAAAGTCAGTTACATCTTCTCACTACTTCCGCATTTGGAAGGCTTATGTAGCATGGTGTGAACGTCGAGAATTTTCTCCTTCCGTGTATAGCTTAGCCCGTCTTCTCCGTTTTTTGCAGGCGGGTTTTTCAGCAGGCCTAAGACTGGGCTCGCTAAAAGTGCAGGTCTCTGCTCTTTCGGTTTTCTTCCAGAAAAGGTTAGCCTTGCTGCCTGAGGTTCAGACCTTCTTTCAAGGGGTTCTTCGAATACAGCCTCCCTTCCGTCCTCCGACAGCGCCATGGGACCTCAGTCTTGTCCTGTCTTTTCTGCAGTCTTCATTGTTTGAGTCCCTGGAATCAGTAGAGATAAAATATCTCACCTGGAAGGTGGTTCTTCTCCTGGCGCTGGCTTCAGCTAGAAGGGTGTGGGAACTGGGGGCTCTCTCTTGCAGGTCTCCTTACCTGGTGTTTCATGCGGATAGGGCCGAGCTTCGTACTCGTATGTCCTTTCTACCTAAGGTGGTGTCGGATTTTCACATCAATCAGCCGCTTGTCGTCCCGGCCCTCTCGGGGGACTCTCCGGATACGAGATCATTGGACGTTGTAAGAGCGCTCAAGATCTATGTGGATAGGACTTCAGCTATTCAGAAGTCAGATTCCTTATTTGTTCTGTACGACGCTGCCCGCCGTGGTTGGCCTCTAAGCAAACCTTGTCTCGATGGATTCGACTGACCATCAGACAAGCTTATTTGGCAGCTTCTCGGGAACCTCCATCTTCCATTTCAGCACACTCCACACGCTCTGTGGGACCTTCGTGGGTGGCTGCCCGGGGGGTCTCTATGACTACTTTATGTCGGGCGGCTACTTGGTCCGGGCGTCATACGTTTGTCAAATTCTACAAGTTTGACACTTTTGTGGCCTCTGCATCTCAGTTTGGCCGAGCGGTTTTACAGGACTCTCAGCGCTCTCCCACCCGTTCTGGGAGCTCTGGGACTTCCCCATTGTAACTACGCTCCAGTGGCCCCTAGTGGATGAAGGAGAAATCAGGATTTTGGTACTTACCGATAAATCCCTGTCTCCGATTCCACAGGGGCCACTGGACGACCGCCCAGCGCTGTTCCTCCTTGTTTTTTGCTTAACGGTTTGCGGTTCAATAAATGACCGCTTGTTGAGTTCAGGTTAGCCTGTTTGTTGTTAGGTTCTATTCCAGGTTTAGTTTGGGTTATCCTGGTTGACTGGACGTCATTAACCTCCTCTACCTTAAGGTTTTCAATATTACAGCTCTCCTTGGGCAGTTTTACGTAGACTGGCTTGGAGGGGAGATAGTAGGGGAGGAGCTAGCCACAGGGTTAGAGTTTTTTAAAGTGCCAGCTCCCAATTACTGCCTACTATTCCCCATTGTAACTACGCTCCAGTGGCCCCTGTGGAATCTGAGAAAGGGATTTATCGGTAAGTACCAGAATCCTGATTTCTGCTGTCATCAATTATATCTGAGACATCGAACTGATGAGCGAATCCTCTGTGTCTCTGCGTGGAAAAAGTATGCGCTTCTGTTGTCAGCCCCTATCGAATGTGTTTATGGCACTTGTGTTGATGAGAGAAAAATAATGAATAGAAAATAGAAAGCGAAAGTACTCGTGTTTTACAATTATTTGTGATACTCTATAACAGGCATTCCCAACCACGGTCCTCAAGGCACACTAACAGTCCAGGTTTTAGTGATATCCAGGCTTCAGCACAGGTAACTTAATTAGTAGCTGAGCTATTTTGATTTAACCATCTGTGCTGAAGCCTGGATATCACTAAAACCTGCACTGTTAGTGTGCCTTGAGGACCGTGGTTGGGAATACCTGCTCTATAATCCTTGAGTCACTGTTTCTGATCTCCACATAGGTGTGTCTCCTTTTAAAATTGGTAATATTCTCTATACTGAGATTGATGGCTTATGCATTTAAATCGTTGAAATACATGGAAACTTTCAATGAGCATACAAAATGTATAAGTAGACAACTATGGTCCTCAAAATGTGACAATTACCACTCTGTTATAATGTGAATACTGACAGTTGGTTTAATTTATTCAAGTGCAAAACATAATTAAGACAGCCGTTAACTGTTCATCTAATATCGCAATCTGCAGCACCCCTTATAGGCCCTACACATCAGGCGATATGACCGATATGAATGTTATGAACGAGAACTCGTTCATATTGTTCAGTGTGTAGGCACCAAGTATGAATGATGCGCGGCCCTGCGCTCGTTCATCGTTGGCGCCGGATTGCTTATACATGCAGGCCAATATTGATGATCTCGTCCATGTTAGCATGCACTGCTATGGAGCCGGGTGATAGGGGGAGTGAAGAAACTTCACTGACACCCCACCCCGGCACCGGGTCGGGCAGCTCGGCG
This sequence comes from Pseudophryne corroboree, assembly GCF_028390025.1. Lineage (NCBI taxonomy): Eukaryota > Metazoa > Chordata > Amphibia > Anura > Myobatrachidae > Pseudophryne > Pseudophryne corroboree. The sequence continues at coordinate 765,236,343 of NC_086446.1, forward strand.
GCGGGTCGCTGAGTGTGTAGGGCCCTTTAGTGTGGCTAGAGCCGCTATATCGGACTGTCGGGCATTGCTGTTTATATGGTATATAGTAATAGCAGGGGGTATATGTGTTTATAGAGTAGTATTGCACTAATTGTGTCTGACATTGTATACGTTACGGAGTTGCATGATATTGTATCTACCCATTTATAGTGGTGTGTGTGTGTGTGTGTATATACTTTACAGTGACACATGGCATGTATCCGTAACTTTATGGTCTGCAAAGTGTCCTAGTATGTGTCAGGAAGCGGCATAGACTACATTGTACATTATCCCCAGGGTTGGACTGGCCTACAGGGGAATGGGAAAACCCCCAGTGTCTGTTTGTGGACGTACGCCTAGGTTCTCCCTGACGCACATACTGTAGCTTCCTATTTAGTGAGTGGGTGGTGTTAAGACACTACTGAAGTACAGAGTGATTTCATAATGTGTTACAAGGGTATTGTAATGTGATAAACAGGGTGCACAGGGCACATTTTCAGGGGCATTCCTGGCCATGCACAGACATTCTAACTCCGCCAAAGAGCTGTCATTCTGCAACAGGTCAGAGCTGGCTGGGATCAGGTCTCATCCTAAACTTTTAGCTTGACTCGTTTAATTTTCTTCCCTTTTTTTTTTTATTTTTTTAAATTCAATAGTTTTTTTTTTGTTTGTTTTTCAGTTATTACACATAACAAAGACATAAATACAATTAAAAAAAAAGAAAAGTGTAAATACAGTATGTATTGGCAATTATAAATTGTGGTCTCTTGGATTTGAATAAAGAATATATTGCGTCCAAGTTATGGTTCTTTTCGCATCCTCCCTATTAGAAGCTGCTACCTACAGGTACTAGGGCTTCTGTATTAATTTCCGTTGTATATATGTGTTCAATTATCACATATCGAATGGAATTTAATCTCCGTTGGGCAGATTTATTAAGCCTGGTGAAGTGATAAAATGGAAGGTGATAAAGTCCCAGCCAATCCGCACCTAACGGCCATGTTACAGGCTGGGTTTGACAAATGACAGTTAGGAGGTGACACAACCTGACTGCACCTCTGACACTGGAGGTGCTGGCTGGTCTGTTTCTGGTGGAGAACCCTGAGGGAGTTACTGTAGGAGCGCTCCTCTATAGCCAAGTCTTCCCTACCCGTATCTCTTTAGTGTGCACCCTTCTCCACTCCAGAGGTACTGTATTTTATCATATTGTATTTTACTGCTGTCTGTGTTCCTTTCTAATCAAACTCTGTAACAGAGCTTTGTTTTTGATGTTGGTGCTCCCTCCTGTGTTCAGACTCTGTAATTGCACCAGACTGTAGCTGCTTCCCTGAAATTTTTGCCAGCACTCCCCCAATACTCGATATAAGCCATATATGGACTTGTTCTTCCCCTCACCTGTCCTCTAAGACAGGCGCTAGTGTTCTGTGCCCATGCTGCAAGTCGTGCTACTCTGTTGCATATATACTTGCAGTGATCGCGCTGAGCCCAAAAAAAAGTGGGTCCCAGGGACCCCTAACTTTTAAAAATTGGGGTCCTACCGGTTCTTTTCTGGGTCCCATCGGAATTAAGTTTTTTATTCATATTAATCTTATTTGGACACTACAGAAGTGTTGCAAGGTGGGGGAATGGGGTGACAGTGCTGCTGGGGTGTGTAGCATGCAGGACAGTCTGCCCCAGAGCTTTAACTAGATATTTTGGTGCCCTTTGGCAGAAAGTGAATTGGAGTTCCACCTCCCAGATCCGAAACAACCGGTGGTGCGCGCCGCAGGCGCGCCGCAAAAATTTAGGGGCATGGCTTCATGGAGAAGGGGCGTGACCACATAATAGTGCCAATTCACATTACACCACACTGTAGTGCCGCTTATACACATTGCACCAGGTAGAACCTCCTATATACACTGCGCCAGGTAGAGCACGTTATACACACTGCGCCAGGTAGAGCACGTTATACACACTGCGCCAGGTAGAGCACGTTATACACACTGCGCCAGGTAGAGCACGCCGTTATACACACTGCGCCAGGTAGAGCACGCCGTTATGCACACTGCGCCAGGTAGAGCACGCCGTTATGCACACTGCGCCAGGTAGAGCACGCCGTTATACACACTGCGCCAGGTAGAGCACGCCGTTATACATATTGCGCGGACGGGAGGAGGGAGAGAGAGCACAGACGGGAGGAGGGAGAGCATGGATGGGAGGGGGAGAGAGAGCGCGGATGGGAGGGGGAGAGAGAGTGCGGACGGGAGGAGGGAGAGCACGGATGGGAGGGGGAGAGAGAGCGTGGTTGGGAGGGGGAGAGAGAGTGCGGACGGGAGGAGGGAGAGCGTGGATGGGAGGGGGAGAGAGAGCGTGGATGGGAGGGGGAGAGAGAGTGCGGGTCGGGAGGAGGGAGAGGATAAAAATATTAGTCCATCTTGACTGGGTGGCGGGCAGGGCCAGATTAAAGTCTGTGGGGGCCCCAGGGCAACAAACTTGTGGGGGCCCCTATCAATAAAAGTGATGCAGTGGCAATTAACAACATAATTATTGAATATAGCAATTGTTTCCCTATATATATATATGTAAAAATATATATATATAATATTTATCTTATTAATTGTGGTTAGTACAAATTCACTAGTTAATCCTACAGTAGTTTAATCTGTAAAATCACAATTATTATTGAATAAGTAATTCTTACTAAGGGATTATTAGTAATAACCTCTTAGAAAAAATGACTGATTCAATATTTTTTCTGATTTTACAGCTTAAACTACTGTAGGATTAATTAGTGAATATGCACTAACCACAATTAAAAGATCAATATTATATTTTACACATATATAATAAAATTAATGTTATATTACAGGCTACTACCTAAAAAACTCACATTTCTGCATACCACTGGTCCAGGCAGCACTGCACCACAATGGGTAGGGGGTCCGGTGTAGCCAGCCAAGCTGCTCGCCAGCACCTGTCAGCTGGCGGCGCTGAAGTTGGAGCCTCATTCACTCATTCACTGAAGCTCCATTACTTCAGTACTGCAGCATCCGCATTGAGTGTCTCGCGGGATTTGGCTTCCCGCGAGACTGTGTTCCGGCAGTATGATCATGATGAGTGGCTCCTCGGCGGCTGCACAGAGGGGGGAACGGAGACACGCTAAATGCTGTATCACGTTTCAATAGTGCCTGTGTCTGATTCAAGGGACAGTGTGTGGGGGCCCAGGGATGACCGCCCCTTCTTTAAACCGGGCTTGATGGCGGGAGGGAGGCACAGAAACGAGTTGGCGAGTCACCGCCCGCCCGCCCCGTACAGCAGCCGCAGAGCCGTCTTCTCTCTCGGCCCGGCTCCCGTGTGAAGCTGCTGCAGCCAACTACTTGTAAATTGAAGGGGACGGTGCTTCCTGCCTGTACAGAGCGGAGCCTTACCACAGGCAGTGTGGCGGTGCCCCCTCCCCCTCCTGGTCACTGCACGTGACCAAGAGGGGGAGGGGGCACCGCCAGACTGCCAGTGGTAAGGCTCCATTCTGTACGGGCAAGAAGCGCCGTCCCCTTCAATTTACAAGTAGTTGGCTGCAGCGGAGCGCATCCCTGGGGACCCTCCCATTTTTGAAAAGTGAGTCCCCGCCATCAGATCCGGGTAAAATACGCGCTATAGTCTTGGCTCCCATCCTTTTTCAACCTGTCTACCCCTTCTACCACACCTTCCTTATTGGAGGCACGTCTTCTCTCACCCAATGCCCCGCCAGAGCCTATTTGCTGCACCGACAGTTCCATGTCCTAGGGGTGTACCACCATATTCCACCCTTCTTGCAGTGGATCCGCACCTATAATTTACTAGTGGCCACTGTTCCATCGATGATTCTTCCCTAATCCTACCTCCTTACCCTTTTTGGACCTGAGCTACGCTAGTGGAGCAACTCCTCACCTATTTTTGTGTTAACCTTCCCCTTTCCTCCCAAGATGCCTACAGGGGGGAAAAATTCTTCAGGGGGATGACCTCACCCCATTCCTCTCTTGGCATACCACTCCTGCCAAGCCTAGATCTGATAAATCTGAACACACCCATGACCACTCGGACTCTCTGCATCTGAGGACTTCGCACCTATCACCCGACAAGACTTTCTCTTCTTCCTTAATGAAGTTAAGGATGTCAGTGCCTCTGTTCAGGCACTCCACTACTTGAAAACCAATATTGCGGAAATTGGTGGCAGGACTGGTGGCAGGAAACTTAGGAAACGTATGACTGACAAACCCCTTCTTAGTTTGTGAAGATGCTCCCTTGTGAGCTCACACCATAAAAAGGTGAGGGAGTATCTAGAGTTTAAATTATTTAACAAACGCAGTGGTTGTCTTTTTTTACTGACATTTATTTTTACTATCTGTATACTCATTACATGATGAACTATGTAAAAATTGCATTTGTTCAAATGAATGTTATTAAAATAATCTTTTATTAATTGGCCTTGGGCCTCCTGTTTGGGTGACCATTTGGTGAGGGGTGTCCATTACAGGTTCCCGGTCACAAACGTTCTCCAATATCCAACTTACACCTATGGAAACAACATTGGAAGAATTACCGAACAGACGTTCCTATATAGCGCACTTGGGAATTTTATATATATATATATATATATATATAATTTTTATAGTGTGGGTGTTTTCTCCTGCCCCTTTTCCTGTTCTCTTCCATGGTTTTCCAATGTTTTCTTCACTTTTTCCTTTCCTTCGTGTGCCAAAGCCCTGCTTCTCCCCCCCCCTTTTTTTTTTTTTCTCGGCTTCTCTCTTCCTTGCTCTGCCTACTTGTTTTCTCTAGTCTTCAATCACTCCCAGCTGTCTTTTCTAGGTTCCCCAAGAAGGGTCTGTCCCCGGACTACTTCTTCTCCCCGTACTCTTATGCTTCCATTTAATGCCATGCCATCTCCGGGCTTATAACCCTCTAGCTGACCTAGGTGTCCCCCGGACAAGTAGTATCCCTTCCCTTTTGTCAGCACCATAGGTCCTGGCCTACTTCGCCAGATGACCAACCAACCCCTCCTCCCCCCTCTTTCACTTACCTTTCCTCCCTCTTGACCACAAAATGCATTGTTCTCAATCCTTCTTATTTACTACTTCACTCACTCATGCCACTCTTAGTGCTTACTATCCCTTATCAGTACCCACCTTTCCGTTTGTTGCCCATAGGTGTCCGCATTCTGTTCTATAATGCAAAGAGGCTACATAGCCCCCAAAAATGTGGGAAACGCTTTGCTACTCTTAAACTTCATAGAGACGACTTGGTCTTTCTCCAAGAGACCCATTTTTTTGCACAATTCCCAACTTGAGCTGCATTGCACGTTTTACCCCATCACCTTCCATGCTTGCGATCAAACCTTCCATGTTTGCTCGTAGCCTTACCTTTGAACCTATTGATTCTCATGTCGACAGAGAGAGCAGCTAACTCATATTAGTAAGGAAGCTAAATAATAAATTTTGTAATTTGATTAATGTGTATGCCTCTAACCAGCACCAAATCACATTTTTTTGCTAAATTAGGCTACCATTCTTACCTGATTTCGACAAGAACGCATTGTCGCTGGCGATTTAACTCTGTTCTGAATCCCACTTTGGATCGCTCGGCCCCTGCAGCCTCAATCTCCTCATTGCACTCCCAACATTCTAATTTTCTCCTCCGTCTTATGAAGTCCCAGCTTCTTTATGACTCTTGAAGGGTGAAAGAACCTTCTGCTCGTGACTACACATTTTATTCTTGTCCCCATAATTCATACTCTCGTATTGATGTGATCCTGCTCAGCCATGAACTCGCTCTGAATCCCCAGTCGGCTCTCATTCACCCACTCATCTGGTCAGACTATGCCCCTATATCTTCTGATATTTCAGATTTACCCCCTCGTCCTATGATATAGCGCCTTAATGACTCTCTGTTGCACAACTCTGAAATACTATCCCAACTTCGGACACAACTTTTTGATTACTTTGTCCAGATATTTCTAGATCCACTCTTTGGTTGGCACACAAAGCGGTCCGACGGGGACACTTGATCAGCATGGCTTCCAGCAGAAAGAAAGAATCTCTCACCCAGATTAACAAACTTTCCATCAAACTCCATAATTTAGAATAGCAACATAAATCCTCTTCTGACCCTACTATTTTGTCTGAACTCCATGCATCCAAGTCAGAACTTGATCTTCTCTATTCCAGGCAGGTGGCCAAGTGCCTTAAATGGCTTTGCCAGTCCTTTTCTGAGAGAGGGTACGAGGCGGACAAAATTCTGGTGTCACGACTCCGCTCGGCCAGGGCCCATACTAATATTATATCGATCCGTGATCCCCACAACCAGCTAGTTCATGACCCTATGTCTGTTAGAGCTGCCTTCCAAACCTATTACACTAACTTGTACAATCTGCCCCTTTCCTCGCCTGCCCCATCCTTTCCGTACCATTCTGACCGGATTTCTGATTTCCTTGCTAAATCCAACCTGCCAAAATTTTCCCATAGGGGTATAGACCACCTTAACACCGAGATGTCAGTTGATGAAATTGAACAGACTATAAAGGATCAAAATAATGGCAAATTCCCTGGCCCTGGCAGGTTTACTGATACATGTTACAAGAAATTTTGGACTTGTTTGTCCCTCACTTCCATTCCCTCTTTAATAGGGTTCTTCATGAAGACCCTTTCCCTTCTGAGATGCTGGAAACCGGAATTGTAGTGATCCCTAAGGAGAGTAAGGATCCGCTTAACTGTGCTAGCTATAGACCTATCTTCCTCCTGTATTTAGACTTGAAGAGATTTGCTAAAATCCTGGTGAACCGCCTGAATCTATTACTCCCCTCCTCGATCCATTATGGCCAGGTAGGATTTATCCTGTGTCGCGAGGTGGGAGTACACCAGATGTGCTGTTGATCTTGTTAATATCTCAAACTCCAGGAGATTCCCCTACTATTTTACTCTCCCTTGATGCTGAATCATTTGATAGGATCTCCTGGAGTTTCATGAAGGCCGCTCTTGAAGCCTTTGGCATGTCTGGTGACTTCCTCACTGGTCTCCTGGCATTGTACTCTACTCCTTCTGCTACGGTCCTGATCAATGGTGTACCTTCTGGCTGGTCCGCATCAGTAGTGGCACAAGGCAGGGTTGCCCCTTTCCCCCCCGCCCTCCCTCCTTATATTTGCCCTTATAATTGAACCGCTTGCCTCTCAAATTAGATCCCACCCTGATATTCAAGGTGTGCGGATGGGCAACATCAATTCTAAGATTTCTCTCTTTGCGGATGATATTCTCCTATCTCTGACCCAACCGGCGATTTTTCTCCCTAATCTTTTTTTCTGTCCTTCGGGTCTACATCACTGTCTTAGACTATAAGATTAACTACTCCAAGTCGGAAGCCATGCTGTTCCATGTTCCCCTTCGGGATGCTGAAAGCCTTCAGACTACTTTTAACTTCAAATGGCAACACAAAAAGATCAAATACTTAGGGATTTATCTGACCTCCCACTATAATTCTCTTTTCCATGAAAATTTCCCGCCTCTGTTCTTCAGAATGCAGACCGATTTGACATCCTGGAACCGACCTATGTCGTGGCTGGGTAGGATCATAGCGGTCAAGATTATTCCAATATGGCTATCTTTTTCAGACCCTTCCCATAGCCGTTCCTACATTCTTCCTCAGGGGTGTAGTATGGTATGCCGGCGACCAGCATACCAGCGCCGGGAGCCCGACCGCCGGCATACCGACATTGTGGCGAGCGCAAATTAGCCCCTTGCGGGCTCGTTGCGCTCGCCACGCTGCTGGCACGGTGGCGCGCTACGCTATTTATTCTCCCTCCAGAGGTGTCGTGGACCCCCACGAGGGAGAAGGTGTCGGGATTCCGGCGCCGGTATACTGTGCGCCGGGATCCCAACATTCGGCATACTGAAGACCACCCTTCCTCAGTAATGTTCGTAAAGCTTTATTTGGAATCACAGTCCCCCACGTATTTCAGTTACAGTCCTGGGGAGGTCAGTTCCAGGAGGTGGTAGAGGACTTCCTGACATGAAACTCTGCCTATGTTAATTTCCCAGATCTGACCCCCTTATGGGGTCTACCTTCTGCACACCACCCTCTGCTTTCAAACTGCTCCCCACTATTAAATTTAATACCAAACTTTTGATTTTTACTCTCTTAAAATAAACTTTACCTCCCCAACGTCGCCATTAACCCCTATCTGGCACAATCCCCTATTTCTTCCTGGATACTCCACCTTCAGGTTCCGTAATTGGACTAACACAGGATTTAGATTCCCTGCTGATTTTTCTGCCCAAGGTCAATGGTTATCCCTATTGGAATTACAACAGAAAACCCCTTCCCAGACACTTGACCCTCTTTTGAATTCCTTCAAATTCACCATTTCTTAACCTCCCTACATCCACTCTCTGTTCTCCGAGCCCATACCCCTTTAGAGAATCTACAATACACACTTATTGGCAAGCTGCTCAATCAGATTGTGATGTCACTCGTGGTAAAAGGGAGGGGCAATTCTGAGTAAGAAAAAACATTTTGCTATCCCTAATGCACACTGAGTGAGAAATAACACTACATAATAATCAGATAATACAGAGATCTTAGTTGCATATATCTGCAGATATAGCGTTAAGCCCCCAGGCCGAACGGCAAGGCATCTGTCACTGGGGGTCCCTAACACTAGGTATGGGTGTGGGGTGCAGGACCCCATCATGTTGGCACAGGCTGGCCACCCTAGAGCGGCACGCAAGGGAAAATGAGTAAGGGTTAATGAGAAGCACATAAGTGCTTTGTAAGTGATAGATGTGATTAAAATAATCCATTTTTTCGGAGTCCTGCGCATGCTCTATAGACTGTGGCACTGTGTCAGAGTCTCTAGTGGTCAGTGCGCTAGCAGCGGCGCGACGGCTACGGGAGAGTAGGGGGCCCACACATAGTCGGCGATGGACTCCGGAAAGGTAAGTATAGGAGAAATGGGTGCGGTGTGGGCCCCCCAGCACTGAGGGGCCTGTGTGCACCGCACTCACTGCACCCGTTATAGAAACGCCAATGCCTCCATACATCCTGACTTCCTCACCAGCTTTGTGGAGAGCACATTAGGGGATTTGGAAGGTGGGACAGCACCAAGAAATAACACGGTGCCCCAGTAGTGCACATACCCACTATTGTGGTATCAGGAAGCATATCGGTTTCTTTCACTGTACCTATACATGATTTTCTTTTTTTACAGATCATTCCCCAATCCTAGAACCAACAAAAGGCTCCAAAAAGTCTCCTCCAGGTAATAATGGATGAAAAAATTAAATTGTGTAGTTGTCTTACTTAACCACTTACCTGGCACTTTAGCATGGGATGCGGCCAGAGCCAGGTGTACATTACCTGGCCAAGTCGCAACACATGCAAGACACTGCTAAAACTGTAATCCATGCTCTCATTATCTCCCGCATTGATTATTGCAAAAGTCTTCTTACTGGCCTTACAAAGAAGAGACTCTCACCACTACAATCCATTCTGAATGCAGCTGCGAGGCTAATATTCCTCGCTAGACGTTCATCGTCTGCAGATCCACTATATCAGTCCCTCCATTAGTTACCTGTATTCTACCGTATTCAATATAAAATACTTTTACTTACACACAAGACCATTAACCAAACTACACCAACGTACATCTCTTAACTCATCTCAAAATATCTCCCAACCCGACCTCTCCGCTCTTCACAAGATCTACATCTCTTATCCACTCTCATTACTCGCTCCCATGCACAATTGTAGGACTTTCTTCGGGCTGCACCCACTCTGTGGAATACCCTACCACGCACAATAAGACTCTCCTCTAGTCTCCAAACCTTCAAGCGTTCCCTGAAAACTCACCTCTTCAGGCAAGCGTATCACATTCACTCACTCAACCTTCATAAGCTTTCCTGTCCAATTATATCCCCTCTGTACAGTCCGCACATATCCTCACATATTTTCTCTTTCTTCACATTCACCTATCCTTGTGCATCAATGACTAGTTCCCCATAGATTGTAAGCTTGTGAGCAGGGCCCTCCTACCTCTGACTGTTTGTTATTACCCAGATATGTTTTATCAATGTGCCCAACGTAAGTGCAATGGAATTTGCAGCACTATATAAGAAACTTAATAGATAAGTAAAGCAGTGGCTCTCAAACGCGATCCTCAAGGCACTGCAATGGTCCAGGTCTTAGGTATATCCATGGCCCAGCACAGACGGTTAAATCAAATTGACTGAGGTACTAATTAAGTCACCTGTGTCCAGGCATGGATAAACTAAAAACTCGGACTGCCGGGGTGCCTTGCGGACCGTGTTTGAGTATCTACGGGTTAAAGTATACTTATCACTGCAAACAACTGCCTATTAAACACACAAATATATCTTTCCATTAACTTGTTCTATATTTCTCTGACGTCCTAGTGGATGCTGGGAACTCCGTAAGGACCATGGGGAATAGACTGGCTCCGCAGGAGACTGGGCACTCTAAAAGAAAGATTAGGTACTATCTGGTGTGCACTGGCTCCTCCCTCTATGCCCCTCCTCCAGACCTCAGTTAGAATCTGTGCCCGGCCAGAGCTGGGTGCTCCTAGTGGGCTCTCCTGAGCTTGCTAGAAAAGAAAGTATTTGTTAGGTTTTTTATTTTCAGTGAGATCTGCTGGCAACAGACTCACTGCTACGTGGGACTGAGGGGAGAGAAGCAAACCTACCTGCTTGCAGCTAGCTTGTGCTTCTTAGGCTACTGGACATCATTAGCTCCAGAGGGTTCGAACACAGGGCCTGACCTCGATCGTCCGTTCCCGGAGCCGCGCAGCCGTCCCCCTTGCAGAGCCAGAAGACAGAAGAGAAGCGATGAAATCGGCGGCAGAAGACTCCTGTCTTCATTAAGGTAGCGCACAGCACTGCAGCTGTGCGCCATTTCTCCCACAGCACACCACACACTCCGGTCACTAGGGTGCAGGGCGCTGGGGGGGGGGGGGTGCCCTGGGCAGCAATTATAATACCTTTTGGCATAAAATACACATAATACAGTCTGTTAACTGTATATGTGTAAAAAACCCCGCCATTAAGTTACAGAAAACGCGGGACAGAAGCCCGCCGCTGAGGGGGCGGGGCCTTCTTCCTCAGCACACCAGCGCCATTTTTCCTTTACAGCTCCGCTGGAAGCAGCTCCCCAGGCTCTCCCCTGCAGTATCCTGATACAAGAAGGGTAAAAAGAGAGGGGGGGCACATAAATTTAGGCGCAAATAAGATATTTAAGCAGCTATTGGGTAAATCTCTTTTTATAGTGTGAATCCCTGTGTTATATAGCGCTGTGGTGTGTGCTGGCATACTCTCTCTCTGTCTCCCCAAAGGACTTTGTGGGGTCCTGTCCTCAGTCTGAGCATTCTCTGTGTGTGTGCGGTGTGTCGGTAGGGCTGTGTCGACATGTTTGATGAGGAGGTTTACGTGGAGGCGGAGCAGGGGCAGATAAATGTGGTGTCGCCCCCGACGGGGCCGACACTTGATTGGATGGATATGTGGAAGGTCTTAACCGACAGTGTCAACTCCTTACATAAAAGGTTCGATGACGCAGCAGCCTTGGGACAGCCGGGGTCTCAGCCCGCACCTGCCCAGGCGACTCGGAAGCCGTCGGGGGCTCATAAACGCCCGCTAGCTCAGATGGTAGACACAGATGTCGACACGGAGTCTGACTCCAGTGTAGATGAGGATGAGACAAATGTACAGTCTACAAAGGCCATCCGATGCATGATTACTGCAATGAAAGATGTATTGCACATTTCTGACATTAACCCGATTACCACCAAGAGGGGTATTATGTTTGGGGAGAAAAAGCAGCCAGTGACTTTTCCCCCATCTGATGAATTAAATGAATTGTGTGAAGAAGCGTGGTGTTCACCTGATAAGAAACTAGTGATTTCTAAGAGGTTACTGATGGCGAACCCTTTCCCGCCAACGGATAGGTTACGTTGGGAAACATCCCCTAGGGTGGACAAGGCGCTCACACGCTTATCTAAAAGGGTGGCACTGCCGTCTCAGGATACGGCCGCCCTAAAGGAGCCTGCGGATAGAAAGCAGGAAGCTATCCTGAAGTCTGTGTATACACACTCTGGTACTCTACTGAGACCTGCTATTACTTCAGCCTGGATGTGTAGTGCTGCAGCAGCATGGACTGATACCCTGTCAGACAACATTGATTCCCTCGACAGGGATACTGCTTTGCTAACCCTCGAACATATAAAAGACGTCGTCTTATATATGTGGGATGCCCAGAGGGACATTTGCCTGCTGGCATCTAGAATTAATGCAATGTCCATTTCTGCCAGGAGAGTATTATGGACTCGGCAGTGGACAGGTGATGCTGATTCTAAAAAACATATGGAGGTTTTGCCTTATAAGGGTGAGGAATTGTTTGGGGACGGTCTCTCGGACCTCGTATCCACAGCAACAGCTGGGAAGTCCGACTTTTTTACCTCGGGTTCCCTCACAGCCTAAGAAAGCACCGTATTATCAAGTGCAGTCCTTTCGGCCTCAGATAGGCAAGCGGGTCAGAGGAGCATCCTTTCTGGCCAGAGGCAAGGGTAGAGGAAAGAAGCTGCACCAGGCAGCCAGTTCCCAGGAACAAAAATCCTCCCCTGCTTCCACTAAGTCCACCGCATGACGTTGGGGCTCCACAGGCAGAGCCAGGTGCGGGTGGGGCGCGTCTCCGAAACTTCAGCAACCAGTGGGTTCGCTCACAAGTGGATCTATGGGCTGTACAAATTGTATCTCAGGGATACAAGCTGGAGTTCGAGGCGACTCCCCCTCGCCGTTACCTCAAATCTGCCTTGCCAGCTGCTCCCAGGGAAAGGGAGGTAGTACTGGCGGCAGTTCACAAGCTGTACCTCCAGCAGGTGATAATCAAGGTCCCCCTCCTTCAACAGGGAAGGGGTTACTATTCCACAATGTTTGTGGTACCGAAACCGGACGGTTTGGCGAGACCCATTCTGAATTTAAAGTCCTTGAACACTTTTATATAAAGAAATTCAAGTTCAAAATGGAATCGCTCAGAGCGGTCATTGCAAGTCTGGAAGAGGGGGATTTTATGGTTTCGCTGGACATCAAAGATGCTTACTTGCATGTCCCCATTTACCCACCTCACCGGGAGTACCTCAGATTTGTAGTACAGGACTGTCATTACCAATTCCAGACGTTGCCGTTTGGCCTGTCCACGGCACCGAGAATATTTACCAAGGTAATGGCCGAAATGATGATACTCCTTCGGAAGAAGGGAGTTATTATCCCGTACTTGGACGATCTCCTCATAAAGGCGAGGTCCAGAGAGCAGTTGTTGGTCAGCGTAGCACTCTCTCAGGAAGTGTTGCAACAGCACGGCTGGATTCTGACTATCCCAAAGTCGCAGCTGATTCCTGCGACGCGTCTGCTTTTCCTGGGCATGATTCTGGACACAGAACAGAAAAAGGTGTTTCTCCCGGTGGAGAAGGCCCAGGAATTGTCATCTCTGGTCAGGGACCTCCTGAAACCAAAACAGGTGTCTGTGCATCACTGCACGTGAGTCCTGGGAAAGATGGTGGCTAATTACGAAGCAATTCTCTTCGGCAGGTTCCATGCAAGGATCTTTCAGTGGGATCTGTTGGACAAATGGTCCGGATCGCATCTTCAGATGCATCGGTTGATCATCCTGTCCCCAAGGGCCAGGGTGTCTCTGCTGTGGTGGCTGCAGAGTGCTCATCTTCTCGAGGGCCGCAGATTCGGCATACAGGACTGGGTCCTGGTGACCACGGATGCAAGCCTCCGAGGATGGGGGGCAGTCACTCAGGGAAGAAACTTCCAAGGACAGTGGTCAAGTCTGGAGACTTCACTACACATAAATATACTGGCACTAAGGGCCATTTACAACGCCCTGAGGCAAGCAGAGCCCCTGCTTCAAAACCAACCAGTACTGATTCAGTCAGACAACATCACGGCGGTCGCCCATGTAAACCGCCAGGGTGGCACAAGAAGCAGGATGGCAATGGCAGAAGCCACAAGGATTCTTCGATGGGCGGAGAATCACGTGCTAGCACTGTCAGCAGTGTTCATTCCGGGAGTGGACAACTAGGAAGCAGACTTCCTCAGCAGGCACGACCTCCACCCGGGAGAGTGGGGACTTCATCAAGAAGTCTTCACACAGATTGTAAATCGCTGGGAACTGCCACAGGTGGACATGATGGCGTCCCGCTTCAACAAAAAGCTAAAAAAAATATTGCGCCAGGTCAAGGGACCCTCAGGCGATAGCTGTGGACGCACTAATGACACCGTGGGTGTACCAGTCTGTTTATGTGTTCCCTCCTCTTCCTCTCATACCCAAGGTACTGAGGATAGTAAGAAAGAGAGGAGTAAGAACTATACTCATCGTTCCGGATTGGCCAAGAAGAACTTGGTACCCAGAACTACAAGAAATGATCTCCGAGGACCCATGGCCTCTGCCTCTCAGACAAGACCTGTTACAGCAGGAGCCCCGTCTGTTCCAAGACTTGCTGCGTTTGACGGCATGGCGGTTGAACGCCGGATCCTAGCGGAAAAGGGCATTCCGGATGAAGTTATTCCTACGCTGATAAAGGCTAGGAAAGACGTGACAGCAAAACATTCTCACCGTATATGGCGAAAATATGTTGCTTGGTGTGAGGCCAGGAAGGCCCCTACAGAGGAATTCCAGCTGGGTCGATTCCTGCACTTCCTACAGTCAGGAGTGACTATGGGCCTAAAATTAGGATCCATAAAGGTCCAGATTTCGGCCCTATCTATTTTTTCTTTCAAAAAGAACTGGCTTCACTGCCTGAAGTTCAGACGTTGTTAAGGGAGTGCTGCATATTCAGCCCCCTTTTGTGCCTCCAGTGGCACCTTGGGATCTTAACGTTGTGTTGGATTTTCTGAAATCACACTGGTTTGAGCCACTTAAGACCGTGGAGCTAAAGTATCTCACGTGGAAGGTGGTCATGCTGTTGGAACCAACCTATTGTGGTGCCTGCGGCTACTCGGGACTTGGAGGCTTCCAAGTTGCTGGACGTAGTCCGGGCTTTGAAAATTTATGTTTCCAGGACGGCTGGAGTCAAGAAAACTGACTCGCTATTTATCCTGCATGCACCCAACAAGCTGGGTGCTCCTGCTTCAAAGCAAACTATTGCTCGCTGGATCTGTTGCACGATTCAGCTGGTACATTCTGCGGCTGGACTGCCGCATCCTAAATCAGTAAAAACCCATTCCACAAGGAAGGTGGGCTCATCTTGGGCGGCTGCCCGAAGGGTCTCGGCTTTACAGCTTTGCCGAGCTGCTACTTGGTCGGGTTCAAACACATTTGCTAAATTCTACAAGTTTGATACCCTGGCTGAGGAGGACCTTGAGTTTGCTCATTCGGTGCTGCAGAGTCATCCGCACTCTCCCGCCCGTTTGGGAGCTTTGGTATAATCCCCATGGTCCTTACGGAGTTCCCAGCATCCACTAGGACGTCAGAGAAAATAAGAATTTACTCACCGGTAATTCTATTTCTCGTAGTCCGTAGTGGATGCTGGGCGCCCGTCCCAAGTGCGGACTCTCTGCAATACGTGTATATAGTTATTGCTTCACTAAAGGGTTATTGTTATGAGCCATCCGTTACTGAGGCTCAGTTGTTGTTCATACTGTTAACTGGGTTCAGATCACAGGTTGTACGGTGTGATTGGTGTGGCTGGTATGAGTCTTACCCTGGATTCCAAATCCTTTCCTTGTGTCAGCTCTTCCGGGCACAGTTTCCCTAACTGAGGTCTGGAGGAGGGGCATAGGGGGAGGAGCCAGTGCACACCAGATAGTACCTAATCTTTCTTTTAGAGTGTCCAGTCTCCTGCGGAGCTTGTCTATTCCCCATGGTCCTTACGGAGTTCCCAGCATCCACTACGGACTACGAGAAATAGAATTACCGGTGAGTAAATTCTTATTTTCTATGTACCATAATAAGAGATAAGTTCCCAGGTACCAGTAGGAGCATGCTCCCTGTAGTGCTGGGTCTCTGTGATATCGTCGCACTCCTGGAAATATTCCAATGGCCAAAAAAGACTTATAATAGCTCTGAAGGCTGATGTGAGATCTGCGTCACAGAATCCTCCGCTCACTCCTGCGTCTATTGTAATTAGTTTTCATGTTTGCTACTGAGAAGTCGTTTTAAATAATGAAACAAAGGGGGAGGTGGGGGTTAGGGCGAGCGAGCTGATAATCTAACCAAGTGTAGTTTCTATTTACAGTGAATTGTATTTAGTGTGTAGAGTTCCACTGTTACGAAGTATATTCTTTGTACAGCACTGCAGTATTGTAGTATCTCAGATTCTGTACATCTGCAAAGATCATTAGTACAATACAAAAATTCTAATTAGATATATTATGTTTTCTCCTATGACTAATGATGTATAGTTTATATACTGAAAAGAAAAAAACAACAACAATAGAACAAAGTACATACTAATACATTTCTGTTGAAACGGCAGAGGTGCTCCATAAAGTGATGTTTGCCAAAGAAGCAACATTGGTTAAGTCTACAGAGCACGGGAATCCTGCTTGCAACCAAGTGTCCCATACAACTCCTGCCTGCAGCTGGCAGACTGAGGTGGCCTGGCACGTGTCCCTTTATTGGTCATATAATATTACACCATGCAAAAATACAACCAAGCTATTCATTTGTGCCAACTCCATGTTCTGGCGATGCTGATCCGATCGGCGATCAAATCTGCAGATATTGATAATCGTCAATCTATCAGGGAATCGGCAAAAACCTATATGTTAAAAGTCCCCAACTCACCGTTTCTGATCACTTTTTGGTCGGAATCAGGAAATCGGGGATTTCCAACATGTTGGATATCCCCCCGATCCCCAGACCCAGACATCGGGAGAACAGGAGATTGCCCCAGTGCTCCCCTAATGTATGGGCCCCATTAGTCAATTATCTGCCTCAGAAAATTCAGACATTTAGGGGTCTATTCATGAAGCAGTGAAAAGTGTGGAGAAGTTGCCCATGGCAACCAATCGGCATTTGAAGTAATATTTATAATTTGCATACTATACAATTGTACAGAGCAGCTCACTTCTCCACTGTTTTCACTGCTTCATGAATAAACCCCTTAAACCTTTTGTATCTGCAGCAAGGTTACTTTGTTTCACCTACTCTAAATAGCTACTAACGTTCACTCTGTTTCCTTATGTAACTAGTAAAAAGGATTCTAAGAAACAAATATTATTTTTTTTCACTACGAGAGATGACCCCACCTGGTGACATACAGTGCCTTGCTAAAGTATTCACCCCCGTTGGCTTTTTACCTATTTTGTTACATTATAACCTGTAATTTAACTTTTTTAATCTGAATTTTATGTGATGGATCTGCACAAAATAGTCTACATTGGTGAAGTGAAATGAGAAAACTTTATTTAAAAGCGAAGTTTTATAAATAAAAGTTTGAAAATTGGCATGTGTATTCATACCCTTTGCTATGAAGCCCCTCAAAAGTTCTGATGCAGCCAGTTACCTTCAGAAGTCACGTAATTAGTGAAATGAAGTCCACGTGTGTCACATGATCTGTCAGTATAAACGCACCTTTTCTGAAAGTCCCCAGAGGCTGCAACACCACTAAGGAAGAGGCATCACACCATGAAGACCAAGGATCTCTCCAGACAATTAAGGGACAAAGTTGTTGAGAAGTTCAAGTCAGGGTTGGGTTATAAAAAATAAAATAAAAAATAAAATCCAAATCTTTGATGATCCCCCGGAGCACCATCAAATCCATCATCTTCAAATGGAAAGAACATGGTACCACAACAATCCTGCCAAGAGAGGGCCAGCCACCAAAACTCACAGAGCGGGCAAGGAGGGCATTAATCAGAGAGGCAGCACAGAGAACGAAGGTAACCCTGAAAGAGCTGCGGAGTTCCACAGCAGAGACTGGTGTATCTGCACATGTGACTGCAATAAGCCATACATGCCATAGAGCTGGGCTTTATGGAAGAGTGGCCAGAAAAAAAGGCATTACTTAGTGTTAGATATAAGTAGACACGTTTTGAGCTTGCCAAAAGGCATTTGGATGACTTCCTCCTATGGAGGAAGGTGCTCTGGTCAGATGAGACTAAAATTTAACTTTTCGGCCACCAGGGAAAACGCTATATATGGCGCAAACCCCACACATCCCATTACCACAGGAACACCATCCCCACAGTGAAACGTGGTGGTGGTGGCAGCATCATGCTGTGGGGGTGTTTTTCAGCAGCAGGGACTGGTAAATTGTTTTGAGTCCAGGGAAAGATGAATGGTGCTAAATACAGGGATATTCTTGAGCAAAACCTGTTTCAGTCTGCCTGTGATTTGAGACTGGGACGGCGGTTCACTTTCCAGCAGGAAAATGACCCGAAGCATACTGCTAAAGCAACACTCGAGTGGTTTAAGGGGAAACATTTAAATGTGTTGGAATGGCCTAGTCATGCTCAGATCTCAATCCAACTGAGAATCTGTGGTCAGACTTGAAGATTGCTGTTCACAAGCGGAAACCATCCAACATGAAGGAGCTGGAGCAGTTTTGCCTTGAGGAATGGGCAAAAATCCCAGTGACAAGCTCATAGAGACTTATCCAAAGCGACTTGCAGCTGTAATTGCCACAAAAGGTGGCTCTACAAAGTACTGACTTTATGGGGGTGAATATTTATTCACGCTGAAGTTTTCTGTTATTTTGTCCTATTTGTTTTCTTCACAATATAAAAAATAAACATCTTCAAAGTTTTGTAGGCATGTTCTGTGAATGAAATGATGCAAACCTTCAAACAATCCATTTTAATTGTGAGGCAACAAAACATGAAAAATGCACAGGGGGTGAACACTTTAGCAAGGCACTGTACATGGTTAACATAATACATTGATGAAAATAATGATGATAGAAGGCAGAAGAATGTGGTAAAATACTGAGTATCTCGTGAATGATGCTCTGTATTCCTCCAACCTGTTTCACTGCAAACCACAGCTTTTTCAAGAGGTTTACCACATCCTTTGTTAAAGGAGACCACCTACAGCAATTGAACTTGCCGCAGACTGCTGCCCCGGACCGGGATAGGAGCTCGGAGTGGTAACACAGCCTGACTGCCCTGCTAGAGCTCTCCTAGCATATGTGATGGTCCCAGTGCTGTATTAATATTGTGCTCTTACTACTGAGGGCTGTCTCCTGATTGGGATTCATATGTAACTGGCCACTTTACCTGTATACCATCACCAGACAGCTGAAGAGGTACCTGCTCAAACTGTGGTGAGTTTAAGCTGCAGATTCACCTGTTTGTAGGCAGCAGCAGTGTTCACACGGTACTGAGGTGTTTCAGCTGCATATGCAGCCACTGGGTCTGCTGTTATCACACCATCAGTTTTTATATAGCAGGACTGATTGGAACAATATATTTCCGTGTAATTGCAAAGTCCGGATTTAGATGCTATTTGCCCTGTACATTACAGAGAGACTTTGATATAGTGGGGAGATCCCATTCCTCTTTCCACATACTCTCCAACATTTTACACATGAAAACCAGTACAAAGTAGGAAAGGGGGCGTGCCTACACCCCTTTCCCCTATTCTTTCAATGTTAATTTAGACAGTCAAAATTGGTACAAAGCCCTTTTTGGCAGGTACAGACCATAAAAAAAGGTACTCTACCTGCCAAAAAGGTTCAGTTGGAGGGTATGTTTCCATATTATAAGGTTATTATTCAGCATGTCACATACGGTTATATTTATAGGAGTCTCTTATTCATCTTGAGTTTGTGGTGATGATTATATATATATAATATAATATATAATATAAATAATATAAATAATATAATATATATTCCTCTGACGTCCTAGTGGATGCTGGGACTTCCGTAAGGACCATGGGGAATAGCGGCTCCGCAGGAGACTGGGCACAAAGTAAAAGCTTTAGGACTAGCTGGTGTGCACTGGCTCCTCCCCCTATGACCCTCCTCCAAGCCTCAGTTAGATTTTTGTGCCCGGCCGAGAAGGGTGCAATCTAGGTGGCTCTCTCTAGCTACTTAGAGTAAAAGTTATATTAGGTTTTTTTATTTTCAGTGAGTCCTGCTGGCAACAGGCTCACTGCATCGTGGGACTAAGGGGAGAAGAAGCGAACTCACCTGCGTGCAGAGTGGATTGGGCTTCTTGGCTACTGGACATTAGCTCCAGAGGGACGATCACAGGCCCAGCTTGGATGGGTCCCGGAGCCGCGCCGCCGGCCCCCTTACAGATGCTGAAGAGTGAAGAGGTCCAGAATCGGCGGCAGAAGACGTTCCTGTCTTCATTAAGGTAGCGCACAGCACTGCAGCTGTGCGCCATTGCTCCCAGCACACTTCACACTGCGGTCACTGAGGGTGCAGGGCGCTGGGAGGGGAGCGCCCTGGGCAGCAATGTAAATACCTCCTATGGCAAAAAAAATACATCACATATAGCCCCTGGGCTATATGGATGTATTTAACCCCTGCCAGTTTTCCAGATAAAAGCGGGAGAAGAGCCCGCCGTGTAGGGGGCGGGGCCTATCTCCTCAGCACATGGCGCCATTTTCCCACACAGCTCCGCTGGTAGGAAGGCTCCCAGACTCTCCCCTGCACTGCACTACAGAAACAGGGTAAAACAGAGAGGGGGGGGCACTTATTGGCAAAATAAATATATATATATATATATATATATATATATAATATAGCAGCTATAAGGGATAGACACTTATTATAAGGTTGTCCCTATACAGTTTATAGCGCTTTGGTGTGTGCTGGCAAACTCTCCCTCTGTCTCCCCAAATTTTTAGTGGGATCCTGTCCTCTATCAGAGCATTCCCTGTGTGTGTGCTGGGTGTCGGTACGATTGTGTCGACATGTATGAGAAGGAAAATGATGTGGAAGCAGAGCAATTGCCTGTGTTAGTGATGTCACCCCCTAGGGAGTCGACACCTGACTGGATGGTTGTGTTTAAAGAATTACGTGACAATGTCAGCACTTTGCAAAAAACTGTTGATGACATGAGACAGCCGGCAAATCAGTTAGTGCCTGTTCAAGCGTCTCAGACTCCGTCAGGGGCGCTAGAACGCCCGTTACCTCAGATGGTCGACACAGACCCAGACACGGATACTGAATCCAGTGTCGACGGTGAGGAGACAAACGTAATGTCCAGTAGGGCCACACGTTACATAATCACGGCAATGAAGGAGGCATTGAACATTTCTGACACTACAAGTACCACAAAAAAGGGTATTATGTGGGGTGTGAAAAAACTACCAGTAGTTTTTCCTGAATCCGATGAATTAAATGAGGTGTGTGATAAGGCGTGGGTTTCCCCCGATAAAAAACTGCTGATTTCTAACAAATTATTGGCACTATACCCCTTCCCGCCAGAGGTTAGGGCACGTTGGGAAACACCCCCTAGGGTAGATAAGGCGCTCACACGCTTATCAAAACAAGTGGCGTTACAGTCTCCTGATACGGCCGCCCTTAAGGAACCAGCTGATAGAAGGCTGGAAAATATCCTAAAAGGTATATACACACATACTGGTGTTATACTGCGACCAGCAATCGCCTCAGCCTGGATGTGCAGTGCTGGAGTGGCTTGGTCGGATTCCCTGACTGAAAATATTGATACCCTGGATAGGGACAGTATATTATTAACTATAGAGCATTTAAAGGATGCATTACTATATATGCGTGATGCACAGAGGGATATTTGCACCCTGGCATCAAGAGTGAGTGCGATGTCCATCTCTGCCAGAAGGGCGTTATGGACGCGACAGTGGTCAGGTGATGCAGATTCCAAACGACATATGGAAGTATTGCCGTATAAAGGGGAGGAGTTATTTGGGGTCGGTCTATCAGACCTGGTGGCCACGGCAACGGCTGGAAAATCCACCTTTTTACCCCAGGTCACCTCTCAACAGAAAAAGACACCGTCTTTTCAAACTCAGTCCTTTAGTTCCCATAAGAACAAGCGGGCAAAAGGCCACTCATTTCTGCCCCGTGGCAGAGGAAGAGGAAAAAGACTGCACCAGGCAGCCTCTTCCCAGGAGCAGAAGCCCTCCCCCGCTTCTGCCAAGTCTTCAGCATGACGCTGGGGCTTTACAAGCGGACTCAGGCACGGTGGGGGCCCGTCTCAAAAATTTCAACGCGCAGTGGGCTCACTCGCAAGTGGACCCCTGGATCCTGCAGGTAGTATCACAGGGGTACAAATTGGAATTCGAGACATCTCCCCCTCGAAGATTCCTGAAGTCTGCTCTACCAACGTCTCCCTCCGACAGGGAGGCAGTATTGGAAGCTATTCACAAGCTGTATTCCCAGCAGGTGATAATCAAGGTACCCCTCCTACAACAGGGAAAGGGGTATTATTCCACGCTGTTTGTGGTACCGAAGCCGGACGGCTCGGTGAGACCAATTTTAAATCTAAAATCCTTGAACACTTACATAAAAAGGTTCAAGTTCAAGATGGAATCACTCAGAGCAGTGATAGCGAATCTGGAAGAAGGGAACTATATGGTATCTCTGGACATCAAAGATGCTTATCTCCATGTCCCAATCTTCCCTTCTCACCAAGGGTACCTCAGGTTTGTGGTACAAAACTGTCATTATCAGTTTCAGACGCTGCCGTTTGGATTGTCCACGGCACCCCGGGTCTTTACCAAGGTAATGGCCGAAATGATGATTCTTCTTCGAAGAAAAGGCGTCTTAATTATCACTTACTTGGACGATCTCCTGATAAGGGCAAGGTCCAGGGAACAGTTAGAGTTCGGAGTAGCACTGTCTCAGGTAGTGTTACGTCAGCACGGGTGGATTCTAAATATCCCAAAATCACAGCTGATTCCAACAACACGTCTACTGTTCCTGGGGATGATTCTGGACACAGTCCAGAAAAAGGTGTTTCTCCCGGAGGAGAAGGCCAGGGAGTTATCCGAGCTAGTCAGGAACCTCCTAAAACCAGGCCAGGTGTCAGTGCATCAATGCACGAGAGTCCTGGGAAAAATGGTGGCTTCTTACGAAGCGATTCCATTCGGAAGATTCCATGCAAGAACGTTTCAGTAGGATCTGCTGGACAAATGGTCCGGATCGCATCTTCAGATGCATCAGCGGATTACCCTATATCCAAGAACAAGGGTGTCTCTCCTGTGGTGGTTACAGAGTGCTCATCTTCTAGAGGGCCGCAGATTCGGCATTCAGGATTGGATGCTGGTGACCACGGATGCCAGCCTGAGAGGCTGGGGAGCAGTCACACAGGGAAGAAATTTCCAGGGCTTGTGGTCAAGCATGGAAACGTCTCTTCACATAAATATCCTGGAACTAAGGGCCATTTACAATGCCCTAAGTCAAGCAAGGCCTCTGCTTCAGGGTCAGTCGGTATTGATCCAATCGGACAACATCACGGCAGTCGCCCACGTCAACAGACAGGGCGGCACAAGAAGCAGGAGGGCAATGGCAGAAGCTGCAAGGATTCTCCGCTGGGTGGAAAATCATGTGGTTGCACTGTCCGCAGTGTTCATTCCGGGAGTGGACAACTGGGAAGCAGACTTCCTCAGCAGACACGACCTCCACCCGGGGGAGTGGGGACTTCACCCAGAAGTCTTCCAACTGATTGTAAACCGTTGGAAAAAACCAAAGGTGGACATGATGGCGTCCCGTCTCAACAAAAAACTGGACAGATATTGCGCAAGGTCAAGGGACCCTCAGGCAATAGCGGTGGACGCTCTGGTAACACCGTGGGTGTACCAGTTGGTGTATGTGTTCCCTCCTCTGCCTCTCATACCAAAAGTACTGAGAATCATAAGAAAGAGAGGAGTAAGAACTATACTCGTGGCTCCGGATTGGCCAAGAAGAACTTGGTACCCGGAACTGCAAGAGATGCTCACGGAGGTTCCGTGGCCTCTACCTCTAAGAAAGGACCTGCTCCAGCAGGGACCTTGTCTGTTCCAAGACTTACCGCGGTTGCGTTTGACAGCATGGCGGTTGTACGCCGGATCCTGATGGAAAAAGGCATTCCAGATGAAGTCATCCCTACCCTGATCAAAGCCAGGAAGGATGTAACCGCGAAACATTATCACCGCATTTGGCGAAAATATGTTGCGTGGTGTGAGGCCAAGAAGGCCTCCACAGAGGAATTTCAACTGGGTCGTTTCTTACATTTCCTGCAAGCAGGACTGTCTATGGGCCTAAAATTAGGATCCATTAAGGTTCAAATTTCGGCCCTGTCGATCTTCTTCCAGAAAGAACTGGCTTCAGTGCCTGAAGTTCAGACGTTTGTCAAGGGGGTACTGCATATACAGCCTCCTTTTGTGCCACCAGTGGCACCTTGGGATCTCAATGTAGTCTTAGGGTTCCTAAAATCACATTGGTTTGAACCACTCACCACTGTGGACTTGAAATATCTCACATGGAAAGTGGTAATGCTGTTAGCCCTGGCTTCAGCCAGGCGTGTCTCAGAATTGGCGGCTTTATCATATTAAAGCCCTTACCTGATTTTTCATTCAGACAGGGTAGAATTGAGGACTCGTCCTCAATTTCTCCCTAAGGTGGTTTCAGGTTTTCACATGAACCAACCTATTGTGGTACCTGCGGCTACTACGGACTTGGAGGACTCCAAGTTACTGGACGTAGTCAGGGCCCTGAAAATATATGTTTCCAGGACGGCTGGAGTCAGAAAATCTGACTCGCTGTTTATCCTGTATCCACCCAACAAGCTGGGTGCTCCTGCTTCTAAGCAGACGATTGCTCGTTGGATTTGTAGTACAATTCAGCTTGCACATTCTGTGGCAGGACTGCCACAGCCAAAATCTGTTAAAGCCCATTCCACAAGGAAAGTGGGCTCATCTTGGGCGGCTGCCCGAGGGGTCTCGGCTTTACAACTTTGCCGAGCAGCTACTTGGTCAGGGGCAAACACGTTTGCAAAATTTTACAAATTCGATACCCTGGCTGAGGAGGACCTGGAGTTCTCTCATTCGGTGCTGCAGAGTCATCCGCACTCTCCCGCCCGTTTGGGAGCTTTGGTATAATC
The DNA here is from genome assembly GCF_028390025.1 of Pseudophryne corroboree. Lineage (NCBI taxonomy): Eukaryota > Metazoa > Chordata > Amphibia > Anura > Myobatrachidae > Pseudophryne > Pseudophryne corroboree. The sequence continues at coordinate 765,261,392 of NC_086446.1, forward strand.
CCCATGGTCCTTACGGAAGTCCCAGCATCCACTAGGACGTCAGAGAAAATAAGAATTTACTTACCGATAATTCTATTTCTCGTAGTCCGTAGTGGATGCTGGGCGCCCATCCCAAGTGCGGATTGTCTGCAATACTTGTATATAGTTATTGTTACAAAAAAAAAAAAAAATCGGGTTGTTTATTGTTGTGAGCCATCTTTTTAGAGGCTCCTAAGTTTATCATACTGTTAACTGGGTTCAGATCACAGGTTGTACGGTGTGGCTGGTATGAGGGAATAGGAAGCATATCCACAGCAACAGAAGATAATTCAGATCAAAACCAAATAAAAATAGGCAGAGAGAAGAACATAGCTAGGAACAGAAAAAGCACAAACAAAACTCTAAAAGCTATGTGTGCAAATGCTAGGAGCTTAGGAAATAAAATCTCAGAACTAACTGCAATAATGACAAGGGATGATCTAGACATTGTGGCAATTACAGAGTCATGGTACAATGAAAATCATGACTGGGACATAGCTATACCGGGATATACTTTGTTTAGGAAGGACAGAATTGGAAAAATCGGGGGAGGGGTAGCAATGTATGTAAAAAATGCCATAAATACTACATTAATACAAAGTATTGAAGAAAAAACTGAGGCCCTTTGGGTGACCATAGAAACAGGGGAAAAGTTGATTATTCGTATTGGCGTGATATACAGGCCACCAGGTCAGGAAGAGGAACTTGACAAGAACCTATTGCAGGACATAACTAAAATGGCATTAAAAGGAGAGGTAATAATCATGGGAGACTTTAATCTTCCTGATGTAAACTGGGAGGTGTCTGTTGCTAGTTCCACTAGAAGTAGGAACATTTTAAATTCCCTTCAGGGAGCATCCCTCCACCAATTGGTGAGGGAGCCCACTCGGAAAGACGCAATATTAGACTTAATACTTACAAATGGAGACAGATTATCAGACGTAAAAGTGGGTGAAAACCTCGGATCCAGTGATCATCAAGCAGTATGGTTCAGCATTAAGACAGAGACTGACTCGTCCCATACAAAAACAAAGGTGTTGGATTTTAGGAAGGCTGATTTTGTAGGGATGGGAAAATGTGTAAGCGATTCTTTGGCAGAGTGGAGGAACTTGGAAACAGTGCAGGAGAGGTGGAAAACATTCAAATGTGCAATATTGAAGGCAACAGACCTTTGTATCAAAACTGTAAGGAAAAACACAAGGAAAAGGAAGCCAGTGTGGTTTGCAAAAGAAGTAGCAAATATTGTGAGAGCAAAAAAGATGGCTTTTAGGAAATATAAGCAGACACAAAATAATGAAGACAAAAAGATATATCTTGTTAGACAGAAGGAGACAAAGAAGGTAATCCGATGTGCAAAGGCACAAGCTGAGGAGAAAATGGCCCAGTCAGTGGGTAAAGGAGGCAAAACTTTTTTTAGGTATATAAGCGAAAAAAGAAAAACAAAAGGCGGAATTATAAAACTAAAGACGGACACTGGGAATCTTGTTGAGGGAGACAATTTAATAGCCGATCATCTTAATGATTATTTTTGCTCAGTATTTACTACTGAAAGAGAGGGGAAGGGGCCACAGTTAAGTTGCAGGGATATTCAGGAAAATGAAACAAGTACATTTACAGAGGAGAAGGTCCTAACAGAACTCTCAAAGCTGAAAGTGGACAAATCTATGGGGCCAGATGGGATACATCCAAGGATACTAAAAGAACTTAAAGAGGTGCTGGTAGCACCATTGACAGAATTATTCAACCAGTCATTAGCTACAGGAGAAATTCCAGGGGACTGGAAAAGAGCAAACGTAGTCCCACTGCACAAAAGTGGAAGCAAGGAAGAGGCAAACAACTACAGACCAGTGAGTCTTACATCAGTAGTAGGGAAATTGATGGAAACACTCTTAAAAGAAAGAGTTGTAGATCATCTCAAATCCGGCAATTTACTGGATCCCAAACAGCATGGATTCACTGGGGGAAGATCATGTCAAACAAATCTTATTGACTTTTTTGATTGTGTGACTAAAGTGATGGATAAAGGTGGAGCCATGGATATAGCTTATCTTGACTTTAGTAAGGCTTTTGACACAGTTCCACATCGCAGACTGCTAAATAAACTTGAAAGTTTGGGATTGGATATTAGGATTATTGAATGGATAAGATCTTGGTTGAAGGATAGAAAACAGAGAGTTGTGGTAAATGGAGTGCATTCACAGGAGGGAAATGTTACCAGTGGAGTACCCCAGGGATCTGTACTTGGACCAGTGCTTTTCAATATCTTTATTGGTGACATTGCAAATGGGATTAAAGGGAAAGTATGCCTTTTTGCAGATGACACAAAGGTATGCAACAGGGTAGACACACCAGGTGGGGTAAAACAAATGATTGAGGATCTAGGTAGACTAGAGGAATGGTCAAGAGTCTGGCAATTACAGTTTAATGCCAAAAAATGCAAAATCATGCACTTGGGTCTCAAAAATCCTAAAGCTAAATACAGTATTAATGGCACTATACTGGAAACTACTGAGGAGGAAAGGGATCTAGGAGTCACTATTTCAGATGACTTAAAGGCAGGTAAGCAATGTAACAAGGCAATGAGGAAGGCTAGTCAGATGCTTGGCTGCATTGGGAGAGGAATCAGCAGCAGAAAGAAAGAAGTAATAATGCCACTGTATAGGTCATTGGTACGGCCTCATCTAGAATACTGTATTCAGTTCTGGAGGCCATATCTTCAAAAGGATATTAATACATTAGAAACTGTACAAAGGAGGGCAACTAAAATGGTGCATGGCCTACATCACAAAACATACCCAGAAAGACTAAGAAATCTCAATATGTATAGTTTGGAGCAGAGAAGAGAAAGGGGGGACATGATAGAAACTTTCAAATATATGAAGGGTTTTAACAAAGTCCAGGAGGGAAACATTCTCCAAATGAAGAGAAGCAATAGGACACGAGGACATGCACTGAGACTGGAGGGGGGGAGGTTCAGGGGAAATTTGCGGAAAAATTATTTCACAGAAAGGGTAGTGGACAAGTGGAATAGCCTCCCATCAGAGGTGGTAGAGGCTAAGACAGTAGAGCAATTTAAACATGCATGGGATAGACATAAGGATATCCTTACAAAGAAATAAGGATCAAATAAGGTTAGTGATAAAAAAAAATAATATATAAAAAAAAAAAAGGGGCAGACTAGATGGGCCAAGTGGTTCTTATCTGCCGACAAATTCTATGTTTCTATGTTTCTATGTTACCCGGGATTCAAAATCCTTCCTTTATTATGTACGCTCGTTCGGGCACATTATCCTAACTGAGGCTTGGAGGAGGGTCATAGGGGGAGGAGCCAGTGCACACCAGCTAGTCCTAAAGCTTTTACTTTATGCCCAGTCTCCTGCTGAGCCGCTATTCCCCATGGTCCTTACGGAAGTCCCAGCATCCACTACGGACTACGAGAAATAGAATTATCGGTAAGTAAATTCTTTATTTATATATATATATATATTATAATAAGATTTTACTCACCGGTAAATCTATTTCTCGTAGTCTGTAGTGGATGCTGGGAACTCCGTAAGGACCATGGGTAATAGCGGCTCCGCAGGAGACTGGGCACAACTAAAAGAAAGCTTTTAGACTACCTGGTGTGCACTGGCTCCTCCCACTATGACCCTCCTCCAAGCCTCAGTTAGGATACTGTGCCCGGAAGAGCTGACACAATAAGGAAGGATTTTGAATCCCGGGTAAGACTCATACCAGCCACACCAATCACACCGTATAACTTGTGATACTATACCCAGTTAACAGTATGAAATATAACTGAGCCTCTCAACAGATGGCTCAACAATAACCCTTAGTTAGGCAATAACTACATACAAGTATTGCAGACAATCCGCACTTGGGATGGGCGCCCAGCATCCACTACGGACTACGAGAAATAGATTTACCGGTGAGTAAAATCTTATTTTCTCTGACGTCCTAGCGGATGCTGGGAACTCCGTAAGGACCATGGGGATTATACCAAAGCTCCCAAACGGGCGGGAGAGTGCGGATGACTCTGCAGCACCGATTGAGAGAACTCAAGGTCCTCCTCAGCCAGGGTATCAAATTTGTAGAATTTTGCAAACGTGCAAAGTTATAAAGCAGAGACCCCTCGGGCAGCCGCCCAAGATGAGCCCACTTTCCTCGTGGAATTGGCTTTTACTGATTTAGGATGCGGCAATCCAGCCGCAGAATGCTCCAGCTAAATTGTGCTACAAATTCAGCGAGCAATAGTCTGCTTAGAAGCAGGAGCACTTATTTTGTTGAGTGCCTACAGGATAAAAAGCGAGTCAGTTTTCCTAACTCCAGCCATCCTGGAAATATAAATTTTTAAGGCCCTGACTATGTCCAGTAACGTGGAATCTTCCAAGTCCCTAGTAGCCGCAGGCACTACAATAGGTTGGTTTAAGTGAAAAGCTGATACCACCTTAGGGAGAAACTGGGGACGAGTCCTCAATTCTGCCCTATCCATATGAAAAATCAGATAAGGGCTTTTACATGACAAAGCCGCCAATTCTGACACACGCCTGGCCGAAACCAAGGCCAATAACATGACCACTTTCCACGTGAGATATTTCAAATCCACAGTTTTAAGTGGCTCAAACCAGTGTGATTTTAGGAAACTCAACACCACGTTGAGATCCCAAGTTGCCACAGGAGACACAAAAGGGGGTTGAATATGTAGCACTCCCTTTACAAATGTCTGAACTCCAGGCAGTGAAGCCAGTTCTTTCTGGAAGAAAATCGACAGAGCCGAAATCTGGACCTTAATGGAACCCAAGTTTAGGCCCATAGTCACTCCTGACTGTAGGAAGTGCAGAAAACGACCCAGCTGAAATTCCTTTGTTGGGTCCTTCCTGGCCTCACACCACGCAACATATTTTCGCCAAATACGGTGATAATGGTTTGCGGTTACTTCTTTCCTGGCTTTTATCAGCGTAGGAATGACTTCCTCCGGAATGCCTTTTTTCTTTAGGATCCGGAATTCAACCGCCATGCCGTCAAACGCAGCCGCGGTAAGTCTTGGAACTGACAGGGCCCCTGCTGTAGCAGATCCTGTCTGAGCTGTAGAGGCCATGGGTCCTCTGATATAATTTCTTGAAGTTCTGGGTACCAAGCTCTTCTTGGCCCATCCGGAACCACGAGTATCGTTCGTACTCGTTTTCTTATTATTCTCAGTACCTTTGGTATGAGAGGCAGAGGAGGAAATGCATAAACCGACTGGTACACCCACGTTGTGTCACTAGAGCGTCCACAGCTATTGCCTGAGGGTCCTTTGACCTGGCGCAATATCTAGTTTTTTGTTTAGGCGGTGATAAAGCTAAATATTTATCTTATATAATATCCTTTAAGAGGTCTAAGAACACTGTACGCTATCTACGTAAGAAGTACCGTAAGGGTACGCTAGTTGCGTAGCGATCGCTCAGCCGTAGTCGAGACGCTCAAGCGTCACGTTCGCTTACGGCCCAGAGATCACAGGCAGGCACGCTATTGGCTGCCGACTAACGTAATGATTCGCTGTAGCGTAGCGGACGCTTGAGACCACGAGGAGATCACCAGCGATGCAGACGCTCACAACGTTAAACCTTTATATCTATACCTTTAACAATGAGATACACAGTAAACCTTAGTGTGGAGACAGAGTGTAAGTGCAACCTGGTGTAACCTGATTAACTACAAAGCTGTTTGAGCGTCACCGACGCTCTGAGAATGCTTAACACTATAAGAATACACAGATACCTGGGCTTAGGGTCCGAAACCTATTATATGTATTATGACTATTATACTTGCAAAAGGAATCACAGTACAAAGCATACACTACAGAATAACATAAACCAACTAACCAGATAACTACACAGGAAATATAATACAATACAATATACTTAAAGGAAAATACGAGAGAAAGAGAGAGATGAGAGAGATGGCTCACAGTAAGACAATATGATTACGGAGAAAACTTACGCACAAGGGGAAACGATCGCATGCGCCTCGATATCCAGCTCCCGGTTATCAGCAATGAGAACCGTTGATGAGAGAGTGAAGTTGGATATGGTCGGCCTGCCTATTTATGCCCCACACACAATACAATTCAATGGTCCCTACAATCTCATTGTCCATTGGACACAGGAATTCGGCTTCGCATTATAACAAAAGGTCATAGGTTGTTTCATACAGGTGGGCTGTGACTGTTTCCAACTGTTCAGGTGGGTGGGAAACTAGGTTTCCCGCCGCATGATTAAGTAAGAACAAATAATAGTAAATGAACATAAACTTCTTATGTTCATAACTATTCGCACGAGCGATTGATCCGCTCCAAACCAACACCGGAATATTCCTATTTAAATACTCTTCCGATGGGTACCAAACACTGCTGTATGACCCCTGTTAGACCCTTCGTACAATACAAAGAGGAATCTCTCTGTTCAGGAACATTCTATGTTAACCAAACTTTCAGAATCTATCAAAGGGACCATGATCTATAAAATACCTTATTATTGAAAATATGTAACGAATGAGTCGCACGCTACGATTACATAAACTCTACCGTAAATACGCATACCGTGCGCCTGCGGGTGCACGCTATTGCGGGTATGCGCCTTCACGGGAGAGCGTACGCATGCGCAGCGCGGACCTGAATGAGGTGCAAATATGGCAGTGTGCATAGAGATATTTTTCTGACTTTGACAGTCCAACCTTTGGCAGTCAATAATAACTGCCACCTTCTAAAACATTTCAAAAGGAGAAAAATATATGTCAGGGGTTAATTCATTTCCATGGTTGGGTTAGGGAGGAGAGAGGAGTAGGTGTGAAGAGGGTATGACCTAGTGAGATAGCAGAAGCATGTGTGTATGAGTCCATGTTTGGGGGGGTCATGTATCCTCGTGCCGTACGTGTTGTAAATCAAGCTTCGAGGTATTGCGAAGTATACATTTGAATTCCTTCTTATCCCGTATTAAGGGTCTATGGATGGGCTGTCAAACTCTACCGAGCTCATTTTGGCTTTCAGTTGTAACAAAAATGGGGAAGCACATTTTAGTTGATGATACATGAATAGGGGAGGTATGTGGTTGCTGATATCTGTGCTTATATTCCCTATCGACTATGTGTGTCATTACCTGAGGGTTGTAGAGATGAAGATAAAGAACACTTATGGAAAATGCAGTAGTATTCTATGTCAGGTTAATGTACATCTGTCGGTTGAAGTTTTGTTCGGTATCAGTTGAAAGTCGTCTTCTTTGCGCTGTTTTGCTCCTTAGGCGTGAGCAATAAGCTTTGTCAATGCCATTAGATTTACAAAAAAAAATGTTGGGCTAGCGTAAGTTTAAGAATTCTAGGGAAACTGGGGATCCATGGCAAAGTTCATCAAATGTCCGTTTCTCAAGTGGTCAAAACTTCTTCTTTGGTCAATCCGTTGTCTGTATAGCGTCTCGTCAACTTCCTCGTCCAAGGGGGTCTTGTTATCTTGGAGAAAAACCAGAAAAACAGGTGAAAGAAACGGACCGTATAATCGCATTTTCATCACATCATTGTTTCTATTGTTGGGTCGTAAATCAAATCCAGGTTAATTACAGTTTCCTCACTCCTCAAACTCATCACTCTTGTACTTTGTTTGCACCTCATTAAAGCCTGCCCGCATCTAAATATCAACCCAATCGATATAACGACACCCAAGATACATAGTAGAAACTTCCCAACATCCATTATGACTCCTTGAGCCCAGTATCCTAAACCGGAGAACCAATTTCGCGGGTTCAACCATGACACCCAACCAGTCAGCTCATTACCTACAGCAGCAAGAGTGAGTGTGTTTTCGGCGAAATTCCCACTTTAATTGGAGAATATCGTCCATCTTTTGGTCTATGACCTCTACCGGATCCTCGGTGCTATTCGTGATATACGTGCAACACTTCACGCCGTACTGTGTTGCTAATGTAACACAATATCCGCCTGTCACTGCTGTGAGGTAATTTAGAACCATTCTATGCTGTACTAGTTCTGTTTTATAAGCTTGGAGTTCTCTTCCAGTATATCTAAACGTGTCATCATACATTTCAGTGATATTATCTATCAAATTGGCGAGTGCGGAAATGTATCTATAATTCATCACTCCTCGAGCGGTGCGAGTGAAATCTAACGCCACCAGAACCTGAATCCCGGTGGATTCATGGGATCAGAGGCCGGATGCTCTAACCTTTCTGACAGTTGTCTTTTAACCCGGTGCTCGTAATGAGTGTGAGTATAAGGAGCTTGGGCACCACGGTGTATGTCTTTCATTTTGTCATGTGTTACAGTCATTACTTCAGTCAATACTTTTCCAATATAACACAATCCTTCAGAGTTTGGGGCAAGCCACTTGTACGCCTTTCTCCCGCATATGAAATATGCATCATCGGGGAGAACATATGGGACGGAGAAGGACATTACCATATTACACACCTTCCAGGTGAAATCTCCTGATCCTAATTCTTCCATCTGCTTAATACACGTATCAGGTTGTACGATATGTGCACAGTATCCTGGTGATACTTCTCCAACTCTAGTAATCCTACTTCCTAGGGTATACCTATACCGGAAAGATTTTCCTCTACTGGCTATGTGGCGTACAAGCTCTGTATCTGTAGGCATTCTATCTGCTCTATGCGAAAAGGTCATGGTGTGGTTACTCCATGACACTTCCCAATTTCCCGGCTTTCTGGGATTGGAGATGTTAAAACATAATAGGGACCTATCCACGTGGTATTGGTGGAGCTTCAAACTAGGAGGGCTGGAGATATTAAACCTCCGGTCCACCGGTCTCCCACCATTTAACTCAAGTACCTCCCCTATCGTTAAAGGAAATGGTACTAGCCCTGATTTGCTATGCCCTTGAGGTACTTGAGAGCATACCCAACAATCTGTTTTGTTTAACACATTACCCACTAAAGAGTGATAGTCACTCAATGGATGCCGGTCCATATGGATATTAAAACTGGATTGGCATTTCTTTATGCACCCATCCTCAATGACATTGTTACAAAGCCTACAGGTACAGTTTTCTTCAGCTAACAATCCGTCACAATTTCTTCTATGGTCAATGCTATCGGATCGTTTTCTGATACTCGCCTTTGCTTGTTGGTTAGGTTGATCTTGGAAAACTACGCCTCCATCATCATAATCGGAACCCATTCCAGAACCTCCCTTGACCTCCATGGTACTCTCGCCGGAACAGACTGCTCTGGTCAACATCATGGTCAACAGGAAAATCCGGATCACAGTCTCTTGGGGCAAGTCCATCTTTGAGGAGGAAATGGAGAAGAATGAGAAGGGGGAAAAAGAAATTTCAAGGGAGAGGGGATGGGAAGTGGGGAAAAACAATAAAAGGGATTGGGGAGTCGACAACTGCTTTTGGTCTTCAAGGCTCTGGTGCCGCCTCAGTCCTCCTGGAACAGACACTCCAGTGATACAACCTCTACCGTCTGTTCCTTATCACGGGACTTCTCTGGATCAGCAACCTTCTTGCAGTGGGATGAATGGACCCAAGTCTCTCTCTCAGCAACCTTCAATGCTGTAGTGCTAGTCAATAAGACCTGGTATGCTCCTTCCCATCTGTCAATAAGGCAACCTGAGCGTAGAAAATTTCGTATCATTACATAATCCCCAGGTTCAATGTCATGACAATTACTATCAGGTAGATCAGGAATCACCAGCTTTAGATTATCATTTTGATTCCTTAACTGTTTACTCATGTTAATCAAGTACTTTACAGTTACTTCATTGTTGCATTTAAAATCATCCTGAGGGTTAATCATGACATGCGGTTGTCGACCAAACAAGATTTCAAAAGGAGACAGATTAAGAGGGGACCTGGGAGTGGTTCTGATACTGTACAAAACAATGGGTAAAGCTTCTGGCCATGTCAATCCTGTCTCTGCCATCATTTTACTCCAATTTATTTTTAATAGTGCTGTTCACTCTTTCGACCTTCGCACTCGCCTGTGGACGGTACGGAGTGTGCAGCTTGCTATCAATTCCCATCAACTTACACATTCCTTGAAAGACATCACCTGTAAAATGGGTACCCCTATCACTTTCGATTATTCTAGGGATACCATATCTACATACAAATTCCTGCACAATTTTCTTAGCTGTAAACATAGCGGTATTTGTAGCTGCAGGAAATGCTTCGACCCAATTCGAGAAAACATCTATACAAACAAGTACATATTTCAAATTCCGACAAGGGGGTAATTGTATGAAGTCAATCTGTATTACCTGGAAAGGGCCGCCGGCAGGTGGGATATGGGAGGGTTCTGTAGGTATTGCTTTTCCAATATTCTTTCTCAAACAAGTAAGGCAGGACATTGCTCTTTTACTCGCATGAGAGGAGAATCCTGGGGCGCACCAGTATGCTCTTACCAATTTGCACATCCCCTCCTTGCCTAGATGAGTCAGCCCGTGAGCTGCTTCAGCCAGACATGGAAGGTATGCTCTGGGGGCCACTGGTTTACCATGTCCATCCGTCCAGAGCCCTGAGGACTCCTGGCCATATCCCTTTGCCTTCCAGACCGCTCTTTCCTGTGTGGAACACAAATTTTGCATTTCACACAACTTCTGTGTGTTGATGGTATTAAATACCATCAGTTGTGTGGTGTCTGTCTGTATGGGGGTAGCAGCTGCTAACTTAGCTGCTTCGTCTGCTCGGCTGTTACCAAGTGATACTGGGTCTTGACTATATGTATGTGCTTTACACTTGATAACAGCCACTCTGTCGGGTTCCTGTATCGCTGTTAGAAGCCTTTTTATGTGAGTTGCATGCGCTACCGGTGTACCAGCTGCCGTCATGAAATTTCTGAGGCGCCATAGGGCTCCGAAATCATGGACTACCCCGAATGCGTATCTAGAATCGGTGTAGATATTGGCTGACTTACCCTTAGCCAATTCACATGCTCTGGTTAGGGCGACCAGTTCAGCAACCTGGGCTGAGTGAGGTGGGCCTAGCGGTTCCGCTTCTATGGTGTCTTGGTCATCTACGACTGCGTATCCAGTACACAAGTCTCCCGAGTCTGATTGTCTATGACAACTACCGTCCGTGTAGAACGTAAGTTCTGCATCTTCCAGTGGATTGTCACTGATGTCAGGCCTTGCGGTAAAATTTTGGGTCAAATATTCCATACAATCATGTGTATCCTCCTTTGTATTAAATCCTCCTTCCCCATCATTCTTACCTTCCACCCTTTGTGCCTGACCAGGCACACCTGGGAGATACGTTGCAGGATTTAATGCACTGCATCTCCTTATGGTGATGTTTACGGGGGCCATTAGTGCCAATTCCCATCTTGTAAATCTCGCTGATGAGACGTGTCTGGTTTGGGCAGAATTCAATAAGGCTGATACTGCATGTGGTGTATGGATTGTGAGGTTGTGGCCTAGCACGACATCTTCGCTTTTTGTCACTAGCAGTGCTATCGCAGCAACGCTTCGCAAGCATGTGGGGAGGGATCGCGCTACCGTGTCTAGCTGAGCGCTGTAGTATGCAACTGGCCTGCTGGCATCACCGTGTTTTTGGGTTAGTACACCTGCTGCGCACCCAGCACTCTCTGTTCCGTATAGTTCAAAGGGTTTCCCATAGTCTGGCATACCTAGTGCTGGTGCCTGCGTTAGGCACTGTTTGAGTCTCTCAAATGCTGTTTCGGACTCGTCTGTATGCGAAATCCTATCAGGTTTGTTTGAGGAGACCATTTCTTGCAAAGGTAACGCCAAGATGGAAAACCCTGGGATCCAATTACGGCAATACCCACACATTCCTAAAAACGTTCTGATCTGTTGCTGGGTTTGTGGCAGAGTCATGTCTCTAATTGCTTGGATTCTATCAGCGGTCAGGTGTCTCAGTCCTTGTGTTAGACAGTGTCCCAAATATTTTACTTTAGTTTGGCATAATTGTAACTTGTCTTTGGAAACCTTGTGTCCTGTGTCTGAAAGGTGAAACAGGAGCTGTTTCGTATCCTTCAGAGATGCTTCCAGTGAATCTGAACACAGCAGTAAATCGTCCACATACTGTATCAATACTGATCCACTCTCTGGTTGGAAAGACTGTAAACAATCATGCAAAGCCTGAGAAAATATACTTGGACTATCTATGAAACCTTGGGGTAATCGAGTCCATGTGTATTGGACTCCTCTGTATGTGAATGCAAACAAATATTGGCTGTCAGGATGCAGAGGTACCGAAAAGAAAGCGGAGCAGAGGTCAATAACAGTGAAAAATTTGGCAGTGGGAGGAATTTGCATTAGGATGGCAGCTGGATTTGGCACTACGGGTTACTGACTCTCAACTATTTTGTTAATCCCCCTTAGATCCTGCACTAGCCTGTAACCCCTCCCCCCACTCTTTTTAACAGGGAAGATGGGACTATTGGCAGTGCTGGACGTTCTTACCAGAATGCCCTGTTGTAGCAAGCGCTCTATTACTGGAAAAACTCCTAACTCCACCTCTGGCTTCAGAGGGTACTGTGGGATTTTTGGAGCTATCCTACCATCTTTTACTTGTACAACTACTGGAGCTACGTTTGCCATTAATCCAGTGTCCTGTCCGTCTTTTGTCCAAAGTGACTCTGGTATCTGAGATGTCATCTCTTCTATTTGGGATGGATTCCTATTTGTCATAATGGTATGTGACATTAATTTTGATGGGGAGTCTAACATGTCTCGCACTTCCTGAGCGTGTTTCTCAGGCATGTCCAAGAATACACCTTCAGGAGTACAATAAATGACGCACCCCATTTTACACAGTAAGTCTCTTCCCAGGAGATTGGTTGGTGCCGATGCAGCCAGCAAAAAGGAATGCTTGGTATGCAAAGGCCCTATTGTAATCTCGGCTGGTTTGCTAACAGGGTAGTGCTGGACTACTCCTGTTACTCCCATGGCTGGAACTGTCCTACCAGTGGTTCTTATGCCCACTGTCGAATTTATCACTGACTTGGCCGCCCCTGTGTCTACAAGAAAGTTTAAAGTTTTACCAGCTACATTAATTGCGATCTCGGGTTCACTTCCAAGATTGGCAATCAATTTTACTGGCTGCAGATTACAGGTATGGCCACACCCCTATTGGGTATGGTGACCTGCCTGAATCCCGCTGGCAGCAACTACTTGTGAGGGAGATAGCTGGGAACTACCAGAGGCATGCCAGTCTCTGTTCGGGGGATATCTTTTTGTTTCCCCTGTATGTGGCTCATAACTCCGTCTCTGTGGACCCTGATCCCAATGTCGTGTGTCGTGTCGTTGTCTAGGGGGTTGGTATGATCTTTGCGAATTTTTCGCTCTACAGTCTCGTGCATAATGTCCCTGTTTGTGACAATAATAACATGTTACCACAGTTGACTTACCCACAGGGTTTGGTGGTACATACGCAGGCTGCATTGTGGTCAGAGCCTGTATACTTACTGACATTAGCTTATCACTTTGCGACTCCCTGTGTCTGGTGATGTTTCGGTCGTGATCAATAGCAGCCTCTCTCAAAGTGGACACTGACAGACCTCGCCAACATGGTTGCGTGGTCTGTACCCTTGCCTTTAATGTTTCCTTTAAACCATCCATTAGTACAGATACTGCTACTTCTTGATGGTTTGGATTGGTCCTAATGTCCTCTATACCAGTGTACTTTGCCATTTCTAATAATGCCCGGTGAAAATATTCTGCAGCTGTTTCTGACTCCTTTTGTTTAATGGAGAATATTTTGCTCCACTTAACTGCTGGGAAATACTCCTTTAACTGTAAGTTTATCGTTTTTACGTTATCTTTGTTGTACACATCTGTAAGAGGTACATCCAGGTCTAGTCTACAATCAGCTAAGAATTGAGCTGAGTCGACATTGGAGGGTAAACAAGCTCTTAGCAATATCTGCCAATCTTTATTATTGGGCTCTAAAGTGTTTCCTAGGTCTGTGATGTATTTTTGGCTGGCAACTAAATCTTTTCTAGGGTCAGGGAATTCAGACACTATGGTCCTTAATTCCATTCGGGAAAATGGGCTGTACATGGCAATGTTCCTTATGGGAGTGGCCCCTGATACATCTGTTTTCCCATTGGGAACTGCTATTACCCGAACAGGTGTAATCCTAACAACCTCATTCTGTGTAGATTCTACAGCTTGTGGTGAAATTGTTTCAGTATAATGCATGGTGCCGTACTTACCAGTCGATACGACCTCACCTATCCCTCCGCTAGGGGCCTTCACTAATCTCGTGGGTGTTGCTGTGCCTACTGTGGTCTCTGCTATGGTGGCCGCTAGAGAGAGCGCTGAAACTGTTGTCGCTTCGTCCTCTTGATCACACTCCTGAGGAAAGTTCAAAACAACAGGGTACAACTTGCACGGGTTAATACTTGCATGGGTTAATGGGTTAACATTATCATTAACATTTACATGGTTACTAAGTGATTGTGTGTTACACCTTAGTGCGTCTTTCTCCGCAATCAACTTCTCTCCTGCTATATATGGTGGCGGCGGGGCTGTGGCAATCAGTTTTCTGTTAGAGCCAGATCCTGCCGCCTGAGCCAAACCTCTCTGTATCTCACCTTCCTGTTGCCACAACTGTAAACAATCATAATGCTGGATTCGTCTCTTTGTTGATTTTATGAGACATATCCTCCTCCCTAAATTTTGTAACACCTCTGGGCTGAAGCTACCTATTCTTGGGAATTTCTCCCTGTCTTGTACCGTCATTCTCTCCCATTCATCACATAAAACCTCTGTGTGACTTCCATATTTCTCACACATTACATACCTGGCCGATCCTACTGGACGGTTTACAGGGTCAACCCGAACCGAGGTTGATCGCCCCCTTCCTGAACAACTGGCCCCCATAACCTGCAGGCGTCTGCTTGCTCTACCTCTGATCTCTATATCAGGGTCTTCAGCGAACCCTTACAGAAAACCAAATTATTCACGATAGGTAGGCGGTGAAGTTTACCGAGCACCTCACTCGCTCGCCCACGCCGACCAATACGACCTGATCACACCGATATGGTGCTGGCGTACTCTACCCAGGGCACCTATAAAAACCTTTGTTTACTGGAACATATGAGGGTTATCCGAAGAACACTTACTCTTTCCAGTAAAGGTGGGGTTGTCAGATAGTTCCTGAGTGACCAGCGAACTTCCCTTCTTGAAAAATAAAAAATTACACAAATCACGTCAGAATGTACAAATAGCGTTTGTGACCCCTTTACTCTAATGGTACTAGGTCAGATTACTAACTACTGTACACAATTACGTGCGGTACAGTCGTTCAGCACACAAGCAACTAAACTTATGTACGGAAAGACCAATGGAATCAAAAATTGCGGCTGCGAATTCCTTCAGCGAGCTTATATGGCCTATATGGGTGTTGCACCAACCCTTTTCGGTGTTGTGCCTGTGGACTGTATAGCGGACTTCCTTGTTTACTGTACCTGGACCTGCTGGTCTACTATGACCTCCTGGTCTTGTTCTATACTAGTCCGCTATACTCTAATGCTCAAATATTGTGTTTAACCAAGGATGCCTCCCTAGCCACCGTGCATGTCACTTACACGTATGTTCCTCACGAGTACTCGGTGATTTCTTTTGGTTCAACCTCCAAATTGTATAAATGTATGAAAACACTCACTCACCACATGTACACTTTTGTTTCTATTTCTATTTCTGCGCAGAAATTTTCCTTTAGCCCAGCTGTGTTACCAATTAGGAGCAGGATCTGTTCATTAAATTTCGGACACCAAAAAATAGACTTGCGTTATTTATCGCCTGTTGCGCTATTTACCACTTTGCGTTATCGCGTTGCGTTAAAAATCAACTTATCGTGACGAGCTACGTGGGCGTAACCGGACGCTCCGTTGCGTAATGTACGCTGCGTGCGTCTGCCTTTGGATTGCGTACACAAGTCTTTTGTTCGGGACACGTGTACGCAAAGCAAAGATCCACCGTAACACAATCTATACTTTTATCAATGTAGATGATCCCTGATCATCTACCACACACCACACTGACTCCGCCCTATCTCCCAGGCAAAACTGTGTGTTTGTCTACACTTTAACTATGTTACCTCTATTCTTAAACTATGAAATAACAGCAAATCTCTTTTAGCACTTTTATCAACTATAAAACTGGCAGACAGGAGAGTGATATACGAAAATGAAAAGGAAATGCAGATGTATATATGTGTGCGTGCGTGTGTACGCAAGACAGAAAAATAAACAGTTTTAAAAGACACTAGCGTTTTGTTCTTACCTCCGGTTCCCGGATTCCTTCAGCACCCTTTACCTAAGTGAAGCAGACGCTTATCCCGTCAGCACTACGAGACAACCTCCCGCCCTTTGCTGAGGGATAATGTCTGCTGATCTACCTAGTGCAGATATGTGAAGGACAGGACGAGCCGCCAATTGATAAAGCTAAATATTTATCTTATATAATATCCTTTAAGAGGTCTAAGAACACTGTACGCTATCTACGTAAGAAGTACCGTAAGGGTACGCTAGTTGTGTAGCGATCGCTCAGCCGTAGTCGAGACGCTCAAGCGTCACGTTCGCTTACGGCCCAGAGATCACAGGCAGGCACGCTATTGGCTGCCGACTAACGTAATGATTCGCTGTAGCGTAGCGGACGCTTGAGACCACGAGGAGATCACCAGCGATGCAGACGCTCACAACGTTAAACCTTTATATCTATACCTTTAACAATGAGATACACAGTAAACCTTAGTGTGGAGACAGAGTGTAAGTGCAACCTGGTGTAACCTGATTAACTACAAAGCTGTTTGAGCGTCACCGACGCTCTGAGAATGCTTAACACTATAAGAATACACAGATACCTGGGCTTAGGGTCCGAAACCTATTATATGTATTATGACTATTATACTTGCAAAAGGAATCACAGTACAAAGCATACACTACAGAATAACATAAACCAACTAACCAGATAACTACACAGGAAATATAATACAATACAATATACTTAAAGGAAAATACGAGAGAAGAGAGAGATGGCTCACAGTAAGACAATATGATTACGGAGAAAACTTACGCACAAGGGGAAACGATCGCATGCGCCTCGATATCCAGCTCCCGGTTATCAGCAATGAGAACCGTTGATGAGAGAGTGAAGTTGGATATGGTCGGCCTGCCTATTTATGCCCCACACACAATACAATTCAATAGTCCCTACAATCTCATTGTCCATTGGACACAGGAATTCGGCTTCGCATTATAACAAAAGGTCATAGGTTGTTTCATACAGGTGGGCTGTGACTGTTTCCAACTGTTCAGGTGGGTGGGAAACTAGGTTTCCCGCCGCATGATTAAGTAAGAACAAATAATAGTAAATGAACATAAACTTCTTATGTTCATAACTATTCGCACGAGCGATTGATCCGCTCCAAACCAACACCGGAATATTCCTATTTAAATACTCTTCCGATGGGTACCAAACACTGCTGTATGACCCCTGTTAGACCCTTCGTACAATACAAAGAGGAATCTCTCTGTTCAGGAACATTCTATGTTAACCAAACTTTCAGAATCTATCAAAGGGACCATGATCTATAAAATACCTTATTATTGAAAATATGTAACGAATGAGTCGCACGCTACGATTACATAAACTCTACCGTAAATACGCATACCGTGCGCCTGCGGGTGCACGCTATTGCGGGTATGCGCCTTCACGGTAGAGCGTACGCATGCGCAGCGCGGACCTGAATGAGGTGCAAATATGGCAGTGTGCATAGAGATATTTTTCTGACTTTGACAGCGGGACGCCATCATGTCCACCTGTGGCCTTTCCCAACGGTTTACCAACAGTTGGAAGACTTCTGGATGAAGTCCCCACTCTCCCGGGTGTAGGTCATGTCTGCTGAGGAAGTCTGCTTCCCAGTTGTCCACTCCCGGAATGAACACTGCTGACAGTGCTAAGACGTGATTCTCCGCCCATCGGAGAATCCTTGTGGCTTCTGCCATCGCCATCCTGCTTCTTGTGCCGCCCTGTCGGTTTACAAGGGCGACTGCCGTGATGTTGTCTGATTGGATCAGTACCGGCTGGTTTTGAAGCAGAGGCCTTGCCAGACTTAGGGCATTGTAAATGGCCCTCAGTTCCAGAATATTTATGTGTAGGGACGACTCCTGTCTTGACCAAAGTCCTTGGAAATTTCTTCTCTGTGTGACTGCCCCCCAGCCTCGAAGGCTGGCATCCGTGGTTACCAGGACCCAGTCCTGTATGCCGAATCTGCGGCCCTCTTGAAGATGAGCACTCTGCAGCCACCACAGTAGAGATAACCCTGTCTCCAAGGACCAGGGTTATCAGCCGATGCATCTGAAGATGCGATCCCGACCACTTGTCCAAGAGGTCCCACTGAAAGGTTCTTGCATGGAACCTGCCGAATGGAATTTTGCTTCGTAAGAAGCTACCATTTTTCCCAGGACTCGTGTGCAGTGATGCACCGATACCTGTTTTGGTTTCAGGAGGTCTCTGACTAGAGATGACAGCTCCTTGGCTTTCTCCTGCGGGAGAAACACTTTTTTCTGTTCTGTGTCCAGAACCATCCCCAGGAACAGTAGGCGTGTGGTAGGAACCAGCTGTGACTTTGGAATGTATAGAATCCATCCGTGCTGTTGTAGCACTTCCCGAGATAGTGCTACTCCGACCAACAACTGCTCCTTGGACCTTGCCTTTATAAGGAGATCGTCCAAGTACGGGATAATTAAAACTCCCTTTTTTCGATGGAGTATCATCATTTCTGCCAGTGCCTTGGTAAAGACCCTCGGTGCCGTGGACAGTCCAAACGGCAGTGTTTGGAATTGGTAATGGCAATCCTGTACCCCAAATCTGAGGTACTCCTGGTGAGGATGATAAATGGAGACATGTAGGTAAGCATCCTTGATGTCCAGGGATACCATGTAATCCCCCTCCTCCAGGCTTGCAATAACCGCCCTGAGCGATTCCATCTTGAACTTGAATTTTTTTATGTATGTGTTCAAGGATTTCAAATTTAAAATGGGTCTCACCGAACCGTCCGGTTTCGGTACCACAAACAGTGTGGAATAGTAACCCCGTCCTTGTTGAAGTAGGGGCACCTTGACTATCACCTGCTGGCAATACAGCTTGTGAATTGCCTCTAGCACAGCCTCCCAGCCTGAGGGAGTTGTCGGCAAGGCAGATTTGAGGAAACGGTGGGGGGGAGACGCCTCGAATTCCAGCTTGTACCCCTGAGATACTACTTGAAGGATCCAGGGATCCACCTGTGAGCGATCCCACTGATCGCTGAAATTTTTGAGGCGGCCCCCCACCGTACCTGGCTACGCCTGTGGAGCCCCCGCGTCATGCGGTGGACTCAGAGAAAGCGGGGGAAGAATTATGATTCTGGGAACTGGCTGACTGGTGCAGCTTTTTCCCTCTTCCCTCGTCTCTGTGCAGAAAGGAAGCGCCTTTGACCCGCTTGCTTTTCTGAAGCCGAAAGGACTGTACCTGATAATACAGTGCTTTCTTAGGCTGTGAGGAAACCTGAGGTAAAAAAATTTCTTCCCAGCTGTTGCTGTGGATACGAGGTCCCAGAGACCATCCCCAAACAATTCTTCACCCTTATAAGGCTCTATGTGCCTTTTAAAGTCAGCATCACCTGTCCAGTGTCGGGTCTCTAATACCCTCCTGACAGAATGGACATTGCATTAATTCTGGATGCCAGCCGGCAAAATATCCCTCTGTGCATCCCTCATATATAAGACGACGTCTTATGCTCGCAAAATAGTATCCCTGTTTGACAGGGTTACAGACCACGCTGCAGCAGCACTATCTGCAGGTCTCAGTCTAGTACCTGAGTGTGTAAATACAGACTTCAGGATAGCCTCCTGCTTTTTATCAGCAGGTACCTTCAAAGTGGCCGTATCCTAAGACGGCAGTGCCACCTTTTTTGACAAACGTGTGAGCGCCTTATCCACCCTAGGGGATATCTCCCAGCGTAACTTATCCTCTGGCGGGAAAGGGTACGCCATCAGTAACTTTTTAGAAATTACTAGTTTCTTATCGGGGGAACCCACGCTTTTTCACACTTCATTCACTCATTTGATGGGGGAACAAAACACTGCCTGCTTTTCTCTGACGTCCTAAGTGGATCCTGGGGACTCCGTAAGGACCATGGGGAATAGCGGCTCCGCAGGAGACAGGGTACAAAAGTAAAAGCTTTAGGATCAGGTGGTGTGCACTGGCTCCTCCCCCTATGACCCTCCTCCAAGCCTCAGTTAGGTTTTTGTGCCCGGCCGAGAAGGGTGCAATCTAGGTGGCTCTCCTAAAGAGCTGCTTAGAGTAAAAGTTTTGTTAGGTTTTTTATTTTCAGTGAGTCCTGCTGGCAACAGGCTCACTGCAACGCGGGACTTAGGGGAGAAGAAGTGAACTCACCTGCGTGCAGGATGGATTGGCTTCTTAGGCTACTGGACACTAGCTCCAGAGGGACGATCACAGGTACAGCCTGGATGGGTCACCGGAGCCGCGCCGCCGGCCCCCTTGCAGATGCTGAAGAAAGAAGAGGTCCAGAAATCGGCGACTGAAGACATCCCTGTCTTCTTAAGGTAGCACACAGCACTGCAGCTGTGCGCCATTGCTCTCAGCACACTTCACACCAGCGGTCACTGAGGGTGCAGGGCGCTGGGGGGGGGGCGCCCTGGGCAGCAATGTTAATACCTAAACTGGCTAAAAATACATCACATATAGCCCCTGGGTTATATAGATGTATTTAACTCCTGCCAGGAATCCAGAAAAACCGGGAGAAGAGCCCGCCGAAAAGGGGGCGGGGCCTATCTCCTCAGCACACAGCGCCATTTTTCCCACACAGCTCTGCTGGTGGGAAGGCTCCCAGGCTCTCCCCTGCACTGCACTACAGAAACAGGGTTAAAACAGAGAGGGGGGGCATTTTGTGTGGCGATATTATAATATATTAAGATGCTATAAGGGAAAACACTTATTATAAGGTTGTCCCTGTATAATTATAGCGTTTTGGTGTGTGCTGGCAAACTCTCCCTCTGTCTCCCCAAAGGGCTAGTGGGGTCCTGTCCTCTATCAGAGCATTCCCTGTGTGTGTGTGTGTGCTGTGTGTCGGTACGTGTGTGTCGACATGTATGAGGACGATGTTGGTGTGGAGGCGGATCAATTGCCTGTAATGGTGATGTCACCCCCTAGGGAGTCGACACCGGAATGGATGGCTTATTTGTGGAATTACGTGATAATGTCAACACGCTGCAAGGTCGGTTGACGACATGAGACGGCCGGCAAACCAATTAGTACCTGTCCAGGCGTCTCAAACACCGTCAGGGGCTTTAAAACGCCCATTACCTCAGTCGGTCGACACAGACACGGACACTGACTCCAGTGTCGACGGTGAAGAAACAGACGTATTTTCCAGTAGGGCCACACGTTACATGATAAGGGCAATGAAGGAGGTGTTACATATTTCTGATACTACAAGTACCACAAAAAAGGGTATTATGTGGGGTGTGGAAAAACTACCTGTAGTTTTTCCTGAATCAGATGAATTAAAAATTGCTAATATCTAAGAAATTATTGGCGTTATACCCTTTCCCGCCAGAAGTTAGGGCGCGTTGGGAAACACCCCCTAGGGTGGATAAGGCATTCACACGCTTATCAAAACAAGTGGCGTTACCGTCTCCAGATACGGCCGCCCTCAAGGAGCCAGCTGATAGGAGGCTGGAAAATATCCTAAAAAGTATATACACACATACTGGTGTTATACTGCGACCAGCGATCGCCTCAGCCTGGATGTGCAGCGCTGGGGTGGCTTGGTCGGATTCCCTGACTGAAAATATTGATACCCTTGACAGGGACAGTATTTTATTGACTATAGAGCATTTAAAGGATGCATTTCTATATATGCGAGATGCACAGAGGGATATTTGCACTCTGGCATCAAGAGTAAGTGCGATGTCCATTTCTGCCAGAAGATGTTTATGGACACGACAGTGGTCAGGTGATGCGGATTCCAAACGGCACATGGAAGTATTGCCGTATAAAGGGGAGGAGTTATTTGAGGTCGGTCTATCGGACCTGGTGGCCACGGCAACAGCTGGAAAATCCACCTTTTTACCCCAAGTCACCTCTCAGCAGAAAAAGACACCGTCTTTTCAGCCTCAGTCCTTTCGTCCCCATAAGGGCAAGCGGGCAAAAGGCCAGTCATATCTGCCCAGGGGTAGAGGAAAGGGAAAAAGACTGCAGCAGGCAGCCCCTTCCCAGGAACAGTAGCCCTCCACCGCTTCTGCCAAGTCCTCAGCATGACGCTGGGGCCTTACAAGCGGACTCAGGTGCGGTGTGGGGGCGTCTCAAGAGTTTTAGCGCGCAGTGGGCTCACTCGCAAGTGGACCCCTGGATCCTACAGGTAGTATCTCAGGGGTACAGATTGGAATTCGAGACTTCTCCTCCTCGCAGGTTCCTGAAGTCTGCTTTACCAACGTCTCCCTCCGACAGGGAGGCAGTATTGGAAGCAATTCACAAGCTATATTCCCAGCAGGTGATAATGAAAGTACCCCACCTACAACAAGGAAAGGGGTATTATTCCACACTATTTGTGGTACCGAAGCCAGACGGCTCGGTGAGACCTATTCTAAATCTGAAATCTTTGAACACTTACATACAAAGGTTCAAATCAAGATGGAGTCACTCAGAGCAGTGATAGCGAACCTGGAAGAGGGGACTATATGGTGTCCCTGGACATCAAGGATACTTACCTCCATGTCCCAATTTGCCCTTCTCACCAAGGGTACCTCAGGTTCGTGGTACTGAACTGTCACTATCAGTTTCAGACGCTGCCGTTTGGATTGTCCACGGCACCCCGGGTCTTTACCAAGGTAATGGCCGAAATGATGATTCTTCTTCGAAGAAAAGACGTCTTAATTATCACTTACTTGGACGATCTCCTGATAAGGGCAAAGTCCAGGGAACAGTTGGAGGTCGGAGTAGCACTATCTCGGGTACTGCTACAACAGCACGGGTGGATTCTAAATATTCCAAAATCGCAGCTGATCCCGACGACACGTCTGCTGTTCCTAGGGATGATTCTGGACACAGTCCAGAAAAAGGTGTTTCTCCCGGAGGAGAAAGCCAGGGAGTTATCCGAGCTAGTCAGGAACCTCCTAAAACTAGGAAAAGTGTCAGTGCATCATTGCACAAGGGTCCTGGGAAAAATGGTGGCTTCTTACGAAGCGATTCCATTCGGCAGATTTCACGCAAGAACTTTTCAGTGGGATCTGCTGGAAAAATGGTCCGGATCGCATCTTCAGATGCATCAGCGGATAACCCTGTTACCAAGGACAAGGGTGTCTCTTCTGTGGTGGTTGCAGAGTGCTCATCTTCTAGAGGGCCGCAGATTCGGCATTCAGGACTGGGTCCTGGTGACCACGGATGCCAGCCTGAGAGGCTGGGGAGCAGTCACACAAGGAAAAAATTTCCAGGGAGTGTGGTCAAGTCTGGAGACTTCTCTCCACATAAATATACTGGAGCTAAGGGCGATTTACAATGCTCTGAGCCTAGGAAGACCTCTGCTTCAAAGTCAATCGGTGCTGATCCAGTCGGACAACATCACGGCAGTCGTCCACGTAAACAGACAGGGCGGCACAAGAAGCAGGAGGGCAATGGCAGAAACTGCAAGGATTCTTCGCTGGGCGGAAAATCATGTGATAGCACTGTCAGCAGTGTTCATTCCAGGAGTGGACAACTGGGAAGCAGACTTCCTCAGCAGGCACGACCTCCACCCGGGAGAGTGGGGATTTCATCTGGAAGTCTTCCACATGATTGTGAACCGTTGGGAAAGACCAAAGGTGGACATGATGGCGTCCCGCCTGAACAAAAAACTGGACAGGTATTGCGCCAGGTCAAGAGACCCTCAGGCAATAGCTGTGGACGTTCTGGTAACACCGTGGGTGTACCAGTCGGTGTATGTGTTCCCTCCTCTGCTTTTCATACCCAAGGTACTGAGAATTATAAGACGTAGAGGAGTAAGAACTATACTCGTGGCTCCGGATTGGCCAAGAAGGACTTGGTACCCGGAACTTCAAGAGATGCTCACAGAGGACCCATGGCCTCTGCCGCTAAGAAGGGACTTGCTTCAGCAAGTACCATGTCTGTTCCAAGACTTACCGCGGCTGCGTTTGACGGCATGGCGGTTGAACGCCGGATCCTAAGGGAAAAAGGCATTCCGAAAGAGGTCATCCCTATCCTGGTCAAAGCCAGGAAGGAGGTGACCGCACAACATTATCACCACATTTGGCGAAAATATGTTGCGTGGTGTGAGGCCAGGAAGGCCCCCACGAAGAAATTTCAACTCGGTCGATTCCTGCATTTCCTGCAAACAGGAGTGTCTATGGGCCTCAAATTGGGGTCCATTAAGGTTCAAATTTCAGCCCTGTCGATTTTCTTCCAGAAAGAATTGGCTTCAGTTCCTGAAGTCCAGATGTTTGTCAAGGGAGTACTGCATATACAACCCCCTTTTGTGCCTCCAGTGGCACCGTGGGATCTCAACGTAGTTCTGGGATTCCTCAAATCACATTGGTTTGAACCGCTCAAATCTGTGGTTTTGAAATATCTCACATGGAAAGTGACCATGCGGTTGGCCCTGGCCTCGGCCAGGCGAGTGTCAGAATTGGCGGCTTTGTCTCACAAAAGCCCATATCTGTTTTTCCATTCGGACAGGGCAGAACTGCGGACTCGTCCCCAGTTTCTCCCTAAGGTGATGTCAGCGTTTCACCTGAACCAGCCTATGGTGGTACCTGCGGCTTATAGGGACTTGGAGGACTCCAAGTTGCTGGATGTTGTCAGGGCCCTGAAAATATATGTTTCCAGGACGGCTGGAGTCAGGAAAACTGACTCGCTGTTTATCCTGTATGCACCCAACAAACTGGGTGCTCCTGCTTCTAAGCAGACGATTGCTCGTTGGATTTGTAGTACAATTCAGCTTGCACATTCTGTGGCAGGCCTGCCACAGCCAAAATCTGTAAAAGCCCATTCCACAAGGAAGGTGGGCTCATCTTGGGCGGCTGCCCAAGGGGTCTCGGCTTTACAACTTTGCCGAGCTGCTACTTGGTCAGGGGCAAACACGTTTGCAAAATTCTACAAATTTGATACCCTGGCTGAGGAGGACCTGGAGTTCTCTCATTCGGTGTTGCAGAGTCATCCGCACTCTCCCGCCCGTTTGGGAGCTTTGGTATAATCCCCATGGTCCTTACGGAGTCCCCAGCATCCACTTAGGACGTCAGAGAAAATGAGAATTTACTTACCGATAATTCTATTTCTCGTAGTCCGTAGTGGATGCTGGGCGCCCATCCCAAGTGCGGATTGTCTGCAATACTTGTACATAGTTATTGTTACAAAAATCGGGTTATTATTGTTGTGAGCCATCTTTTCAGAGGCTCCGCTGTTATCATGCTGTTAACTGGGTTCAGATCACAGGTTGTACAGTGTGATTGGTGTGGCTGGTATGAGTCTTACCCGGGATTCATAAATCCTTCCTTATTGTGTACGCTCGTCCGGGCACAGTATCCTAACTGAGGCTTGGAGGAGGGTCATAGGGGGAGGAGCCAGTGCACACCACCTGATCCTAAAGCTTTTACTTTTGTGCCCTGTCTCCTGCGGAGCCGCTATTCCCCATGGTCCTTACGGAGTCCCCAGCATCCACTACGGACTACGAGAAATAGAATTATCCGTAAGTAAATTCTCATTTTTTCTCCCCAAACATAAAACCCGTTTTTAGTGGTACTTGGGTTAATGTCAGAAATGTGTAACACATTTTTTTTATTGCCGGGATCATGTAACGGATGTTTTTAGTGGATTGTGTATATGTCTCAACCTCGTCGACACTGGAGTCAGACTCCGTGTTGACATCTGTGTCTGCCATCTGAGGGAGCGGCGTTTTTGAGCCCCTGATGGCCTTTGAGACGCCTGGGCAGGCGCGGGCTGAGAAGCCGGCTGTCCCATAGCTGTTACGTCATCCAGCCTTTTATGTAAGGAGTTGACACTGTCGGTTTATACCTTCCACCTATCCATCCACTCTGGTGTCGGCCCCACAGGGGGCGACATCTCATTTATCGGCATCTGCTCTGCCATCACATAAGCCTCCACATCAAACGTGTCGACACAGCCGTACCGACACACCGCACACACACAGGGAATGCTCTGACTGAGGACAGGACCCCACACAACCCTTTGGGGAGACAGAGAGAGAGTATGCCAGCACACACCAGAGCGCTATATAATTTAGGGATTAACACTATATTGAGTGAATTTTTCCCAAAAGCTGCTTGTATATACAATATTGCGCCTAAATTTAGTGCCCCCCCTCTCTTTTTAACCCTTTGAGCCTGCAAACTACAGGTGAGAGCCTGGAGAGCTGTCTTCCAGCTGTACTGTGAAGAGAAAATGGCGCCAGTGTGCTGAGAGATAGCTCCGCCCCTTTTTCGCAGACTTTTCTCCCGCTTTTTTATCGATTCTGGCAGGGGTATTTATCACATATATAGCCTCTGGGGCTATATATTGTGATATATTTGCCAGCCAAGGTGTTTTTATGCTGCTCAGGGCCCCCCCCCAGCGCCCTGCACCCTCAGTGACCGGAGTGTGAAGTGTGCATGAGGAGCAATGGCGCACAGCTGCAGTGCTGTGCGCTACCTTGGTGAAGACTGATGTCTTCTGCCGCCGATTTTCCGGACCTCTTCTGGCTCTGTAAGGGGGACGGCGGCGCGGCTCCGGGAACGAACACCAAGGCCAGTTCCATGCGGTCGATCCCTCTGGAGCTAATGGTGTCCAGTAGCCTAAGAAGCCCAAGCTAGCTGCAAGCAGGTAGGTTCGCTTCTTCTCCCCTTAGTCCCTCGATGCAGTGAGCCTGTTGCTAGCAGGTCTCACTGTAAAATAAAAAACCTAAAATAAACTTTCTTTCTAGGAGCTCAGGAGAGCCCCTAGTGTGCATCCAGCTCGGCCGGGCACAGAAATCTAACTGAGGCTTGGAGGAGGGTCATAGTGGGAGGAGCCAGTGCACACCAGGTAGTCTAAAAGCTTTCTTTTAGTTGTGCCCAGTCTCCTGCGGAGCCGCTATTCCCCATGGTCCTTACGGAGTTCCCAGCATCCACTAGGACGTCAGAGAAATATATAAATATATATATAATATATATATATATATATATATATATATATATATATATATATAATATAATATATATTCATTCACATTCCCGGGCTGGACTGTGCAATCCCGGGTGCCTGTGGCCACTGTTTGTTTCAGACAGTGTGCCATGCGGTCTGGCCATCCACATGGAATACTGTTGAAAATGTCCCACCCGGAGTGGCCTCCTCTGGCATACTTCAGATGTGTCCCCTCTGAGATGGCGACCATTTTGGGATGCACATATTCTAGATGTTGTTCATGTGCTCATGTAGAAAGGAGGCAGTAGCTTCTGTTTTGTCTTTTGAACCCAGTCCCGGGACTATTTATCACTGCTGCTAATACTGTGCGCGTTCTGCACTATGGCCGGAGTGGGGCTGCATGTAGAACTGGGGGACCCTCTTGAAGGCGTGAAGAAACCTTTTGAAGGAGGGATATCAATCTTTACAACCCATTATTTGATTTAGTGATGAATCTCCAGTTTGTCATTCGTAGAAGCCAAAGATAACAGCTATGTTAACCAAGTGCTGCATTGGTTATTTTCAAGTCTGTTTCATAGAACCTTTCTTTTTTTTTTTTTTTTTTTATCTTTTGCTGATAAGTAATAAAAATAATCAGTCAGTAATACAAAATACAATGGACATATCGTATGAAAGAGGGAAAAATAAAATGTGAAATCGGCAACAATGCATCAAATACAGTATAGACAAAAACTATTTTTTTGTCATGGTAACCTGTCATATAAACGGACTATGCCTTCCTTTAATCTTAAAGAAAAGAAGACAAAACACTGTTTCAGAACGGGACACACATAATACACTAGTGTCAAAAATCGAGTAAGCGGAAGAAAAGGGAAAAGAAAAAGAAACAACGAGAGAAAGCTAGGGAAAAAGAAGGAAAAGAGGAAGTAGAAAAAAAGAAATCCTCACAGCCCAGAATTCTAGAAAAATAAGGAGCGAAAAAAGCTCAGCCAAGCTGTATCAACAGGCATTGTGCTTCCTTCCAGCCTATAGTAAAAAGACTAGATAATAGATGACCAGCCAGTCTTTTGTTTCCACCTACTGTAGTGATGTATAATGATCAGACTCCTTGTATACCAGCCAGGGGTACCAAGTCGCTGTAAAGGCCTGATTTATTCATGACCAAAGAGGAGATAAGGCCGTCCATAATCATGTAGTGTTCTATACGAGCACACCATGGTGGGGACAGCGACTGACTTCCTGTGTACTGGAATGACTGCCTTAGGCACTAAGAATATGACAAAGTAGTGTCTTTTTATATTGCGATTGAGGCTTCCGTAGGAGGTTTAACAAACAAAAACTAGAGCAAGAGGGCAAGTCTTCCTGAAGAATGAAACTGCCTGTTTCTATCACCTTATGCCAAAAAGGTTGAAGGAGAGGACATTCCCACCTTATGTGTAAAGGGGTTCCAGCAGCAGCCATGCATCTCCAACAATTGTTACGGACTACAGGATACATTTTAGACAGCAACTAGGGCAGCGATACTAACAGGAGAGTACTTTGTAATGCGTTTCCATCACCAGCATATCTGCTGAGCAAGAAAATGTGTTACGGAATATTTCTGGCCAGTCGTACTCACCCACCAAACCTTTTGGTCTACAGGAGAAAACCTGGTCAATTACTCATTTATAGATGATGGAATGGGAGTGACGTGGATATGATTGGGAATGGCACAGGGTGGTCGCATGTCTGCAATCCACAGGTGTACATACTGTAAACCCAAAGAAATGTTTAATCTATAGGTACTTCCAGATCTCATTATTGGGTAGGTCCCATTTAGCTTGGATTGTGGGGAAACTCATTATAACGGACGAATCCATTAACTGGCCCACTCTGTGTATACCCTGTAAGCAAGTTCCAGGTTAACGAACAATGGGGTGAGAGGGCAAGGGGAGGGCGAAAGGAGTGGTTGAGCACATAGGTGACGCCAACAGGCGATAGTAGGCCGCAGTACAGGGTGAGGAAGATTGGAAGCCAAGGCAACTCTGGGTGTAGAGACGGCAGGGAAACTGATTCAATATCGACCCACTGTTTTCTATCCGACACGTCCCCATTCCATAACTCTTGTACGGAGTACTGCATGATAGTAAGAAAGAAAATGGGGCAATTGGAGACCACCTTGGTGTTTTCCTTCTATACAGTATCTCATGCTTAAACTAAGGCTTGCGACCCGGCCAGATGAAATCTCAAATTTTGTGGTGAAGGGCGATAAACCAGGCACGAGGCATTGCAGTGTGAAGGGTCTGTAGAAGATAAAGTACCCTAGGTAGGATGTTCATTTTGATGACTCCAACCCGCCCTGTCCATTAAATTCTCTTAGAACACCATGTGGTGAGATCTGAATGGAGCCTAGCCAATAGTTGAGGAAAATTAGAAAAGAAGGTCTGGGAAAGGTCCCTATGCAGAGTTTACCCCAAGGTATTTAAGCTGTGTGGGGTGCCACAAAAAAGGAGAGATAAATTGGAGGGCCTGGAGACTCGTCTGAGTGAGGATTAGAGCCAGTGATTTAGAGAGGTTAACCTAAAAATTGGAAAAAGCCTTAAAACGCCTGAATTCAGCAAGAAGGTTAGGGATAGATGTTAAGGGATTAGAGCCCAAAGCTAGGAGATCGTCGTCAAAGAGGGCAAGTTTATACTCCCTATCATCGACAGTCAACCCCATTATATTCACATTTTGTTGAATAGACCTCCATACAAAGAACAAACACCAATGGAGATAAGAGACAGCACTGACAAATGCCATTCAAGAATAGGCCAGGGTCCGAGAGGTCCCCATTAATTCGCACTTGGGCTGAGGGGTTCGAGTAAAGGGCCCAAATTCATTGGAATCCTACTGGACCCAGACCCAAGTGCTCCAGCATGCCCATCAGGAAGTCCCAATCCACCCTATCAAATGCCTTTTCCGCATCTGTTGAGCGTAAAATAGCTGGGGCCTTGCGTTTGGAAGCCATATAAATCAGACCTAGAACCTTCGTGGTGTTGTGTCTAGCCTCACAACCAGGGACAAATCCCACTTGGTCTGAATGAATTAAATCAGGGGGAAGCAATTTCAAGCAATTGGCTATTACTTTGGCAAAGAGCTTCACATCGACATTCAATAGGGAGATAGATCTATTGCTAGAACATTGGGCCAGGTCCCTGCCTTCTTAAGGTATAACTGAGATATGGGCAAGTAGAGTTCGGGGGGGGGGGGGAAGGGCATGATATGACACCTGGTTAAATGCATGAATCATCAGAGGAGTCAGAACATCACCAAACATCTTATAATATGCAACAGAATACCCTTCTGGGCCTGGGCTTTTACCATTTGGGGTTGATTTTAATTGCCTCCTCTAATTCAGTTAAGGTGAACAGGACCTCCACCTCCCCCTCTGTGAGTGTTGGAAAACCAACTTCCGCAAGATAAGATTTAAGATAGGCCTTCCGAGATAACTCAACCCCCTCCCCAGTGGAATCTTGCAGATTGAATTGAGAGTAGAAAGCTTGAAAGGCCTTTGTAGCATTACAAACAGATCATGGAGATTGTATTTGGGCAATAAATGTGTCTGCACATTGGGTACGTAATGCCCTTGCCAACATCTTGCCCGGCTTATTGCCCGAGAGAAAATACTGACTACGGCATTTACAGGCTTCCACAATTTGATTTTATCTAACATGAGGGAAATGAGGTCCTTGCGAGCATTCGAGAGGGATTGGTGAGTTTCAGCAGAAAGGGAGGATTTATGCAGGAGCTTAAGGGTTTGTGTTTTCTCATACGTCCTAGAGGATGCTGGGGATGCTTCAAGAACCATGGGGTATAGATGGAATCCGCAGGAGACATGGGCACACTATAAGACTTTGAATGGGTGTGAACTGGCTCCTCCCTCTATGCCCTTCCTCCAGACTCCAGTTAGAATCTGTGCCCAGTGAGACTGGATGCACACTGAGGAGCTCTCCTGAGTTTCTCAGAAAAATACTTTATTTAGGTTTGTTATTTTCAGGGAGACCTGCTGGCTACAGGCTCCCTGCATCGTGGGAGTGACGGGAGAGAAGCAGACCTACTTCTTAAGAGTTCAAGGGCTCTGCTTCTCGGGCTACTGGACACCATTAGCTCCAGAGGGTTCGATCACTACGGTATGCCTAGCTGCTTGTTCCCAGAGCCGCGCCGTCGCCCCCTCACAAAAGCCGGAAGATAGAAGCCGGGTGAGTATGAGAAGGCAGAAGACTTCAGTGACGTCAAAAGAAGCACCGCACTGCGCGCCATGCTCCCACGCTTATCACGGCACTGCAGGATGCAGGGGGGGGCGCCCTGGGCAGCATGAGACCTCAGATCAGACTGGCATGCATAGTAACAGTGCTCCGGGCACTAGTTCTGAGACCCCCGTCAGAATAATCAGTATTTTGAGCGGGACTGAAGTGCGCCATGTAGGGGGCGTGGCTTAGCCGCACAGCTCTGACCAGCGCCATCTTTTCTCTCCTCAGAACCTGCAGAGACGCTGACCCTGTTCTCCGCACTGCTGTACAAGTAACATGGTGAAAAACGCGGGGGGGGCACAGGCAATTTTGGTGCTGATTGATTATATTAAAAAGCGCTAACAGGGCTGGGCAGTCACCTTACTGGCCTCAGTAGCGGGATAGGCGCTGGGTGTGAGCTGGCAGATCTCTCTCTCTGTCCCTCTTGCAGGCTTTATTGTGGGTCTGTCTCCTATAGCCCCAGTGTGCTTGTGGCTGTCGGTATGTGTGTGTCGACATGTGTGAGACGGAATGCTTTTTCCAGGAGGAGGCTGGAGTGGGGACAGAAAATACTGTGAGTGGCTGTGTCTGCACCGCCGACGGATGATTGGGTGAATATGTTAAGTGTTTTAAATGAAAATGTGACAAAATTGACTAAGAGATTTGATAAATCTGAATTTAAGAACCAAACATGGAGAAAATCCATGGAAGATGCTTTGTCACAGATCCAGACCCCTTCGGGATCGCAGAAACGTGCATTTGCCCAGATATTAGATACAGATACCGACACGGACTCTGATTCCAGTGTCGACTATAGTGATGCCAGATTACATCCAAAACTGGCAAAGAGTATTCGGTACATGATTGTGGCGATAAAGGACGTACTACATATTACGGAGGACCCTGCTGTCCCTGATACATGGGTCTCTATGGTTAAAGGAAAGAAACCTGAGGTAACATTTCCTCCCTCTCATGAACTGAACGCACTTTTTGAAAAGGCTTGGGAAAATCCGGACAAAAAGATTCAGGTTCCCAAAAGAATTCCAGTGGCATATCCGTTCCCCTCTGGGGACAGGGAACGGTGGGAGTCAATCCCCACGGTAGACAAAGCTTTATCGCGTCTATCCAAAAAGGTGGCGCTTCCGTCCCCAGACACTGCAGCCCTAAAGGATCCTGCGGATCGTAAGCAGGAAAATACACTAAAATCCATTTATGTCACTACAGGGTCGCTACTCAGGCCTGCCGTTGCTGCGGCATGGGTGAGTAGCGCTATTGAAAAGTGGGCAGATAACGTGTCATCTGCGGTAGATTCCCTGGACAGGGATAGTGTACTTTTGACTCTGGGTCACATCAGGGACGCTGCAACACATTTAAAAGAAGCTGTAAGGGATATTGGCCTTTTGGGTTCAAGGGCCAATGCCATGGCGGTCTCTGCAAGGAGAGCGTTGTGGTTACATCAATGGAATGCTGATGCTGACTCTAAGAAGGCGATGGAGGCTCTACCGTTTAACGGTAGGGTTTTGTTTGGCGACGGCCTCACTGACCTGGTGTCTACTGCTACCGCAGATAAGTCTTCCTTTTTACCTTGTGTCCCTGCACAGAAGAAGAAATCTCCTCACTATCAGATGCAGTCCTTTCGGCCCAATAGATTCAAAAAAGGACGTGGGTCCTCCTTCCTTG
Organism: Pseudophryne corroboree; assembly: GCF_028390025.1. Lineage (NCBI taxonomy): Eukaryota > Metazoa > Chordata > Amphibia > Anura > Myobatrachidae > Pseudophryne > Pseudophryne corroboree. The sequence goes on from NC_086446.1 coordinate 765,294,493, forward strand.
CTGCAAGGGGGAGTGGTCTGAGAAAAAGGTCACTGGCTGTGGCAAGTTCCCAGGAGCAGAAGTCCTCTCCGGCTTCTACCAAATCCACCGCATGATGCTGGGGCTCCTCTGCGGGAGTCCGCGCCAGTGGGGGCACGTCTCAAGCTCTTCAGCCACGTCTGGGTACACTCGGACCTGGATAGTAGACATTGTAACCCAGGGGTACAAGTTAAGGGCCCTACTCACTGGCCAACCCGCCGCCGAGCTGCCCGACGGCGGATACGGCCGACGAGCGACCCGGCGACGGGGGGGCAGTGACGGGGGGAGTGAAGTTTCTTCACTCCCCCCGTCACGCGGCTGCATTGAAGTGCAGGCAAATATGGACGAGATCGTCCATATTGGCCTGCATGCACAGCCGACGGGAGACCAGCGATGAACGAGCGCGGGGCCGCGCATCGTTCATCGCTGGAGTCTCCACACTGAAAGATATGAACGAGTTTTCGTTCATTTATGAACGAGATCGTTCATATCTTTTAAAAAATCGGCCAGTGTGTAGGGCCTATTAGAGTTTCAAGACGTGCCCCTCACCGATTTTTTTTCAAATCGCCCTTGCCAGCTTCTCTTCCAGAAAGAGAGATATTAAGCGCTGCGATACTAAAGTTGGGTCAAAATCAAGTGATTGTCACGGTACCCCCACCTCAACAGGGGAAAAGTTTTTATTCGAGCCTGTTCGTAGTTCCGAAGCCGGATGGCTCAGACTGATTCTAAACCTAAAATCCCTCAATTTCTTTCTGAAAAGATTCAAGTTCAAGATGGAGTCACTACGAGTAGTGATCTCCATTCTGGAGGAGGAGGATTTTATGATGTCGGTCGACATAAAAGATGCATACTTACATGTCCCCATATATCCTCCACATCAGGCTTACCTGAGATTTGCGGTGCAGGGTTGTCATTACCAATTTCAGACGTAGCCGTTTGGTGAAAATCCTCGGGGCCGTGGATAGACCAAAGTAATGGCGGAAATTATGGTTCTCCTGCGCAAGCAGGGAATCATAATTATCCCGTACTTGGACGATCTCCTCATAAAGGCGAGGTCCAAGGAGCAATTGTTGAAAAATGTTGCCCTTTCACTGACGATTCTGCAACAACATGGTTGGCTCCTAAATTTGCCAAAATCACAGTTGGATCCAGCGACACGGCTGTCGTTCCTGGGTACGATTCCGGATACAGAATTGCAGAGAGTTTTTCTTCCAGTGGAAAAAGCTCTGGAAATACAGAACATGGTAAAACAGATTCTGAAACCGGCAAAGGTGTCAGTTCTTCGCTGCACTCGGTTGCTGGGGAAGATGGTGTCGGCCTACGAGGCCATTCCGTATGGCATGTTCCATGCCAGAGTGTTTCAGTGGAACCTGCTGGACCAGTGGTCCGGGTCTCACCTGGACATGCACCGGAAAATAATTCTATCTCCCAGGACCAGAATTTCACTTCTGTGGTGGCTGCACAGTTCTCACCTCTTGGAAGGACGCAGGTTCGAGATTCAGGACTGGATCCTTGTGACCACAGATACAAGCCTCCGAGGCTGGGGAGCAGTCACACAGGGAAGAAACTTTCAGGGAAAATGGTCAAGCCAGGAAGCTTGTCTACACATAAACATTCTGGAATTAAGAGCCATATACAACGGCATACTGCAAGCAGAACATCTTCTTCAAGGTCTGCCGGTCTTGATTCAGTCAGACAACGTGACAGCAGTAGCGTACATAAACCGCCAAGGTTGAACGAAGAGCAGAGCGGCGATGGCCGAGGCCACAAAAATTCTTAGCTGGGCGGAAAAGCTGTCCAGTGCTCTGTCAGTGGTCTTCATTCCAGAAGTGGACAACTGGGAAGCAGACTTCCTCAGCAGACACGATCTCCATCCAGGAGAGTGGGGTCTTCATCAAGAGGTGACAAGTCGTTGTGGAGTTCCTCAAGTGGACATGATGGTGTCCCACCTCAACAAGAAACTTCAGAGATATTGTTCCAGGTCAAGGGACCCTCAAGCAATAGCGGTGGACGCCCTAGTGACACCGTGGGTGTTTCAGTCAGTCTATGTGTTCCCTCCACTTCCACTCATTCCAAAGGTGATAAAAATTATAAGAAGAACAAGGGTTCAGGCGATCCTCATTGTTCCGGATTGGCCAAGAAGGGCCTGGTATCCAGATCTTCAGGAGTTGCTCATAGAAGATCCCTGGCCTCTTCCTCTTCGGGAGGACCTGTTACGACAGGGGCCGTGCGTGTATCAGGACTTACAGCGGCTGCGTTTGACGGCGTGGAGGTTGAACGCCAGATCCTAGTCTGAAAGGGTATTCCCAGTGAAGTCATTCCTACGCTTCTTCAGGCTAGAAAAGAAGTAATGGCACAGCATTACCACCGTATTTGGAGAAAATATGTATCTTGGTGTGAATCCAAGAAGGCTCCTACGGAGGAATTTCACCTGGGACGTTTGCTCCATTTCCTACAAGCAGGTGTGGATGTGGGCCTAAAGTTAGGCTCTATTAAAGTACAGATTTCTGCCTTGTCAATCTTTTTTCAAAAAGAATTGGCCTCTCTTCCAGAGGTTCAGACCTTCGTAAAAGGCGTGCTGCACATCCATCCTCCCTTTGTGCCCCCAGTGGCACCATGAGACCTTAATGTGGTGTTGCAATTCTTGCAATCACACTGGTTTGAACCTTTGCGCAAGGTTGAGTTAAAATTCCTTACTTGGAAAGTGGTCAAGGCGTCTGCAAGGCGAGTGTCTGAGTTGGCGGCTTTGTCTCACAAGAGCCCCTACTTGATTTTCCATGCTGATAGAGCAGAGTTGAGGACTCGTCAGCAATTTCTACCAAAAGTGGTTTCATCATTTCATTTTAACCAGCCAATTGTGGTGCCAGTGGCTACTGACGCCCTGGCGGAGTCAAAGTCTCTCGATGTGTTTAGAGCTTTGAAGATCTATGTCGCCAGAATGGCGCAGATTAGGAAACCAGTCTCTGTTTGTCATGTGGGCTCCCAACAAGAAGGGGGCTCCTGCTTCCAAGCAGACTATTGCGCGTTGGATCTGTAATACGATTCAGCAGGCTCATTCTACGGCAGGATTGCCGTTACCGAAATCGGTGAAGGCCCATTCTACCAGAAAGGTGGGCTCATCTTGGGCGGCTGCCCGAGGGGTCTTGGCATTACAGCTTTGCCGAGCTGCTACTTGGTCGGGATCAAACACCTTTACGAAGTTTTACAAGTTTGATACCCTGGCTGAGGAGGACCTCTTGTTTGGTCAATCGGTGCTGCAGAGTCATCCGCACTCTCCCGCCCGTTCTAGAGCTTTGGTATAAACCCCATGGTTCTTGAAGCATCCCCAGCATCCTCTAGGACGTATGAGAAAACAGGATTTTAATACCTACCGGTAAATCCTTTTTCTCTTAGTCTGTAGACCAGTGATTTTTAACCTTTTTTTTTACTTGCGGCACACCGAACAATATTTTAAAAATGCCAAGGCACACTATCAGTTGCCCACAGGAAAAAAAGCCCAACACACACACATTGGCCGTCACAGTAAAAAAAATCCACACATACATTGGCCTACACAGAAAAAACAATCACATTGCTCCCTACATAAATCCTATTGCTCCCCACATGAATTATTCACATTGTTTCCCCCATAAATCCTTATTCTCCCCACAGAAATCCTATTGTTCCCCACAGGAGAAATAAAATAACAAATATTAGCCCCTACCGGTCAGCTGTCCTCCTCCCTGTCCCTCAGTAGCGAGCGTTGTTCATAGTGGAGTGTAGCGAGTACTGAGAAGTGGGCAGTCGGGCAGGTGTGGATGTGGGTGGGTAAGGAAAGCTGTGTATGCATGCGGGAATTAAAGATGTGTATGCAGGCGGGTGGGCTGGCTGGGTGGTGAGACACGGCGGCCGTGACCTATGATATTACACCGCCGTGTCTTCAAGGCATAGGTCACGGCCAGAGCACGACTGATCCTCTAAGAAGAGCCCGGGCCAACAGTTCACTCTGATAGTGCAGGAAGTTGCTCTGGCTCCGCGGAACACCTTGCAACTGGTCGCGGCACACGTGTGCCACGGTACACTGGTTGAAAAAGCCTGCTGTAGAGAATGCTGGGCGCCCGTCCCAGTGCGGGCTGTATCTGCAGTCATTGGTTATAGTTACACACAGGCTGTGTTTTGTTTAGTCAATTTGTGACTGATGTTGATCATGCCGTTGCATGCGTTGTTGTTGAAGGCCATGTTGTACAGCGTGTTGGTGGTGTGAGCTGGTATGTATCTCACCTTAGTTTAAAATAATTAAATAAATCCTTTTCCTCGAAATGTCCGTCTCCCTGGGCACAGTTCCTGTAACTGGAGTCTGGAGGATGGGCATAGGGGGAGGAGCCAGTTCACACCCATTCAAAGTCTTAGTGTGCCCATGTCTCGTGCGGATCCCATCTATACCCCATGGTTCTTGAAGCATCCCCAGCATCCTCTACGGACTAAGAGAAAAGGATTTACCGGTAGGTATTAAAATCCTATTTTCTGCAGGAAGGCCTGACTGGCTGTACGCAGTTTTTTTTCAAGAATGCACCCAGTTGGATAAGTTTACCCCATATTACACACGTGTGCTTCTCCGAGACTGTTACCTTAGAGGTGTCTGGGATATTGTTGGTGGCAATGTAATCGGCTATAGCTTCCCTAATTTTCTGCTGGCAATAAGAATCCTGGAGGAGCAACTCGTTCAATCTCCAGGTATAAGGTGTAGAATTTGAAGTTGGTAGAGTGAGCTTCAAGGAGACGGGAGCGTGATCCGCCCAGGAGATATGACTTTTATATATGAAACAGCTACCAGGTGTAAAAATCTATGTGAAATTAAAAGGTAGTAAAGTCTGGTGTAGACATTATGGGGGTGAGAATAAAATGTAACATTAGTTAATTGGTGGCTATGAAAGATTTTCTTTACCTTACGGTAAAGTTTTTCTGAGTATTGAGGAGACTGGTTGAAGGACTCAAGACAGGGGTCTAGGGACCAATTTAAATCGCCTCCAGATCCCAGGACACCTACAATATGAGGCTGGGCCAGAGCAAGTATTTTGTCAAAAAAGGCTGGCTGGCCTTATTTGGAGCGTAGACAGTAATAAAAGTAAAAACTTGAGTGGACATCTTACAATTTAACAACAGAGCCGTACCTGGGATTAATTGGCGGCAAACAACATCAGTAAGAGCAACATGACGGGCAGTCAGCATTGCAACACCCAGCGTTTTAACTTCAGGCTGTATCTGCCTTCTCTGACTTCAGTTCTTGCAAGTCAATCGACCTCCTCTCAGGAATATTGAGTCCCTTCACATTGACAGAGACAACATGCAGATTAGCCATACATGAAAATAAGGTAATCATAAGGCACATTACAAACAGGGCATAATCTGGCATGATGGGAAGAAGTCGAGCAATTCCAGACCCCAGCATGTGAGGCAAAGAGAACAAGTAAAGAGAAATAGAATAGGGATATGGGGAGAACGTCAACACACAAGAAAATGTGTACAGAAACTGTAAAGTACAACATTTGGAGAGAAAGTAACCCACCACTCCCAGGCAGCATACTGGTGTGAAAACCAGTTCCAATACTAGGTCCGGGACCACAGAGTGCGGTGCAGTCGGGGGAACGGGAGAAGCAGATCTAACATTTGACACATACAGTGAAATAAATGAGTGCAGCAAAACAATTGTCCCTGCTAGTAAGTAAACATTTATGAATCCGAATCTAGGAATACACAGGTAACAAAGTGCAAAGCCTACCAAGGGAAAGTGACTATACCTTCTAAAATTAACCGACTCTGGCATAAGTAATTGGCCATGAACTGAAAAGGTCTCGGTCATAGCCTCAAGGTATAGAATATGGAGACCCCAACATTAGCATAGGACCTCGTGAGAGAGCAGGTGAGTATCAGCAGCCAGTCGTTCATCCTAAAGGGGCGGGGGGGTAATGTCTGAGTTCATGAGAAAAAGAAAAAACACAAAAATGTCCAGTCGGCAGGCCTCCATTCACGTGAGTCGCCTTACGGATGATTCAATCGGAGAGTTTTGAAAGAAATTGAAAGCTGAGATCTCGGTCTCATGTTGTTGCAGCTAGGGAATCTGACTAGGAAGGGCAGTGTCCGCTCCGACAACCTGAAAAGGAGATTCGGTCGAGGGGGCTAGGGGTAGAGAAACACGTGACTGGAGGGACTGCCATTAAGGGATTCGGACCTGGGCAATATCTAGAGTAAAGCAAAAAGATACGATATCCTCCCACTCATGGATAGTGGCCGTTTTCCCTCCATTAGTAGCTACAAGACTAAACGGATACCCCCATCTGTACTTTAGGTTATGGGTACGTAGGACGTCAGTCCAGGGCTTTAATTAATGCCTAAATTGTAGGGTGTGCCATGAGAGGTCTTGAAATACTTTGGGTGTGCTGGCCATTGACCTCCAGGACCTCAGAGCCCCAAAGCTTTTGGAGTATCTCATCCTTCTGAGCAAAGTAGTGTAGACATATGACATCACATGGATGCTCATACTGTAGTCCTCTAGGACGTAGTGCTCTGTGGGCTCTATCAAAGGTGATGGATTGGTTGGGGTCACGACCAAGGACTTTGTTGAAGATTTTAGTGAGTACATCTTGGAGACCTTGGTGTGGAATATCCTCAGGAATGCAGCGTATCCTTAAATTGTTTCTGCGCCCCCTGATTTCGATATCCTCTAAATGATCCCGCAAGTTTTGGATTTCTGCAGCCTGTAGTTTCACAGAATCCACTAAAGCGTGATGGAAAGCATTGACTGTATCTCCTCGCTAGTTTCCAATGTATCTATGCGAGCCCCAAATGCGTCAACTCCACCTTGAGCGCAGAGATTTCAATTCCACCTTGAGCGCAGGGACTCTTCAATAGGGCACTGCTGGAGGAGTCAGGTTCCCTACAACCACCACTTGCTCAGGACCAGCTCCTGCTCACCCCAGGTGATCGAGTGTGGGAGTATCCGCTGGAAGGGCCACATGATTGCAGGCTCGCGGGGACCAAGTCGCACACCGTGGACAGGGAGCCGCTGGTGTGGTGAGATGAGAAAGCCTGGTGGTGCGGGGAGCTGTGATATGCAGCGCTGGACCGGGAGTGAGGAGTGTAGAAGTCCGCCGGATGTGTAGCAGTTTGGGAAGCCCGGGGGAGTTCCGGTAATTGAGGCCGCTGCTTCACCCCAGGGATAGGTCCCAGCCTGAAGTGACCCTGCCAGAGCTTCGTAATGTCAGCCGGTGCGGGTCAAGTGTGCAGGCAGGTAAGTGGGATACACTACGTATAGTTTATTGCTGGGGAACCCACCTATTTTTGCCTCTAAAGTGACCAGGCTGCAGGAGCTGGGAACATGCACACCTGCTCCCTCTGCCAGCCAAGCCACACCCGTTCTCTATAAACCGTATTTAACGCAGGGCTTTTGTAAGGAACCATCGTTTTATTTTCTCCTTTATTTGCTCAGAAGTTGGAACTGTAGTCTAGAAATTAAAAAGACAAATACAAATTGTTGTTTAAATATTTTGTATTCTGTGACTAATAAAAGGAAAGATGCCACAAAAAAAGGCCAATATCATGGGTCCGTTGGTCAGTGTGTACGAGCGATATGTCTGTGAACTCCGTCGTTCAGACCTATCGCATCGGCCCTGCTGCACAGCCGATGCCAATATATCGTTAGATATATTGGCACGTCGGTATGTGTGAACGGACGGTCAGCCGATCGCCCATACACAAGCTGCAGCAGCCAGCGGTGACTGACAGCTGAACTGGGCGGGGGGGTGTGAATGCCCGGCCAGTTCATAACGTCAGTCCCCGACAGACCGGACAGTGTGTATGCACAGCACACTGCCCCATCCGGCTTTAGATATATCTGCAGATCAATTGATTTGCAGATATATCTGTAGGTGTGTACCCAGCATTAGACAGATGCTAACAGAGCAACAGTGCCGGGATCGCGGCAGCGGCATCGTGAAACCCCTGACAACGAGCAGGTAGAGTGGCATAATTGTAAGGGGCATTGCTATGTGTGGCATAATTCTGCGGGGCATAATATGGTGTCAAGGGCATTATTGTGTGGGGCATAATATAGTGTCGGGACAGGGGCATTACTGTGTGGGGCATCATATAGTGTCAGGACAGGGGCATTACTGTGTGGGGCATCATATAGTGTCAGGACAGGGGCATTACTGTGTGGGGCATAATATAGTGTCAGGACAGGGGCATTACTGTGTGGGGCATAATATAGTGTCAGGACAGGGGCATTACTGTGTGGGGCATAATATAGTGTCGGGACAGGGGCATTACTGTGTGGGACATAATATGGTGTCGGGACATGGGCATTACTGTGTGGGGCATAATATAGTGTCGGGACAGGGGCATTACTGTGTGGGGCATAATATGGTGTCGGGACAGGGGCATTACTGTGTGGGGCATAATATAGTGTCGGGACAGGGGCATTACTGTGTGGGGCATAATATAGTGTCGGGACAGGGGCATTACTGTGTGGGGCATAATATGGTGTCGGGACAGGGACATTACTGTGTGGGGCATAATATAGTGTCGGGACAGGGGCATTACTGTGTGAGGCATAATATGGTGTCAGGACAGGGACATTACTGTGTGAGGCATAATATGGTGTCAGGACAGGGACATTACCGTGTGGGGCATAATAGGGGGCATTAGTCTTTATGATATGGGGCACAATATTGTGCAAGGGGCATTACTGTGTGGGGCATAATATGGTGTAAGGGGCACTATTGTGTTGGTGTAAGGTAGTCTTTTCCTGCAAGGCCACACCCCTACAGTAAGACCATGCCCATGTTTTTGGCACGCCCAGATAGGGGGGGGGGGGGGGGGGGGTTGTTAGCACTGGAAGCTAAATGGTCTAGAAAACAGCCCTGTTCCCGGGAGTGCTATTGATATTTTATGATTGTATTGTGTTGTCTAATACACATTTATAATTTTATATGTAAGTAAATGTAGGTATACATTCTTGTTATTCTATTGGTATTTTGGCTGATGTGTGCATCGCTGTCTCTCCATTGCTGCCGATCCACAAGCTGTAATCATGTTGAACACTATGCAACCTATCGTATCAAATGACGGCATGCATAAGTATATTGAAGCCAGCATGGGTAAGATATGGGCATTAGTACCCCACTCCGCCTCCCCCACCTCTGGACTTCTTAACTATATATAGGATGTGGATATTGGCCCTCATTCCGAGTTGTTCGCTCGGAGTTTTTCATCGCATCGCAGTGAGAATTCTCTTACTGCGCATGCGCAATGTTCGCACTGCGCATGCGCCAAGTAACTTTACTATGAAGAAAGTATTTTTACTCACGGCTTTTTCATCGCTCCGGCGATCGCATTGTGATTGACATGAAATGGGTGTTACTGGGCGGAAGCTCTGCGTTTTAGGGGCGTGTGGCTGAAAACGCTACCGTTTCCGGAAAAAACGCAGGAGTGGCCGGAGAAACGGTGGGAGTGCCTGGACGAACGCTGGGTGTGTTTGTGACGTCAGCCAGGACCGAAAAGCACTGAACTGATCGCACAGGCAGAGTAAGTCTGAAGCTACTCAGAAACTGCTAACTCGTTTGTGATCGCAATATTGCGCATACATCGGTCGCACATTTAAGAAGTTTAGATTCACTCCCAGTAGGCGGCGGCTTAGCGTGTGTAACTCTGCTAAAATCGCCTTGCGACCGATCAACTCGGAATGAGGGCCATTATCGCTTCATGATCACCAGACATTACTACAGGGTAGATTGGTTTAAAGTGGAGACTGCCCCCCCCCCCCCCCCCTCCAACCCCTTTTTTTGTGTAGGCTGCAGAAGAGAGGATAGCCCAATGTATTAAGCCTTATAAAGTGATAAACTGGAGAGACCTAAAGTACCAACAAATCCGCTCCTGTCATTTTTCAAGCACAGCCTGTAACATGGCAGTCAGGAAGCTTTTTGAGCAAGTACACTGCTAAATTATGCAGGATGCACTAAACAAAGTGTTGGAGTACTGACTTTATCTGCTCCTGTGTATCATGTTAACTGATTTGTACTTTACTGGGCCCCAAAACCTCTCTTATAGTACATTGGAAAACAATACATTGCAGCCACTGCATGGAGGGTAGGACTGGCCCACAGGGGTACAGGGAACTCCCCAGGGGCCTCACTTGGGGATGGTTTATATAATAAAACAACACAGATGCTGCTAAAACTGTTGTCTAAGAGAAGCCAGCTTAAGCACTGCAATGAGCAGCGAGACACTAATTACAGTAAAAAAAAAACGAAATGTTTGGAGTTTAAAAAAAAAACCTAAATGTTTGGAATTCCACCCCCCCCCCCCCACAAAAATTAAATAAATAAAACCAGTAACGAGCCCAGTCATTTGTTTTGGTTGTCAACCTTTTTTATTTGTCGACATTTCAACCTGTTTTAGACAGTTAATTGAAGTCCTGTCCCCGATACCAAATCCCATGTAGATTCCACTTCACTAGAAAAGCAATTCCAAGTCTGTACAAGGAAATGAAAAAAACCTTATTAGTGTTCTCCGAAATGCCATCGTACCCACTGTCCACTTAACCACAGATATGTCGACAAGCGGAACAGGGCAAACTAAAGATTACATAACCGCAGGGTAGGTGTATTGCCTTCAGCAGCACCACAGTAACACAGCACCATCTAATAAATACCAGCTAATTCAGAGGCAGGCTACTCTGCGTATCACTGATTTCACTAAGGCATACCGCTGACAACTTCTTTCAAAAACTCTAAATGTCTTACTCCTCTTGGACTATCGCAGGATTTGTGATTTCTGACAGTGCCACCAATATTGTGAGAGCATTACAACTGGGTGAATTCTAACATGTCCCATGATCACGCTCACATAATCAATTTAGTGGTGCAAATTTTTTTTTAAATGATTAGGGCCATTCACGAAGTGCAAGCAGAATATTGCAGCACCATCAAGTACTGTTGAAGTTGCCCTGCCACCAGCTGAAGCAAGAGGTAGTAACAAGGTGGAATTTTACCCTTTATATCCTTCATCGGATGAAGGAACAGCAAAAGACTATCCAAGGCTACACAAAGACCTATGATATAGGGAAAGGAGAGGGAATGTACCTTACTCAAGTACAGTAGAGAATACTTTCTGTGTTGTGCAAGGTGCTCAAACCCTTCGAAGTTGTTACCTGTGAGTTCAGACGCTGCTAGGTTGAGGCGGGTAATTACCCTAATTAGACTTTTGGAAAAACAGCTGGAGAAACTAAAGGATGAGCTGAAGCAAAGCGATTCCGCTAGATCAAGTCCTTTATTCACTTCACCAGAATCCAAAGGTCGTCAATCTCTTGCAATCAGAACTCTATATTTTGGTGACCATACCTGATCCTAGGTTTCAGTCGTACGTTGTGTCTTTTTTTTTTTTTTTCCAGTTGACACAAATCTGAAGAGATGCAAAGAGCTGTTGGTAAACAAATTGTCAGCTGAAGCAGCACGTAACACTGCAACATCCCCTCCTTTAGGGGGTCATTCTAAGTTGATCGCTCGCTAGCTGTTTTTAGCAGCCGTGCAGACGCATAGTCGCCGCCCACAGGGGAGTGTATTTTCGCTTTGCAAGTGTGTGAACGCTTGTGCAGCCAAGCTCTGCAAAATCATTTTGTGCAGTTTCTGAGTAGGTCTGAACTTACTCAGCCCTTGCGATCACTTCAGCCTGTCTGGTCCTGTCTGAGGATGCGGATGTGAGGTGATAATCAACCCAATCTGCAATTCGATTATTGCTTACATTGCATGAATGTATTAATAATCGCATGCAGGAACATTGTTTGTGAGAAAGCTCTGTCCCTGCGGTGCTACTCTGCAGCCTTATCGGGGTATTTTTCATGAAAGGTGTGCAGGAGTACAGGATCCGCAGTGAACCCATTCATTAGGATAGTCGTAGCTGGCATAATTATCACAGGGTTCACTGCGGTATATTTTCACTATATTTTTTTTTTTTTTTTTTTGTAAATTTGTCCAGATTGCATTTCCACTTCTAAGTATGGGAACTATGATCTTGGCTACTAAAAAAAAAAAAAGTGAATGAAAGTGTTTTAGAGCAGTTTTTTCATGAAAACTGCTCCAAAAACCCTGTAATACATTCAAGTGATACTAAAATAATGTGACATTATTTCAGATTATTTAGTAAAAAAATAAATAAATAGTTATTAAATCTGCCCCTGTATATTAATTGTATTGTATACATTATGTCCATTTCTGCTCTGTGTCCGACATTTTGACTGATTGTCAACATATAGTACATGTTGCCATTTTGGGTGTATAAATGGTGTATCTTCCGACCTTATAGTGTCTATATTTTGAATGTCTAAATTTTGACTAAGCAATATACCCGTAGGACCAACCACAGTATATAGCCAGTGGTAGTCACTGCTGTAAGAGCCAGTTACCTTTCACACACATGGCAGTTACCGCACAGAGGTTCTGTTCAGTGAATTGCTGTTATATTAGAGATCTAGGTGACGGGAATGGTAATTTTAAATCCATTCTATTCCCAGGCATTCCAGAGTATTGGCATGTTGGGACATGGTGTGTAGAGTACAAAAGAAAACATGTAGTGCTGAACACTTGACACCTGTCAATACTAAGGAGTAAGTTCAATTATAAGCAAACTTATTCGCGACAGCAAGTAAGTGCAGCTATATGCCGCACGTACGGTATCACAGGACTTGCGGGTTGTTGTCCGGGACAAGATTGTGCCATGAGGGGAGAGAACTGCAGGGTTGTTGGCGGTGATTCCACACCATTGTAACAGCAACTCACCCTCCTCACATCTAATTGCATTGACCCCTAAATACTTAAGTGCTGGTCCACTATTAGATTGATGGCGTGTGTTGGCACACAGCGGTTCTTTCGTAATAATGCAGTAAACCAACCTTTTTAATTTCCAGGCCTTAAGTACTTTGAAGTTGGAGTCTTTTATTGCTTGTACTTAACTATAACTTTGTATACATTTTGTTATATCTCCATGTATGAATCACGTTCCATTTCTTATTTATTATATGTTTTAGAATCCTCGAAACATCTTCTGATCCTTGTAATTGGTCTAGTGGCTGTACCATTAGTTATAGTGATTATACGGATTGCTGTAACTGCTGTTCGGCCCAGGACAGGTAAGCACCAATATCTTACTGACTTTACCAAAAATCATAACTGCCGGGATATTCAAATTTTCCTGCAGCCATGGGGGATTGCTATTCGATTGCAGGACAGAACATGAGATGCAGTGATTTTATTTTTTCACACACCTCCAGAGCAAGTCTGATTTGTCCTAAAAATCGTTAATTTTAGGAATAATCGCCGGGACTTGCTCGGCCCCCCTCCTCCAAGGACTAATTAAGCAATTGAAAGTTACCAAGTACTGCATATCAATGTACTAACCAATGCTTTAAGTACAGTTTCCAAAACTCTGCCATCACAGTGCAGATGGATAAATCAAATTGACTGAGGTGCTACTTTAGTCATCTGTGCTCAAGCATGGATATCCTTAATACCTGTGCTATAATGGCAGAGTCAGTGGCACAAAGAGGGACGGGGCGCGGGTACTAATTACCCGGGCCCGTGCTGCTGGAGGGGCCCTTCCTGGGTATACCTATACTTGAGGCCGGCACCATTTTCCAGTGATATCTTCAGGAAGATGGCACCTGCACATTGAAAGCAAAGACTCTGTCGCTGTGCCAGAGCCTTTCCTCTCTAGTGCACATGTGCCATCTACCCAAATAACACTGGGAAGATAGCACCGGCTGAGGAGGAGGTACCCGCTTCTCATAAGCAAGAAAGGAAGTGCCCCCCTGCATTAGAATAGAGCCGTCCCCCGGGCGTAGACACAGCTCTTTGTAGGCCATGCCCCTGTTCATTACCGGGGCCCCATGTGGCTCTCTACTCCACTGGGCACCGTTTTTGAAACTCTACCTTAACGTGTATGTGAGTGTTCGGGGAGGAAGGATTTGTGTATTTAGTTGAAACATCTTATGTATAGATTTATGTAAGCATTCAAAACTTTTATTAAAGAATCAGTATTATCTTAGTCACGTGCAGTCTGTTTTCCCACTTGTCCTCCATGTTGGGTCTTTTTGTAGTAGTGTCCGAAGAATTAAACCTATTTATAATATTTAGAATTGTTAATATTGCGGATATACAGCGCCTGTGCATGCAAAATATTTTTTGCAGCCTAACCCTGTCTACTCCCGCAGACTGTCCCTGTCTACTCCCGCAGCCTGTCCCTGTCTACTCCCGCTGCCTGTCCCTGACTACTCCCGCTTCCTGTCCCTGTCTCCTGTCCCTGTCGCCTGTCCCGCAGCCTGTCCCTGTCTACTCCCGCTGCCTGTCCCTGACTACTCCCGCTTCCTGTCCCTGACTACTCCCGCTTCCTGTCCCTGTCGCCTGTCCCGCAGCCTGTCCCTGTCGCCTGTCCCGCCGTCTGTCCCTGTCTCCTGTCCCGCCGTCTGTCCCTGTCTCCTGTCCCGCCGTCTGTCCCTGTCTCCTGTCCCGCCGTCTGTCCCTGTCTCCTGTCCCGCCGTCTGTCCCTGTCTCCTGTCCCGCCGTCTGTCCCTGTCTCCTGTCCCGCCGTCTGTCCCTGTCTCCTGTCCCGCCGTCTGTCCCTGTCTCCTGTCCCGCCGTCTGTCCCTGTCTCCTGTCCCGCAGCCTGTCCCTGTCTACTCCCGCAGCCTGGCCCTGTCTCCTGTCCCGCAGCCTGTCCCTGTCTCCTGTCGCGCAGCCTATCCCTGTCTCCTGTCGCGCAGCCTGTCCCTGTCTCCTGTCGCGCAGCCTGTCCCTGTCTCCTGTCGCGCAGCCTGTCCCTGTCTCCTGTCGCACAGCCTGTCCCTGTCTCCTGTCGCGCAGCCTGTCCCTGTCTCCTGTCGTGCAGCCTGTCCCTGTCGCGCAGCCTGGCCCTGTCTCCTGTCGCGCAGCCTGGCCCTGTCTCCTGTCGCGCAGCCTGGCCCTGTCTCCTGTCGCGCAGCCTGTCCCTGTCTCCTGTCGCGCAGCCTGTCCCTGTCGCCTGTCCCGCAGCCTGTCCCTGTCTCCTGTCCCGCAGCCTGTCCCTGTCTCCTGTCCCGCAGCCTGTCCCTGTCTCCTGTCCCGCAGCCTGTCTCCTGTTCCTGTCTCCTGTTCCTGTCTCCTGTTCCTGTCTCCTGTTCCTGTCTCCTGTTCCTGTCTCCTGTCCCTGTCTCCTGTCCCTGTCTCCTGTCCCTGTCTCCTGTCCCTGTCTCCTGTCCCTGTCTCCTGTCCCGCCGTCTGTCCCTGTCTACTCCCGCAGCCTGTCCCTGTCTCCTGTCCCGCAGCCTGTCCCTGTCTCCTGTCCCTGTCTCCTGTCCCGCAGCCTGTCTCCTGTCCCTGTCTCCTGTCCCGCAGCCTGTCCCTGTCTCCTGTCCCGCAGCCTGTCCCTGTCTCCTGTCCCGCAGCCTGTCCCTGTCTCCTGTCCCGCAGCCTGTCCCTGTCTCCTGTCCCGCAGCCTGTCCCTGTCTCCTGTCCCGCAGCCTGTCCCTGTCTCCTGTCCCGCAGCCTGTCCCTGTCTCCTGTCCCGCAGCCTGTCCCTGTCTCCTGTCGCGCAGCCTGTCCCTGTCTCCTGTCGTGCAGCCTGTCTCCTGTCGCGCAGCCTGGCCCTGTCTCCTGTCGCGCAGCCTGGCCCTGTCTCCTGTCGCGCAGCCTGGCCCTGTCTCCTGTCGCGCAGCCTGTCCCTGTCGCCTGTCCCGCAGCCTGTCCCTGTCGCGCAGCCTGTCCCTGTCTCCTGTCGCGCAGCCTGTCCCTGTCTCCTGTCGCGCAGCCTGTCCCTGTCTCCTGTCCCGCAGCCTGGCCCTGTCTCCTGTCGCGCAGCCTGGCCCTGTCTCCTGTCGCGCAGCCTGGCCCTGTCTCCTGTCGCGCAGCCTGGCCCTGTCTCCTGTCGCGCAGCCTGGCCCTGTCTCCTGTCGCGCAGCCTGGCCCTGTCTCCTGTCGCGCAGCCTGGCCCTGTCTCCTGTCGCGCAGCCTGGCCCTGTCTCCTGTCCCGCAGCCTGGCCCTGTCTCCTGTCGCGCAGCCTGTCCCTGTCGCCTGTCCCGCAGCCTGTCCCTGTCGCGCAGCCTGTCCCTGTCTCCTGTCGCGCAGCCTGTCCCTGTCTCCTGTCGCGCAGCCTGTCCCTGTCTCCTGTCCCGCAGCCTGGCCCTGTCTCCTGTCGCGCAGCCTGGCCCTGTCTCCTGTCGCGCAGCCTGGCCCTGTCTCCTGTCGCGCAGCCTGGCCCTGTCTCCTGTCGCGCAGCCTGGCCCTGTCTCCTGTCGCGCAGCCTGGCCCTGTCTCCTGTCGCGCAGCCTGGCCCTGTCTCCTGTCCCGCAGCCTGGCCCTGTCTCCTGTCGCGCAGCCTGGCCCTGTCTCCTGTCGCGCAGCCTGGCCCTGTCTCCTGTCGCGCAGCCTGGCCCTGTCTCCTGTCGCGCAGCCTGGCCCTGTCTCCTGTCGCGCAGCCTGGCCCTGTCTCCTGTCGCGCAGCCTGGCCCTGTCTCCTGTCGCGCAGCCTGGCCCTGTCTCCTGTCGCGCAGCCTGGCCCTGTCTCCTGTCGCGCAGCCTGGCCCTGTCTCCTGTCCCGCAGCCTGGCCCTGTCTCCTGTCCCGCAGCCTGGCCCTGTCTCCTGTCCCGCAGCCTGGCCCTGTCTCCTGTCCCGCAGCCTGGCCCTGTCTCCTGTCCCGCAGCCTGGCCCTGTCTCCTGTCGCGCAGCCTGTCCCTGTCTCCTGTCGCGCAGCCTGTCCCTGTCTCCTGTCGCGCAGCCTGTCCCTGTCTCCTGTCGCGCAGCCTGTCCCTGTCTCCTGTCGCGCAGCCTGTCCCTGTCTCCTGTCGCGCAGCCTGTCCCTGTCTCCTGTCCCGCTGCCTAGCCCTGTCTCCTGTCCCGCTGCCTAGCCCTGTCTCCTGTCCCGCAGCCTAGCCCTGTCTCCTGTCTCGCAGCCTAGCCCTGTCTCCTGTCCCGCAGCCTAGCCCTGTCTCCTGTCCCGCAGCCTAGCCCTGTCTCCTGTCCCGCAGCCTAGCCCTGTCTCCTGTCCCGCAGCCTAGCCCTGTCTCCTGTCCCGCAGCCTAGCCCTGTCTCCTGTCCCGCTGCCAAACCCCAACCCTCCCCATCGGGTTCTGGCGGTTGATTATGTGGACATAGACCAGGCATTCCTAACCGCGGTCCTCAAGGCACACCAACAGTGCAGGTTTTAGTGATATCCAGGCTTCAGCACAGATGGTTAAATCAAAATAGCTGAGGTACTAATTAAGTCACCTGTGTTCAAGCCTGGATATCACTAAAACCAGGACTGTTAGTGTGCCTTGAGGACGGTGGTTGGGAAACACTGACATAGAGCATATGAATTAATAGACTAGAAGCATGATCAAGGCAAAATTATCCATGACTGGGCATATGAAGGGGAGCAGCAGGACAGACTGGGGGAATGGTTTTGCCTATCAAGGGATGTTGCAGATATATTCATAGCAAGCATAGGTTGGAGCAGTAAGAGGTATTTGCACAGGAGGTTAATTTCACTGTAATTTGTCTGTTTCTCTTACGTCCTAGAGGATCCTGGGGTTCCATTTAGTACCATGGGGTATAGACGGGACTGTTGGGAGCTATGGGCACTTTTAAAAGTTTAATAGTGTGGGCTGGCTCCTCCTCCCTCTATGCCCCTCCTACCAGACTCAGTTTAGAAAATGTGCCCGGAGGAGCCGGTCACAGCTAGGGAAGCTCCTAGGAGTTTTTCTAGTTCAGTTGTTTTTCCTAAGAGTTAGGTTACAAGAAGGCTGCTGGCAACAGCTTCCCCACTTCGTGGGACTTGGAGGGGAAGAGTAGGAACCAACTCTAGAAGTTAATGGTTATCTATCTCCGCTGACAGGACACTGAGCTCCTGAGGGTGCTGATCGCAAGCCCACGAGGCAACCGCTCACTCCCGCAGCACGGCCGCCACCCCCTAACAGAGCCAGAAGAAAGAAGAGTGGTGAGTACAGCGCCTGCGGCCCGGGAAGCAGATCGCCGGCGGAAATGGTGGCACAAGGGTGGGAGCGCAGCTCTGACAGGCTACGCTCCGGAAGGCTCAGCGGCACACTGTGTACGGCGCTGTGAGGGGCGTCCTGGGCCAGCGCCATCACCCTACACTGGTCAGCTAAAGCTATCGGGCTAATCCCACTGCTAGCAGCACATTACCTCAGGCAAGTATAATCAACTAAGTGCAGGAAGACGTGCCATTACAGGGGGTTGGACTTCTCCTCAGAGCGGATCCACCACTCACCATCGCCATTTTCTGCTGCAGGGTACACTGGGCTCCAGAAGGATAGACATTGGGGTGTAGAGTAGGATCTTGATCCGAGGCACCAACAGGCTTAAAGCTTTGACTGTTCCCAGAATGCACAGCGCCGCCTCCTCTATAACCTCTCCTCCCTGCACAGGAGCTCAGTTTTGTAGTTGGTGCTGCAGTAAGCAGGTACATAACAGAGGGGCTGCTCCAAGCAGCCCTAAGAAGAGCTTTTTTTTTGAAGAAAAAAGTGAAGACTACAAGGGCAGCAGCGGTGGTAAATGTCAGAAGACATTCACTGCTGCAGCTCCAGCTCTAAACCAGCGGTGCTGTACACTCCCGAGTCCTGGTTGCTGGGTAACTACAGCAGGAGGCTCCAGTTTTCTTCACTGTCAGGCACACACGACGGGGGCTCTCCGGTGTTAAGAGGTGTTAAGTGGGTCCCGCTTGCGGGACCCGGTTTTTATCGCGATCCGGCGCGGTCAGTGGGAGGCGGGCCGAGCGCGCTGGCTTTGGACACTGTGGCAGTACAGGCGATCCCACTAGATCACCAGGGCATGGGTGCAGGTCAGGTTTTCTCTCAAATCCATTTTCAGTAGCCCACAGTACTCGGTGGTTTTGCCAGCAGGGGGATAAGGCTTAGACCTGAAGTCCCTCCCCCAGTCCGCCATTTCCCGCAAATGTTCCCGCCCAGGAGCTGCATATCTGTCTCTCCTTCACTCCCTGTCAGTGTCTGCGGCGCCATTATCCCTCAGCTTCACTGTTCCTGGGACTGCTTGTGCAAATCCTCCTTTGTAAAGCCGCCTGGTTGTTGACAGCACTGTGACTTTACATGACACTTAAGTATTCTACCTGCCTTTTTAGTCAGTATTAGTAAGAGAGTGCATTTAGTCAGGGTTTTCTAGTACAAGTACCCTGTGATATACATCCAGTTCTTACTGTGCAGTGCTATATCTATTGACTACATATCTATATATATATAAGCTAGTCCAGTGCAGTATTATTGTTAGTAATAACCTCTGCATTGTACAAACTGTGACTATCTGTGTGTGCATTAGATAGCTGAGTGGTGTCCATTCGTGTCTTTCACTCAACTTGCTATCCCTATATTCTATAACCTGAGGGGGCTTGGTGCGTCAGGTGTTATCTAATATAGGATTTTCACAAAGATATACTGTATTACGTATTTCTCTGACGTCCTAGTGGATGTTGGGTACTTCGTAAGGGCCATGGGGAATATACGGGCTCCGCAGGAGACTGGGCACTCTTAAAAGAAAGATTAGGTACTATATCTGGTGTGCACTGGCTCCTCCCTCTATGCCCCTCCTCCAGACCTCCGTTTGAATCTGTGCCCGGCCAGAGCTGGCTGCACTCTAGGGGCTCTCCTTAGCTTCCTAGAAAAGAAAGTATTTGTTAGGTTTTTTATTTTCAGTGAGATCTGCTGGCAACAGACTCACTGCTACGTGGGACTGAGGGGAGAGAAGCAAACCTACCTGCTTGCAGCTAGCTTGTGCTTCTAAGGCTACTGGACACCATTAGCTCCAGAGGGATCGAACACAGGGCCCGACCTCGATCGTCCGTTCCCAGAGCCGCGCCGCTGTCCCCCTTGCAGAGCCAGAAGACTTAAGAGAAAGTTAAAAACCGGCGGCTGAAGACTCCTGTCTTCATTAAGGTAGCGCATAGCACTGCAGCTGTGCGCCATTGCTCCCTTAGCACACCACACACTCCGGTCACTGATGGGTGCAGGGCGCTGGGGGGGGGCGCCCTGGGCAGCAATTAGATTACCTTATTGGCAAAAAAGCACATAATACAGTCTAATAAACTGTATATGTGCAATAACCCCCGCCAAATATATATTTAAAAACGCGGGAGAAGCCCGCCGCTGAGGGGGTGGGGCTATCTTCCTCAGCACACCAGCGCCATTTTCTCTTCACAGCTCCGCTGGAAGGACGCTCCCCAGATTCTCCCCTGCAGTTTCCAGAATTCAAGGGTAAAAAAGAGAGGGGGGGCACATAAATTTAGGCGCAAAACTGTGTTAATAAGCAGCTATAGGGGAAAGATCACTCAGTATAGTGTACATCCCTGTATTATATAGCGCTGTGGTGTGTGCTGGCATACTCTCTCTCTGTCTCCCCAAAGGACTTTGTGGGGTCCTGTCCTCAGTCAGAGCATTCCCTGTGTTTGTGTGCGGTGTGTCGATACGGCTGTGTCGACATGTTTGATGAGGAGGGTTACGTGGAGGCGGAGCAGGAGCCGATAAGTGTGATGTCGCCCCCTACGGGGCCGACACCGGAGTGGATGGATATGTGGAAGGTATTAACTGACAGTGTCAACTCCTTACATAAAAGGTTCGATGACGTAACAGCCTTGGGACAGCCGGCATCTCAGCCCGCGCCTGCCCAGGCGTCTCAGAGGCCATCAGGGGCTCAAAAACGCCCGCTACCGCAGATGGCTGACACAGATGTCGACACAGAGTCTGACTCCAGTGTAGACGAGGATGAGACAAATGTACAGTCCACAAGGGCCATCCGATGCATGATTACGGCAATGAAAAATGTATTGAACATTTCTGACAATACCCTTTTTAGTGGTAACCGGGTTAATATGTTTGGGGAGAAAAAGCAGCCAGTGACTTTTCCCCCATCTGATGAGTTAAATGAATTGTGTGAAGAAGCGTGGTGTTCCCCTGATAAGAAACTAGTAATTTCTAAGAGGTTACTGATGGCGTACCCTTTCCCGCCAACGGATAGGTTACGTTGGGAAACATCCCCTAGGGTGGACAAAGCGCTCACACGCTTATCAAAAAAGGTGGCACTGCCGTCTCAGGACACGGCCGCCCTAAAAGAGCCTGCGGATAGAAAGCAGGAAGCTATCCTGAAGTCTGTATATACACACTCAGGTACTATACTGAGACCTGCAATTGCTTCAGCATGGATGTGTAGTGCTGCAGCAGCTTGGTCCGATACCCTGTCAGACAACATTGATACACTCGACAGGGATACTATTTTGCTAACCATAAAGCATATAAAGGACGTAGTCTTATATATGAGAGATGCACAGAGGGATATTTGCCGGCTGACATCTGGAATTAATGCAATGTCCATTTCTGCCAGGAGAGTATTATGGACTCTGCAGTAGACAGGTGATGCTTATTCTAAAAGGCACATGGAGGTTTTGCCTTATAAGGGTGAGGAATTGTTTGGGGACAGTCTCTCGGACCTCGTATCCACAGCAACAGCTGGAAAATCGACTTTTTTACCTCACGTTCCCTCACAGCCTAAGAAAGCACCGTATTATCAAGTACAGTCCTTTCGGCCTCAGAAAGGCAAGCGTGTCAGAGGCGCAACCTTTCTGCCCAGAGGCAGGGGTAGAGGAAAGAAGCTGCATCAGACAGCCAGTTCCCACGAACAAAAGTCCTCCCCTGCTTCCACTAAGTCCACCGCATGATGCTGGGGCTCCACAGGTGGAGCCAGGTGCGGTGGGGGCGTGTCTCCGGAACTTCAGCGACCAGTGGGTTCGCTCACAGGTGGATCCCTGGGTCCTACAAGTGGTATCTCAGGGATACATGTTGGAGTTCGAGGCGACTCCCCCTCGCCGTTACCTCAAATCAGCCTTGCCAACTGCTCCCAGGGAAAGGGAGGTAGTACTGGCGGCTATTCACAAGCTGTACCTTCAGCAGGTGATAATCAAGGTTCCCCTCCTTCAGCAGGGACGGGGTTACTATTCCACAATGTTTGTGGTACCGAAACCAGACGGTTCGGTGAGACCCATTCTAAATTTAAAATCCTTGAACACTTATCTGAGGAAGTTCAAGTTCAAAATGGAATCGCTCAGGACGGTTATCGCAAGCCTGGAAGAGGGGGATTTTATGGTATCACTGGACATCAAGGATGCCTACCTGCATGTCCCCATTTACCCACCTCACCAGAAGTACCTCAGGTTTGTGGTACAGGATTGTCATTACCAATTCCAGACGTTGCCGTTTGGTCTGTCAACGGCACTGAGGGTATTTACCAAGGTAATGGCCGAAATGATGATACTCCTTCGGAAGAAGGGAGTTATAATTATCCCGTACTTGGACGATCTCCTTATAAAGGCGAGGTCCACGGAACAGTTGTTAGCCAGCGTAGCACTATCTCGGGAAGTGCTTCAACAGCACGGCTGGATTTTGAATATCCCAAAGTCGCAGCTGATTCCTGGGACGCGTCTGCTGTTCTTGGGCATGATTCTGGATACATAACAGAAGAAGGTGTTTCTCCCTGTGGAGAAGGCCCAGGAATTGTCATCTCTGGTCAGGGATCTCCTGAAACCAAAACAGGTGTCTGTGCATCACTGCACGCGAGTCCTGGGAAAGATGGTGGCTTCTTACGAAGCAATTCCCTTCGGCAGGTTCCATGCAAGGATTTTTCAGTGGGATCTGTTGGACAAATGGTCCGGATCGCATCCTACAGATGCATCGGTTGCTCACCCTGTCCCCGAGGGCCAGGGTGTCTCTACTGTGGTGGCTGCAGAGTGCTCATCTTCTCGAGGGCCGCAGATTCGGCATACAGGACTGGGTCCTGGTGACCACGGATGCAAGCCTCCGAGGTTGGGGGGCAGTCACTCAGGGAAGAAACTTCCAAGGACAGTGGTCAAGTCAGGAGACTTCCCTACACATAAATATTCTGGAACTAAGGGCCATTTACAACGCCCTGAGTCAAGTAGAACCCCTGCTTCAAAACCAACCGGTGCTGATTCAGTCAGACAACATCACGGCGGTCGCCCATGTAAACCGCCAGGGCGGCACAAGAAGCAGGATAGCAATGGCAGAAGCCACAAGGATTCTTCGATGGGCGGAGAATCACGTGCTAGCACTGTCAGCAGTGTTCATTCCGGGAGTGGACAACTGGGAAGCAGACTTCCTCATTAGGCACGACCTCCACCAGGGAGAGTGGGGACTTCATCCAGAAGTCTTCAAGCTGGTTGTAAATCGTTGGGGACGACCACAGGTGTACATGATGGTGTCCCGACTCAACAAAAAGCTAAAAAGATATTGCGCCAGGTCAAGGGACCCTCAGGCGATAGCTGTGGACGCCCTAGTGACACCGTGGGTGTACCAGTCGGTGTATGTGTTCCCTCCTCTTCCTCTCATACCAAGGTGCTGAGGATAATAAGAAAGAGAGGAGTAAGAACTATACTCATCGTTCCGGATTGGCCAAGAAGAACTTGGTACCCAGAACTACAAGAAATTATCTCAGAGGACCCATGGCCTCTGCCGCTCCGACAGGACCTGCTACAGCAGGGGCCCTGTCTGTTCCAAGACTTACCGCGGCTGCGTTTGACGGCATGGCGGTTGAATGCCGGATCCTAACGGAAAAGGGCATTCCGGATGAAGTAATTCCTACGCTGATAAAAGCTAGGAAGGATGTGATAGCAAAACATTATCACCGCATATGGCGAAAATATGTTGCTTGGTGTGAGGCCAGGAAGGCCCCTACAGAGGAATTCCAGCTGGGTCGATTTCTGCACTTCCTTCAGTCAGGAGTGACTATGGGCCTAAAATTGGGTTCCATAAAAGTCCAGATTTCTGCCCTGTCTATTTTATTTCAAAAAGAACTGGCTTCACTGCCTGAAGTTCAGACGTTTGTTAAGGGAGTGCTGCATATTCAGCCCCCTTTTGTGCCTCCAGTGGCACCTTGGGATCTCAACGTTGTGTTGGATTTCCTGAAATCCCATTGGTTTGAGCCACTTAAAACCGTGGAGTTAAAGTATCTCACCTGGAAGGTGGTCATGCTGTTGGCCTTGGCTTCAGCTAGGCGTGTGTCAGAATTGGCGGCTTTGTCATGTAAAAGCCCATATCTGATTTTCCATATGGACAGGGCAGAATTGAGAACTCGTCCCCAATTTCTCCCAAAGGTGGTATCAGCGTTTCATTTTAACCAACCTATTGTGGTGCCTGCGGCTACTAGGGACTTGGAGGATTCCAAGTTGCTGGACGTAGTCCGGGCCCTGAAAATCTACGTTTCCAGGACGGCTAGAGTCAGAAAGACTGACTCGCTGTTTATCCTGCATGCACCCAACAAGCTGGGTGCTCCTGCTTCAAAGCAGACTATTGCTCGCTGGATCTGTAGCACAATTCAGCTTGCACATTCTGCGGCTGGACTGCCGCATCCTAAATCAGTAAAAGCCCATTCCACAAGGAAGGTGGGCTCTTCTTTGGCGGCTGCCCCGAGGGGTCTCTGCTTTACAACTTTGCCGAGCTGCTACTTGGTCGGGTTCAAACACGTTTGCAAAATTCACAAGTTTGATACCCTGGCTGAGGAGGACCTTGAGTTTGCTCATTCGGTGCTGCAGAGTCATCCGCACTCTCCCGCCCGTTTGGGAGCTTTGGTATAATCCCCATGGTCCTTACGGAGTTCCCAGCATCCACTAGGACGTCAGAGAAAATAAGAATTTACTCACCGGTAATTCTATTTCTCGTAGTCCGTAGTGGATGCTGGGAGCCCGTCCCAAGTGCGGACTCTCTGCAATACGTGTATATAGTTATTGCTTAACTAAAGGGTTATTGTTATGAGCCATCTGTTACATGAGGCTCAGTTGTTATTCATACTGTTAACTGGGTATAGTTATCACAAGTTGTACGGTGTGATTGGTGTGGCAGGTATGAGTCTTACCCTGGATTCCAAATTCTTTCCTAGTAATGTCAGCTCTTCCGGGCACAGTTTCCTTAACTGAGGTCTGGAAGAGGGGCATAGAGGGAGGAGCCAGTGCACACCAGATAGTACCTAATCTTTCTTTTAAGAGTGCCCAGTCTCCTGCGGAGCCCGTCTATTCCCCATGGTCCTTACGGAGTACCCAGCATCCACTACGGACTACGAGAAATAGAATTACCGGTGAGTAAATTCTTATTTTTTCTCTGTGATTTAGTCACCATATCTCTTCTTTATCTCTGCTTATGCTGACTACACTGCGCAGGGGTTTGGGTAAGAGGTATAGTGCTGCTGATAATTGTACTGTGTTACCTCATACTGCAAGTTATATCATGTCTGCTTCTGAGAGTAACGGTTCTGGGGCTGAACACACTGCCGCTGTTGCTGAAGCCACAGACACCTATAAGGAAAATATAGCAGCTGTGGGCTCTGGTTCTGGGGGCTCCTTGCCCCCCAGTGGGACTGTGGCAATGGGGGTACATAATGACCCACCATGGGCCGCTTTTTCCACGCTTCTACATACGCTAGTTAATAAACTAACACCCCCTATGGGACACCCTATGCCGGTACAGCCGTATGTGGTCCCCGCAGCTAACCCGCCGTGGGCGGACGATTTATCTGCTCAAATGAGGAAGTTGAACCAGTCCCTGACTACTAAAAAGTCTGACCATCGCTCGCCTAAGCCCAAGGGGTCCTCTAAGCGAGCTATTGTCTCCTCACAATCCACTGATGTCACTGACACCTCGTCTGATGAAGACGGCACTTACACTGACCCCACAGGTTCTGACTCGGATACGGCTGATGGGGAGGGTAGTTCACATGTGGATGTTCCTGATCTTTTGGAGGCTATTAAGTTGATTCTGCAGATTACGGATGATCCCGAGCCATCCGCCCCTCCTAAGAAACCAGATAGGTTCAAGCGTCAGAAGGTGGTTAAACAAGTTTTACCTCACTCTGACCACCTAGCGGAAATACGTCAGGAACCCTGGGAAAACCCGTGTACGAAGTTTGTGCCTCAAAAGAAGATGCTCGCTCGCTATCCCTTCGCACCAGAGCCGTCTAAGAATTGGGAAACGCCTCCTCCAGTAGACTCGCATGTGGCTAGGATGGTGGTTTCCTCAGCTCTACCTGTCACTACCGTCACGTCTCTAAAAGAGCCTACGGATAAACGTGTGGAGGGTTGTCTGAAAGCGATTTACACCCTCACGGGTGCTGCACAAAGGCTCACTATTGCATCAACATGGGCTGCAGAGGCTATTGAAGCATGGGCCTTGGAGTTAGAAGCTGAAATCTCTTCTGACCATGCTAGACAATGCTTGTCATATACTGTCATAGCTTCTCACTATATTAAAGAGGCGGCTTCTGATGCCGGTATCCTAGCAGCCAAGGCCTCTACTACGTCAGTCCTGGCTCGCCGGATATTGTGGCTGAGATCCTGGTCTGTGGATCTGGACTCTAGAAAAACCCTGGAGGTGCTCCCTTTCAAGGGAGATATTCTGTTTGGGGAGGACTTAAATAAGATTGTGGCTGACTTGGCTACTGCCAAAACTGCCTGTCTGCCAAGTACCGCTCCTTCTGTGTCGAAGGCTAAAGGTACTTCCTTTCGCCCCTTTCATCCTTCAGGTAAAGCAAAAGGTCAGGCGTACAACAAGCAGGCCCGCACTTCCAAACCTGGTAAGCCAAAGCCCAAAAGAGCCTGGGCGGCCCGTCAGCCAGCATCCAAGAACGATAAGTCTGCCGCTTGACGGGGCGGGCCTCCCCCTGGGGATCCCAGGGTGGGGGGCCAGCTTCAAGGGTATACCCAGGAATGGTTGAAGACCACTTCACTTCAGATGCCTGGGTACGGGAAGTCGTCACTCGAGGTTACGCCATAGCCTTCAAAAACCGCCCCCCTCATCGATTTTGCTGAACAGACGTCCCGTTGGACCAGACAAAGGCAAACACTCTACATTCAGTGGTACAGACCCTCCTGGATACAGGAGTCGTAGTACAGGTGCCTCTTGCGCAGAGGGGCTGGGGGTACTATTCTCCGCTGTTTCTAGTCCCGAAACCGAATGGATCCTTCCGACCCATTCTCAACCTCAAGGCATTGAACAGGTTTGTGAAGATTTCCAAGTTCCGTATGGAAACCCTTCGCTCTATAGTTCTGGCCTTCGAACATGAGGACTACATGGTCTCCCTGGACATACAGGATGCTTACCTGCATATTCCTATAGCAGAGTCGCATCAGCAATACCTCAGGTTTGTGATTGGCAACCTCCATTACCAGTTTCGGGCGTTACCGTTTGGTTTAACTACGGCTCCGCGAGTGTTCACCAACGTCATGGCGGTGATGACGGTGGTACTCCGCCGTCAACGGGTCAGGATACTGCCGTATCTGGACGACTTGTGTTAATCCTGGCAAATTCCCCAGAAATTCTCCTGCGTCATCTGGATATGACTGTCCAGTTTCTACAAGCCCACGGGTGGCTCATCAACTGGAAGAGATCTTCCCTGGTCCCTGCTCAGAGCATGGTGCACCTGGGAGCGCTATTGGACACTCACCACCAGTGGTTGTTCTTGTCTCAGGAAAAAGTCCCGAAGCTTCAGGACAGGATTCGTTGCTTCCTTTCTCGTCCGCAAGTGTCGATACATTCGGCGATGCAGGTGCTGGGCCTCATGGTATCAGCATTCGACATGGTGGAGTATGCTCAATTCCATTCTCGCCCCCTTCAGAAGCTGATTCTAGCCAAGTGGGACGGCCTGCCTCACCGGATCAGGTCTCGCATGATCTCATTGACTGACTCCGGAGGTCCGTCTGTCGCTGCTCTGGTGGCTCCAGGACCGACAATTGTGCAGGGGCCGTCCATTCTGGATATCCAACTGGGTCCTGTTGACGACAGATGACAGTCTAAGTGGTTGTGGCGCGGTGCTGGAGCAACACTCCCTTCAGCGTCGGTGGACCAAGGAGGAATCCCTCCTCTCGATCAACATTCTGGAATTGCGGGCGGTCTTCAATGCGTTGAACCTGGCCCAGCATATAATTCAGAACCGTCCTGTTCAAGTACAGTCTGACAACACCACCACAGTGGCTTACATAAATCATCAAGGTGGCACTCTGAGCCGTTTGGCAATGAAGGAAGTCTCACGGATTCTACATTGGGCAGAACGCCATCTACCGGCCATATCAGCAATATTCATTTCGGGAGTCCTGTATTGGGAAGCGGACTTTCTCAGTCGTCAGGACGTACATGCCGGCGAGTGGGGCCTCCATCCAGAAGTGTTTCAACTCCTAGTGGAAAAGTCGTGCCTTCCAGACGTAGATCTGATGGCGTCTCGACACAATCACAAGGTTCCGGTCTTCGGAGCAAGGACAAGGGATCCTCAAGCAGCATTCGTGGATGCGCTGGCGGTGCCGTGGAGGTTTCGGCTGCCATACGTGTTCCCTCTGGTGTCGCTCCTGCCCAGGGTAATTCGGAAGTTCAAGCAAGAAAAAGGAAATCTGCTTCTCATAGCTCCAGCGTGGCCCAGAAGGCACTGGTTCTCAGACCTGCAAGGCCTATCGTCGGAGCGTCCAATTCTACTTCCACAACGCCCAGACCTCCTCGTTCAGGGCCCCTGTGTCTACCAGGACCTAGCCCGGCTGTCTTTGACGGCGTGGCTCTTGAAGCTTCCGTCTTAAGGGCTAAAGGGTTTTCTGAGGCGGTCATTCAAACTATGTTGCGGGCCCGGAAACCGGCTTCGGCTTGGATTTACTATAGAGTCTGGCATTCTTACTTTGTTTGGTGCGCATCTAACGATTATGACGCTTCCAAGTTTAGTATAGCCAAGTTGTTGGCTTTTCTTCAGCAGGGCCTGGACTTAGGCCTGCGTCTGGCCTCCGTCAAGGTTCAAATACCTGCCTTGTCGGTGTGGTTTCAGAGAAAAATTGCGACCTTACCTGATGTGCATACATTTATGTCTCAGTTTGAACCTTTTGGCACAGCTGATCTTAAGTGGCTTTCCCTTAATGTGGTGTTTCTGCTGGCTATTGCCTCAGCTAGAAGAGTGCCGGATTTGGGTGCCTTGTCCTGTAGTTCACCATATCTGATATTTCACTGTGACCGGGCGGTTCTTAGGACTCGTCCCGGATACTTACCTAAGGTGGTTTCTTCGTTCCACCTTAACCAGGAGATTGTGGTTCCGGCACTTGTTTCTCCTGATCTATATTCCAAAGAGAGGTCTTTGGCTGTGGTACGGGCTCTCCGTATCTATGTGAAGAGAACTGCTTCTGTTAGGAAATTGATTCTCTCTTTGTGCTGTTTGGATTTCACAAACGGGGCTGGCCTGCTCACAAGCAAACTTTGGCCAGATGGATTAGAATGGTGATTGCACATGCTTATGTGAGGGCTGGCCTCTCGGGTCCTGCTCACATTACGGCCCATTCTACTCTGTCTGTGGGACCTTCTTGGGCGGCCCGCCGTGGTGCGACCCTTGAACAATTGTGCAAGGCGGCTACGTGGCCATCTGTGAACACGTTCATAAGGTTCTATGGCTTCGATACTGCCGCTTCCCAGGATGCTTCCTTTGGACGCAGGGTTCTTGTGCCCGCTACAGTGCGTCCCCTCCCATAAGGAACTGCTTTAGGACATCCCCAATGTCTATCCTTGTGGAGCCCAGTGTACCCCGCAGCAGAAAACGAGATTTATGGGGCGGGTGATGCATCCCTTTGCTAAGTGGGTGCAATTAATGATTGAGGCCGTTGGAGACGTTTTGCACATTACTGACAGAGCACCTGAGCAGGTGGAGGAGGCTTACTTTACAGAAAATAAGAAATCCTCCCTTACCTTCCCTGCTTCAAAGGAGTTAAACTCCTTGTTTGAAAAATCCTGGGAGAACCCAGAGAATAAATTCCAGATCCCAAAGAGGGTTCTCATTGCTTTTCCTTTCCCCGAAAAGGACAGGAAAAAGTGGGAAAACCCACCGATAGTAGACGCTTCTGTATCTCGGTTGTCTAAAAAGGTGGGTTTTACCTGTCCCTGAGTCGACCGCTTTGAAAGAACCGACTGACCGCAAATCATTATACACCGCTACAGGTGTAGCTTTAAGGGCCGCTATTGCTTGTGCATGGATTTTTAAAGCCATAGTAAGGTGGTCAGGCACATTACTAGAGGAATTGGATACTATGGACAGGAGTGACACTGAATTGTTTTTACGTCACATACAGGTTTCTGCAGGTTTCATGGTGGAGGCCATGAAGCACCTTGGACTGCTTAATGCAAGGGCTTCTTCCATGGCTGTCTCGGCACGCAGGGGATTCTGTCTACGGATGCGGAATCCAAGAAAAGTGTGGAGAACCTAATCTTCACAGGCCAGGCTCTGTTTGGGGATGCATTGGATGTGTGGATCTCCATGGCAAATGCAGGTAAGTCAGCCTTCCTTCGCTCAGCCACACCGCCGACTAGGAAATCTTATCCTACATCTACAATGCAGTCCTTTCGGACCGCGAAAGTCAAAAAGTCCAAACCCCCTTCAACTTTCTTTAGAGGAGGTTGGGGGAAATTCAGAAAACCTGCACCAACAGGTTCCCAGGAGCAGAAACCAGGTTCTGCTTCCTCCAAGTCTTCAGCATGACGGTGAACCTCCCAGCCTGGTGATCGGGCAGGGGTGAGCGAGACTAAAAGATTTCAGTCACATCTGGGCGTCCTCTTGCCTAGACCCCTGGGTAAAAGATATTGTTGCCCAGGGGTACAAGCTGGAATTTCAAGAACTCCCACCTCACAGATTCTTCAAATCAGGCTTACGAGCTTTGCTGACAGAAAGTGCTATCCTCCAGGAAGCCATTCAAAAATTGGTTCAAACAAATGTTATTATTCCAGTTCCACCTCACCTAATGCACAAGGGTTATTACTCTAAACCTATTTGTGGTACCGAAACCGGACGGTTCGGTAAGGCCGATATTAAACCTAAAGTCATTGAACCCATACTTGAGGGAATTCAAATTCAAGATGGAGTATCTGAGAGCAGTGATCTCAGGTCTGGAGTAGGGGGAATTCCTAGTATCCCTGGATATCAAGGATGCGTACCTTCACATTCCGATCTGGCCGCTTCACCAGGCTTATCTCATATTTGTGCTGCTGGATTGTCACTACCAGTTCCATGCACTGCCATTTGGCCTCTCCACAGCACCGAGGGTGTTCACCAAGGTCATGGCAGAGATGATGCTAAACTACCCTGGATTTAGGGGTAAAACTACCCTGGATCTAGTAATTACTAATAAAGTGGACATTATATCAAACACTAAAGTTGGGGAGACTATATGATCACATTCAACATCAGTTTCAGGAAACTTGGCTACAGGGGTTCCACCAAAACTTATAACTTTAGGAAGGCTAATTTCAGTATGCTTAGCAACATAGAGTGGGAGGTTCTGTTTAATAACAAGAACACTTCAAAAATGTGGGATGTTTTAAAAGGGTTGCTGGATAGCAAAATTCATAACTTTATTCCCATGGGCAGTAAACGCAGGAGCATTAAACTCAAACCAATGTGGCTTAACAAGAAGGTTAAGGCAGAAATGGATAAAAAAAAGCAGCGGGCTTTCAAAGCATTTAAATCTAATAGAAAGGAGGAGTCTTTCAAGTATTACAAGGAGTGTAATAAGAAATACAAAAAAGCAATAAGAGCAGCTAAAATGGAAAATGAAAAGCAAATCGCTATAGAGTAAAACCAATCCTAAAGTTTTCTAAATACATAAATGGTAAAAGGTTAAAAAAGGAGAATATAGGTCCATTAAAAGATGAATTAGGAGAATTGATAAATGATGATGAAATAAAAGTGGAAATACTGAACAAATTCTTTTCATCAGTATTCACCAGTGAAGAACTGATGGTGGGAGTAGAGCATAACAATTGTGACAGTAATGATTCATGGTTAGATACTTGTTTAAGTGAAGAAGTAGTCCGGGAGAGACTAAGCAAAATTAAGATTAATAAATCACCTGGTCCTGATGGACTTCACCCTAGGATTCTTATGGAGCTTAGTTCACAACTAGCACAACCCCTATACTTGATTTTCAATAGTTCAATTAGATCAGGCATGGTACCGAAGGATTTGCGTATAGCTGAGGTAGTGCCATTATTTAAAAAGGGATCCAAAAATCTTCCTGGAAACTACAGAGCAGTTAGTTTAACATCTATAGTGGGGAAAATATTTGGAAGGAATTCTATGGGACGTCATACAGGAGTATCTAAAGTCTGCTAGTATTATTAGCACGAACCAGCATGGGTTTGTGAGGGACAGGTCATGTCAGACTAACTTAATTAGCTTCTACGAGGAAGTGAGCAATAATCTTGATCAGGGAAAAGCAGTGGATGTGGTCTTTCTAGATTTTGCAAAAGCCTTCAATACAGTTCCTCACAGGAGACTGATGATCAAATTAAAGGAGATTGGCCTAGCAAAAACTATTTGCACATTGATAAGCAACTGGTTGGATAGCAGGGTACAGCGAGTAGTGGTCAACGGGAAGTCCTCAACCTGGTCCCCAGTAGTCAGCAGAATACCACAAGGGTCCGTACTCGGACCACTACTGTTCAACATATTTATCAATGACCTAGAAATAGGCCTGGAAAGCACAGTGTCAATCTTTGCAGATGATACTAAACTGTAAGGTAATTAATTCAGAATTGGATGTGGAGTCCTAAACTTGAACTCTGGAAAATGAGGTTCAATACAGACAAATGCAAGGTTATGCATTTTGGGACTAAAAACAAACTTGCATCCTACATATTAAATGGGGAATGCCTAGGGGAAACAGAGTTGGAAAAAGATTTGGGGGTATTCATTGATAATAGGCTTAATAACCGTACACAATGTCAAAACGCAGTAAAGAAGACAAGTAAGGTGCTAGCGTGCATAAAAAGGAGAATTGAGACAAGCGACTCGGATGTAATCATGCCGCTGTATAAGGCATTGGTACGTCCGCACCTGGAATATTGTGTCCAGTTTTGGGCACCATTGTATAAAAAAGACATCAGTGAACTCGAAAGTGTTCAAAGGCGAGCTACTAAATTGATTAAAGGCCTAGAAGGACTGGACTATAAGGAAAGACTTACTAGGCTGAATATGTATACACTAGAAAAGAGGTGCCTAATTTTAATTTAATTAATATCTTCAAATATGTAAAGGGACATCGCAAAGAGTTATCAGAGGAATTATTTATTAAAAGAACACAGTTTAGGACACGTGGGCACTCGCTGCGACTGGAGGAGAGAAAATTCCGAACGCACCGGAGGAAAGGGTTCTTCACTGTTAGGGCAATCAGTATGTGGAATTCCCTGCCAGGGAAGGTGGTAATGGTGGACTCTGTAATTGGATTTCAAAAAGGAATGGATACATTTCTGAATGAAAAAGCTATCCAAGGTTATAATACTTAAAATATCAACTTGGTTAATCCGGGGATAACATGAGTTATAGTAGCTAACTAGTCATAAAACATTATTTAGCAAGTATGTAGAATCATCACAACTTAAAACAGGTTGAACACGATGGGCAATTTGCCTCTATTCAACCTCAAATACTATGTAACTATGCTACTCCTCGAGTGAGCATAATTCCATATCTGGACGATCTGCTGATAAAAGTATCTTCCAGGGAGAGGTTGTTGCAGAGTATAGCTCTCTCAACTTGACTACTCCAGGATCACGGGTGGATCCTGAACATTCCAAAGTCACATTTGGAACCGACACAGAGACTGCCCTTCCTGGGTATGCCCTTCACGGAAGCACAGAGGGTGTTTCTACCAGCGGAGAAAGCGCTGGTGATCCAATCAATGGTATGGGATGTCCTGAAGCCAGCCCGGGTATCAGTTCATCAGTGCATTCGCCTTCTGGGGAAGATGTGG
Source organism: Pseudophryne corroboree (assembly GCF_028390025.1). Lineage (NCBI taxonomy): Eukaryota > Metazoa > Chordata > Amphibia > Anura > Myobatrachidae > Pseudophryne > Pseudophryne corroboree. Next base: position 765,328,332 of record NC_086446.1, read on the forward strand.
CCTCCTACGAGGCTCTACAATATGGGCAATTCCATGCGAGGTCCTTCCAACTGGATCTCCTAGACAAATGGTCGGGATCGCATCTTCACATGCTCCAGCGGATACGTCTGTCGCCGAAAGCCAGAATTTCAAGTCTCAGAGGTTGGGGAGTAGTCACCCAAGGGGAAAACTTCCAAGGAAAGTGGTCAAGTCTCCCATCCTTCCGATAAACATTCTGGAACTAAGGGCCATATACAACTGCCTTCTACAAGCGGCACATCTTCTGCAAGATCGTGCCATTCAGGTTCAGTCGGACACTGTAACGGCGGTTCCCTACATAAACCAACAGGGCAGAACGAAGAGCAGAGCGGCAATGTCAGAGGTAACAAGAATCCTCCTTTGAGCAGAAAAGCATGCGATGGCGCTGTCGGCTATCTTCATTCCGGGAGTGGACAACTGGGAAGCGGACTTCCTCAGCAGACACTATCTCCATCTAGGAGAATGGGAGCTCCACCCGGAGGTGTTCGCAGAGGTAACAAGTCGATAGGGTGTACCTCAGGTAGACATAATGGCCTCCCGCCTCAACAAGAAGCTTCGGAGGTACTGTTCCAGGTTGAGAGACCCACAAGCAGTGGCGGTGGACGCTCTAGTAACTCCATGGGTGTTCCAATTGGTGTATGTGTTCCCTCCACTTCCACTCATCCCAAGGATTCTCAGACTAATAAAAAGAACAAGAGTTCAGGCGATCCTCATTGCTCCAGGCTGGCCAAGACGGGTTTGGTACGCGGATCTTCTGAAATTACTGCTGGAGGAAGGATCAAAGGCGTCTTCCTCTTCACAATGACCTTCTACTACAAGGGCCGTTCGCCTATCAAGACTTACCGCGGCTACGTTTGACGGCATGGAGTTTGAACGCCAGATCTTAACTCGGAAGGGCATTCCGAATAAGGTCATTCCTACCCTGATACAGGGTAGGGTGGTTTAGCTGGGGTGATCTGGGGGTGCTCTGTGTCCCGAAGGTGAACCCCTATAGTGTTAGGGACCTGTCCGATGAGGTCACCGTGAAGCAGGTGGGCAGGCTCATATACTGGCCAATATATGCCAAGAACCTCAAATATTATATTACGGTTATAATAACTTTAATGGTGTATGGTGCACCTGCACCCTTTGTTCCTATGTTGTAGTACTACAGTACTTAGTCCCAGCAAGGTAGCACATCCCATTATAATAAGCCAGGGTGTGCAGTCCAGGCCCCGTTTCCATCTACCCTGATACAGGCCAGGAAGGGAGTAACGTCTAGACATTACCATCGGATTTGGAAAAAGTATGTATCTTGGTGTGAATACAAAAAATGTCCTACGTTGGAGTTTCAACTCAGACGGTTTCTCCTCCTTTCTGCAAGCAAGCGTGGATGTGGGCCTACGCTTGTGCTCCATAAAGGTCAAGATTTCGGCCTTGTCCATTTTCTTCCAGAAACAATTGACTGCCCTCCCTGAGGTTCAGACTTTCTTGAAAGTGGTTCTGCACATCCAGCCACCCTTTGTGCCTCCTACGGCACCTTGGGATCTTAATGTGGTGTTGCAGTTCCTGCAGTCGGAATGGTTTGCGCCTTTACAGGAGGTGGACTTCGAGTTTCTTACTTGGAAGGCGATCATACTGTTGGCATTGAGCTCAGAACCCGTCAGCAATTTCTTCCAAAGGTTGTGTCAGCTTTTCATATCAACCAACCTATTGTGGTGCCAGTGGCTACTGACTCCTCAATTACCTCAAAGTCCTTGGATGTTGTGAGGGCTTTGAAGATATATGTGAAGAGAACTTCTCGTCACAGGAAATCGGACGCTCTGTTTGTCCTTTATGATCCCAGCAAGGTTGGGTGTCCTGCTGCTAAGCAGACAATTTCTCACTGGATCGGGTTTACTATCCAGCATGCTTATTCCACGGCACGATTGCAGTGTCCTAAATCTGTTAAGGCCCACTCTACTCGTAAGGTGGGTTCTTCCTGGGCGGCTGCCCGGCGTGTCTCTACTTTACAGCTTTGCGGAGCAGCCACTTGGTCGGGGTCGAACGCGTTTGCTAAATTCTACAAGTTCGATACTTTGGCCTCTGAGGACCTGAAGTTTGGTCAATCTGTTCTGCAGGAACCTCAGCACTCTCCCTCCCGTATCCCCATGGTACTAAATGGAACCCCAGCACCCTTAGGACTTAAGAGAAAATAGGATTTTAATTACCTACCGGTAAATCCTTTTCTCGTAGTCCGTAGAGGATGCTGGGTGCCCGCCCAGTGCTACGTTTTCCTGCACTTGGTTAAGTACTGCGTTACTAGGTTTAGTACTGCATTGTTACTTGGTTAAGTATTGTTGTTCAGCCGTTGCTAAATCGTTTCAAGCTGGTTGGCTTGGCTTTCCTTTGCGTATGTGTGAGCTGGTATGAATCTCACCACTATCTGTATTTCCTGCTCTCGTAAGTATGTCCGTCTCCTCAGGCACAGTTCCTAGAGTCTGGTAGGAGGGGCATAGAGGGAGGAGCCAGCCCACACTAAAGTGCCCATGGCTCCCAAGAGACCCATCTATACCCTATGGTACTAAATGGAACCCCAGCATCCTCTACGGACTACGAGAAAATTATTTACCGGTAGGTAATTAAAATCCTGTTATTTCAGGTAACCAACAATGCTCACACTCTGATACAAGGGAGGATTTGAAAGCCCCAAAGCATTCCACTCAAGCAGGTAAGTACAAATGTGCAAATGTTCGTATTCCCTACCTTTTTATTTTTTTTTGTGCTTTATGGTCTAATATGTACATTCACCTTTATTTTTTGTATATTTTTGTAAATTGTTCTTGAATGCTCCACGTAACAAGGGAAATATTGAGTATGCTAGCACTGACCGCAAAAAAAACACACATGGACACTTCTGCATAAGGTTGACGTGTAATGGCTGCAGCAGTTTATTACTATACTTAACCTACGGATTACATATGGTTTACCGGCAGGCGGGATGCCGACTGTCAATATCCTGGCAGCGGGATCCTGTCCGCCAGCATGCCGGCTGCGGGGCGAGCACTAAGAGTCCCCTTGCAGGCTCGCTGCGCTTGCCACAGGATCTATTCCCACTTTATGGCTGACTGGATTTCGGCATGGGTATCCTGAACACCGGGATCCTGACAGCCAGAATTTTAACTGCACCCCTTAACCTACAGATGTGTCCTCTTACATCTTTGCTCAGTGCGCTACAAGTCGCGTTACAAATAACGCGTGAATGCCATGTGACTCTGTAGCGCAGAGCATCTATTTTTGCATTTTAATCTGCAAAAATGCGTCTTAGACGCAAAGTACTATAAAAGGTCAATCAGCTTCTGCTAATTAAAATTTTCTCTGACGTCCTAGTGGATGCTGGGAACTCCGTAAGGACCATGGGGAATAGCGGCTCCGCAGGAGACTGGGCACAAAAAGAAAAGCTTTAGGACTACCTGGTGTGCACTGGCTCCTCCCCCTATGACCCTCCTCCAAGCCTCAGTTAGATTTTTGTGCCCGACCGAGCTGGGTGCAATCTAGGGGGCTCTCCTGAGCTTCTTAGAGAAAGTTAGTTTTAGGTTTTTTATTTTCAGTGAGACCTGCTGGCAACAGGCTCACTGCATCGAGGGACTAAGGGGAGAAGAAGCGAACCTACCTGCTTGCAGCCAGCTTGGGCTTCTTAGGCTACTGGACACCATTAGCTCCAGAGGGACCGAACACAGGCCCAGCCTCTGAGCTCGGTCCCAGAGCCGCGCCGCCGGCCTCCTTACAGAGCCAGAAGCAAGAAGAGGTCCGGAAAATCGGCGGCAGAAGACATCAGTCTTCACCAAGGTAGCGCACAGCACTGCAGCTGTGCGCCATTGCTCCTCATGCACCACACTCTCCGGTCACTGATGGGTGCAGGGCGCTGGGGGGGGGGGCGCCCTGAGCAGCAATATAAACACCTTGGCTGGCTAAATTACATCACATATAACCCCCAGGGCTATCTGGATGTATATTAACCCCTGCCAGATTAAAAAAAAAAGCGGGAGAAAAGTCAGCCGAGAAGGGGGCGGAGCCTATCTCCTCAGCACACTGGCGCCATTTTCCCTCACAGCTCCGCTGGAAGGACGTCTCCCTGACTCTCCCCTGCAGTCCTGCACTACAGAAAAGGGTAAAACAAGAGGGGGGGGGGGGCACTAATTAGGCGCAATATAATATACACAGCAGCTATAAAGGGAAAAACACTCTGTTTGGTGTTATCCCAACATATATATAGCGCTCTGGTGTGTGCTGGCATACTCTCCCTCTGTCTCCCCAAAGGGCTAGTGGGGTCCTGTCCTCTATCAGAGCATTCCCTGTGTGTGTGCTGTGTGTCGGTACGACTGTGTCGACATGTATGAAGAGGAAAATGATGTGGAGGCGGAGCAATTGCCTGTACTGGTGATGTCACCCCCTAGGGAGTCGACACCTGAGTGGATGAGCTTATGGAAGGATTTACGTGAAAGTGTCAGCTCTTTACAGAAGACAGTTGATGACATGAGACAGCCGGCTACTCAGCTGGTGCCTGTCCAGGCGTCTCAAAGACCATCAGGGGCTCTAAAACGCCCGCTACCTCAGATGGTAGATACAGACGCCGACACGGATACTGACTCCAGTGTCGACGATGAAGAGACTAATGTGACTTCCAGTAGGGCCACACGTTACATGATTGAGGCAATGAAAAATGTTTTACACATTTCTGATAGTACAAGTACCACTAAAAAGGGTATTATGTTTGGTGAGAAAAAACTACCTGTAGTTTTTCCTGCTTCTGAGGAATTAAATGAAGTGTGTGATGAAGCGTGGGTTTCTCCCAATAAGACTGATAATTCCTAAAAAGTTATTGGCATCATACCCCTTCCTGCCAGAGGATAGGGCACGTTGGGAAACACCTCCTAGGGTGGATAAAGCGCTCACACGCTTGTCAAAACAGGTGGCACTACCGTCTCCGGATACGGCCGCCCTTAAGGAACCTGCTGACAGAAAGCAGGAGAATATCCTAAAATGTATATACACTCACACGGGTGTTATACTGCGACCAGCAATCGCCTCAGCCTGGATGTGCAGTGCTGGGGTGGCTTGGTCGGATTCCCTGACTGAAAATATTGATACCCTGGATAGGGACACTATATTACTGACTATAGAGCATTTAAAAGATACGTTTTTATATATGCGTGATGCACAGAGGGATATTTGCCGACTGGCATCAAGAGTAAGTGCGCTGTCCATATCTCCCAGAACAGGGTTATGGACGCGGCAGTGGTGAGGTGATGCTGATTCCAAAAGGCATATGGAAGTATTGCCTTATAAAGGGGAGGAGTTATTTGGGGTAGGTCTATCGGACCTGGTATCCACGGCAACTGCTGGGAAATCCACATTTTTACCCCAGGTAGCCTCTCAACATAAAAAGATGCCGTATTATCAGGCGCAGTCCTTTCGGCCCCATAAGGGCAAGCGGGCGAAAGGCTCCTCATTTCTGCCCCGTGGCAGAGGGAGAGGAAAAAGGCTGCAGCAAACAGCCAGTTCCCAGGAACAGAAGCCCTCTCCCGCTTCTGCCAAGTCCTCAGCATGACGCTGGGGCTCTACAAGCGGACTCAGGCACGGTGGGGGCCCGTCTCAAGAATTTCAGCGCGCAGTGGGCTCACTCACAAGTGGATCCCTGGATCCTTCAAGTGGTATCTCAGGGATACAAATTGGAATTTGAGGCGTCTCCCCCTCGCCGTTTCCTAAAGTCTGCCTTACCGACGTCTCCCTCCGACAGGGAGGCGGTATTGGAAGCCATTCACAAGCTGTATTCACAGCAGGTGATAATCAAGGTACCCCTCCTGCAACAGGGAAAGGGATATTATTCCACGCTGTTTGTGGTACCGAAGCCGGATGGCTCGGTGAGACCTATTCTAAATCTAAAATCTTTGAACACTTACATACAGAGGTTCAAATTCAAGATGGAGTCACTCAGAGCGGTGATCGCGAACCTGGAAGAAGGGGATTATATGGTGTCTCTGGACATCAAGGATGCTTACCTCCATGTCCCAATTTACCCTTCTCACCAAGGGTACCTCAGGTTTGTGGTAAAGAACTGCCACTATCAGTTTCAGATGCTGCCGTTTGGATTGTCCACGGCGCCCCGGGTCTTTACCAAAGTAATGGCCGAAATGATGATACTCCTTCGAAGGAAGGGAGTTTTAATTATCCCTTACTTGGACGATCTCCTGATAAGGGCAAGATCCAAGGAACAGTTGGTAGTCGGAGTAGCACTGTCTCAAGTAGTGATGCGGCAGCACGGTTGGATTCTCAATATCCCAAAATCGCAGCTGATCCCGACGACACGTCTTCTATTCCTAGGGATGATCCTGGACACAGTCCAGAAAAAGGTGTTTCTCCCGGAAGAGAAAGCCAGAGAGTTATCCGAGCTAGTCAGAAACCTCCTAAAACCAGGCCAAGTATCAGTGCACCAATGCACAAGGGTCCTGGGAAAAATGGTAGCTTCCTACGAAGCAATCCCATTCGGCAGATTCCACGCAAGAACATTCCAGTGGGACCTGCTGGACAAATGGTCCGGATCGCATCTTCAGATGCATCAGCAAATAACCCTGTCCCCAAGGACAAGGGTGTCTCGCCTGTGGTGGTTGCAGAGTGCTCATCTTCTAGAGGGCCGCAGATTCGGCATTCAGGACTGGGTTCTGGTGACCACGGATGCCAGCCTGCGAGGCTGGGGAGCAGTCACACAGGGAAGAAACTTCCAGGGCTTGTGGTCAAGCCTGGAGACATCACTTCACATAAATATCCTGGAGTTAAGAGCCATTTACAATGCTCTAAGCCAAGCAAGACCTCTGCTTCAAGGTCAGCCGGTGCTGATCCAGTCGGACAACATCACGGCAGTCGCCCATGTAAACAGACAGGGCGGCACAAGAAGCAGGAGGGCAATGGCAGAAGCTGCAAGGATTCTTCGCTGGGCGGAAAATCATGTGATAGCACTGTCGGCAGTGTTCAGTCCGGGAGTGGACAACTGGGAAGCAGACTTCCTCAGCAGGCACGACCTCCACCCGGGAGAGTGGGGACTTCACCCAGAAGTCTTCCACATGATGATAAACCGTTGGGAAAAACCAAAGGTGGACATGATGGCGTCCCGCCTCAACAAAAAACTGGACAGGTATTGCGCCAGGTCAAGGGACCCTCAAGCAATAGCTGTGGACGCTCTGGTAACACCGTGGGTGTACCAGTCGGTGTATGTGTTCCCTCCTCTGCCTCTCATACCCAAGGTGCTGAGAATTATACGGCGGGGAGGAGTAAGAACTATTCTCGTGGCTCCGGATTGGCCAAGAAGGACTTGGTACCCGGAACTTCAAGAGATGCTCACAGAGGACCCGTGGCCTCTACCTCTGAGAAGGGACCTGCTCCAGCAGGGACCCTGTCTGTTCCAAGACTTACCGCGGCTGCGCTTGACGGCATGGCGGTTGAACGCCGGATCCTAAAGGAAAAAGGCATTCCAGACTAAGTCATCCCTACTTTGATAAAAGCCAGAAAGGATGTAACCGCAAAGCATTATCACCGCATCTGGCGGAAATATGTTGCGTGGTGCGAGGCCAAAAAGGCCCCGACGGAGGAATTTCAACTGGGTCGATTCCTGCATTTCCTGCAAGCAGGAGTGTCTATGGGCCTAAAGTTAGGATCCATTAAGGTCCAGATTTCGGCCCTGTCGATTTTTTTTCAGAGAGAACTGGCTTCAGTGCCTGAGTCCAGACGTTTGTTAAGGGAGTGCTACATATACAGCCTCCTTTTGTGCCTCCAGTGGCACCCTGGGATCTGAATGTTGTTTTGGATTTCCTAAAATCACATTGGTTTGAACCACTCAACACTGTGGAATTAAAATATCTCACATGGAAAGTGGTCATGTTGTTGGCCCTGGCTTCAGCCAGGCGTGTGTCCGAATTGGCGGCTTTATCCTGTAAAAGCCCTTACCTGATTTTTCATACGGACAGGGCAGAATTGAGGACTCGTCCTCAATTTCTCCCAAAGGTGGTTTCAGCGTTTCATCTGAACCAGCCTATTGTGGTACCTGCGGCTACTAAGGACTTGGAGGACTCCAAGTTGCTGGACGTTGTCAAGGCCCTGAAAATATATGTTTCCAGGATGGCTGGAGTCAGAAAATCTGACTCGCTGTTTATCCTGTATGCACCCAACAAGCTGGGTGCTCCTGCTTCTAAGCAGACTATTGCTCGCTGGATTTGTAGTACAATTCAGCTTGCGCATTCTGTGGCAGGACTGCCACAGCCAAAATCTGTAAAAGCCCACTCCACAAGGAAGGTGGGCTCATCTTGGGCGGCTGCCCGAGGGGTCTCTGCTTTACAACTCTGCCGAGCTGCTACTTGGTCAGGGTCAAATACTTTTGTAAAATTTTACAAATTTGACACTCTGGCTCAGGAGGACCTGGAGTTTTCTCACTCGGTGCTGCAGAGTCATCCGCACTCTCCCGCCCGTTTGGGAGCTTTGGTATAATCCCCATGGTCCTTACGGAGTTCCCAGCATCTACTAGGACGTCAGAGAAAATAAGAATTTACTTACCGATAAGTCTATTTCTCGTAGTCCGTAGTGGATGCTGGGAGCCCGTCCCTAGTGCGGATTGTCTGCAATACTTGTACATAGTTATTGTTAACAAATCGGGTTATTGTTGTTGTGAGCCATCTATCCAGAGGCTCCTCTATTATCATGCTGTTAACTGGGTTGTCATATCACAGGTTGTACGGTGTGATTGGTGTGGCTGGTATGAGTCTTACCCGGGATTCAAAATTCTTCCTTATTGTGTACGCTTGTCCGGGCACAGTATCCTAACTGAGGCTTGGAGGAGGGTCATAGGGGGAGGAGCCAGTGCACACCAGGTAGTCCTAAAGCTTTTCTTTTTGTGCCCAGTCTCCTGCGGAGCCGCTATTCCCCATGGTCCTTACGGAGTTCCCAGCATCCACTACGGACTACGAGAAATAGAATTATCGGTAAGTAAATTCTTATTATATGCGGCATGCCTATATTCTGTGTGTGTGACTGTATTTGCATACAAAATGTTATGCTACAGTGTTTTCATGGAAAACACTGTAACGTGGCATTTCGGATGCAGAGACAGCCGCAATTACACATACAATATAGGCATGCCGCATATCATTTTAATCAGCTGAAGCTGCTTGTGTGTCTTGTTACATTACTTTGCATCATGCCAGAAAGACGCTCAGTGCTTCCAAGTCCCGCCACGGCATAGCGCGACTTCAAGGGCTGTGTAGCGTGACTGCAGCAAGGATGTAAGAGGACACATCTGTAATTTAAATGTACAAAAACCTAAAGCTACTGTAATATCCCAATATAGTATCATATACTGTAGGTATTCAACATACAAAAAGAAAATAACCCCACTAGTAATATACAGTATATCAGTCCAACATTTTGTTATTGTATGCGCTAATAATGTTTCCAAATATGGGTACAAATTTCCCATATTATTGAATATTTGACTAAATCTAGGCATTTCACACAATATACAATAGCAAAAAAGAAATGTTGTTTTGCATCATTGCTCCCTACAGTGCTCGGGAACTTTCTGACTCCCTGTAAATACATACATACATACATACATACATACATACATACAATATAATAAAAGCCAAGCCTGCTCCTCACCTTTTGTTATGTGCACTGGTGGCCACTAGAGACCGCCACACGGACCAAATGATTCCTTTGTGTGCTGGAAGCTGACTTAACTTAAACTGAAAGCGAACCTGCAGGACGGTGTTACAGCCTCCTAACACTCACTGCTCCTGGTAATAATAATAATACTGAGCTGACTGTTTCACACTTGCTGCATACAGACAGAGAGTAGGGGTAAGGGGCAGACTAGATGGGCCAAGTGGTTCTTATCTGCCATCAAATTCTATGTTTCTATGGTAGATAGGGACTGGGATAAAAAAAATTACTATGGGTTCAATGGGATTAGAACATCGATTATCAGGAACAGCACATCTTAAAAACATGAATGTAAAATGTATCTGTTTGAGCAGTTACACAGGAAACCTCCAAAGTGAAGCCTCCACCATGTGAGGATGACTGGATCTGGAGCAGGGGGAAATGTTACTATTTCTCTGACATGCGTGATACATGGACCAACAGCCGGAAATTCTGCAATGAAGAAAATGCGTACCTGGCACTTATTGATAACGAGGTTGAACTGGTGAGTGTGAGAGGATGTTTGTCCTGCCGGTATACAGTCATTAGGTCGACCACTATTGGTCGACAGGTGAAAAGGTCGACATGAGTAAAAAAAAAAATTGGACTTTTTCATACTTTACGATCCCTGTGGACTACGATTGGGAATAGTAACCTGTGCTGAGCAAAGCACCTTGCCCGAAGCACGGTGAGCGGACACTGTGCACTAATTGGGGTTCCCGGTCACTTTACGAAGAAAACACCACCAAAAAAACAGGGGGGAAAACCTCATGTCGACCTAATTGCCATGTCGACCCAGTGACCCTGTCGACATAATGCATGTCGACTAATAGTGGTCGACCTGATGACCTAAGTTATGTCGACCCATCGACCCGTACCCATCCTGCCTATCCCTCTACTGTTACTGGGGTCATTCTGGGAGCTACTGTGATTGTACAGAAATGTATGATGTTCATCTAACATTCCTCCTTATACATTAATTGATCAAGAAAATGGTTAAGCAAATATATAAAAAAAAACTTGTTCTCTTTAGGTCTTTATTTAACACTTTGATACAACACCTTATCATTGTAGTTCATGTTCATCTCTATAATCCACTTTTTATAACAAGATAATCTTGCAAAAATATAAAATCAAGCTGGGTGTTCTAATGACATGACAATCTGGTATAATGTTGAGTGGGTGTCTTGCTTGCTGTACAGAATTTGCACTTGGAGGAGCATTCATGTCTAAGGGGCTACAAGTGCGACTCCAGTGCAAATACATGTATTACAAAGCACAAGTACTGCAAATGATCCTGCATCCAACTCTAAATGAGACTCGGGCGTAGTTGCAGTCGGTATGCCACACACAGTTGGCGCTGTTTTAAGTCTGCGAGAGTGTCCTGATGGTTACCACCGGGAGACGCAGAACACATTTGGATGTAAGAGCCGTGGATTTCAGTGGGGTCGTTAGGCAGACGCAGGCGTGTCACTGGCGGTGACTGCGTCTAATGATGCAGTAGCGCTGACGCAGGATGCCATGTTCAGATGGAGAAACTGCAGCTGCCATTGGGCTGGTGGGGCGACGGATCAGAAACGGAGTAGCTAGCGCTGCTGCAAGTCGGCATCTCATTGGTCGCAGCCTTAGCATTAAGATGCAGCCACAGCGTCCACCTCTGGCACAGTTTGCGTGTGTGTCCCCATGTGTAGGGCCTTCATGATAGTCATGTTGTTATTGTCAGGTGGAGTCCTCCATATACGGAAACTTGCTCCCACGCCAGGAGTCATCCCTGCCATTTAAAAAATGGGTTTTACTGTAAATGTGACCTGCTGCTACTGTAGTAAGGACACTTTCCAATGCCCCAAATATAAGAGCACTACAAGTAAAGGGTGTACTTAAAGCACTGTTTGGGCAACCCCTCATGTAATCCTAGTCACAATGAATTTATTGTCATTCACAATGAAACAAGTTATATAATGAATGTTTTTACTCCACAAAAAAAATTACTTTTTGTAAAAAAATAAGAAACAAGTTAACAAAATTCTGCAACACCGCTCAACAGCAGAAATATTCAAGTTCCTATGAATAGGGAAGTTAGCCTTAGAATAGGGACGTTAGCCTTTTAGAATAGGGACGTTAGCCTTTTAGAATAGGGACGTTAGCCTTTTAGAATAGGGACGTTAGCCTTTTAGAATAGGGACGTTAGCCTTTTAGAATAGGGAAGTTAGCCTTTTAGAATAGGGAAGTTAGCCTTTTAGAATAGGGAAGTTAGCCTTTTAGAATAGGGAAGTTAGCCTTTTAGAATAGGGACGTTAGCCTTTTAGAATAGGGACGTTAGCCTTTTAGAATAGGGATGTTGCCGGAAGTTGCCTTAGAATAGGGAAGATGCCTTAGAATAGGGAAGATGCCTTAGAATAGGGAAGATGCCTTAGAATAGGGAAGATGCCTTAGAATAGGGACGTTAGCCTTAGAATAGGGACGTTAGCCTTTTAGAATAGGGACGTTAGCCTTTTAGAATAGGGAAGTTAGCCTTTTAGAATAGGGAAGTTAGCCTTTTAGAATAGGGAAGTTAGCCTTTTAGAATAGGGAAGTTAGCCTTTTAGAATAGGGAAATTAGCCTTTTAGAATAGGGAAGTTACTGGAAGTTGCCTTAGAATAGGGAAGATGCCTTTGAATAGGGAAGTTAGCCTTTTTGAATAGGGAAGTTAGCCTTTTTGAATAGGGAAGTTAGCCTTTTAGAATAGGGAAGTTACCGGAAGTTGCCTTAGAATAGGGAAGTTGCCTTAGAAGCACATGTGCTAAGAGAACAGAAGTCTGTGTTATGTACTATACTTAGGGGGGGTATCCAATTGCCTGCGATGCCATTTCAGCAGGTGAAAATGGCAGGATATGTTAATGACTGATGGTCATTATTGCGGTATCCTATTAAAGGCCGTTTTCATCAGGGCAAAAATGGACCCACAATCGCCGATGACAAACGGAATCGTGGATAAGTTCCCGATCCCATGTGTTATCGCGGCTCCAGCAACCACGTATCGCGGATTATGCTTCCGGTGCCTGAGGCACCCAAAGAATAATCCGCATTAAGTGCCGGCATCGGGGGGAAGAGTTCGCCGCATCGGGGCTAATAGGATAGTCCCCGGCACTTCAATTACCCGTGGTCATCGACCGTAGGTAATTGGATATCCCCCATAGTGTAAAATTATATAGTGCAAAGTCTTATTTTCTGTAAACTTATAGTTAATTAGATTTCAGCTGAGATGCTAAGTGTATGAATTCAGCAGCTATAGCAAGATAGTAATGGATAATACACATCTTTAAACACCTTAAAACAACCATTCGTAAAATCCAAGTGTATAAAGCAGAATTGGTTAAACACACTTTTCTCATACGTCCTAAAGGATGCTGGGGACTCAAAAAGGACCATGGGGTATAGACGGATCCGCAGGAGCTTGGGCACACTATAAAGACTTAAACTGGGTGTGAACTGGCTCCTCCCTCTATGCCCCTCCTCCAGACCTCAGTTAGACTTTGTGCCCAGGAGTGATGGGTCACATACTAGGGGAGCTCTACTGAGTTTCTCTAGAAAAGACTTTGTTAGGTTTTTTATTTTCAGGGAGACCTGCTGGCTACAGGCTTCCTGCAGCGTGGGAGTGAGGGGAGAGAAGTAGGACCTACTTCTTCTTAGTTTAAAGGCTCTGCTTCTCGGCTACTGGACACCATTAGCTCCAGAGAGGGTTCGATCACTTGGTGCGCCTAGCTGCTCGTTCCCGGAGCCACGCCGTCGCCCCCATCACAGAAGCCAGAAGAAAGAAGCCGGGTGAGTATTGGAAGAAAAGAAGACTTCAGACGGCAGAAGACTTCAGTAACGGAGGTACAGTGGTAGTGCTGCGCTTCATGCTCCCACACACCAACGCACTCACAGGGTGCAGGGCGCTGGGGGGGGGAGCGCCCTGGGCAGCAAGTTACGAGTCTTCTTAATGGTTCTGGCATATAAAAGCATTTCGGTGCCAAGGCACCGTGGTCATCCCCCGCCAGCATTATTTTGCGCTAGGCGCCTTTATTTCCCCGCCGCCACTTATACGGGTGCAGGGCGCGGGGGGGGGGCGCCCTGAGCAGCGAGTTGACTGCTCGCGCTGCCGGGGCTCCATGTACAGACCCCGCCGGCGTGTTATAGCGCACTACGCACCATTCTTCCCCGTCGGCCTCCATGGGTGCAGGGCGCCGGGGGGGTGGTGGCGCCCTGGGCAGCATAGATATTTTGTTTTGGGGCTCCCGGGCGCCGCATACGATAACCCGCCATTAGGGCTGCGGGTGCGCGCCGGGGCTCCCGCATGCCATCGGTTGCCTGGGGTGCAGGACGCGCGGGGGGGGCTCCCTGAGCAGCATTGGTCTGTGTGGGTATAGTGTTTTACACTGTATATATATGGTGCTCGACCTGCTTGTTTTTTTTAGAAATACAGGGGGGCTATAGCACGCCGAGAGGGGCGGGGCTTAGCCTCACACATAGAGTCGGCGCCATTTTCCCCTGCTGTGCCCGCCAAGAGGTTTGTAAATCACAAACAAAAGGGGGGGACATAGTGTTTGGGTGTTATGTTGCCCCTGCTCAGTTGTAAAACTCCCTGTATATAGGGTCCCCCGGCTCAATATAGGGTTATATATATTTATATTTGAGCGGGCTTAAGCGCGCCGGGATGGGGCGGAGCTTAGCCCTCACAGAGGAGTCAGCGCCATTTTCCTCAGTTCCCCAGGACTTGCTGTGTAGTAAGAAGGAAGGGGGGCACAGTGGTTCTTATGCTATATGGGTGTCATGTAGCATTAGGATTGATAATGGACGCATAATCATTGTTGTAATACGTAAATGCACTGTTTCCCTGTTTGTTTACCCACTATCGGTTAGTCGACATATGTCAACAGGTGTGAGGGCTTTGTCACAAGCTGCTGTGGGGATAACTGTCGGCTTCGCCGGCGCATGGCGGTACTTGGTTCGGGAAAATTAATTATTAGCAAGTTTGTGCTTGTGTGCTTAAAACATTAAACACGCTAGGGGAGACACAATTGTTGGTGGATGCCCTGTCGGCATCAACCGTAACCTCCTGGGTAAAAACGTTAACAGGCTGTTATTGCCATATATATATATATATATATATATATATATATATATATATATATATATTTCTAGGTATATGTGGGGGGAGTGTTATCCAAATAGTTTTTGTATGCTTCCCTCAGACCCCTCGGGGTTCCAAGATTACTATTATTTTTTACCCGATTACTGTTCCTGGCTGTCGACATTTACTTAGTTTCTGTCGACCATAACGTTCCTGGTAGATTCACTTTGGGGGCATGTCAGTACATGGTCGTACACATTCACAACACATTACTGTCTATAGGGACCTGACAGGTCTGGGCAATCCACTTGCGTATGGGTTATATCTATATGTGTATATATGTAGATATAGGCAGAGCCGGCCCTAACCAATAAGATGCCCTAGGCAAGATTTCGGCTGGTGCCCCCTAGCACCACCGCTAGTTCCGCCTCTGACCCTGCACCCCTTTCCCAGCACCATCACTCCTCACCCATAGCAGTCTTTATTTTAGTGTTCCTATCCCCTATATTTTAAATAGGAACATGCGCACATTCGGTGCACAGCCCAAAAAAAGTGTGTTTTTGCTGGGAAGGGGCATGGCCACACAATAGTACCCCCGATTCAATTTCCGCCACACAGTACTGCAACTTTATTCACATTTTATCATGCAATAGTGTCCCTTATTCTTGTTACATCACAGAGTAGTACCAATTTACCTTATAAATGTTACTCCCCACAGTAGTGCCCCTTTATTCACATTACATCACACTGAATTGCTCATTATTCACATTACACACACCATAGACCACACAGTAGTGCCCTTTCTATACATTACGCCACACAGTAGTGCCCCTTTCTCTGACGTCCTAGTGGATGCTGGGGACTCCGTAAGGACCATGGGGAATAGCGGCTCCGCAGGAGACTGGGCACAAAAGTAAAGCTTTAGAACTACCTGGTGTGCACTGGCTCCTCCCCCCATGACCCTCCTCCAAGCCTCAGTTAGATTTTTGTGCCCGAACGAGAAGGGTGCACACTAGGTGGCTCTCCTGAGCTGCTTAGTGAAAAGTTTAGTTTTAGGTTTTTTATTTTCAGTGAGACCTGCTGGCAACAGGCTCACTGCATCGAGGGACTAAGGGGAGAAGAAGCGAACTCACCTGCGTGCAGAGTGGATTGGGCTTCTTAGGCTACTGGACATTAGCTCCAGAGGGATCGAACACAGGCCCAGCCATGGAGTCCAGTCCCAGAGCCGCGCCGCCGGCCCCCTTACAGAGCCAGAAGCAAGAAGAGGTCCGGAAAATCGGCGGCAGAAGACATCCTGTCTTCACCAAGGTAGCGCACAGCACTGCAGCTGTGCGCCATTGCTCCTCAGCACACTTCACACTTCGGTCACTGAGGGTGCAGGGCGCTAGGGGGGGGCGCCCTGAGCAGCAATAAAAACACCTTGGCTGGCGAAAATACATCACATATAGCCCCCAGGGCTATATGGATGAATTTTAACCCCTGCCAGAATCCATAAAAAAGCAGGAGAAAAGTCCGCGAAAAAGGGGCGGAGCCTATCTCAGCACACTGGCGCCATTTTCCCTCACAGCTCAGTTGGAGGGAAGCTCCCCTGGCTCTCCCCTGCAGTCACTACACTACAGAAAGGGTTAAAAAAGAGAGGGGGGCGCTAATTAGGCGCAGTAATAACAATACAGCAGCTATAAGGGGAAAAACACTTATATAAGGTTATCCCTGTATATATATAGCGCTCTGGTGTGTGCTGGCAAACTCTCCCTCTGTCTCCCCAAAGGGCTAGTGGGGTCCTGTCCTCTATCAGAGCATTCCCTGTGTGTGTGCTGTGTCGGTACGTTTGTGTCGACATGTATGAGGAGAAAAATGATGTGGAGACGGAGCAGATTGCCTGTAATAGTGATGTCACCCCCTAGGGGGTCGACACCTGAGTGGATGAACTGTTGGAAGGAATTACGTGACAGTGTCAGCTCTGTATAAAAGACAGTGGTTGACATGAGACAGCCGGCTACTCAGCTTGTGCCTGTCCAGACGTCTCATAGGCCGTCAGGGGCTCTAAAGCGCCCGTTACCTCAGATGGCAGATATAGACGCCGACACGGATACTGACTCCAGTGTCGACGGTGAAGAGACAAATGTGACTTCCAGTAGGGCCACACGTTACATGATTGAGGCAATGAAAAATGTTTTACACATTTCTGATAATACGAGTACCACCAAAAAGGGGTATTATGTTCGGTGAGGAAAAACTACCTGTAGTTTTCCTGAATCTGAGAAATTAAATGAGGTGTGTGATGATGCGTGGTTTCCCCCGATAACAACTGATAATTTCTAAAATGTTATTGGCATTATATCCTTTCCCGCCAGAGGTTAGGGTGCGTTGGGAAACACCCCCTAGGGTGGATAAAGCGCTCACGCGCTTGTAAGAACAAGGGCTGTACCCTCTCCTGAGATGGCCGCCCTTAAGGATCCTGCTGATAGAAAGCAGGAGGGTATCCTAAAATGTATTTACACACATACTGGTATTATACTGCGACCAGCAATCGCCTCAGCCTGGATGTGCAGTGCTGGGTTGGCGTGGTCGGATTCCCTGACTGAAAATATTGATACCCTAGATAGGGACAGTATATTTTTGCCTATAGAGCATTTGAAAGATGCATTTCTATATATGCGTGATGCACAGTGGAATATTTGCCGACTGGCATCAAGTCTAAGTGCGTTGTCCATTTCTGCCAGTAGAGGGTTATGGACACGACAGTGGTCAGGTGATGCGGATTCCAAATGGCGTTTGGAAGTATTGCTTTATTAAGGGGAGGAGTCATTTGGGGTCGGTCTTTCAGACCTGGTGGCCACGGCAACAGCTGGGAAATCCACGTTTGTACCCCAGGTCGCCTCTCAACATAAGACGCCGTATTATCAGGCGCAGTCTTTTCGTGGGCAAGCGGGCAAAAGGTTCCTCATTTCTGCCCCGTGACAGAGGGAGAGAAAAAAGGCTGCAGAAATCAGCCAGTTCCCAGGAACAGAAGCCCTCTCCCGCCTCTGCCAAGCCCTCAGTATGACGCTGGGGCTTTACAAGCAGAATCAGGCACGGTGGGGGCCCGTCTCAATGAATTTCAGCGCGCAGTGGGCTCACTCGCAAGTAGACCCCTGGATCCTTCAGGTGATATCTCAGGGGTACAAATTGGAATTCGAGACGTCTCCCCCTCGCCGTTTCCTAAAGTCGGCTTTATTGATGTCTCCTTCTGACAGGGAGGCAGTTTTGGAAGCCATTCACAAGCTGTATTCCCAGCAGGTGATAATCAAGGTACCCCTCCTGCAACAGGGAACGGGGTATTATTCCACACTGTTGTGGTACCGAAGCCGGACGGCTCGGTGAGACCGATTCTAAATCTAAAATCTTGAACACTTACATACGGAGGTTCAAATTCAAGATTGAGTCACTCAGAGCAGTGATTGCGAACCTGGAAGAAGGGGACTACATGATGTCTCGGGACATCAAGGATGCTTACCTTCATGTCCCAATTTACCCTTCTCACCAAGGATACCTCAGGTTTATGGTACAGAACTGTCACTATCCGTTTCAGACGCTGCCGTATGGATGGTCCACGGCACCCCGGGTCTTTACCAAGGTAATGGCCGAAATGATGATACTCCTTCGAAGGAAGGGAATTTTAGTTATCCCTTACTTGGACGATTCCCTGATAAGGGTAAGATCCAGGGAACAGTTGGAAGTCGGTGTAGCACTATCTCAGGTAGTGTTGCGGCAGCACGATTGGATTCTCAATATTCCAAAATCGCAGCTGATTCCGACGACTCGTCTTCTGTTCCTAGGGATGATCCTGGACACAGTCCAGAAAAAGGTGTTTCTCCCGGAGGAGAAAGTCAGGGAGTTATCCGAGCTAGTCGGGAACCTCCTATAACCGAGCCAAGTCTCAGTACATCAATAAAATGGTTCTGGGAAAAATGGTGGCTTCCTACGAACAATCCCTTTGGGCAGATTCCACGCAAGAACTTTCCAGTGGGACCTGCTGGACAAATGGTCCGGGTCGCATCTTCAGATGCATCAGCGGATAACCCTGTCACCAAGCACAAGGGTGTCTCTCCTGTGGTGGTTGCAGAGTGCTCATCTTCTAGAGGGCCGCACATTCAGGACTGGGTCCTGGTGACCACGGATGCCAGCCTGCGAGGCTGGGGAGCAGTCACACAGGGAAGGAATTTCCAGAGCTTATGGTCAAGCCTGGAGACATCACTTCACATAAATATCCTGAAGCTAAGGGCCATTTACAATGCTCTAAGCTCAGCAAGACCTCTGCTTCAAGGTCACCCGGAGTTGATCCATTCGGACAACATCACGGCAGTCACCCACGTAAACAGACAGGGTGACACAAGAAGCAGGAGGGCAATGGCAGAAGCTGCAACGATTCTTCGCTGGGCGGAAAATCATGTGATAGCACTGTCAGCAGTATTCATTCCGGGAGTGGACAACTGGGAAGCAGACTTCCTCAGCAGACACGACCTCCACCCGGGAGAGTGGGGACTTCACCCAGAAGTCTTCCACATGTTTATAAAAACTCGACAAGTATTGCGCCAGGTCAAGGGACCCTCAGGCAATAGCTGTAGACGCTCTGGTAACACAGTTTGTGTACCAGTCAGTGTATGTGTTCCCTCCTCTGCCTCTCATACCCAAGGTACTGAGAATTATAAGATGGAGAGGAGTAAGCACTATATTCGTGGCTCCGGATTGGCCAAGAAGGACTTGGTAACCGGAACTTCAAGAGATGCTCACGGAGGATCCGTGGCCTCTACCTCTAAGAAGGGACCTGCTCCAGCAAGGACCCTGTCTGTTCCAAGACTTACCGCGGCTGTGTTTGACGGCATGGCGGTTGAACGCCGGATCCTGAAGGGCAAAGGTATTCCGGATGAAGTCATTCCTATCCTGATCAAAGCCAGAAAAGATATAACCGCAAAACATTACCACCGCATTTGGCGAAAATATGTTGCGTGGTGCGAGGCCAGTAAGGCCCCGACGGAGGAATTTTCAACTAAGTCGATTCCTACATTTCCTGCAAACAGGAGTGTCTATGGGCCTGAAATGGGGGTCCATTAAGGTTCAAATTTCGGCCCTGTCAATTTTCTTCCAAAAAGAACTAGCTTCAGTCCCTGAAGTTCAGACGTTTGTGAAAGGGGTACTGTATATACAGCCTCCTTTTGTGCCTCCAGTGGCACCTTGGGATCTAAATGTAGTTTTTCGGTTCCAAAAGTCACATTGGTTGGAACCACTTAAATATGTGGAGTTAAAATATCTCACATGGAAAGTGGTCATGCTGTTGGCCCTGGCCTGGGCCAGGTGCGTGTCAGAATTGGAGGCTTTATCCTGTAAAAGCCCTCATCTGATTTTCCATTCGGACAGGGCGGAATTGAGTACTTGTCCTCAGTTTCTCCCTACGGTGGTTTTCAGCGTTTCACCTGAATCAACCTATTGTGGTGCCTGCGGCTACTAGGGACTTGGAGGACTCCAAGTTGCTAGACGTTGTCAGAGCCCTGGAAATATAGTTTTCCAGGACGGCTGGAGTCAGAAAATCTGACTCGTTGTTTATTCTGTATGCACCCAACAAGCTGGGTGCTCCTGCTTCTAAGCAGACTATTGCTCGTTGGATTTGTAGTACAATTCAACTTGCACATTCTGTGGCAGGCCTGCCACAGCCAAAATCTGTAAAAGCCCATTCCACAAGGAAGGTGGGCTCATCTTGGGCGGCTGCCCGAGGGGTCTCGGCTTTACAACTTTGCCGAGCAGCTACTTGGTCAGGAGCAAATACGTTAGTAAAATTCTACAAATTTGATACCCTGGCTGAGGAGGACCTGGAGTTCTCTCATTTGGTGCTGCAGAGTCATCCGCACTCTCCCTACGTTTGGGAGCTTTGGTATAATCCCCATGGTCCTTACGGAGTCCCCAGCATCCACTAGGACGTCAGAGAAAATAAGAATTTACTTACCGATAATTCTATTTCTCGTAGTCCGTAGTGGATGCTGGGCGCCCATCCCAAGTGCGGATTGTCTGCAATACTGGTACATAGTTATTGTTACCAAAAAATCGGGTTATTGCTGTAGTGAGCCATCTTTTCTAGAGGCTCCTCTGTTATCATGCTGTTAACTGGGTTTAGATCACAAGTTATACGGTGTGATTGGTGTGGCTGGTATGAGTCTTACCCGGGATTCAAAATCCTTCCTTATTGTGTACACTCGTCCGGGCACAGTATCCTAACTGAGGCTTGGAGGAGGGTCATGGGGGGAGGAGCCAGTGCACACCAGGTAGTTCTAAAGCTTTACTTTTGTGCCCAGTCTCCTGCGGAGCCGCTATTCCCCATGGTCCTTACGGAGTCCCCAGCATCCACTACGGACTACGAGAAATAGAATTATCGGTAAGTAAATTATTATTTATTCACGTAATGCCACACATTAGTAATGTATTTATACACATAATACCACACAGTAATGCCCCTTACACATGACACACATTATTAATGTCCTTATAAACATAATGCGCCTTACACATTATGCCAGCTTTTATTAATGCCCTTGTACACATAATGTCCCTTACACATATGCTGCGCATTATTAATGTCCTTATACACATAATGACACACATAGTGCCCCTTACACATTTGCTGCACATTATTAATGCATTTATACACATGACACGCATAATGCCCCTTACACATATGCCGAACACTATTACACAAACAACCCACTCACACGCAGCACTCACACAGCCGCTAACATTGTGACCCTTGCCTGCTTGGATACAGATGTGTCCTCATAAATCTTGCCTCAATGCACCATGCACCAGGAGATGCTTGACATGTATCAGCTAGCAGCTCCCGGCCAGCTTTGATAACATCGGGCACCTTTTTTAAAATGAAAAATCATCTTTTTTGCCTATATTCTGTGTGCTACTGTGGCTGTATCTGCATACAAAATGCTACACACTGAATATAGGCATGCCGCATATCATTTTAATCCGCAGAAGCTGCTGGTGCCCCTAGGCATATCAAATGCCCTAGGCATCTGCCTAGTTTGCCTATGCCTAGGGCCGGCTCTGGATATAGGTTATATATGCATCGTTAGGATATATGTGTTTCTCTGACGTCCTAGTGGATGCTGGGAACTCCGAAAGGACCATGGGGAATAGCAGCTCCGCAGGAGACTGGGCACAAATAGAAAGCTTTAGTACTACCTGGTGTGCACTGGCTCCTCCCCCTATGACCCTTCTCCAAGCCTCAGTTAGTTAGATTTTTGTGCCCGAACGAGAAGGGTGCACACTAGGGGCTCTCCTGAGCTTCTTAGTGAAAGTTTTAGTTTAGGTTTTTTATTTTCAGTGAGACCTGCTGGCAACAGGCTCACTGCATCGAGGGACTAATGGGAGAAGAAGCGAACTCACCTGCGTGCAGAGTGGATTGGGCTTCTTGGCTACTGGACACCATTAGCTCCAGAGGGACAGCTCACAGGCCCAGCTTTGGAGCTCGGTCCCGGAGCCGCGCCGCCGGCCCCCTTACAGAGCCAGAAGCAAGAAGAGTCCAGAAAATCGGCGGCAGAAGACATCCTGTCTTCCACAAGGTAGCGCACAGCACTGCAGCTGTGCGCCATTGCTTCTCAGCACACTTCACACTCCGGTCACTGAGGGTGCAGGGCGCTAGGGGGGGGTGCCCTGAGCAGCAATAGAAACACCTTGGCTGGCTAAAAATACATCACATATAGCTCCTGGGCTATATGGATGAATTTTAACCCCTGCCAGATTTTCACAAAAAAGCGGGAGAAAGGCCGCCGAGAAGGGGGCGGAGCCTATCTCCTCAGCACACAGGCGCCATTTTCCCTCACAGCTCCGCTGGAAGGACGTCTCCCTGACTCTCCCCTGCAGTCCTGCACTACATAAACAGGGTAAAAAAGAGAGGGGGGCACTAATTGGCGGGTGATTAACAATACAGCAGCTATAAGGGAGAAACACTTATATAAGGTTGTCCCTATATCTATATATAGCGCTCTGGTGTGTGCTGGCATACTCTCCCTCTGTCTCCCCAAAGGGCTAGTGGGGTCCTGTCCTCTATCAGAGCATTCCCTGTGCGTGTGCTGTGTGTCGGTACGTTTGTGTCGACATGTATGAGGAGGAAAATGATGTGGAGGCGGGGCAATTGCCTATAATAGAGATGTCACCCCCTAAGGAGTCGACACCTGAGTGGATGGCTTTATGGAAGGATTTACGTGACAGTGTCAGCTCCTTACAAAAGACGGTTGATGACATGAGACAGCTGACTAATCAGCTAGTCCCTGTCCAGGCGTCTCAGAAACCATCAGGGGCTCTAAAAAGGCCGTTACCTCAGGTGGTGGATACTGACGTCGACACGGATACTGACTCCAGTGTCGACGGTGAGGAGACAAACGTGACTTCCAGTAGGGCCACACGTTACATGATCACGGCAATGAGAGAGGTGTTAAACATTTCTGATACTGCAAGTACCACTAAAAAGGGTATTATGTGGGGTGTGACAAAACTACCTGTAGTTTTTCCTGAATCAGACAAATTAAATGAGGTGTGTGATGAAGCGTGGGTTTCCCCCGATAAAAAACTGATAATTTCTAAAAAGGTATTGGCATTATACCCTTTCCGGCCAGAGGTTAGGGCGCGTTGGAAAACACCCCCTAGAGTGGATAAAGCGCTCACACGCTTATCAAAACAAGTGGCGTTACCGTCTCCTGATACGGCCGCCCTCAAGGAACCAGGTGACAGAAAACTGGAGAATATCCTTAAAAGTATATACACACATACTGGTGTTTATACTGCGACCAGCAATCGCCTCAGCCTGGATGTGCAGCGCTGGGGTGGCTTGGTCGGATTCCCTGACTGAAAATATTGATACCCTGGATAGGGACCGTATATTGTTGACTATAGAGCATTTAAAAGATGCATTTCTATATATGCGAGATGCACAGAGGGATATTTCCACGCTGGCATCAAGAGTGAGTGCGCTGTCCATTTCTGCCAGAAGAGGATTATGGACGCGACAGTGGTCAGGTGATGCGGACTCTAAACGGTATATGGAAATATTGCCTTATAAAGGGGAGGAGTTATTTGGGATCGGTCTATCGGACCTGGTGGCCACGGCAACTGCTGGGAAATCCACATTTTTACCCCAGGTAACCTCTCAACATAAGAAGACACCGTCTTATCCGGCTCAGTCCTTTCGTCCCCATAAGGGCAAGCGGGCAAAAGGTTCCTCTTTTCTGCCCCGGGCCAGAGGAAGGGGAAGAAGACTGCAACAGGCAGCCACTTCCCAGGAACAAAAGCCCTCCCCCGCTTCTGCCAAGTCCTCAGCATGACGCTGGGGCCTTACAAGCGGACTCAGGCACGATGGGGGCCCGTCTCAAGAATTTCAGCGCGCAGTGGGCTCACTCGCAAGTGGACCCCTGGATCCTGCAAGTAGTATCTCTGGGGTACAAATTGGAGTTCGAGACGTCTCCCCCTCGCCGGTTCCTGAAGTCTGCTTTACCAACGTCTCCCTCCGACAGGGAGGCAGTATTGGAGGCAGTTCACAAGCTGTATTCCCAGCAGGTGATAATCAAAGTACCCCTCCTGCAACAAGGGAAGGGGTATTATTCCACGCTGTTTGTGGTACCGAAGCCGGACGGCTCGGTGAGACCAATTTTAAATCTGAAGTCTTTGAACACTTACATACAGAGGTTCAAATTCAAGATGGAGTCACTCAGAGCAGTGATCGCGAACCTGGAAGAGGGGGACTATATGGTGTCTCTGGTCATCAAAGATGCCTATCTCCATGTCCCCATTTACCCTTCTCATCAAGGGTACCTCAGGTTTGTAGTACAAAACTGTCACTATCAGTTTCAGACGCTGCCGTTTGGATTATCCACGGCACCTCGGGTCTTTACCAAGGTAATGGCCGAAATGATGATTCTTCTTCGAAGAAAAGGCGTTTTAATTATCCCTTACTTGGACGATCTCCTGATAAGAGCAAGATCCAGAGAATGGAAGTCGGAGTAGCCCTATCTCAGGTAGTGCTACGGCAGCACGGCTGGATTCTAAATATCCCAAAATCGCAGCTGGTTCCGACAACACGTCTTCTATTCCTAGGGATGATTCTGGACACAGTCCAGAAAAAGGTGTTCCTTCCGGAGGAAAAAGCCAGGGAGTTATCCGAACTGGTCAGAAACCTCCTGAAACCGGGTCAAGTCTCAGTGCATCAATGCACAAGAGTCTTGGGAAAGATGGTAGCTTCCTACGAAGCGATTCCATTCGGCAGATTCCACGCAAGAACGTTCCAGTGGGATCTGCTGGACAAATGGTCCGGATCGCATCTTCAAATGCATCAGCGGATAACCCTGTCTCCAAGGACAAGGGTCTCTCTTCTGTGGTGGTTGCAGAAGGCTCATCTTCTAGAGGGCCGCAGATTCGGCATTCAGGACTGGGTCCTGGTGACCACGGATGCCAGCCTGAGAGGCTGGGGAGCAGTCACACAAGGAAGAAATTTCCAGGGCTTGTGGTCAAGCCTGGAGACATCACTTCACATAAATATCCTGGAGCTAAGGGCCATCTACAATGCTCTAAGCCTAACACGACCTCTGCTTCAAGGTCAGCCGGTGCTGATTCAGTCAGACAACATCACGGCAGTCGCCCACGTAAACAGACAGGGCGGCACAAGAAGCAGGAGGGCAATGGCAGAAGTTGCAAGGATTCTTCGCTGGGCGGAAAATCATGTGATAGCACTGTCAGCAGTGTTCATTCCGGGAGTGGACAACTGGGATGCAGACTTCCTCAGCAGGCACGACCTCCACCCGGGAGAGTGGGGACGTCACCCAGAAGTCTTCCACATGATTGTGAACCGTTGGGAAAAACCAAAGGTGGACATGATGGCGTCACGCCTCAACAAAAAACTAGACAGGTATTGCGCCAGGTCACGGGACCCTCAGGCAATAGCTGTGGACGCTCTGGTAACACCGTGGGTGTACCAGTCAGTGTATGTGTTCCCTCCTCTGCCTCTCATACCCAAGGTACTGAGAATCATAAGAAGGAAAGGAGTAAGGACTATACTCGTGGTTCCGGATTGGCCAAGAAGGACTTGGTACCCGGAACTTCAAGAGATGCTCACGGAGGACCCGTGGCCTCTACCTCTACGAAGGGACCTGCTCCAGCAGGGACCCTGTCTGTTCCAAGACTTACCGCGGCTGCGTTTGACGGCATGGCGGTTGAACGCCGGATCCTGAAGGAAAAAGGCATTCCGGATGAGGTCATCCCTATCCTGATAAAAGCCAGGAAGGATGTAACCGTGCAGCATTATCACCGTATTTGGCGTAAATATGTTGCGTGGTGCGAGGCCAGGAAGGCCCCTACAGAGGAATTTCAACTGGGTCGTTTCCTGCATTTCCTGCAAACAGGACTGTCTATGGGCCTAAAATTAGGGTCCATTAAGGTTCAAATTTCGTCCCTGTCGATCTTCTTCCAAAAAGAACTGGCTTCAGTTCCTGAAGTTCAGACGTTTGTCAAAGGGGTGCTGCATATACAGCCTCCTTTTGTGCCTCCAGTGGCACCTTGGGATCTCAATGTGGTTTTGGGGTTCCTAAAATCACATTGGTTTGAACCACTCACCACTGTGGACTTAAAGTATCTCACATGGAAAGTGGTAATGCTTTTGGCCCTGGCTTCAGCAAGGCGCGTGTCAGAATTGGCGGCTTTATCCTATAAAAGCCCTTACCTAATTTTTCATACGGACAGGGCAGAATTGAGGACTCGTCCTCAATTTCTCCCTAAGGTGGTTTCAGCGTTTCACCTGAACCAGCCTATTGTGGTACCTGCGGCTACTAGAGACTTGGAGGACTCCAAGTTACTGGACGTAGTCAGGGCCCTGAAAATATACGTTTCCAGGACGGCTGGAGTCAGAAAATCTGACTCGCTGTTTATCCTTTATGCACCCAACAAGCTGGGTGCTCCTGCTTCTAAGCAGACTATTGCTCGTTGGATTTGTAATACAATTCAGCTTGCACATTCTGTGGCAGGCCTGCCACAGCCAAAATCTGTAAAAGCCCATTCCACACGGAAAGTGGGCTCATCTTGGGCGGCCGCCCGAGGGGTCTCTGCTTTACAACTTTGCCGAGCAGCTACTTGGTCAGGGGCAAACACGTTTGCTAAATTCTACAAATTTGATACCCTGGCTGAGGAGGACCTGGAGTTCTCTCATTCGGTGCTGCAGAGTCATCCGCACTCTCCCGCCCGTTTGGGAGCTTTGGTATAATCCCCATGGTCCTTACG
This sequence comes from Pseudophryne corroboree, assembly GCF_028390025.1. NCBI lineage: Eukaryota > Metazoa > Chordata > Amphibia > Anura > Myobatrachidae > Pseudophryne > Pseudophryne corroboree. The sequence goes on from NC_086446.1 coordinate 765,355,448, forward strand.
GAGTTCCCAGCATCCACTAGGACGTCAGAGAAAATAAGAATTTACTTACCGATAATTCTATTTCTCATAGTCCGTAGTGGATGCTGGGCGCCCATCCCAAGTGCGGATTGTCTGCAATACTTGTACATAGTTATTGTTAACTAAATCGGGTTATTGTTGTAGTGAGCCATCTTTTCTAGAGGCTCCTCTGTTTATCATGCTGTTAACTGGGTTCAGATCACAAGTTATACGGTGTGATTGGTGTGGCTGGTATGAGTCTTACCCGGGATTCAAAATCCTTCCTTATTGTGTACGCTCGTCCGGGCACAGTATCCTAACTGAGGCTTGGAGGAGGGTCATAGGGGGAGGAGCCAGTGCACACCAGGTAGTACTAAAGCTTTCTATTTGTGCCCAGTCTCCTGCGGAGCCGCTATTCCCCATGGTCCTTACGGAGTTCCCAGCATCCACTACGGACTATGAGAAATAGAATTATCGGTAAGTAAATTCTTATTTTTATTGTGTATTACATTATGTATATCCAGGAATTCTGAAATAATGGTATTCTTAACTTGTGCTGGTCGCTCTGTTGATTAAGCTCTAGATTGGCTATGACGAGTTGGTTTCGATCCTCTCAAGGAATCCGAATATTATTCTCTCCACAACGCGGAGAGAAATTCATGACCGTAAACTCCTGGTCGACGCAGAGCCCGGTCGCAAAGGATCATACACAGGCAGCTAAGTAAAATTTTATTTCTATACTTTGACCTTATTTGCACTGTATGCACTTGAGGGAGTGCGGTGTTCGGGTTAGGCATCCGAAAAATTACCCTACCCAGAGTGGGTAGGCTTGCCTATGTTTATTCTACCGTATAACATTACAGCAGGCTGCCACATGACAGCAGGAGGTGTGACCGGAAAAATGCGGAAGATGTCTCTGGGAGATGCTGGTGGGAGGTGGTATACAGCTGTTTGGTGTGGCCTATGGTCTGTCAATCTCAGCGGATACCACTGGTAAGTCTAACTTTGTGAGTTAGCCTCCTTCACAACGGTTGGTGATGCATTCTTTTGTGGGATGCAGTCGTTTTAACCGGTTCGATGCCGTTCTTTTTTTCCTTTCTGTGCAGACAGTGGAAAGTGAAAATGTAAGAGTGCTGCAGCCTTGTTAAGGTCGCAGAAGTGGATGTCGTTTTCTGTCTCCTACACATCCACCACTTGTCGCCGAGTCTATCGGGCTGGTACCCACTCCGGTCTGCACTCGTCTACTAATTTTCAGTTGGTCCAGGAATAGTCTAAGACCTGTGGGTTGTTATAGAATCCAAAGGGGAACATTCTGACTTACGGTTGTTTCCCCTTACTGTTTTCTAATAGATCTTGCTGTTCCACTCTGGAAGCAGACATAGTATGCGACGCCATACAGAGTTGCGTCAGCATCAGGCCATTGTCTGGTTGTCCCTGTATAATGGTGCTAATCGTTGTTTCTCTCGGACTGTTCTTTGACACAGGCATTGGCTGTTGTTTCCAACGACACAGATGTCGGAGGGGGGTGTCAGAGTGGATAATGATCGGTTAAAGTTCGGTGTTTTCCTGTGAAAAGACGTCTGAAGATCCAGAGTTGGATCAGCTTTGCTGTGACACTTCATCACTGTGTTCCGTTACTAAAACAGTGGGGTGCGGCCTGAGAGGTTTTTTCTTTGGTGAACAGGTCTAATGCCAGAGTGGTTTTAAAGAGACCGGTTGGGACTGAGGTCCAGGTCTCACCTGCACATGCACCAGAATATAATCCTTACGGCCAGGACGTCGCTCCTGTGGTGTCTGCTCGATTCTCTTATTCTAGAGGGATGAAGGCTCGTGTTCCAGGTGTAGATCCTGGTGTCCGTGTATACAGATCTCTGATGCTGGGGAGCAGTCCTTGTAAGGGACGTATTTCCAGAGGATGAGGTCAAGTTGGAAAGCTTGTCTGCAATAGCCTTTCTTGGATTAAAGGTTACTTTTGATGAACGTATTCTTCGTGGTCTGCCCGTTTTCGTTCTGCCAGACGACTTGTCGGCAGTGGCGTATGTAAGCCGCTATGGCGGAAAAAGGGAGCAATGGCGGAAGATGCACAGTTTTGCCGTTGAGTGAAAAGTCTGGTATTCGCTATATTAGCGGTCTTCGTTCCGGCGGTGAACGAAGGAAAAATAGATTTCCTCTGCTGGCGCGTTCTCCATCCGGGAGAAATTTCAGTCAGCGTCAAGTAGTTTTCACAGAAGTGGAAAGTTTTTGAGGAATGTCGCAATTGGTCAGGTGGACGTCTCGCCTCAATGAGGGGCCTCAGGGATATTGTTCCAGGTCAAGGGACACTCAAACTATAGCAGTGGACACCCTCGTGGCACCGTGTGTGTATTTAGTCGGTCTATGTGACCTCTCCGTTTTCACGTTTCTGAAGGTGCTAAGCGTAAGATGAACAAAGGTTCCGGTGATCCTTTTGGATCCGGGCTAGCCAAGGAGGGTTGGCTATCCACTTTGTTCATGGTTTACTCATAGAAAATTTCTACCCTCTTCCTCTGCGTGAGGAACTGTTACAACAAGATCAGGGCGTGTATCAAGTTTTCCCGCGGCTGCGTCTGACGGCGGGGCGGTTGAATGCTATATCCTAAGCCGAACGGGTGTTCCCAGTGAAGTCGTTTCCTCAATTCTTCAGGCTAGGAAAGAACTAACGACAAAGTTTTATCACCGTAGTTGGCGTAACTATGTGTCTCGGTGTGTATCCAGGAAGGCTCCTATGGAAGAGTTTCAGCTAGGTCGTTCTTATCCATAGTTTACAAGCCGGTGTGGATGCAAGCCTAATAAGTTTCTTTACAAAATTACTCTTTTGGAAAGTGATCATGCTATAGGCTTTGGCGTCCGCAAGGCGGGTGTCGGAAGTGGTGTTTTTGTCTCACAAGAGCCTTGTTTGATCTTTCAGGTGGATAGAGAGGAATTGAGTACTCGGTTGGTAGGTCTACCAATAATGGCTTCTGGGTTCCGCAGAAATCGGCCTTTTTTAGATGCCTGTGGTTACTTAGGCATTAGCTGATTCAAATTCCCTTGGTCTAACCAGGGGGTTTGAGTATGTAGGGCGCCAATTTGGCTCTGTTTGTCCGGTATGTTCCCAGCATGGTTTGGGGGACTGCGCTATGCAGTCTGCTACAAGCTGAATCTGTGATGCGGTTTGGCATGTTCGTTATATGGCTGGACCGTCAAGTCGGTGGAGGTCCATTCTTTGGGAAGATGGACTTTTCTTGGGCGGATGCCCAAGGAGTCTTGGCGGTTCAACTTTGCCGATCAGATTATTGGTCGGGATCAAACGCTTTTGCTATGCTTTTCAAGTTTGAAACCCTGATTTTTGGGGACCTTTTTTGTTTGCTCATTCGGTGCTGCAGAGTAGTCCGCACTCTCCCGCCCGTTTTAGAGCTTTGGTATAAACCCCATGGTCCTTTTGGAGTCCCCAGCATCCTCTAGGATATATGAGAAAATAGGATTTTAGTACCTACCGGTAAATCCTTTTCTCTTAGTCCGTAGAGGATGCTGGGCGCCCGTCCCAGTGCGTACGGTGTCTGCAGTTATCGCTTTTGGTTACACCCTGGTGGTGTGTCTTCCCTGTCAGAGGGTTGCTACCGTTGTTCGTGCCATTGCATGCGGGGTATTATTTTTGCTTATGTGGACACACGGTTTGTGTTACATATTCTCTCAGCATGTGGCTGTGTTTTGTTCATGCCGTGGGCTGGTATTCTACTGAATTCCATGTTCTACGGTGTGTTTGAGGTGTGAGCTGGTAGGACACTCACCGTGTTTATATAAAAATAAATTCTTTCCTCGAAATGTCCATCTCTCCTGGGCACAGTTTTCTAACTGAGGTCTGGAGGAGGGGCATAGAGGGAGGAGCCAGTTCACACCCAGTTTAAGTCTTTATAGTGTGCCCAAGCTCCTGCGGATCCATCTATACCCCATGGTCCTTTTGGAGTCCCCAGCATCGTCTACGGACTAAGAGAAAAGGATTTACCGGTAGGTACTAAAATCCTATTTTCTGGGTCTCCCGCAATAAGGATAATTTTTCGGTTGGTGTTCTGCTTTCTAGAATTCTCATAACTGAGAGAAGGTTTACTTGCCGATCACAAGTAACAAATTAGTGTCCTCTAGAAACTAGCTTCTGAAAGTGGTTCATCTCAAGGGATCCAAGAAGCAAAGTTCCCCCCTTAACAGTGGAGCAACAAACAGGCGATTAGTATCTCGATAGAAGGCTGTAAAGGTGTCAACGCAATTCTTCCTTGGCGGAGGGCTAGGATTAGGGTTATTGTACTCCAGCGCCCCTATTGTTTGATCCCATACCGAACCCCAACAGATTTATTATACAATGAAAAGGTTGGTAAACTCATGCTGCCATACTTGTGTCCCCTTTAGAACACCTATGGGTTACAAAAAAAAAAGTAATATAATTTTTCTTTCTGGCAGAAATTATTAAACAAATATAAGGGAGAAGGCGGATCCTGGATTGGACTAAGTTGGGATGATGATGAGAATGCCTGGACCTGGACTAATGGGACAGTATACACTGAGCAGCTGTAAGTTGTCGTCGTGCCCCTCTGATTTAAATCTATAAAATTATAATATCAGGGAGAATATATACATGACAAGGTCGCTTCATAAAGATTGTTATTGGTTGTACTATTCAGTGCTTGTAATAGCAGACACAAAGTAGGAGTAGAAAAGACTACAGTGGACATACAGTAGAACTCCACCAGCAATGCAGCCTATCCTACTATGAGTCTTGTGGAGTAATTCTACATAAACCATATACATGTAGCCAGAATATTGGCTATTATTACATTAAATGTATTCCATGAAGTACATATTGGGGGGAATTAAAATGTTTGAGAAGTCAGTTGGGTGTCTGTTTTTTCCTTTATATGAGATAGGAAAAAACAGACACCCAACTGACTTTTCAAACAATTGAATATCCCCCATTGAGTACCAATATATGAGCAATGTATGTATAGAGTTGGTATATCCTGTATATTGGCTGTTATTACCTTATATGTAATATATAATGTACACATTGAGTATGAGTAGCAAAACATGGGCCATATATGTGTATATAGTTAGTATTGTATGTATTAATACTGAGGCAGCCATCGGAGTCAGGTTCTAGCGCTGGCAGTTAGAAGGGCTCGCGCTGTGAGCGGGAAGATTGACAGCGCGTGCAGGGAAAGCAGGGGGTATAAAAGGAGCTGCAGCTGCCAGAGCTATTGTGCACTGCAGATCCCCCTGATAGCATTCACACCTGAGACCTCAGCGCTGCTGACTAGAGCTGTGCTGTAGACATCACAGCGGCAACTGAGGCTCAGACAGTGTAGCCCAGGCAGGGCAAGCCAGTGGCGGCTGGGGGAGACAGCGGAAGCAGGTGGTCGGGTTTTGCCGATCAATAGAGAAGAGCGGGCAGCACTACACTTACCCGTGCCTGGTGGTGCTACAGAGCTGGTGACCGCAACAGTAAAGGCGGTGCTACGTCCATCACCAGGGAGACCTTCCCAGCGCTTCCAGCAGCAAGGGACAGCCAGCCAGCCAGTCAGTCAGTCAATTAAGAGGAGGAGCCGGGGGGAGTGTCCTCTAACTGCATGATAGGAAAACTTATTTTTCCTATCAAAAGTTTCCAGCAGCTGTCATCCCAGAGCCCCATGCAAACCCTGCTAGCTGTCACCTCCCCTCCTTGCCCAGGAGAATCCCTCAATTATCTTGAAGTCAGGTTCCCAGCATTAAAAATAGCAGTGCAGTAAAGAGCTTCACAAGCCCTCCCTGTGCCGCATGACATCACCGTGGTGTTACTACTGTGGCTGCTATGGGGCTCCTGCATCCTTTTAGGGCCCGATGCACCCCCTTCACCCAGTCATGCCACAGTAGAGCCGTGCGGCCCATGCTGGTACAGTAGTGGGTCCGCCGGCACTCCGAGTCCCAAGCATGCATATGCTCGATGCTATTACGGCGCCTCAGTCCCGCGGCGTTATCATACTCCTACAGTGCTGGCTTTCGGTGCTTTGCCGAGCTTCCTGCAGCCTCGTGATGTCTGTGCTGTGGGGAGGAGTCAGGAGGAGCCAGTCTGCAGACAGCTGAATAGGGAGAAAATACAGAGAGACCTGTTTTGTGATTCTGATGTCTGTGTTCCGACGGGTGCCAGGATTTAGACGGTCTGTATCTTGACATCTGCCTCTTGCGGCACATCTAGAACATCAAGAGGTTGCACAGGGTCAAGTGTTGCAATTCCTGCAAGAACTCTCCAATCGGCTGTATAATATCCAAACTACACTCAGTGGACCTGGAACTTAAGGTACATCTACTTAAAATCCTCCAGCATATGCTCCAATGGCTGCACCCCTGTCTTCATCTTTCCTCTCCTAACAAGTTTGATGGGAACCCTAAGAATTGTAGAGTTTTCCTAAATCAGTGTGAGATCCATTTTGAGCTCCAACCAAGTAATTTCCCTACAGAACTAACTCAAGTGACATATCATCTCCCTTCTCACTGGATCTGGCCTGTACTGGACGTTGCCTCTTTAGAAAAGATTTTACTCCATACTATCTTCTTACACGGGCTTGATCTCAGCTTTCCGTCAAATTTTTGACGAACCTACGAGAGTTACCCTTCTTCTGCATATATTCTTCTTTTTTTTTTCAAAGTGTTTTTATTGACCAGTGAAATACCAGTAAAACAGGATTAACAGTATGCATTATATGAACAGTACATTACAAACAAATAGTACCAAGAAATACAATTATACTCCGTATAAGCCCTAGATAATAATATTATAGAAACAGTAGAAGGTGTGTATCAACCATTGGAGTATGGGAGATTTAGGTGATATATATGTGTGATATAGAGTCTGGGGTTCAAAAAGAGGGAGGTGTGGAGTCCAATGTCTCCTGCAAATACCATTTTGTATCTTTGAAACATTTCCGCAGAGCTTCCCTTGTAACCTGGGGGAGGGTCTGGACATAGGGTAGCCAAGTGTGGAAAAATCTCTCGGTCAGTTTGTCTTTCTGTAAAGCGGTATTGGTCCAATCTAGGTGGAATAGATGAGAGATCCTAGGATGTAGTAGTGAGATGGGGGTTGGGTCAGTGGATATCCATTGTGAGAGGATCGTTTTTTTTGTGGCTGCTGCCAGTTTAATTAAGAGAATGCGTTGTCCCTTGGACAGATCGGGGGGGTGTTGTTTTGGGAATATGCCCCAGAATGCCCACGTCTTAGTAATGGTAAATTGTAGCTGTAAGTCTGTTGTGATATATGATTGGAGTGCCTGCCAGAGTGTATATACCTTGGGGCACGACCATAGGCAGTGTACGAGGTCTGCTTCTGGAGCAGTGCATTTGAAGCAGTGAGAGGATGGGGCTGCTCCGATAAGGTGTCGTAGCTTGGGGGTGATATATGCTCTTTGTAAAAAATTTTGGTGCATTTCTGAGTATGTGACTGAGCCTAGTGTTTTGTCTAAGTATGTGTTGGCCTCCAGAATCAGTTTCATTGTGAGGTCTGGGAATTCCAGTTTCCACTTTAGGAGGCCTGTTGAGCCGGTTTCTACATCCTTCTGCATATATTCTATGTTAAGAGTCTTAATCTGTCCACCAATAACTGGTGCAATTCCAAATACTGGCTTCAGAATTAAGTTGGAATGATGAAGCACTTTTTGTAGCCTTCTCAAATGGCTTGTCCGAAAAGATCAAGGATGAACTCGCCACCCATGATTTGCCAGACAAATTAGGGGATCTAATTTCTTTGTGTAGTGAAGTGGCTTTACGCTTTAAGGAACAAGCTATTGAGAGAATTAAACCTGCTCATCCCAAGGTACAGGCGGTAGTACTACCCTGACAAGTTTCTCCTTCAAGAGAAGAGACAATGCAAATTAACTGCTGCCGTCTATAACAAGAAGAGTGCTAAAGACGTCAGTCTGAAAATATCTGTCTCTATTGTGCTGCTCCTTCTCATCAGCTCAACTCCTGCCCAAGCGTCCAGGAAACTCCTATTTCTAGTCAGGCAAGGAGAGGCCAGGCTAGGAATAGTTCATTCCTCTCCGCAAAAATCCAATTGCATTCTCTCGATCACTCTGCAAGTCGCCCATCATTTCAAGAATGTTCCTGCTCTGCTAGACTCTGGTATAGCTGAGAACTTCATCACCACAGCTTTGGTCCACTGTTGAGCACTACCCACTGAGAGACTGCCTTATCCGGTTTACCTCACAGCGGTTGACGGAAGCTGCATCCTAGAGGGTACTATTACCTTTCAGACTTAACCTCTTTGAGTCAAGATTGGGGCTCTGCATTCCAAACTGTTAAGGTTTTTTTAAATCTCCAGGGCATCGCATTCAATGGTTTTGGGCCTGCCCTGGCTTTGTCTGCATAGTTCCCAGATTGATTGGAGAACCTCTAAAGTTACTGCCTGGAGACCTTCCTGCTTCCACTCCTGCCTTCAGCAAATTCTACCTGCACAATCTGCTGTACTGTCTCATCTAGATACTACTCATCCCTATGAGGAGTTCACTGATGTCTTTAGTAAACCTGATGCAGATATTCTTCCTCCTCATCATGAATGGGACTGCCTGATTGATTTCATTCCTGGAAAATCTCCATCCACAGGGCAAACCTATCCACTCTCCCTTCCTGAGTCCAAAGCTATGGCAGATTATATCAAGGAAAATTTGGAGAGATGTTTCATCCAGTCCTCTCCAGCAGGTGTGGGTTTCTACTTGGTTAAAAAGGATGGAGAATTGCGACCCTGCATCCACTACCTGAACTTAAATGATATAACTATAATGAACAGTTATCCTCTACTTTTGATAACTGGATTTTTTGATCGTGTCAGTGGAGCCACCATTTTACGAGGGGCCTACAATCTGACACATATTCATGACGGGGATGAGTAGGAGACCACATTCAACAGCTGTGACGGTCATTATGAGTACATCGTCATGTCCTTTGGCCTCAGCAATGCTCACACAGTGTTCCAACACTATGTTAACGAGATTTTCCATGGATTCTGTACAAACATGTAGTCAATTATCTGGATGACATTATGATCTTCGCCAATAATTTGTAAGAACATTCCTGGCAGGTTAAAGAGGTTCTCTCATGTCTTCATGCCAAACGACTGTATTGTATATTAGAAAAATGTGTCTTTAAAGTGAACTCTATTCATTTCTTGGCATATACTATTTCATGTTCAGTTTTCAGAATGGATCCTGAGAAGCAATCCAAGAATGGCCACTTCTAACAACCCTTAAAGCCGTCCGTTTCCTTGGTTTTGTAAACTATTATCACAAAGTCATTAAGAACTTTTCCACCATAATTGCTCCTGTTGTTCTCCAACCAGCAAGATTGGTTCGCACCCTTCTGAGTGAGAAGTCCAAAAAGGCTTTTCAAGTCATCAAACAGAGGTTCATCTCAGCTCCTGTATTGCGTCCACCCGACATCACTCAGTCAACTTAGAGGTAGAGACTTCGGCCCTGTGGTTCACTCCAGCAGCGTGCAACTATTCCATTGGGGGTCAGAAGCTGCTCGCCATTAAGTTAGGAAGGGCATTATCTCCTGAAAGGGGCTGTACATCCAATCACAATTTCTGCTGCGGGGTACACTGGGCTCCACAAGGATAGACAGTGGGGTGTAGAGTAGGATCTTGATCCGAGGCACCAACAGGCTCAAAAGCTTTGACTGTTCCCAAGATGCATAGCGCCACCTCCTCTATAACCCCGCCTCCCTGCACAGGAGCTCCGTTTTGTAGTTGGTGCTTCAGATAGCAGGCACATAACAGAGGGGCTGCTCCAGGCAGCCCTAAGAAGAGCTTTTTTGAAGAAAAAGTGAAGACTACAAGGGCAGCAGCAGTGTGTAAATGTCAGGAGACATTCACTGCTGCAGCTCCAGCTCTCCCCAGTGGCGCTGTACACTCCCGTGCCCTGGTTGCTGGGTAACTACAGCAGGAGCCTCCGGTTTTCTTCCAGTTAGATACACATGGCTGGGGCTCTCCGGGATTGCGTGGCCGCGCTTCAGGATGTGGTAAGTGGGTCCCGTTTGCGGGAACTGCGCTGTATTGCGATCCGGCGCGGCTGGTGGACACTGTGGCATACAGGCCACCCCACTAGACCACCAGGGCAAGGGTACACAGGTTTATGAGAGAAAACCTGACCTATTTATATGGCCCGCAGTACCAGGTGGTTAAGCCAGCAGAGGGGATAAGGCTTAGACCTGTTGCCCCTCCCCCAGCCCCAGGGCGCCATTTACAGTTAATGTTCCCACCCTAGAGCTACATATCTGTCTCTCCCTCACTCCCAGTCAGTGTTTGGGCGCCATTTCTCTCGGCTACACTGTTCCTGGGACTGCTTGGGCAAATCCTCCTTTGTAAAGCCTCCTGATAGTCAGCGCTGTGACTTTACAAGACACTTAAGTATTCTACATGTCATTTAGACAGTGATAGTTAAGAAAAAGTGCGTTTAGTCAGGGTTCTCTGGTACAAGTACCCTGTGATATACATCCAGTTCTTATTGTGCAGTGTTATATCTATTGACTACACAGCTATATATAAGCTAGTCCAGTGCAGTATTATTGTTTGTAATAACCTCTGCATTGTAAAACTGGCTATATGTGTGTGCATTAGCTGGCTGGGTGAATTTCATTTTGTGTGTCTCACTCAACTTGCTATCCCTATATTCTATAACCTGAGGGGGCTTGGTGCGTCAGGTTTATAATACTGTAATATAGGATATTCACAAGCTATACTCTAATTGTATTTTTCTCTGTGATTTTAGTCACCATATCTCTACTGTATCCCTGCTTCTGCTGACTACACTGTGCAGGGGTTTGGGCAAGAGGTATTGTGCTGCTGACAATTGTACTGTATTACCTGATATTGCAAGTTATATCATGTCTGCTTCCGAGGGTAACGGTTCTGGGGCTGAACACACTACCGGTGTTGCTGACGCCACAGATCCCTATGAGGAGAATATAGCAGCTGAGGGCTCTGGTTCTGGGGGCTCCTTGCCCCCCAGTGGGACTGTGGCAACGGGGGTCCATAATGACCCGCCGTGGGCTACTTTCTCCACACTTCTAAATACGCTAGTTACTAAACTAACGCCCCCTATGGGACCTCCTATGCCGGTTCATCCGTATGTGGTCCCCGCGGCTAACCCGCCGTGGGCAGATAACTTGTCCACTCAACTGAAGAAATTGAACCAGTCTTTGACTACTAAAAAGTCTGACCCTCGCTCGCCTAAGACCAAGGGGTCCTCTAAGCGAGCTCTTACCTCCTCACAATCCACTGCTGTCACTGACACCTCGTCTGATGAAGATGGCGCTTACACTGACCCCACAGATTCTGCCACAGATGCTGCTGATGGGGAGGGTAGTTCACAAGTGGATGTTCCTGATCTTTTGGAGGCTATTAAATTGATTATACAGATTACGGATGATCCCGAGCCATCTGTCCCTCCTAGGAAACCTGATAGGTTCAAGCGTCAGAAGGTGGTTAAACAAGTTTTACCTCATTCTGATCACCTGGTGGATATACGTCAGGAATCCTGGGAAAATCCAGGGAAGAAGTTTGCCTCACAAGAAGATGCTGGCTCGCTATCCCCTCGCGCCAGAGCTGTCAAAAAATTGGGAGACGCCTCCTCCAGTGGACTCGCATGTGGCAAGGATGGTGGTTTCCTCAGCTCTACTTGTCACTACCGTCACGTCTCTGAAAGAGCCTATGGATAAACGTGTGGAGGGTTGTCTGAAAGCGATATACACCCTCACGGGTGCTGCACAAAGGCCCACTATTGCAGCGACATGGGCTGCAGAGGCTATTGAAGCATGGGCCCTAGAGTTGGAAGCTGAGATCTCTTCATACCATGCTAGACAATGCTTGTCATATATTGTCACAGCTTCTCACTATATTAAAGAGACGGGTTCTGATGCCGGTATTCTAGCAGCCAAGGCCTCTACTACGTCAGTCCTGGTTTGCAGGATATTGTGGCTGAGATCCTGGTCCGTGGATCTGGATTCTAGAAAAACCCTGGAGGTACTCCCTTTCAAGGGAGATATCCTGTTCGGAGAGGACCTTAATAAGTTAGTGGCTGATTTGGCTACTGCCAAAACTGCCTGTCTGCCAAGTACCGCTCCTTCTGTACCGAAGGCGAAAAGTACTTATTTTCGTCCCTTTCATCCTTCAGGTAAAGCAAAAGGTCAGGCATACCACAAACAGGCCCGCACTTCCAAACCTGGTAAGCCAAAGCGCAAAAGAGCCTGGGCTGCCCGTCAGCCAGCTTCCAAGACCGATAAGCCTGCCGCATGACGGGGCGGGCCTCCCCCTGGGGGATCCCAGGGTGGGGGGCCGGCTTCTAGGGTATACCCAGGATTGGTTGAAGACCACTTCGGATGCCTGGGTACGGGAAGTCGTCACTCGAGGTTACGCCATAGCCTTCAAAAACCGCCCCCCCTCATCGATTTTGCCTGACAGACGTCCCTTCGGACCAGACAAAGACTCTCCATTCGGTGGTACAGACCCTCCTGGACACACGGTTCGGATTTACCATAGGGTCTGGCATCCTTACTTTGTTTGGTGTGCATCTAACAATTATGACGCTTCCAAGTTTAGTACAGCCACGCTTTTGGCTTTTCTTCAGCAGGGCCTGGACTTAGGCCTGCGTCTCGGCCTCCCTCAAGGTCCACATTTCTGCCTTGTCGGTGTGGTTTCAGAGAAAAATTGCGACCTTACCTGATCTGCATACCTTTACTCAGGGTGTGTTGCATATCCAACCTCCCTATGTCCCTCCTGTGGCTCCTTGGGACTTGTCGGTGGTTTTGGAGGCGTTACAAGAGTCTCCGTTTGAACCTCTTGGTTCAGCTGATCTTAAGTGGCTTTCCCTTAAGGTGGTGTTTCTGCTGGCTATTGCCTCAGCTAGAAGAGTGTCGGATTTGGGTGCCTTGTCTTGTAGTTCCCCATATCTGATATTTCACCGTGACCGGGCGGTTCTTAGGACTCGTCCCGGATATTTACCTAAGGTGGTTTCTTCGTTCCACCTTAATCAGGAGATTGTGGTTCCGGCACTTGTTTCTCCAGATCTGTCTCCCAAAGAGAGGTCTTTGGATGTGGTACGGGCTCTCCGTATTTATGTGAAGAGAATGGCTTCTATTAGGAAATCTGATTCTCGCTTTGTTCTGTTTGGATTTCACAAATGGGGCTGGCCTGCTCACAGGCAGACTTTGGCCAGATGGATTAGAATGGTGATTGCACATGCTTATGTGAAGGCTGGTCTGTCAGCTCCTGCTCACTTTACAGCCCATTCTACTCGGTCCGTTGGACCTTCTTGGGTGGCCCGCCGTGGTGCGACCCTTGAACAATTGTGCAAGGCAGCTACGTGGTCCTCAGTGAACACGTTCATAAGGTTCTATGCCTTCGATACTGCCACTTCCCAGGATGCTTTCTTTGGACGCCGGGTTCTTGTGCCCGCTACAGTGCATCCTCTCCCGTAAGGAACTGCTTTAGGACATCCCCAATGTCTATCCTTGTGGAGCTCAGTGTACCCCGCAGCAGAAAACAAGATTTATGGTAAGAACTTACCGTTGTTAAATCTCTTTCTGCGAGGTACAATGGGCTCCACAAGGCGCCCTCCCTGATGCACTTGGCTTCATTGGGTTGGTATGGCATTAGCCGCTGACACTTCTCCTGTCGTGAGAGTGTGGTGTATGTGGCTACTAACGGTTGTCGTCTCTTTTCCTGCTACTGCATTGGGCTGGTTAACTAAAAACTGAGCTCCTGTGCAGGTAGCCGGGGTTATAGAGGAGGCGGCGCTATGCATCTTTGGAACAGTCAAAGCTTTTGAGCCTGTTGGTGCCTCGGAACAAGATCCTACTCTACACCCCAATGTCTATCCTTGTGGGGCCTAGTGTACCTCGCAGAAAGAGATTTAACAACGGTAAGTTCTTACCATAAATCTCGTTTTTGACGGACCATAAAAATCTACTATATCTTAAGACAGCCTCTTCTAAACCCGAGGCAAGCCAGGTGGGCTCTCTTCTTTTCCCGCTTCAATTTCAAATAGTTTTTTTCTGGAAAGGCTATAATGCCCTCTCTCACTCCATGGAGCAAGAAAATGAGACTACCTCCACTGAAAAGCATCTAATAATCAATCCCGAGGAAGTATCTGCAGTTGGTATAGTACAGATGCCTCCTGCTGGGAAAACTTTAATCAAGCCTGCTCTACACAAAAAAAATAGCTTCATTGGGCTCACTCTTCCCATTTCACAGGCCATGCAGGCATCCAGAAAACCTTTGAGTTAATTTCCAGGTCCTACTAATGGCCTCTCTTAAACAGGACAGCCAAGATTTTATTGCTTCTTCTATGTGCGCCCAGCATAAGGTTGCCCATCAGGCCCTAGCTGAGTAGTTACTTCCTTTGTCTGTGCCTCATCAACCATGGACTCATTTCTCAATGGATTCTATTACACCTCCTCTACCAGTATCAGATTAATTCAACACCATCTGGGTGATAGTTGACCGGTTCACCATAATAACTCACTCCATACCCCTCACCATACTACCTTCAGCTTCCAAGTTTGCCCAACTCTCATTCAGAAGATTTTCAAACTTCATGGATTGCCTGTGGAAATCTCTGACCAAGGAATTCGGTTTGTTCCCAAGTTGTGGCGTTCTTTTATGTTCTGTTCTACAAATCAAACTCAAGCTTTCTAACACTTATCACCCCCAGACTAATGGTCGGTCAGCCAAGATATGGAATCCTTACTTTATATGTTTCCTCTCAAGACAACTGGGCTGAGTTACTTCCTTGAGTGGAGTTATGTCATAATAACCAGTATCACTCTTCCTCTGGATAAGCTCCTTTTTTTGCAAACTATGGTCTCCATCCCAGGGTGCCAGAATTTGAGCCTCTTCTTGCCTCTCAGGTTCCAGCTGCTGATCGCACCTTGCAACCATTCATTAAAAACTGGAAATGAGTTTGCTCTTCTCTCCTGAAGTCTTCTGTATAGGTACAGGAGATCCACTGACTGGAAGTGGCAAGCAATTCTCAAGCAGGGTGATCGAGTATGTCAATGTACACAGAATTTAAGGTTGGAAGTTCCATCCATAAAGTTTGCGCCCTGCTGTGCTGGGCCATTCCCTATTGAGTGTGTCATCAACCCAGTCTCAAATAAGCTTAAATTGCCTCCATTCCTGAGGATCCCCAACTCCTCCCACATCTTGTTATTGAGGCAACAAATTTCCACGTAAGCCCAAGAGGTGCACTAAGGCCACATGTGACTGGGTGATGCTGTTGTGCTCTGGACTTTTAAATCAAGTTTCTTACTGCTATGGTGTCTGCCCGGCTGGTGCTGAGGTCCTCTTCCGCTGCATCCACGCATCGCTCCCAACTGGTGTTGAGGTCTGATCACACTGTTGCTGCACAGTGCTCTCAGTGGCTTATTGCGGACCATGGAAAAGGCTCTTCGCAGCTCTCTGCTCTCTCCACTTCCTTAGCATGCTGGTATTCTACTCCATGCAAGTTCCCTCCAAAACCAGAGTATGGGCGCAGCCTTATTGGATTTCATCACCTGATCATTTCCAGCCACCTTAAGTGCTTCTCCCAGTCAGCTGACCACAGCATTCAATGATGTAACGCTGGTACCTATAAAGGGAGCTTCCTGGACACTCTCAAGCTGCCAGTACAACGTCGCTTCTCCTGAAGTTACAGCTCTGTGCTGAGTTCCCTGATACGCTGTATCAGTACAGTTCCAGTCCATCCAAATATAGTTCAAGTCTGTTTACTACTACTCTGCTGTGCCACAGTTCTCAAGTTCCAGTATGGTTCTACAGAGACTCTGCTTTAATAACACCTTCCCGGGTACAGTCCGGTCACGTCTTGTGTTCCAGTCCGGCTCACATCTAGTTCCAGCCTGATAATCCATCCAGTCTTTGCTGTCTCCAACACAACTCAGATGACCAATCCAGCGGAAATTCCAGTTTAATAAAGTCAGTTACAGGTTGAGTCTCCCTTATCCAAAATGCTTGGGACCAGAGGTATTTTGGATATGGGATTTTTCCGTATTTTGGAATAATTGCATACCATAATGAGATATCATGGTGATTAGACCTAAACCTAAGCACAGGATGCATTTGTGTTTCATATCCACCTTATACACACAGCCTGAAGGTCATTTTAGCCAATATTTTTTATAACTTTGTGCATTAAACAAAGTGTGTATACATTCACACAATTCATTTATGTTTCATATACACCTTATACACACAGCCTGAAGGTCATTTAATACAATATTTTTAATAACTGTGTATTAAACAAACTTTGTGTACATTGAGCCATCAAAAAACAAAGGTTTCACTATCTCAATCTCACTCAAAAAAGTCCGTATTTCGGAATATTCCGTATTTTGGAATATTTGGATATGGGATACTCAACCTGTACCTTTATTCTTTTACGCCTTCGGGCCAGCCACTTCTAGAACACCAACGATTCTCGTCAAGTCCACTAGCCAGCAGTTCCTACTGTCTCTACTAGCTTTCTAGTTCCATGAGTAGGAGCTGGATCAAGCCTCCCTGTTTCCTCCACGCTCCATCAGTTCCAGCTCCGCCCACACACGCCTACCCAAGACGGAACCAACCCTCAGATGTGACAGAATGGTTTGCACCTTTTGGTGATCCCTCTGTATTTGCTCTCGTGCAGTCTTCTCTTTAATTATAGGATAATTGTTATTAGGATAATTAGATAATTATATGCCTACCTCCTGCAAATTGTTCCTCACTTGGCTGGATGTTGTGAATTGTTTTTTCTTTACAATGGAAAGGATCCTATGAGCAGCCACCACTGTTGTCTTACGTGGAGGTCCAGACCTTTATGCATTGCCAAGCTCACCACTACTTTTTTTTTTTTTTTAGAATGTGTTGATTTGGTCTCTCATAAGATTCCCGCGTTCTGTCTCATGGTTTTTTTTTTTTATAGCAGCCTAAGGATGGCCTCTTCCACTTGCATTGAGAGCTCCTTTGACCGCATGTTGTAGGTTCACAGCAACAGCTCCCAAATGCAAAAGCCATACTTGGAATCGGGTCTACCCCGTTTGTCTACATAAAGTTGTTGATAAAGAAATAACAAAAGAATAACCCACACCTGTCTGTGAAACCGCTTTTGAGTCAATTGTCCCAATTATTTTTGGTCCCTTGAAAAAGAGGGGGCTACATATTAAACAGCTGTAATTCTTGGAACGTTTCTGCGAATGTTAGTTACCCTAAAACGAAAGCTGATATTCTGAACTTTAAAACTATATTCATTATATAGCTGTAACTTGAATATGTTTGGGTAAGCATATAAAAGAATAAAAAATGTCAGTATCCAGGGTTTGTGTACATATAGTCCAAAGGTGGGTTAGCACTCGCTGGTATAATAATACAACTGCCTGGGGTGTCACCTCAATGATCCATTTAAAAAAAACTATGGGCCGGAGGTTATGAACGACAAGTTGGCCGAAGGTGCGGGTTCCCTGCCTAGCGCTGATTTTTATTTATTTATTTTTTTAAAGAGGCAATTATTTAAAAGGCATGATTTTGCCTTGTACATGGTTGGCACTTTAAAAAAATGTTTGAGTGTGGCAGGGAACCCGCACCTCCAGCCAACTCTGTCGGCATAACATCCGACCCCATATCCAAAAATCAGTTTAGCAAAATAAGCAGAGTGCACTCACCAGAGACTTATAAATCAAAGAAAAAAGTTGAAGGCGCTGTCCACAATAAAGGAATTTTTTTATTTGATTAAAAAATTATAAAATCACTATTCACATATATCCTTATCAATACTGATCTAAAGGTTTAGACATCGAAACATATTACGGACCATAGCTATTTTCCAGTGGTACCTATTAGTGAAACAGTTTAAACACAGTGGGTACACTTGCATTAAATTGACACACTCTACATCAGATTAAACAATTGTGTTAGATGTCATATACTAATCCACTCAGTGTTTATTCCTTTTTGATAGTTCACTCCTTTAAGCAGCCTCCTATAAACGTAATTGGAAGGGTTAAATGTTCACAGTCCCAGACATTTAACCCTTCCAATTACGTTTACTAAGAGGTACCACTGGAAAATGATTTATATATAAACTATTGGGATTCAACAAACCCATTATTGAAAGCAGCAGTGCACAATTGAGAGGAGGTGTATTTTATTATTAAGGAGCTGCACAGCTGACACATACAAGAGCTTAGCGCTTTCTAAGTTTGAGGTCACCAGAGACTTTGCTGACGTATAATAGAGTTTATTCCTCATTTCAGGTGGTCATTATGCAGGTCTACGATATATATATCATGAGATTTAATGGGTGATTGGTCACTCTCAGGTCTCTTTTAAGTTGTCCGTTAGGTGGCCATACGGTTTCATGAAGCATTTCTGAAAAATACCTCCTGTACAGTATGTTACCCATATTACCACTGTCTTTATATATAGGTGCTAATGATAGAAGTAACCAAAAAACACCATTACTGAGTAACCGCTACATCACTTACTGACAGATGTTCTGAACTCTCCCACTAGTGTCAGTGATCACAGGTGTTACCAGGTTTGGTGACACCCAGTGCGCGCACTCTGTTAACCCCCTCACGTACCGGTGGCGCACATGGCTGAAAAGGGGGTGTGGCCAAAATTAAAGATGCATGACCTCAGCAGGAATCCCTGTGACATCACTCAAGGGGCATTCTAGCATCCCCTAAGATGAGGGGCTGCTGGACCTTTACCTTTATGACAGGAGCCAGGTGCTGCAGGAGAATATCACGCTGCAATTTGGGTTCACCCCCTCTGAAGGTGACACCTGGGTGCGGACCGCACCCCCTTTCTGACGCCACTGGCAGTGATGTCATTATTTGAGATTTATGATGTCTACTGAGCATATCAGGAACAGAACGATTCCTCCTCTCCTCCATCCCAACGCCACTTTAACCCTCCCCTTTGACACGTGTCACCTGTCAATCACTATACATTTGCTTCCTTCCGGGATGCAATCGCATAGTGAAGGGTGGCGCATGCGCACTGTAGCCGCTGCGAGTGCAGACACCCCGGTGGCAGTAGTGCGTGCAAACGCAGCAGCTGCATCCAACTCTGATGAATGCCCTTTATCATGTCCTTGTACTGTAGCCTCCCCCCCCCCCCCCCCTCCCTGTAATGTGTCGGTGATCTCCGTTAGAGTCCCAGCCTCTTCTCTGTTCCCCAGCCACACAGTAGACGGGAGCCAGTCAGTGGGCAGATGGCTGAGCACTGACATATATTGCATTTGCAGCAAGTGATCACCCCTTCTGGGGATCAGTTCAGTCACAGAAACCCAGGAATTAAATATAAAAATCATAATTCAAACACACAATTTAGATGTACGCAGGTGCATACAGTATAACCATATATGCATACATCATAGGACAGTATAACAACCCATAAATGTATAAAACATGCTACAAGTAATGGATAATCTCTTACTTTCATTAAGCCATGCGGGTGTTTTATCTTTAGACATGTCGCTGACCAGCAAGTTATAACACCCGCACAAGTAAAATGCTGCAAGTAGCATTACACCCAGCCGGCATAGAGAAGTCGGCACACTCACCATTGACATTGTCACTCTCAACCTCCCACACCTAGCCCATTGGAGATTGTATACTGTGTGTTATATATTGGTTGAGGCTGCATCACAGTAATATCCATTCTGAGCATCACTGCAACTATCCGATAAATCTACCTGTCAGTGTTTTTCCTTATTTTTTCAGATTTTCCATCACGAGTATTTCGAACAACTCTGACAAATCCGAATGCGTTTTCCTGAGTTGGGAAGGCGTCAGATCTCAGAACGGAGAATATGAAAACAAATGGATTTGTGCAAAACCTAGTGCGGTTTAGCATGACAAAACGTGAGAAGAGCGGGATAATTATTTCACTCTGATGTCACTTATGAAGTAGATACAGTCTATTCGCAGTGCAGATGGGTGTGGAGCATTACGTCAACATAGTTGTAAGGTCGACTATTCATCACGTAAACACTGTTGAAGTGTCGTCAAGATTAGAATGTTGATAAAATGTACCTGGTGGTTTAGAGGTGACTTACTAGGTACGGTAGGTCCTGCAGCTCCAAGGTGTCTTTCGGGTCCGGCAGTAATTGCGTGATGGCTTGCAGGGTTTCCTTTAGTGCCTAACCCTACCGTCTCCTCCCGTAGCCCAAATCTAAACCCCATGTCCATGCAGAATGCAACATGTTGACATAAGTGCGCAATATGCACCTATATGTAGGGCAATATGGGTGTATTTGCTGAGGAGCAGCAGAACGCACAGGCAGAGCAGTTGGTAAATCTACTTTGTGGTCTGTTAGTCCTAATTTTACACACATGTTGATTAACCACTTGCCTGGCATGTTCGCCTGAGATGCCACCACACCCAAACATAAGTTTGTGCAGTGTCTGCTCAGCCCAGGACTTACACTGCTGCGATGAACAAGGCCGAAGCTGATGTCCGAATCCCTCCATCCAAACGCTTGGTCCCTCCTGCGTTTTCCTGGACACTCCTTGAAAACTATCAGTTGCCACCCACAAACGCCCTCTTCCTGTCAATCTCCTTGAAATCGCCGGTGCGTTCTGTGTTTTTGCACTATCCCGTCGCTGGCCAGCGATCCCCATTGCTGCGGTCCATCACGCCTGCGCATTGCAGTGCATGTGCAGTGCAGACCTGATCGCAGCCTGTGAGAAAATGCACAGCAGCGATCAGGTCTGAATTACCCCCATAGACGTATCTGATGCTACCGGTCAAATACGCCCACTGTGTGGCTGCAGGAAGATAATCTTCCAGCAGCTGCCATTCTCAGAGGGATCTCCCGGCCCCCACTGCTTACTGGTTCCCTCCCGCAGTGGCTGCCATGCAGCCAATCACTGCTGATCCGGCAGCCAGGCGTGCCGCCCCCAGCCCGCAGTTGCCACTGAAAATGTAATGTCAAAATGGTCATGATGTCCCAATCATCAGTGGACCGATATATCAGATATCGATGTTTATTAAATAAAATTATAAAATCATGGTGGATATGTTTTAAATCAGGGGTGGGGAATCTTTTTTATTTATTTATTTTTTCTGCCAAGGGCCATTTGGATATTTATAACATCATTCATGTGCCATAAAAAATTATTAACTTAAAAATGAGCCTGCTGTATTTGTGTCTTTGGCAACAACTAACGAGCGCTAGTAAAGGAAAATAAAAAATCTAAAGATGTGTGAGTAAATGAGAATAAGCCCAAATATGACATTGTAAAAAAATAAAATATAACATGTAAAACCTCATCGTATTAATGTTTGCAGCTCTTTTGAGAATGCGGGAGGGATGTTCAGCAGTTGGGTTATTCACAGTCCAGCAAGGTATGGACCCTAATCTTACCGTATCCTTAGTTTAATCTCCTCGGAGGTCTTCCTGTGAAATTGAACCAGGATGAGGCATTTGCAAGGGTCCTACTCGTGGCAGCTCCGACTGCTGCTGTTAGCAATAACTTTAGATGCCGCTCACACGGTCGTCTCCGGCAGTTCCCAAGCAGTGCGCCTTTGGGAACAGCTGGAGGCAATCATGTGAGCGGTGTCTGACATCATCGCTAGCCGCAGCGACCGGAGCTAACAGAGCCGCCATGAGTAGGACCCTTGCATATGCCTCATCCTAGTTCAACTTCACAGGAGGACCACCTAGGAGATTAAACTAAGGTAGTGGCATCACAAGCCAGGTTTGGGGGTTGCGGGTGTGGCTCTTCTGTAGTGACAGGAGCCGGGTGCTGCAGAGTGATATTCACCTGTAGTACTCGGCTCCTGTCACAGATGAAGAGCCGACAATACACTCTGCCCAGTCGCCAGGGGCAGCTAGGATGCTGGACATGCCCCCAGAGTGATGATCCCTGCAAGGCCACGCCCCCTTTTATTAGACCACGCCCCTTTTGGGTAGCTGCGACTCCACACGCACCGGGTGTCACCACACCCAGTGACGCCTCTGACTAAGGATAGGGTAAGATTAAAGTTCATACCTTGCTGGACTGTGATCAAGCTAGAAATACTGCTAAATCTAAAGGACATTACTCACTGCTTATTCTCCTTGATCTCTCTGCTGCCTTTGACAGTGCTGACCACTCTCTTCTCATACAAACACTACAATCCCTAGGTATTCAGGACACGGCCCTTTCTTGGTTCTCATCCTACCTATCTAATCGCTTCTTCAGTGTTTGTTTCTCTGATTCCACCTCCTCTTCGCTACCTCTCTCAGTTGGAGTACCGCAAGGCTCAGTCCTAGGTCCTCTGCTTTTCTCTATCTATACCACATCTCTTGGGAAACTAATCAACTCTTTTGGATTTAAGTACCATCTATGGTGGCCAATCCCGGGATCGGCAGGAACCCGGGATTTAGGCCCAAAAATGACTGGGATTCAGCCCCGGGATTGGAAGCTCCAATCCCGGGGAATGAGGGATCAGCGTTGAGCGTCCACAGGACGCTCAAACGCTGCCTGGCTTCCTCCTTCCGGGTCCCCAGCGCAGCATGAGAGGTCACGCTGCGCTGTCAGCTGCTGGTGGGAGCCGCCAGCAGCGTTCACAGGATGTTCTCCTCCCGCCCGCCCCCCATATATGGTGAGTTATATGGGTGGGGCGGACACCTAGGTAAAAGCCAGTCCCGGGATTGGCCATTTTTAAATCCCGATACCCAGGATTGAAAAAATGGCCCGGGATTGGCTTCCCTAGTACCATCTATATGCAGATAATACTCAAATCTACCCATCCTCCCCAGATTTGTCGATCTGCATTGGGCCTTGTCACTGAATGCCTTTCTGCCATTTCATCTTGGATGACATCTCGCCATCTCAAACGTAATATTTGCAAAACAGAATTAATTCTATTTCCACCGGCCAATAGTAGTTTCCAACCTAATATGTCTATCACTGTTGATAACTCAGCAATCATCCCTACCCCACAAGCTCGCTGCCTACGTGTCATTCTTGACTCTGAACTGTCCTTTGTTCCCCACATTCAATCTGTCTCGAGATCATTTTACATACATCTAAGAAACATATCCATAATACGCCCTTATCTTACACAAGACACAGCAAAAACTCTGATCCATGCTCTCATTATCTCCCACAATGATTATTGTAATAGTCTCCTGACCGGTCTTCCCAAACATAGGCTCTCACCACTACAATCCATTTTGAATGCAGCTGCGAGGCTGATCTTCCTCGCTAAACGATCATCGGCTGCAGATCCACTCTGTCAGTCCCTCCATTGGTTACCGGTATTCTACTGTATTAAATATAAAATACTTTTACTGACATACAAGGCTATTAACCAAACTGCACCAACATACATCTCTTCACTCATCTCACAATATCTCCCTACCCGACCTCTCCGCTCTGCACAAGATCTACGTCTCTCATCCACATGTATTACTTGTTCACACTCAAAATTACAGGACTTTATCCGGGCTTCACCCACTCTGTGCGTGGGAGGGCATTCCACAATCAGACTCACCTCTAGTCTCCAAACCTTTAAACATTCCCTGAAAACTCACCTCTTCAGACAAGCCTATCAAATTCCAGACCCACCCACATAACCTTCAGTGCTTCCCTATCTAATTACATCCTCTCTGTACAGTACACATAACATCACATATCTTGTCTTTCTTTACTCTCACACCCTCCTGACCTTTGGCCCCAACATTGCTGGGTGATCATATCATACAACCCATTAAGAACCTAGCAATCTGGTTGACCTTTATGCAATAGGTAGCATCTATCCTTGTGTATTAATGCCTATTTCCCTATAGATTGTAAGCTTGCGAGCATGGCCTTCCTACCTCTATGTATGTCTGCTTTTACCCAGTTTTGTTCTATTACTTTTGTTGTAATTGTAAAGCACAACGGAATATGCTGCGCTATATAAGAAATTATTAATAAATAATACATTGGGGATTAACACCCAGCGTCCCCCAGCACACCAAGCTGTACCTGTACAAAGACTTGAAAGAAAAAAAAGAGAAAAAATAAATATATATATATATATATATATATATATATATATATACATACATAGTGATTCAAAGGTCGCAGTACACCCTTTAGTTTCAAAAACTGTGCTGTAAATGGGAAAACTGACTTAGATTCAAGATGGCCAATTTCAAGATGGTGCCCATGTTGGGTACATACTGGAGTATTCAGTTTTCCAATTTCCTGCACAGTTTTTGAAACAAAAGGGTGTACTGTGACTTTTGAATCACCCTCTGTATGTATATGTGAATGAGTGTGTGTGTGTGTGTGTGTGTGTGTGCGTGTGTGTGTGTGTGTGTGTGTATGTATGTATGTGTGTGTGTGTGTGTGTGTATATATATATATATATATATATATATATATATCCTCCAAACACCCTCTCCAACTATCGACCCATCTCTCTCCTCCCTTTTGCCTCCAAACTCCTTGAGCGTATTGTCTATAGCTGCCTCACTGCCTTTCTGTCCTCCCACTCACTGCTTGACCCATTCCATTCTGGTTTCCGTTCTCTCCACTCCACGGAAACTGCCCTCACAAAAGTGTGCAATGACCTCCAAGCAGCCAAATCTAAGGGCCACTACTCACAGCTTATTCTTCTTGACCTCTCTGCTGCCTTTGACACTGTGGACCACCCTCTCTTCTGCAAATCCTTCACTCTCTTGGTCTGCATGATTCTACCCTGTCTTGGCTGTCCTACCTTTCTGATCGTTCCTGCTCTGTCTCCTCTCATGACACTACATCCCCCTCACTTCCACTAACTGTTGGTGTCCCCCAAGGTTCTGTTCTTGGTCCTCTCCTTTTCTCTCTCTATACGTCCTCTTTAGGTGAAACCATTAGTTCTTTTAACTTCCAATATCACCTTTATGCTGATGACATTCAAATCTACCTTTCCTCCCCTGACCTCTCCCCTGCTCTCCTCACTCGTACCTCCAACTGTCTCTCTGCTATCTCTTCCTGGATGTCCCAGCACTTTCTTAAACTCAACATGTCCAAGACTGAGCTGATCATCTTCCCACCCTCCCGCACAACCTCACCTCCCACAATCTCATTATCCATTGATGGCATGACTATCTCCTCTAGCCCCCAAGTACGCTGTCTTGGAGTAATCCTTGACTCCTCCCTCTCCTTTAAACCACACATTCAGCACCTCTCACAAACTGATCATTTTCATCTCAAAAACATTTCCAGGATCAGACCCTTTCTCACCCAGGATGCCACCAAGACCATTATCCACTCACTGATTATTTCCAGACTGGATTACTGTAATCTCCTAACTGCCCTCCCTGATAATTACCTCTCTCTACTCCAATCTATCCTCAATGCTGCTGCCCGGCTCATCTTCCTCACCAAACGCACTACGTCCACCTTCCTGTCCTACAAGTCCTTCACTGGCTTCCCTTCCCTTTCAGAATCCAATTCAAACGTCTCACACTCACTTACAAAGCCCTCACCCACTCCTCTCCCATTTACTTCTCTGACCTTATCTCCCTTTACTCTCCCACCCGTCCTCTTCACTCTGCTATTGCACGCCGACTCTCCTTCCCACGGATTACTTCCTCCCACTCCTACCTCCAAGATTTTTCAAGTGCTGCTCCCTTACTTTGGAATTCTCTACCTCTCCCCTTCAGACTCTCCACCTCTCTACAAAACTTAAAACGGGCTCACAAGACCCACTTCTTCACCAAACCCAGCCAAATCTCTTCCTAACCCTCTGTCCCACGCTCGGTCTACCCCATCTGTGTCACCTCTGTCTACCCCTCCCCTTTAGAATGTAAGCTCTCACGAGTAGGGTCTTCTTCCCTCATGTGATTATCCTTTTCTTTCTTTAATATTCCTCAACTGCCCAAATCCTGCAGTTCTCGGCCACCTTGATACTTATCTCAGTGTCGTCTACTGATGTAGTTATGTTTCGTTACCCTGTACTTGTCCTATATTGAGGTAAATTTACTAGGGAGATTTTTAGAACTGGTGATGTTGCCCATGGCAACCAATCAGATTCTACTTACCATTTATCTAGCTGCTTCTAGCAGATAATAGATATAATCTGATTGGTTGCTATGGGCAACATCCCCAGTTCTAAAATATCCCACTTTAGTAAATTTACCCCATTGTCTTCAACTGTAAGTCACTGTTTTCCTGTTTTGATTATGTACATATGTAATTGGGCGCTGCGGAACCCTTGTGGCGCCATATAAATAAAGGATAATAATATATATACTAAAAATCCAGAGGTCTTAGTTACAATGCTGGTGGTCCCTAACTCCAGGCCTGGGGGTAGAACCCCACAAACCAGCAAAGGACAGCTACCGCAGGGCAACACAACGTGGGAAGGTAACGTGTTAGTATGTATTAATAAAAGGAAAATCTATATACAAAAATTAATATTATAGTGAAGGTGTAATTTAAAAGACCAAAAGGATTAATAAATGTGTTAAGGGGGTGCTGAATAAGATCTTGCAGTGTGCTACCCCAGAGCAGCCCAGGCCCACCAATCCAGGGGGAACTGCACCCCAGACTCGCCCCAGGTACTAATAATAATAACAACCCTTCCGGGTAATATAACATAATGCCACATGATAATGGCATCTGAGCAAATGTATCTGAATTGAGAGCTAACTTACCTGAAGATACCCCTGGGATATCCATATAGCACTACAGAGACCAGCATACCCTCCAAACACTAGTCCCATCCGTGCCCCTCATACTAACAGAACAAAATGTGATTAACCCAACTGCTGAACTCTCCACACGTACAATATTCTCAATAGAGCTGCAAACATTAATGCACAGGTTCTCAAACTCGGTCCTCAGGACCCCACACGGTGCATGTTTTGCAGGTCTCCTCACAGAATCACAAGTGAAATAATTAGCTCCACCTGTGGACCTTTTAAAATGTGTCAGTGAGTAATTAATACACCTGTGCACTTGCTGGATTAGCTGCAAAACATGCACTGTGTGGGGTCCTGAGGACCGAGTTTGAGAACCACTGCATTAATATGATGATGATGTGTATGTTATATTTTGCGGTTGCCTTGGCAGCTTTAGACCAAATGATTTTGTGGACCTTATACAGTCCGTGGGTCAGACGTTCCCCATAACTGTTTTAAATAAATGTTCTTAATATAGTCTAATAAAAACCCAACATTTTCTGAGCAGTTTTTGGATAAAATAATAGCCAGTTAGTTCTGTAATTAATCCGATTTCTCTTAGATTTACCATACATAGCAGAGAAGAAGTGAACATACAGATGGAGCCACGCTAGTCTTGCGCGCCTAGCGACTACAGCGTCTCCGCGCGCCCGTGACGGAGATGTGCCCCATTTACTAGAATGGTAGAGCGTCTCCGTCCACGCAAGCATGCCCGGACTGAGACACTCATAGAATGGGGAGCGTCTCTTTGCTCTCCCGACAGATCACTTAGTCACGCCGGGAGTGCACACCTGCGATGGAGCCGCCTCAGATGAGCGCGGCTCCATCTGTAGGGGGTAAATCAGACCTGATTGCTGTTGTGAGAATTCGCAAAGGCGGCCGATTATCGATCGACTGCGCATGCGTATGGATCGTAATGCGCAAGCATGAGCCCAAACTGCAAAGAATCCAGCGATTTTTATTTTTTCATTTTTTCTTATTGCTAGGCGAACGCAGGCTGAGTGACAGGATGCGGGTGCTTGGGGGTGTTAACTGCCTGTTTTCTAGGAGTGTAAAAAAAAATGCAGGTGTTCCCAAGCGTTTTTAGGGAGGGTGTGTGATGTCAGCTACGGCGCCAATCAGCCTGATTATCGCATCTGTAGTCGTAAGTCCTGAGCTACGCACACACTGGAAAAATCATTTGATGGTGAGTGAGTTGTGAACAGATGTACACAGGTACATACAGTAGAACCATATATGGTTTCTGGATTACATACATCATAGGACAGTAAAATATCCCATACATGTATAAAACATGCTACAAGGCCCCACCAGTGTATCCAATTTGGTTTTTGGCTTGCATCTAAACTGAACAGAACCGGAATGCATTGATCTTTAACCACACTGGTAGTCCAGCTTTGTGCTGTCTCAGTAATGGACAATCTTTTACTTTCATCGAGTCATGCGGGTGTTTCACCTTTACACATGCAGCTTACCAGCAAGTTCTAGAACACCTGAAGTAGTTGAGCATCACTGCAACTGTAATTTATTTCTCAACTTTTCCCTTTTCTTCAGGTTCTCCATCACGAGTATGTTGGACAAATCTGGTGAATCCTAACGTGTGTTCCTGAGTCTTGAGAGTGTCAAGTGTCCGATACTGCAGTAGAATATGAAAACAAATGGAATTGTGCAAAACCAAGTTTTGCTTGTCATGGAAAAACGTGAGAAGAACGGGATTAACTCTTGAAGCAGATACAGTCGATTCGCAGTGCAGATGGGAGTGGCTTAATATGTCAACATGGTTGTCGTCATGCTTGCCATTCATCATATCGACACTGATTAGGTGTCGACACGATTAGAATGTTGACAAAATGTTCCTGGTGGTTTAGAGGTGACACAGTAGTTACGGTGGGTCCAGCAACTACAAAGGTGTCTTTCAGGTCTGGCGGTAATGACATGTTGATATGAGGCGCGTCTGGTAATGAGGGCCTAACCCTGCCCGCTCGCCCCGTAGCCTAACGCTAACCCTCTTGTTCGTGTAGAATGCAACATTTCACATTAATATTTGCAAAACCGAATGAATTATATTTTCACCGGCCAATAGTACTTACCAACCTGGTATTTCTATCACTGTTGATAACTCAACAATCAACCCTACCCCACAAGCTCGATGGCTAGGTGTCATCGTTGACTCTGATCTGTCCTTTGTTCCCCACATTCAGTCTGTCTCTAAATCATGTTACATGCATCTAGAAAACATATTCAAAATACAACCATACCTTACTGGTCTTACCAAGAACAGATTCTTTCCACTACAATCCATTCTGAATGCAGCTGCAAGGCTAAGCTTCCTCGCTAAACATTCATCGTCTGCTGATCCACTCTGTCAGTCTCTCCATTGGTTACCCTTTTTCTCAGTATGGGCAAAAAGGCAATATCCATTCACTATAAGCTTTTACATACTCTTATAGTCCTACAATGGTGCTTGAAAGTTTGTGAACCGTTCAGAACTGTCTATATTTCTGCTGAAATTTGACCTAAAACTACCACAGATTTAAAGTCCTAATGGTAGATAAAGAGAACCAAATCGAACAAATGATACAAAAAAATTAGACATGCTCATTTTCTGCAGCGGGGTACACTGTGTTCCACAGGGAAACATTGGGGTGTAGAGTTGGATCTTGATCCAGATGCACCAACAGGCTAAAGCTTTGACTGTTCCCAGGATGCATTGCATGGCCTCCTCTATAACCCTGCCTCCGGACACTGGAGCTCAGTTTGTAAGTTGATGCCTGCAGAGCAGGTCACTTAACAGTGGGGGCTGCGCTAGGCAGCCCCGAAAAGAGCTTTTGTTAGAAGAATCTTCAAGGGCTGCAGCACTTTTATGTCCTAGTGACATGCTGTGCTGCGGCTCCAACACCTCCCCAGCGCCGCCGCATACTCACGCTGGCTGAGTTCCCGGATACTTGCGGCGGAGGCGCTACGGTTCCCAGGTACACTCCGCTGGCGCTCTCCAGGATCGCGTGACTGCTTCTTTGGGCGGAGGTAAAAGGGTCCCCCAGGTGGAACCCTCCAGAACGTGTTCCGGTCGCGGTCTTAGGAGACAGACCGTGACGCTGGCGTGGACACTGTGTTAGAGCAGGGTCCCCACTATATCCACCAGGGCAGGGAGCACAGGTCGGATTACACAAAAATCCATTTAATAAGGCTCCATAGTACCAGCATAGAGGATAAGGTGCTTGACCTGTAGCGTGTCCCCCAACTCCAGGTGCTATCTACTGCTGGTGTTCCCGCCCTGGAGCTGCTACTTACTCTCCGTCAGTCCCTGGTAGAGATTTGGGCTCCATCTTTTCATAAGTAGCTGCGGCTGATCTCCGGGACTGCAGGGCAGTGTCTCCTCTGTAAATCGGCCTGTTTTATCAGCGCTGTGCATTTACAGTCACTTAAGTATTCTACATGTCATTTTAGACAGTGTGTGTTAAGAACAAGTGTTCTTCTACCTGAATATTTAGTACAAGTATTCCGATATATACATCCAGTATCTGACTGTGCATTGTTTTATATATATATTTATATATGTATTTTTACTAGTCCAGTGCAGTCTTATTGTTTGTCTGAAATAATTATCTGCATTGACACTGTGACTGGGTGTGCCTGCATCTGCTGTGTGGATTTCACTTTCAGTGTATCCCACCTATTGCTATCAATGTATTCTGTACCCTGGGGGGGCTATGTGCGTCAGGGTCTCATATATTGTGCTACACAGTATATACTGTTTAGTGTGTTTTACTGTGTATTTCAGTCACCTCATACCGCTTTAATTCTCTGTTTGTGTTCTGTATTTACTGTCACATAAATCAGGGGGTTATTTGCAGGTATTATATTTATCTGGCTATATTGTACTGTTACGCTCTGCGTCTGCATTCTTTATAATGTCTGCAACAAAGGGCGGGCAATCTGCGGACGCTCCTGCATCATGCAGTGCTTGCACCAAGGATTTGCCTGAAGGGGAAGTTTTGACTGTTGGTCTATGTACTGGCTGTAGTACATCTCCTAGTCAGCCTGCTGTTTCGGTAGCCAATCGGGAACCACCTTGAGTGGCTTTTTCATCTATGCTTAATACACTAGTCTAAGCACCTTACGCCCCCTATGGGACCTCCTGTGCCATTGCAGCCACATGTTGTCCCTGTGGTTAATCCGCCCTGGGCGATACGCTATCTCTCCAGATTCAACAATTGAATCAATCTTTGGTAAATCAAAAATCTACCCCGCGTCCCTCGTGGGCCAAGCGGTCGTCTAATCGGGCTGCTTCCTCCTCGCAATCCACTAATATTTCAGATGTTACTTCTGATGAGGATGGGGAGTATACTGATCCATCAGACACAGATACAGTTGCTTCTGACGAGGAATCTACAGCCCAGGTTGATGTCCCTGAGCTAGTGGAGGCTATTAAGTTGATTCTATAAATTGATGATGAGGTAGATCCCACATCTGCGTCTAAGAAACTGGATACATTTAAACGTCAGAAGGTAACTAAGGTAGTATTGCCACATTATGACCACTTAGTTGATATACGTCCGGAACCCTGGTCTTCTCCCTGTCTGAAAAGATGCTAGCTCATTATCCTCTCCCTGCTGAGTTGTGTAACAAGTGGGAAAATTCACCTACGGTGGATGCCCATGTCACCCGGCTTGTGGTGTCATCTACTCTGCCGGTCACCACTGTCGCTTCATTGAATGAACTGACAGATAAGCGTGTGGAGGGATGCCTGAAGTCTATTTACTCCCTTACGGGTGCAGTACATAGACCCGCTATAGCAGTCTCGTGGGCTGCAAAAGGTATAGAAGCATGGGTTCAGGCTATTGAGGAAGAGCTACCTCAGGATATCTCTAATACTGCCAGACAATATCTCTCATATTGCCACAGCCTCCTATTATATTCAGGAGGCGTCATCCGAGGCAGGTGTAGTGGCGGCTAAGGCATTAAGTACGTCCGTCTTGGCTCGCCGTATTCTGTGGTTGAGGTCGTGGGAGGTGGATCTGGACTCCAAGAAGACTTTGGAGGTACTCCCTTTTAAGGGAGACATACTGTTTAGGGAAGCGCTTAATAAAGATAGTGACTGACTTAGCGGCTACTAAGACTGTATTTATTCCAAATACTAATCCTTTTGCTCCGAAGACAGAGTACCACTTTTCGTTCCTTTCGGCCTCCAGGGAAGGCAAAGGGTCAGGCGTACCCGAGACAGGCTCGTGCTTCCAAACCACCAAGCCCAAACCTAAATCCTGGGCTGCCCGTCAGTCTGCTTCCATACAAGACAAGCCAGCTGCATGACGGGGCGGGCCTCCTACTGGGGGATCCCAGGGTGGGAGGCCAACTTCTACAATTCGCCCAAGTCTGGTTAAGGACCACTTCAGACACCTGGGTGCGGGAAGTTGTCTCTTATGGGTACAAAGTCTCTTTCAGGAGACATCCCCCTCGCCAGTTCTGCACAACGGTTATCCCTTTAGATCCGTTGAAAGCCCAAGCTCTACACCTGGTTTTGCGATCCCTCCTGGATACAGGAGTGGTAATGACTGTACCTCTGTCCCAGAGAGGCAGGGGATAATATTTGGCCCTGTTTCTAGTCCCGAAACCCACTGGGTCTTTCCGGCCTATACTCAACCTCAAATCACTGTACAAGGTTGTGAGAGTGTCCAAATTCTGTATGGAAACACTGTGCTCAATTGTACTTGCCATGGAACCTGGAGACTATATGGTATCCCTGGACATACAGAATGCTTACCTGCATATACCTATTGCCATATTGCATCAGCAGTATCTGCGGTTTGCTATTGGAAACCTACACCATGAATTCCAGGCTCTGCCGTTTGGACTGGCCCGGCCCCTCGGATCTTCACCAAAGTCATGACCGTGATGACGGCCCTTCGCCGTCAGGGAATCAGGATCCTGCCGTATCTGGACGACTGTCACTGACCTCGATTGGATTTGTTGTGAACTCGGGGACTCTTCCGATGGTCGGGAAGAGGAACCACAATTATGTTGGAACAGGGGCGGCCTAATATAAGTTTTCCTCATACAGGACACTGAGAGTGAACTTTGTGAAATATTCAAGAGTTTTATTGCAGGAAGAATAACACAATGTCATTTAGCAGAAAGGGAACTTATGGGGAAGTGTCCAGGCTTACTGAAGAACTTGTGAAAGCAGCTAAAGTTACTGGTGACTGAAGAACTCCCGATGACTGGAAGAACTAGTGAGCGATGACTAAAGACTGATTATAAAGAACTTGTGAACAATGATTAAAGACACTGGTGATTTGCAAACTAGAGAGCGATGGTTAAAGAGACGGATGACTTGAAGAACTTGTGAGCAATGATAAAAGACACTGGTGATTTGTGAACGATGTCTAAAGAGACTGATGGCTTGAAGAACTTGTGAGCGATGACAAATACACTGGTGATTAGTAAACTTGAGAGTGATGGTTAAAGAGACAGATGACTTGAAGAACTTGTGAGCGATGATAAAAGACACTGGTGATTAGTGAACTTGAGCGCGATGGTTAAAGCCCGTAGCCCACGCTAACTCCAAGGAGCACTAGAGACTGGACCGTGACGAGATACATCAGCCGCTGGAAACAACGGAGACTCTGCAGTAAACTGATGCTTGGAAATGCTGGAGACGCTGGAGTACAACTTCAGAAGGGCTCCACAGGAACAAGAGCACTGGCATCTACTTCTGACAAAAGACGATACTCAGGCGCCGAGGCTCTGTCCGGCGTCTGACTTTGAATCTCCCGCTTCCGCAGGGTTGGCCGAACAGTCTGATGGCGTCACCTGCTCCCCGCCCACATGACGCCAGGTGTCATGGCGGCGCCCCTGCCCCGGAGAACCGCCGGTAGCCGCGCCAGCCAGACTCCGGCGCCCACGGCCCACCGCAGGCGGAGGCCGCAAGACAGACCAGCAGGCACGCAGGGGTAAGCGTGGCGAACGCCGCCTCTGGTGTGTGACAATACCCCTTCCTCCAGAAGTGGACCCCGGACACTTTCAAGGTTTTGTAGGATGTCTGGAATGGAAAACTCTGCACCAGTCGAGGAGCCATAACTTCAGTAGCCTTGACCCAGCTCCTTTCCTCGGGACCAAAACCTTTCCATTCCACCAAATACTGTAGATTCTTGTGAAGAAAACGAGTGTCAAGAATCGCCTTGATTTCAAAGTCCGTTCCATCTTCAGCCTCTGCAGAAATTGGCCTTGGGAGTCTTGAATGAAACCGGTTTAAAATAAGAGGGCGAAGGAGAGAGACATGGAAGGAATTTGGTATCCGAAGGTGGGAAGGCAATTTCAATTTGCACACAACTGGATTTAGGACTTGTAACAGTATAAGGACCAATGAACCTTGGAGCGAATTTCATAGTGGGCACCTTTAAACGAAGATTGCGGGTAGAGAGCCATACCCTGTCACCGACCTTGTATTGAGGAGCTGCTCGTCGTTTCCTATCCGCAAAGAACTTATAGCGGCCGGAGACTCTCTTAAGGTTAACATGAACTCGGTCCCAGATTTGACTGAAGTGGTGGAGAGTAGAGGCTGCAGGGGGAACTTCCTCCGGAGGGAAAATGGGTAATTCTGGAACTTGGGGATGAAATCCGTAATTAATGAAAAATGGAGACTCACCAGTTGAGGAGTGGTACAGATGATTATGGGCAAATTCAGCCCAAGGCAACAGCTCCACCCAATTGTCTTGCGAAGGAGAAAGATAAACACGGAGAAAAGTCTCTAAATCTTGATTGACGCGTTCAGTTTGCCCATTGGTTTGTGGATGATAAGCGGAAGAAAACTTGAGTTTTATTTGTAAGGCCGTCCAGAATCTTGCAGTGAACTGTACCCCCCGATCAGAGACTATTTCTTGAGGTAATCCATGCAGGCGGAAGTTTTCCCGGATAAATAACAAAGCCAACTTAGGAGCTGATGGTAACCCGGAACAAAATGTGCCATCTTAGAGAAACGGTCAATAATTACCCAGACTGTGTTATGATCTTTAGAGAGGGGCAATTGAGTCACAAAATCCATAGAGATATGGGTCCAAGGCCTCCTAGGAATGGACAATGGATATAGCAACCCCGCAGGAGGCAGACGAAGAATTTTGTGCTGAGCACATTGAGGACAGGAGTTGACATAGTCCTGAATATCTTTTTTCATAGTGTCCCACCAGTAAGACCTTCGTAGAAATTCCCACATCTTTTGAACTCCAGGATGACCGGAAAACTTAGAAACGTGGGCCCACTGCAACAATCTTGGTCGAAACTTAGTTGGCACAGACATTCTTCCAGGCGGAGGACCCAAAGCGGTGGGAGCCGCTGAAATAGAAACTGGACTGAGAATCAAAGCCTTCTCAATGGAGTTCTCCTCATCCGAGGTCGTTAAAGATCGGGAGAGAGCATCCGCCTTGGTGTTAAAAGTTTCAGCCCAGTACTTAATAACAAAAGAAAATCGGGTAAAGAAGAGCGCCCATCTAGCTTATCGGGGATTCAAGCACTGGGCCGTCTTGAGATACAACAAATTCTTGTGATCAGTAAAAATTGTAATCAGGTGTTTAGCACCTTCCAGAAGATATCTCCATTCTTCCAAGGCAGATTTTATTGCCAACAGTTCTTTATCTCCAATGGTGTAATTCCGTTCAGCAGGAGAGAACTTGCGAGAATGAAAACCACAAGGATGTAACTTCCCATCTGGAGCATACTGCGAAAGCACGGCACCAACGCCTACCGTAGAAGCATCAACCTCCAAAAAGAATGGTTTCAAAAAATGTGGTTGTTGAAGAACCGGAGCTGTCATAAAGGCTGCCTTTAGCTGGGTAAATGATGCTACTGCTTCAGTGGACCAATGGCTTGGGTCAGACCCCTTCTTGGTTAGAGCAGTAATAGGCGCCACAATGGTAGAGAAACCCTTTATGAATTTCCGATAGTAATTTGCAAAACCCAGAAACTGTTGTACCGCTCTCAAGGAAAGAGGCTGCATCCAATCCCGAATGGCAGAGAGTTTTTCCGGATCCATACGAAGCTCCGTGCCCGAAATGATATAACCTAAAAATGGAATGGAAGGGACCTCAAAGGTGCATTTGGAAATTTTGCCGTAAAGATGATTCTCTCGCAATCAAAGAAGTACCTCTTTAACCTGTAATCTGTGCTCTGTGAGATTCTTAGAAAATATCAGAATGTCATCCAGATATACTACTACATTTAGGTATAGCATATCCCGAAAGATTTCATGAATGAATCCTTGGAAGACGTCAGGGGCATTGCTGAGGCCGAACGGCATTACTAGATAATCATAATGCCCGTCCCTAGTATTGAAAGCAGTCTTCCATTCGTCCCCCTGCCGAATACGTATCAAATTATAAGCTCCCCTTAAGTCGAGCTTGGTGAAAACTCGAGCTCCGCGAACTCTATCAAAAAGCTCCGTAATGAGCGGCAAAGGATACTTATTCTTAATGGTGACATCATTTAGACCACGATAGTCAATACATGGCCTCAGTCCTCCGTCCTTTTTCTTCACAAAAAATAAACCTGCTCCGCCGGGGAGGTTGAGGGGCGGATGAATCCTTTCTGCAGATTAGACTTGATATATTCTGACATAGCTTGTGTCTCAGGTAATGATAAAGGATAAGTGCAACCCCGAGGTGGCATTTTCCCCGGAATGAGCTCAATAGGGCAGTCCCAGGGTCTATGCGGTGGTAACTGATCGGCCGCCTGTTCAGAGAACACATCAGAAAACTCCCGATAGGCTTCCGGAATAAGTCCTTCATCCGACTTGGAAGAAACACGGAGCGGATAGACAGGAGTGAGACAATTTGAATGACAAAATGGACTCCAAGAAATTATTTGTGTCGACCTCCAGTCGACGTGAGGATTGTGAAGTTTAAGCCAAGGAAGTCCAAGAACAAGATCGTGGGGCATCTCCTGAATCACTAGGAACTCCAGATGTTCCTGATGCAAAGCTCCCACTTGGAGCTTGATTGGCATTGTACAACTTGAGATTAGACAGTTAGAAATTTGGGTACCATTAATAGCAGTCAGTGTAATAGGTCGTTCGACCATCCGCAGTTGTAGACCCAGATTCTGGGCACAGGAAAGAGAAATAAAATTCCCCGCAGCCCCAGAGTCCAACAGTGCCTTGATAGTTTTGACTACTGACCCGGAGAACAGAGACACGGAGAGTAAACAGTCCACTGACGGAGAAGATTTAGAAACAACCCCTAGCTTGACTTCTCCAGAACGGGTGTGGTATGGAAAGTCGACAGTAACTAGGTCGACAATGTCTAGGTCGACCACTATTGGTCGACAGTAACTAGGTCGACAGGGTCAAAAGGTCGACATGTTCTAGGTCGACAGGTCAAAAGGTCGACATGAGTTTTTAATGTTATTTTGGTGTCGTTTTCTTCGTAGAGTGACCAGGAACCCCAATTACTGCACCGCGTCCCCTCGCATGGCTCGCTTCGCTCGCCATGCTTCGGGCATGGTGCCTTCGCTCCGCTACCGCTTCGCTCGGCACAGATTACCGTTCCAATCGTAGTCCACGTGGATCGTTAAGTATGAAAAGGTTCAAAAAAAGAAAAAAATTGTGAAAAACTCATGTCGACCTTTTGACCTGTCGACCTAGACCATGTCGACCTTTTGACCCTGTCGACCTTTTGACCCTGTCGACCTAGTTACTGTCGACCAATAGTGGTCGACCTAGACATTGTCGACCTAGTTACTGTCGACTTTCAGTCCGGATCCCCTCCAGAACAAGCTAGGACTGCCAGTTTCCCGGGCGAGTTTTGCAAAACTTGAGAAAATGATCCGCGGCTCCACAGTAGAGGCAGAGCCTACCCTCACGACGACGTTGACGTTCTTCTGGAGACAATCGAGATCGATTAATCTGCATGGGTTCGTCAGGACTTGAAATAACTGTTTGCTTAGACGGAAGAGATCGGAATCTTGACCGAGCTGACCGATTACGTTCACCTCCTCGTTCCTGCATGCGAAGATCCACTTTAACACAAAGAGAGATCAACTGTTCCAAGGAGTCTGGTAGATCTCTAGTGATCAACTCGTCCTTTAAACGATCAGAGAGCCCATTCCAAAAAGCAGCCCGAAGGGCATCATTATTCCAGTGCAATTCAGATGCTATGGTTTGGAAATGAATCACGTACTGTCCTACTGAACGAGAGCCTTGCCGGACACGAAGCAAGTCAGCAGAGGCAGCAGTCGTCCTACCGGGCTCGTCAAAGATCCTCCGGAACGATGTGATGAAGTTAGTATAACTAGAAACCAACGGATCTGATCGCTCCCATAACGGTGACACCCATTCCAGTGCTGAGCCCTCTAGCAAAGAAATAATGTATGCCACTTTTGATCGATGAGTAGGGAAGTTATATGAAAGGAGTTCAAAATGTACCTCACACTGATTGAGGAAACCACGGCAATTCTTTGGATTCCCATTATAGCAGGAAGGAGTAGGAAGCTGAAGACGTGACCTGATTCCAGACAAGGAGGGAACGTTGCTAGAAACAACCACTGGAGCAGGTACTGGAACTGGAGCTGGAACTACTGTAGCCAGAGAAGCCTGAATTTGATCCAGCCGGCCGGATAATTCCTGAAGATAATGCATCACCTGATTCTGTGCTGCTTCCTGACTCTGTACTCGAGAAACCAGGTCCTGCATGGTGCTTGCTTCTGGGTTCCGATTCCCCGGGTCCATGTGGCCTGAGTATACGGTCACTGACCTCGATTGGATTTGTTGTGAACTCGGGGACTCTTCCGATGGTCGGGAAGAGGAACCACAATTATGTTGGAACAGAGGCGGCCTAATATAGGTTTTCCTCATACAGGACACTGAGAGTGAACTTTGTGAAATATTCAAGAGTTTTATTGCAGGAAGAATAACACAATGTCATTTAGCAGAAAGGGAACTTATGGGGAAGTGTCCAGGCTTACTGAAGAACTTGTGAAAGCAGCTAAAGTTACTGGTGACTGAAGAACTCCCGATGACTGGAAGAACTAGTGAGCGATGACTAAAGACTGATGATAAAGAACTTGTGAACAATGATTAAAGACACTGGTGATTTGCAAACTAGAGAGCGATGGTTAAAGAGACAGATGACTTGAAGAACTTGTGAGCAATGATAAAAGACACTGGTGATTTGTGAACTTGTGAACGATGGCTAAAGAGACTGATGGCTTGAAGAACTTGTGAGCGATGACAAATACACTGGTGATTAGTAAACTTGAGAGTGATAGTTAAAGAGACAGATGACTTGAAGAACTTGTGAGCGATGATAAGACACTGGTGATTGCTAACTTGAGCGCGATGGTAAAAGAGACTGATGGCGTGAAGAACTTGTGAGCGATGATAAAAGACACTGGTGATTGATAAACTTGAGAGCGATGGTTAAAGAGACTGATGGCGTGAAGAACTTGTGAGCGATGATAAAAGACACTGGTGATTAGTGAACTTGAGCGCGATGGTTAAAGCCCGTAGCCCACGCTAACTCCAAGGAGCACTGGAGACTGGACCGCGGCGAGATACATCAGCCGCTGGAAACACCGGGGAGACTGCAGTAAACTGACGCTTGGAAATGCTGGAGATGCTGGAGTACAACTTCAGAAGGGCTCCACAGGAACAAGAGCACTGGCATCTACTTCTGACAAAAGACGATACTCAGGCGCCGACGCTCTGTCCGGCGTCTGAAACTGAATCTCCCGCTTCCGCAGGATTGGCCGAACAGTCTGATGACGTCACCTGCTCCCCGCCCACATGACGCCAGGTGTCATGGCGGCACCCCTGCCCCGGAGAACCACCGGCAGCCACGCCAGCCAGATGCCGGCGCCCACGGCCCACCGCAGGCGGATGCCGCAAGACAGACCAGCAGGCACGCAGGGGTAAGCGCGGCAAACGCCGCCTCTGGTGTGTGACAACGACTTGCTGATCCTGGCGAACTCCCAAAGAGGTTCTCTTCAGTCATCTGGACATCATATTCAAATTCCTACAAGCCCACGGGTGGCTCATCAACTGGAAAAAGTCCTCGCTGGTTCCTGCTCGGGACATGGTGCACCTGGGTGCATGGCTGGACACACACAAAGACTGTTTGTCTCCAGGGAATGTCCTGAAACTTCAGGACAGGATCAGATATTTCCTCTCTCGCCCAAGGGTGTCGATACGCTTGGCAATGCAAGTACTGGGCCTCATGGTGTCTGCTTTCGACATGGTGGAGTTTGCTCAATTTCATTCCCGTCCTCTGCAGCGGTTGATTCTGTCCAAGTGTGACGCCCTG
The DNA here is from genome assembly GCF_028390025.1 of Pseudophryne corroboree. NCBI lineage: Eukaryota > Metazoa > Chordata > Amphibia > Anura > Myobatrachidae > Pseudophryne > Pseudophryne corroboree. Next base: position 765,395,427 of record NC_086446.1, read on the forward strand.
CCTCATCGGATCAGGTCTCAGATGATATCCTTGACTTTGAAGGTTCGTCTGTCACTGGGCTGGTGACTACAGGACCAACAGTTGAGCAGGGGCCTTCCCTTCTGGATTCCCAACTGGGTCCGACTGACAACGGACGCCAGTCTGCAGGGTTGGGGCGCGGTGCTAGAGCAACACTCTCTCCAGGGTCGGTGGACCAAGGAGGAATCTCTCCTCCCGATAAACATTCTGGAATTGCGGGCAGTGTTCAATGCTTTGACTCTTGCCCTGCCTCTGATTTAGAACAGGCCTGTTCAAGTACAATCAGACATCGCCACCATGGTGGCATACATAAATCATTAAGGCGGCACTAGAAAGCCGCATGGCAATGTTGGAAGTGTCAAAAATCCTTTGCTGGGCGGAACGCCATCTGCCAGCAATATCGGCAGTGTTCATTCCGGGAGTCCTCAACTGGGAAGCGGATTTCCTCAGTCGTCAGGACCGTGCACGCCGGAGAGTGGAGTCTTCATCAAGAAGTCTTTCAACTCCCAGTGGACAAGTGGGGCCTACCAGATGTAGACCTGATGGCGCCTCGACACAATCACAAAACTCAAGTCTATGGATCAAGAACAAGGGATCCTCAAGCAGCTTACTTCCATGGAACTTTCGGTTGCCCTACGTGTTCCCTCTAGTGTCTCTCCTGCCCAGGGTACTGCGGAAGTTCAAGCAAGAAGGAGGAATACTTCTTCTAATCGTTCCAGCATGGCCCAGGTGGCATTGGTTCTCAGACCTGCAGGGTACATCAACAGAGCGTCCTCTTCTACTTCTTCCTCAGCGCCCAGACCTCCTCATTCAGGGCCCTTGTGTCTACCCGGACCTGGCCAGACTGGCTTTGACGGCGTGGCTCTTGAAGCATCACTCGTGAGGGCCAAAGGATTCTCCGAGGCGGTCATTCATACTATGCTGAAATCCCATAAACCGGCATTGGCTCGGATTTATTATAGGGTCTGGAATTCTTACTTCACCTGATACTATGATACCTATACTTTCAGGATTTCCAGACTTTTGGCTTTTCTACAACAAGGTCTGGACTTGGTCCTTCGTTTAGCCTCCCTCAGGGTTCATATTTCTGCCTTTTTGGTGTGGTTTCAGAGGAAAATTGCGTCTCTTCCAGACGTTCATACTTTCACTCAGGGTGTTTCAGCCTCCTTATGGGGCCTATTTATCACCATCCGCATCCAGGATGACACTGCGATAATTGACTACATCGCAAGGATGTATCAATTATCGCGTGCAGGGACAGAGCTTGCGGTCAAGCTCTGTCACGGCGATGACACTCCGCAGCATCATCGGGGTATTTTTCGGGGAAAAATACCCCAATGTCCTGCTGCGCATGCGCCGCCTGGTCGACACACCCCCACGCGCACCACGGACTCTCCACCCCCCCCCCCCTTCAGAAAATCAGTATACTCACCAGTCCAGGGAGCCGGTCTGTGCTGCTTCAGGAGGTTGCCGGGCGCCGTGTCCCTCTCCTGCGCTGTGATCCCCGGTGCTGTAAAGTGTGCTGCCGTTTTGCAGTGTCACTTTACTACACCGGGGTCACAGCGTAGCATATGGGGGGACCTGGCGCCCAGCAGCGGACACCGGCTCCCTGGACAGGTAAGTATGTTTTATTTTATTTTTACACTGTGATCAGCTGATCACTCTGCCAGGTCCCCGCTCGGCTTTCTCTGCAGAGAAAGCTGGGTAAAAGGGTGCATATCGCAGTGCTGCCCTGTGAACTCGGCAGCCTGAGCTGGCGAGTTTATCACAGGGCACACTGCGGTATTTTTTCACTTTTTTTTTTTTAGGTAAATTTGGCTACATCACATTTCCCATTAGAAGTATAGGGAACGCGATGTGGGTTACTAAAAAAAAGTGAATTAAAGGGTTTGGAGCAGTTTTTCAAGAAAATTGCTCCAAATGCCCTAACCACTTAACTGGCATGGTCAGATTTCATGCGACTGCGCCGTCCCACCCTGTCCCCCCATTTTTGATGAGGAGATCCATTCTGCAGATGTGCATAACATAATGTTTAAATATCTAGAAAAATACTTTTTAAACTTTATTAAATAAAATACATTTTAAAAAACAATGTTAAGAGTTTTAAAGGGAAAAATCGTCAGTTAAGTGGTTTTAATACATTCAGGTGATACTAAAATAATGTGAAAAGGGTGTGAAACCACCCTTTTTTACTTAATTTTAGTAAAAATAATGTTAATAAATAGACCCCTAAGTCCCTCCTGTGGCTCCATGGGATCTGTCTGTTGTCCTGAATGCCCTTCAAGAGTCTCCATTCGAGCCTCTTGAGTCTGTGGACTTTAAATGCCTTACGCTTAAGGTAATTTTTCTGTTGGCTATTGTCTCTGCTAGGAGGGAGTCGGACTTAGGCGCTTGTCCTGTTGTCCACCCTTTCTGATTTTTCACCGTGACCGGGCTGTTCTTAGAACTCGCCCAGGTTATTTGCCTAAGGTTGTATCATCTTTTCATTTTAATCAGGAGATTGTGGTTCCGGCCTTCATCTCTTCTGGTTTGTCCTCCAAAGAGCGATCTTTGGATGTGGTACGGGCTCTCTGTATATATGTGGAAAGGACAGCCTGCATTAGGAAGTCTGATTCTCTCTCTGTGTACTTTTTGGTTTTCACAAACGTGGCTGCCTGCGAATAAGCAGACCCTGGCCAGATGGATTAGAATGGTGATTGCACATGCTTATGTATAGGCTGGTCTTCCAGCTCCTGCTTCCATCAAAGCCCATTCTACTTGGTCTGTTGGACCTTCTTGGGCAGCCCACCGTGGTGCGACCCTTGAAGAATTGTGCAAGGCGGCTACGTGGTCCTCAGTGAACACATTCATTCGGTTCTATGCCTTTGATACTTCCGCCTCTCAGGATGCTTCCTTTGGATGCCGGGTTCTTGTGCCCGCTACAGTGCGTCCCGTCCCATGAGGAACTGCTTTAGGACATCCCCGATATTATTCCCTGTGGAATACCAGTGTACCCAGCTGCAGAAAAAGAGATTTATGGTAAGACTTACCATTGTTAAATCTTTCTGCGAGGTACACTGGATTCCACAGGGCGCCCACCCTGACGCACCTAGCTTCTTTGGGTTTGTATGGCATTAGCCGCTGGTCCCTTCTCCTGTCGTGGGAATGTAGGTCTATGTGACTAACATCTACAGCAGGCATTCCCAACCACGGTCCTCAAGGCACACCAACAGTGCAGGATTTAGTAATATCCAGGCTGCAGCACAGATGGTTAAATCAAAATGACTGAGCTACTAATTAAGTCACCTGTGTTCAAGCCTGGATATCACTAAAACCAGGACTGTTAGTGTGCCTTGAGGACCGTGGTTGGGAATGCCTGATCTACAGTCTCTTACCTGCTTCTGCATTGGACTGGTTAACAAAACTGAGCTTCAGTGCCTGGAGGTGGGACTATAGAGGAAGCGGTGCAGTGCATCTTGGGAACAGTCCAAGCTTTAGCCTGTTGGTGCCTCGGATCAAGATCCAACTCTACACCCTGATGTTATTCCATGTGGAATCCAGTGTACCTCGCAGAAAGAAATTTAACAAAGTCTTACCATAAATCTCCTTTTTGTATTATTGTTTTTGTTTTGCTGTTACAGTCACAATAAAAAAAAAAAAAAAAGATTGCACCTCTCCTTGTGTATCAATGCCTATTTACGTATAGAGTATAAGCTTGCGAGCAGGACCTTTCTACCTCTTTGTCTGTTATTACCTGAATTGTTCTACCACTATTGCTTTCAGTTGTAAAGCACCCATGGAATATACTAAACTTTATAAGAAACTGTTAATAAATAAATGCAACATTTTGTAGATGTCGGCATGTTCAGTGTCGACATTTCAACAATGTTGACATAAGTGTCAACATTACAACTACATACTTTGCAGATGCAGCTTTGGGGTTTATCATGCATAACTGATACGCCTAGGCAATATGCACCTATATCTGGGGCAATATGGGTTCATTTACTGAGGAGAAGCAGTATGCACAGGCAGAGCAGTTGGTAAATCTACTTTGTGGTCTGTTAGTCCTAATTTTACACACATGTTAATTAAAGAAATATCCTACGTTTTTGTAATTAATCCAATTTGTATTAGGTTTACCATACATAGAGTAGTAGTGAACATAATTATAGGAAAACATTTGTAAGCAAAGGACAGCTTATAATAATCGTGTTCAGTCTTGATTTTCAATTTTCTTTTAATGTGAAGGTATATCGTATGTCTCTGTTAAAAACCTTTTTTTTCTCTTACGCCCTAGAGCAGGGGTGGGGAACCTTTTTTCTACCGAGGGCCATTTGGATATTTATAAAATCCTTCGGGGGCCATACAAAAATTTTCAACTTAAAAAATTACCCTGCCCCCCAGTAAGTCTGCCACTTAGAGGTACTGTGTGCGCGCGCCAAAAAAATGGGCACAAAAATCTAACTGAGGCTTGGAGGAGGGTCATAGGGGGAGGAGCCAGTGCACACCAGGTAGTCCTAAAGCTTTACTTTTGTGCCCAGTCTCCTGCGGAGCCGCTATTCCCCATGGTCCTTACGGAGTTCCCAGCATCCACTAGGACGTCAGAGAAAATGGGATGTGATACATGTATGCCCCCCAAAAGTGCAGTGCCAGATCCACAATTGCCCCCACAGTGCCAGGTATACAAATGCCCCCCACAGTGCCAGGTATACAGATGCCCCCCACAGTGCCAGGTATACAGTGCCCCCCCACAGTGCCAGGTATACAGATGTCCCCACAGTGTCAGGTATACAGATGCCCCCCACAGTGCCAGGTATACAGATGCGCCCCCCCCCCTCGCTGCTTACCGTTGCTGCTCCATTCGGCGGCGTTTCTCGTGTGTCAGGACAGGGAGGGGAGCGCAGCTGTCGGGCGGCGGCGTGTTGGACTTCAAACCAGCCGCCGGTTCGAGAGCCAATCAGAGCTTGCGGACCGACAGCCGCGGCTCCTGATTGGCTGCCAGTCCGCGAGCTCTGATTGGCTCACAAACCAGCGGCTGGTTTGAAGTCCTACACGCCGCCGACCACCCGACATAGCCGTGCTCTCCTCCCTGTCCTGACAGCTGAGACATGCTATCGCCGGACTGAGTGGCAGCGTGTCTCACTGACAGAAGTGGGTGGGCCGGCGCAAATGGCTTCACAGGCCTTATACGGGCCGGAGGTTCCCCACCCCTGTCCTAGAGGATACTGGGGTCCACATTAGTACCATAGGGTATAGACTAGTCCACTAGGTGCCTTGGGCGCTTTAAGAAATTAATAGTGTGCGCTGGCTTCTCCCTCTGTGCCCCTTCCACCAGACTCAGTTTAGAAAATGTGCCCGGAGGAGCCGGTCATGCTTAGGGAAGCTCCTGAAGAGTTTTCTGCATTTATTTTCTGTTTGTTGTTTTCAGGCAGGTCTGCTTGGCGCCAGACTGCCTGCTTCGTGGGACTTAGGTTGGGAAACGGCCCAACCTCCTTTAGGGTTAATGGTCCCATTCCACAGCACCAAGGGTGTTCACCAAGGTAATGGCAGAGATGATGTTTCTCCTCCGCAAACAGGGAGTGAACATAATTCCATACCTGGACGACCTACTGATCAAGGCACCATCCAGGGAGAGGTTGTTGGACAACATTGCCCTCTTAACTCGACGACTCCGGCATCACGGGTGGGTTCTGAACCTACCAAAATCTCACCTGGAACCAACACGGAGGCTTCCGTTCCTGGGGTTGATACTGGATACGGAGGTACAGAAGGTATTCCTTCCATTGGACAAGGCATTGGTAATCCAGTCGATGGTGCGGGAGGTCTTGAAACCAACCCGGATATCTGTGCATCTCTGCATTCGCCTTCTGTGTGAAAAGTCAGTTGGGTGTCTACTTTTTCCTATCTAGCAGACAGGAAAAAACAGACACCCAACCGACTTTTCAAACATTTTGACATAAATTTTTTATTGAAGCAATACATGCAATACATACATAAATGTTCAATATATTTAAAATCTTTGATAGAAGGTTATTCTAAAAAAACAGAACAAGAAAAGTACAGTTGAGTCCTTGATCAAGGGACACATCTTTTATAAGCAATCAACAGCATCACAATTGTGAGTAACAAGACCTCTGAAGATCATCTGTTTTACGGATCTGAAATTCAACTCAATCGACTGACCCATATTTGTACTTTCAAACTTAAGAAAAGAAATAAAAAAATAATAATAATATATATATATATATATATATATATATACACACATTCATATATATACACATATGTGTAGTACCCGCGCCGTACCCGATTTCCCCCCCGACCCGCCCATAGCGCCCTGTTTGTCAATTAACTTTTAAAGCACAATTGGCGGATCCTCCGCAGCCATTCTAGTTAGAAACCATTCTGTGTTGGACAACGAGTCGTGGAGCTGTTTCCTAACCGTCATCGGCAAAGTCATTATATAACTCTCCCAAACCTCAAAAAAATTGTGTATCTTAGTGTCTTTTTCCAGCAGGACACTTATCCATTCCATCCTAAAGAGGTAGAATAATTTGGCTTTGCAGGATGGCTTTTCTAGCCGCCAAACTAACTGCCAGCAACAATTTTTTACTGCCCAAAGAGAGGCGCTGATTCGGTGGTATAATACCAAAGAACGCCCACTCCGGGGACAACCTCCAATAATTTACCAGATTGGCCGTCAAGTAGTTTCTTATCTGAATCCAAAACTGTCTGATTAAAGGACATGTCCACAGGCAGTGAAACATATCCGCCTGAGGAGTGCCACATTTCCAACATGCATGTGTGTCAGCAAGTCCTATCAAGTGTCGTCTATGGGGCGATAGATAAGTCCTATGCAAAATATTGAGAGACATTTCTTTATATCTAGAAGAGGGAAATAATTTGCAGGTTTTAACATGTGCCGCCAGTAGGTCTGTAATTTCAACGTTCGGGAGACAATCTCTCCAAGACATAACACCTCCCGGACCCCTCGAGTAGTCTAGGACGTTTCGAAAGTACCCATACGCAGTCGAGATTGCCTTCTTAACCCTAGGGGTTTGTTTCAACATTTTATCCAACGGATTATCCCAATCCCCAGGTGAAAGACATCTGATAGTGGATGAAATATAGTGTTGAGCCAAAAGAAAGGCCACCGGAAAGGCCCTCAAAGTTGGGTATTTAGTAGTGGCCTCCTGGAACGTGAGCGGCCTCGAGCCTCGCATGTCCACTAAATCACCGATCCTGGACACCCCCCCCAGCCGCCATATATTAAACGGGTAGTGTGCCTGACCCTCTTGGAAGTCAGGATTAGCCACGAACAGAAGGTGTAATGATTTGTGGGCATTTAGATTTATTTTATGTCGCATTTCTGTACATAGTTTTTTTATGTTCCACAGTAAGGGGTTTCCCCTCAGCTCCTCAGACACCTCCCGATCATGCAGATGTAGAAATGTAATGAGATCCCCCTCCTGTATAAATTCTCTATTAAGTCTGTGTTTGTGTATGTGTTATCGTTATGCATCCAGTCATGTAGGTAACGTAGTTGGGCCGCCTGGGAGTACCAGAGGATATTAGGGAAGTTAATTCCCCCATTCCCTACAGTCTGTCACGAACCGGTCTCTTACCTCTGCGGGTTCTGGGGTTCATCCGTTGCCAGTGCGGTTGCTCGCGGTGCTGTGCGCCCGTGTGGGGACACGGCGTGATCAATGGCACAGGTAATGCAGAGTCTGGGAACTGTGAGTGCGGGGACCAAATAGCCTAAGGCACTGCGGTGTGTCTGCTGTATAGGAGGTGGCCATGTTGGAGACCAAATAGCTAATACAGAGCACTTGTGAAAACACCTGTGGGCAGGTGTAAGCCAATCCCGTGCTTGTGCTGCCTTTAAGTAGGCTGGGATTATGTTACTCTGGGCCAGTGCTTTGTTGTATCAAAGCTGTGCTCTAGCTCTGAGCTCTCTCCGTGCATTCCTGTGTGATTCCCGTGGTCCAGATATCGCCTCCGTTCCCAGAGGTCCGTCTGCAGCCTTCACTGCTGAAAGATCCACCGGCTCTCTGCTGTGCTGTCAGTTAATTGCACTCCTATTGGAAATAGTTGGATTCCCAGTGTCCTGCATGAGGTTACCTTGTCAGTCTGCCTATCATTCAAAGTCTGGAGGATTCTGTTTCTCTCAGCTGTTCGTTTGTTCAACTCTGCATTTAACCCATTCATCACCTTGTCTTCTACTACAGTTTCACAGTGATCTCCGGAACCCGCAAGTAACCCAATTCAGTACTTTTATTTGCTATGTTGTCATTACAAGGATAATTCATCACAGTCTCTCAGTTAACTCTCAAAGCTCCATTGCCAATTCTTACAGTTAATTCTCCATGTCTGCATTAACCAGTTAATCATATTCTGCAGTTCAGCATCAAAGCTCGTTTATATTTGGACAATCCAACATTTATTCATCAGCTTGTTTTGCATATGTTTCCATGAACATTTCTTTTATGTATTTTTGAGTTTTCTCTTGCATATTATTCCTGCAATACTTCAGTATAATATGATGATTAACAACTTGTCAGTTAACTCTTTACTGAATTGTTATTTTGAATAAATATATGAATCGGAACTTTCTTCGTCCTCCCTGCTTTCTTCATAGCCCAGCACCTACACCTGTGGTTGGTCCCGGGTTAACGGATTCACAAAAACACCCGGGCCTGACAGTAAGCACTGGCCACATGGATCCGTCAAGTGACCAATTCGCAGGAGGCGGTGCTACGTCAGATATCCTTTCCCGTCTGGAAAACCAGGAGTCTATACAGACACAAATAGTGCAGTTTATGCAAACTATGGCAGACCGTTTAGAGACTCTTCATACGGCTATTAAAACGTTCCAAGTCCAGATTCCAACCCCAGATGTCCCAGTTACCACTACAGCTTCTCCTGTGACGCTGCCTACGTCCCGCTTGCAGTTACCCTCTCCGAGTAAGTTTGACGGAACTCCAAAACTTTGCAGAGGATTCCTGAATCAATGCGAGATCCAGTTTGAACTGATGTCTGCCAGTTTCCCATCAGCTCGTTCTAAGGTTGCATATATTATTGCCCTCCTCTCCGGTCAGGCTCTGGAGTGGGCATCACCATTATGGGAGAGAGGTGATCCTATCCTCTCTAATTACAAAGAGTTCGTATCTTCCTTCCGGAGAATCTTTGACGAACCAGGCAGGACCACCTCAGCATCCTTGGAGATTCTCCGTCTACGTCAAGGTTTACGTCCTGTCAGTCAATATATTATTCAGTTTCGCACGTTGTCTTCAGAGTTAAACTGGAATGAGGAGGCCCTGATCGCCGCGTTTTGGAATGGACTTTCAGAAAGAATCAAGGATGATTTAACTATCCGGGATGTGCCAATTAAACTGGATGAATTGATTTCTCTCTGTAACAAACTTGATCTACGTTACAGGGAGCGATGTTTAGAGAAATCCAGGGCAGAGCGATCCAGTCCACGTGATCATCCTAGACCTCGACAAGATTCTTCATCACAGTCTCCAGTAATGACTGAAGAACCTATGCAGATTGGGCACTCTCGCCTCACAGAGGAGGAACGACTTCGTCGTCGACAGGGTAACCTCTGCATGTACTGTGGGTCCTCCGAACATTTAGTTAAATTCTGCAAACTCCGACCGGGAAACTCTCGCCTCCTAGCTTATTCAAGAGAGGTTAAGCTAGGAGTTACTTTAGAATCACGTTCTGGGAAAGAGCCAATCTTGTCTATTCAATTAGAAGTTCCAAGTTCTACAGTGAAAGTTTCAGCCCTCCTAGATTCCGGGGCAGCCAAGAACTTCATCTCCTCAGCCTTTGTCATACGGTCTAAAGTTCAAACCATGCCCCTGGAAGCAGCAGTTGCTGTTACAGCAGTGGATGGAAGTCGAATTCCAGATGGTATAATTACTCATCGAACCGTATGTCTCAAGATGAAAGTTGGTGAGCTCCATTCCGAATACCTCTCCTTCTACGTGATTCCCAAAGCCTCTCAAGATGTGATACTTGGTTTACCTTGGCTGCAGAAACATAATCCTCAACTTAATTGGCAAACCATGGAAGTCCTTTCATGGGGTAAATCTTGTACCAAGGACTGTGTAGCTACAATTGTACCTCTTCGGTCAATTAGCCTTTCCGATCTACCTCCGGTGTATCAATCCCTTGCGGATGTTTCCAGTAAGCAAGCAGCAGACTCTCTACCTCCTCATCGTGAATGGGACTGCCCAGTCGTCCTGGTTCCGGGCAAGACCCCTCCTAGGGGACAAATTCATCCGCTATCCATCCCAGAGACGCGAGCTATCCGGGATTGGTCCACTCCTACAACTCTCAAGGGGATTCAGCGATTTCTTGGCTTTGCTAATTTCTATAGGAGATTCATTAAGAATTATTCTACGTTAGCTGCTCCTATCACAGCCCTAACTCGCAAGGGAGCAAATCCTACGAACTGGTCTTCTGAAGCAATCAAAGCCTTCTCTGATTTAAAGCAAGCCTTTGTGTCAGCCCCCATTCTTCGACAGCCTGATTTGAATCGTCCCTTTCTACTAGAGGTGCATGCATCTACAGAAGCAGTAGGAGCTGTGTTGTCACAAGTCTTTGAAGATAAAAAGGTCCATCCCTGCGGATATTTCTCCCGTAAGTTCCTCCCGGCAGAACGTAATTATGCAATCGGTGAGCAAGAATTACTTGCCATCAAGTTGGCATTTGAGGAGTGGAGATACCTTCTAGAAGGAGCTCAACATCGCATTACAGTTTATACTGATCATAAGAATCTTCTGTATCTGCAGTCAGCTCAGTGTTTGAATCCACGACAAGCTCGATGGGCGCTTTTCTTCTCACGATTTGATTTCAAACTCACCTATCGTCCAGGGTCTCAGAACAAAAAGGCAGATGCCCTTTCCCGGTCCTTTGCTTCTTCTGAATTAAATGATGCTACCACGAATCAAGCCATTGTGAATCCTACGTCCTTCTTAATGACTCGAACCTCTCCAGTTCCTCCGCCTGGCAAGACCTTTGTCGCCACAAGTCTTCGAAAATGGCTGCTTACCTGGGCTCACTCCTCTTCCTTCATGGGTCATCCTGGGGTTCTAAAGACTCTCAAATTTATTCAACAGTCTTATTGGTGGCCACGTCTCAAAGCCGATGTCCAAGAGTTTATAGCAGCATGTCCTAAATGTGCCCAACATAAGAGTCCAAGAAGTTCTCCACCAGAGTTTCATCCATTGCCAGCCCTAGAGGTTCCAGCAGCAGATCAAGAGCTTCAACGTCTATCTAGCATCTGGAGTTGTGTACGTAAGTCCTTGGTCAAAACTTCCGCTCGTTATAAATCTTTTGTAGATAGAAAACGTAAAACTGTACCGAATTACAAAGTGGGAGACCAAGTTTGGATTTCTACGCGCAATCTCAAGTTCAAAGTTCCTTCTAAGAAATTTGCTCCCAAGTTCATTGGTCCATTTCCCATTGTAAAGGTACTCAACCCTGTGTCATACAAAGTCAAGTTGCCACCGTCTTTGAGAATTCCTAACGCCTTTCATACATCTTTACTGAAGCCTTTGATTCTCAATAAGTTCCGTACTACCCAGTCCAAATCTCCTAAAGTTCACTCTTTGCAGAATGAGGAATTTGAAGTTAAAGAGATTGTGGACTTACGTTTCCGATATGGACGTTTACAGTTTCTGGTCGACTGGAAGGGTTACGGTCCGGAGGAGAGATCCTGGGTTTTCTCTGAAGATGTTCAAGCTCCAAGTCTGGTACAGAAATACTTCTCCAAAAATCCTGACAAGGTTCAAAGGTGTTCGGAGACCACCCTTAGAGGAGGGGGTACTGTCACGAACCGGTCTCTTACCTCTGCGGGTTCTGGGGTTCATCCGTTGCCAGTGCGGTTGCTCGCGGTGCTGTGCGCCCGTGTGGGGACACGGCGTGATCAATGGCACAGGTAATGCAGAGTCTGGGAACTGTGAGTGCGGGGACCAAATGGCCTAAGGCACTGCGGTGTGTCTGCTGTATAGGAGGTGGCCATGTTGGAGACCAAATAGCTAATACAGAGCACTTGTGAAAACACCTGTGGGCAGGTGTAAGCCAATCCCGTGCTTGTGCTGCCTTTAAGTAGGCTGGGATTATGTTACTCTGGGCCAGTGCTTTGTTGTATCAAAGCTGTGCTCTAGCTCTGAGCTCTCTCCGTGCATTCCTGTGTGATTCCCGTGGTCCAGATATCGCCTCCGTTCCCAGAGGTCCGTCTGCAGCCTTCACTGCTGAAAGATCCACCAACTCTCTGCTGTGCTGTCAGTTAATTGCACTCCTATTGGAAATAGTTGGATTCCCAGTGTCCTGCATGAGGTTACCTTGTCAGTCTGCCTATCATTCAAAATCTGTAGGATTCTGTTTCTCTCAGCTGTTCGTTTGTTCAACTCTGCATTTAACCCATTCATCACCTTGTCTTCTACTACAGTTTCACAGTGATCTCCGGAACCCGCAAGTAACCCAATTCAGTACTTTTATTTGCTATGTTGTCATTACAAGGATAATTCATCACAGTCTCTCAGTTAACTCTCAAAGCTCCATTGCCAATTCTTACAGTTAATTCTCCATGTCTGCATTAACCAGTTAATCATATTCTGCAGTTCAGCATCAAAGCTCGTTTATATTTGGACAATCCAACATTTATTCATCAGCTTGTTTTGCATATGTTTCCATGAACATTTCTTTTATGTATTTTTGAGTTTTCTCTTGCATATTATTCCTGCAATACTTCAGTATAATATGATGATTAACAACTTGTCAGTTAACTCTTTACTGAATTGTTATTTTGAATAAATATATGAATCGGAACTTTCTTCGTCCTCCCTGCTTTCTTCATAGCCCAGCACCTACACCTGTGGTTGGTCCCGGGTTAACGGATTCACAAAAACACCCGGGCCTGACACAGTCTGCTGTAGTTTGATTAACGCTATACGCGGTCTCCCTCCCTGCCAAATGAATCTACTAAAGAGAAAATTGAGACGTTGAACGTCTTTAGGTAGAAGTGTGTGTGGCATGGCTTGAATGAAGTACATCAGACGGGGGAATGATATCATCTTGATCAAGCTGATAAAGGCATAGATTTCCAAGTCTCGAGTTCTGTTTCAATTGTTCGGATGGCCGAGGTAAAATTTAGGGCATATAATCGCTCTGGCTTTCACGATATTCGAATCCCTAAATAGGTTATGTAATCCGAACTCCATTGTAATGGTAGATTCATCGCCCCCTGCTTCAAAAATGAACCATTTCCCAGTTGAGTGCCACCGATTTTGCCCAGTGAACGTTAAAACCTGAAACTTGTCCATAAGCCTGTAGTAAATTAAATATATGGGTCAGTGAAGCTTCCGGATCAGAGATATATAGCAGAAGATCGGCAAAAGCAGTAAGTTTTAGGTTTCTGCGACCAACCTGGATTCCTTGAAACTGATTATCATTTAACAGCAAGCGATGTAGGGGATCTGTGGCCAGGTTGAACAGCAGGTGAGATAAGGGGCAACCCTGCCGCGTGCTACGATGCATCACCACCGGGTTGCTAATATATCCATTAAGCAAAAGGGAAGTCGAGGGAGAATCATATAGATAGCGAATAATTTCAATAAAGTCTTGATGGAACAATCTACGTTCTAGGACCTTGAATAGATGGGGGCCAGAGTACTGTGTCGAAGGCCTTGGTGGTGTCTAAACTGAGGAGTATATTTCTGGATTGGGGTGATTGAGCAGAAGCTATAACTGCCGCGATCGCCGCCCTAATTCCCTTAACCGAATGAGTATTGCGAAAAAAGCCAAGTTGGTGGTTAGTTAAAGTGTGGGGGAGAATAGCTTGCAGCCGGTCTGCTAAAATCTTAGTAAATAGTTTTATGTCAGTATTTAGCAACGTACTTGGCCTATAAGAGGACACCAATTGTGGGTCATGCGCAGGTTTAGGGATTAAAATAGTATGTGCTGTCGTGAAATGGTGGAAGGGGGAACGATGTTGCAAAAGACTGTTGAACACTTCTAGCAGAGTCGGAACTACATAAGGCTGGAGGATTTTGTAAAATTCATTAGAGAGGTCGTCAGGGCCTGGAGACTTGTGTAACTTGAGTTTGGACATTGCCGAGATCAATTCTTCTTCTGTAATAGTTCTCACTAGTAGATCCGACTGTGCGGTCGTGATCGGCGGTAATACAGTGTCTGGTAGGAGTGTGGTATGGGTGGATTCGTTGAAGGGGAGATCAGAGTATAGATCAGCAAAGTAAGATTCAAAATGATCTAATATGGCTGGGGAATTGGTAAGGAGTTGTCCCGAGGCTCGGTGTCAAACAGCTGTTATGAATTTGCGTGTAGTTTTTTTCCTAGCCATGTTTGCCAGTAGTCTACCGGATTTATTACCCTATCAGTAGTATTTGTGGGAAGAAAATACCACGTCACGTTTTGCTTGCGCTAGTAAGTGGTCGTTTAAGAGCTGTTTAGCCTGTAAATAAAGCCGCAAGGACTCATCAGTCTGTAGGGTAAGGTGGCGCTGCATTGTATCAGTTAATTCTGAGTGTAAGGTGGTATAAATCGCTAAGTTTTTCTTTTTCAATCTGTGAACATACTCAATAATTTGACCCCTTAAGACTGCTTTTGCCGCACCCCGAAAAATGTTTGGGCGGTCCCAATATTCTAAGTTATCGTCTTAATAGTTGGCCCAACTTGTTATCAAAAATTTTCTAAAATCATCACAGTTATAGAGATAGCTTGGAAATCTCCAAATCCTAGAGCCCCCTGACTGAAGAGTTCAATGTCACAGGAGCATGGTCTGATATCAGAATGTTGTGTATATCAGCTTTCATGACTAGCGTCACTAGGGAGTCTGCAACCAATATGGAGTCAATCCTGGACCAGGAGCTGTGAACCCCGGAAAAGAAAGTAAATGATCTGTCAGAGGGATTGAGGAGACGCCAAATATCAGTAAGCTGAAGGGAGGTTTTCAGTGTTTGGAGATGTGTCCAAGAAGGGGAACCGGAAGTGCGCGGGATAGGGCGTTTATCAATAGTGGGATCATCAACTGTGTTCCAGTCACCTCCCAGGATAAGCTGAGAATTATTGCGTTGAAGCAGTTGAGAGCTAATTTCTTGGAGAAAAGCAGCTGTCTCGCCATTTGGTGCGTATACGTTAACCAGTGTGTATTTGTTACCCCAAATTTCAACATCCAAAATTAAATAACGCCCCTCCGGGTCAGCTACAGAGTTTAAAACAGTATAGTGTAGGTGTTTGCTAAATAGAATCGCCACCCCCCTAGTCTTCCTCATGTTATCTGCAGAAAAACATCTATCCAACCACGGTGCCCGAAGAGCAGAGGAGGCGCCTGTCATCCAGTGGGTTTCTTGGAGAAATATAATTTGAGGTCTAAACCGCTTCAGGTGTGTGACAACCCGCTTACGTTTTATCGGGGAGTTAAGGCCGCCCACGTTCCAGGATAAAATTTTAAAACAAGAATCTGCAGTAGAGGTCCCTATCCTAGGATCCGTCATTGTCTATCAACCTACACCCACCCTAGGGTGATACTCCAGCGGGAATATCATGTCACATTGTCGTCCCCCTCCTTCCCAGCGAGCGGAGAGGAACGATCGAGACCACACAATGCCATTGAGCCTAGGAGCAGATCGGGCGAGGAAGGCACGGCACGGGCAGAACAAAAAAAAATTAAATAAAAAAAACACACATTGCTTCACATAACATTTTTAATTTTTTCCAAACCAAACTAAAGACCACGCAAGTGCTAAACCCTCCGGTAGCACTGGCGAGAAATCTATCAAAAATATGTGACATTAGAATTCAAGCTGAGTAGCATGTGAAGAGACCCAATGTCTCTCTCGAATGGAACTTAAACCGACTCTGACACCAAGTATTTAACAACATAATATTTAGTCTTGTTGTGGTGGATTCACCGGGTTCAACATGTGTGTAACATGGGAGTGTGCAGTGGCGGGATCAACAAAAATCAATGTGCGACCATTGTCATGGATGCGTAATTTAGCAGGATACATCAGTGCGAATCTGGTATTACTCTCATGTAGTATTTTACAAACATCCGAGAACTCCCTTCTCTTCTGTGCAACGGAGGCCGAGAAATCTTGAAAAATTAAAATACGTTTTCCTTGCACTACCATTTGCGGGAGTTTGCGATAAGAGCGCAGCACATGTTCCTTCATACGAAAGTCCATGAATTTCGCAATGACGGGCCTAGGCTTATTTTCAACATCTGGTCGGACAGGACCAATTCTATGCACCCTTTCTATGTGCAATAGAAATGGGGCATCTGTGATTCCCAAGGTCTGAAATATATCAGACATTACAAAATCTGACAATTGCCTGTCCTTAACTGATTCGGGGATGCCCACAAATCGTAGATTCGATCTTCTGTCCCTGTTCTCAAGCTCATCTATTTTTGCCTGTAAAGTTTTAAGAGAGGAATCCTGAGTGTCAGTGGAGCGTTGGAGTGTGTGTATCTGATCCTCCCCATCGCTAACCCGCTGTTCTAGTGAGGTGATCCGTGAGGTGTTATGGTCAATTTTTGCAAGTGTCGAATCAAGTAGTGTCTGTATCTGTTCAAGCCTTTTATCAATTAAAGGGATATTCTCAAGTTTCTTGTCAATTTGGGGCATAAGGAGCCGAGAGAGCTCCTGGGCCATATGCATCAACGCGGGTTGATCAGGAAGCGTCTCCACTTCCAGAGTTTGGTCACGGGAGTTTCCCGTCTCCGGGGGTGAGGGGGGGTTAGGCCTCACCGCCGTGTTTTTGGACTTACTCATTCTTGTAGTAACTGAGGACTGGGAAGATCTAACCGCTGGAGTTTTATGGACAAATTTGTCCATCCCCCGGTCCGTAGACCGTTAACTATAACAAGTTAGGGATTCCTATACCAACACACTACAGTATATGATAATAAGACACCTCACGTAAAGGTTCGAGTCAGATGCTATGTCAGAGCTACTCAGCAAAAAAAAAAAATAACAGCAAAATTTAAGTAAACATTACTTTACACATAGTACAGATGTAGGTAATAGGCATCAACTCGATAGGCTATACAAGTAAAAGCCTTACCGAGGCGGTGCGCCCTGAAACCTCCAGATTAAAGCAGATGACAGGGTAAAACAATAATAAAACAAATATTATGAGAAATATTTCAAATTTCCCCAAGTAAGGGGCTTTGTAAAAGGTAACAGCAGATTAATATAACCAGTTAGGCGCCCTAACATTAGGTAGCCACCAGGTGGCGATATAACCTCAAAAGTTCCTGCACAGGGATAGCAGAGGCTTCAATAATCTGATTTACCAGTGTCGCTTAAGGCAGTTACATACCTTCTTAATACGTACAGTGTTAATGGTGGGTAGATAGGGAAAGAAAAAAGGAGAGAAATAAAGGGGCGAATTCAGCAAGAAACAGAAGAAAGAATAAAAGAGAGGCCTGGATTCCCGCATCCCCAGACAGACGAGCCTAAGCGGGAGGGAGAGACTGTGCAATCTGTTGGAGATAGGTATAGGGAAGTACAGGAGAGGTTAGGAAGAGGTGTATATTGGGCTGATATCACCCTTTGTAAAGGGGGGCTGTATAAGCCTCTCCTGTAAAACTGCAGTCGGGTAGTACGACCACGCAGCCTGCATTCAGCGACCAGCAAGACCTCAAGCAGCCACTCTCTCTCAGGATAGCGTTCCCTACTTCAGTGTGTGTCCAAGAGCAGTTCCCAACCTCTTGTTCCAGCCACTTTTGAAGGGCCAGTCGAGCAGGCACAGGGCCTATCTCAGCACTCGCCACCGTCGCACTGCACCCCGATTCAGAAGTCCCGATGGCTATCCAGGATCAGAGGGCAGGATAAGGAACTCAACACCCCGGGCTTCAAGGATAACAGCGGTCACCCCTCAGATGATATTCGGCCACCGTGCAGCAGGCCCTCTCTCTGTCCTCTCTGATAGATGCCTCCTGGGATCCTCCGGCAGCGCCCAACAGCGACTTTGCTCTCTGCCGCGTCGCCCATCTCCGTCCTCGGACACCTCAGCGTAGACCTCACAGCAGGGGGGGAGCCAGGTCAGTGTCCTCCGCTCCAGGGGCCGCCCTCGGCTCAGCGTCTGATCGTCGCCAGTCGAGTCTTGACCCGCCGCACGTTCCCGTCTCCCTGCACCGCCGCACAGCCTCGGAAGCAGAAGCGGGGGGGGGGGGGGAGCCGGGTCAGTGTCCTCCGCTCCAGGGGCCTCCTCCGGGTCAGCGCCGCACCGCCGCCAGCCGAAGCCCGTCCTGTCTTTCAGTCCCGCCTCCAATCACTGCCGCTCAGCCTCGGGAGCAGAAGCGGGGGGAAGTCGGGCCAGGTCCACCGCATCAGAGACCACCGCCGGGGCAGCCTCACACAACGGCTCGCCGTGGGGGCCTCTACTCTAGTGCAGGGGCCAGCGAGCTTCAGGGAGCAGAGGCCACAGCCCCGCCAGCAGAACACAGAGCCTTCGCACTGTCTCCCAACGGATGGGACATCCCCAGAGGGCTGTAGGTTAGGTGTAAACCCCGCGTGAGCGGGTGGGGATGAGTGTTACCAGGCCTCCAGTTTTCGCGCCAGGCGTCACACCGGCGGTCATATAGGCCGTCTCTTTGAAGGCCAAACTTCGGGGGCATACAATCACGCTCCTACCCCTGCAGGGTCTTTCCAGGCTCCCTCTGTTGTAGGGATTCTTGTAGAGGGTCTATCAGGAGAATAGGTGCCGGATAGCAGGGGGATGTTGGTGGATTTTCCACCTGCAGGCTGGAGCTCAGCTAAAAAGCAGCCATGCTGGATGGACCGCCCACCTGAAGTCCTTTTCAAACATTTGAATTCCCCCCTATTTCGACTAAGTGTATCTTAGCTTTGCAGAAGTGCGACCGAAAGGTTAGCAGTTCTGCTACTAAATATTTTCCTGCAGTTTCAGAGTGGCTCGAAACTTACTCCTACCTTGCGATCACTGTAGACTGTTTAGTTCCTGGTTTGACGTCACAAACACGCCCTGCGTTCGGCCAGCCACTCCCCCGTTTCTCCAGCCACTCCTGCGTTTTTATCTGGCATGCCTGCGTTTTTCAGCACACTCCCTGAAAACGGTCAGTTACCACCCAGAAACACCCACTTTCTGTCAATCATTCACCGATCACTCGAGTGATGGAAAAGCGTCGTTCGACCTTGTGTAAAACTGCATAGTTTTGTGTGAAAGTACTTAGCGTGTGCGCACTGCGTACCATGCGCATGCGCAGAAATGCCGCTTTTTGATCTAATCGCTATGCTGCGAATGACGGCAGCTAACGATCAACTCGGAATGAGGGCCTGTGCCACAGTGAGAATTGGCGCGCCATCATTTTTCTAATAGGGACATACGGCTCATGGGGAAGGAGCATGACCAGATTGATCCCAGAGAAAGTCCATGCTATGATGCCTCTTCCCACATATATATAATACACACATATTTATAGAATACTGCAAGAAAATGGATTTGGACACAAATCCTCTTTCTCTTACGTCCTAGAGCAGGGGTGTCAAACACAAGGCCCGCGGGCCAAATCCGGCCCGCCAGACCTCGTCTGATGGCCCGCGGTGCCGCCGCCAGCCTTGCAGCCTCCCCTTTTTTTTTTTTCAATGAATTTACTCCGTGCCTGCACGGAGTAAATTCATTTTAAAAATGGCTCAAGTTAAAAAAAAAAAAAAAAAATGACTTACCTTCCGGGACCTGGCCCGACTTCTTCCTGCCCCGCACTGCTCCCTGGGTGTCGGACGTGACGTCATCACGTGACGTCCGCCCGACATCTCCAGGGATCAGAGGAGCGCGCGGACGCCGCGGAGAGGAGCAAGAAGAAAGAAGTAAAAGAAAGAAGTAAAAGGTAAGTAAAGTAAATGGAGGGGGCAGATGGCTGGGCACTATAAAAGGGGGCAGATGGCTGGGCACTATAAAAGGGGGCAGATGGCTGGGCACTATAAAAGGGGGCACATGGCTGGGCACTATAAAAGGGGGCAGATGGCTGGGCACTATAAAAGGGGGCAGATGGCTGGGCACTATAAAAGGGGGCAGATGGCTGGGCACTATAAAAGGGGACAGATGGCTGGGCACTATAAAAGGGGGCACATGGCCTTGTGTTTTCCATATGTTTAATAAACAGTGTTTGGCAATATTTGTATGTTTAAAAAAAAATTGTTTGTTACCAAAAAACATTTTTCAATACATTGTACAATAATTGTACATTTGAATATCTACTTGTCATTATTCTGACTATGTTTCTGCTTTCAGAGCTAGTTATTACTTACATTATTACAAAAAACAGTAATAATTGAATGCAGTAACATTAATTTATGATAATAAAGAGTGGACACATAGACCTACAGATACAACCGGCCCTTTGATGGGGACCAAACTGCTGATTCGGCCCCCGATGAATTTGAGTTTGACACCCCTGTCCTAGAGGATGCTGGGGACTCCGTAAGGACCATGGGGTATAGACGGGCTCCGCAGGAGACATGGGCACTAGAAAGAACTTTTAGTATGGGTGTGCACTGGCTCCTCCCTCTATGCCCCTCCTCCAGACCTCAGTTGGATCCTGTGCCCAGAGGAGATTGGGTGCACTACAGGGGAGCTCTCCTGAGTTTCTATGAAAAATAACTTTGTTAGGTTTTTTATTTTCAGGGAACACTACTGGCAACAGGCTCCCTGCATCGTGGGACTGAGGATAGAGAAGTAGAGATGAGCGGGTTCGGTTTCTCTGAATCCGAACCCGCCAGAACTTCATGTTTTTTTTCACGGGTCCGAGCGACTCGGATCTTCCCGCCTTGCTCGGTTAACCCGAGCGCGCCCGAACGTCATCATGACGCTGTCGGATTCTCGCGAGGCTCGGATTCTATCGCGAGACTCGGATTCTATATAAGGAGCCGCGCGTCGCCGCCATTTTCACACGTGCATTGAGATTGATAGGGAGAGGACGTGGCTGGCGTCCTCTCCATTTAGATTATAAGAGACTGAGAGAGATTTACTGGAGCTGACTAGGAGGAGTACTGTTACTGTAGAAGTGTAGAGACTGAGTGGAGAGAGTTTACTAGTGAGGACAGTGCAGTTTACTTTATAATCCGTTCTCTGCCTGAAAAAAGCGATACACAGCACACAGTGACTCAGTCACATACCATATCTGTGTGCACTGCTCAGGCCAGTGTGCTGCATCATCTATTATCTATATATAATATTATATATATCTGTCTGACTGCTCAGCTCACACAGCTTATAATTGTGGGGGAGACTGGGGAGCACTACTGCAGTGCCAGTTATAGGTTATAGCAGGAGCCAGGAGTACATAATATATTATATAGTGAGTGACCACCAGACACACAGTGCAGTTTATTTAATATATCCGTTCTCTGCCTGAAAAAAGCGATACACACAGTGACTCAGTCAGTCACATACCATATCTGTGTGCACTGCTCAGGCTCAGGCCAGTGTGCTGCATCATCTATATATATTATATATCTGTCTGACTGCTCAGCTCACACAGCTTATAATTGTGGGGGAGACTGGGGAGCACTACTGCAGTGCCAGTTATAGGTTATAGCAGGAGCCAGGAGTACATAATATTATATTAAAATTAAACAGTGCACACTTTTGCTGCAGGAGTGCCACTGCCAGTGTGACTAGTGACCAGTGACCTGACCACCAGTATATATAATATTAGTAGTATACTATCTCTTTATCAACCAGTCTATATTAGCAGCAGACACAGTACAGTGCGGTAGTTCACGGCTGTGGCTACCTCTGTGTCGGCACTCGGCAGCCCGTCCATAATTGTATATACCACCTAACCGTGGTTTTTTTTTCTTTCTTTATACATACATACTAGTTACGAGTATACTATCTCTTTATCAACCAGTCTATATATTAGCAGCAGACACAGTACAGTGCGGTAGTTCACGGCTGTGGCTACCTCTGTGTCGGCACTCGGCAGCCCGTCCATAATTGTATATACCACCTAACCGTGGTTTTTTTTTCTTTCTTTATACATACATACTAGTTACGAGTATACTATCTCTTTATCAACCAGTCTATATTAGCAGCAGACACAGTACAGTGCGGTAGTTCACGGCTGTGGCTACCTCTGTGTCGGCACTCGGCAGCCCGTCCATAATTGTATATACCACCTAACCGTGTTTTTTTTTTCTTTCTTTATACATACATACTAGTTACGAGTATACTATCTCTTTATCAACCAGTCTATATTAGCAGCAGACACAGTACAGTGCGGTAGTTCACGGCTGTGGCTACCTCTGTGTCGGCACTCGGCAGCCCGTCCATAATTGTATATACCACCTAACCGTGTTTTTTTTTTCTTTCTTTATACATACATACTAGTTACGAGTATACTATCTCTTTATCAACCAGTCTATATATTAGCAGCAGACACAGTACAGTGCGGTAGTTCACGGCTGTGGCTACCTCTGTGTCGGCACTCGGCAGCCCGTCCATAATTGTATATACCACCTAACCGTGGTTTTTTTTTCTTTCTTTATACATACATACTAGTTACGAGTATACTATCTCTTTATCAACCAGTCTATATATTAGCAGCAGACACAGTACAGTGCGGTAGTTCACGGCTGTGGCTACCTCTGTGTCGGCACTCGGCAGCCCGTCCATAATTGTATATACCACCTAACCGTGGTTTTTTTTTCTTTCTTTATACATACATACTAGTTACGAGTATACTATCTCTTTATCAACCAGTCTATATATTAGCAGCAGACACAGTACAGTGCGGTAGTTCACGGCTGTGGCTACCTCTGTGTCGGCACTCGGCAGCCCGTCCATAATTGTATATACCACCTAACCGTGGTTTTTTTTTCTTTCTTTATACATACATACTAGTTACGAGTATACTATCTCTTTATCAACCAGTCTATATATTAGCAGCAGACACAGTACAGTGCGGTAGTTCACGGCTGTGGCTACCTCTGTGTCGGCACTCGGCAGCCCGTCCATAATTGTATACTAGTATCCAATCCATCCATCTCCATTGTTTACCTGAGGTGCCTTTTAGTTGTGCCTATTAAAATATGGAGAACAAAAATGTTGAGGTTCCAAAATTAGGGAAAGATCAAGATCCACTTCCACCTCGTGCTGAAGCTGCTGCCACTAGTCATGGCCGAGACGATGAAATGCCAGCAACGTCGTCTGCCAAGGCCGATGCCCAATGTCATAGTACAGAGCATGTCAAATCCAAAACACCAAATATCAGTAAAAAAAGGACTCCAAAACCTAAAATAAAATTGTCGGAGGAGAAGCGTAAACTTGCCAATATGCCATTTACCACACGGAGTGGCAAGGAACGGCTGAGGCCCTGGCCTATGTTCATGGCTAGTGGTTCAGCTTCACATGAGGATGGAAGCACTCAGCCTCTCGCTAGAAAAATGAAAAGACTCAAGCTGGCAAAAGCAGCACAGCAAAGAACTGTGCATTCTTCGAAATCCCAAATCCACAAGGAGAGTCCAATTGTGTCGGTTGCGATGCCTGACCTTCCCAACACTGGACGTGAAGAGCATGCGCCTTCCACCATTTGCACGCCCCCTGCAAGTGCTGGAAGGAGCACCCGCAGTCCAGTTCCTGATAGTCAGATTGAAGATGTCAGTGTTGAAGTACACCAGGATGAGGAGGATATGGGTGTTGCTGGCGCTGGGGAGGAAATTGACCAGGAGGATTCTGATGGTGAGGTGGTTTGTTTAAGTCAGGCACCCGGGGAGACACCTGTTGTCCGTGGGAGGAATATGGCCGTTGACATGCCAGGTGAAAATACCAAAAAAATCAGCTCTTCGGTGTGGAGGTATTTCACCAGAAATGCGGACAACAGGTGTCAAGCCGTGTGTTCCCTTTGTCAAGCTGTAATAAGTAGGGGTAAGGACGTTAACCACCTCGGAACATCCTCCCTTATACGTCACCTGCAGCGCATTCATAATAAGTCAGTGACAAGTTCAAAAACTTTGGGTGACAGCGGAAGCAGTCCACTGACCAGTAAATCCCTTCCTCTTGTAACCAAGCTCACGCAAACCACCCCACCAACTCCCTCAGTGTCAATTTCCTCCTTCCCCAGGAATGCCAATAGTCCTGCAGGCCATGTCACTGGCAATTCTGACGAGTCCTCTCCTGCCTGGGATTCCTCCGATGCATCCTTGCGTGTAACGCCTACTGCTGCTGGCGCTGCTGTTGTTGCCGCTGGGAGTCGATGGTCATCCCAGAGGGGAAGTCGTAAGCCCACTTGTACTACTTCCAGTAAGCAATTGACTGTTCAACAGTCCTTTGCGAGGAAGATGAAATATCACAGCAGTCATCCTACTGCAAAGCGGATAACTGAGTCCTTGACAACTATGTTGGTGTTAGACGTGCGTCCGGTATCCGCCGTTAGTTCACAGGGAACTAGACAATTTATTGAGGCAGTGTGCCCCCGTTACCAAATACCATCTAGGTTCCACTTCTCTAGGCAGGCGATACCGAGAATGTACACGGACGTCAGAAAAAGACTCACCAGTGTCCTAAAAAATGCAGTTGTACCCAATGTCCACTTAACCACGGACATGTGGACAAGTGGAGCAGGGCAGGGTCAGGACTATATGACTGTGACAGCCCACTGGGTAGATGTATGGACTCCCGCCGCAAGAACAGCAGCGGCGGCACCAGTAGCAGCATCTCGCAAACGCCAACTCTTTCCTAGGCAGGCTACGCTTTGTATCACCGGTTTCCAGAATACGCACACAGCTGAAAACCTCTTACGGCAACTGAGGAAGATCATCGCGGAATGGCTTACCCCAATTGGACTCTCCTGTGGATTTGTGGCATCGGACAACGCCAGCAATATTGTGTGTGCATTAAATATGGGCAAATTCCAGCACGTCCCATGTTTTGCACATACCTTGAATTTGGTGGTGCAGAATTTTTTAAAAAACGACAGGGGCGTGCAAGAGATGCTGTCGGTGGCCAGAAAAATTGCGGGACACTTTCGGCGTACAGGCACTACGTACAGAAGACTGGAGCACCACCAAAAACTACTGAACCTGCCCTGCCATCATCTGAAGCAAGAAGTGGTAACGAGGTGGAATTCAACCCTCTATATGCTTCAGAGGTTGGAGGAGCAGCAAAAGGCCATTCAAGCCTATACAATTGAGCACGATATAGGAGGTGGAATGCACCTGTCTCAAGTGCAGTGGAGAATGATTTCAACGTTGTGCAAGGTTCTGATGCCCTTTGAACTTGCCACACGTGAAGTCAGTTCAGACACTGCCAGCCTGAGTCAGGTCATTCCCCTCATCAGGCTTTTGCAGAAGAAGCTGGAGGCATTGAAGAAGGAGCTAAAAGGGAGCGATTCCGCTAGGCATGTGGGACTTGTGGATGCAGCCCTTAATTCGCTTAACAAGGATTCACGGGTGGTC
Organism: Pseudophryne corroboree; assembly: GCF_028390025.1. Taxonomy (NCBI): domain Eukaryota; kingdom Metazoa; phylum Chordata; class Amphibia; order Anura; family Myobatrachidae; genus Pseudophryne; species Pseudophryne corroboree. The sequence goes on from NC_086446.1 coordinate 765,420,881, forward strand.
AATCTGTTGAAATCAGAGCACTACATTTTGGCCACCGTGCTCGATCCTAGATTTAAAGCCTACCTTGGATCTCTCTTTCCGGCAGACACAGGTCTGCTGGGGTTGAAAGACCTGCTGGTGACAAAATTGTCAAGTCAAGCGGAACGCGACCTGTCAACATCTCCTCCTTCACATTCTCCCGCAACTGGGGGTGCGAGGAAAAGGCTCAGAATTCCGAGCCCACCCGCTGGCGGTGATGCAGGGCAGTCTGGAGCGACTGCTGATGCTGACATCTGGTCCGGACTGAAGGACCTGACAACGATTACGGACATGTCGTCTACTGTCACTGCATATGATTCTCTCAACATTGATAGAATGGTGGAGGATTATATGAGTGACCGCATCCAAGTAGGCACGTCACACAGTCCGTACTTATACTGGCAGGAAAAAGAGGCAATTTGGAGGCCCTTGCACAAACTGGCTTTATTCTACCTAAGTTGCCCTCCCACAAGTGTGTACTCCGAAAGAGTGTTTAGTGCCGCCGCTCACCTTCTCAGCAATCGGCGTACGAGGTTACATCCAGAAAATGTGGAGAAGATGATGTTCATTAAAATGAATTATAATCAATTCCTCCGCGGAGACATTGACCAGCAGCAATTGCCTCCACAAAGTACACAGGGAGCTGAGATGGTGGATTCCAGTGGGGACGAATTGATAATCTGTGAGGAGGGGGATGTACACGGTGATATATCGGAGGGTGAAGATGAGGTGGACATCTTGCCTCTGTAGAGCCAGTTTGTGCAAGGAGAGATTAATTGCTTCTTTTTTGGGGGGGGTCCAAACCAACCCGTCATATCAGTCACAGTCGTGTGGCAGACCCTGTCACTGAAATGATGGGTTGGTTAAAGTGTGCATGTCCTGTTTTGTTTATACAACATAAGGGTGGGTGGGAGGGCCCAAGGACAATTCCATCTTGCACCTCTTTTTTCTTTTCTTTTTCTTTGCATCATGTGCTGATTGGGGAGGGTTTTTTGGAAGGGACATCCTGCGTGACACTGCAGTGCCACTCCTAGATGGGCCCGGTGTTTGTGTCGGCCACTAGGGTCGCTAATCTTACTCACACAGCTACCTCATTGCGCCTCTTTTTTTCTTTGCGTCATGTGCTGTTTGGGGAGGGTTTTTTGGAAGGGACATCCTGCGTGACACTGCAGTGCCACTCCTAGATGGGCCCGGTGTTTGTGTCGGCCACTAGGGTCGCTAATCTTACTCACACAGCTACCTCATTGCGCCTCTTTTTTTCTTTGCGTCATGTGCTGTTTGGGGAGGGTTTTTTGGAAGGGCCATCCTGCGTGACACTGCAGTGCCACTCCTAGATGGGCCCGGTGTTTGTGTCGGCCACTAGGGTCGCTAATCTTACTCACACAGCTACCTCATTGCGCCTCTTTTTTTCTTTGCGTCATGTGCTGTTTGGGGAGGGTTTTTTGGAAGGGACATCCTGCGTGACACTGCAGTGCCACTCCTAGATGGGCCCGGTGTTTGTGTCGGCCACTAGGGTCGCTTATCTTACTCACACAGCGACCTCGGTGCAAATTTTAGGACTAAAAATAATATTGTGAGGTGTGAGGTATTCAGAATAGACTGAAAATGAGTGTAAATTATGGTTTTTGAGGTTAATAATACTTTGGGATCAAAATGACCCCCAAATTCTATGATTTAAGCTGTTTTTTAGTGTTTTTTGAAAAAAACACCCGAATCCAAAACACACCCGAATCCGACAAAAAAAATTCGGTGAGGTTTTGCCAAAACGCGTTCGAACCCAAAACACGGCCGCGGAACCGAACCCAAAACCAAAACACAAAACCCGAAAAATTTCAGGCGCTCATCTCTATAGAGAAGCAGACCTACTTCAGTGATAGGCTCTGCTTCTTAGGCTACTGGACACCATTAGCTCCAGAGGGAGTCGGAACGCAGGTCTTCCTCCGCCATTCGTCCCAGAGCCGCGCCGCCGTCCTCATCACAGAGCCGGAAGATAGAAGCCGGGTGAGTATAAGAAGAAAAG